>NC_090339.1:22753926-23972537 GCF_035084215.1 Heptranchias perlo | reverse complement strand
TGTCGCTGGGTCAAAATCCTGGAACTCCCTTCCTAACAGCACAGTGGGAGAACCGTCACCACACGGACTGCAGCGGTTCAAGAAGGTGGCTCACCACCACCTTCTCAAGGGCAATTAGGGATGGGCAATAAATGCCGGCCTTGCCAGCGACGCCCACATCCCGTGAACGAATAAAAAAAAAAGTTCCTGTATTTGGGCGGTAAATACGAATTAAACTCACCACAGAAAGTTAAGGCTTGTCCATTTCAGTCTAAATACCCTTTTTAATTGCGTGATAAGTCTTAATTACTGCCAAACAACCTCTCTGGCACTGAAAATTAACTATTACAAATGTGGAGTCTCATACTTTCAGCTTTTAATTGCTGGAGATTTAAAAATAGAATTAAATTAAATTTTTAAAAACTTTTTCTTTGTCTTTTTTTTTCTCTTAATACAGTCTTTCTTTCCTTCTCTTTATTTCGTGTTCTTTACCTGATTTGACATTGAATTCACTATTCTAACTTACAATTCCTTGTTCAGACTCTGCGCTGCTCATTAACAATTCTTCAATCTGATTGGTTAAGGAGATATACAGTTGCTTGCCCTGTTCACGCAGGTCCCAGATGCCCGGTAGAGGGCGCGTGCCGCTTCTATCTCCCCACTTACAGCAACTTGCTGTGCAAAAGCTCATGGAAATTAAACGGACAAGGACAAGTCTAACTAACAGCGGGCGCTGTTCGTTAGCCGGCTACAGTAAATTCTGGCCCATTATAGTATCAGATGCAGCAGAACTATACTCGGCATTATAATGGAGAAATCACGGTCAATGTTTGCCAAATCTCACCTACAGATAACAGCGTATTTTAGAAGTCTAATCACTTTTGTGTACAATGTGCTTTGTATCAGTTGTCTTTTGTTTTTGCTTACATTGAATTATTGAATGAATGATTAAATGGACTGTGGTGGAAACCAATTAAAATGGCCTTTTTATCAGTTTATAGACGTTCTAATCCAAGGGCAACATTTTTTGGCAAGGGGATGCACATTTATCAGGATTTAACTGTGCAATATTAAGTAATTGGATATAAATATCATTATGAAGTAATATATAGAGCTAGTGTTATGAGGTAACATATAATTATAAAGGTTGAGCCTGATAGACAATCTGTTGGTTGGGGTATCATTACACTTATAACTTTTGTAAAAAAATGTTTAAAATCCAAACAAATTCAGTTAATAATTAGGACTTTTAAAGCATTATCTTTGTTATACACTCCCAAATAACTGGCCAAGTTAATATTAGTTTTCAGAAACTACCTGTAGGAAATGAAATAATAGGAAAACTGTAGCAATTAGTTTTCATTTTCATGGTGGATGAGCAATTAGTTTGACAAACTATCATGCAAAAAACTAAGAGTACATTTGGCCAATCATCAAATGGAAAATCTTTCATTCATAGTTAACCCCAAACTTTTTGCTAAATAAAGATAAAACTATAAACACTGGAAATTTGAAATAAAATTTTAAAAAGGCTGGCAGTGCACAGTGGGTCCATCAACATCGAAAAAGAGGAAAAAAAGGTTAATGTTTCCACTCCTGATGAAGAACCTACACATGAAATATTAACCTGTCTTTCTCTTTAAAGATGATAATGGACTTGATTCCAGCATTTCCTATAGTTTTTTGTCATTTAAAAGACGCTTAAAATAAAATAAAATGCAATGCATTTTTATGTGATAATTTAAAATTGTACTTTTGGAAGAACTATGCTGGTGATTATTCCCTTCTTTTTGATTCCATGTGTAATTTTTAAATCCAAGAGCAGAACAGAATGTGGTATCTGCCTGTTCTCCAAAGTTGTGTGACAATTCTTATGTTGTGAACTGGTGGATTTATGAAAGTATATTTGTCAACAGAGATAACCAGATAACCATTAGTCACACACTACTGTGATTCCTTCTAATTGCATCATGGTGATCATTGATATTATGAAGCAGTTTAACTGTACTCAATTCAAGTATTTCCAGATGTATTGGTATATGTGCCTACAGGTTTATCTCTAATCGGCACACTGGGGAAGAAAAAGATACTGACTTTACTCCACTTATTAAGCCAGACCTTTATGACTAAAGTAGCCTTTTATTCCTCAGCAGTCACATCTTCTTCAATTGTGTATAAACATTTTATCTCACCATTCTTTATTTTGAAAAATCTATAAATTCTCCTTAATTCTCCCCTCCCTCCACAACTATGGGATGGTCCAACCAATGGTCATGGACACCATCAATACTATTCTTTAGTCAAGACACCAGGGTGAAAAGACCCACTCTTCCCACCTCATTAATTTTACTCCCCCGCCCCCCTGATGATTAGAAGAAGAATGAATGTAAATGTCAGTGAAGACATGTATTTTAACTTGGGCATTCAAGTTGGGAGTTCAATGCTTTAGGATAAACCGTTTTATACATTACACAAAGTCCAAGCACATGGGAGTTAGATTGCCAGTCTGACTCATGAATTATACCACCGTTTTTGCATTGATGTGCACATAAAGTGCTACACATCAATTTAACACTGGTAGTATAATAGCTGCTTTAGTGTTGTGGCTTTCAGGCAGCCTTTCGTTTATTAACTCTTAAATGGATAACCCTTATCAAATGCACAGCAGTGCTTTGCACAGCCAAAACAGAGGGCGATAGATTTCTAGATATTAAAGGCATCAAGGGATATGGGGATGGTGCAGGAAAATGGTGTTGAGGTAGATGATCAGCCATGATCTTGTTGAATGGTGGAGCAGGCTCGAGGGGCCGGATGGCCTACTCCTGCTCCTATTTCTTATGTTCTTATATAATCTTCCACACTATAATAACTGAACCACTGTCTTTTAAACAGTGACATGTTATCTTAATCACTTGTTTGCTAGGTTTAACTGCAGCAGCCATGGCTGAAGCGATGAAGTTACAAAAGCTGAAACTTGCAACAATGAATAATCTCCATGGTAATGGTAGTCAAAATGGCACAGAGTCTGAGAATGAAGAACTGAATTCCAGCACAGGTGAGTTCCCAGTCTGTAAGTATAAGCTACTCAAAGACACAACTCATTTGGAGTTAGTTTGCCATGACTAGTTATCATCTGATATTTTACACAATTATATCAATACTTTCAACATTGCCTTCATATAACAGTGTCATCATGGTGGAAATATTAAAATAAAATCTACCACTTTGCAAAATACACTTTCAAAGTCAATGGCCCAGAATTTGCTGGGAAAATGACGGCAAGTTTAATGCAGACGCCATTATTAGTGCATAAGAAACCCAGCAATAAGTGGCAAGGAAGAGATACGCAGTGAGTTGCGAATCACCACAAATTGCTGGACAATTTGCGCCACTCCGCCGTTAGCCTCGCAAAAAACAGGAGCTCACTATCAGCCTCCCTGTGAGTGTCAAGATATTGCTGGATTAGCACCGTAAATACGAATTAAACTTGTCGTAGAAAGTTAGGGCTACTATTTCACAGCATAAGGACCCTGTTAATGGGGTAATTTATGGATCTGACATGCCACTCAACCTTGGAGGTCCAAAAAAGGAACAGTTGAAACTGTGGCTTCTCACTCCTGCAGGTCGTAAATTGTTCCTAGAGGTTTTTTAAATTTTACATTTTTTCTTACTTTTCCTTTCTGTCTCTTTCTTTCCCTCTCTTTTTTTTCTCTCTCTCTTGATCCAATCTTTCTTTCCCTCTCTTTATTTCTCTTTCTGAACCTAATTTGACTCTAATTCACCCCATTTCCTTCTCCATTGTTCACTCAGTTTCTTTCTCTATCCTTAAATTTCATTGGTTAAGGAGATAGACCATTGATCCCATTGTTCACCAAAGTCCTTCACCGTGCCATTATCGCAATTCTAGTAATTTGCGGCGCAAAAATAATTGGAGCTGAAGTTTGAGGGAAAAAAAGTCCAACTGACAGTGTTCACCGCAAGACGTCTTACTCCAGCAAATTCTGGGCCAATGTTTCTTCAACGTTTATGTATTTTAATGAATCCAAACAAAAAAAAATGTTTCAGTAGGAGCATGTGGTCAGAGAATATTGATCAAGTTCCACTATCTGATATGTCAAGTTGTTCTTGAAAAACTTTCTGCAGTAATGTCTCCACAGGGAAGTATTGGGTAACAATGACAAACAAACTATTGTATTAACCCAATTGATAGACTGCATGCCTTTTAAGTGTACATCTCATTTTCCACAGTGTGTATGAATATTTATGCACAAGAGGATATGTAAAAGATGCTGCAGGTCAAAAATTAATGCTTAAAAATGCTGATTGTGGTTCAGGATCATTCACAGCATATTTGTGGTTATTTGATGTTTCCACTAACCAGGTTCCACAGTCAGAGAGTAATGTGCTACTGAATCAAATGAACAGCTAGCATCTCAAATGTGTATATTACAAAACCAAAGACTTATAATTTAATAAATATTCTGAATGTAAAATATGCTTAATAGAACAGTGTTCTAATAAATATAGTGGCATAGGATTTAAGTGTCTTGGGAGTCAGCAGTTTGCTGAAAAACAAACCGCCAAATGATGACATTGGCATATAACTTAGGACCCAAAGTTACACAGAGCGATGGGGCCTTAGAGTGATGGAGTCAATAGGATTTTGTGAAAGCCAGGAAATGTAGACTCAAGGGAAGACAGGAAACAGAGAATATGGGAGCGGGTGGGAAATTAAGAAATGAAGATATTGGAGATTGAGGAAGCAGGTGGGAGACCGTAGGGTCTCTGAGAACGGATTGAGGAGCAGAAATGAAGACAGCATAGATTATAAGAGCAGGCAAAAGAGTGAGAAATGGAAACCTTAGATAGACGGAGTCAGGAGAAAACAACAGGGTGTCAAGTGAGAACACGTGAAGAGAGTAAAATAGACATTGGAAAGCAGTGCAAAGGAGAGAAGTATGGACATTGAGGAGATTTAGAATGAACAAGGATAAGATTTTATCACGTATTTTAATTGTGCGGATCAGTTTAAATTAAAAAAAATAAGAATAACATCTCAGTGCCAGTGGAAATGATTACCCATCTATAGTGTCAACTTATCAATGACTGGGTAGAAGGTGAGGTACTGCTGCGTGTGGCAGTTATTAAGTCGTTCATGATGAGATTTTCAATAGGACTAAAACATTGAGAATAAACCACTGTTTCTGTCTCCACTCATGTACTGTTAAAATTATACATTTAAGTAAACTACTATACAGTTATGTGGTAGGCAATTTCTAATTAACTGCTATTGATTTTAGTGTTTAAACAATTAATTATCTGTATTACAAGTTGACAGGTAGAGAAAAATGTCTGCTACTGCCTAAGCCAGCTGCTTCCCACTGCTGCTTTGAGGTTTTCCATTGTCCATCTTTGCTACTGGTTAGGGACTGGCTGAAGAAATCTATTCCATCAAAAGTGAAATGTGTTACAGTACTATACTAGTATATAGAATGATGCAAACAGAATTGTATCAATACGTAGGAAGGATGTCAAGGCTTTGGAGGATGCAGAGGAGATTTGCTAGAATAGGACCAGGGATGAGGGTCTTCAGTTACATGGAGAGACTAGAGAAGCTGGCATTGTTCTCCTAAGAACAGCGAAGATTAACGGGAGATTTAACAGGGGTGTCAAAAGTATGAGGGGTTTTGATAGAGTAAATAGGGAGAAACTGTTTCCATTGGCAGGAGGGTCAGAAGGCACTGATTTAAAGTAATTAGCAAGAGAACCAGATGGGAGATGAGGTGAAATGTTTTTACGCAGCGATTTGTGATCTGGAATGCACTGCCTGAAAGGGTGGTAGAAACAGATTCAATAGTAACTTTCAAAGGGGAATTGGATATATACTTGGAAGGGGGAAAAATTTGCAGGGCTATGGTGAAATAGTAGGACTAATTGGACAGCTCTTTCAAAGAGTCCGCACAGACATGATGGGCTGAATGGCCTCCTCCTGTGCTGTATGATTTTATGATAATTGGTTCTGCAAAAGCTGTGTGTGCAAAATATACAAATATGTACATGGACAAATATGTAGCTCTGTAAAATTATGAGGGAAAAGTTGAAAAAGAGAAAAAAAAAGTAAGGTGTTCACAAATGCACATTAGTACTTGTACGCACACACTGTCCTTTTTGGTTTCATTTCTTAACTACATCCCTTTGCCACAGCCAAAGTGTGTAAGAGGGTAAACTGCTGTGCAGGAATGTGATCCAGCCATCGGAAGGCTCAAGTGATGAATGGCAATTGTTTTTTCCCCCCAACTTGCTGGCTTGGAACAAGGACATCAGAATTGTATAACAATTCATGAGTTGAGCTTGGTTGCCTGTTCGCTGAACATGACTCTGCTTCAGAGAAATGTGGCAAAATGCTTGAGTTTCCAATATACTGTGGCCCAGACAAATGTTGGATTTTAATCAATGCTTATTTGCCACACTAAATGAGATACCAGTTTATACCTGATCACCTGATTGAGTGGCACTGAATTGAGGCGAAATTCCATGTAACGTAAAAATATTGTAAAATAGTGCAAATGGGATTGATTCTAGGTAACTTGGATTAACATTACCTCCCCATCCACCAAACCTATAAGATCTCCAAATCCACATTTGCATTGAATGAGAATCAGATATTCTTCCTGGTTTCAGCTTTTGATTTCAAGGAACACCCAAGCTAATGAATTACGATATCAGAAAAATTGTCAATAATTTACATGAACTTATATATTCTGAGCAGTATGAAATATTCCAGTACTTAACAAGCCTACTATTTTTACAAATTGCATCAGTTACAGATCATATTCCTTTGTGATAAATAGTGCAACTCATCGAACAGTATCTGTTTGAATATTCGCTGCAGCCTTGAGCAGTTTTTACTTCAACTGTCAGTAGTCTTAGTCTTTATTTAATGGTTTCTACATGACTCTGCATCACCATTCCCTGACAACCAACAGCCTGTTACAATTCTGCTATGCTCCAAATTCAAAATACCATGCTTTATTGTTTTAGTAAATTGCTTTGCAATTTATTGCTGCCTGTGCTTTGTAATCCATAAAAGATTAAGACGGGTGTGCAAGTTTACACAAAACAGTTGGCTGATTGATTCTGCTTCTTCCACATAAGCAGAGGTAGATATTTGTGTAAGTTTCCATATCTCATTGTCACCTAGTGTTCTTTATAGGAGATGGTTGGAAATAAATTGCATAAACAATCCCAAATTATTTTCAGGGGCATATAATGGAGAATTTCTTTTGCTGTTTGCAAGAGGGTCAAAGTACCTTCATTGATATAATTTTATTATACTTTGTTTGCAATAAAATGAAAACCTCCAGTTAAGTGTTGAACTTGCAGTGGATAATCACAAGAATAGTCAATTATGGCTATAAACAATTTTTCCCTTTGATAACGCATTTATATAAAGCCAAAAAAATTGAAGTTGGCTAAACAAGTGAAAAGTATGACCCCATTTTATAATCTGTAATGAGTTAATCTGGTGGTAAATCTGATGGCTTGATTTTATGCTATCTGGATAGTATTAACAATGCAGTGTGTTTTAGTGGCACCAGATCAATATAAATTCACTGGCAGCTAAGGGGCACAATCAATGACTAAGAATGAGCTGTGTGTAGATATGGTGGTAAGTCTGCAGTCAGGTTAACCTGCTGAGGATCTCAGTTACATCACACAAGGACGGAAAAAGGATTCTTATTGCAGTTCAATTTACGATTAGTTATAATTAACAAATAAAAACGTATGCGATCTCATTGATTACAAGTAATAATGTTAATGAATGGCCGTATAAGGATTCACACCTCTAATTATTATATCTACAGGGCGATCCCTTATAAAATATTTTTAAAAGATAATCTAGATATTTTCCAGCTATCTTAGGTCTTACTATCCCTGTAGAAGGAGTGAGTGGGTCTTAATAAAGACTGTTTGTGTTGGTTTGCGTCCTACCACTCTGCTCCCCCCCCCCCCACCTTCCGTTACTAAAACCGAACATTACACAACAAATACAGACCTTCCAACCCACCGTCTTTTGAAAACATTCTTATTTCTGATCACCCATACTTTGCCTCAGTATTAACAAAGGAGAACCACCAGATGTGGGTGTAAAACTGTTATTGGAGGTTATTATTCCAAGTGAAATGGGAGTAGATAAGTTACTCAGACTTAAGGTAGACAAATCACCGACCTGATGGTTGTCATGCGAGGATCTTGAAAAACTTAGCGCAGAAATAACAGAGGCTCTGATTATAATTCTAATTAATTCTGTCAAAGGAAAAATTGTATCAGAAAACTAGAGGGTGGTAAATGTGACACCCCTCTTTTAAAAGAAAGGAGACAGAGATAAACCAGTAATTTATTGCCCTGTTAGTCTCCTAACAGTTAGTAATTTGCTAGAGTCAATAATATAGAATGACAAGCAGTCATGAGGCAGTTGAGGGGTGGAGAAGACTGGTACAGAGGAAGAGCTGGGTATCATTGGCATGTAAGCAGAAACTGATCTCATGCCTGTGGATACTGACTCTAAGAGGCAGCATATAGATGAGTAAAAGGACAGGGCCAAGGATATATCCTTGGGAGACTCTGGGGGTATGATTTTAACTTGGAAATACAAGTGGGTTGGGGGCTAGGGGGCATTAAAAATTGCAACAATTTCAAACCTGCCCCCAACCCACCTATTTCTGGTTTTCACAGAGGCGGGACGAGGGGCGGGCAACCAAACCGTGCTCAGAAGGCAGGTTGGTCACTAAAACTTTTCAAGTAGTCTGTGGGCCTCCATTTTTTCAGGTTTCGTGATTTTAACCTCTGGAGGACCGGGATTCCCGGGCCTTCTCCTTCATGCCGCGTGAGAGGAGGCGAGAAGGCCCAAAACGTCAGGAAAGTACCCTTATAGCATAGCTTGTAGGCCCGGAGGAGCAGGAGTGCTTCCCCCTGGCCCAACAAGCCTACCTGCAGCAACCTCCCCATTGATTGACGCCACCCCCCCCAAACGATCCTGATCCCTGCAATGACCCCCGATCCTGACCCCCCCCCTTCAGTGACTGACCCCCCGATCCCCCCCGATCCCCATCCTGATGACTGACCCCCGATGATCCCTGATCCCCCTCCCAATAACTGACCCACCCGATGACGAACTCCGCCCACCCCCCCTGGTGACCCCCACGCCCGCCGATGCACCCATGCCTCCCCCGACCCCATCCAATCTAAGATTTACCTGAACACATACCTCTTCCTTGCTCTTCTCCCCTCTGACTGAGACCAGCCTGTCAATCAGGCCAGCCTGTTGGGTGGGAAACCGTCAGAGAAAAAAATAAAAGACGTCCTTGCGTCAAAATGGTAAGGACGTCCGGGAAACCCATATTTCCGGGTTTCCCATCCGCAATTCGACCCTCCCACCCCCTTCCCGACTCTGGGCTAAAATTATGCCCTGGAGGTCAGTGCGCATGGACAAAAGAGAAGCCACTGCTGGAGATGCACTGCTACATTCCGACAGGTAGGAGTGGAAACGTACGAGGCCAGACCCATGAGGAAAGGTATTGGGAGAGGATGGCCTGGTCAATCATATCAAACATTGCAGAGTAGCCAAGGAGGATGAGAAGGGATAAAGCACCACAGTCACAGTAACAGAGCATATCATTCATCACTTTGGTTGGGACTATTTTGGTGCTTGAGGGAGTTATGGGAGAGGTGGGCATGAAGCTGGGAGACAACAACATCTTCAAGGCCAAAAAATTAAATTTCAAGCCCAAAAAATGAAATTAGAAGAGAATGGTGGCACTCGTTCTGAATACTGTAATGCTTAAACAGCAAGGGCCGAGCCACTCTTTAAATGTAGTGTTTAACCCAAACTTCACTCTATGTATTTATAAAGCTAATAAGGGAGTGTGGAGATGGGGCGGTAATTGGCCAGGACAGAAAGATCGAGGGTGGATTTTTTTTTGAGGACACATCCTATGATTCCAAATATTCTTGACAAATAAGGCAAAGGAGCACATACACAGTGACAGACATGTCCAACATGCAACACATCCAGTCTGTCAGTAAGTGACCATGCATCATGCAAATAGGCTGTTTTGCAATGATTGGTGTGTGCATGCCAAAGCTTTTAATTTAAGTTGCCTCTCGACTGTACTCTGTTGGAATGTGAGCATACATGAGATGCAATGAAAGAACTCTAAGGTTATGTGAGTCCATGGCATGAGCCAGCAGTAAATGTGGAACAGGTGGACAGGCATGCTTGGGCATCTATCTCATCAATGGTAAGGTTAGGTAGTCTTACCATGGCAGCTTCCTTCATATCTGTTCCCAGGTTGTGTGAGTCGTGTAAACAGAAATGTGCATGGCTGCCACCTTCTAGTAGGCATGCTTCACTGCTGTCCTCTAGGGATGGTGCCTTGGAATGCCAAACAGGACAATACTTCTCTCACCCACACCCATGCAGCAGAACCTTCATGCCGCCATCATCAAACAGGAGGAGTTTGGGTCTGTGCCACTCTACCACTTACCCACAGGCTCTGTTTCATGGCTCCATATTTGTTTGGCCATTCATCAGTTTTGGCCAGCCACTTATTTTCCCCCATAAAGCCTTTGGGAAGGCTGAAACCATTTTTGGTCCCTTTATGAGGCCACTTACATTTGCATGGCTGCATCCCTTTAAATGTTGGCTGGAGCCCTATAACGGCTGATGATGAATGCAATTCATCCAACCTCCCACGCCAGAGCAATCCGGGCCGGGTGCCCGTTGGAAAGATTTAGGTGGGTCGACCACAGAGGACACCTGCTGAGTGCAGCAATCTCTGCAATCCATTCCCACCACCTTAGTGTCAGGACGGAAAAATCTACCCTGATATTCTTTTTTCAAAACAGTGTGAGGACGGCCCAGTTCCTGGAATGTAAAGTTCACTTCCTTCCATTAGTTTGAAATTCAAAATGGCTAAAACAATTTCTACTTCTGTTCCAACTGATAATCTATACAACATTTGACAATGCCCTCTAGTTTTGAGGAGCAAAAATAAATCAATTGCTCACTGCACAAACATTTGTTTCGCATTCACGATGGAAACAAGCTAGATTTAATGTTATTCCTAAAAGATCTCGTGACTAACAATTATGAAGGGGAGTTACAGTGACTGTTGATAGCTTGAATGCTGCCCATTAAATCCTGATTACAATGTGAAAATACTGTACAGGGTTGATTGCAAAGCAGAGAGTTCAGATAAAGTTTGAAAATAGGGAGTTCCTACGGAAGTCACTGCGTTAAACTTGCAGCAATAAACATGTTTTTAAAATCGTAGGCTGATGCCTTTTACTCCCACTTTATAATTATCATAGGTCCTATGATAATTTTAACCTCTTGCCCTCTGCAATCCAATCTCAGTCACAAAATACAATAATCTATTAATATTAATGTGCCTTTGTCAAAACACATGACCAATTTTTGATTTTAAAAAGCAGCATAAATTTCCCACATTACAATAGTGACTGCACGTCAAACGTACTTCATTGACTGTAAAACGCTTTGGAACGTCCTGAGGTTGTGAAAGGCACAATATAAATGCAAGTTCTTTTCTTATAAATATATAGCTACAATTTAGTTATATACCTTTTTTTACCTCTAAAAGGTGCTTTTACAATTTATAATGCATTGGTTCAGAAGGGTGGCCTTATATTGGTCTACTCAATTAGTTTCGTGATTAGCGTTGGTGTCTGGGCAGCAATGGAGCTAGTGAACATGGCAGCAGTTCACAAGATCCATGAAAGTAAGCTCTCCCCACTGCCACTGGAACATGCAGAGTGAGGCGGTTTATATTTCCAGATGCAACTGATGACAGAAGAGCTGCACGTTTTCCGTCAGTTCAATCTGCCACTAAAGTAAAAAGTACCTTAAGATTTAATCTTAGCCTTCAGGAAATTGAGAACACAACTCTGGAAAAGCAGAAAGAAACTAGCTGAAGGTGAAAAAACTCACCAGCTCCTGATCTACAGGTTTACTTGCTGGGCAGTCAATTGTAATGGAATCTTGTCAGAGAAAATCAACATCACAAAAGATACTGCAGCAGGGTTGGGACTAAAGGTTGACATTTTAAAAGAGAATCGCATGTATTATTTAACAAACCAAGAACGATGATTGCAGAGCCAGCAAAGAAAGGTGGATGCAGATTAGGCCAGTGATAATGCCTGGGTTACAATTCAAAGCAGAACCTTTTAAGATGTGCACCTGAAATGAATCACTTATTAGTTCCCGACATAGTCCATGTTTTCCTTATTTTAATTGTACAATAATGAAGCTTTATTACCCTTGCACCAGTTTTACATAACTGCCTGCTCAGGATTCATTTTACTGACTCTTTAATACTTGATGTATCGATGCACGCCACAAAAACATAAAATAATTTCCTTCTAAATTTTAGAATTATTTTGGTTCTAGATAACCCATACACATAGTGCTCCTCTTTAGATTGACTCTGAACTGAATACTTGGAACAAAGTTGCCAGCACGGATCATTGGGAAAAGGATGGTGTAATTCAAACTACGTTTCCCATTTCCGTCATGACTAATTTAGTACCTTTTATAGCTTTTTTATTTTTGATGTGTAATGGTAGACTTCACATGCTATGTATTGTAGAAACAAATACATTCTTAATTAAGTCTGTTTATCTGTACTGTATCACCAACATCAACCTAAAAATATCCCTCATGTTTTATGCATGAATTTCCCAAACTCTGAACTCTGTCCTCTCCAGAAAGAATATTTTAAAAAGTCCTCTTGAAGGGGAAGGATTTTTTTTTGGATACAAACAGCATCACAGTGAAGACAGGGGACTAACAATTGTGCTATGTGAAGAGTAGTGTACAAATGTTTGACGTGTTGGCTTATCATCGCATTAAATATTTGTATGTTGATCTTTGCATAGCATAATTTCAAAGTCAAAGAGTTAAATTAGAAGATTGATGGCTCTCAATCAGAATACAGTAAAGTGCTAAAATAACAGGGGCCAAGCCCCTTTTCAAATGTGGTGTTTAACCCAACCTTACGTTCTTTGTATTTATAAACCTAAAGAGTAACTGGGAGACTAGCTACTGTACTAATGTCACGTGGAATCATCTATAAAAGGGTCGTCTTATGGCAGGTCAGATTTCTGCTGTTCCACATTCAATGAAACTGTTACAGCATTTAATATTCTCTCATTACACTGCTTTATAACTTCAAGAGTTAAGGCTGTACAAGATCAAAAAGGAGGTCAAGGAGGAAATGTTGAGATAGAAAGGAAAGAAAACCGTGTGCAGGTTCGTGGCTGAAGCTCTGTGATTTTAGTCTCCATTTCCACTCTTGCTGATGCAAATGTATTTTGTTTAATGACCCTGAAATCCTGGTTGTAATTAGATGTGGGAATTGTTCATAGCTTACAACAGATGATGCTCTTATAATAAAATGAGTGGTGCTAAAATGGGGCCTGTAAACAGGCGTCAGATTTATATAATCTCATTTTGCTGCCATGGCAACAAACTTAAGAACTGCAATAGAAATAAACATACAAAGTTTCAGTGCTGAGAGTCTAAAAATGAAAGTAAATGAATCAAGACAGATTTGATTTTCCATCACCTGATGTGACACAAATACTGCTTATTGGTATCCAGCCAAGTCAGCACCTATTGTGTTAGTGTCCCTTATTAAAATGCCCAAAAGGATTTTGATTTTGCCCCATAAAATCCTAGTATTAAATCCTATATGATGTAATAACAGTTGTAATCTTCTGGCATTTCTTGGCAAGCTCCTTACAATAGAATGAAACAGTGATAACTACAGGAAATCTGATAAAAATATTTTAGTGTCATACATACAATTATCTTTTATTATTTCAATAATATTTATCCCATAGAATTTTTGTTTTATTTTCTACACACACAAGCAGGGCAATTTCAAATTCCCACTAGCTTAAGCAGTGGGTTAGAATTTCTACTCATTGGGCGGTAACAAGGGATTTTATACTTTGTGCTGACAGTGGTGAAAAAATTGAAATACAGCAGGTATGATGGACTGAAGGATCAGTTATACTGGCTGTTGCAAACTGCAGGGGTCGGCCTGGTCAGCATTGGGAATGTTGAGACTTGCTTTAACTTTTTTATGGCCTTGTTTTGTAGAACACAGGAGCTTAGAAAGAAGGCTTGAACTCCGTTCCATTTAGGCTAGGTCTCTATTGCTATTTCGAGGTCGTGAGACATGCAGGAAATTTATTCAGGACTGTGTTGGGATGTGAGCACGTTCATGTCTCTTGTTGGCTACTCCCCTGATACTGGTCATACCTGTCAGCCATGCCAGTGAACACCAGATTGCTGCTTTCTCCAAGACCTCAACTTCCTAACATCAGTAGAGAGAGGGAGAAAGGCAGAAAGCCTCTTCTTGCTGCTACCACCTGGTAAAACACATTTGATTCCTGCTAGTGGTAAAATCAAATTCAGGGTTTCAATTTACTTTATATAAATGAAAATCCCTAATGGTTAAGATGAGAAATATTTTAGGGTGACATGGAGATCGTTTGGGCTTGACCCCACCCCCAGTGATTACCATTTCGGTTCTCAGTGTTTAGCTGTTCAAATAACTGACCTCTATAATGGAAAGTGCAACTTGCATTGCACCGTGGTCATTGTTGTGATAAATGCTTGGACAGTCTTCAATTTAATCGAAAGCTAGAGTTTCAGGCAGGTCCATACATAACCCCAACCAGACCAAGTTTGCCTCATGACACTACCATTGGACCACCAAGGAATTTGACACAGACTATCACAGGATCAATACTACACTGACAGGGAAATGGATGCATACAGTTCTCTACACCAGACCAGCATTCAGATATATCTCTCTACCAGGTGCCATTTACAATACAGCCCCCTTAGCTGTTACTATCACAGATAAGATGCTTCCTTCCATCAGAAAAGTTTTATATATATTCTCCCCCAAAAGAAAATACCTACCCTCAAGGTTCCAGCCACAATTAGATTTTTAATGGGATTTTGACGATCTTGTGTGCAAAGAAGGTCCATAGGAACAATTAGCTCCTCGAGCCTGTTCCACCATTCAATGAGATCATGGTTGATCTGTGACCTAACTCCATATACCCTCCTTAGCCCCATATCCCTTAATACCTTTGGTTAACGAAAATCTATCAATCTCAGATTTAAAATTAACAATTGAGCTAGCATCAACTGCCGTTTGCAGAAGAGAGTCCAAACTTCCACCAGCCTTTGCATGTAGAAGTGTTTCCGAAATTCACTCCTGAAAGTCCTGGCTCTAATTTTTAGGCTATGTCTCCTAGTCCTAGACTCCCCAACCAGCGCAAATAGTTTCTCTCTATCTACCCTATCAGTTCCCCTTAGTATCGTGAAAACTTTGATCAAATCACCCCTTAATCTTCTAAATTCCAGGGAATACAACCCTAGTTTGTGTTATCGCTCCTCATAATTTAACCCTTGGAGTCCAGGTATCATTCTAGTAAATCTACGCAGCACTCCTTCCAAGGCCAATATATCCTTCCTAAGGTGCGATGCCCAGAACTGAACACAGTACTCCAGGTGTGTTCTAATAGCTTTATATAGCTATAGCATAACTTCTACCTCCTTGTATTCTAGTCCTGTAGATATAAAGGCCAGCATTCTATTAGCCTTTTTGATTATTTTCATGACATTTTAATGATCTATGTACATGGACCCCGAAGTCTCTTTGGACCTCCACTGTTTCGAGCTTTTTACCATTTAGAAAGTACTCTGATCTACCCTTTATAGGCCTTTGTGTCATCGGCAAACTTGGATATGTGGCTCTCTATCCTGTCATCGAAGTCATTAATAAATACAGTGAATAGTTAAGGCCCTAACACAGATCCCTGTGGGACACCACGAGTCACATCCTGCCAATTTGATTACCTGCCCATTATTCCTACCCTCTGTCTCCGGCTGCTCAGCCATTTTCTTAACCAGGTCAATAATTCGCCCTCAATTCCATGAGCTTCAAATTTAGCTAACAATCTCTTATGAGGGACTTTATCAAATGCCTTCTGGAAGTCCATATGAACAACATTTCCCTGTCCACTACTTTAATCACCACTTCAAAAAATTCAATCAGATTCGTCAGGCATGACCCACCCTTTACAAATCTATGCTGGCTCCCTCTGATCAGCTGAAAATTTTCATGGTGTTCAGTCACTCTATCCTCAATTATAGACTCTAGTAACTTCCTGACAACAGATGTTAGGCTAACTGGTCTATAATCCCCTGGCTTCCCTCTCTCACCTTAAACAGCGGGGTAACATGTGCAATTTTCCAATCTAAAGGAACAGTTCCTGAATTGAGAGAACTTTGGAAGATTATAGTTAGGGCTTCTGCAATGTTCTCACCTACTTCCTTTAAAGCCCTGGGATGGAAACCATCTGGTCCTGGAGATTTGTCACTCTTTAGTGCCATTATTTTCATTATATTAATTTGCTAATGCTAAATATGGTGAGTCCCCATCCCTGATACAAAAATTAGTTTCCTTGGGGTGTCTGGTGTGCTATCCTCTTCCTCAACTGTAAATACTGATGCAGAGTAATTGCTTAACTTGTCTGCCATTTCCTTATTTTCATTTGCAATATCACCATTATCAGCTTTTAAGGGACCCATTTGCTCTTGACCACCTTATTTTTCCTAATATAATTGTCAAAAATGTGTGTTGATTTTAATATCCCTTGCAATTATCTTTTCATACTTCCTTTTTGTAGCTCTTGCTATCAGTTTTGTCACCCTTTGCTGTTCTTTGTATCTCTCGCAGCCTCCAGGATCTGTGCTATTTTTTGCATGCTTTTTCTTTTAGTTTTATGTTGTCCCTTACCTCTTTTGTCATCCATGGCTTTTTATTTTGGCGAGTAGAGCTCTTTCCTTTCAGGGTATAAACTGGTTCTCTATTACGTCCATCTGCTCATAATCAGACTGCAGAATTTTCTAGTGATGAACAATTGTGCTGAACATGCAGCAAAGGACTGTTGTCCCTCTGCACTGGTAACTCCATTTCATTTACACATGGAAAGTAATCTCAGTCTAACAAAATCTGGAGTTTCAGATTTAGCTCAAAAAAGATAAATCCAGACCAATTTGGATTTTGGGGTCAGTGGCCATCCCTCTTAGCTATTCCTCTTTTTTGTGGGCCTGAAATAAAAGGCACATTTGTACATTTGGACCACAACCATGGTTAGTTACGGTAAAACTCCATGTGATTGGAGTACTGAACTTGCAATTTAAAGGACGTCTCTCTTACGTAGCCAAATAACGTCCATCAGTGTAAAGACCATAATTCCCTTGTGTGCCTTATATGTGGCATTCTTAATGTAAAGCACGTGGCTGATATCTCTTATGTCAGACTCATGTTTCCCGGTTGCAGCCCTCTGCCTCTGTCAATCTGGTCAGCTGCTGGGCAGGAAACAGAGTAAAAAAAATTATAATGAGGTCCTGCCGTTAAATTCGCCAGGACCTCTGCGCTCCTGGCATTTCCGGGTTTCCACCAGCAAACACGCGCCCCCGCCCCGTCTCCCCTTACATATCAGGGCCGAAGTGTTTTCTTAACATCCCAGATTGTTCCCTGGGTCGTTTGTAAGCAGATGTGATTGGAGGGGATTAGATTGGAAGTTGTACAGAATGAACCATCAAATTTGGATGTCTCTGTACCAGCTGTGAACTGCGCTTCATGCTACAAAGTAGTAGAAAAAGAAAGCTATGCTATTTTTGAAGTGAAGCTTCTGATTGTAACTTATTGGCTTCAGCTGGCTTCCACCCATGCTGATCTCACCAGTGTAATAGCTTCACTGGTGCCAGCAGAGCATCCACTTGCTTTGAACGTCCACTTGGAGGGATTGAGTGAAGGTCTAAAAATAGTTAAGGCAGTGACATGGGAAAAGGTATGAAAATGGGAGAAATTAAAAACACAGAAAGTCTGCAGATCAACCTGAAATCAAAACAGAAAATGCTGGTAAAGCCATGGACAACAAAAGAGGTAAGGGACAACATAAAACTAAAAGAAAAAGCATGCAAAAAACAGCGGCTGGGATTCTCCACCTGGCAACCCAGCCTGCAATCCCCGTTCACCAATCACAGAGTGAGCATGAGAAAACCCCTCACGCATGACAGGGGCACCAAAGTGGAAAATCTTGGCCATTGGTCTGCCAGTATTGAAGAGAAAAAAAGGCCAACACCAAGGGTGTCAACTTACCACCAGTAGTGTGTTCTAGCAAAAAATCTCTACCCCAAATACCAACCAGCCTCCCCTCTCTCCAGACACAACAGTCCTATCCCATTATCACTAGCAGCCCAGCTGTTAGGGAAATGGAGGATAACGCTGAGGTCTTAAGTACTAAAGTCACTGTTCAGGCCAGAGGAGTGCGGAGAGCTCAGGACAAAGATGAGAAACGAGGCTCAATTTTACAGGGAAATTGCGGGTGCAGGGAAGATCGGAGGGGAGAGGGGAAGATCGGGGAGGGAGATCGGAAAGGGGGTGAAGAGGGGGAGATCGGGGAGGGGGTGAAGAGGGGGGGATCGGGGAGGGGGTGAAGAGGGGGGGATCGGGGAGGGGGTGAAGAGGGGGAGATCGGGGAGGGGGTGAAGAGGGGGGAGATCGGGGAGGGGGTGAAGAGGGGGGGATCGGGGAGGGGGTGAAGAGGGGGGGATCGGGGAGGGGGTGAAGAGGGGGAGATCGGAGAGGGAGACATCGGACATCGGAGCAAGGTGGAAAGGTAGGTTGATTTTGTGTTTTAATTTGCTGCAATGCTTTTTGATGAATCAGAAGTGGTGGGCAAGCCGCCCAGGTAAGTTAAAAATCATTATAATCACGTAATCTGTCACAAGTAAAGTGCCTTATTTGGCTCTTTAACTGTCATCCTGCCGGCTTTAATTTTCAGGACGCCCACGCGCACATAGGTGCGTCCCTGGGGAACTCGGAAATTTGTTCCAACCCGCCGAAACCAGACGTGAAGGGCCGGATCAGGGAAAAAGAAACAAAATAAAGTACATCAAAAAGCATTGCAGCAAGTTAAAACACAAAATCAACCTACCTTTCCACCCTGCTCTGATGTCCGATGTCTCCCTCTCTTCTCCCCTCCCCTATGTCCCCTGATCTTCCCCTCTCCCCCCCGATCTTCCCCTCTCCCCCCCCCCCAATCTTCCCCTCTCCCCCCCCGATCATCCCCTCTCCCCCCGCCACGATCTTCCCCTCTTCCCCCCCCCGATCTTCCCCCCCCTCCGATCTTCCCCTCTCCCCCCCCGATCTTCCCCTCTCCCCCCGCCACGATCTTCCCCTCTTCCCCCCCCTGATCTTCCCCCCCCCCGATCTTCCCCCCCCCCGATCTTCCCCCCCCCCCGATCTTCCCCTCTTCCCCCCCCGATCTTCCCCCCCCCGATCTTCCCCTCTTCCCCCCCCGATCTTCCCCTCTCCCCCCCCCGATCTTCCCCTCTTCCCCCACCGATCTTCCCCTCTCCCCCATCCCCGATCTTCCCCTCTCCCCCATCCCCGATCTTCTGTTCCAGCGCCGGATGACGTCTCGGTCTCGCTCTTTCTCTTCCCCCCCACCCCCACACCTCGCGTTGCAGCTCCTGACGGCAGCCAGCATGTCAATCAGGCTGGTGCCGGGTGCAAAACCCAGAGAGCACGTTAATCATCAGCAATCACCAGGAGACTGTGTCGGAAACGGTAAGTTTTGTTTATGCGGGTTTGCCACGCGCACTTTCACCCCCCCACCCACCCCGCTGCCAACCCCGCCACCATTTAAAAATTGAGCCCACTGTTCCTGAAGCTTTCGTTGCAAGCGGTTGGAATACTATAGAAAGCCAACTGACTGAGAGGACAAAGTGGATTTGCAAAGGCGAGCAACAGGGAACTCTGGGTCACACTTGCAGATATAGCTGGAAAGCAGAGATGAGAAGGGAAGGTGTAGCTGGTGTTGAGACCATATTTTAGACGTTATATAACAATGGTGCCTTTCGATGCATCAAAAATCAACTGTTGTAAAAACAAATTATAGATCACAGCAACCTGCTATTTTCTGTTGTGAATCCGGTACCTCAGACTACCCACTTGGTTTGTAAAAATTGGCTTGCAACCCAGAAATTCCCAACACCAAATAACCTATAAAAAGAAAGCATCAGAACAGTGCTGGCGCTTTCATCAAGCTGTCCAATTTGTACATTTACTTTGTTTTTTGTTGTTCTGCATTAGCCGGAGGGCAGAACAAGAAGTGTTAACCGTATTTCAGAAGCAGTGCTCTGTGCAGCTGATATTCTATGCGTTCAGTTTGTTTAACTGAAAAGTAACATTGTAACCGTAAGTGCATTAGTCCCCTTTATTTGATCATGAAACTGTATATCGGACTATAATGTTGTGCATATTTCAGCCGCTCATAAATTTCAAATTGATTAACAACACAAGGAAACGTAGTTTGACCTGGTTCTTTGATCAGACATGCAGAAAATATCCATAAACATTCTGCATCAAAGGGGAAATGAGCCTTTTTTTCCAAGGTTGTTTTTGTGTATGCATGATCAAAGTGGCTCCAGTAATTATTAAAGAGAACAAGCCACTTTACTGTAGAATTTGCAGGAATTTCATTTTCGGCATGTACTTAGAATTTAATAGCTTCTTTCTTTCCACGTACGCTCTGGTGGCTGATTGTAAACCGATTGTTTCTCAACAGACTTTTTCCGCAGAGTAGAGTGATTCCTGCTGACCAGCCCCTTAAAGTCACAGCAGCAAGTGTTTTCTCCAATAGCCCTCAGAGAAACATTCAGGATGATTTGTTTTGTGTGAATTTTAATGTAAAATTAAAATTCTTTTCAGTCTTTTTAGTACCATGTCCAATCCAACTTGGGTTCAAATGTGACTAATGTTCATACATCCTGAGAAATCCCAAGTGTGGCCTCATTTAGATGCACTGAGCTTTAAAAAGGAATGGGGTACACGTAATAATCTTAAAATGATAGGAAAGGGGGGAAATGAATTTCCACGGTGCACTCTCCTACTCGCCCGCCACAATGCCACTTTTCTGGGGTTTCCGTGGCTCTTCTACCAAAGTTACAGCAGACGAGCTGGAGAACCCTTGAGGACATTCATCCCCACAGCCTCTTTACCCATGCACCTTGCAAGACCTGAAATTTGGACCCTTCAAATGCAAAATCTCAGTATCTCCAAAGACTCATCCTTCATGGCTTTGTCTCTCCCTCTCTAACTTTATCCAGCCTGACAACCCTCCCAGAACTCTCTGTTCCTCCGACTCTGTCCTCTTGCACATCTCTCCCTCTCTTTGCCCCACCATTGATGTCCATGCCTTCAGTTATTTAGGCCCCATGCTCTCAAATTCCCTCCCTAAACCCCATCCTCCTCTCCACCTCCCTCTTCTCCTTAAACACTCTCCTTAAAACCCGCCAGCTTGATCCAGCCCTCCTAATATCTCCTTCTCTGGCTTGGTGTCTGTTTATTTCTGATTATGCCTCTTTGAAGTGCCTTGGGATGTCTTTATATGTTAAATGTTGTTTAACAATGCAAGTTGTTGTTATAACTGTTTAAGGGTCTTGATAGTGTTTTGGAATAGCAAGAGACAATACCTTGCGTCACTGTCACTAGTGAGCTACCCAATTTAATCTTCTATTGTCTATGAAAATTAATCCATGAGTTTTCTGAACTCCTAGTAACTATTTTATATATGAAACAGTGGTCAAGGAGGCAAGGAGGTTAACAATCATGGCTGTTAAACAAAGCAATGAGGACATTTTCCTACATATAAGGGCTTTGTTGTGAAAAATTAACAATAGACAGGGACAAATAACAAGAAGTGGCATCAGATTTAAATTTATAATGAATAGAGTGCTCTTGAAAAGAACTAGGAATTGAAAACAATTAGCAATAAGCAATAACAAATGAGGGAATTTTCTAGTAAATGGGGCTTACGACCAACTGAGATTAGCCATCGTCTCTGTTGCAGCTATTTTATAGTTCTGACAGCAAGGAATCCATTTTTAAAAAAATGTTCTTGTGCTCATCAAGGGGAGGGATATTATCACTATTTCAGCACCAATGTTAGCATCAAGCACTGTCAGATGCAGAGTATAATTCCATCTACATCTGTCCCAAACTCAGAATAACACCTCCTATTGCACTAGTTCTCCCATTTCTTATGCCCATTGGAGTGACATTGTTAGGAAGAGTTTTGTGCTGCTGCCAATAAGGCAGCATTTGACTGAATGTGACACCAAGGAGCCCTGGTAAAATTGAAGTCAATGGGAATCAGGGGGAAAATTCTCCAGTGGCTGGAGTCATACCTAGCACAAAGGAAGATGGTAGTGGTTGTTGGAGGCCAATCATCTCAGCCCCAGGACATTGCTGCAGGAGTTCCTCAGGACAGTGTCCTAGGCCCAACCATCTTCAGCTGCTTCATCAATGACCTTCCCTCCATCATAAGGTCAGAAATGGGGATGTTCGCTGATGATTGCACAGTGTTCAGTTCCATTCGCAACCCCTCAGATAATGAAGCAGTCTGTGCCCGCGTGCAGCAAGACCTGGACAACATCCAGGCTTGGACTGATAAGTGGCAAGTAACATTCGTGCCAGGCAATGACCATCTCCAACAAGAGAGAGTCTAACTACCTCCCCTTGACATTCAACAGCATTACCATCGCCGAATCCCCCACCATCAACATCCTGGGGGTCACCATTGACCAGAAACTTAACTGGACCAGCCATATAAATACTGTGGCTACAAGAGCAGGTCAGAGGCTGGGTATTCTGCGGCGAGTGACTCACCTCCTGACTCCCCAAAGCCGTTCCACCATCTGCAAGGCACAAGTCAGGAGTGTGATGGAATACTCTCCACTTGCCTGGATAAGTGCAGCTCCAACAACACTCAAGAAGCTCGACACCATCCAGGACAAAGCAGCCCGCTTGATTGGCACCCCATCCACCACCCTAAACATTCACTCCCTTCACCACCGGCGCACAGTGGCTCCAGTGTGTACCATCCATAGGATGCACTGCAGCAACTCGCCAAGGCTTCTTCGACAGCACCTCCCAAACCCGCAACCTCTACCACCTAGAAGGACAAGGGCAGCAGGCACATGGGAACAACACCACCTGCACGTTCCCCTCCAAGTCACACACCATCCCGACTTGGAAATATATCGCCGTTCCTTCATCGTCGCTGGGTCAAAATCCTGGAACTCCCTTCCTAACAGCACTGTGGGAGAACCTTCACCACACGGACTGCAGCGGTTCAAGAAGGCGGCTCACCACCACCATCTCAAGGGCAATTAGGGATGGGCAATAAATGCTGGCCTTGCCAGCGACGCCCACATCCCATGAACGAATAAAAAAAAGACCGATTCTCACTGGCCAAATTCATTTCACATATAACCCTTACAGTAATAGAGTGGAGACTTTCACCCCATTAGACTGACTGGATTTGAACCAAGGAACCAGAGGTGAAAGGCCAGTGTCTCCAACCCATTAAGCCACCCAGTTTCCTTGGACATTATTTGGTATTTAGATTCCTCATTGGAGGAGAACAGAACTGCAGCCATTTGATGATGGGAAAATATTTACAAATTGGTTTTTAATGGTAGTTGTGGTGGTAATAAATTTCAGAAGCAATGTGATTGGTTTTCAGAGGAAACGAGGTTAAGAGATGTGATGATCCTGGTAGGTGGGGTTGAGAACAATTAAAAAGAGATGGGCTTGTTAGACCGAATGGCTTTTTGCCGCTTCTCAATATTCTTAAGCTCTTATAATCTTTGCCAACCTACCACCAGTTAATATAGTTAACCCACAATAATTCATTACAACTCATGTTGGCACACATCAGAAAATGGAATACTAGCTGGAAACATGTAATCCCCACCAAAAAAAAAATCAAACTATACCAATAACCATACTGTAGCACCCCCTAAATTTCACTTAATAACTGGGATCACTTGTAATATCAAATTAAAACAGCACCAGATCTCAGTTACATTTTGTTGGATCAGAGATAAATACAACTGTACAATCATTCTGAATACGTATGAATCATGAAACTTCAAATAATGTATTAGAAAAATAATGAAACTCCAGCTACTTCTGTGATGGCCGGTTGACAGAATGCCCCAGCGACCTATAGTAATGGCAGTATCTTTTCCAGCAGACAAATCCCACCAATCAAAATCCAGAATAAGACAACTTTGGTGCCTCTTGGAATTCAGGATTTCTTAGATCTAACATCTGAAGTGTGTGTCTTAATCTCCCATTCTTCAAGTCTATGCCTAAGACCAATGGGAAAGATATAGCCAGATAGCCACCACGTTAGCTGCAGGGAAATAACATTGCCCCATCTGTAAGGAGCACATTAGCAGATTATGAGAATTATATTGAGATATATTACTTTATAGAAAATAACCACTTTACCTATTAGTAGCTTAGAAATTGATCATTTGCTCTTATTATTTGATATGTATTACTACTGGAAACTCAGATCTGGTGAAGGTTGGATGTTGCAGCAATTAACAATTCACAAGTACCTGGCACTGGTTTGATGTATCTATATGCTATATGGTCATTACATCCACAGTATGTGTTCATTACAGACTACATGACATGTAACAGCTCAGTCACATCTGGTACAGTTTCACCATTAACTTTTATTCGTGTGTACTGTAAATCTGGCACATTGTACACCCATCGTGTCAGAAAATGTTATTTGAGAGCACGCTGATGGAAGAGTTGGGATTCAATTTTCAAACATCTGATAGCTGCAGCAGCCATACGGATAGTGTATGTCTCCTACATCTTAACAGACAAAAATAATCTGCGTTCCAAAAATCATTCTGCTGTAAGCAACTGCAGCGGATCTGTGCAAAAATTACTGTCACAAAAAAGATTGGGTATTTTTTCTTAAACACCAGAATTTTGATGCTGTTATCTTTTTCTCCTCCAGTTTTCTCCCCTTATTCTTCCTTCCCCAAGCAGTGACTCCAGCACAGGCACGATGGGCCACATGGCCTCCTTTTGTGCTGTATCATGTTATGACTTTATGCCCGTGCATGATTCTGTGGGCAGTCCAATACATCAGCAAATGGCTATTGTTGATGAATGAGCTAAGACAGTGAGCGCCAATACGTTATTCAACTTGGGGGCCTTCACAGCAAAGCCAAACCCAATCCCGACCTCATCTGATGTCTTCACGTATACATTGCCAGTTCAGGTCACTGGATAGCTGTCAGGGACAGAAACTCTGGCTGTTTCTCCTGGCCTGGGGTGCTGAAGCCAGTTGTAGCTCCATAGTTGATGTTGCAGCAAAGATAAAAATAAGTTCTATTCTCAAAGGTTTTTGCTGCGTTCCATTCAGATGCGTTACTTTGATGTGCTGATTGCATGAAAATTATGTTGTTGTGAGTTGGTGTCCCATACAAATTGTTTATCTCTATGTTGGACATATGTGGGCCTTAAAGGCAGATTAACTTTCCCTTCCTCCAACATAGAGATAAACAGTGGTGGACAAACACTGCTCAATATGAAGAACAGGATCTCAGAAATGAAACTGTATATCGCCATACCTCTAAACGAAACTGATAAGGAGAAACGTTTACATGGCTTGTAAAAGAACAGCTTGATGCAGCAAGGTTAAGAATATTATTAGCACAATTCCTCTCCTAAAATAATGACTTACCACAAAAATACAAAACCTTGTACCACTTTCCATCGAAATTGTATTTGAGAAAACACCACAAGCAGAAGCAAACGTTGCAGGAAAATGTTTTGAGAATACAATTCAGGGACTGTGGGAGTTAAAATGGGAAATGGTAATAGTCATGGAATAGCGGCAAAGCTCAGGATCGATTTTCCAGTCCTGGCACTGAGGCTGTGAGCTTTTCACCTGCACAAATTGTGAACACCTGACTCCATTGCACCTTCTGGAGTCAGTCCTCATTCATCATTCAACATTTCTGGCCTAAATAGGGAAGTGCTGGGTGTAGGTAAATGAACAAACAGATTTAGGAGTGCTGTACACAAGACATTAAGAGGTATGTCACACTGCATGAAGCAGTCAAAAGGGTTAATGGAACAAAGGCTTAGAATATAAAAGCAAGGAAGTTTTATTGCAATTATACACATCACTGATCAGACATCATGTGGAATATGATATGGTTTTGGGCATTCCAGTTTAGGAAGGATACTGCCCTTGGAGTCCATTGATAATTCACCAGATTGAGCTATGATGAGAGACTGGGTAAACTTGAATTATACTTTCTCGAACTGAGGAGGTTAAGGGGGTGATCTGATTGAGGTGCTTAAAACAATGAAGCGAATTGACAGGGTAGATAGGGAACAATTCCTTCCTCGAGTAAGAGAATCTGGAACAAAGAGGACATCATTTTAGAATTTGAGCTGAGCCGTTAAAATGAATCCAGGAAAATCTCTTTCGCACAAAAGGTTGTGAGAATATAGGATGCATAGTCACAGGAGGCCATAGAGGCAAAGTGACTCAAGGTGGTTAATAGGGAGATAATACTTATCTGGGAAGTAAAGTTATTAAGGGATATGAAGAGCAGGTAGGGAATTTAGATCGTAAAGGTAGAGTTGCCATGGCTAAAAGAAATGGCACAGCACGTTTGATGGATCTTAATGGCCTACTCCTGTTTCAGTACCAAATGTAATCATGTGCCAAAGACACCTGATTATTTTCTTTCTGAAATATTCAGTTTTTGTTATTATTACTTGAGACATGACCTCAAAGTATCTGTTTAAATAGCCATTATAAAATTATACTACCAGATTAAAAAAGCCAAAGTTCAAAATTACAATACTTAAAATGTATCTTGATCATGGAATCGTGGAATGGTTACAGCACAGAAGGAGGCCATTCGGCCCATCGAGCCCATGCCGGCTCTTTGTAAGAGCAATCCAGTTAGTCCCATTCCCCTGCTCTTTCCCCTTAGCCCTGCAAATTTTTTCCCTTCAAGTATTTATCCAATTCCTTTTTGAGAGCCATGATTGAATCTGCTTCAACAATCCTTTCAGGCAGCGCATTCCAGATCATAACTACTCGCTGCGTAAAAATGTTTTTCCTCATGTCGCCTTTGTTTCTTTTGCCAATCACCTTAAATCTGTGTCCTCTGATTCTTGACATTTCCCCCAATGGGAACAGTTTCTCTTTATGTACTTTATCTAAACCCTTCATGATTTTGAACACTTCTATCAAATCTCCTCTTAACCTCTCTGCTCCAAGGAGAACAACCCCAGCTTCTCCAGTCTATTCACGTAACTGAAATCCCTTGTCCCTGGAACCATTCTAGTAAATCTTTTCTGCACCTTCTCTAAGGCCTTCTCATCCTTCCTAAAGTGCGATGCCCAGAATTAGACTCAGTACTCCAGTTGTGGTCGAACCAGTGTTTTATAAAGGTTTAACATAACTTCCTTGCTTTTGTACTCTACGCCTCTATTTACAAAGCCCATGATCCAGTGTGCTTTTTTAACTGCTTTCTCAACCTGTCCTGCCACCTTCAAAGACTTGTGCGCATATACCTCCAGGTCTCTCTGTTCCTGTACCACCTTTAGAACTGTACCATTTAGTTTATATTGCCTCTCCTCTCTCTTCCTGCCAAAATGTATCACTTTCTCTGCTTTAAATTTCATCTGCAATGTGTCCGCCCATTTCACCAGCCTGTCTATGTCCTCTTGAAGTCTATTACTATCCGCCTCACTGTTTACTACACTTCAAAGTTTTGTTTCATCTGCAAATCTTGAAATTGTGCCCTGTACACCCAAGTCCAAGTCATTAATATATATCAGAAAAAGCAGTGGTCCTAGTACCGACCCCTGGGGAACACCACTGTATACCTTCCTCCAGCCGGAAAACAACCGGTCACTACTACTCCCTGTTTCAATATAATCCCTCTCCTCCTTCTATTAATATTACCTCCCAAGTCAGGCCCTAATCCTGCACACTCTTCCCTCCCAGCACAAGCTCGCAGTACAAGGGCAATTAGAGATGGGCAATAAATGCCGGCCTTGCCAGCGACGCCCACATCCCATGAACAAATTAAAAAAAACACTCTCCCAGCATTAGGTTTTACAGAGTGTCTCTGTCACCATTTGTGTAGCAGCAGCTTTCAGATGTGCCAGTACTTCTCAGGGTTGTGGCTCCATATCCAGTGCAACAATGATAAAATGACCAACCACCTCGGAGTCGAGATGCATTACAACCTAAATCCTTGCCTCCCACTCCTTTCCACTAGCTCCCCACTTTCTTTCAAACTTCAGATTAAGATCCCAACCACTAAGGCCTGGGCTCTGCTCCCTTCTTTATACCCACGGAAAGACGATCAAAACCCCAAGTTTGGCTCCAAGTGTCGGTGGGAGGTGGGAGGAAAATAAAAGACAAACACAGGGTGTGACATATGAACACAGATTGGGAGATATACAAAAAGAAAAAAGGAATTGCGAGGCATTCGGCAAGAATGGCAGATAGGGAAGGAGAAATATAGAAACAAGGAGGCAAGAAGATAGAGAGAGTTGGAGTCAAGTAGAGAGGTTCAGATATAACGATAAAGTCAACAGGTAAAGAGAGTGAAAAAAGCAATCGCAGTGGAAGGCAATGGAGAGAGAGGAAGACAAAGGGCCCGATATTACCAGGGCGGCGGGGGGGGGGGGCAATTGGTCGCGTGGGTAACGTGCCCGGTGAAATCAGTTTGCTTCGCGCGCAATCGCAGGCTGATTGGATCCACTTACCTGTTGTTCCGGGTTCCCCGCTGCTGATCTGCGCGGCGGGCAGACTGCACATACGCAGAAAGGTCTGTCAGCTGGAGGAGCTCTATTTAAAGGGGCAGGCCTCCACTGACTGATGCTGCAACAAATAGGAAAAATTACAGCATGGAGCAGCCCAGGGGGAAGGCTGCTCCCAGGTTTAATGATGCCTCACTCCAGCTCTTATTGGAGGAGGGGGGGGACAGAGATCTTCCCCCCAGCGGGCGGGAGGAAGCAGCCTGATTCTGCCACCAAGAAGGCCTGGCTCGAGGTGGCAGAGGAGGTCACCTGCACCACCAACATATCGCACACCTGCATACAGTGCAGGAGGCGCTTCAATGAACTAAGTAGGTCAGCCGAAGTGAGTACACTTACTCATTCCCCTACACTCCATCTGCCACATCACTGCCCCCACCCCACATCTCCTTCTGCACTGCCAACACTACTCTGTCACATCACCCCTCACACGCACTCAAAGCTCATCCTCATCTTACCTGCATTTACTCATCTCGCCAGTACTCAACCCGCCACTACCACTCAACCCAATCCTCATACAATCTCATGGCTCTATCTCATACTCACCCTCTCATGCATCTCTCTCACAGTCAGCCTCACTCAACCTGCCAATCCCTGTGCTGCAGCCACAGGGCATGCATCACATATGTGCAGTAGGCAGCGTAAGGCAAACGTGTTGTGAGCATGAAGGGGATGCACAAGGGTGTTTGAGGGTTTGTCATGGTTTTTACTTATATTTAATTTCTGACCAACTCACATAACATATTATACCGGCACCACTACTGCCACGTCTTTGCGAATCTTGTCTGGTTTGTGCAATAATACCCTCTCCTGAGGATCACAATGAAGACCCACAACTGATGCCACCCATTGTGTCACTGCAGAGTGGGTGTAGGTGTATTTGCAGGGCTCTTTTGTACAGACGACTGAGACGTCGGCAATGTCCCCGGTGGCACCCTGGAAGGATGCGGAGGAGAAGTTGTTGAGGGCAGTGGTGACTTTGACAGCGACAGGTAAGAAGATGGTGCTCGGGCCAGCCGGGAGCAGCTCGGCATGAAGGAGGCTGCAGATGTCCACGACTACATGTCGAGTGACTCTGAGCCTCCGTGTGGACTGCTGCTCAGAGAGGTCCAGGAAGCTGAGCCTCGGTCTGTAGACCCTGTGGCCAGTATAGTGCCCTCTGCGATGCATCTCTCTCTGCGGTTGCCCCCCCTCCTGCTGTGCAGGTGGATGTGTCACAGCACTGTGTTGTGGAGCTCCACGTGTCAGAGGTGGACGGCTTGGCCGGCGAGGCTGTTCGCCCTCCGAGGAGGTCATGACTGCAGCTATGGCGGCCCCTATCCGGAAGATGTACATCTGAGGGGGTCCGCAAGGTAGGTACATGTGTCTGGACACCGGGGTAAGTGTGCAATTTGGTGAATTTTCTTGTTAGGAGCAGGGTGGTGGAGGCCAAACTTTGTCCAAAGTGACAGAGTGGCCTCCTGCATTGAGTGAGGGTCTCCCCCCGCCATCTGTCAAATGGACCTTTGCAGCTGCCACAGGCCGATGGCTGCAACACGTCCGTTTGAACTGGGAGTGTTTCCCCCAGTATGGGAAACAGTGTCAGTTCATTTCAAAATCCCACCCCTCCTAAAATATCAGGTCAATCAAGTCTGTAAACGACCTGAAGTACCTGTTCAATTACTTTAAGTGGCACCCCGCCAGCTTTAATTGCCTGCGGGAGTCCCACATGCGGGGGCTGCGCGCGCATGTCAGCACGTCTGTGGGAAACCCGGATGTGGGCGGGTTGGAGCCGGGCTCCCGTCCCGCCCCGGGAATCCCCGATTTTCGTGGTCCCCTCGCCAGGAATGCACCCGATCGCGGGTGGTAAATTCGACCAAAGAATTAGAGAGTGGCAGACGATCAGCGATAGTTACAGGAAGAATGACAACTTTCTTTTGTTCTTGTCAATGAACAACATCACCGGAGTTCAACTAACTTCATTTAATTGACAAGAGAAGCTCTTTATTTCCACCACAGGGGAAATATTAACCCTTCTCTCACTTTCCTTCTGGAAAGAAAGGTTAGTACAGTATTGCATAACATGTGCTACGCAGACTCGATGTACCGAATATCACTCAGTACATTGCTTCATCCCCATCAGGGTGTGTAAAGATGTACGGCACTAGCAAAGAAAAGCACTGGTGCACAAATAACTTTGTGGTAGATAGAATAACTTGCTAACTCACTGTCCAACCGTGATACTTCCATATATGCTGTGACAAAAAGGAGATGTTGGTTGGGTTTGCCATTATATTAATACCTATTAACAAATCATACAAGGGGCACTGTTTCAGTTTGACACCCCGAAATGCTCTGCCTAAACTCCTCTGCTTTGCTACTTCTCTCCCTTCCTTTAGAAATCTCCTCAAAGCCTACCCCTTGGACCACCGCCCTGCCACCCCCCAGCATTCTTCTCTCACTACTGCTCGGTATCCAGTTTCACCACAATGAAGTGCTTTAGGATGTTTTATTACATTAAAAGTACTATATAAATGCAAGTTGTTGTAGTTATGTGACAAAATGTGAAAATTCTGAAATAATGTTTATTGGAATTAAAATATCACATACATGCAAGGAAAGGTGACTACTTTTGCATTATGAATTTTAAAAAAAATTTCAATATATACCTCCATCTCTAGTGGTTTCATATAATTAGCCTGAATGGGAGTCAGGTAATTCAGAGAGATGATCAGTTAATATACTTCAGAAATGGCAGCATTAATAAATTGAGGCTATGTTCCACTGAGAAAATCTACAGAACTTCTCTAGAACACTTCAGTCCTGATCCACATTCTCAATCAGTTTGCTTCCCTCACCCCTTCAAATGAGATTTTTTTACTAGTCATCTAGGGCAAGGAAGGAAAGTGGCTCGGCTGTGGGGGAGGTGCTTTGCTGAAGCATGTCTCCTGAGGGATTGACTCAGCAGTGGCGTGAACAACGTATCTGCCTTCCTGATGTGTTATGGATACAGTAGATAGGAGGGGGGAAGGAACCAATAGGGATATGGTGAGGTGGGAGGGGGGTTTGGTGGTTAAGAGGGAAAGAGAGAAAAAGAAAGGTTTCACAGCAACGCATTACATCATCACATTAAAATCTATTGTGAGCCAGGTTGACTATTGTGTCACACAACAAATCAAACAAAACCACAAAAAAGGGGTGAAAATATGAATATTTAAAATATTATATTTCAAAACAGGAAAACATGTTAAATAGGATAGCATTTGCAAATAATCAATACTTGAGGAATATTGAAATAGGAGATTTTGTGCATTTAAAAACACAACATCTTTGCAGTTTGAAAACAATGTATTATATTTCCTTTTGGGTGTATGTTGGTTGGAAAGGGCCAGGGGAGCCAGTCCAAGAACACAGCTGTAAAGGCTGGTGAACTAATTGCTTTCCCTTCCGCCACCTCATTCATCTTCATTCTTCACCAGTTACAGAAAATTATCAATATTCTCAGTTGTATTTCATCCTTAATCCCTTTTTTTGTGCAGCATTAGGCACTGCCAGATGATTCCTTGGCAGGAGTCAGGGTGAAGAGCCATGAAATGCCACTTCGGGCAGATGGTGTTGCTCAGAAGAAATATGACAAACACATGCAATTTGTTAGCGAGCTCTGGTATTACTAGTAATGTGAGCTGTCATAATCACCCAAGTAGTATTATGGTATGAGAGCATGGCAAGCCAGGCTTTCAAATAGGAAATGTCTGTCGTGAAAATGCTGAGCGAAATAGTCCCACCTACTCAGATTCTTGTTACCGATTGCATCAACCACGAGGACACATTGCTCTCTGCCCCCATCCATGGGTGAAGAATTCTACTTGATTTCCCTTCTTCAGTCCATCCCCTTTGCCCAGTGATACATCGTCAAAGTGTGGCCAAGTGGGTGCCAGTCAGTGCCTAAGACTGTGACGGTCAACAAACTAATTGCTCTTGCAGAGTTGTTTGATGAATTTTTTGGACTTGGCCTCGCTAAAAATATCATCACAGGTTTTATATTTCCTAAAAAACAATTCTTCAGCATGTGTACTGGGCATGTGGATATTGTGCTTCTGGAGCAAAAGAGAGAAAAGTACATGAAAGGGAAAGATTTCCCACATTATATTTTGAGGGGAATTTTCCTTTTTAAACAATGGGCTATGGTATCAGCAAATGTCAGCACCACACTTTTAATGGTTTTATCCGCGAGGAGGAAGTTGCACATTAATCAGACTTGAAGATATACGCCAGTAAAAATTTCTTAGCACGGTGCACATCGCTGCCCAAAAGTAATTCCACAGGTTCCGTACAATTTCCTCTGAGAGCATAACTTTCCATTTAATGAACTTCACTTGATAAAGATACAGTTCTATACAACTGCATTATACCATGCATCACACAACTGTTGAGAAAGATGTGTGCTGACAATGAACACTGCCACAAAATCACCAGACCATCGCTCACAAATGATGAGTAACTTTAAGAGAAATGACCATAATTGCATTTGGCATGCAATAGAGTTATATTTCTGAACTCAAATAATTCAAGCCCTTGCATGCACATCAATTTATATCTGATCAATATTTGGATATCCAGTACTTTGGTCCCAACAGCCAATGGAATATTACACTGTTGGTTCAGATTGATGCAAAGACTTTCATTACAAGCAAGTTAGAGCCCATGACAGAGCCAGAGTAAAAATTACACCTGAAGCCCTCAGGGCAGGAATAGGTTTGTTTGAATTTCCACATACACATGCACGTAAAGCAAAATGGGAGAACACATTCTTGCCTGGGGAAGGGGGTGGGGGGGGGGGAAGACTTTGTTTGCAAGATGAACAGCCACTATTCACTATTTTTATATGTCCCAGAAAAACTACGTTTATGTCTTGAGATCCATTAAATTTTTCATTTTTAAAAAGACACACTGCTGAGATTTATGTGACAGACCCAATATAAACACCAGAATCCTATTCCGTACCCATAAAAATGTTATTAAAAACAATAAAAAAATACATCTTTCTGTATTCCATAAATGAATATAACTACCTTATAGTTATGCATTGTTTCATAGAGGTGGTGTGGTGCAACAGCTAATGAAGTGTTATACTATGATTCATCCAAATGTTAACAAATGTTCAGTGGAATAGATTTTTTTTTGCTTTAAATTGTATCATTTCCACCATTTTCCCCAGTATTGTTTAGTGAACGTTGGCCACAATAGCCTTACCTCAGAAGAGTACCATGCTGCATCATTGTGATACTAGGGTTACTCACTTCTTCCATCCTGACCCCTTTAGAATAGAGTTTACGAGTTGCCACATCAGGCCTACTCTATACCGCTGAGGAAAGTAAGGAGCTAAATTCCTAAATAGATATGACCTTTTAAATATTTCTGCATATCTTGATTCAGTGAACTGGTTCAGGATCCCATCAGTAAAATAGCTAGAGTACATCTTCATTACTTTCAGTTTCCTCGACCTGAAGCGATGGTTCATTTTCAATTTAGAAACTCTGTGTGTTAAAGATTTTTTTTTATTATTAAACATTAAAAACAAATGAAGGTTTAGTTAAAGAATATGGCTAGGATTTTCTACTTCTGTGCTCGCCGGTGAGTGATTTTCTGCCCATTCATTTTAATCGGTGGAAAACAGTGAGCTGGTGAGCGCTGAATTGGAAAATCCTGGCCTTCACAAAAACTTAACACAGCAGAAAATACATCTTGTTTCTCAATAATACTCTGTATAGCTCGATGGGCTCATAATACCTGTATGTATTACATCCCTATATTGAGTAATTCAGGGCATCTCTCCCACCCGACTCGCACATGCCATTTAGAGGCCAACTGTTCATTATTTTTATGTCAGACAATTAAAGTAGTACTATCACCCACATCAATCTCTTTCAGTGGCTTAGTTTGAATTTTAACCTCGGTCCACAGATGTTGACTAAGTATTATTTTGTAGCTTACTTTTTTCCTATATTACATAATACATTTACAATATCCAACAATTCACAAGAATGCTCATTTTGAGCAAGTACTCTCAATTTGTGTTTTTATATGTATTGCATGAACGGGTACTTTGCATTCATGATTTTATGCATTACATCTGTTTTTCTTGTCTTTACACAATATACTAAACAGACGTAACAATTCACCCTGGCCTATATTTTGTATCAAACAGAATATGTGTAAGGCCTGTGATAACTCAAAGCTCTGGGGGCCTATGGTAACCACTAAATGCCCTGCACCTCATTTTCCCTCAAGTTGGACGCTTTGACTATAGTTCCAGAACTGCAAGTGTTTTGTCTTAGGACTAGGTATATATTAAGCAACAATGTGGATGTGCAGCAGCATAGTAGTACATTGTAAGAGAATAGGGGCAGCATTATTGATGCACAAGATCTGCACACACATCCTTCAAACCAACTGAGGACCTTTAGTTATAAATGTGCTGTATGTCAATCTGCTCACAGCTCCATTGTTGCTATTCAGTCCAAGCTTATTAGGTTTCTGATTCATATCTGTAGTTTAAAAAAAAATCAAATATTGTGCTGTTGAAGTCTGCCTTGGATCCAGTACAAGATCAGAGCACCATCAGGTACTCTTTATCAAGTCACAGTGTCCTTCAGTGAAAATTGTAGGACACCTTGCGATTAGATTCACAAGATTAAATGTTTGGGCATACAGGTATGGATTTAAATATTCATTTCTTGATATTAATGTTTTAAATGTTGAGTATTATGATAATATCTTCACACACTTGACCGATGGTTAAATATGGTTATAATGACCACTCTAGTGTGTTTTATGCAGGAATGGCTGTCAGAGAGTTGATTAAAACATGAGGTACAGCTGAGTGCTTTCATCAGCTTGAATCCCTTATATCAGCATAAAGCAGACTGGAACATTAATTATTACTATTAGTGGATAGATTGTGATGCAACTACTGAGTTACAGTTAAGCTCATTCTAGAAATACTGGCTTTCAACATACATTAAACACTCATGACTTCAAATGGAATCACTGCGGTTTGACAATCTTTCTTTCAATATACAGCAGTCACAACATACCAATGGCTCAAAGAGTAACTGCAGCACTTGGGAGTGGTAAAAGCCATACAGATCAGAAAAGTTACACATTGGGTTTGACTGATGGGATAAAAATGTCTTCTTTGGGAAAACGGCAAGAATTCAAATGAAAATGTTTGGAAAGTCTTAACACAATTGTTAGAGCATGAGCTTCTAACACAAAAGTGTTGATAATTTGGGCTGGATTCCCCTCTTTTGCAGCAGTGTTCTGTCAGGGCAGGGCTTCTGTCCACCCCTCCATCACCGCCACAACCCTGACCTAGTTTCTTGGGCCGGGGGTCACCACTGCAGCACCCAAAGAGGTGGCAAGGGACCTTAAAAGGGCAGAACGCCCCGAAGACAATGTCAGATTTCTTGTTAGGCTTTAGCCAAGACCGAAACCCGAATAGGTGAGCCTCTCGTGCAGAAATGTAGGGATAGGAGGCCTTTGCTAGGCCCTCTCTCTCCATTTAAAAGGATTTGGGGGCATTACCGCTGCTATGCCGGGCTTACTACCAACTTCCACCAGGCGGTTCCGGGGAGCTGTGGTTGCTGGGGCGGAAGGAGGAAATTGAGCCAGGAGGTCAGTCCCCACCCCCTATCAGCATTTGCATATGCGAGTGGGGAAGGGTAGTTATCTGCAGCCCTAGCAACGGTGGGAGGAGGGATATCAAGGTCGGGGCTATGAGGCAATCGTAAATATCCCCACCCCATTTTTCCGCCATTTATGCCATTATCCCGCCCGATTTGATGCACATTGTTGAAATGCAGAGCTGTGTTTCTGGCCAATGCTGTATCTGACTTGGGAATGCTCAGTAATAACAATGGAGGCAGAAAATGCTCCAAACAATGGTAAGCACATCTTCCCCAACAATCCCGCCCCCCCCCACCAACAAACACATATATCTCCGCCTAACACATATTCCCCCAACCCCCACCCAACACATATCCCTCCAACCCCGCCAACATATAGCCCCCGCTCCCCAACACATATCCCCCACCACTCTGAACACATACAAACAAAAGAGCCACAACTAAATAAATGGAAATGGTGGAGGAAATCAGGGAATCCCAACTCTGGTGTGAGATTCCTGTATTCGCTACATGTAACAAAATTGTAAACCCGTTCTCTCCAAATAAATCTTCTTGCTTTGTTTACCATGAGCATGGCCTCTAGTCCTCAGCAATTCAGTAGAAATTAGAATGGAATGAAACACCACTGTGGAATTTCTGTACATTTCTACTGACATTTTTCCCCTCATTTTCCATCCTTGACTTTCCCCATTGTAATTATACTGGTGCCAACACATGGGCTAGAAGACCAATACCCAGTGTTGTGAATCTGAATAGTTTCAAGTAACATCTGATTTCTAATCCCTAATGATATACATCTCTGTCCCTTTGCATTTCAATCCTTGCACACTAAACATGAATGTGTAGTGTGCAAGGTGTGAAATGGACAGGTATTATGAAATTCCACTGATCTCAGCTCCTTAATCAACCTGCTTTACAGAAACTTGTTGTCTAGTTTAGCTGGTAAATAGGATGTAATGAACTACAAATCCATAGGGATTAAAAGACTACAGATTTAGGACACTTGATATTGGTATACCAGATATTGATTACTTTGGTAACTGCGACCAACACCCAATTGCCTCACTAGCTAGTTGAAAAGTCAGGTGAAGCATCCAGATGTTAAGTGTCAGTTATTACTGCAAAACGCTAAGCAGTGCATGTGGGACCGTGGCTTAAAACAGTCAACAGTTTAAAATTTAAAATTTTTTGAACAAAGTGCTGGTTTTATCCATTATTTCAAAAGTATTTAGGGGATAGAAATGTCCCCAAACTTTGGGTGGACTTGCTACACAATGTAAGCTCCCAGGCTGCAGAATTTGGTCAGCTTATCTTGAGGAGCCAGGAAATTCCTGGGGCCCCAACAATGATGTTTTAATTAGTAGATACTGAAGAAGTTCAAGGCTTTAAGTACAAAGACCTATAGAACATAAGCAAAGAATAAACTGGTTTCCTTTCATCAGAGGTATTGTTTTCAAAAGCACATTCTCCTTAATTTGGTTTAGTTGCACTGGTTTGTTCAACAAATTTGCTTCTAAACATTTGTAATATGTTTTCTTATAGACCATTTTGTGATATTGAACTTGATATTCTAATCCAGCAAATCTTGTAGTGTTAATAATACCAAGCTAGGTATCATACATGTCACTTATTAAAACCCATTGCTAGTTTGACTTTATCATATAGTGAAAATCTTTTATAAATACTTACCCGTATGTAAAAGCTGTTGAAACGTTGCTTTTGATTTCCTACTATTGGCCTTCTGCTGAGGTTCAAAGCATTTTGATAGATGTTCCTGAGGGCAACAGCAGCTGTGTGATGAAGTGTTTGCCTCCATTTTCTTTTCCTGGAACCAACACAAATTAAGGATGAAGTTATGCTGTAGCTAGGGCAAAGTTAAAACCGTGAGAGATCATTTCCTGGTGGAGATCTCACATCATTTGGCTATAGTGCACTCACGAGCCAGATTAGGATCTAACTCTCGAGTTATATCCCACTTTCATGTCAGTGCACAGTGAAAATTGATTTACATCCAATTCATTATAACCACACCCCAAGAAATACATAGAGCTTCATACTGTTCATATTCAGTCATTTTGAAGAACAGTCAAAATGATTAGTGGTGTAAGCCACATTTTGTGCTAAATACAACCTGAATGAAAGCATACCTCAAAATAAATAAATGATTTTATTGATTTTGTTAGTGGCCACAGCATTGGCAAGGACCTTAGCATCTGGACTTAGAAGCTTTGAACTCAATACTTAGATTTCAAATTATCACACAAGATTTATTAATATAAAACATGATCTTTGGTCTTATCAAGGGAACAAGGGACCAGCATATCAAAAACATGATACTTAGAGGAACAAGTTTCTTATTGGCTAGTGTTTACATCCATGTCTTCCAAGTATACAGAACAAAAGGATGGCTTTGTTGAGCCAGAGCAGGTACAAATTGCAGCATTACAGAGCTTTCATATCACACAAGATGACAAGATAGATATGGATGAGGAGGCCATTCTATCCAAACTAGATTATCCAATCCAGAAAGGCCCTACAGTTCCACCAATTAAACATCCAATTGTTTCGTAAATGATTCCAGTGATTTTGCCTCCATTATTCTACCTATAAGTCCATTCCAAGTATTAAATCACTGTGTGAAAAAGAACTTTCTGACATGAGTCCTAAACTTGCCTTTTGCTAGTTTAAATCTAATCTTTGCTAGTCCCTCAACGTTACCCGACAAAACATTCTGGATTTACCTTTTTGTATACCTCGGAGAAACACTCATACAATACTGATTTCACACTATGGTACAAGTCTGACATAAAGATAACTTGGTTTCAGACTTAGTGCAAATGTTAACCCACAATGAAAGACAGTCCATTGTTTCTTTAAGGTCAGAAGGTTATAATTAATACACCAGGACAAGTATCTCTCTGCAAGCATCCAGTGAATTATGGATGTCAAGGTGACAGCACATTTGCCTCAGGTATTTACCAAAGCCATTAGTGTTGCTGTAGGCATTCTCTGTCTATTAAGAATGTTCCCTTATGTAATAGTCAGAACTCTATAGAGAAGAAATTTAATTCATATTATCATCAAAAATAATCAGTCTTCAAATCTGTAATGAAAAACACCACCTGCTTGTTTACCCACAGATCTCTCTCTGCATAATGAGCAATCTCATGCACATTGATTTTAAGATTTCTCTATTACCAATTTAATGTGTTCTCATTTTAAATACGATGCACCAGTATGCAATAAAAATATTAATTTCCAACATGACTACTCCACTGAGCATCAACAGTACATTGTGTTCAAACAACTGAATGGATATATTACTTTAACAACACTTAAATAATTGGAAGCAGAAGATTGCAAAATCAAAATTTGAGTTGGAGCATTTTATACAAATTATTTCACTTTGTAGCATACATTTCTTTGATCCTGTATATTTATGTATCTAGACTATCGTAAAGAATATTAATAATAGAAAAATCTTGAATATTAAACTAGATGTCACACAGTGCCCAACAATGTGGATGTAATGGATATAGTAATGCCATTTAAATTATTTTACTTTGTAATGACCAAGTTTCTTTTGGATATTTTCTATTATTTACCAATGCCAGTATGCTTTACTGTAAATATTTAATATGCAATATTGGAAACAAGATTTTGAAAAAGGTGCGAATATTTTACATTCTGGAGTTTTTGGAGAATGGATAAAATTGAAACCTCTAATATGATCACAAATGAGACCCCAAAGAAACTCAGTTTTTATCCCAATTTTTTAACCATACTTGACTTTTCAGAAGGCTAACATAAACCACTTGCCTATTGCAATGGTCTGTATGGAGGGGGGAGCTTGTGATCAGAATGCAGAGCACCTTGCTAGCCTTATAGCACTGTACCAATGCATTGGCCGCAAGATACAGTGGCATGTGTCAAAGGCTGCATCCTGTTTAAATGAATTGCTGTTAATTCAGAAAATGTGCATCTCACAGCCCATCAAGTAAATTTGTGCAATGGCATTTGTTGAAAATGTATCGTAAAGAAGAACACAGTTGTAGTGATGGTGGTAATTGTGAATTTATATGAGAGAGATAGACGTATTGGTGGTATTATCTGATCCTGTTTTGAGTATTTTTTTCACTAGTGAGAAAATGGTACCTTAATAGATTGCCAGGAACAAAATCTTGCATTTATATAGCACCTTTAACATAGTAAAATGTCCCAAGGCATTTCACAGGAGCTTTAACACAGAAAATTTGACACCGAGCCACATAACATGCATATAAGGCACACTCATAATTACCTTCTTTTCACAAAACGACAAAAATATGCTCATCTCATCTTCAAAAAAGTTCAGCTTTATTTAAAAAAAATATTTGAAGCATACACAGAAACAGCTTCCCAAGTACTTTTACTATTCTTATGTCAGCTCCTAAATTAGAGATTACTATGAGTGGCTAATGAAATCACTACAAAATCTTACATAAAGTGTCATTTTGTCAACTGATGAAATATCAGTTTAATACTTAAAGAACCATTTGATATCTGAAGTCTCAGATATTGTAAATAAACTTGACAAAAGCTACCTGAAATTTCAGACACGTGACTAAACCCATTTAAAGTATACTTGCTGTAGGTCTTATGTTGCCAATTTGAACTGCAAGTACATGAATTGCTATCAGTTAAGAGTCATTGCTGATTATACAACACTATAAACAGGATATGTTATGATACCTTACATTCTCCATCTTTCATAGCCACACTTTGTATCAACTGTACTCGTGAACTGAATTGCTTAGTCTGCCAAGACGAGGAAGTAAATGTTCTCCAGTTATGTTTAATTACCTAATTTATGATCCATTTGTTCATGCACTTCAGGTGGAAGTGAATCTTTGTGGGACAAAGAGAAACTCCAGTCACCCACTACCACACGGTAACAGCATGTAGTCAGCCATGCCACATCGTCTGGTCAACACAATCTTGTCACACACCCGCTTTGCCCACTCAGAGAGAGAGAGAGACACAAAGACACAGAGAGAGAGAGTGTTGGATGACTGCCAAAATAACTCATCTACATAGATAAAAATTCATAATGTATCGAAAGAAGTAAAAAGTCAACTTCAAATTTCAGAAGGTCAATAGACAGTGGTTGGTAAAGAATAGCCACTTGGGCAAGGTTGGGATCCAAAGCTAGCAGGCCCAGAATTTAAAGGTAATCCCTTAAAGGTAATTGAGAAAAATTGGGACAAAAAAAAGAATGAACTCATGTATAAGGCCCAGTTTGTGTGGTTCTCCTCTACTTTACAGTATGGTGTTTACATTGATCCCATACTAAGGCCATAACTGCTATATTGGCATCACGTAGCTCAGTTCATCTCTTGTCTTAAGCATGACTGCCAATCAGAGAATTAACCCAGTAGCTAACCCTTTAGTGAGAATCACAGCCGTCGATAACAAAGGCTCCCTTACAGCAAGCTCACATGGAATTCCCTGGCCTGCTGGGATGGGAGGATTTAAAGCCAGTCATGAACACGGGGATCCTCATTCTTAGCAGCAATTAGTATAACACCCATGGGTCTCCTTGGGAACTCCAAACAACTCATCACATCATCAGTACAATCTGGTACATTAAACCACTATTTGATGCCTATTTGTAAACATTCTAATCATAGATAAATGACTTGCATACTAGTGCAATTTAACATTAATGTGATTTATACATGCCATATACAGGTGTGATATATATCTATGCTGGATGTTATAGTGGAACAGAAGGTTGAATCTAGTCTCTTCTGTTATTTGAGAATGTAACCATGAATTGCAGAATGTATTTATTTCCATGTTACTGAGCTTCTGCTGTATTGAATAGGAACCGTACAAAGACCATACAGAAAGACTGTTTATATTGCTTAAGGTTACCTTCACCATGCTGCTGTTGGAAAATTTAAAATTACAGTTGAGCAGGCCAGGGAATTCCTTGTGAGCTTGTTGTAAGGGAGCCTTTGTTATCGATGGCTGTGATTCTCACTAACTGATCTAAATCGGTTTGGTAAAGAGAGGACAAAGGTTCTGCCCACAAATTGCGAAAAGGAGATTAATGACAGGCTTGCAAAAAATGTTGCATCAAGATTGGTCCTACATGAACTAATTTAGAAGAGTTGAAAAGAATGAAGACATGTTATGAAGACATGTTAAGTTATCCATATGTTGCTTGCTGACCTGGCCTGTTACAGCTACTGATTTGGCTAACGTTGGTTTTATAGTTCAGACTTTTCCTCAACATTTTTGTCTTGTTGACCTTCCAATTGTAATGTTGTGCATGGATAAGTTCATATTTCCTTCCAGAACTAAACTCTAAAGAGATTTTTTCAGTAATCATTCAGTTCAATAGGCCTCTGAAGGCAGATCTGCCAATCACCCCTCATGATTAAATGGTTGAGACAGTTACATAGAAGTCTGATGAGTAGGTGCTCATACATCATCTGCTTTCTGTACACCTGCTTTACCATATACAGTTTAATCACCAGAACCAAGCCCCTGTATCTTAACCAATTTCCAGATCAACTGACCTGGCCTTGTCCCATAGACAATTAAGCACAGAATTTCCACTTCTTGGCATGGAATGTAATAGAATTGGAGGCAACAGAATTAGTGATGGAACCCGAATCCGCTGGATTTGTGCTCTGTTCACGAAGCCACAGCCGATTTTAATCGACAGGGGGAGGCAAAAGGTTCTTTTTCTGCCTGCCCCTGGCAATGTTTGGGAGCACCCAAACATTGCTAGGCTACTTAGGCTGCTCCAGGAATCCCACCGGATATGTCTCCAATAGGATTAGCAGTACCTACATGCTGAAATAAGTCTTCCATTGGCTATTTACTCCTGCATCTATCTGTCTGTGGTGATTGTCTCAGTTCAGGCTTGAGTTTAAACTTGATCTCCACAATGGCCCTGCAACAAATTGATGGATAGCTCATGCTGGTTAAGTGATTGAGTGCTAAGAGGGTGTTTGGAGCAGGTGTAGATGCTGTTCTGGGCTGCATGTAGGCCCCATGAAGCAGGAATTGAATCGTAATCGACCCCAGAGGGATTACCTTTCGATTCTGGGCATGCCGGCATTGGATCATAAGAGAATGAAGATTTATCTGTTTTGTTTGGCCCAACCAGACCTGCAGTTCCTGCCCTTGGATGCCACTGTGAAATTCTGATTCCTTCGCTGGGTAGGTGCCGCAGTTATGCTGCTACATGTGTGGGCTCCCTCTCCCACTAGGTTAATGACCATGTCCTTGGAATGGGGCCATGGTGGGAGCAAAGTAGTGGGTGGAGGTTCACAATTGTGCTGCTGGAATTTCTGTACTTTAGAATCCGGGCCTTCATTTTGAAATCAAGGGAAGATAGCCTCCATTTTATTTCTAGTTGTTTGAAAACTGTCAGAAATTTAAAAAAATAAAATCTTCCTATTTTGTCACAGGTTGTAACTTATCAAAACTAAAACAAAAAGGCGACACATCTTCAATAATTAAGCTTATCCAAGCAACTTACATTAATCTCGTGGATCATTCTTTGTTGCATTACAAACACCATAAAGCAGGCTTTTTTATTGCAGTTTCAGCATCCAGTGAGCATATGTACAGCACACAAAGTGCATCATGGCCCATGGAATGTGTTTCAGCCAGGCGTGTACTTTGTCAGATATGCCCACTTTATATATAAAAAATCTGTATCATTTATATAGTTCCTGTACCCAGCTGAGATGCAAAATCAGAGATGCCAACTTCCGTCAAATGAAGACTATTAGGGTCGATTTTAATGCCATCTGACTGGTGGAAACAATCAAGTCTAATTTCAGAAAATTGTGTTTTTCTGGATGATAATTCAGATCTCCAGAAATCAAGTTCTTGTGAGCTATTTGCTGCATTCTTGACCATTCTTTATGAACCACACATGTTTAGATAAGTCACCCATTAGTTGGCTCATGTGAGAGTTATCATGGAGTATCTCAGTCCACAGGTGAACATTAGGTGACTGAGTGCCAAGAGGGTGATTTTAGTGTCCATTCTCCCAAAAATGAGTGACAGAATAAAAATTATCACTGCTCCCAAACCAATATGTCCTAATATCATCCTCATATCTCTGCTACCATGATTTATATCACAGCAACAGAAGCTGATTCTCCTCGACATATAGTTCCAGATAAAAGAAAACTGGAACATTTTATCTAGTATGCAGGACACATATAATGCTATATACACACATGGTGAAGAGTTCAAGGATGTGCTCAAGTTTGCCTAGGGAGCTTTGCTGAGCTCAGCTCTCCAGCAATCACACAAAACTTTGCAATATTACTTTGAAGACTTGTGTTTTTGTGTTACTGGAACTCAAAAATTAAAAAAATATCAAGTTAAGAATAGTTAACATTGGTAATTTTCCCTCGGTTACCATCATAGTTAGAGAAATGCTTGGAAAACTGGTGGCAGAGATAGATTTTTATTTATAAAAGAACATATTTTATTTATAAATAGCTCTTTAATCACCAATATTATTGGTTTTTGTCTGATTACGCTTCTGTGAAGTGCCCTAGCACGTATTTCTATGATCAAGGGTGTTATGTAAATGCCAGTTGCTGTAGGTTGCCTCCGATGGCAAAATATATAACATGTACTGTTGGAGGCTCCAAAGCTCCCTTTTAAGGAGGTATACTCCAGTGCCTCTGACTACTATAGGTTGCTGGTCAAAAATAAACAGTGCCCAGCCATGATACCAAGGTTTGGCTCACAATTTTATGTCTAACTACTTTATTGCTGAGATCAGCCCTGGTACAGGATAAGCTGCCACCTATGATTACTATTCAGTCATAACTGTTATTTGTATGAAGTTGTTTTGCTATCATTTCTTGGACCAGTACTTTCAGTATTGTTGACTTGTATCAGACATTCCCCCAACATCGGGGCAGATCTGAGTGTACTGGTAAATTTTACGCGAACTGCGCACTTGTAGTTCCAATAAAATTATGTTTCAAAATTCAGACCGTGTTGGTCACCGTTTCCAAATCCATCATACATTAGAAATGGGGCAGATTCAGCAACAACGAAAATGGCATTATATTATCCATTGGAGGCAGTTCTGGAATTTAAATGGCTTATAAAGTACATAAACCTGTGGTTGGTAGTCTTTCAACTCTGTAATACATGAGACTGGAAAACTATATTTGAAGGGTGCCTCTATAGATGCTGGAAAATGTCTATTTTTGTGCAGGAGAAAATCAAGATGATGATCATCACCAGTGTTATTAATCAACCCCCATAGAGCACATTCACTAACCAACATTGTTGGTATATTTAGTCCTTTTACAGAGCAATCATGAGAGATCTTTTCCCTTTTTTCTAACCTAGCCCCAACTTAAGGTCTTCCTTAACACATTACAATGACTGAGTTAGAAGCTTACATTATGCCCGAGAATTAAAGAAAAGCAGGTGCACTAAAGGAGGAGATTCCAAACTTTATTGCTGAGATCAGCCCTGGTACAGGATAAGCTGTCACCCATGATTACTATTCGATCATAACTGTTATTTGTATGAAGTTGTTTTGCTATCATTTCTTGTGACATCATCTTCATTGGTAATATTAGTTATGTCTGCTGTGAGGGTGACACCCGAATTGATGCATTTACTCACATGTTCTCTGCGAAAGTCCTTGCACAAAAATGTTTATTCATTAGGGACTAGACATGAAAAATAAAATCAACAAAATGTATATTCCAGATCAGTATAGAGTGTATACCTCATGAGCGGGTGGAGGAAGAGAAATATCTGCTATGGGGGTAGTCAGTTATTAAGGAATCATTGATGGTTGATCAACAGGAACCTCCATTATTGATATACCAGTCAGAATTCAACCACTCAAAACAAGGTATAATTGAGTCAATAGTTATGCTACAACTGTGGAACATTAAAACATGCCCTGATATTTCTGTCAAATACTGGTTATACGCTTGTTTCTTTCACTTTAAAATAACCACAAAGTGTTAAATCTGAGATATAATGATGGACCATAGTAGCAGAAATGTAACAAATGAAAACAGGTCACATTCAAGCAGAAAAAACATTAATGCATACAAACTTTTTTTTCTGTTTCTTTTTTAACAAGGACTAGAGTTGCCATTCATGATGATGCCCCACCCCCTCATCCCTGTCAGCCTACCTCCTGCATCGGTTACCATGGCAATGAGCCAGATGAGTCACCTCAGCACCATAGCTAACATGGCAGTGGCAGCCCAAATGCACAGTCCCCTTTCCCGAGCAGGAGCTTCTGTTATTAAGGTAAGGCTGAAACCATTGCAATCTCTATGTAGAAACAACTGGTAATCAGGGTTTTGTTTTCCTTTTTAATCAATATAAAAACTGATGAACTGCTTTATTTTTCTAAAGGCTGCTCCAAATCCAGATGTGGCTTGGCTTAATATTACTTGAGAATGATGGGTGTGAAAAACCTTAAAACTCAAGGTTAAATTGCAAAAAAAACACCGCAAATCAGTGGTTGTACATTACTCTGATCTGAAATTTGCAGACTGGAAACACATGATTTTAAATCTGGATACAGATAACTGAACACACACAACCTGACACATAAAAACAACTGTTGGGCCTTTCCTAAAGGAGCAGCAGTAATATTTTAGTTCTCTTGTCTGTAGTATGTCAGTACTGTATATTACATGGTACACAGTTCGATTCTTGAGATGTAAAGTTCTTGTTCTGTCCTCATTAATGGTGGGTATGCATTTGAGGGCGGTTGGGTGGGGGTGGGGGTGGGGGTGGGGGTGGGGCAGATACTGTTAGATGTGCTTCAAATGGCTGATAGCTTAAAGGGCTCTTTATTTCAATTTCAACCCCACGCTCCCACTTCGGAATTTTTGATTCCTCACCTCTTGTTCTTTTCATCATTAGATGTACCTTTCCTAATTCAAAATGGATAATAACGCATCTGTCTCTGCTATTCTGTAACTGACCCATAAGGGGGTGTGCAAAAATGGTATAGGTAGACTTGCCCTGCAATTTCCTCATCTTGGGTCTAAAAATAGGTCTATTACCATTCTGGGGCAAAATAAGAAAGTATCAATATACTGGGTCACCTAAATGTCTTAAGGTCATTCTTTAAACAAAGTAAAGCCTAGGAGAAGACTTTCAGTATAAAAGTATCCCCCCACCTGTATTATTTGAAATAGAAAAACATTTTCCTAGGTACCTTCAGTTTTGTGATCAATTTCTCTTTCCTTTCTCGCACCCCCATTGCTGCTTTGATGTACGTTATGTTGGGCCTCTGCTCATGACTTGGTGTGGCTCCTTGTACTAATGCAGCACTTTGTAAGTAAGCACTTTGGACTGGTCAAGGGGGTTGAACCATTAAAAGAACTAGTTGAGTGTACAACACTACCTAACCAGTACTGAAATTTCTCAGCTTGGGCAACTCAATTTCAGCCCCTTGGACTGTCTCAAGTGTCAACTTGATACTCCAGGATGTGTGGCCAACCTATAGTATACACCTTCAGAACAGTTCCAGGTACGGACAAAGTCCAGAATTGTCAGTCTCCAAAGGAGGGAAAATTAGTTAAATTGAAGTTACTGCTTAACAGATGCATTCATAATTTTTTTTTTCTAAATAACACATATTGCATATTGAAAGTGTTCCCCTTAGCCTTTTCTTCTCTAATTGTTACAATTATGTCACTGTGTTTTGAATATGCAGTGCATGTCTTTTTTTAAAAAAAGTTAATATCTATTCACAAATTCACCAAGTAGTTCAGCAATTAATTTTCATTTTAGAGTAAAACTTAAAAAACCAAACATACTTGCCCCATGACAATTTATCTTCCTAAATAAACTGCTGCATTAATTGCCCACTGAGAATAAAGGCCTATATTTAAAACATAACTGAACCCTGGGCATAGAATTGGAGAATGTTAAACGTCACTAACCACTGCAGTTCATTGTGTTTGTGTCCAGCTGAGCAGAGATGGAACTGTCAATGTTTGCTGGTACAACTTATAATTTTCATGTCTAAAGTTGACTATTTTTCCTCACAGAGAATGATGCAATTGTGTCATGGTCCTGTTGCATCATGTTCTGTGGTAGACTGAAAGTCTTGTGTTAAAAGTCTGCAGTAGCCATTTCCTTCAAAAGATTTGTTAGGGAGTAGTTACCATCCAAACCCCTCCCTGCTTCCCCCATCTTTCTCCTTTCTGGACTTTGCCACCTGTGGCTGGGAGGACAGACAGGTGACCTGCTCTCAGGCCTCCCACCGATGCCACATCGTAGTGACCACCAGGGGGCTTAACAGTGTCCAATTTTCGATCCTTGTCTGCCTCATAACTTCATGATGCCGCACATCCGATGTGATAAGCTACGACTGCACCACACCAGCTGTAGTGAGTAAATATCACTAGGGTGTTTGTGTACAATGGAAGCACAACAATTCAGGGAAAACATCCACCAGCTTTAGCTTTTTTAAGTGGGATGAGTGTCTGAATTTTGTCTCTATGATGCATTGCAATGCTGTAGAAATATATTTTCTTTATGCAAAGCAATGGATTAAGACCTGCATTAAAATAGCAGAGAGAATTTGATAGAATTAGTTTGTAGTAATATGTATAAATAGTAATTTGATAGTAGATAGAGATAAACTGTTCCCATTGGCAGAAGGGTCAAGAACCAGAGGACATAGATTTAAGGTGATGGCCAAAAAACCAAAGGTGACATGAGGAAAAACTTTTTTTTTTAAATGGTTCAGATCTGGAATGCACTGCCAGAGTGGTGGTGGAGGCAGATTCAATCTTGGCCTTCAAAAGGTAACTGGATAAGTACATGAAAGGAAAAAACTTGCAGGGCTACATGGATAGGGCGGGGGAGTGGGACTAGCTGGATTGCTCTCGCATAGAGTAGTCACGGACTCGATGGGCCGAATGGCCTCCTTCCATGCTGTAACCTATGATTCTAATTGTAGAATTGTGTTGATATCACTGAGTAATTTCCAGGCTATAGCATTTGACATTTTTCAATTTTAAAAAAATGGATGTAGTTTATTTTCTTTAAATCCTCAAAGTCTGACATCACACTGTGCAGAACATTGTCCAGTACAGAAAGTATTTCCTGCAGAGACAGGAAGTAATGCTGCAAGCCTTTTTGAGAACAGCATCATTGCTGGAAGCAAAAGGATAACCTTTATTAATCAGTCATTACTGGTACTGGCTGCTTTGATCAGTTGGAAACAAAAATAAAACTATCACTATCTACAATGGTAAGTGACCTTTCTATCCACAATCTTAATTAAGGGGAGTTGTCCTTTACCCATGACAATGCCAATTCTGGCATAACAACCTTTACATTGTTAGGAGCCCTACTGGGAGAAATGAATATCATTTTCTTTATTCCGACAATGCTAGCCTTCTGATGAGATGTTAAATCAAAGTCCAGTCTTCCCCTTCAGTTGGACAATAAAGCCCTCTTCGATTTAGTGCAGACAATTTTCCGATGTTCTGGTCAAACATTCCTCCCTCTATCACAGAATTGAACAGATTAATCTATTATCCATCTCATTATTCTTTGTAGGACGATGCTGGCATAGAATGACTGTCACAGTAAAGTCCAAAAGTAATTCACTATGTGAAGTGCTGCATTGTGACCCATTGTATAAATACAAATATTTTATCACCAATATTTAAACAATATAAACCAATACAATACTCATACACCTTTTCTGGTTGTCCTTACTAGAGAAAATGGACTGGGAAAAACACACAACATTTTTTTCCTCCCAATGTAGATAGTTTCAAGTATGATTACTTTCATCATTATGCTCTTATTGCTTGGTTTAATGTCATACCATTAGTCACTTGATTTATTTAGCAAATGATATAGTTACTTATCAGATTTAAAACAGACTTCCACAGGATAGTAGTTACCTAATGAGGCGCTACTTGTAGGGCTTGAGTAACAGAATGCATGTCGACTCATTAGCTCACTGACTGATAATAGGTTTGTTTAGTTACATGCTTAAGCATAATTCCTAAACTAGCCATGCCTTAAAATAAATAACGAGGCATTAAAATAGTTACCTAGTCTCATATTTAAATGTTCCCCAAGGGCCTGATGTTTTATTCCATAATGCAGAGTCCCACTTCATTTCTGTATTAGGAATAGATTTTTTAAAAGGTTTGTTTCCTCCCATTTCCCTACCAATTTTCTCCCCATCCACTTCCACTACCCTGAAGGCACCTAGCTGGAATATAGTTCTATGGTGACTTGTCACTTTCCGTTACCTTATCAAAGTGGACATTACTCATGAAAAAACCTCAACAGTGAATGCCGGTCAATGGCTGTTCATAGCACAGCTCAATTCTGTCTTCACCTGATAATAGAATCATACAGTGCAGAAGGAGGCCATTCAGCCCATCATGCCTGCACCAGCTCTTTGAACGAGCTATCCAATTAGTCCCATTCCCCTGCACTTTTCCCATAGCCCTACAAATTTTTCCACTCCAAGTATTTATCCAATTCCCTTTTGAAAGTTATTACTGGATCTGCTTCCACCTCCCTTTCAGGCAGTGCATGCCAAATCATAACTTTCTTCCCTCATGTTGCCTCTGATTCTTTTGCCAATTACCTTAAATCTGTGTCCTCTGGTTACTGACCCTTCTGCCACTGGAAAAGGTTTCTCCTTATTTACTCAATCAAAACCCTCATGATTTTGAACACCTCTATCAAATCTCTCCTTAACCTTCTCTGCTCTAAGGAGAACAATCTCAGGTTCTCCAGTCTCTCCACATAACTGAAGTCTTTCATCCCTGTTCAAACATGGATGACTGGATTGTGATCAGGAGCAGGAACCCTGGGCAGTTTTTCCTTTCCTATCCCAGGGCTCCTCAGGCCAATTGCAGCAGCCCCATTACTGGCCAGCCAATTCGGAATTGGGCCCAGATGCAACCAATTCTGGTCTCTGAGGCTCAATTTCTCTCCAGCCATTGGAGTAGCATGAGGCATAAATTTGTGTCAGCTTGGCTCAATTGGCAGGATTCTCACCCATTAAAAGGTTTGGATTTGAGGATATAATTTAGATTGAGGGTGCTGCACAGTGCGAGGCTCCACCTACCTATTCCAATGGTTTAGCTGGATGCTTAATATCTCACAAGCACTATTCAAAAGAAAAACATACAGTCCTCCCTCAACCACCACAAACTGATTAACTGGTCATTCATCTCACTGCTGTTTGTGGGATCTTGCTATATAAAAAATTGCTGCCACATTTGCCTCCATAAGTCATTGCATTTAAAAGCAATTCATTGCATACGAAACACTTTATTTGCAGAAGACATGATAAGGCACCATATAAATGCAAGTCTTTCTTTCTAAACCCGAGATAGATTTGTACCTGGATTCATAGACAGCTGCAACCTGCTTTGGGCACATTGCCATAGTTTTTGGAAAGGGGAAGCCCTTCAATAAATTATAAGACTCCCACTGTTAAGTAATAAGCAGTCGCCATAGTGCATGAAGACAAAAGGTTTTATGCTGGAATGAAGGATAGAAATTTAAAGAGGCAAAAGCTGAGTGCTTTAATTAGCTTAAAGCACTCTGTTAAATAACAGAATCTGTGCATTCCTATATTGGCTATGGTTAAATATTTAGTGTGCTGCCACTTTAAGAATATGTACATTAGCAGTTTTAACATTTAAATTGCTAAATTGTGGGACTCTATCAGGGATTTGCACCTGCTCACTGGCCAGATAGTTTATTAAAATAACACCATTTGCTAATGCAATTTATTTTATACCAATGCAAGATATTTGTGCCAAATAACTAGTCAGTTCTCAGTCTGCTAAACACAGGCTTATTTCCTGTAAGGGTCAAAAAGGTCATAATGGAAACACATGACCTCACTCCCTTTGTTGGCTATACATTACCTGCAGAAACTTCTTCAGTGAATACTATTTGTGATAAATAAAGCACACGATGAACATATATGGGGGTTATGTTTGTCAAGACATGGTTGGGTTTCGTTTTCACTACTATTTGACCCAAAATTAATTTCTGCATCCCCTGACTGTGCTGCTGTGAACAGATGTTAACCCTTAGATTGCTGGGGAATTCCAGTTTCCCTGGGCTGGTAATTTAAAAAATAAATTCAGCTCACACTGTGACATTGAAATAAACCCCACCATGTCAGGAGTAGCCCTCTAAAAATAAAATAAAACACCAACCCAATTAAAGATCATTTTTAAATACTCTTGCTTGCTTTGTTTTCTTCCTTGCTCTCCTGTTATTTTAACTTTGTCTGTCCAAAAGTTAAGTACTGCCCTCAGATCTGGGAAAGCTCATCTAGCAACTCTCGCATTCCCAGACAGGATACAACCAAAAGCTTGTTATTGGCTATGCAACCCCTCTCTCAACCTGAGCTTCCACCCTCTCGCTTTCTGTCATAACCATTCTTGTCTCTCTTATGGTCAGCATTTCTCTGAATTTTCCTCTCTCATTTCTTCTAAGCTCCAACTATGTTGCACTAAATGCTCTCTCCTCCTCCCTGCATGCTACTGTGTTGAGATCAAGATTCATAGCAGTTTTCGACTCTAAATTATTCTTTCCCAGGACCTCAGCACTGTGGGACTCCTTGCCTCCATTGGGGTTCTCTTCCTCCTATGATCTTTATGCTTTTAGAATGCACGTTTGGTATCATCTAATCACGACCTCCCGATTTACTTTATCTTCTCTTTCACTCATTTTAACCTCAGTGGCGTCATATAATATGGGCCTTCACTTCAGTTGCTCAATTTAAAAAAAATTTACATTTGCTTTATTTCTGACTAATATAACCATTCTATACTTTTGTTACAAAGTTTAAAATGCCCTTTTTCTGAGCTTCCGCGATTGCTTCATGCGTTTTGGAGGTGGGACACACTTTGAAATAATTGGCTTCTTATTGGCTGGGAACTGCCTTCGAAGTTCATTTTTTCAGCCACTCAAAGCCCAGAATGTTAGCATAGATGTGAACTGGCCAATTTTGACACCAGTAACAAATCAAAAGTAGCAGCCCCACTATTCCATGTAATCTCATCTGCAGGTCGATCATGCCTGACTGAGAACCTTACTGCAGCAACTTTAAGAATTAATTTTTAGTCACATCACAGTGATGTTTGCTCACCAGATCACATTTGAAATGGCAAAGATGCCATTTTCTTTTTAGGACTATTCCAGCTGCAATTCAAAAATCATCAAAGTCTTCCATTTACCCTCATAAGATGTCCATTTTTTCTTTCAGAAAAATATGAAGATCCATTTTCTTTGAAATATTAGTTTAATAGCTTAAACCTAGTTTTTGAAACCCATGTAATACAACTGATTTCTGTGATACCTCTGTCACATTATTCAATTTTTCCCCAGCTCCCCACTATTGCTTCTACTTTACTTTTCTGCTACAGCCATTTGAGTGCAAAGTTAGATGCACAGGATTTAATGGTACTCAGTGATTTGGATAGGTGTTGCTAATCTGTGGGGAGCATTTCCTTCTTGAAGCAGAGCATTCTATTGCTGTGAAAGTCTCCATCCAGCAGGTTCCCTAAAACTGCTGAACTTTCTCATTGAAGGCACAGGGTTTAAATGACTAGGATTGGCATTCACAATTTGGTCTTGTTGGGAGTCCAACAAAAGCTCCCAAATCACTGTTTCAGTTATTTTCCTTAATCAACTTTATTTTCACTAACAGAAACATTAAGTTAGGTCTAAGGCGTGTGGGGTGTGTAGGTTTCAGATTTAATCATGTTAGTATCCAGCCTGCACAGGCCAAAAAGTATCAGAAATGGAAATTATTTACTGTATAAAACAATTACCCTCTAAGTGAAGTACTGGAAAGAATCTTATGTTTTATGTCTGAATTATAAGATGGGACTAGTAGAATCTTCAGTCAATTTCATTGTGATAAGTAAATTATTTTTCAGTGCATGTCTTTCATAATGTTGTAGTGTAATTGATACATTGAGATTCCTCTTCCCTTTGGGTTTGAGTTTGTGATAAATAACTTAATGATTGGATTTAAATATAAAATAATCATCAGAAAACACAAATGATCAGATAATAAATAACACAACTTTCAATGTGAATACTTTATGGAAATTGATTTAACCTGTATTTGAATAAAAATGTGTTGAAAGTGCTAAATGTACAACCTCACAGTTTTTTCCACAGCATCATCAGTAGTAACAATATATTTAAGTACGTACAAACCTGAATGAATAATGAAAATTAACCTTGTATTTCGGAATGTAGGGAATGCCACTACAAGCCAGTAAAGGTTACACTCATCTACTTGGACAACCTCTTGAATTTTTGTTCTGCCACCAGGAGCGGGTTCACAATAGCCCATCCCCAGCACCATCCCTTGAAGATAGTCAACGCCCTGGAAGTCACCCCTCTTCACACCAGAGCAGCAGTGTGTCTAGCTCACCATCCCAACATGACATTGCCTCTGACAGAATATGTAAGCAAGTTCCTCTTGTTGTTGAACTCTCTGAACTATTACACGCAGCCCAAAAATTCCATCAGATCAGCTCTTGTTTGTATCACTTAATTATTTCTGAATTTATCTTTTAGCATAAAATGCAGCCTGCTTAACCCATAATAAATGATTTGATGTAATATTGCACAGTGTTACAAAATTAGCATCTTAATCAATAAAGAGAATAATAGTGACAACAAGGCAACAGTCACTTTGGGTGGGGCTTATACGATGACATAAACCAGGATAGCAAATTTTGATTGATTTCTATCAATCACCTTAGCCCCAAGATAAGACTAATCACCTTGAATTCACTATTATGTACCTGCTTTTTAGATTTTTTTTATATATATATATACATGCAGTGGTTTTATTTCATTGGCAGATCACAGTAGACATCAATGGGAAGAGTGCAGCATGATAAAGGTGATACTGAATGAATAAAAGTGATATAATTACTGCAAGTTTATGAATGACAAATTAATCTACAGTGGATTACTAGGAAATAACAGCCAAATTGCAAAAGCTGTAATCAAATGTGTTCATGGCTCCATGAATATATCAAAAAAATTACATGCACACACATACGCCTCCCATGGCATTGCTCCAGTGAGTCAGGTTACGCATTTGTAATTGGGGCTGCACATCTCCAGTGAAAGAATTTAGAAAGAAATTTGTAAAAGATTTCTACAGAGACTGCGTAAGTAAGTGCTTTTACATGAGTTATTTTTTCACCTACAACAGGTAGGTACCATGCATATATCAAGAATTCTCTGCATGTATTATGGGGGTCCAAGTCTTTATTGTATATCAATTTAGGGTATGGCTTTTTAATAGCATAAGTGCAATGTTCCTTCTTTACCAAATACCTGTTTTACAGCACTTACTGGATTTAAGCAAAGCCTTGTGGTAAAACATTTGAAATTCAGAACCTCCCTCCAAACTTGAATAGTACAAAGCTTTCAGAGATTGCGTGCTACTCGTTTATCTGAGCAATCATTGTTTTTGAGTTCTCAGTATAAATTTTAAAAAAGCGACTGCTGTAATCATTTAGAATACTTTACAAAACATAAATATTTCACATTAAAGTTTGGCATTTTTTTCAAAGTTTGTCACATGCAAAATAATTTAAATAATTCGTTGAATATCTATATTAACAATATTAGGCATGCATGCAGTTCCTGTCTGCATAACTTGACTTCCTGTTGTCATGTTTTTATTGCACCTTGTTTCAATATTTTCCCCATCTAAATTCCTATGCCCACAGTTACACTGGGTTTTGCTTATGTCAATTTATCACTCTGAAATGTAATCTGGCCACTGGGCTCTCAAAACAAAAATGGCTCAAAATGCTTTCTAAATTTTATTTATCATTCACCAATTATTTTTCTTTCAGTATCTGGTATTTCGAGTGTCCATAATAAGGGTTTAAACAAAATTAAACAAAAAATACATATTTCACAATAACATGATTAATTTTATCAATTTAGGTATCTTTTAATGCTTTCATTAAAGTTACTTGAAGGCCTCAGCCTCCCCCAAAAATCAGGGTATGGATAATATTTTTGTCCAGAGCTGTAACACTAACCTGAATTTCGAATGTCCAAACTGAGCTTGTGCATTTCATCTAATGTCGCAGGATACATCACTACTGTTCAGTCAGCTGTTTGGATAGAATATTTTTCTTTAGCTTCTGGCACTTTCTGTTCGGTAGCTTTTCTTGAAATAATTTTGAAAAACAGGACAAATATCAAAAGCTTTGAGGTAGTGGGGGAGGAGGAAGGTCAGGAAAGTAATAGTGATAGGGGATTCAATAGTTAGGGGAGCAGACAGGCATTTCTGCGGCCGCAGATGTGATTCCAGGATGGTATGTTTCCTCCCTGGTGCCAGGGTCGAGGATGCCACTGAGCAGCTGCAGAACATTCTGAGGGTAGAGGGTGAACAGCCGGAGGTCGTGGTCCATATCGGTACCAATGACATAGGTAGAAAGAGGGATGAGGTCCTGTAGGCAGGTCTTAGGGAGCTAGGAAAGAGATTAATAAGTGGGACCTCAAAGGTAGTAATCTCCGGATTACTCCTGATGCCATGCGCTAGTGAGTACAGAAATAGTAGGATAGGGTTGATGAATGCATGGCTGGAGAGACGGTGCAGGAGGGAGGGTTTTAGAATCCTGGGGCATTGGGACCGGTTCGAGGGGAGGTGTGACCTGTACAAGCCGGACTGGTTGCATCTCAACGGGGCCAGGACCAATATCGTCGTGGGGAGATTTGCTGGTGCTGTTAGGGAGGGTTTAAACTAGCTTGGCAGGGGGATGGGAACCTGAGCGTAGATTCAGAAGGGAGAGAAGCAGAGCTGGAAATGGAAGGCAGAAAATTAGTAAGCGAGTTTGGAAGGCAGAGGAAACAAAGGCTAGAAATTAGACAACAAAGGAGCTTGGCAGTGCTTAATGGTATATATTTCAATGCAAGGAGTCTAGTGAATAAGGCCGATGAGCTGAGGGCACAGATAGACACGTGGAAGTATGATATCATAGCTATTGTTGAAACATGACTTAAAGAAGGGCAGGAATGGCAGCTCAATATTCCTGGTTACAGGGTTTTCAGACAAGATAGAGAGGAGGATAAAAAGGAGGGGGGTGTTCGTAATATTGGTTAAAGAAACAATTACAGCTTTGAGGAGGGATGAGATGTTAAAAGGATCATCAAATTAGGCCATATGGGTTGAACTGAAGAACAAAAAAGGGGCAATCATACTGCTGGGAGTGTACAATAGACCCCCAAACAGTCAGAGGGAGATAGAAGAGCAAATATGTAGGCAAATTTCTAAGAAGTGCAAAAACATTAGGGCAGTAATAGTAGGGGATTTCAACTACCCTAATATTAACTGGGATAGAATCAGTGTAAAAGGTATAGAGGGTGTAGAATTCTTAAAATGCATTCAGCAGAACTTTCTTAGCCAGTACATAGCAAGCCTAACAAGAGAGGGGGCAGTTCTGGACTTAGTTTTAGGGAATGAAGCTGGGCAAGTGGAAGGGGTATCAGTGGGAGAGTATTTTGGTGGCAGTGATCATAATTCAATTTGATTTTGTGTAGTTATGGAAAAAGACAAAGATAGAACAGGATTAAGGTGAGAGTGACAGCCCTTGATATCAAGGCAGCATTTGACCGAGTGTGGCACCTAGTAAAATTGAAGTCAATGGGAATCAGGGGGAAAACTCTCCAGTGGCTGGAGTCATACCTAGCACAAAGGAAGATGGTAGTGGTTGTTGGAGGCCAATCATCTCAGCCCCAGGGCATTGCTGCAGGAGTTCCTCAGGGCAGTGTCCTAGGCTCAACCATCTTCAGCTGCATCAATGACCTTCCCTCCATCATAAGGTCAGAAATGGGGATGTTCGCTGATGATTGCACAGTGTTCAGTTCCATTCGCAACCCCTCAAATAATGCAGTCCGAGCCCGCATGCAGCAAGACCTGGACAACATCCAGGCTTGGGCTGATAAGTGGCAAGTAACATTCGCACCAGACAAGTGCCAGGCAATGACCATCTCCAACAAGATAGAGTCTAACCACCTCCCCTTGGCATTACCATCGCCGAATCCCCCACCATCAACATCCTGGGGGTCACCATTGACCAGAAACTTAACTGGACCGGCCATATAAATACTGTGGCAACAAGAGCAGGTCAGAGGCTGGGTATTCTGCGGCGAGTGACTCATCTCCTGACTCCCCAAAGCTTTTCCACCATCTACAAGGCACAAGTCAGGAGTGTGATGGAATACTCTCCACTTGCCTGGATGAGTGCAGCTCCAACAACACTCAAGAAGCTCGACACCATCCAAGACAAAGCAGCCCACTTGATTGGCACCCCATCCACCACCCTAAATGTTCACTCCCTTCACCACCGGCGCACAGTGGCTGCAGTGTGTACCATCCACAGGATGCACTGCAGCAACTCGCCAAGGTTTCTTCGACAGTACCTCCCAAACCCGTGACCTCTACCACCTAAAAGGACAAGAGCAGCAGGTACATGGGAACAACACCATCTGCACGTTCCCCTCCAAGTCACACACCATCCCGACTTGGAAATATATCGCCGTTCCTTCATCGTCGCTGGGTCAAAATCCTGGAACTCCCTTCCTCACAGCACTGTGGGAGAACTTTTAGTGCACGGACTGCAGCGGTTCAAGAAGGCGGCTCACCACCACCTTCTCAAGGGCAATTAGGGATGGGCAATAAATGCCGGCCTCGCCAGTGACGCCCACATCCCATGAACGAATAAAAAACTCAATTGGGTAAAGGCCAATCTTAGGCTGAGATGTGATTTAGCAAAAGTGGACTGGAAACAGCTACTTGAAGGTAAATCAGTGTTAGAGTAGTGGGAGGAATTCATGGAGGAGATAGTGAGGGTTCAGAGCAAATATGTTCCCACAAAGAAAAAGGGTGGCACTCCCAAATCTAGAGCCTTCTGGATATTAAGGAGCATACAGGGTAGGATAAGGCAAAAAAGGGAAGCTTATGTCAGATACCTAGAGCTCAATACTGCAGAAAGCCTAGAGGAGTATAGAAAGTGCAGGGGTGAAATTAAAAAGGAAATTTGGAAAGCAAAGAGAGGGCATGAAAAAATATTGGCAAGTAAAATCAAGGAAAACCCAAAGATGTTTTATAAATATATAAAGAGCAAGAGGAGAACTATGGAAAGAGTAGCGCCTATTAGAGACCAAAAAGATAACCGGTGTGTGGAGGCGGAAGACGTGGGTATGATTCTTAATGAATACTTTGCGTCTGTCTTCACAAAAGAGGGGTCGATACAGACTTTGTAGCTGAGGAGGAGGAGTGTGAAATATTGGATGGGATAAACATAGTGAGAGAGGAAATATTAAGGGTTTTAGCATCTTTGAAAGTAGATAAATCGCCAGGCTATTAAGAGAAGCAATGGATAAAATAGCAGAGAATCAGACCATCATTTTCCAATCCTCTCTGGCTACAGGCATGGTGCCGGAGGACTGGAGGACTGCTAACATTGTACCATTGTTCAGAAAGGGTGAAAGGGATAGACCAAATAATTATAGGCCAGTCAGCCTAACCTCAGTGGTGGGCAAATTATTGTTAACAATTCTGAGGGACAGTATTAGTCGTCATGTAGAAAGGCATGGATTAATCAAGGATAGTCAGCATGGATTTGTTAAGGGAAGGTCGTGTCTGACTAACTTGATTGAATTTTTTGAGGAGGTAACAAGGAGGGTCGATGAGGGTAGCACGTTTGATGCAGTCTACATAAATTTTAGCAAGGCTTTTGATAAGGTCCCACTTGGCAGACTGCTCAGAAAAGTAAAAGCCCATGGAATCCAGGGCAAAATGACTAGTTGAATCCAAAATTGGCTCAGTGGCAGAAAGCAAAAGGTAATGGTCGATGAGTGTTTTTGTGACTGGAAGGCTGTTTCCAGTGGGGTTCCACAGGGCTCGGTACTAGGTCCCTTGCTTTTTGTGGTATATATCGATGATTTAGACTTAAATGTAGGGGCCATTATTAAGAAGTTTGCAGATGATACTAAAATTGGCCATGTGGTTGATAGTGAGGAAGGAAGCTGCAGACTGCAGGAAGATATCAATGGACTGGTCAGGTGGGCAGAAAAGTGGCAAATGGAATTCAATCCAGAGAAGTGTGAAGTAATGCATTTGGGAAGGGCAAACAAGGCAAGGGAATACACAATAAATGGTAGGATACTGAGAAGTGTCGAGGAACAGAGGGACCTTGGACCTTGGAGTGCATGCCTGAAGGTAGCAGGACAGGTAGATAAGGTGGTTAAGAAGGCATACGGGATACTTTCCTTTATTAGCCAAGGCATAGAATATAAGAATAGGGAGGTTATGCTAGAACTGTGTAAAAGACTAGTTAGGCTACAGCTTGAGCACTGCGTACAGTTCTGATCACCACATTAAAGGAAAGATGTGATTTCACTAGAGAGGGTACAGAAGAGATTTACGAGGATGTTGCCAGGAGAATTTTAGCTATGACGAAAGATTGGATAGGCTGGGGTTGTTTCCTTTGGAACAGAGGAGGCGGAGGGGCGATTTAATTGCATAAAATTATGAGGGGCCTAGATGGAGTGGATAGGAAGGACCTATTTCCCTTAACAGAGGGGTCAATAACCAGTAGGCATAGATTTAAAGTAATTGGTAGAAGGATTAGAGGGGAGTTGAGGAGAAATTTTTTCACCCAGAGGGTGGTGGGGGTCTGGAACTCATTGCCTGAAAGGGTGGTAGAGGCAGAAACCCTCACCGCTTTTAAAAAATACGTAGATATGCACGTGAAGTGCCGTAACCTACAATGCTACAGACCAAGAGCTGGAAAGTGGGTTTAGGCGGGATAGCTCTTTTCGGCCAGCACAGACATGAAGGGCCAAATGGCCTCCTTCTGTGCCTTAAATTTTGATGATTCTATTCTATGTAAAGGTTATATTGAGTTTTTTATGCATGTGGGAGAGGGAGAACGGATGAATCACAATGTTCTGATTGCACATCTGTTTCATGAACTTCAGAAAGTGTGCTAAGCTAAGGAGAAGTGCAAAAATAAGAGATCGAAACTGGGGTCAGAGAGAACATGTTGCAAGAGGGGGATAGATAGCGAGTCTAAGGTCACAGAAAGAGAGAGAGAGAGAGAGAGAGAAGAAAGGCTCCTTACTTCATTTAATATTAGTTCAAAATTAAACAAAGTTGAATTTTGAAACCATATAATTCTCTTCTGTGTTTTGTTCTAATTTTATTTCTTTTCTTTTTTAGAAAAAACACAAGTTGAATTATGAAAGAAAAATGGCCTCTGAGGGAAACTCGAAAGGAGGGTAGGAGGGGGAGTGGAGGAGGGAAACAAATTGAGGGTTAGGACGCTTCTGGCCTCTCACTATATTTTTGGAGGAGAGAATGGGAGTGGATGGAGGGTTAAGGGTGAGGTGAGTGGCTTTGGACCTTTGGAGGGAGGGATCCTGGGGTTGAGCAGGCAATTCAAAGGGGAAGAAGTAAGGATAGTGGTTGGGAGTAGGACGAGAAGGGGTAGTGAACAAGTGATTGGGGAAGGGATGGGAAAGGAGCCACATTTTCCCATAATCCCACAACAAAGGCAGCTTGTACCCATTGGTGGTACCTTTCCCAAGGAGGGAAGTAATAGAGACAAAAAAAAGACAGAAACAAAAGGTGAGGGGGAAGAGAGAGAAAGGGAAAGACAAAAAGTGAGAGAGAGAGCGATGTGAAGATGGCGGTTATGTGAAAGAGTTACCATATTCTCTGCCATAACATGTGAAATGCCATGAAAGATTGACTAGGTGTCAGCCATGGCTCAGTGGTAAAACTCTTGCTTCGGAGTTTGAAGGTTGTAGGTTCAAGCCCCACTCCAGACACTTGTAGTACATAATCTAGGCTGGCGCTTCTGTCCAGTACTGAGGCAGTGTTGCACTGTCGGTAGTGGCGTCTTTCGGATGACTTCATGCTTTACCCATCTTTGATGTTTCATACAGAACTAGTCTTAAAAATAATTTCCCTGTTATTTTTTATTCAGCAGTTTCCAATTGAAATACAGGAGGGGCTGGGCTTACCAACAGGAAGTCCTGGTATATCCTGTGAACAACCAGTCTTACTGTCAATTGTAAACAATTTTATAAGTTGTAGGGACAGATACATGCTGGGTGTTGTAGCCTGTGAGCTAGAATTTTTTCTGCTAACAGTGATGGGTGTGGAAACCTGCATGAGCACAAGACTCAAGCTTCTCACATAGGTACAAGCCTCCAACAGAAAACATTGTAACAAGCATTTCAAACACATCAAATTCTATAGTATAGGTAAGATTAATAATTTTCTTATAAATTTTATGATTTTTAATATCTAGTACGTTATAAGCCTTAAGTCCAGTACCACGTGTTCAGCTTAGTGGTGAAACCAAGATGATGGTCAAAAGGATTTTCAAAGAACATTTGAGGAATTTGATCATTTCCCATATTCTTTCTTTTATTGGTAGATTTTGCTGACAGCTCAATATTTGATTCATATGACCTTAGTTTTTCATTGAAAGTTTATCCACCGGCTTTCCCCATGTTTGATTCATATGTTCTCCACCTCTTCAGTTGTGACCTGTTGCTGCTTTATGAATACAAAATTTGTGCCAAATCAGCTGCAACAAATTTGCATTCACTAAGGTACATTGCACAAGATGCAGCTCCTCAAGTGTGATAACGGGCAATGTGCACTTAAATGTATCATTTACAGGAAGATCGACACACACACACACACAAAATGAGGGTAATTTTCACCTTCCCCACTTGGGCAGTAAACGGGTGGAGCAGACCACCCACCCATTATAGATCCTGACCGAGTTTTGTTTCCATCGATCTCAATGGAAATGAAAATTGTGTGGCATCTATAACAGGCGAGTAACCCACTCTGCCAGTTCACCATCCAAGCAGTTTAGGTGAAAATGACCACCAATATTAGTACATGTCGTTTTAAAAAACACAAAATATTCATAACGATGTGTTTCCACAGATTTTAAACCTATACATGTATTTCATTTGGAGGCTATACAAAAATAACTAGGAATAATTTCCAAATAAATTCTAATAATTTAATTCTCAAACTAATTTAAAACAGGCAGCACTTAACCATGGCAGTAATATTATACTAATCTGAAGTTAACATTTTTTTCTTGTAATTATTTTACATTTTTTAACATTTCCCCTGGAAATATCCTACTGTTATCTAATTGCTCTGTTGCTGCATTTTATTTTCTTCCTTGAAGTACTTTTTGTTTTAAAGTGATAGCAGTGACACAGTGGCATCCTTAAAGCCCTATTCAACATGAGGAAAATAGAACCAATATCCATGGCAACAGATCCAGGAAGTTCGGCATGGCATTGCAAAGTAATATTGTGCTAAGGCACATTTTAGTGAGTTCGAAGTATTTGTGTTCAAGTATCAATTTGTGAAAACAAAGACCACAGGTTTTAAAAAATGTATAATAAATATTATGCCAATAAGAAACTGGGGTCCTGTTCCCAGGTTACCAGGAAATTTAATGTCTGGGATTTGCGAGAATGAGGAAGAATGTGAATGGATTATAAATCTCTGGTGCTGGTTCAAACGAATAAACTGTGGAATATTACAATTCTTTGCCAACAGCTGGTCAGCCTGGGACTAGAGAAGGGGAGCTCGTTGATCATGATAATGGGCCCAATATAAAGAGAAGCCAGAAGGAGAAAGGTAGGACAGCTTTCTAAACTAGTTTTAATTTAAGGGGAAGAGGGAGACAACGGTTATATAACCATGTTTTTAAAGCCCCGGAATATGCTTTTATCTCCTGCGTCTCTGGAAGAGATCAGAAAAATCATATTCCGATAAGTCAGCAAAATCTTTGTCACTTTTCCATATAATTGCAGAAATACATCTTTTTTTCTTTTCTCACTCCCCTACCCACCCCAATTTTCTCATCTTTTCCTTACTTTTCTGACAGGATAACTTACATGACTTTTATTTTAAATGGGTTAATGTCAACATTAAAATAATGCAGATAGAAATATGTAAATGGTTGACCTAAAAATAGTGCACAGAAGGAATTCAGTGGTGAGGTGAAGCTCCAGGGACACTGGCAACCCTACGATATCTCACCCAGTCTTCCTATGAGCCATGACAATTAATGATCGTGGTTATTTTCTGGGGGTGGGGGGCCTGCGGGCGGTGCTAAATTCTGTCTTCACTGAACTCCCACATACAAGTGCTTTCCAATAGGGGGACTGGATAGCAATTAGTAGCAGGAACCCTATTTTTCTTTTGCAAAACATCAACCTGCACATTTTCAAAATGTGCTTCTGTTAGAGATGTGAGTTTTTAAACAAAAAAGATACACAGGGCATTTAATATTTTACTCATTGACTTGTAATGGTTACTATAATTAGGTTAATGTTACCATGTGAAAAAGCCCAAACAAAGGACTGCATATTTTTGTACATTAGGATTGATATATTGTTGCATAACATTTCCAGCTGCGAACAGTCATTTCCTTCCTTTTAAGCACAAGTAGATTTTCCAATAAAGTTTTTGCTTTTATTAGGCATTGATCTCATCAGGAATTCTCATCGCTGATATAAACATTGATCCATAGTGTTGTACAGAACAATAAACTACTCTTATTCTTTTAAGGAAATTAACATATGAAACACAGTGCAGTACATTTAAAAATCTGTAGAGTTGATACCATTGATACTGGGGCTGTAAGACCATCTTAGATAATTGGAGTGCCCTGTTGCTGAAGGAATAAGGTTTTAAATGAACAGCTTGTTTTGAGAATTAATCTTCATAGAAAATAATAGGGGAAGTGTTGGTGTGGAGGAAACTTAAGTTTTGGTGGAATATAATCCATGATTCACATTTGAGGCAAGTCCAAATCTACCAAAAAAAGTCAGGTAGCAGAGAAGAAATCTGAAGCAGAAGCTGATGGTCAGGGAAAGGTCAACTGGAGGTCCTTCTGATACTGCTTAATGTTGGGCTACAATTCTTTCGCCAACATTCTTTTCATATCATCGGATTAATTCAGAAAGTATTAAACATGGGTATACCAGAAAGAAAATAAAACGTGCCATTGCTCTCTGATTATGTTTTAACTGTTACTAAAATTAGCATGGTTAGTCAGTCATGGAGGATATTGGTATACCGATGTATTGCATTACAAAGAGGACACCTCATCTCTGCACCTGTGCTACTCTATGCAGCAGGAGGTCAGGAGAAGCACCTTAGGGCAAATCCAATTTACTATCCAAATGGATTGTAAAATGCCATGAAGGATACACAATCCATGCAGATCAATAATCAAATTTGCGTTTTTTGTATGGGCAGCATGCCGTTTTGCTTAAGTGTTGCATATATATTTTTGTATAAACAGGATATTTTCAAATTTATGAAATATTTCTCACAGAAAGAAAGTCAGCCTCTGCTGCTCTTGGGTGCTTTCTAGCAGAACATTAGCAGAAGGCTGGGAGCAAGTTACGTGCCCCTTCTTGGTTGAAGAATGGTGTGTGATATTGAGGAATGGTGGGGGGAGTGAGGGACACTAAAAATGGCAGTATTAGAAAGAAACCATGAAAGACTTGTGCGATTAAACCCTCAAAATATATTGATATTTGTACAATAATATTGTACAGCAGTAACAATGCTTGATGCAACTTTTGAAGTTTGCTTATAAGGCCCAAGTTATGTAATTTCACTTGGTGTTGCAGCTAAGAGTTTCCCTGTAGTAAACTTCCAATCCATCATTGTCAGGCAGAATTAGGTCTTTGGAGAGAAAAAACAGGTGCAAAACACTTGATACGGTTACTGACAGTGAAACAAGTGCTGTGGGTTTGTTCAATTCGGGGACATTTCCTGACTTCTAAACATTTTATCAGCTTAAAAAAGAGTGAGAGATAAAAAGTGCAGTTGAAGCGACGAGAGGATGTGACCTTGTCATAGATGCAAAGAAAGCAGAGAGGCCCCTGGCATAGTAAGGAAATACTGCACTGATTAATAGCCACTGTGTGCAAAATGGATATAACATATGGAATTGATCAACACATTCTCCTTTTAAGTTGCAAACAAACACATCAGAAGTAATTTGGAACCGGTTATAGCCATTTTTCTGCAGCAATTTGTAATACATTATTTGAGATAAGAGTATGAATTGTTTCAAAATGCACCTGCAATCAGGACTGGTAAGAAAATATATAGGACCCATGCCAAGCTTTTGAGCTTTATGTCATGATACAAGTCTTTGGTAACCAGGATGTCCGAGGGGTGCCTCACATTTCTGTGTGCTAACATGAATGTTACCACACAAGAACTTGATCAAAAGTGGATTGTTAAAATAATGTGTTATTAGAGATAATAGACAATGTCTCCTTTTGAGAAAAGTCATACTCTTGGTCTGCAAATATTTACAAAGGGAATTGATTTAAAATTGTATGAAATCTGTCATTTTTAAATGAAGTTGTGGTTGGAATTGGGAGGTGGGAGAGGGGGAAAGGACAGCTCTGAATTGTCCTTTCCCCCTCTAGTAGAGAAGGGGGAAAAGTGATGATGAAGGACAAACACAGCAGAAGATTTATTCTCTGGCATACTTTACCACATAAGTATATCAAACATTGGGTTACCCATAATCAACCTACAAATTGTGCAATATTGACAAATCATTTCACACACATTCGGGCTTTGTACATTTTGGATAATATTTATTGACCCTATAAACACAAATGCCCCCTTGCAGGCTCCCTTGTTACAGAATACCTTCACTCAGTATTTAATGATGTATAACTTGAAGTCATCCAATTGGGTCATTGTAGATCCATTCAGAAGCAAGTTTTGCTCAGTTCGGATCATTTTTTCAGGTTCATTCTGCAGTCTGTGATGAGATAGCAGTTCACAGCAGGGGCAGGGTTTGTACATCCCTGGGTTAGGGAAGCATCCTGGTCTTAATTGATATTAAGTTGCCCCTGCTGGAAGTGTTCATGCAGACAGCTGTCTATGGATATGGAGTGTGCCAGTATTTCAAGGGTAAGCAGTGCTAAATTATACCTAATCCCTAATAAGTATCATTATTCTCTGATGGTATATTGCAGCCAATTCCTCTTTTACATCTACTCGCTTGTATACATTCTCCTTGCTGATAAAAGGCAAGCAAATGAGCAGCTTTATGGGCGAGCTAAAACATTGTGATTACTGCGAGGAGGGACCAGTGTGGGTTTACTGTCCCCCAGTGTTCTCCTGCCCCCTCCGCACAAGATGAAGTGCTCAGCATAGGAACTCTGATGCGAGATGAAGCAGCTTAGGAGATACATGCTCAATTGTTTTCTATTGTAGTCACACCATAACCTCAAATCACTGGCCTTGACCATAGCAGCGTCCAAGCGAAGATCTCAAATTGAATCACTTCCAGATTCTATGAAATTCATAACTTTGAAACCTCAATAATAAATGCCATTAATAGCAAGCAGTACACCAGGAGGCCAAAGGTCTGTTAGAAAAATATTGCTGGCTTAAAAGGCAAAATAAAGCTTCACAAATATATATCAAGAGATGTGTTCAGTGCTCAGTAAGTTAAAAACAGTATAAGCAGTTTTTTGGTAAAGTTATATGTTTGCGGTCAAACGTTGCAATCTAAAAGAGGCCAACATTCCAAGTGCACTGTCCTCCATTCCACTACACAAATACTACTGAACCTTATTGGGCTGCTTGTGAGGATGGGTTAACATGATATCAAACTAGTGAAATGGTGATGAAAGTTTGGCCCATTACCTACTTGTCTCCGGCAGTGTTGACTTTGGATTGGCCACTGCACTTGGGAGCAGTGGAGGTATGTCACAAGCAGATCTATTCTAATCTCCTGGAAGAAGGAAGAAAATTAAGACTCAAAGATGATATGAGGGCAATAGATGTTGATACCATACTGTTTTGAGGTCACAGCTGACAGGTTGGAAAAGTTGATATTCAGTCAGCAAAACAATTCTGATCAATCTTTCGGATCTCTCCCTAGAAAAGCTTTTCTCATGATCGACAAAACTGTCAAAGCATAAATGATGATTTACAGTGTAATCCAGTCTTCTGCATGAAAAGTGCAGTGCAAACAAATCTCTGAGTTAAAGTTTTGTGACAATTTAACCTTTATTTCAGTGTGGTGGCATAAAGCATGTAGGAAGGTTTGCTACGAACCAATGCTGTATCATTTCTGATAAGTAGATCAATTAAGAAATCAGTTTCATGTTTCAGATTTTCAATACAAGGGTGAAAATGTTTCTAATGTTCATGTTTGATACATGCCAGTTAAGCCTATCACTGTTCCATCTTATTTTTCACAATTTGCTTTCATCTCATGGAAATAATGACTTTCTTTTTCCCTCTCCGAGGTTTTGCCCTGGCTAGCAACCAAACACATCTTACAGCCAGTTTCTGCAGCTTTTAACCCTGAAAGCTGGTTCTAATGCACCAACACAGTGATGCCTGACTGGACTGTGGAAAAATGCTAATTTCAACCAGAACTAATGCTCAACAGTTACTGCTATTTGGAGCAGTTTATTGCAAAGATTAATGACAGCCCTGTGGCTAGTCTGAGCTCACATGCTTCTTTTTTTTTAAAAAAAGAGAAATTCCATGTTTTAATATCAACAAGCTGCTGAGTAAACCTTTGTTTTAAACCCATATGTTCAGAATATACAGTTTTAAAAAAAAGCTGAAGTGTACTTCAACCAAAACAGAACTCAATTAAGTGGTGTATTTTGTGTTTCAAATGTAATGGCACATATACTGATCTCACCACATTACACAGGGCCTTGAAAACCATGCAGTTTTCACATTCTTGCATCATATTTATTTACATTGTCTAGCTTTTAAAAAAGGTAAGTTTTATTTCCTAAAATGTTCTGGTCGTCTCTGTGGCTTTGTGTAGCAACAAGACCTGAAAAGGTTATAAAATGTAAAACCACAATTGAATTTATGTGAAATGCCCCTCAACATTTATTAACACTATGCTGATTGTAGAGCAGGTCCACTTTAATTTTTGTTTTACACAAATCAGAGCGAATCGAGAATGAAATAAAAGGTAGCTAATGTGGCAAAAAAATAAAATTAGTCAAATTTGATAGGTACAGATTGCGTTTTGGTTTGGAAGGGAGACCCAGTGACCCTGAAGGCCCAGAGAGTACCCGAACCACACAGAATAAGATGGTTTCAGGTTCAATCCCCAACTATACTGAGTTAGCTGATCTCCACTATACTCCTTAACCCAAGGATGGAGGCTAAAAGGAGGATTGGACAGTTGGGACCTCTGCCCTCAGTCACCGTCAAAACTCATAAATGAATAATAATCATTTGGGTGAGGTACTGGAAGGTGCCAGATGCCCAGTAAACTGTACCAACCCAAGGAGCCAACTCCTGCAGGAGGAGAAAAAAAACAGGATTGGATACCTGCCCAAAAACTGTTTTGACTCTATTTTATACAAGCACTCCATGGGCTTTCCTTAGGCTGGGATAGCATGGCACAGTACCACACAACTTCTTCAAACACCAGGCTGCTTTCTATTAAATGCCACACAGTTTTCCCCTTTATTCATAGATGTGGGAGGAGAAAATTCCACCCAGTGTTTCTTCCAATATAACTAATTAATCTCCTGCAGTCTGCAGCTGCTGTGCTTTCATTATTCACAGAATCTTTTATAAATCTTTTAAATTTGAGTGAAATATTTCTTTAAAAATAAAATTGTTGAAAAGCCCATCCTCACTCCTTAGCGATCAGAACAGCAGGCAGGAATTTGACATTGGTTAGGTTTAAATTCAACAGGCCCTCTTGTGAGAGGTTATTAATGCCAGTTTCATTCTCAACTAGTTTGAATCTGGTTAACAAAATGGTTTAAACCATTTCACAAAGCCATTTATATGGAGCAGAGGTTTCATTGACCAGTTTGCCCCGACAATGGATTTGTTGACATCTAAGACCAAATCTAGCAACAGCGACTCATTCTGGAATTTCCTGACACCTGGTGTATAAATGGAGCCAAAAAACCTAATGACTCATGGCCATTACAAACAAAACGCAATGATTACATGCAAGTGACTATTTTCTACAAATTAGCATCGTACAAAAACCAACAGCCATTTTCCATTAACAAATCGGAAGGATTTGTTTATTTACTTGTCATTTAGAATGTTGGCAAATAGCAAAAATATTCATATCTGGCTAAATAGCAAATAAAACATCTTATGGAGTCTTAAGTGGATAATCCAATGCAATTGCCATTAAACCAAACCTTGTGAATGAACTAACTGATCAGAAAGGGTGGTGGAATCTGATTCAATAGTAACCTGCAAAAGGGAACTGGATGTCTACTTAAAAAGGAAATGCTTGCAGGGCAACGGAGAAAAAGCAAGCGAATGGGACTAATTGGTAGTTATTTCAAAGAGCTGGCACAGGCACGATGGACTGAATGGCCTTCTTCTGTGCTGTATGATTTTATGATTCCTCCCATCATCAATTCAGATGTTACAGTTAACCTCAGAACCATAAAATAGACAGTTTTTTTTATTCGTTCATGGGATGTGATGTCGCTGGCAAGGCCAGCATTTATTGCCCATCCCTAATTGCCCTTGAGAAGGTGATGGTGAGCCGCCTTCTTCAACCTCTGCGGTCCGTGTGGTGAAGGTTCTCCAACGGTGCTGTTAGGAAGGGAGTTCCAGGATTTTGACCCAGCGACGATGAAGGAACAGCAGTATATTTCCAAGTCGGGATGGTGTGTGACTTGGAGGGGACTGTGCAGGTGGTCCCATGTTGATCCCATGTGCCTGCTGCCCTTGTCCTTCTAGGTGGTAGAGGTCATGGGTTTGGGAGGTGCTGTCGAAGAATCCTGGGCGAGTTGCTGCAGTGCATCCTGTGGATGGTACACACTGCAGCCACATTGCGCCGGTGGTGAAGGGAGTGAATGTTTAGGATGGTGGATGAGGTGCCAATCAAGTGGGCTGCTTTGTCCTGGATGCTGTTGAGCTTCTTGAGTGTTGTTAGAGCTGCACTCATCCAGGCAAGTGGAGGGTATTCCATCACACTCTTGACTTGTGCCTTGTAGATGATGGAAAGGCTTTGGGGAGTCAGGAGGTGAGTCACTCGCCGCAGAATACCCAGCCTCTGACTTGCACTTGTAGCCACAGTATTTATGTGGCTGGTCCAGCTAAGTTTCTAGTCAATGGTGACCCCCAGGATGTTGATGGTGGGGGATTCGGCAATGGTAATGCCGTTGAATGTCAAGTGGGGGTGGTTACATAAGAACATAAGAAATAGGAGCAGGAGTAGGCCAATCGGCCCCTCGAGCCTGCTCCGCCATTCAATAAGATCATGGCTGATCTGATCCTAACCTCAAATCTAAATTCATGTCCAATTTCCTGCCCGCTCCCCGTAACCCCTAATTCCCTTTACTTCTAGGAAACTGTCTATTTCGGTTTTAAATTTATTTAATGATGTAGCTTCCACAGCTTCCTGGGGCAGCAAATTCCACAAACCTACTACCCTCTGAGTGAAGAAGTTTCTCCTCATCTCAGTTTTGAAAGAGCAGCCCCTTATTCTAAGATTATGCCCCCTAGTTCTAGTTTCACCCATCCTTGGGAACATCCTTACCGCATCCACCCGATCAAGCCCCTTCACAATCTTATATGTTTCAATAAGATCGCCTCTCATTCTTCTGAACTCCAATGAGTAGAGTCCCAATCTACTCAACCTCTCCTCATATGTCCACCCCCTCATCCCCGGGATTAACCGAGTGAACCTTCTTTGTACTGCCTCGAGAGCACGTATGTCTTTTCTTAAGTATGGACACCAAAACTGTATGCAGTATTCCAGGTGCGGTCTCACCAATACCTTATATGACTGCAGCAATACCTCCCTGTTTTTATATTCTATCCCCCGAGCAATAAAAGCCAACATTCCGTTGGCCTTCTTGATCACCTGCTGCACCTGCATACTAACTTTTTGATTTTCTTGCACTAGGACCCCCAGATCCCTTTGTACTGCAGTACTTTCCAGTTTCTCGCCATTAAGATAATAACTTGCTCTGTGATTTTTCCTGCCAAAGTGCATAACCTCACATTTTCCAATATTGTATTGCATCTGCCAAATCTCCGCCCACTCACCCAGCCTGTCTATATCCCCCTGTAGGTTTTTTATGTCCTCCTCACTCTCTACTTTCCCTCCCATCTTTGTATCATCTGCAAACTTTGATATGTTACACTCGGTCCCCTCCTCCAAATCGTTAATATAGATTGTAAAGAGTTGGGGACCCAGCACCGACCCCTGCGGAACACCACTGGCTACTGGTTGCCAGTCCGAGAATGAACCATTTATCCCAACTCTTTGCTTCCTGTTAGATAACCAATCCTCCACCCATGCCAGAATATTACCCCCAATCCAGTGATTCTTTATCTTGAGCAATAATCTTTTATGTGGCACCTTGTCGAATGCCTTCTGGAAGTCTAAATACACTACGTCCACTGGTTCCCCTTTATCCACCCTGTACGTTATGTCCTCAAAGAACTCAAGCAAATTTGTCAGACATGACTTCCCCTTCGTAAAGCCATGCTGACCTTGTCCTATTAAATTATGTTTATCCAAATGTTCTGCTACTGTCTCCTTGATAATAAACTCCAAAATTTTACCCACCACAGATGTTAGGCTAACTGGTCTATAATTTCCAGCCTTCTGCCTACTACCCTTTTTAAATAAGGGTGTTACATCAGCAGTTTTCCAATCTGCCGGGACCTTTGCCGAGTCCAGAGAATTTTGGAAAATTATTATCAAAGCATCCACAATCCCTACTGCCATTTCCCTCAAGACCCTAGGATGTAAGCCATCAGGTCCAGGGGATTTATCCACCTTGAGTCCCATGAATTTACTAAGTACCAATTCCTTAGTGATTTTAATCGTATTTAGCTCCTCTCCCCCAGAGCCCCGTTTGTCCAGTGTTGGGATATTCTTAGTGTCCTCTACCGTAAAGACTGAAACAAAATATTTGTTCAGCATTTTTGCCATCTCCGTGTTTCCCACCATTAATTTCCTGGTCTCATCCTCTAAGGGACCTACTTTTGCCTTAGCCACCCTTTTTCTTTTTATATAACTGTAGAAACTCTTGCTATCTGTTTTTATATTTTTTGCTAATTTATTTTCATAATCTATCTTCCCTTTCTTAATCAATCCTTTAGTTTTTGCTGTCTTTTGAAGACTTCCCAATCTTCTATCCTCCCACAAAGTTTGGCTACCTTATATGTCCTTGTTTTTAGTCAGATACTATCCTTAATTTCTTTACTTAGCCACGGATGGCTGTCATTTCTTTTACACCCTTTTTTCCTCAGTGGAATATATATTTTTTGAAAGTTGTAAAATAACTCCTTGAATGAACACCACTGCTCATGTACCGTCTTACCCTTTAATCTATTTTCCCAGTCCACTTTAATCAATTCCGCTCTCATACCATCATAGTCTCCTTTATTCAAGCTCAGTACGCTTGTTTGAGAACCAACCTTCTCACCCTCTAATTGGATATGGAATGTAACCATGTTATGGTCACTCATTCCAAGGGGATCCTTAACTAGGACATTATTAATTAATCCTGGCTCATTACACAGGACCAGGTCCAAGGTTGCTTGCCCCCTTGTAGGATCAGTTACATACTGCTCAAGAAATCCATCCCTAATACACTCAATAAACTCTTCCTCAAGGCTGCCCTGCCCAATTTGATTTGTCCAGTTAATATGATAGTTAAAATCCCCTATAATTATAGCTGTTCCCTTATTACATGCCCTGACTATTTCCTGATTCATACTTCTTCCAGCAGAGTTGCAACTATTAGGAGGCCTATATACTATGCCCACTAGTGTTTTTTCCCCCTTATTATTCCTTATCTCTACCCAAACTGTTTCATTATCCTGATCCTTTGTCCCAATATCATTTCTCCGTATTACAGTGATTCCTTCCTTTATTAACATAGCCACCCCACCTCCACTTCCTTCCTGCCTGTCCTTCCTGATTGTTAAATACCCTGGCATATTTAATTCCCAGTCGTTGTCACCCTGCAGCCATGTTTCTGTAATGGCCACAAGATCATACCCATACGTAGTTATTTGTGCTGTTAACTCGTCCATTTTGTGACGAATGCTACGTGCATTCAGATAAAGAACTTTCAAATATGTTTTGTGACACTTAGTTCCTGCTTTTTCCTTTTTTAACACTTTACCTTTTACTCCATACCTTCTGTCCCTTCCTGACACGCTTTCCTCTGTCTCCCTGCTCAGGTTCCCAACCCCCTGCCACAGCTTTGATGCTGGGTTAATCGCCTTACACTTTCTAGTTTTAATTTTATCTGTCGGCCTAAAGTACACCTTCTTTCCGCTGCTCTACGCTTTTCCCTCTCACTTGTTCTTGAACAACTGTTTGTACTATTTGTATTGTAGATTTCCCCTGGGTCTTCCCCTCTCTTGCTGCTCTCAATTTTATTCCCTTCTGACTCCCCGCTCAGGTTCCCATCCCCCTGCCACTCTAGTTTAAACCTTCCCCAACAGCACTAGCAAACACCCCCGCGAGGACATTGGTCCCGGTCCTGCTCGGGTGTAACCCGTCACACTTGTACAGGTCCCACCTTCCCCAGAACCGGTCCCAATGTCCCAGGAATCTAAATCCCTCCCTCCTACACCATCCCTGCAGCCACACATTCATCCTGTCTATTCTCCTGTTCCTATACTCACTAGCACGTGGCACCGGTAGTAATCCTGAGATCACTACCTTTGAAGTCCTGCTTTTTAATTTATCTCCTAACTCCTTAAATTCGCCTTGCAGGACCTCATCCCTTTTTTTACCTATGTCGTTGGTACCAATATGGACCACGACTACTGGCTGTTCACCCTCCGCCTCCAGAATGCCCTGCAGCCGCTCCGTGACATCCTTGACCCTAGCACCAGGGAGGCAACACACCATCCTGGAGTCACGTTTGCGGCCGCAGAAACGCCTATCTGTTCCCCTTACAATCGAATCCCCTATCACTATAGCCCTGCCACTCTTCTTCCTCCCCTCCTGTGCAGCAGAGCCACCCGTGGTGCCCCGAACCTGGCTCTTGCTGCATTCCCTTGATAAGCCATCTCCCCCAACAGTATCTAAAGCAGAATATCTGTTTGAGAGGGAGATGGCCCCAGGGGACTCCTGCTCTACCTGCCCAGTCCTTTTATTCTGCCTGGCGGTCACCCATTTCCTTTCTGCCTGCGTAATCTTTACCTGCGGTGTGACCACCTCACTGAACGTGCTATCCACGATAGTCTCAGCACCGCGGATGCTCCACAGCGATACCACCCGCAGCTCCAGCTCCGAAAGACGGTTAGACTCTCTCTTGTTGGAGATGGTCATTGCCTGGCACTTGTCTGGTGCGAATGTTCCTTGCCACTTATCAGCCCAAGCCTGGATGTTGTCCAGGTCTTGCTGCATGTGGGCATGGACTGCTTCTTTATCTGAGGGGTTGCGAATGGAACTGAACACTGTGCAATCATCAGCGAATATCCCCATTTCTGACCTTATGATGGAAGGAAGGTCATTGATGAAGCAGCTGAAGATGGTTGGGCCTAGGACACTGCCCTGAGGAACTCCTGCAGCAATGCCCTGGAGCTGAGATGATTGGCCTCCAACAACCACAAACATCTTCCTTTGTGCTAGGTATGACTCCAGCCACTGGAGAGTTTTCCCCCTATTTGAGAAAGAAGGGCCATGAGCAATGGACAGGATTGGGCTCAGAACCATGTAGCCCATCCACAAACACCATCCAGATTGAGCACTTGGGCGCTAGCAGCCCTCTGGTTCCTTGCCTGTGGTACCATATTTTCATCGGACGAAAAATAAATAAAAGTGTTCCAAGTGTACAGTAGCTTCTCCATGAATGAAAATAATGATAGGATACATTAGCACAGGCACCAATTCATGAATTTTAGTGTAAAAACACATTAATGCCATTCTTACACTGGCATTAATGCATGCAAACGTTTTATCTTGGTTGACTCTTATAGGGAACAGGTCATATTTTAATTTTGCAATTTATTTTCAATCTCAATTTGATAGACCAGTCTATTGCCGCTTAGGAATGATGTTTGTTTGACAGTCCTGTTAATTTGAGAGTGGTTATGTTGGTGATGTTTTCACTCAGATGCCTTGTAAATGTTGTGTAAAATCCTATCCTCAAAAGCCCCAGTAATTTTCTCCCAGTGGTACACTCTTACTTTGCAGCTACACCTTGTGAAGTTCTGAGTTCTTCCCGTTAAATAATCTGTTGTCAGTCACTATTTATTAGTTTAGTTGTTTTGTTGAAATATACATTAGACAGACAAGTCTCCAGACAGGTCAGCATCCATTAAATATGAAATACGTTCAGGTATTAACATGGGTTTCAGTGTAACAGTCTTAAAACATCAAACTTCCTCAGTCCTAACACGTTTACAAAGTATTTCACTGGGAATAAGCTCCTGTATTAAGCAGTCATCAGACACCTTCAGTAGTTACATACTATACGGCAACAGCATCACGTACAGTCACAGCAACCACAGTCCGTTAGCTTTGAGCAGAAACCACCCATATATAAAATTACTTGGACTTTAAGTACTGGTTCAGGGCCATCTTTCTTGTCAATCAATTTAATATCCATCGGCATTTAATATTTAGCTGTGATGATGGCTGATGTCATTGCTAGTGCGACCTTAACACCTAAATTAAAAAAGGTAACAATTCTCATTCCCCCTCCTTTAATTTACTTTGGCAATTTGTAGTCTACTGCCAGTTTCTATTCTATGCACTGCACCAGTTTACTCCGTGATTTCATCAGTCACGATTTGTACCCCTTACTGACAATAGACTCTGCCTTGATCAAACATGGCATTTTCTCCTATACCAATAACAATTCTCCTGCTTCAATCTCTCAGGTCAGGCATACCTCTAACTAGTTAATAGAAGCAGGGAGCACATTAGTTAATCACAATGATCCTCCCTCATTTCTGATGCAATGCTGAGTCATAGATAAAGTTGACTCCTTCAATCAACAACTTTTAGCTAAATTTCTTGGGGTAACATTTGTGTAAGCTTATGTGTTTGAATATTCAGATGCACGTATCATGCCCAATAATTTTAAGGGCTGTACTTTCGGAATCACCGCAAGACTGATTTGATTTGACAGCACTCAGCATGATGAGCCCTTTCCCACTTCCTCCACCACAGAACAGGTACTTTGTTCTTACTCTAAATCATCTGTGTATTTGCAACAACAATCAAATACCACACTCCAGTACTATAACTAGGTACAAATAAGAGTATAGAAAAAGAAATGTAAAACATGGATCACCTTCTGCATTTTAAAATGGACCAGGATATATCATTCAACTTCTATTCATTATTTAAATCTGGCTAAGGTTATTTTGTATGTTTTGATTATGTTTCATGCAACTTTCTTTGAATAACTTGCTAAGATTATATAATTGATGGTCTTTTTCAGTTTTTGTTTACAGCATACAGCAGAACTGAATTAATATCTCCTAATATAGAGAATAGTACACAGCACCAACAAACACTGGGCTACTGTAGCATAGCTTTATTGACCTAACATACCTTCAGTGTATATACCATGTTTACAGGCAAATAGAAAAATACCAGCGAATTAGATTACCATCAGAGTACTGCTTTTTATATTGTAATGAATTGTAATATCAGATAGGTGCTAAATGCTTAACTCACCAATGGACCAACAGAATATTCACAAGCTTACAGATAGTGCTTGGGGTGAAAAATGATGCTTTATAATAAATATAAAAAACAATGAGAAGCTTCATGTTATGGATTTTTGAGGGAGGCTACTGGCTGAACAATACTCTCATATGAAAAGGATGATAGTAATGGAGTCCTAAACAACTGATGCCGAAAACCAACGAGGCAACCTTCCCGAGTACTAACCTGAAGCAACACCCAACTACCCTCTCCTGCGTTAAGGGGGGGGGGCGGGGGTCATGGTTTCAGATAGGGATTTGCTCCCTATTTTTGCCAAGCTTTTCTTTTCCCTTAGTCAAAGCAAAGTTACTCTCTTTTTAGAAATGTAAATGATAACATCATGAACAGAATGGTTTTCATTGTAATTTATGCTAAGCAACAGAGGGGTCCCAGTATGGAAAATATGCATTGTTTGGGGAAAATTGGAAGCAACTGTGGAATAACGTATGGTGCATGATATTCTGTGGACTCCTTACTTCAGCATCTGTTGCCCTAACTGTAATTCAATTCATAAAATGTTTACAAGGGATCAATGGAAAAGTTGGGATTATGCATTCCAGGATCATAAATTTCATGTTCGAGGTACTAAATTTGCCAGATCACCTAAACTTTAACAGATGACATTTATCTGCATTATTGGCCGCCTTGAACATCTTTCCTGGATGATTGGATTGTTCCAGTGTAATTTATAACTGAAGACTTTGGATGTAGTCAAGCTCAAGAGATCAAGGCATTGCTGGTTGTCCCAGAAGCTTTTGTTTATGGCAGTCTAGCAGTTTGAATAGTTTAGCATTCTGGCTGTCACTTGCCTCAGCTGGATGAGTTTGGTCAGTTCCCAGTGAAGCAAGCTGCAGGACAAATTGCCACACAGTAGTGAAATTTCACTTTAAAGCTGTAAAGAAAAATTGCTATGGTATCACAAACCCTACTGAAATGGGGTGATGAAATAACCCATCTAATTTCCCCAGGGGGCGCTGTGGGGGAATCTAGCTGCAAGCGGACGAAAAGGAAAGGCCCATTTACAAGATTCATTACCCATTGCTCTGAGAGAGTTAGGGTGCTCCATACATTACACCTAAGCCATGAGCACTGGCATCATGGCTCCAACTGGTAGAAGCCGTGATTCTAAGCTAGTACCTGCTAGATTACCAGACCGTACACAGCCTATTTCAGCACAGGATTCCCGAGTAATTCAAGGCTCTTCTGCATGTCATGGACTCCATATGCAGGTGAAACAGTCTTCCGTCAGAGAAGATTAAAAGTTGTCAACTATATCTACTCCCTACCAAAATCAGAAGTTAAAATGTGCTTGTTTATTTCAATGATTTTCAAACTTTTATATTTGTAATGGGGGATGGGCTGGGGAGGTCCCTGTAAAAACTCCCTTACTCTCAGGGGCCCCTCTGTCCTAACTTCTAAAATAATGCCAGTTTTCAAAATTAGTCAGAATTTTTTGGATCGCACTTATGCTTCGTCAACTTCGCCAACGTTTACGCCAGTTTCGGTGCTGATCTTGCTGACTGACATTTCCTGTGGAGCTCATTTGCCTACGACGCAACATAAAACGAGCACAAACGCCATCAATAGGGGAAATGGGGCTGCTCTCTTCAGCCACGGCACCTCAGTCTCAAAGCTTCTTGCCTTTGCTGCTCCTCATCCATTATTGTGCAGAACAGGGGAATGCCCACCGGGAAGGTCATTCCAGCTGCTTAGTCCTTCTGAACTTGTGAGGTTTGGGGGGGGGGGGGGAGGGAGGGGGGGGAGTGGGTGAGGGGGGCAGCAGGGATCTGAAAAACTTTGGGTGCACAGCACTTGTTAAATATCATGCAGGTCTCAGTGAGAAAAGTTTAAACAGATCATGAAGAAAATTGTATTCAAACTCCAGAGCTCTCAGTTATGCCGATATCAGGAGACTTTGGGCTGTGCTGCACTTCAATTCTTGGGCGTAGATCCAAGCAAATGCATAATTCTAGTAAATCTAGCAAACTCGTGCGAGCTGGTCTTTTGCATGGTGTGTGGGGGTGGGGGGGATGTCGGTGCAGCAATGTAAATGGGCAGCAGAGGGTTCTGGCAGACGTTTCTTGGACGTGGCACAAATAATGGAGGAAATTTGTACATTTCCGCGTACCCCCAGTGTAAATCAGTGCAAACCTCTTCCAAAAATCACGGCGTAAATCCACTTTTACGCTGAAACGTTCCAGGAAATTCTACAACTTTGCTAATCCATCACCAAGATCACCGTCTTTCACTTCCGTAACATTGTCCGCCTCTGCCCCAACCCTCCCCCTCTGCTGTTGAGACCCTTGTTTATGCCTTTCATTACCTCAAGGCCCATATGTCGCAGCCCATATCCTTAGCTTCACCGAGACCCACATCCCCATTACCCTAGTCTTTATCGAGTTCCTTTGGCTCCATGCCCCAGGGAATTGACTAAGATCCTCTTACTTCCCTTTCAAGTACCTCCTTGGACTCACCCCACCCTACATCAGTTTTCTCCTTTAATCGTATTTCTCAGCACTCTCTGCACTCTCACTCCAACACTAGTTCCCCATTCCATCATTTGTACCACTCTTAGCCACCATGCATCCCTCCCTTCTGGAACTCACTCTCTCTAGCATTTCCATCTAGTCACCTCCCACACTGCTTTCAAAAGCCTATGGAACACCCTTCTGTTCCATACTTTCTCCTCCCTCCTCAGCCTCTCCTCTTTGTCCACTGCCCTGTAAAGTACTTTGAGATATTTCTCTGCACACGAGGAGTGCTATAGAAATGCACGTTGTTGTAATAACTTAACAAATCTGACCACAAATTCATGAAGTATGGGGACTCCAGTAGCAAAACCTATGGTTTATTTAGAGAGCACTTTGAAGAATATTCTGTGGTTCCATTCTTATCACCAAACCTATTATGTAGTATTCATTTATAGAGCTTGTTAAAGATGTATGGAAAAAATGTACAAATAGATCATTCAGTAGTTGAAGTGTTAATATGGACACCTCTACATTGTTATTGCTGGAGGTTCTCAAAATAAAACACATTTTTATCATTTATTGGCTGCACAAAAAGTGCTTTTTCAACTAGTTCTTATATCTGTTACAGCCTTTCTGAGATTTAATCATGTGTGCCTTGCTCATTGAGTATACAGCTTTTTCAGTCTAACCATTTGTCTTACAGCCTTAAATGTCTGTGTACATTACAGATCGCAGCTTAGCAACCTATTTACCTGCGTAGATTTATCACGAGTGATTAAGTTAAAAACGGAACTGTTTACAAACATCGTAAATCTTTATCAGACAGTATTTCTTGTGTAGGCTTAAAACAGAATGGATTTTGAATTGCCAATAAACTCCAAGCATTACCCCAAAACATGAATGAATAGCACATTTTAACTCCAAGATACAAAGAGAAGCTTCCTTATGTGGTTTAGATCCCACTATCAGGCCTGGTAGCTGTAACGAGAGGAGGAGTTACGGCTTTGAATCCCAGGCGCTCCAATGGGGAAGGAGAAGAGGAGGAAGAAGGAAGGATTTATTTGTATTCTCTGAGATCAAAAGAAAGAACTGCAACTAGATAGAGAAGATTTCTTGCCCACCGTCACAGCACACAAGCAGGTCAACGAAGGGGTGACATCGGTAACGTTTCTGAACCCTTCATATCAAACAGGATACTGTGAATTAAGTCAGCTAAATTGGAGAACAAAATGGATAATTCAAAACCTTAATGCAATTTTTTTTGGAGGAATTTGTGTTCATGTCAGTGATGGATATTATTCCTCATTCCCCCCCCCCTCACCCATATCAAGAATCAGGCCGCAAATGAGAAGGCTCCCTCTGCTTTGCTGCAACAAAATGCCCTATCTTCCAGCCTCAGAAGGGTACTTCCTGCTCCACTGTGACATTTCCCATTTCCTACCATAGCCATCTTAGCGGTCTCATCAAGTGAAATCACCAAATTAAAAGGGCATTTGTGTACTGTGAGCTCATGGCCACAAGGAACATTGTTAAAGACCCTTAGAGCCGATCTGGTGCAGACCTAGGTCCCAAATGATGTGTGTTAACTCATTGCACTACCCAACCCTAAAATTATTAAACTGTTTCTAGAAGTGGCATGGAGCTTCAGTTTGGAGTTAAAATGTTTATTTTTGATAGGTTTGCAATATGATGAAATAACAAATTTATATTATACTGATCTTTTTCCTGTATAATGCAGTGACATTGAAAGTAAGAAAAAAACTGTTTTCTACTTTGGAATACATTGTTTAGAACATAAAAAGGAGAAACAGGTGTTTTGTAAAACAATGTGCCCTCTGGAGGTCAGAACAGCTAGAAATAATTTTCATCAAATAAGTAGCGTATATTCACCTAAGTGAAGAAAGATTTGACCTACATATGCAATAGCTAGTGGTTTTGCTCATTTCAATTGAATTTATTTCCTTTTTGTAAATTTTATCTAAAATATTAAATTTGTATAATTAATGAATACCTTTTAGTTCCTTAAATGGTTGAAGAGTCAGTTATATGGAAAATAGTCCCATACCAACTAACATAATGGGAGTGACATCAAGCAGATTGTATCTCGGGAACCATCACCCTTGGACCTAGGTCACCACCAAACTGACATTGTTGTTAATCGAAAAGAAGTCAGATAACTAGTGAAAAAATTATGTGGACAAAGACTGCAATTTAACCAATCACTTTGAAATACAAGCCTTTAGTCAAAACATCTACAATTCTATAATGCCATTCGGAACTTTGTTCATCTGTCATTGTATGACAGAGTACATAAATAGATGACTGTTCAAATCGAAATACTGTATAACACACTAATCTGCAGTGTACAGGAGTTGGTTTCAGTCATACTTCCATGCAGGATTCAGGTAAATTTCATCAAAGAGAAATAGTTCAAAAAGCTTTAGAGCAACAGCATCCAAAACTATTACTGGCATTCAATTGATGTTTCGTTTATCAAGATGAGGGATGTTATTGTTGGACAAAGGAAAATGTTTCCACTCATGGTCAATATCGAGCATTCCAGATTAGGTAGAACATAATTAGATGCAAAATAAACTTTCTTTATCCTGGGTCCGCACCAAACTCAAGACCATACCAACTACGCCAGTGTGATGTTTCCCACATCAGTCAACTTTGTGGACACTATGAGCAAGTCTGACAATTATTATGAATTAGGGGCAATCTTGTGCTGAGGGTCCACATCCACAGGGAACTAGGTTGAGACTAGCCAGATTCATGTCACAGCCCTTACGACTACCAACGAGAGAAGACTTTCATCCCATCAGTCTAGACTTGGATTCAAAGGTGAAAAGATAATGACCATTGAGAATATGTTTTTTTTCTTAGGTGACTGCAAGGCAAAGGTTCAGCTTTGCGAATGCATACCATTTAGTTGTAGGACAAAAATAAAAATGATCAAATATTTGAGACTTCAAAAATACAAGAGTAAAACATGTTCCTAACCAATGTTTGCAATTAAAAGGCAGTCATTTTTAATCAAGTAGCTACCATAAAGCTGAAATGATTTTTGTTTAAATTCTTCTAATCATGCACAGAGTTATCAAAGGAGGTGAATGGTAAGGACTAATGTAATGTTGACAAGCATTAGATCAGCATAAGGACCAGATGAAAACATGGTATTTCTCTGAAAACGGGGCTTGACAGAATTGTTGCCTTTTATTAGCTGCTTTGATTTTTAAGTATTTCCGAATGCTTTTCTTTTGACTACCCAGTTTCAACTCATGATTTTATTGCAAAATTTTCAGAACAAATGCAACTAATATTGACAGATTTACTTTAATTAAAGCTAAAAGAGGTTGAATAGATCGCTTTGCAGGTTGACTATTACAACTTAAATAGACCAAACAGGAGGAAGTCTTCCTTTTTAACCACTTTTTTTTTAAATTGGGCTCAGTACATAGTAAGACTCATAAATCCAAAATGTCTTTAAGTGATCTATGGATTATTTTATACTGGACCCTCTTGGACCATTTTTGACCTCAGTCACATTAGCTACTCAAATACATCTGGCTGGCAGGGAGCTATTAGGCTTGTGGTGTATACAAGGAAGAAACTCTCGTATCTTTGAATGGCTGATCCGTGGTGACAGCTTATAAATCAATGGATGCTATCTTTGTTACAAATGCAGTAGCTACTGGCTATCAAATTATTCTCTCATTGTTACTACACAGGGGTTGTGCTTCTAGGGACACCTCTGCCCTTCTCTAATGCTTTACCTTGCGTATCTCTCCAGTAAAATACTGCCGAATTTCTCATATAGACCCATCACACACATCCAGATACAAAAATGAATGTAATTAGAGGTGTTAGTCTGAATTCTTCGATGTGGAAAAAATGGCAGGTCATCCATATGCTCTCTGAAATTAATCCCAAAATGTGTGTACATGAGTTAAAACAAATGTAAGCACCATTTTAACAGGCCATATTGACCTGGGGCAAGAGTCTGAAAAAAATTCAGAGAAACAAACAAGTCATTAAAATACTCTGATCATTTTACATATTGTTTTAATTATAGAATTCCCCCCCCAAAATTTGTTGGTTATTTTTGAGAACCCCGTTGTTATCATCAATGATCAAACCGGCAAACTGGAGAAAATTGTGCATTGGGATTAAAAAGTCAAAAGAACACATTACAAAAATGAGGCCATGGTACCAGCGATACTTGTTAATGACTGAAATAGTGAGTTATGACCCAAAATGATCACAGATGTGTTTCAGAATCTCACCGTTGGGATCTAGGCTGCAGACTGCCTCTTTCATCCAAAAGCATTTATGGAAATGTGACAGCAGATAATTTAATACACATTTTAAATTAATTTAAAAGATGCAATGATTCTTTTCCAATGAGATTGGCGTGTTAAAAAAAAACCTGCAAAATTCTCAATCAAATAATTACATTAAAAGGATTTGAAACCAGATGATGCCCTTGCAAACACATCTGAAATGTATTTCTTGAGGGATAGGCAGCCAATGAACAATAGGTAAGAGAGAGCAAGAGGTTATCTTATCATTGGAAAATCCTGCTGGAAATCGATGTAACCTCTGCTACTGTCATCCCAATTCCCACCCTCAATGCACTGCCTGTCCTATTTGTCTTCTTCTAGAAGCTCAATCTAGTGTGTGATCTCCTCCTGCCCCTCCGGGGGCAGATTATCAGCATGAATCATACCCAGACTACTTTCACACTTCTATTTATTTCCCTGTGCTGATGGGATGCTGTCTGGGGAGGGGAGTTGGAGGGGGGGGGGGGGGCGGAATATCAATTCAATTTAAATGACAACCTCCCTGCCAAACATACAATGTAGGCTGGGTTAGAAATACAGGAGAATTCATGATATTGTGCTGCAGATGTTAAAACCATGAATAGAACCAACATTGGAAAAGAAAAATCAACAGGGTCAGTAATTGCCTAATAGTGAATACTTTTAGATTGATAAAAATGTACACTTCAAAAGGTTTTGTGTGCCTTCAATTCTGTCATGCAGATTACATTCTGTGGTGCTGTGTGTAGCAAGGAGCCCCCATCATTCAGTTGTAGTGCTGTGGACACGTATTATCAAAACTATAACTGGGAAGAGATGACCTATTTTCACATCTGAAAATATCTTCTTTTAAATTCGGAATTAGCTTTGCTGATACGAGGTTTCAAAGCCTGTCTAGAAAGGTGGTCATTAAGAAATTTTGAGCACACGTCTGCCCACATTAGTACTTTGTGACTGTAAATACATCATACAAATAGTACTAGAATTAGTGAATTATAGTAAAACACTGAGCAACAATTTTCCTTTTGACGAAACAGGGAAAATGCTGTTGAGGTCAACACTACTAGATTTTTACACATTGGTCCAGCACCAAAAACAATGGAGACAAAATTTTAGGAAGCTCTTTTAAGGTGACATGCAGCATTGATACCACCCTAATTTCCACCCTCACCTCTCCCCACCCAAAATTGGTACACAACTACTACTCTACTTGGATGTAAATAGCACACACCTGGAAGGTTAATTGGGGCCTGGTGTTACTGAGTGTTAAGGGCAAAGAAATTGAGTTTATAATAAAAAATGAGCACACTGGACACCGAATTCTAAAACGATGAAACAGAAGTGAGGTTAATGCAGCGAGTTGTAATGATCTGGAATGCACTGCCTGAAAGGGATGGTGGAAGCAGATTCAATAGTAACTTTCAAAAGGGAAACTTTCAAAACTTGAAAAGGAAAAGTTTGCAGGGCTATGGGGAAAGAATGGGGGTGTGGGACTAATTCGGTAGCTCTTTCAAAGAGCAGTCACAGGTGCGATGGGCCGAATGGCCTCCTTCTGTGCTGTGCAATTCTCTGATTCTATGAAAAGTAGTTTTCCAAACAGAAAAGCCAAATTCTAAAAGGTAATTTCCCTTGAGCTTATTGCACATGGACATGAACAATTTTTGCAAACATATAAAGGGTTAAAAACCAACTTCTTTCTCTCCATTATAGACATTAAACCTTATTATTACATTCACATTTAGGTGAAAAAATGTGACCAGTATTAAGGAAAGAAGTCTTTTTAAATCGACATCTGTTTTCATAATAAAAAATATTACACACTTTACTGATACTGAAAGTTACTATTCACCTACCACTTTGTAAAACTTTATGAAAGTAATTTTCTTTCTTCTTCCTCCATAAAACCCTCTTATTCCCAGCTGCAATATCCAAGATCAGCATCAAAGCAGCTCAAGCATCTTCCCTTGGTCTTGGCATAAACATCAATCCCCCTTCACCGACACAAAAAAGACTATCCCAAACATTATTCACTCAAAATTTCTATTTAATGGCTTATGGTAATTCAAATGATAAAAAAAAAATGAAATCTTAATTTGAAAAGATTCTCCTTCCATTCTGCTATTCATGTCTCAATTATCATGTAACAGTATAATCTAAGTATAGTTCTAGAGGAACAGGGTGAAAACTACAACTCCCATAATGAGCAACATTTGTTTACAGTGACTGAGCAAGTCAAATTCCATTTTTATTACATGGGATCCTCAAGTGTTTTGAGGATTGCATTCTCTAATTCATTCCAATTTTCTTGTGAAAAGAGGAGTCTTGTCCAGAAAGCATCTCACTCACATTCTCACTCACTATTCTTTATGGTATTTCTAACTAAACCAGAGTTTAATTACTCCCCCCCCCTCCCCCAGATGTATATTATATTTATGCCCAGAGTTCTGTAATTTAAAAAAAGTTAGTTTAAAAATGATAATTCTACCAGTACACACTGTCTCGACTCATGTCAGTGTAAAGAAATTATTTGAGCAATTTGTTGTACGTGCTTGCTCAGAAATAGTAGCTTTGACCAAACTAATTTGAGGGATTTAATTGCTTGACTTTCTGCTTGTTAATTGTTCATGTTTGGCACTTTTTGCTACTTTTGATTTGTCCACATTTAATCAGTTCGATATTTGATTGTGTTTCTCAGATGAGTGGCTTTTTGAGCCAGTCACACGATTTTTTTTGCCCCATGGACGTGAAGCTTTTAAGTTGTGAAGCCTTGAGGTGTGACTTTGGAAGTGCAATGCCCCAAGGTCACACTTTCAAGTGTGATGCCTTTGAAAGGTGTGAAATGACAGACCCAAGCTAGATACAGGACTTTCTAATTATCTGATAGCAAGTGACCACCTTAATTATTACAATGAGATTTTCACAGCAGTTTTTGGTTTATTTTTCTGGTTCAAGTCTTCCGACACATTTCTGTTTGCAGTGCTGGCCTTTAATTTGAAAAAAAACACAAAAAGTTTGGGGAAAATACTTGCTGGTTCCAATAGAATGGGCTTCTGTAAAATCCTTGCTAACTTTGAACAAGTAGTTCCACAGAACAGATCAAACAGCCATAATATCTGAAAACTAGTGATCGATGATATTATTGCAAAACATATTATTTGAGATAACTCAATCCTTTGAGGAGTGACTATACTTTGCAAAAAAAGGTTTTTTTTGAAAACTATGTCTGGGGGCGTGGGGGTGAGGGACAAAGGGAGAAAGAAAATTAGGATGCAAAATATTCCAGCGTATTACCAGAGAAATGTAAACAGCAACAGGGCATTTTCTTTCTTCTGTAGCGCACTTAAGTGTTCTTTACACAGATTTCATTATGAAAAATAATTTATTTTCATTTTGAAATCCTGCTCCAATTCTCTAAAGTGAATCTTACACACAGTTATATGTCACAGTGGCTAGAAAATATTGTTTGTCTGTAAGCAACAGTGCAGACAGGCCATAGACTGTACAAAATTAATATGACCTTGTATTTTATTACCAGTGTTTGCTTTACATTTTCAATTTTCAGGCTGCTTTGCAATGAATTATTTCATTGGTGACAGCGATAGATCGAAGAAAAACTGTACAGGTTCAGGCCTCAAGCACAGCTCACATTGTAAACACTGATTTCCTGGCATCTATTTAGATATTTTGTATGGCTGAAGCAAAACATAAAAATGAACTTTTCAAATGACAGGAATACATTTAATAAAAAAATGACAAGCAACTTGTAGGTTCCAAGAGAGAAACAGATTACTTTATTTCACTGAATTATTGGATTAGCGGTGGATAAACCAAACCAGTTGGCCTACTATTTATAAAAAACTCTTGGAATAGAAACAAATCAAACTTTATTGATCATTTATCTTGAAATATCGCAAAAACATTGTAACCTATTAACTGTGGCCAGTATTCAGCAGCACTCAATTCAGTGTCACAAACAGAAAGCGGTGAAATAGTCTATTTAGGGTTGAAAATGCATTTTGTTCTGTTTTTTTTCAGGCAACTTGCCACCATACATCCTCCTTTCACCTGGGATAATAAGACAAGCTAGGCCTTGGACATCTCTGGGAGGGCTGTCGGTGTTGTTCAGTTAACTGGCAGGAGATGTGATTGAAGTCTTCCCCTATGGTGGAATACTGCTCTGAGGAAAGAGAGTTTGAATAACCTCAGGAGATTCAAACACCCAGTGTTCGGCTCCAGAGACAAGTGGTCAATTACTTGAGCTATTGGGCTATACAAAGATAAGATACAACTTAATACTGCAGTACCCCATAACGACATTTATTCCACATGTAGGTAGGAGCTAAAAGATGTCTACCTCTATAAAAAAGTGTTTCTTGTGCCAGATTTTACAATGGTTCAAGAAACGGAGTTCGAATTGTGTACCTCTCAGTTTGTACTTGTGGCACCAACCTCCATTTTATGTCCTCAGGTTTTGCCTCAGTGATTGGATAGAACCCAGAGGTAAAGAGCAGAGGTGACTGTCACGAGTAGATACGTTGTGCATTGTTGAAATTGTTCTGTGGCTCAAAAAGAAAGATCTTCCACACAGATAATTTTATGAATGCAGTGATTGAAGATTCATTTCCACAGAGGAAGGATTCTTTTCCATGTACAGATAGGAATTAACATGTAATTATGGAGCAAGAATGAGAAATTATATCTTTGAAATATTGTGTTGTGTCATCACTAAACATTGATTTGAAAGAAACCTAGTTTTTTGGGGACATTTTTAAAGATATGGACTTTGCCCGTATCAGTTTATGCTAAAATGGCACCATATTGGCTTCTTGAGAACTTGTGCAACAAGTGGCCGACCTACTCTATCTGTGGCTGTTGTAGGTTTTCTCCAATGTGAGTTGATGTATTTCTCAAACCAGGCAGCTAAGTTGGTGAGGATTTTTTGCACAATGCCATAGTCGGTGCCATTTTAATATTTGTCAGAATGCACATATTCTCATTATAAAAATGGGATCATATAAATTCAATTATAGTTTCTGACAGGAGGGTGAGCAGAGTTCTGACTGACATGTATTTATTGTTCTATTGTATCTCTGACATCATAACCCTAGTGTTTATTACCAATGACTTCTTCACCCATGCAGTCAACTCACCAGATGTGAGACACCATTTTTTCTAAATGGAAACAAGGGGAAACACATCTGTACACAATACAAAATAACAGATGGTGAGAGGATTAAGTACACATATTTTTGGGATCCCACATTGCATTGGGCTTATGTGTACAGCACATCCGGGCATTGATTTAACGCAGAACCATTTGCAAGTCTGTGCATCATCCTCCCATGCACAATTTCATACATAATCAATGAAAGGAAGATTATTGAAAGATTAAGGAATGCAAGGTATACAAGGATGTTTTCAACATAATGATCCCTTCTATGCCATAAGTAAATATACCATATCTCAGCTTATTCAATCCAATTAGGAGCACTTGCCACTCAACATGGATTGTATGCACTAGAGTTTTACTGTTATGCGTTCTGAATATTACATATTTTATCCCTTAATAATTACAATTTTTATGCTATGTAGATGAGACTCAGCACATGATGCCCACTATCAGAACCAGCATCGAGAAGTTTCACATGGCTGGGCAAGCCTTGCCTCCTGGGTTTCCTGCACCATTTTTATTTGCTGACGGACTGTCTTCAATAGAAACCCTTCTAACCAATATTCAGGTAAACCTAAGCAGCGTCAAAAAGCGATAATGGAGTAGGGAGAAATGTTGTTTTGCGTTTATTGTGATCTGGGGCTCGATTTTAAAAAGGTGGTGGGATGGCAGCGGGTGGAGGGGGTGGGGGGGGGGGGGGAGGTCAATGGGTGCGCGGCAAACCCGAATAATAAAAACTTACTGTTCTCCACGCGATCATGACTTAATTGGTGCCCCTTAACCTTGTTTCCGGGATTGCTGTCCGAAAGCTGCACAGTGGGCGGACTGCGCGCCCGCATGACAGGCTGTCAGCTGGAGCATCTGGATTTTTAGGGCCATTGCTCCAATGGATTTTGCTGGAGCAAAGAGCAAGACGACACACTGGAGCAGCACAGGGGCAAGGCTGCTCCAAGATTCAGCGATGCCTCACTTCAGCTGCTACTGGCCAGGGTGAGGAGGCGGGAACTGTTTTACCCGGCTGACAGGAGGAAATGCCCTGCCTCTGCCACCAAGAAGGCCAGGCTCAAGGTGGCAGAGGAGGTCACCAGCAGCAGCAGCATATTCCGCACTTGGGTCCAGTGCAGGAAGCGTTTCAATGACCTAACTAGGTCAGCAAAAGTAAGTACACTTACTGATTCTCCTGCATTCTGTGGTGCACATCACCCCCCTCCCCCCACCAACTCATTCTGCACTGCCAAGACCACTCCATCACATCACTCCTCACACCCATTTAAGGCTCATCCTCAACTTGCCTTCACTTCCTGAGCACTTCCTCACCTCCCCATCACTACCACTCACCCCAATCCTGATCCAATGTGATATCTCTGTCTGATAATCACCCTCTGATGCGCCTCTTTCACGGTCAGCCTCACCCAAAGCAATGCATTCATTGGCTGACCACTTTACCCTCACTGACTCACATGTCTATACTTACTCCCCTTCTAGGAGAAGAGAGCGCAAAATGCACGTGAGAAGGCGAGGACTGGAAGGGGGCCACAACAAATAGTGGTCCTCACAAAGGCGTAGGAGAAGGCCCTGCAGATCAGCCACACCCTCGAGTGCCTGTCCGTCAGGGACGCCAAGACTGGCACTCCACAACATCTGGTGACACAACTTTAACATTCATCACGCATAACATGAATTGCTGTTAACAATGCTTGGCGTGTTAAACACCTCAATATGCTCATCGCAACATGATACATCTGTGATGATGCTTAACATTGCCTTTTGTTCTCTTACAGGCCCTTCAACGGCCGCGGTGATGGGAGAAGGCGATTCCTCAGAGGACCTGCTGGCCTCTGAGGGTGCACCATCACATCTTAGCGAGTCATCCACCAGCGCAGATATTCACACCCCGGTGGGTCCTAGCAGTCAGTTAGTTGGGTTGGCACCTGGTAAGTCACCGCACAAGAGTGAGCGCGAGCAGACACTGGTGGCGAGGCAGCTGTGGAGAGCCCGTGTCGGTGTTCACATTCCTCTCCAGGCCCTGCTTAGCTGGACGCAGATGCTGAACCCCGGGGGCCATCCTTTTTAAAGGAAAATGATCAAGGGACAGCAGCACATTTGCGAGATACTGGAACAGGAGCTACGCACACCCTCCACAATAGCGCAGCAGATGAAGGAATCCAACTTCTGCATTAGTGGAATGGTGGCACAGGTACGGGAGAGAATCTCTGAGATAGTGACGCACTCAACTGTGGAAATGTCTGAGATAGTGTCGCAGGTAAGTGCAGGAATAGCTGCAATGGAGAGAAAGCTAGCCTCTGTTGAGCTTCAAGCACGGCTCACAAATGAGTCCATTCAGGCCCTGACAATGGCCATTTGGACTCACAGTGAACAACATTCTGCCGCCTTAAATAAGCAGAGAGAAACTTTACAACTAAGCTTCAAAGGCCTCATAGATGTCCTCCAAACTGTTCTCCAGCAGGGTGGTAGGAATGATGTGGGCCTGGTCCAGGAGAGGGATGATGGCGAAATGGGACATGGAAGTGGGGACGCCACTCAAAGCACTCCTACATCTCACCCATTGCCCCCCTCTCAACCAGTACCCGTAATGCTGCCTCCTCTCCAGATGGCCAAGTCAGCCCCTGCACAGGTGCAGGTGGAGCAGTCTTTGGAGGGGCCCTCACGGGCTCCAAATCCCAAAGGGTGTAGGCCAAAAGCACCTAAGCAGTCTGGCCATGGACATGAGCAACCTGCCACTACCTCTGCTGCAGCCACAGGGGATGCACCACGTAGAAGAGGTCGGAAGAGAAAGGCTAAGGATGTGATCACGAAGGGTATGCACAAGGGTGTCTGACAGACTGTCATGTTTTTCATTAAAATTTGGTTTTTGTTAAAGTCATATTAACTGTTATCATTCTCACCACTACTGCCATGTCTTGCCCATTCTTGACTGGCTTTTGTGATAGGGCCCTTTCATAGGCTTCACCATTAATGGTGACACTTGATGCCACCCAGTGGGTCACTTTACAGTGGGTGTATGTGTAGTTGCAGGACTGTTTTGTGCGGGGGGGGGGAGGCGGCTAGTGCTGGCGCTGGTCTTTCCAGTGGTGCGAGGACTCGACTCTTCTCACGTTCTGATTTTACGAGAACCCTTCACATACGAGTGACTCCCTGGCCTCACGAGCAGCCAGATGAGCCGCTGCTCTGTCCATGGGTTCGTCCTCCTCCTCCTCCTGCTGCTCCTCCTCAATCTGGATGGCAGATGTGGATGGTGGATGAGGGCCTGGGGTCTCCTCAACTGGTACCCCTCTCTGTTGCGCCATGTTGTGCAGGACACAACACACTACTATAATGTGACCCACTCTCGCTGATGCATATTGAAGTGCTCCCCCAGAACGATCGAGGCACCAAAATCACATCTTCAGAAGTCCTAACACACGTTCGATTATAGACCTGGTGGCGATGTGGCTGTCGTTGTATCGACGCTGTTGCTCGGTGATGCGGTTCCTCAGAGGTGTCATGAGCCACGTGTGCAGGGGGTATCCCTTGACCCCGAAGAGCCAGCCTTTAAGGGTCTTCGGTGCATGGAAGAGGCCCAGAATGCTGGATTCCCTCAGAATGAATGAATCGTGGCAGATGCCAGGGAATCTGGCACATACGTGAAGAAATCTTTTGCAGTGGTCACAAACGAGCTGAGCGTTGATGGAGTAATACCCCTTTCTGTTGATGAACAGTCCTGGCTCAGGTGGAGGTGCTCGTATTGCTATATGCGTGCGCCCTGCACCCATGGGTAACCAGCCACAGAGTGGAATCTCACTGCCCTCTCCGTCTGGCTGAGGTCGTTCATGGGGAAGTTGACGTACTGCGAGGCTCTGCGAAACAAGCCGTCGGTGACCTGCCTTACGCACTTGGATGCAGACGACTGAAAGACCCTGGCGATGACCCCGGTAGCACCTTGGAATGATCCGGAGGTGAAGAAGTTGAGGGCAGTGGTCACTTTAACTGCAACGGGTAATGAGATGCCGTCAGGCCCAGCCGGGAGCAGCTTGGCATGAAGGAGGCTGCAGATGTCTGCGACCACCTGGGGACTCAGTCTCAACCTCCGTATGCACTGCTTCTCAGAGAGGTCCAGGAAGCTGAACCTCAGTCTGTAGACGGTCTGGCGAGGGTAGTACCTCCTGCAACGTCGCTCCCTCTGTTGTTCCCCTCTGTGCTCTTGTGCAGGTGCCTGTGGCGCAGCACCGTGTTGTGGTACCCGAAGTAGTGGAAGTGCACGCCGTGCCTGACGAGGATGGTGATGTTGCTTGTCCTCAGACGTACTGGTGAATGCAGCCATCACGCCCCGCATCCTGATGGTGTCAGTTTGAGGTGGTCCGAAAAGTTGGTAAATATGTGTAAACAGAACAATTCTCAGCGGAAACCAAGAATTCTCAGTCTAAACATAAAAATCTCCCAGCCAAAAGTTTGTCTGAGAGAACTGAGTGCCCTGATGCAATAACTCACCTTTTAGCCCCAGTTGTCAAACAGGCATTTAAATGACAAAATGGCTGCCAGCTGAAACACGACTCGTTTCCCCATGGCGTGTTTCACACAACATGGGAAACACACTGAGGCAGTGTTGAAATTGCTTGCCTTCACTCTTAATTAGATTCATGTCCATTTCAAGTACTTCAAGTACTTGAATTGCTTGTTTAAATATCGTAAAGGCAGCGGGATTTCCGGGTTTGGGAACGGCACGCGCACTCAGATGACTCTGGGTCGTGCGCGTTCTTAGGCGTGTTGGAGCTGGGATTTCTGCCCGCTCCTGGAAATTGCGATTTTCTACATTGACCATAGGGTTAAACGGGACGCTGAGATTGTGAAGTCTTGTTCAGCCTGAGACAATGGCTAGGGAGAGGGAAGGAGTTGGTGGTGAGGGTATGGAGTTTGTGGCAGTGCCTGAAGACTTCAGTCTTCCCAGTGTTTTAGCTGGAGTAGGTTAGCGTTCATTCAAGACAATGTTGGGTAAGCAGTTGGACAGCACAGAAGCAATGGAGCGGTCAAGAGAGGTAGCGCCAGGTATCATTTGGAAGCTAACCCCGTGGATGATGTTGCCACAGGACAGTATGTAGATGAGGAGGTTAGCCAAGGATAGATCCTTGGCAGAGTTTGGATGTGATGAAGGAAATCTTTCTCTGGAATAGTACAAGGCAACACAGCTCAAAAAGATCCTAGATCAGTCTCCAGTCTGTGCTTCTCTTAGCGGATTTCAAACAGGATGGTCGTCAGGGCACAACTGTCGGCCAGAATACCAGAGGGACCAAATTAGCCAATAGTTCCACTCTTGATTATTACCCAGTGACTCATGCTGGAAAGTGCAAGGGTACATATATTGGGTGACAGCAGGAGTGAGTTCAGCTATAATGCCCAAACAATCAAGTAGCCTGATATTTACCATCTAGGTACATAAAAAAAAACAATGGGCACTTTGGTGAAGCACCAGAGGTTGTTGGAACCCAAGGAGCTGTCCTCCTAGAATGGGTCAGCACCTTCAGGAGAGGAGAGAAGGAAGGAAATCAACCATGTGAAAAATGGATTCTTCATCAGGAGACACACATTTGATGTTCACTGGTAAAAATGAATAGAATTTATTAACAGCTATTGTTTCACTGCAGTCCCAAATGCTAAAATTTGAAATAAGGCATTGAAAATAATAGGAATTCAGACCACTAGTAGAAATTCAGCTTGGCTTAAGGAGAAATGGCTTCAAACAGGCTTGTGTTCGATAAGCCGTTCATAAGAAAAAAAAGGATTGAATGAGAGCCAATATACTACAAAGACTTGTCTGGAGGGATGGATAACTGTTATTAAACACCCATAGTCCAGGAAACCTGGCTTAGCATCTCAGCAAGGAAATGGACTTGGATTATCCACAAGGGGAAATAATGGTGTAGAATGAAAATTTCTAGATAATGGAATAAATAAATATAAATTTTAAACAAAAAAGTGAGCTTTAAACAACTGATTAACTGGAAACATTACACAATACACAGGGCTGACAGCAGGATTTTGGTGAAGTAACACAGTGCGTGTCACCAATGTTGTACATCACCACCTGGAAATATATGAGTGCTGTACAAAAATGGGGACACTTGTATTTTGCACCAAATCACACCATGGAAAACTTTCCAAAGTTCATAAGAATATAAATATTGTAATTTTACTGTTGATGTTTGTCGGTTATCATTCCTGCAACAATTACGTTAATTACTCTACAAATATAACCAATTAATTTTTTTTTAAATTCCAGAAAATGCAAGATGAAATAATTACTTCATTTCCTGACTGAGAGATCAATCAATTGAAGTTGATATTTTTGCAAAATGTCCTGGATAGTTTCATTGAAATGTGTTCCATTCTATGCATGGTTCCAGTATAGCCATATTTGCCCCTGATTAGTACATGGTGATCCTGCACATTGATATAAATTCCATTCGCTTCTTCATTTATTTAAAAAAAACACTTTGCAAATCTTCTAAAAGAAATGTGCACAGATATTGTCTCCCTCCACCTGCAGTAAACACAGAAGTGAGTTGCATTTAAAGTAATTGAACGCCCACCATCTTTGCTAGTGTTTAATTGCAAGTTCTTTCCTTATCTCTCATTCCCCTACATGTGCACTTGGGTGGTTACACCCAGAAACCACTTTAGACTGTATAACTATCCATCTTCTGGTTACCACATTTATACCCCTTCCCAGTTTATCTTAGCTCATTGGCTTTGGCTCCCCACCTTCTAGTCCCCATCCTGGTCTTTCAGTTTTTCCCTTTTCCTCATGCTTTGTGTACGCAGCATCCCTTTCCTCATTGTAAAGCACTGAGACATTTCTGCATACGAGGAGTGCTACAGAAATCAAGTTGTTGTCGTTTATTCATGGTATATGTTTATCTGCTCACTATGGAACTCAGGGAATTAGATTCCTGTGATCGGTATAGTCAGGAACACACACATTACATACAATTTGTCTCTGGCAAAAGGTTTGGACCTTCAGCTAGTTACCTTGGAAATTAAATTCAACTTCAGTAGGGGCGCAATGGAAAAGAAGAATTGGGTGAGGTATATAATGTGCGCTGATCTGCCCTGCCCGTTTCATGCCCCCATCAAAGTTGAATTTGAATCCACATGTTACCTCAAAAGAGTCTTAACGCTCAATTATTTGATACTTACACATAATGATGGGAGGTATAATTTTGGAGTCTGTTAAGGGGATAAAAAAAACAGTCCAATAGGATGAAATGTTATTTTCCACAATTTAAGTGCATCAGTGAAACTATCCAAGTGGTAACCAGGCTCAACAAATTCTCATAAAAAGTCAGCTATGACCAAAATTTATGCATAATAAAAGTTTGAGAAAAACTAATAGACTAGTCAGTCATTAATTAAAGTGCTAGTAAAAGATAAATAACAGCTGAGTTCTGCTTAATAGGATCACCCATTTAGGAGCATCAAACTGACCTGACCTAAAGCAATTCTTTTAAGCAGACTGGACCATAATCATGTCCTGAATTATCACAAGGTACAGTCCTTTAGAGATTACATTTAGTTTAATAACAGGCCTCCGATACCTTTCCACAATGCAATACCCATCGAGCAATCCTGTGGGATCTTGCTTTAGTAACAGAGCAGTGCAAGAGCATAATCCTTTCCTCCCACCAAAAAAATGCAGACCTAATCACTGGAAGCAGTGATGCAACAAATATGGAAAATTGTAGTTAATAATGATTAATTATATCATTAGCCACTCAGCATCTCATGTGTTGCATAATAAATAACATCGACATGAGCCCAGTCTAATGAAACATAACTTTGTAGATTTTAAATTATAAAAAACATTTGGATAATGTTTGCAAACCCCAGCCTATTTTTTAGGCGGAGAATCCAATTTAAAATATGGTATAGTGAAGGTAGCCATTTCCAAGGCTAGCATGTTCAATATGTCGTTTCACTTGATTTGTAATAGTTTGGAAAACTTTTTTTTAAAAAGCTTGTTTCTTTAATTTCAACACATGCCTCAAGTTTATCACCCGAACAGCTCATAGCTCAGCTTCTCTAATGTTGTCACCATCAGCCTCACCACAAGCTACAACTTCCTCAGAAAGCCTTGGCCCAAATTTCCTCCTACACAAGGTCCATACTATCATCTTCCTCCTGTTTGCCAAACCAACGAATCGATTTACAAATCCATATCCTCATTTCAAATCCCTCCATGGCTTTGCCCATGCTACTGTACTTCAGCTATCTCCTCCAGTTGTGTGTCGCTGTGCACACACCCTACTCCTCTGTACTGGATTACTCATTACCCTCTCCCTCTCCTCCATAATGGTAGCTGTTCCTACAGCATCTGCTAACCCACTAAGTCTTTCTGCTTTGCCATGTCTTGTCTTGCTTTCAAATACCTAAAAACTATACTGTTCAGACTGCCCCTTCCCATTCACTCAATTTATTCACCTTTATTTGGTCCATCTTTTTCTTCTACCCCATAAACATTGTGAAACATTTTTCTTTACACAAGGATCACTGTAAGTTGTTGAATTTTACACACTTTTTGAAAAGGTAGGAAATTAAGGTGCAGATTTCTAAACAGCAAGGGATCCTCAAGAGATGTGTAATGCACACTTGTTTTTAATGTAAATTCTCACATCTAGTTCTGAAATACTTACGTAAATGTTTCAGAATGATTCAACTTAAAAGTATGTATAATGGAGTCCAGGATGCAAGTGGTATTGTTGTTAATACTCTCTGCCACGTGGGAAAGAAAAAGTGTGGAAATCACATCAGGCCAGCCTAGGTATTCAGAGATTTGTCATTCTGTGACCTTGGGGTCTTTGACAAATAATTAAATGAATACCCAACAGAAGATACCTGGGTGCATCACGCGACATTTGCACACCTGACATTGAGTTGTCGCTTTACATTACTTCTCGACCGTACAGCATTTTCTTTCCCCATTTGGGAAAGTCTACCAGACCAATGTGGGAATGCTATTTTCACTCATGAAAGTTCCCCAGTGCCTCACAAACTCCACAAGTTCCATTTGTTGTAATCATGCGATCCATCCTTGGCCATGCAGACTTACAAAATGTTATTAAAAGATCAGCCCTCAAGATACAGAATCTTTGAAAATTATCTGATTATCCCAGAAGACTGGGAATCCAAAGCATATGCTACCTTGCATACATTGAGAATGGAAATCAGATCACATTTATTTGTATCAATTGATCTGATCAGAGGAAAACATTGAGAGAGAAAAGTTACCAGAAATGGTAAAAGGTTCTGCTGTTTCAATTTGGTTAATGAACAGTGCTGTACTTAAGAAGGGAATGTTCATAATTAGGGAAAAATGTGTGAAGATATAGAAAAAAGTAGAAAAACATCCCTCTGCTCCCAGACTTTATTTAGGATCTTTACTGATTTACTGTATTACTGAGGTTTAGTTGCTCTTATTTAAACACTGTTCTGTGATTGTACAGGGTCTGCTGAAGGTGGCTGTAGACAATGCACGCGTGCAGGAGAAGCAGATACAGCAGGAGAAGAAAGAACTCAAGCTGGAGCTGTACAGAGAGAGAGAAATGAGAGAAACTTTAGAGCGACAACTCACAGCAGAACAGCACAATAGAGGTAGGTCTAATATAAATCAAGTGGAATTTAAACGGATAATAGGAAGAATGATGATGTGTTCAGACAGTTGACGCTAAACTTAGTGATGTACTTGGGTCTGAATTGGCTCATTTGACTCTTAAGATACAGGGGCAATGACAGCTGCACAAGATGGAAATGAAAGGCTGCCAGCATGATAGAGGTTAAGGCCTTTATGGACGAGCATATCACAATACAAAGTCCTGACAAAGGATTCCACAGTATGATATTGCCAGCTTTTTCCAGTAATATCACCAGACTAAGTTCATTAATACAAGTGACCTCTGATCAGTTCTTTTGCGAAGCAGGTGCCGGACCTCAGACTGTGATGGGACAGTGAAGAATCCTTGGGGGGGGGGGGGAAATCATTTGTTGCTGCGAGCAGTTTTCAGAGGTATAGGTCTAATCAAGTCCTAACTAGGTATTGTTTTTCAATATTTGACAAGAAGAAAATTCCATTACAATATTCAGATACCAGGGAGAAATTTTAGATCACCAAATTTTAATATTTTTTTAAAGTTCTATGGAAAATAACAGATATGGATGATAATTCTAATTTTTGAAGTATTACTTATTCTGACCCAGTCCAAGTACTTCATGTCGATGGAAGTTATACAAAAACATGAGCAGTTTTCATTAATATATACAGTTAACTCTGGACAATTTCATATTCAGTAGCTTTTCCATGTGCAAAAACCACTTTCCATCATTCCCATTGTACAGGATCCCTGAATTTTAAATACAAAATCTTGATACATGCATGAGACATTGTCCAGTTAGCAACTGTTTTAAGAAAAAAGAAAATTGTCATTTCCCCTTGAGGTCCCCTCACATCACACACCATGGCCAAACCGAGAGAGTAAACAGTCTACCTGTTACCCCAAGCCTCTACCAGTCTTGAGCCAAACGTTACAAGGTGGGAAGAGTTAAAACTCACCCTCTGACTTTCTTCCTTCGACTTCCTCCCCAAACACCACACTGAGATTGTGAACCTGCCACGTGGCAAATCCTCGTTGCGAGTCCACCTAGCAACACTTTGTAGCACAGTACATTATTTCACCAACTCACTGTGCCACCAGAATGTCAAATCCAATATAGCGTTGAGCATTCTAAATGAAATCAATCCACTGCCAACTTCACCTAGATGCAGCAGTATACTTTAACAGTCTAATCTCTTTCGTATCAAATTTAGGTTTTTGTTTACATTAAATTATCGATTGAGAGCAAACTGCGGTACATTGATTTACAAATTGATTATCTGTCATTCATACAAATTTGCATCCAAATAAAACATTCCATGGTAAATTTATTTATATGGTTCAGTGGCGTTTTATTCTCTGCCACATACCGTTCTGATAAGCAATAGTTTACAACCAGCAGGTGGGAGTCGAGCTGCTTCTGTATCTCAGAACACTGATGTTCATCCCGCCATTAGAGAGCCAAGAAACATGTCCCAAATAACATTGCTGCATATGGTGCAACTTGATGTGCCTTCAAATACAAGTCAGTTAAAATCTCACTGCATTGTCACATTGGTAACAAAGGCATCAATCATATGAAGTTTGTTTGACTTTTATTTTAATAAAGGTACCAATATGTTTAAAATGGGTTAGCAATTTTGTTACAAAGAATTAACAGCACAGAAACAAGCCATTTGGCCCAACTGGTCTGTGCCGGTGTTTATGCTCCACACATGCCTCCTCCCACCCTACTTCATCTCATCCGATCAGCATATCCTTCTAAAATAGCAAAGAAATGGTGTTTCGACAAATATTGTTCAGTGTGATTTTGACCCAAAAATCTCCCATTTGTGAGACAGCTCAAATCGATCACTGGGTGGAGATAAGAATGCTCATGTTTTAAAATACTACAGGTGCTCTGAAGGGGGGGGGAGAGGGGGTCGAGCTGCACATGAGATTTTGACAGTTTGCCAAGCAGCTGTTTAAACTCATGCTACTGTTCAAAATAAAAAGAACCGCTGCACTTAATGTGGCGCACGTAGAGGCAGTGTCAAGTATAAATGGAGCAGTTAGGAGTCCTGTCCCCTTCTGGGTGCTGGTTCGTGCTCTAAAAAGTAACCTACAGTTTAAATGCCAGTGGCTGCTCTCAGCAATCCTCATCTGTTCAACAACGCTACTAAGCAGCAATTTAAACAGCTGAGCATGCTCGACTCCCAAGTACTGGATTTACAGCTGTGTTTCCCTGAATGGCCAGCTTCTGAACTGGATTTTCAGCAGCAACTGATCAGCACAGCCAATGGAAATGTTTGCAGGTTTTGATCCCCATTTCCTACATGATCACTGATTGTGTGAACTGCAGATGAGAGGGTGGATGCCAATCAGAGGTACTCTGAACTAGGTCAGAGAGTATAGCCTGCTCACTGTGGGATTAATGTATTCATTCTTAACAAAACTATATTTTTGGAGGGAGAAACATTCTAGAATAGTATAAAACTATTCTATCCATCTAAAACTCAGTGAAGGAGGGGGTAGGTCTTCTCCCTTCAGTCATATTTCATATGTTTGTATGTTCCTAAATCAGATTTAACTATTTTTAACAGCATTGCATAACCTGTTTTTTTAGCTTTAATATTTCTAATAATATGGCCATATTAATAACTGGGCTCTCTCTATCTCTAGATTGTAATAATTGAATAGTTTGGGAGAAGGTGACTCATGCGCACTTAAGTAGGTTATGTAATTAAATTACAGTAAAAGTGAATGGGAAACGGATTGCCCAATGCTGATCCTGTTTGGTAATCATTCCCACTCACAACCCCCATTAACAATGAGAAAACCATTGTATCTTGTAATAGTTACAAAAATATTTGTAACATTGAGTCATTGGGATTTTTACAGTATGCGTTATGCATATTCCTTACAGTGCAGATTTTCAGTGTTTTTATATTGAAAAAACATTTTATATTTACATGAAAGTGCACTTTCCACTCTTCCAAACAAAATTTACTTCAGATAATTTTAATACATTCTACAACATATTAGCCAATGAATTTTAATGTTACTGACTATTTATGACAGTTAAAAAAATCATGCTGTACCATATACTGCATTGCTGGTCAAAAATACACTATAGTGTATATAATGTAAAAACAATGCACATGGGTCTAAAACATCATGATGCTGTTAAAATAAATTAAATATCTGGACTCTAATTTGTGCACAGTTATAGCATTGTCCTTATTTGAAGAAATCTATGAGCTGTATGCATTCATAACAACCTAAATAATGGGGCTCCATTCAGTAAAACATGCTATAGTCTTGAGTCTTCTGATTAAGCTGCCAGATAATGATGAAGATGGAGTTATGACTTCATCATTTGCAGCAATGGATCACTGGGTTCCCCACCCCTTTCTAGGTTTTAAAAATTTCTTCCACAATTTTCTGATAATTTAATTTGACTAAAATATTGGTCTCCATCTCAACTGCATTTTATGAACTGTGTAGCCAGAGTTGAACAGCTAAGGGGAAAATATCTGGAGCTCTTCCAAATATAAATAGCAATGGGTTCTCATGGTACACACGAGGATCTATAATCAAAAAATGGTGGTTGCTGAATCAGTGCAAGTTTCAGAATCACAGGATTACCAGCGTGCAGAGTCAGGAACCGAGGAGTGATCCCTGGATTTTGTTTAGAAGATCAGTTGAGAGCGAATACCCATCTTTCATGATGGGCCTAGTACCCTGGAGAAAACTAACACAGGAGCCAGAACTCTCATGGCAGAAGAGTAAGAAGTGTGGGTCCGTCTTCACCTGCCACCTCACCCCATCCCCCAGGAAGTAGCCCATTTAGCTGAACACTGGTTGTTCAAATACAAAGTTGAGACAGAAAATGGAAACAACCCCGTTCCACTCCACTCTTGAACCAAACTGAACACAGATCATCAATTGAATGGCTGGATCAAATAAAGGCTTTACAGCAAGCAACCCATGATATGATACCACGGGCTTTGCATCTATTTTCAATGGTGAAGAGGAAAGATGAGCAGCAGCTGAATTACTTAAATTAGCCCATTACTGCTAAAGAAAGATTTGTTGGACCAACACAGCTGCTTCAACTCACAAGGAATTATAGAATTGTGGATGAGGAAATACTCAACTCTATTTTTCTCCAGTCACTCTTGCTGGCATTTTATACTTATCAGCTTTCTTTTTGCTAATTTTAGTGATCAGAGGAAATGTACCCTACTGTGCATAAGGGCCCATCAATATGTGCATAAAGGACAGTGTTTGAATCACCATTAGATACAGGCAGCTCATTAGAGGCATTCTTCCATATAAATGTTATAATTGTATTTTAAGAAAAGGATATTTATTAAATCTATATGAATCATTAGCTCTAGGGGATAGGTGCTGCAGTTATGGTAGACATACGCATGGCCTTGCCTATAGGTAGACCATGTTTGGCTAATATATATTGGGTATAGTTTGTTTTAAGTGTATGATCCACAAGTTCCTGTCAAAGTTTAAAATCAGTATTTGGGCTTAAACACTAGAACTTCCTCTGTATTTAGGTGGTATGAGGATGTACTTGGTCATCATGCAAAGTGAATTCATTTACTGTTCAAAGACACTTTCAGAGGTTAGTGAGGCACGCAGATTAGGCTCCTGGTCTTTACCAAGTCTGCTAACTTCAGCCAAGATGGTAGTGGGAATGCTATAGTTGGCCTCAGTATCTTGGGATAGGGGTCAAAAAAGAGGAATGTGTCAGAAGTGGACCTCTTGGCTAATTGCTGTGCAACACTTGCAGTGGAGTGTTTGGAAGATAGCACAGGCTGTGCTTTAACTCCTATAATAAGTAACTCAGCACTCACAGTCCAATCTTGCACATGAAGGATGGTCACTTGCAGGAATTTCCAGCAGAATGCTGCTATCTGTGGAACTGTAACCCTGCCTCCAAGTCACAATTTCCCAGGGAGGAGGGATACTGCATCAGTTGTCATTGCGGATAGTGAATGTAGCTTTTGTCAGGTCATTGTGAATGATCAATAGAGAAACTTTTAACAAGGCATTTTAAAAAAATCATTCCAGCAATGAATGAGTTTTGATAACAGTGTTGATTTGACCATACTGCTGCTGTCATCATCTATTTTTGTAATGAATTTTGTGAGAAGGACCATATGGTGATGCGTTTTACAAGTCCAGGTAATACCCTGATCAAGAGGATGTGTGATCAAAATCAAGATCTCGGCCAGAAAATACAGTTCCAGGTTGGCCAGTCAAAGTAGTAATATTTGGAACAAGTGATTTTATGCTCTCTCTTTGGTCATTATCAGAGAACAGTAGCCTTTGACAAAGTCTGCAGTTCTCCAAGTACTAGGATTGCCATCTGGAAATGAGTTACATTTTAAAAATGTAATGGATAGTAATTTCTTGCCCTCCCATAATCACAAAGTGGACATTTGCGGCTCCATCTATGTTGCAGCATATTACCATGATTTTAGCTTTTTTTATTACCAATACACACTGTGCACCAGTGGAACTTTCAGGAATTACTTGAAAAAAAAATTAATCTGATTATGGTACACATTAATGGGATTAACTTTTGAAATAGAGGAAGATTATCTTATTTCATGTGTCTGCGTTGGTTTCTCATCCTACATCTTGTTGTGTCAAAGGTACAGTCTCCTTTTTCATACTGTTAAGTCCATTTACTTCTTGCATCAAACTTTTCCAGCTCCCATCGTTGTAGCTAGGACCAGACTGAACTTTTCTCTCCACATGGAACGATTTAGAGGATCACCCCAAGCCTTAGCCACCACACACCTGTGACCACTCTTTCCACATATGAGCAGTCTTCAAATGTGTTGAGAAGAAGCTTGCCTAAAGTGGTTACCTGCTCCAGACCATCCTATGCTGGTTTGGTAATCCAGTGGCAGTCAGCAGGCATCTGAAATGGAGGATGGCCCATTTTGAAGAATTCCAAATGAAAGCCCATTTGTTAGCAATGTTTAATAATCCTAGTGCTATCCAGCACCTTGGTGTTAGCAAATTCTTTGAAGAGAAGCTTTTCAAAAATCAACGCAGACATCATAAATCAGCAAAAGGCAGCAGAGGGGCTGCAGGGGAGAAGCAAACTCTGCCCCGGTTGTTAGGACATATGGAGAGAGACTATCATTTTTTATGTCAAGATTCCCCGATGTTGGAACACGTGCTCCACTTCAGAAAGATTAAAGGATTACATGTGCTTGAGACAAGAGTTTCTGTCTAGATCACAGGAGAGTTTCATTGCTACAGTCCTAGGTCCCCTTAAGGGAGCGACTGACACCACTAATAGATACCTGCAGCAGACCCAAACTCTTAACTACACACAGATACTGTTGTTCACATTATGTTCTTTCTATTTGTCTCCTCATTCTGGTTCCATTTTCACCATTTCTTTTGTTTATTGCAAATCCCCGAAACTTGAAATTGTGAGATACTGAATTCTCTAGTTAGTTCCAGTGGCTTCCTCCCCATTAATATCTTAGAACTTCTCATAACACAGTTGGGTTTTTCTGTGCTTTATGAGAGAGAAACACTGCACAATTGTGGGGTACAGCACTTGCTTTGATGTTGTACCTCCCAGCAGTTGTTTGGGTCACATAAGTTCAGCCTTTTACCTCTTGAATATCAAACACAATTGGTGAAGACACATCAAGAGGAACAAAAGGATATTTAATGTGAATAAACTGGCTGACACACAATGTAATAAAGTGTTGTACAACTAGACAGCATGAATGTAAACATATTCTTTACAGATTTATATACTGAAAAGTGATAATAACATTATATAATCATGCAAATTATGGGATTATCCATTGTTTAAACTAAAACAACCTGAAATTAGAAGGCATAAATCAGGAATATAAATCTGTGCTGAATATCAATCTCTTCTCCTCAAAGTGTTGCGCTTTGTCCAATTAAAACGTAATAGATTGTGCTCAGTTAAGTTTTTTATAATATGAGATTCCATAAATTGTTCAAGAACGCAGAGTATAAAATAACATGGCCAGGATCTCACCCATGTTGAGCTTTCACCTTGTGAATTTTTTAACAAAGTACACAAAGCCAATTGTTATAAACTTGTACTTCACAATTCCAGCAACAATTCAAAAACGACTGAAAAAAGAGAAAAAGGCAAAGAGGAAATTACAGGAAGCACTTGAATTTGAGTCAAAGCGACGAGAGCAAGTTGAGCAAGCTTTACAACAGGCCACATCCACAGAAAGTCTCAGGGTGCTCAATGGTATGGCTCTCATCACTTTATATGTAATGCAAGTCTCGTGAATGAAAATGAAAATGGTGGAAATGCACAACGGACCCCATCAGAAATTGTGAAGAAAATAAAAGGTGGATTAACCGTTCCAGTGTAGGCCCTTTGTCAGAACTGATGAAGGGTCGGCAATAATCCATCTTTACAGATGCTGTAAAGATACATCAGAAGGAAAAAAAAGAATAGTTAATGTGAATAAACTGGCCGATGCACAATGTATACAATTAGACAGCTTGAATGTAAACATATTCTTTACAGAAAATGCCAGATGCGCATTTGCAGCATTTTCTCTTTTTTCACCCTAATCCTATCTTCATTGTGAGTTTGAGTTCAGTGGACACCTACCAAAAACTTTAATGAGTACTTTGCGCTGATACTACATACCATCTGTAGACATGGCCGGGTACCACAAATGCAATTTTTTTTTTGAGTACTGAGTTAGGTTTCTTCCTTTTGCATTGTAGAGGTATTTTTATTTTTACCATAAATGCAAATAAAGGATAGAACAAGGCACAGATTACACAATTTTAACCGTTAACATGCTGGCCATATGGAGTTGTTTATTTGCAAATTAGGTTTAAATATTAATTGAACCGTGACGCTGAGCTTTTCGAAGTTCGTTACTGAATATAAATTTAAGGTCATTGATTTTCTGTTGCTACGGGGGAAATGGGGAGAGTTCTTTGCATAGCCTTACATAGGGGGGTTTGTATCATGATTGATTACTCAGTTATGGATGGTGGACTTGTACAAATAGCAGACGTGAGGGAGTATAATGTGCTGATTTGTTCCCCTGATTATTTTGTCAGGTGCAAATAAACATTGAATTTTCTTTTAATTAAATATTACTATGCTAAATGCCAGTAACTGCAGAACATGCAAAGGAAGATTAAGAAACACTGAAGAATTGCCTTTGTGTAAGGAAACTGAACTGTAGGCATTGAAGACACGTAATCCTTAAACAAAAATATATGTTATTAATATTCTGACTTAAGTGCCGTGCAAGATTATAAAAGGCAGAAGTTCAACAATATATTTCCAAATTTGCCTCACATCCTTTTAAGGCCAAAACATTTAGTCACTTCAGTGCAATAAGCCTGCCGAGTGATTCATCCTCTGTGGAATAGGAAGCCTAGTAATGCAGGGTTCATTCTAGGAACATAAACTGGTCCCCATCATCCAAGGGTGGTCACACAGTTTGAAGATATTAACAAATGAATTAAATGATTTTTGCACATGGCTTAGACTCATTTCTAAATTGTGTTATAGCTTTTCATTATGCATAATGAACACATTTTAATTATAGTCACACACATTCTGATGTGTGTAAAAATTAGCCACGGAACATTATGCATGTTGTGGATTTGATGGGATCAGAGGTTAATAGAGTTACTGAACTGTTGCAACTAAACCCTTTTGCTCATTAGTGATCACATGATAAGTTGCCGTGTAACCCAGGGCTCACTCTTTTCTAAGTCAACTTATTGTATTGCAGACACAGAAGTAATAGTCACTTTTCAAAAAGATAAAAATGTAAAAACAAAAGTCAGCCCATTGAAAGAAGACATCAACTGATTGAATCTTCCTGCTTTTAGATGCAGTAATTCCCGAGATGGAAGCTGAACACTGTGGGACTCAGCTCGACACAACAGCAACAGTACAAGGTAGGCATAGACTTTAACCTAAACAAAGTTGTGAAACTCAGCGGCCTTTTATTTGGGGGTGGGAGGGGTGGTGGGTGTGAAGAGGATTAGGTGATTTTAGCATTTGTGTTATATACTGAAAGATATTATTGTTGCAGATTTCTGCTTTGCTGTTTGTCGCAGTGAAACAGATTAAAAGAGGAGTTTTGTTCTTTTTTAAAAACAGTTTCTAAATCTTCGTTTCTCTCATCTTGTCCTCCTGGTCACATGTCCTCTTCCAACTGGAAAGAGAAGCCACTTTGGGCCATGGACTTCTCCCATAGTAGCCATCAGTGCTGGTTGGCCAATAGGAGAGGACATGCAATTCAAAAGATAGAGTTGTCTCGTGCAACATCATAATTTATCTTCGAGCCATCTTCTAACAACCTACCAAAATCTGATGAAATTCACTCTCGGGTAGACAGCCCACCTCATTATTTGAATCTGAAACTGCTGGAAAACAAATACTGCATTATTGACATCACTGAGCCAATGGCACAGCATTTTCTATTATCCATGTAAATTGCTATTTTTAGCGGAAGGTTAACATACATGCGTTAACTTCCCATCTGCGCCATTCAAGAGTCACCAAACCATTAGTTAGCAACAGTGTTAAAATATTAGCGAAGGGAAGTTAATGTGAATGTGTTCACTACTGTGCTAAAGATAGTACACAGTGATTTAAAACCCACTAAACACAGATGACATGGGACATCACTTCACTGTCGATATCCATGACTCCCCTTCAGATTTTATTATTTTAAACCTGCATTCACAGAGAGCAAAACATTGATTGAGGGATTTTTATCTGTTTGCTTGTTTGTACTTTCCCACAGGAAAAGTCTATGTGCACATGTTGAACCCAGATTTGTGTCTCATTACAAGTGATATGCGATAAACACACAAGTTTTGATTGCAGGCTGCTTCTTCCTTTCCTAGGCTTCCTTTGTTTGTTTGTTTCTTTTCCTTTTTGGTTCTCGACTCCTTTTCCACCCATAAATCCGCTCTTAAATACTTAAAGGGAAACTCCAGGAGTAGAAACCAAACAATGCATCCCTTAAGATTCTCAATCATCTACTATCCCAAACATAAAAAGTTTAATTACTCATATTATTGCCAAACTAAGAACATCGGGAGATATTTAATAAATCTGCTTTTATATAGTTGTATTAATTTTTATCTTTACTGAAGAACTTCTCTAAATTTTAATTGACTGGCAATATTGCATGAATGCATTTGATGAAATTACTAGCGTTCCCCTTTAACAAATCTCAAAGTTAAATATTTAGTGACTTAGCTTAAGTAAACTACTTGATATGTCACTATAATGGAAATCTCGACTGTAACCTCTTCACTGACCCATTGTGTTTATGTAAAAGCTCTCACTGTAGCACCGTCTGGTCTATCGAGAAGTTTGTGTTTGAATTTTTACCCTTGTTTATTTTCCATTCTGTGAAAATATTTGTTGAACTGCATCTGCTTTGTAAGGATTCCATGCGTGGACTATCACACACACGTAAAAAATCCGACTGAACCTTTCTCTCGAAGAGAAATGAGGCACTCCTCAATTAATGAAGACTTTGAATAGGATGTGGTGGTTGCATTTGTAAAGGAAGATCCGTTTACAGATGAGGCCCATGTTATGAGACTCACTTTTTAGATCTAATGCACTCTGTCTACCATCTTGAACAAGTGGTTAACTAGTGGGATACGCTGGTGGGCACCTTAAAACCCAGTACTGTGGCTTTGCTTAGCCATAAGAGATCTTGAGGTATGAATTGCAAGATTCTGGGGGGCATCTTTTCCAACTGTTGATTCATAATTGCTCCCTGGAGGTCCTGGCAGATGCCAACTTCAACCTGGACACAGTCCTTCAAGACCGCTCAGAGAAAGGTGAAGAGAACTTTGTTTTTTCTTCAAAGACAGCAACATCAAGCTTTTGGCATATGATGTGCGACAAATAGTTCTCCTTGATTCTTAACAATGGAAAGCTTCCAGCCCGTCAGAGAGATCCAGGACAAAGCTATGAGGTAGATTTCTGCGACAATGGGGAAGTGGCGCCAGGGAGAGACACCAACTTTAAGTTGGTGGGGGGGGGGGGGGGGTGGAGGAAGAGAGGTGTCAAGTAGGATTTTCTTTGGCGCGCAGGCAGCTCCAAGATGATAAGCTTGGTGATGGAAATTAAGAACCAAGTCAGCCTCCTTGGCCGTCTCAGTGATTGGATACCTGGACTGAGCTGATCTGCAATACTCTAGGACACTGTTAATGACTGACAGATGAGTCTGGATCACTCACAGACCTGGTGGAGTAGACCGGTTACTGGAATTCTTCCAATTCAGCTCCAGTGTCCCAATAGGCACAGTGGTTCTAGGATTATTAACTGCACAAGGAGGTGGGCAGTGTGGTCAGTTATGAGCCTCAGTTTCTGGATTTTGGCCATACCATTTTGGTGGATGGTGGGGTGGTAAAAAGAAAGGTATAGAATATAAAAATACCTGTATCCATACAAAATACTTGAGTGTTAGTGGCCGTGAGTGCTTCCTGTGGAAGGGTATTTTTAGGAATAGAACTGTATGTTTTTCATGTTGAAGGTGAAGAGGGGACCTGATTAGTTTCATGAAGGTCTCATAAAAATGTATGTAAAATGACCCCAAGAAACAAAATCAGTTTCTCTTTCTCTCTCTGCACCTTCTCTGAATGTGCAAACAGCCTGCCACTGAGTTCAAATAAACTCCCGGCCAAATCAAAAGTTGCCAGGGTTGCTATTACACTTGAAAGTTCAAATCTTCATTTATTGCCAAGTATCCATTTTATCACGGAAAACAAACAGCAAAGGTCTGAGCCTAGTTTCGATTCTGTTCCCCCCAATAGTCCACCTTTACACTCACCTCCACGGGAAAATCGACATTTGTAAGAATCGGAGTAATGTGGGGAACTTTACTAGATTTAAAGAGACATTGCAATTTCCATATAGTGCTCCTCAGACGTTGCTTAAATTAACATGTCACATGAAGGATGTGAGAAACCATGGTGACAGTCACCACACAGTTCTCTCAGCAATCAGCCACAAAAATGAAAGTGTCCATTTTAGTATTTTCTTCCCCCTTTGCATTTGGGATTTCGGTACTAATTTAGTCTCGCTGACAAATACACCCATTGTTTATCTCTAAAAATGCTGTCAGCGAAACCTACAAGTTTACAGGGCTGGGCCAGCAGGGGGTAGAATGTAATGGTTAACCAGAGACACAGAATGTGGTGATAAGAGCTGATAAACATACGTAATCATTAGAAGAGAAAGGTGAGCAATGAAGTCAAAGGAAGGAAGGTTTCATTACTGGAGTGCAGCTCCACAAGAGGTTTTTGCAAATTCATGCGATGGAATCCACAATGTAGGTTTAGAATATCTTAGAGCTATTTATCAAAAAACTTAAGTCAACTTTTAATGCTAGGTTATACAAAAAATGTAGAATATGGAAAAAATTGTCTCATTTTGTTTTCTGTACATTATCTTATCACAGCAGCCAACATTCCTTCAGTAGAATATTCACCGTTTCAAAGCGCGGAAGGAATCCAGTGGTTTTTAATCTTTATATCAACATCACGTAAATAGACATGATCAGAATCAGAACTACTTTGATTTAGCTGACTTTGAGAAAACTGTACAGCACAAGCATTTACAAGTATGTTAAACATTAGTGAAAAAGTAGGCATCTTCCGTGAGCAAGTCCTGCTCTGGTCACTGAAATCCCCGAACTGCAATAAAACATTTGCACATTCAAACTGTTCCTTTAGCATCCCCATAGCAACACGGTTAGCGACTGTAGTGGGATATAGAGGGCATAACACTAGCAGAGATGAATTACATACAGGGGCTCTTTCATGAGCGTGAAATGCCCTTTTGTCACTCATGAGCCGAGAGGTCTTTCTCAGCAGTTAGCCTGCATTTCAAACTCTATTTCAAATGCAGCCCAATTGTCTGAATGCAAAATGAAAGATTGAACAATATGAGCAAATGTGGCTATTGTATGCAAAATTAAGTCTGAGAGAGTTTGGTTTAAGCTGACAGAGCATACAATTTACTGCAGTGAATTATTATACGTCGCCTTGTGTACTGTATATCTGCAACAGCATCTGTTATAAGAATGTTATCCAACACTTTGCAAAAATGGGTGAGGTGACGGTATTTAACACTAGCTGACATGAGGGTCATTACCCAGTTTGAATGGTTTTTGGGTATGTACAAAATTCTGGTACTTGAATTATATTTTCATTTGTATCAAGACATCTGAAAATACCATTCAGTAGATAAACAACTTAAGGCACTGTTGTATTCAAATGACTGGAGAAAATAGGAAGAGACACTTATTAAATAACCTAATCATGATTTTTTTTTTAATCCACAAACTTGTCTTTTTAAATCAGTGCTTCAGCATGCTTACAGTTCACAGCATCCTCAGTTTTCTGGTGCAAGAATCACAGTTTCAGGTTATGCATGGCTCAGGCCAGATGCAAGACACATCCATCCCGTGTACCTCCAGAAGGCCCTCGACCTTGCGCTTGTGTGACTTTTCCTATATTTTTTGTTCATGTAACCTTTCAGAAGGAGATCTTCAAATCAGTGATTTCTAATGCAAATAATGAAGACAATTGTGAGAACTCGTGCAAAATACTAATTTCACCGAGAGCGAGTGGTTTTGGGGTTAAAACGAAGAAACCACTCTTGCTACAATAGGTTACTTTTAGCGCCATCACGTAGAAACCATTTATTGCTTTTTTGCATTTCTGAACCCACAAACACATCTCTCTGGTCACCTCCATGTTGGTAAGACAACCACAGAATGCCTGAAGGAGGTGTAGAAGTGAGATCCAAACCAGATTACAATAGAAGGATGGAGCAAAGTCTTGTGACAAACCATCATATGCAGGTCAGCAAACTGAAATTCACATACTGAATGCACAAAAAAGATTTCCACCAACCCTATCACCTTACCCCACCCCACAAATAAGCACTGAAGAGGCAGTGACCATATATATATATATATATATATATGCACACACCATAATTCATATATATATGAATTCATTTCTCTGATTCTTATTAAATAGTTTCTGGTATTTTGTACAACCAAAAGCATGAGTATTTCATTTTTACATATTGCAGTAGTAGTGATCTTCCTGTCTCCGTTTATCATTTTTAATCTTTTTAACAAGCCCAAATCTAATCATAATGGACAGGGACACGAAGGCCATGATTACCCTTGTGATTGCTTCAGACTCACTCCCCTGCCTACTGGTTTTATCCTGGGGGAGAAAAAGAACAAAGATTTCTCCTCCTCACAACAAGTTAATTAACACATCGCTCACAGATTTTAACAAATAGGTACAATTCACATTGCTGCTCTCCCCATCTATCCCTCACTAAGGTGTGGACAAGGCACCCAATAAAAATTCACTGGAGCAAGTGATTATTGGCCTCAGCCCAAGGCTGGGAATGTACTTAACAGTCTCGACCTCCTTCTTGGCGACCACTTCATAAACACCAAAGCACACCAATGTAAAAGGAGGAGCAAGCTAATACAAAAGGAAAGCTAGAAGTACAACTCACCCTGCTCCAGGAACAATGATAGCTACACAGCCCAAGACAAGATAGGGCAGCCCCTGAACTATTCCCCCTCTACCCATGGGTTGTTGATAGACACCAAGCATCTAACAGCTTTCAACGATGGCAACTGTGCCAACAACTTACGTCAGCTCAGCAGGTAGCATTCTCACCCAAGTTGCAAGGTTCAAATCCCTCCATGGCTTCGCCCCTCCCTAGCTGTCTATGTCCTCCAGGCGTACAACCCTCTGAGATCTCTGCTCTCCTCCAATTATGGCGTCTTGCGCACTCCCAATTTTAATTGCTCCACTATTGGTGACCGTGCCTTCAGCTGCCTAGGCCCTAAGTTCTGGAATTCCCTCCCTAAACTTCTCTCCTCCTTTAAGATGCTCATTAAAACTTATCCCTTTGACCAAGCTTGTGGTCACCTGTCCTAATATTTCATGTGGCTCGTTGTCAAATTTTGTTTGATAACGCTCCTGCGAAGCTTCTTGGGCCATTTTACTACATTAAAGGCGCTATATAAATGCAAGTTGTTGTTGTGGTGAACATAAACACCACTCCAGGACTCGGGCACATAATCTAGCTAACACTCAATAAAGTACTGAGAAAATGCTGCATTATCAGAGGAGACATTAAACCAAGGCATTGTCTGCCTGTTGAGGTGCATGTAAAAGATCCTATAGCATTATTTGAAGAGAATCAGTGATTCTCTCCCTCGCTCCCTCCCCTCCAACCTCCTCCCCCCACCCCACCGTGTCCTTGCCAATACTTACCCCTCAACCAATACCGCCAAACAACAAAAATTGGTCATTTATCTCATTTACTTTTTGTGGAATGTTGCCTACTTAACAATAGTGACTGCACTTCAAAAGTAGTTGATTGGCTGTGAAGTGCATAGGCACATCCCAGGGATGTGAAAGAAGCTATATAAATGCAAGCTCTCTTTCCCTTTACAGACTTACTGTATTAATGTATGCCATAAAATACAGTATACACAACTCCATTAATGTGTAAGCCAGCTTAAAAATTCTGAGGGAAAAATAATTTCCAATAGTACTGGGGTTGAGAACTCTCCATTGGTAATTAGGTGGGATATTATAATGAGATGGGTTACAGCACAATAAGCAGCACATACCATATACTGTTTTTTGAAAAAATCATTTACATGGGGTACAGCCAGACCAGAATAATAGGACTAACAATCTAGAGGGTTAATGATTGCACACCACCATGTGCCAATTCTGATTGAAATGCAGTGAATTGGAACAGGAAAGCTCTTAGTGCCATTTGAGACAGTGGGAGGGGGCAGATTTCCTTTGCTCACCATTTGTAGCAAAATTATAAGTGTGTTCTTTATACTCTCATTTGTGATTTGATTATAAATAACAAACAGAGGAAATCATCCCGTGTTCCCAGAACATTTTCAATCATTCATGACACCAACAGTAAGAAATGTTACAAAGAGGAAGAGCAAACCTGTGCCATTTTTGCACGTTTCCCAACACCACGCTCAAGACTAGCACTGGTGCAGGCCTAAGAATAGGGGCCTATCCATTCCATTTGGTCAAAGAATGATTGTAATTGGCACAGAACCTGAAACAACCAGAGAAAATGATTGAATAAAGGATGGTCAAACAAGTTAGCAGGAGGTGTGAGGAGCTTTAATAAGGAATCATGGTACACAATGGAAGAACTCAAAAAGAGACTGATAGAAGCCAAGCCAGGTCCTTCTGCAAATGTACAACTGTGGTATTAAATGGCTTTTCCTTTATGACTTTATATATAGGGAAAAGTTTTTAAAAAGCTAGATTGAAGTTGTCCATGGGAAAGCGGGCCCAATTGATTAATCTGGTAATCAGATAAGTGACACTGGGGTAAAATTTCCATGGGGGTTCTCCCAATCTCCTGCTGGAGACTAGCAGATAACCCAAAATAGCATCTCTGTCATTTCTCAGAGATTTCCGCAAATCTTCCGCCAGAGTTACAGCAGTAGATCAGGAGAATCCCTGTGGAACTTTTCCCCCATTGTGTTCAGAAGCAGATGGGGATCATCTAAAAATCTATGGGTAACAAAGGCAGTGGCCATCAGTGCTCATCAACATGGAATGCAAGCATTTCCCCCGTAGTCTCTTTGATCTGATTTGATTGACAGCTGTGTTTAGAGCTCTTAACCAGGGATAAATGCTGCCAGCTTTTGGCATATATTAGCTCAACTGTATTTCCTGGTCATTGTGGTAAAACAGAACTTTGTGGAGGCATTATGTAAGGACACTAAGAATTTGAATACTTTCTTATTTTGCTTTTTGGAAACAGTTTAAAGTAGGGATGCAAATTAAGCATGTATTACTGTTTATCTGCTGGTTTACTTTTGATTGTATAAAAGTTATATTCTTGTAATAATTCTAATTCATAGATTCAACCTGAACTATATGTTCTGACAGGTAAAAAAAACCACCAAGGAGATCTAGATTGTGCAGTGGGCTTGACTTCCGTGCATAACAGCAGTATGAGAATATATGGCTAATTCTGTTCTCTGCATACTTTAAATTCTAAGTCTCAGTTTAGGGAATGCAGGTTCACCTATGCAATTTGAATAAAGCAAGTTGGCAGAGATTCTGGACTGCAATGAAGGCTTTAGCCTGAAAATTACTAACCAGCGCTATCGTTCTTCACACACTCATATCAAATTAATCTGAACTATGGAGGTTAACCCATTTTAAATGGGTTGAAGCCTCTTAAATTAGCGCAGCGAGAAATTGGATACAAGCGTGTTGAGCGCTTACAAGATAACATCACCCACAGTAATTTTTAAGCCTGCTATTAATGTAAGCCAGTCCTTCTGCAGCAGCACCCTATCAGCATATAACCCATAACCACAAATTGCAACAAATGGATTACGCCTCGTTTAAAAGTAAAGGCTGAATCATTAATGAGACCATGAAAGACTTGGAACTTGTAGTGCTTCAGTTACTTAGAATTGGACACCTTAAACAGTTTCCATTTTAGCACATCCGCTTTCCAATATTGAGGACTTTGTGTCAAAGATTTGGGGCGTGGTACCTGGAATTTGACTAAATATTTTCAAAGTGAGAAGATTCTATATTAAATTGCCCATGAGATTTATTAAGCCATTCCAATAACTAAACATAAATGTTTGAACGGCTACACTGAAACCTTTTCATAGTGAAATCTTAATCTATTGATGAATAGCTGTGGCCATTAAGAATTCAACTGTATCAGGACTGTTCACCACCATTATTGACCATTACTTTGATTGTGTATTAAAACTACAAGTCAGTTAATCTCAAATTTGCTGCAATCTCAACACTGATTAAAAGAGTTTCTTAAAGACTTTCAACTACAAAGAAGATGCTATGTTCTCAGCCATTTCAGACTGTAAGTCTTTCTTGAAACTAACATGAAACTTTGCAATATGGATTGCAATCTTAACACCCTGGTTAGGCTGCACCAACACCACACATGCAATATAGTCCTGCTGATTGAAGTGATAGAAATTTTGGGGCAAGTAGCAAGACCATCTGGGAAAAATGGTCTTGAAATACCAGAATTGCAGCCAATGTGAAGTGTGCAGTAATATTCAAAACTTGTGTGTTTAAAAAAAAACTCCTGGCAGCTGCTGTACTGCCATTCATTTTTTAGCAATTAAGAAAAGCGGACTATTCCGTCAGCTCTCCTCAATTATTAAAAGATCCCACTGGCAGTTAGAGACGTGTATCCCGTATTCCCTGTCCGCAATGCTGGTGACTATTCCATAGTATTTTGCATGTATGCTTTATACCCAAAATGCAGTTCAATTTATTAACTCCATAGCTACAAAAGCTAGTGGTATAAAGGTTAATATCATCTGGGAGGCATTTTGCTCAAATTTCAATATAGGATTGTGCCAACTAAAGGATTGTCTATGGAGATTACAGAAGTACCCAATATAGCTTTCATATGAGGAGAAAATCAAGGGTTAGGTTTCTTTATGGAGATGAGCAGTCCGATTAGATATCATTGCATTTTAGTACATTTTGATTTCCGTTCCATGTAACATAGTAATGTACAGAGTGATGTATTTAATACAGGACCAAAATATAATATAATATTTGATATAACCAGTGTATGTCCTGTGACATTGCTTACGGCCAGTCAGAGCATACGATGCCCTGGAATGACAGGAATGTTATGCATAGTGTACTTTGAGTGAACAGTAGTTAAAGCCCTTATTAAACGATTATATCTCCAACAGTGTTGTACATATTAAAAATATCTCCATTGTCTGAGAGGGACAATATTTGTATAGTTGTATGAAATATGGGAACGTATGAAGAGTTTAAAATCAAGTGTAATGTGTCTATGGGAGAAGCAAGCATTAAAACAGGCTGTTGATTTCCACATTGCTTTCTCTACATTGAAGGTCAAAAAAGTATATGTTATGGGGACAAGGAGTTGAGAAAAAGAAAATATTGATAAATGCGAGAAAAAAAATGATGTAAAAAAGCTGGACACAATCTCTCATCTAAGCCTAGTAGTAGAATGGGGAGGGAAGAAAAAACAGTGTGGGGGGGGGAGGAAAAAAGGAAAAACTATTCTTAACTGCATGGCTTTGTATTGGGGAGTTGAGTATAGTGAAAGCAAAACACCTTTATTCAGTCATGGCCTGGGTAACTCAAAAGAGATGGAAACTCCCTCAGGAAACAAAGGGTCAGGGATGTAGAAGTGGTAAAATTTACAATCTGCATTATGAAGCTCCTTCAGCTTGGAAGAAAATGCAACATTGGTAACTGCTCTTGGCAATCAAACGTGCCAGAGTAAACAAAGTACAAAGCATGAGAAATGCAGTCGGGATGTTGTTCTGTATTTGGCTAGGACTGGGACATAAGACATTGTAGGAGATATAGTTCCTGAAGGATTTGAGCTCTAGTAATGGAAAGGAAAGGACTTGCATCCAGATAGCCTTTCATGACCCCAGGTAATTTCAAAAGGTTTTTACAGCCAATTAAGTACTTTTGAAGCATAGTCACGGTGGCAGCCAATTTCCATATGGCAAGGTCCCACAAACAGCAACAAGGCAATGACCAGATAATCTGTTTTAGTGATGTTAGTTGAGGGATAATTATTGGCCAGGACACCGGGAGAACTTCCCTACCCTTCTTCGAATAGTGCCATGTGATCTTTTACATCCACCCAAGATGGCAAACAGGGCCTCAGCAACTCACCCTACTGCAAACATAGCATTTAAAAAAAAATATTCATTCATGGGATGTGGACGTCGCTGGCAAGGCCAGCATTTATAGTCCATCCCTAATTGCCCTTGAGAAGGTGGTGGTGAGCCGCCTTCTTGAACCGCTGCAGTCCGTGTGGTGAAGGTTCTCCCACAGTGCTGTTAGGTAGGGAGTTCCAGGATTTTGACCCAGTGACGATGAAGGAACAGCGATATATTTCCAAGTCAGGATGGTGCGTGACTTGGAGGGGAACATGCAGGTGGTGGTGTTCCCATGTGCCTGCTGCCCTTGTCCTTCTAGGTGGTAGAGGTCGCGAGTTTGGGAGGTGCAGTCGAAGAATCCTTGGCTAGTTGCTGCAGTGCATCTTGTAGATGGTACACACTGCAGCCACGGTGCGCCGGTGGTGGAGGGAGTGAACGTTTAAGGTGGTGGATGGGGTGCCAATCAAGCGGGCTGCTTTGTCTTGGATGGTGTCGAGCTTCTTGCGTGTTGTTGGAGCTGCACTTATCCAGGCAAGTCGAGAGTATTCCATCACTCCTGACTTGTGCCTTGTTGATGGTGGAAAAGCTTTGTGGAGTCAGGAGGTGAGTCACTCGCAACAGAATACCCAGCCTCTGACCTGCTGTTGTAGCCGTAGTATTTATGTGTCTGGTCCAGTTAAATTTCTGGTCAGTGGTGACCCCCAGGATGTTGATGGTGGGGGATTCGGTGATGATAACGCTGTTGAATGTCAATTGGAGGTGGATAGACTCTCTCTTGTTGGAGATGGTCATTGCCTGGCACTTGTCTGGCGCGAATGTTACTTGCCATCTACCACTGATAAAGGAGGAAGCCTCCGAAAGCTTGTGATTTCAAATAAAGCTGTTGGACTATAACCTGGTGTTGTAAGACTCCTTACATTTGTCCACCCCAGTCCATCACCGGCATCTCCACATCATTGATAAATGGAACATTGATAGTACTGAGAGTGCTACAGCCCAGGCTGTGCACTGTCCTGGCTGAAGGAAGGTGCACAACAATCAGAGAGATACAGGGGCAGAAATAAATAAACCAGGGATTACCAAACAAGAGCCAAAAAAAAAATGAGCATATGGATTTAATGAAATTTCAAGGAGCTCCACAGCAAAGTGCTTAATCTGATGTGATGGGCCTGGAAGAATGTATCTTGTAGGGGAAAAAATCAAAGTCATTTCAAATTATCAGTCCCACACTGTATTCTGCTGAGTGATGCAGGATCTGTGTTCAAGCTCAGCTGCAGCATTTTTAGGCTGTATATAACTGTACTGACAATGGCTGACCACAAAATGTTTCCCCTTAACGGCCTCCTACTATTTATCCATTATACAAGTGAAATCTAATTATTTCTCTTTACTCTGTGTCAAACTTCAGAATTTTGCTGGGCTGGCACTGACGACTGATTTCATTAATTTTGATTACCTTTGTTGGGACTGACTCCATTTCACGAACAGAGCTAAAAGCTGCTTCAAAATCCCTAGCTGCACATTATATCAACACAGTTTCCCAAATTAATTTGTACACAGAGTAGCAAATAAAAAGTGCTGAACATTATTTTATTGACTAAGTACAGATGCAGAGAGAATAGTGATCAGCTGATTGAAGCTCTTAAGAATATGTGAACTCAGGAGTCAATAGTTTATATTTTCAGCAGACCATGCAGCAAGGCAAGTCTGATCTACTACTGTATGCCAAGCTAAGCACATTGAAACCCCAGATATAGAAAGGTGAATTATCTTATACAAACTTTAGGCAGTATTTTTCCCTTGTACACAGGGGGAAAAATGGTCCTAGTGATTAAAATGAACAATATTTCTTTTGTTGCCAAATGACTTCCCTGCTCCTCTCTTGAAGGCCTTCCACTCCTTGCCAGGTTATAGTTCCATAGGCAAGGACATCCTCTGGTACAGTGGACATTATTTCTATTTGAACCTTGGCAGTGACTGTCAGCATAGTATTAGACTATGGGGGAATCACTGCCAAGCATGATTCTGCCTGCACACGTGCAAGGGTTGCTTAATAGTGATCAGGAGCTTGAACTGTGGTTACTTTTTACCTCTCTAACCCAGTAGTGCTGATCCTAATTGTAGTTCCCCAATTGCTGTCCCAGCTTAGATCAGCAATGACCAGAATCAAACCTGGGGCCATCTTGAATTGGTTGACTCAACTTTTCATTGGATACATTTGCTGAGCCACAGGGAAGCTTCTGATGTCATTTTAATATAATGCATATATAGCACTTATTGAACCAATCACTGATAATTCTCTTTTAAAAAAGAACTTGTAAAAGATCTCCCCAAGGTACTACCATTCAAAATAATGCTTACATTAATCGTCAAAGTTTTGTTTCTAGTTTTGACGTATTATACCAGCGATTCATCTTTGTCATGCTCGAAAAATTTGTACAATAAATGTTCTGAAGTACAATATTGGATTCAAGAAAACCCACATTCTGAACACTGTACAATAGAAAAAAACCCTGCATTTATATAGCACCTTACATCTCTCAGAAATATCTCAAAGTGTTTCACATACAATAAATTACTATGGAGTGCAGTGTGGTTATACAGGAAAACACAACAGTTATGTTGCACATAATAAGGTCCCAAAACAGAAAGAGAGAATGAATAACTCATTGGGAGAGACAGATAGCACTAGAGCAAGAAATAGTACAATATTAGGTAGGATCAGACTAAGAGAGAATACGAGAAGGTCTAAGATATGTTTAGAGTGCGTGTGTGTAAATGAGGTTGGTGAGCTGCAGGTGCAAATAGCCACATGGGAATATGATGTAATGGTGATAATGGAGACCTGGCTCAAAAAAGGGCAGGATTGGGTACTAAATATTCCTGGATACAAGATGTTCAGGAAAGATAGGGAAGGAAAAAAAGGAGGGGGGTGTGGTGGCAGTATTGTTTAAGGAGAATATTGCAGTGCTGGAGAGAGAGAGGATGTCCTTGAGGGGTCAAGGACAGAATCTATTTGGTTAGAGTTAAGAAACAGTATAGGCACCAATACACTACTGGGTGTATTCTATAGGCCACCAACTAGTGGGAGGGATATAGAGAAGCAAATTTGCAGGGAAATTACAGAGTGGTGCAAGAACTATGGAGTAATGATAATAGGGGACTTCAACTATTCTAATATAGACTGGGATAGTAATAGTGTAAAGGGCAAAGAGAGGGGAGCAATTTCTGAAGGGTGTTCAGGAGAACATTCTTGATCGGCATGTTTCCGGCCCAATGAGGAAGGAGGCATTGCTGGATCTGGTTCTGTGGAATGAAGTGGGTCAAGTGGAGCACGTGTCAATAAGGGAACGTTTAGGGAACAGTGATCATAGTATCATAAGGTTTAGATTAGTTATGGAAAAGGACAAGGTGCAATCTAGAGTAAAAATACCTAATTGGAGGAGGGGCCAATTTCAATGGGTTGAGAACGGATCTGGCCTGGGTAAATTGGAATCAAAGATTCGCAGGCAAAACTGTAATCAAACAATGGGCGGCCTTTAAAGAGGAGATGGTTCAGGTACAGTTTAGGTACATTCCCACAAGGGGGAAAAGTACGGCAACCAAAGCCAGAGCTCCCTGGATGATGAAAGGGATAGAGAGTAAGATGAAGTAGAAAAAGGGGGCATATGGCAGATGTCAGGTTGATAATACAAGTGAGAACCAGGCTGAATATAGAAAGTACAGAGGAGAAGTGAAAAAGGAAATAAGAGGGGCAAAGAGAGAGTATGAGAATAGACTGGCGGCAAACATGAAAGGTCTTCTATAGGCATATAAATAGTAAATGGGTAGTAAGAGGAGGGGTGGGGCCGATTAGAGACCAAAAAGGAGATCTACTCATGGAGGCAGAGGCATGGCTGAGGTACTAAATGAGTACTTTGCATCTGTCTTTAACAAGGAAGAAGATGCTGCCAAAGTTACAGTAAAAGAGGAGATACTGGATGGGCTAAAAATTGATAGAGGAGGTGCTAGAAAGGCTGGTTGTGATTAAAGTAGATAAGTCACCCAATCCGGATGGGACGCATCCTAGGTTGCTGAGGGAAGTAAGGGTGGAAATTGCAGAGGTGCTGGTTGTAATCTTCTAATCCTCCTTAGATATGGGGGTGGTGCCAAAGGACTGGAGAATTGCAAATGTTATACTCTTGTTCAAAAAAGGGTCTACGGATAAACTCGGCAACTACAGGCCAATCAGTTTAACCCTGGTTTTTTTGCCAAGGTAGGAGGACTCCATGCTCTTCTTTGAATAGTGCAAAGGGATATTTAATATTCATGTGAAATACCAGAAGATCCTCAGTTTAATATTTTAGCTGAAGAATGGCACCTCTCAGTGCAGAACGCCCTCAGTACTTAAGCTGTACAAGTTATTTCTATGACCACACCTAGGGTATTGTGTCCACTTCTGATCCCCACACATGGCCAAGCTAGAGACCCTGGAGAAAAAACACAGCAGGGTGACCAAAATGATACCCAGTCTTACTTTTAGTGATTAGGATGGGATCCATGATTTGGGGCTGTTTTCATTAAGGAAGCAGGCTTAAAAACAATATGATTGAGTTTTTTTTAAAAATTAATGAAGAGATTAAATTCTGTCCATTTGGACAGGTCAGTTGAGAGGAATCAGCAAGGTAGGACTAGGAGTCATGCCAAAAAAATCCTTAGGAACAGAATTTGCTTAGATGTTAAGAAGTATTTGAATTATTGCTTTTCACGGAGTGTCACCCCTGCAACAGATGACCAAAGCACGTGACGAAGGGGTTGGACATATAACTGGAACTGTCGTCCTCTTCCAGTAATGAAGGCTAAATTACAGATTAATTGGGATGAAAAGGATTTATGAGTTTCCATGGTCTTCTGGAGCTTGGGGAGTCAGACATAATTTCCCAGAATTTTTCCTAAATTGGCATTAGGTTCCTTTCCTCCCCGAATGTTTTGTTTTGGCCTCTCCCAGGGGATTATGTGACCAGGAGGACGGGTCAATGGTCAATTTGATGGGAGACTCCATTGAATGTTCGTATGTAAAAGATTTTTAACCATCATTCCCTGGGGGAAGTAGCTAGTCAAGAAAATGTTACAACCAAAGATGCTAATTAAGACTGTGTTCTATTTCAATAATGACAGACGGGTAGCACATTAAGTCACAAACTAAGCACAAACCTGATTTTTAATAAACACTATCATTGCTGTACAGATGCTGGCAAGAAAGTAGAAGGAACTAGCTATCAAGTTCAGTCAAAACCAAACAAAAATCAGGTTAATTGACATCACAAAATACTTGCTAGTCAGATTTTAAAGTCACCATTTAAGCCTCACTGTAATGAGATCTAGGAGGCTCAGATATTGCTTTATATCATGGTTTCACCCTGTCTAATGCAGTGATCTTACTGATGTAAATCTGAATACAAAAAAATTGATGTGGGAAATGCACAATCCCACTGGGAAACTGTACTCACAGGGAACACAAGTTGGAGAAATTGGGCTGCAGTATTGTAGTACTATATCTGAACCATGTTCCCTGTAGAATTGTCCCTTTGAACTCGATAAAGACAAAGTCAGTGATCTTAACAGTATAATGCTTAGTTCCCTCAATGGCTCGGAGAGTTTATCCTGTGAGCAACTTAGTGTACAACACAGGAAGGTTCCAAGTTTGATCCCATTGATGTTACTGATCTTAGTCAGGACAGTGCTACAATTAAATTGGTTTACAGACAGGGAGATGTGTTTTTTTCACTTTTCTCCCACACAGTAGACTAGGAAAGCTGCTCCTGATGCCCAGCCAATGATTATTCCAATTCCTCCCCACCTGTTACAACTGTACTCTAGCAAGCAGTTAACATTAGCCGGGTGGGAGGTGGGAGAAAAATATGTTGCAGGGAAAAAAAGAATTGAAATTAGAAAAAGGCAAGAAAAATTATAATGCTTTGTGACAAGGTTTTACATCAAGTGATATTAATAAGGCTTTGGGAAATTGGAATACTTACAACATTGGATTGATTGACAGGCCAAACCAAGTGTGTTCATTTAGAAAGATTTCTGTGAGGCAAGGATGGTTTCCTCTGATTGCTATGAGTAATGTTCTGTAGAAATTCCAGCAAAGAAGGAGGTTATTTGGCCCATTGAGCCTGTGCCATTTAAAAAGAAATACTGATGAGAGGAAAACATCCCACAAATACTTACGATGTTGCAATCAAAGAAAGACATTTCTACTGGAGTATACAAGTCTGCCAAAAGCAGCAGAATGTGTGAAGAGCTTGAGCAGAAGAGGAACTGCAAAAGCACTTATATTAGTTAAATATATAAAAAGCACCAGTGTTGGTGTTAACCATTTCCTTCAGTTGGAATGATTTACTGTCTCAAAATACCTACTATTTGCTACTAACAGGAGCTCTGCAGGAAAAAGGTAATGTAGTCGAGTCATAAAAATTTATATTTGGAGATTCTGGGTCAGAACCCCCTTCCAGTCCTGTTTTGGAAATCAAAACAGACCCATGTGCACAATGGCAAAACAATTGTCCATAGGATTAGGAAGCGGGCGAACTTGGAATCAGCTGTTAACCATTTGAAGCTACCCTGTGATTTGGACAGTTTTCCTGAATCTTCTACTGTTCTTCTAAAGATCTCTATCAACCCACAAACTGAAACTTACCAGCTCAACAGAATCCTTGGGAAAAAAAAAGCTTTCCATTTGATCAAACTATCCAGGGTGTAAATTGCTCTGAGAAAGCAGTTTATAAAAGGGTAATGCAGAACGCATCACATATTTTGGGCAACAGGTAACCCCTTCTTCTATATTCGGTCACTGCCACATAGGGACCATTTCCATGCTTCAAGAGCTATCAAGTGGGCTATGAATTTCTCACTGGCTTCTGATACCTTTTATGGATGATTACTAGTGCCAACCTCATAAAATCAGGCCATAGCAGATGGTGCTTTTTCCAGAAGAGAAAAAAAATCCACACATCAACGAAGAGCACTGACATTTAATCAAATAGATAAGTGCAGTCACCATCAGAGCAGAAGACAGATGATTACTCTCTGGATAACAATATTGATATTAACTAGCACAAATTGCAGAGAGAAAGCCCACAATTATTTGTAAACTCCTGTGTAGGCAGAAAATGCATAGAATCAAGCCAGTTATAGAGTCGCAGTGATAAATGACGAGTTAAACATATTGCGAACACTCATTATATTATGGATTCCAATGCAGCAATGCATCAATATTACATTGTTCAGAATATTCAGCCTTAAATGGTACGTTCCTTCTTCCAGACAATTGTGGGAAATTTTGGCATCATCTGGACAATGCTTCTTTTGTCAAAAAACTTTTACGAAATCTCCTGCGATTGTCTTGAAGAGATTAGCTGTAGCAACTTTTCTTAGTGTTGCTGGGAAGACTCCTGCCTTTCTATTTTGTTTATCTCTGGAGAGTTCTTTTACTCTGACTGTGGAGTCAGCAGCAATACAGCTGAAGTGCCGGTGTGGTGTTAGATCTTTTTAAAATCAATTAACACATTTAGCACACAGCACAACAACATTTACCCAGTTTTAGCTATAACATGCATTTGCAGCGAACAGTAAGGGACTTGTACATATTTGAAATGCATAAAACCTGTTAAGGAAAAATATATACTTAAGGCAGTCAGAAAGGGCCAAAACTAATTATGAACAATGAATACAAAAATTAAAACCATACAACTAGAATAATGTAATTGAATGGCTTTCATATGTAAAAAAAAAACAGCAGAGGTCTTGCTGCTTTGCACGACACAGACCTCGAACTGACAAGGTTGTTCAGTGTTCACACCTACAGCTGGAAGGTTAGAGCGTCAGCTTCTGCCATGACTTGAGCCCGTGCCCAGAGAGGTGCGAGAGGAATGTGTTGCTGGAACATCTTTAGTGCAGAATTTTTCCACTGTGATTTTAGAAGTAAATAGTTTTTTTCCAGGTTGAAAGTGGGGGTGGGGGGTGGTGAGATGCAGAAAGAGGAAGGTTGACTGGAGGTGGAGGAATAGCCCTGGGATTGCAGATGTGGTTTGTACATTTACAGTATTTTCCTGTGCAACTCTAGGGACTTGAGGCTTATTCAAAAAAAAAGGTTTAATCTTTGGCTTAGAACCTAAGGGAATATATTCTTACACGATAGGGTTCACATAAGAGTCTTCTGCACGTCCAAGGTAAGGTCATGACTGTGCCTTCTACATATAAAGTATCAATAAAGTTTTCCAGTCAAGAGTGCAAAGCTTACCACAAAATTCCCAAGCTCAGTCACACTCTGGAGAATTCCCATTCCGTATTCTTCCTGATTGCTATTCTTGTTTATATCCTTCCTGCCCCAGCCTATATATTAGATCATGTTGTAGGCTCTAAAACACTAACTCACAAAGCACTCAGTTACTAATTAGCTTTTTCCTGTTCTTAATGAACTAAACAGTGGCTTTAGAATAAAGATTGAATTGCCACGGTTCTGTCTAGCTTTTAATGATTTTATTTGTTCTGAAGTTGTGTGTTGAAAGACAGTGCAAAATGATAGCCGTAACTTCACTAAACTGCACAAAAGAACAGTTGTGCTTGGTTGTTTTTTAAATCCCACATTCAATTGCAGGTTTCTTAAACAGATGAGATTAGGGCTGGACATTACATTTGTGTCTTACTTGTGCAATGAATATTTGCTTATTATTGCATTTACATCATAGATTTCTAAACAGGGACCTGTGGATCCACGGGGTGCCCTTATACAATCTGGGGGTGAGGAGGGAATGGAGGTCATATTTCTGCCCAGACGGGGCTGTCACATTGCACACTGTATGAAAAATTCTGCAATTTTTCTATAGCCCCAATTTCCATTTGAAGTATTGTGCACAATTGGTGCCCTTTTGCATACAGTGCTTCACTGTACTGAAGTTACATGACACACTTCTCTAATGTGGAGCGGGTAGCCAAGCCCTGTTTTTGCAAGAGCCATTGACCCAATCATTTCTTCTGCCTCAAATAGTGCAGGCACCATGGACTGCCGCACAATGATGAATAAAGGCTACTACCTCGATATTGGCTACTTACGTGAATGATACAGATAACACTTGAACATTACTTGAGTGCAAACTTTATGTTCATGTAGACTATTGAGTTGATACACAAGGAGCCCTGATGCCCACACGGGCGCCATCTACAACACCATACACCGAAGGGAACCTTACAACTGGCGATAGCTTTGTGGCATGTCTGTCTAGGTCGCGATTCCTTTCCACAGGAAAGGTGAAGACCTTGCCCCTTGCAAATCTGACATGTCACATGCTTGATACAGGTATGCACTTGCAGACCTCCTAGTACGGTGAATATGGTGCATTGGAATATGGTAACATGAAAGTTCCTATGGGCAAAGCTGTCCCTATTCCAGATGTTGTCTGCAGGTTATCCTGCAGCAGGTGGCTCTGTGGTAGCCTCTCTTGGGAACCTGAATCAGCAAAAACAGGCCTTCTCTAACAGGTCCAGGTAGGTGTAGTGAGTTCTATAAAGACAAATCTCAGGGAAGTGATGGATTCAGGTAAAAAGCCTCAGATGGTCATGCACCTACATTTGTTTGCCCCTCATGAACCAGTCTTCCTTATCTGAATCATGCAGCACGATCAGAACCTCCCCAAAAGGAATTCCCACCATTGCCACTTTTTAATGGTACTATTTAAATGGTGACAACAAGCAAGAATAATGAAAGAAAGTATTGATCAAGAGAAAAAAAATGGCCAAAAACTGCAAAAATGGAGGACAATCTAGCAAAACGAATTACTGCTTGGGTCAAAATGCAATAAAATTTAACAGAAAGCAGAAAAAGTAACTAATAATTGTGCAATGATAACCTACCTTTAAGAAACATAGAAACATAGAAAATAGGAGCAGGAGTAGGCCATTCGGCTCTTTGAGCCTGCTCCGCCATTCAATATGATTATGGCTAATCCTCTATCTTAATACCATATTCCCGCTCTCTTCCCATGCCCCTTGATGCCTTTTGTGTCTAGAAATCTACCTAGCTCCATCTTAAATATATTCAGTGACTTGGCCTCCACTGCCTTCAGTGGTAGAGAATTCCACAGGTTGACCACCCTCTGAGTGAAGAAATTTCTCCTCATCTCAGTCCTAAATGCCCTACCCCATATCCTGAGACTGTGACCCCTCGTTCTGGACCCCCCAGCCAGAAGCTTAATTGAGCAAGGTGTACTCTGTGAGCAGAGCCTCACCCACAGCCAGGAGATTTGTCATGAGACCTAAATAACTATAGCTTAATAAAAGTTGTGCATGTGTGTTTATTCCACCCAAAATCACCAATCGGAAAATGGGGAATGCATGAATTTGGAGCACAAGATAGGTGGTCAAATTTTCGTACCAGCACAAAATACCATCGAGACTCCACACCAACAGTCTCAAAATATTTGGGCTTATATTTGTCGACTTATTATCTACAAGTGGAGTTCAATATGGAACAGTCCACAATTCAAGTCCAAGAGCCAGGAAGCCAGGATAGGATGAACTCCACTTGGAGGTAGTGTGGAATCACAGATGATGGTGTAGGCATATAGTCTGTTGTGGGGAGGGAGGGAGGGAGGGAGGGTGGATCCAGGAGCCGTTGGAGGGGTACAGTGTGAGCTGAAGTGTTGGTGGAGGTTGTCCAGTGCCTCAGAGTAGGCATAGTAGGCAGTTTCATCATTTACTTCTTTAAAAAAAAAAGTTGGGGGTAACAATATAGCCTTTGCCAAAAGGTGGATGGGAGGAGAAGGAAACCTGCCCCTCACCCCCTCACCAATAGCTATGCCTATCTGTGTTTAATAAAGTATCATTGGAAAAAGTTAACCTATTTGCTGGTGTGTGGCAGAGTTATGGGAGACACATGACATTAGATGTAAAAGGCCACGGCCCATATTTACTGCATATAAAAATATAACCTGATCCATTTACTGACAGATATGTCCACTGCTTTCCGATATTATAGTGCAGATAAACCTATGATACTCGCCTGAAATGTCACGGTGAGTGCTCTCTCTATCTGAAGCAGTAGTGGTATCTCAAATCATATTATGAAATAGGTAGGCACGGTAAAACTCTATAGTACTACTGAACATGGGGCCTTATGATAGTAGAATAGTGTGGATGGGGTTTAAGCAGCTAACTTAGGCCAAGAACCTCTTCAATGGGAACTGGCGCAAAAATTGGCCACGCATCTAGAATGCGCACCCAAAGTTGAAGGCCTGAGCCTAACTCCGAATTGGGCCTCATCTCCATAATATCAGTGAGCTGTGGACGCCAGTCAGGATCTTCCCAAAATCAGCCAGCTGGCCTGCAAGCAAGTCCTGGGATATGGAGGGTGGGGGGTCGGGGAAAGAAAGGGGTGCGGGGGCTGGCAGCAGCCCATCGTATTGCTGTGGACCAAAGAGAAAACTCTTCTGCTTCTCCTGGCTCCATATAAAGGTAAGTGAAAAAACAAAAGCTTACCTGTTTATCAACAGTCTCTGGTGGTTCCTTTAAGGACCACTGGTTAGGCCATCGTAGAGCTGGAAAAACTGAACGCGGCACGGGTTCCACTCAGTTTTTACCCAATTTATCATTGGGGTCCCTAACCAGGTGTTAGATCCCTGATTAGCATATTCAAGGGGCTTAACAACTATTTTAGGTGAGCACCCCAGGCACTTTTGGGGGAGGGGAATCTGGCGCAGGTGATCGCACCCTTCCCTCCTTGTGCATTTTGTGCCCAATAAATAAGTGTGACAGGGCCAATTTCTCCCCGTTAGTCCGAACAAAATTTTAATTTGGGAGAAAAAATATAGAAAGGCTAAGGAAAGGAAGAAAAAAAATGCAGAGAATGTTCAAACTAAGGATTCCAAGTGAGCTAGCTACGCCTCCATAAATTCAAAATTGTCCTCAGTAACTTTAGCAAGAGGCACAAGACAGTTAGTAGTACAGGACACATTGCTTACAATGCTCATGCTGGATGGGTCATACTTGAATGAAATAACCATTTCAGAAAGATGAATTGCCAGGCGTCTAATCAAGTGAACAGCACCAACTAGTGATATGTCGACAATGGAATCCAATTACTTGCGGCACCACTGAAGGTGGGATCAGAGGAGGGGAGAATGGACACTGGAGAACAGGATACCAAGGGATCTGACCACTGAAAACAAATCTGGCAGTAGGAGATATACAACAGCAACTTAATTTACATAGCGCCCCTCATCAAGAAGAATGTGGATACTACACAGGGAATGGAAGGATGTCAAGCACGACAGTAGAAGGGAGTAACTGGGCTTGGATTGGAAAAGCAAAGGGCACAGCCAAAAAGATAGATTTGAGGGAGGTTTTTGAAAGAAGTTCACTTTAACCAAATAAGGAGCTTGTGACAAATTCATTCACTTAAAGAATTGAACAATTAGAATATGTTTAATAAAATAAATTTCCATTTGACTAGAATATGAAAGAATTTATAGAATATTAGACTTCAGTTTTAGTAATAACCTGATTTATAGAACGACATATAATGAGCACAGAAGCCCCCTGGAATACCATACAGGTAACTGCATGCACCTTGGGCTGTGGACTTCATTTAATCCTGAAATTGGGATGCTGTAAAAATATATCCAAATGGCACAAGTGAATACAGTGTAAACAGAAAATAGTTATATATTTCCTCGAATAAACCTGGAATAGTCAACTATTTACTGAAGTGTAATGAACTGTATGCAGCTGTACAAAAACTATTCAGAAGATTTTAGTTGGGTTTTTGCCAGTTTAATGAGACACTGAGTAACTGCCAAGGCTAAAGAAACAAATGCCTCATTTGCTTTTCCAGGCTTTCATCGATGACTTTGGTGACCGCATAGTAAAAAGCACTGCGTTCAGAGGGTCCAAGCCCCACCTAAAGGCGAGATTAAGAGAGATATGGTGCTAGTCTTTAAAGTAATGATTATAATTAATAATAGCAACAACTTGGCATTTATATAATTCTCTCAAGTAAAAGAATGTCTAAGACTGCAGAAGGCAAGACAAGGCAGATAAAAGTGAACACCAAAAGGAGAGAAACTTTGTGGAGGAAGGAACTAAAAGCCAAAGAGTTTTTGTGAGCAAGGAAAGAGGTGGCAAGTAGTTTGGGAGAAAATTTAGAAGTCAGAGTGCAGTAACTGAATAATTGATGTCTGATGGTTAAAAGGAAGGAGCGGGGAAGCAAACAGTGATCCAGACCAGAGAAGTGGAGCATGTGTTCAGGTACATATGCTTGAGCGGGGGGGGGGGGGGGGGGGGGTGGATCACTCGGGTAGGATAGAGCAAGATATTAGAGGATTGGAGATGAAGATCTTGAAGGTGATTAGCTGCTGCATAGGGAACCAGTGGAACATGGCAAGGACAAGTGCAGTGGATATGTGGAACTTGGAGAAGATGCAGGGCCCAAAGTTCTAAATTAGTTGAAGTTAGTGAACAGTGGAGGTAGGGAAACTGGCAAATAGACCATTAGTGAGGACAACCCTTAAGGTATGGATTGGTGCTTCAGCAGTGTGGGGTGGTGGGCAGAGATAGTGGAGTAAACCAATGATCCAGAGATGAAATGAAGCAGAATTGATAAGTAACTGGATGATTAGCTCAGGGTTGAACAGAATGCTAAGGTTATGCACATCTGGATTTAAGCTGAGGAGGAAACTGAGATGAGCAGGGCAACAGGTTGCATTATAGGCGTTTTCATTTTCCTTCCATATTTGGAGCCACAACCGTGAAAAATATAGGAATTTCTATGGGGCTGGATCCCTCAGCCAGACCATAATCAAGGATGAGAGAAATGGCCATTTAGCCCATTGAAGCTCATTCCTCTAGTACCCCCAACTCTCCCACTGCAGCATCTAGCTGTAACATTGCTAATGTTTTTGCCTCCACAACCCTGTGTGGCAAATCATTAACTTAATGATTAGATCATCATCTAGCGATTAAATCAAAACATTTAAAAGGGATGTGGAATAGAAGGTTCAGCCTTCCGGTAATGAAGATGAAAAAATGGCCAGTTTGGGCCTGAAAACAGAATTTAAATGATGGATTGAGGTAGAAGGGCTGAATGTCTTTTCCTCATTCCTCCATCGTGGTATTCCTGCTGTTATCGGACTTTGTCCCCCCCCCCCAAATCCAGTCCAATTATAAATTCCAATTCTTTATCTTGCTGATGCACTCTCATTGTTTCTGTTCTCTTGCAGATAGAACATACATGAAAACATCCATCCTGTACTGAGGGACAATTTTTACCAAACTGAACCATGTACTGACAACATTTCCACACTCCAATGAAACCAGGGCTGGGTACAGCATGTACTTGAAGCCACTTTCCTTCAAAGCAGCCTCAGTTGATCCGTTGTGTACAGTACTCACAATTTAAAAAGGAGAAAAAAACTTACACCCAATGTGATGGATCAGTGCTGTAGCGTCATCTGTGCTGCAGGTAATATTGCCATGTGGTGACGTTTTTGTAACAGGTTTGCTGCACCAGACAATGTACATTGCAAGAGACATGCTCGGTTGGTCAAAAAAAAAGTGTGTCATGCTATTTTAAAGCACACATCAATGGCCAACTCAAACTGAAGTGACTTTACGGATTGGTGAATTGACAGCACAACAAGCTTGATATGGGGCTGTTAGTTACAATTAGCCCAGAGACAACTGAAGAACTTTGTAATGGCTGAAGGAATCCTGCAAACAAAACTGTTCATTGTAATTATTAATAAAGCTTTCTCTGTTGAAACTGGTCTATTTTAAAAAGGACCTTTATAAAAAGGAGGGGAAAAAGCAAATGTTTTGCTGAATAAGGACGTCCTTCAGTTTTGTGATCCATCTGCAAGAGAAGCATTGATTTGTCATTGACATCTTTTACATCAGCTCAAATATTGGGAAGGAAGTGAAATATATGCAGTAGAATGTTAGGAAATGAAACCTTTTTAAATGGCTAGTTGCTCGTATATACTACCATACTCTCATTCAGAATATTTAGTTGAAAGTTCAACTTCTGACCAGAAAAAGGAATGTTAACTAGTAAAGATACGATGTTAATAGAATTTTCAGTTTGTCTTTTGTCCTTGCAAAGCTGTTCACAAAACAGTTCAGTTCAGATTGACAGTAAAAATGGTGCTGGTGTTAATTATTAAGTTTATATCTTTGTAGTGAAATAAAAATACCACAAACTCACTGCATATCACGTGCAGACATTGTTAAAGAAAGCTTACACAAGCAACTTAAATACTTAATGCAGCACTGTAAAAATCTCAGTGGCAAATGGCTTATGTCTGCACTCTGTTCCGAACAGGAACATGTTCCAATGTAATCATCACTTTAAGTGAAGAAATGAATTGTAAATAACTGGAAGTAAATTAAGAATCTTCTGTTGGGTAATGTAGATCATTTATATTTTTGCTTCAGTTAACTGCCTTATTAATGATTTATGGATGTGTAGACAGCTGGAGGAACAGCTGAGTTTCACTCCCTATCTCACACTTAAGGAAAATTACACATGAAAAATCCCACTCCCAGAGCTTCAAGGGTGGGGACGGAATTTTGTTACAGAAAACTTTAAAGAATGACACAGAACTAGCACAGGTTTAAATGGCAACATTTCACAGCACTACTACTGTCAGATTTTACACATGGAACCTTGTTCATTGGCAATCTGCTGAAAGAGTAGCCATTACTATTTATGGAGACTTCACTCATCTTACTGATTTGGACAAAGGGGTTCATGTGCGAACATTGTGAGAGAGAAAGTGAATTATATGGAGCACATGCACTAATATCTACAGGATAAGAAAGATTGGACCATGAGTTATGTACTTATCTGTTCCAGACATTGGCACAGCTTGGCTTTTATGAAAATAATCAGTATTTCCACATGTAGTCATTTGTTCCTGAATTTTGCCATCAAATGAAAAGAAAATCATTCAAACTAAACTTCATCACACTGATGGTTATTAACCGCATCCCAATGATCCATCTCTATTCAAGGCATAGAAACCACAAGCTCTGTACCAGTGAAAAGATTATTTCCCTAGCATGAGAAATTATTAAGTGATACATTTTATTATATGATTTTTTTTTGGAAGTTCAAACTTCAGATGTGAAGGTAACATGCAAAAGTAAAAAAAACTCGATCAGTTCCCTGGTAATAATGAGTTTTATTGAGGAGTTCGGCTCGCTCAGTCTCAAGCTAGAATCCTACCTGAATAGCAATGTCATCTCACTAAAATTTGGGCTTTTGTAAAACTATCAGCCTCGAGAAATTGTTGATCACGTTTGCGATCACCCAGCCTGAGATGTCATTGACTGTACCGCAGGGAGCACATAGTATTCAACTTTGAGCATTCAAATGTTCTTAAGTTACATTGTTTTCTTAATTACATCACTCCATTCCATTCCAATATCACAAAACAAATCACAATACACATGTTATGAACATCTTTTTTGTAACTTATAGCTGCTGTCACTTCAGCTAAACCATAAATCCCCCTTCCTGCACTTGTGGCATTGTTTTGCTTCTGAATCATTTCCTCTCATATGGCATTGCTCTTAAATATGGCTGATCTTCAATTTGTGTGTGCTCCATTCACATTACGCAAAGCTTAATTACCATGTGTTTTAATGCTGTAAAATTACAGCTTCCAGACTATTTTTTATTTGGACACAAAGTGGCAGCAGTGTTCATACAGATGGGTTAATGTGAACCGGATAAGGAGACCACAAAATCTTATCTTTTTCAGCAGCACCAAGTTAATATTCACAATCCCAAACCATTCCCATTGCACATTTGAATTGCCTACTATCCTCATTTCTTTGAGTACAGCATCATAGTTTTAGCCATAATTGTATATTATTTTTTCTGGCCCTTAACAGCAATCGAGAGCCACTGTATTTAACATCCTCACAGAACCAACTAGCAGTCAGGACCACTCACCAATGACACTGTTGACAGAGTGAAGGATGACTGGATAATGTGTTTCAGCTCCTTGTGAGGGTTTCCACAATGTGAGCTCAGTGGATTTTGAACCCACATCTAGTCAAAATCAGTTAATGTCAGACACTGACTGAGTTTGAATAGTTTGATAATTATGGTTTATTTCCAGGAATATAATAGTTACAGTAAAACTCAATTATAAAATGTAAGCAGTATTAATTTTTTTCATTAATGTTGGAAAACAAATTAAAAATACTTGGATTTATTACAATTGAAGAAGAATGTAGGAGAGAAACAACAAGCACATTTCATTTGCAGAATATAAGGAGAACTCAACAGCATCTGGGAAATACAGAGCTTCAACTGCCATTTTGTGAGACCAACTAATCCTACTAGTACTGACCACACCCCACACATCAAACTCATTCAAATCCATAACGTCATAGGTGTGAGACAACTATTTGTGTGTAGTACCACCAGTGATAGCATTAGTTTTAGAAAAATAAGCCAGCAGTTGTTTTCCCTCAATGTACACAAATTGCATCTACAATTCTAAGACTCTAGAGCTATTACATGAGGGTATCTACCTGAGCTGGACACTGGACCTTGTGGCTCTTCCCCCCTCCTTCTAGCAAGAGAATACTAAATAGTAAAGCTTAAACTGTCAGTTTCCATTGTAGGCTATTCTGTATTTTCTTTGCGTGTAATAAGACCAAACACATAAACTTCACTCGATTTATGATAACCAGCATCCAATAAAGAGATTTCACACAAACTAAAAGATTTGATTTAATTCCAGCTGCTGGGTGTTTTACACATTTGTATAAACTGTGAAATTTAAAACAGCAAACAAGCAGCACCTGAATCTATTTTGGCCTGATACAAATTAGAAGCTTTTCATTGTGTGGGGTACAGGCCCAGCCATTGATGGAAAAGTGTAATTCCATTGAAATGTGTTCAATTATCGGTATGCGATGGGTATCATATTACTTAACTCTGACTGTTCAGTGTTGGGTCAGCTAAAAACTATCTGAAGAGTGTCAGGCTGTGGGAGCTCAATGCTGCTTTGATCAATGAATTGCTGAGAAGTTACTTTTTTTCATTTTGCTAAAATGTTTATTGAACTGCATCCATTTAATTCATAAACTGTTATTGGTTTAAAAATTTGAGCTAACAGTGGAGATAAAAAAATCAAGGTTAATGGCATCTGGAGCACAGTCTGTTCAAAGCTGGAAAAAGCACATATCTGCTGTTCAATTTATAGTGGAATCAGATTTTGCTATCTGACTAATTTTCATGGGCACTGTTGAAAGGTTATTGTGAAATAATCAATTTAAAAAGCAGAGAAGTCATTTTTGTATATAACAAACTATCTCATTAATCTTGTAAGTAGAATGAACACAGGCATTATAAGTGTTACCATGCAGTATACATCACCCTTACTGTACCATGGTAGTAATATCAATCCATTTGCTTATTTAACTCCCAATTCATCTTAGGGGCCGTGTAACTCTATCCCAAAATTGGTGGAAGGTGAAGTAAGATGAACATTTAAGTTTTACTCTGGTGAAGTCTGAGGGTCTTTATCATCACAAGAGCTCCATCTTGATCGTGCTGTCCAGTAACATAAAGCAGTTTGTTATTTTCTGTTTAATAAAGTTGATTAATAATTAGACATGGGCAACCAATCAGAACATTTATTCCCCTTTAACTTGGACTTTGCACCATTTCTGCCTAGCTTTACATTTTCATGCATTGACCCCTGATACAACTAGCACTACTTGGGCACTAATTTGATGGTATTTACACAAATAAAAATGAAAGAAATGTAGATTGCCAATCCTTCCACTCCTCCCCTTAAAGGAGATGGAATAATTCTGATTTTTTTTTAAACTCATCTCTAGCCTCCATTTTGTTTTTGCAACACCTGCATCCAATTTGTGTTTTACATTTGCTTGTTTTTAAGGGAGAAGTGTATTCCACTGAATTGCCATATAATTCCTAAATATTATAAAGGGAGATGGTAAGTACACTAACAGGTGCCAATTGTTGCCATATGTTGTGCTTTTGAACTGCTGCTTAGAGACAGTCTGGGAGCAGACATTTTGTGTGCAACGTCCCCTAATGTGACATTATGAATGCAAAGTATAGCTCACAGTCTGATGGGTAATTTGACTTATTTTGTTTTTGTAACACATACATAGAAGTTACAACATGGAAACAGGCCATTTGGCCCAACCAGTCCGTGTCGGCCTTTACCCTTCACGTGAGCAAATATTTCTAATCACATTCACCCACCCTGTTTTCATATCCCTTCACCCCCTTTTCCATCATCCACCTATCCAATCTAATACTGAGTGTTGACATAAAGCCTGATTTTAGCCCCCCCCCCAGGGTCTGACAAGAACAGGGGGGTGAGGGGTGGGGTTAAAATATCAGAAGTGTGGTACTCACCTTGTCTACGTCACACACATGCCGCCTGCACCATTTTAACAGGCATATTTAGGGTTGCATGGAGGCCCTCGCACCAGGCAGGTGAGGGCCTCGTTGAGATGCAGTAGTTGGAGTCTGTTGACGTCATTTTAACCCCTCAGGGGCTGCATGACTCACGCATGGTGCCGATTGCACCCAGGGAAGTTGACGTGACCAGGGTCCAGGAGCAAGAGGTTTCCTTGTGGGCCAGGAGAAGCAGGAGCAGGAACACTTGGGCCTCCCCTGCCCCGGGCTTCCCTTCCCCTTTCTCCGGCAGTGATCGACTCTGACCGCCCCCTCAACCCCCACTGCTGCATCACTATTCTAATGCCAGGAACGGATTCCTTGGGGTCCCCAGCAGCAGCCTGCTGCCGTGCAATTTCCCGCTCCTGCCCGCTGGCAGCCAAGTCCTGCTGAATTCAGGTGGGAGTCGGGCCATGTATGGTAATGAGTCCCAGGAGTTAAAATAACCTGAGCCTCACGTCGGCCAGTCGGTGCAAGCCAGCCATTCGCCCCAAATTCAAATTGGGGCGATACTTTCTACCTCAACCACTAATTTTGGAAGTACATTCCACATCCTCACAATTCAGTTTATGGCCCCTTGTTCTTGACCCCTCAACTACTGGAAACAGTCCAGCTTCCCTCTACCCTGTCCCATCCTTTGATCATTTTAAACACTTCTATCATTATCTCCCTATAATCTATGTTGTTCTAATGAAAAAAGAGCCAATTTTTCCAGTGTTTCTTCATATTTATATTTCTTTACACCAGGCAGCTTCCTAGTGAATCTGTATTGCAACCTCATGTTCCTGTTAATATTAATCATGGTATAATTCTCAACTCCTCATTGAACACGAACAAAGTTTCAAATCATCCATCGATTTCTGACTGTCTTTCTGATAGAAATAACTGGTTCATTAATGTCCTTTAGAGGAGAAAGCCTGTTGTCCTTACCGGTCTGGCCTATATGTGACTCCAGTACAACACCAATGTGGTTGACTCTGAACTGCCCTTTGAAGTGGCCTAGCAAGTCATTCAGTTACCTTCTCAGCACAACTAGGGATAAATGCCAGCCTTGTCAGTGACATCCATATCCTGAGAATGAATTAATTTAAAAAAGAGCTCTTTTTATGTGCGGTTGGTCCAGATGGACAAAAAACAGCTCCCTATAGTCAGCCTTACCTTTAACATCAATCTCTCCAATTGTTTCCCGCTGTTCCGATCTCCAAGGCGTATCCAGGTGACCATGGAGCACAATCAATATGTGTCTTCATGTTCACTTGAAACCATCCGTGACCAATGGGAACCGTGAGATGTCACCTGCCTCATTGATGATGATAATCAAATTATTATTTAAAATTACCTAGACACAATTTTAGTTTGAAAGGCCAGCTTGTCGTGTATTAATGGTACCCTTCTTCCGGGGTTTGGTGGTGGGGGGGGGAACCGGGACATTTGTATTTGTTCATGCCTAATGCTAACCTATTGGCGAGCCCATCAATGGCCATATTAATGAGAAGTTAAAATGAAACTTGGTAAAACTTGTTTCGATTAGATATACAAAAATTTGGAACATTTATAAAGAATATATGTGGACGTTTCTCTTGCACTGATCTGATTTTGGAGGCAAAGTTGACGTACAGTCTACTCATGTTAATTCACAGTCTTTTCTTGCTTGGAAAATTATCCAATAATTCAAATTAAAGAATTTCAATCAGACAGCACAGAAGGAATTTTTTTCAATTTGAGTTACCAGTTCCTTTAAATTAAGAGGAGTAGGCTGTATTACTGTGTCTGATGCAGTGACACCTTTAGCATTAGAGTCCTGAGAGGCCGGATGCATGGTTTGTTCCCCAGTCATTGCCAGTGTTTCTGTAGCTCACTACCGAGGGGCACTAGAAACAGCCCACATATAATTCTCCTCCCTGATTATCTCCCCTCCCCCCAGCCAGGAAGCCATCAACTTCTACTCAGCACTTGGTAGCACCAAACCTGGCTCAGATCAGAAACTGAGCAGAGCAGGACTGAAACTTGATTTCATCCCAAACCAGTGGTACTGAGTGTCAGCTCGCTAATGCTCACCCTCACCACACTACCTCTCTCAGGTTATTTTTTAAGCTTGTTACTATCACATTAAACATCAGAACAACGTATTTTTCACCAAGCAAAAAGAATATAATAATAATTATTAAATGGGACTTAAATCACTCTGTTTTCACCACTGTGCATTTTGTTCTGATTATTTAGCATTGGTTTTTCACTGTAATCTAATTATTTGAAACAGTTTAAAAGTGATTTAATAAATGAAATGTGTGCAATTCTTCTTTCATTAATGGTAGTAAGAACATAACATTGACCTTCCCACTGTAACCTCTGAAACCACAGTGCACTGAGCTTTCTTTTAAAAGTAAATTTAAGATGAAGTTGAACTGATCACCAAAAACCAAAGCAGAAGTTGTCTTGCAGCATATGAGTCTGGTTTTGGGTTAGGCCCCAGTGTACTCAGGAATTTCTTGCTTTATAATTTAACAGCCCCAGTTTAAAGCTTCAGAACATGACACTTCAACCTACACGTCACGATTGTGATGAATTACATCAACGGGGGCACAATCTTTACTTACGGACAATCTCTTGGGAATCGGATTCCCCACAAGCCAGTTGGCAAATTCACTGACAGGGACGGACTTGTGTAGGAGTTCACAGTTCACATGATTAAAATACCAGAAGGGAAATATAGGGGTGATTTTAGGAGGCAAATGCGGGTGCGTTGGGGGCGGGGGTGCTCCGAAAATCGCGCAAATCCAATTTGGGTTCGGAAGCCGGCTCCAACCCGCCGGCTTTCAAGTTTCCCAGGGACCCACCTGTGTGTGTGCGGGCGACCCGAAACCGGAAGTCCTGCCAGCAATTAAATGTCTCCCGCTCTGATGCCCCCTCTTCACCCTCCCGATGTCCCCCCAATCTCACTCTCCCAATCTTCCCCCAATCTCACCCCAATGTCCCCACAATCTCATCCTCCCGATCTTCCCCCGATCTCCCCCCCAATCTTCCCCCGATCTTCCCCTCTCCCCCCCGATCTTCCCCTCACCCCCCCGATCTTCCCCTCTCCCCCCCCGATCTTCCCCTCTCCCCCCCCGATCTTCCCCTCTCCCCCCCCCCCCGATCTTCCCCTCTCCCCCCCCGATCTTCCCCTCTCCCCCCCCGATCTTCCCCTCTCGCTCCCTGATCTTCCCCTCTCCCCCCCACCCACCCTGGTCTTCCAGTCCAGCACCGGATGACGTCTGGCTCTCTCTCTTTCCCGCCCCCCACCCCTCGCGTTGCAGCTCCCGATGGCAGCCAGCCTGTCAGTCGGCTAGCTGCTGGGCGCGAAACCCAGAGAGGTGCGATTAACGTGCTATCGCATTGGAAACGGTAAGTTTGGTACATGCGGGTTTACCACGCGCCCAATTGCCCCCTCGCCCCCTCGCCCTCCCCCCCCCACCGCTGCCATCCCGCCTCCCCGTTAATATTGGGGCCATAGAGACAACAATCTAAATAAAGGCTTGTCCAGTGCAAACTTAGTGAAAGAGAAGTGCAATTATGGTAACTGATCAGATTGGTCTGAGCTAGTACTATACGAAAAGAGATTTGAACAGTAAAATCCATAACCGTCGGAACTGCAAATAATACAATCTGTGATGCCGCAGATCAACTATTCAGTGAAATCAGGAAGAAAAAAGTTCCTAATGGGACTGGGGATTCCTGGTTGTTCAGTTGGCATAGAAATATCATCGTTAGCTATCTCATGCATCAAAGCAAATAAAAGAGAAAGAACTTGCGTTTTCATAGCACCTTTCACATCCACCAAACATTCCTAAGCACCTCGCAGCCAATGAATTATTTTTGAAATGCAGTCACTATTATTTTGTCCAGAAACACAAGAGCCAATTAGAGGACAGCAAGCTCCCACTCATCAGTAATGAGATGAATGACCTGTTAATGGCCCTGAATTTCCTCGTGGCCTGGGCCGCACTGCAGCATTAATCAGCCAGGAGTGTAGCGGAGGGGCTGGAAAATTGGGCAGGATCCAGAAACACTGGGTCTTCTTGCAGAAGAGAAGCCATTGCCAGTTTCTAATGTGGCCTGAGGTGGGTGGAAGTTCTGTTTGCCCCATACAAAGTCCCTGATGTCATAAGGAGCCGGTGTTAGTGGGATAGCTTGCACCACCAGAATTCCTGCAGATCCCATCTTCTTTCTACTCATTGATCTGTATGCTGTGAAGAAACCGGAATCTTGGGGCAGCAGTGAAGCCCACAGGAGTCATCAGGCTGGGTACATAGCCTGGAAGATCTCAGAAATGACTCTGGCAAATTATTTTCACCAGCCCTTTTACAAAGAGTGTTGATCAATGGTATGGCCGCACCTTTTGAGGGGAGGCCCACCAGCAGCATACACATCTGCCCCCACCTCCTAATTGGATAGCTCTACCAAAGAGCCAGCAGATGAATGATGGGCCGAATGGCCTCCTGTGCTGTATCCTGCTATGATACTAAGGGTCGGTAACCAGAGGACACAGACTTAGGGTGAGTGGCAAAAGAACCAGAAGCGACATTTTTTTACGCAGCGAGTTGTAATGATCAGGAATGCACTGCCTGAAAGGGGGGTGGAAGCAGATTGAATAGTAACTTTCAAAAGGGAATTGGATAAATACTTGAAGGGAAAAAAATTACAGGGCTATGGGGAAAGAGCAAGGGAATGGGACTAATTGGATAGCTCTTTCAAAGAGCCAGTACAGGCACGATGGGCCTAATGGCCTCCTCCTGTGCTGTACCATACGATGATATGATACTATGAGCAGGCACCGGAGATATGCCCGCACTGCGATGGGTGCTCGCCTAGAATATTTAAATCTAATGAAGCCCCTTGCCCCCAGATACTCTTATGGGGTCAGGAGCAGAGGTTAGCTTCAGAGAGGGAATCCCCCTCCACTGCAGGCCTGAAGGTTTTTGGGCCCAATCTGTGTGGGTGGTGTTGGTTGAGGGATGAATGTGGTGAGAACTCAAAATGCTCTTCTTTGAAAAAATGCCCTGGCATCTTTTAGGTCTACCTAAACAGGCAGATGAAGCCTTGGTTTAGTACCTCATCCAAAAAACAGAAGCTCTGACAATACAGCACTCCCTCAGTACTGCATTCCAGTGTCAGCCTAGAATATATGGTCAAGCCATCGGGCTTGAATCCACAATCTTCTGACCATTAGGCAACAGTGCGATCAAGTGAGCCAAGCTGACACTAATGTATTTAATTATTCTAGATTCCTAATTAATAATGTCATAATAGCTAAATCTATTTATTTTTGTATGCAAAATGCAATATAAGCCAATATATTCACATTTTCATCAGACATTGAATCCATTGTTGTCCAACAATTTGCCGACTTTGATTTATCCTGTTAAATTAAAAGATCTATCTTGTCTTGATGCAGTTATGCATCTCCTGCAATAAATGTATTAAATACTAATTTAGTATTAAGTCAAATAGAACTACCTTGTTCCAAAATACTATGAATACCCAATATATAACAAGCCAGTTTTTCTAGAGAAGATTTTGCATTTTGCCAGATCCCTGCATGGCATTTCTATGATATGGTTCAATTGGATAAAGTGTTTTACACGTTCCTGCGCAGTTGTAAATTGCCGAGATTTTTTTCTCATGTTAAAAATTCACAAACAGGCAAGACTTTGTCATTTTAAAGCATAACGACAGTAGAAAGTGAGAGGTACCAATACTTACTACAGTGAAGCAACTCTCTGTGGACATTGCAGTATATCAGTTGCAATAATTTCCACTTATTGTTGGTTTGGGAAATGCTTTAATATACAAAATGAAACAATCTTCTCCATGAAGACCATATGTTGAGAAGAACACCATATGACTGTACCGAGTTGTTACAAAACCTGATGACAGCATCGTTTGGAGACCTTTCAAAGAACAGATATCAAGCTGTTTCTTATTTCTCCTCTGCCTTTGTTTTGAACAGAATGGAGCTGCCACAAAATGTTTCAACAGATGAAAAATTAAAAGTACAATGATCCAGAATGAAATTTGCAACATGCCGCAACCATTTCACTAGATATTCCCTAAAAGCCCATTTTGTTATTAACATAAGCTTTGTCTCTCTTTTAAATATTTGAATTCGATACAAAAGGCGGCATTAGTAAAGGTCTCACTTTTAGCTTAATTCAATGTAGAAACCAGTACATGACACACACATGCTGATAATAACAGTGATGTAACTAGTATATAATCACAAAAACAGATTAAAGGAGAAACAAAGACAACCACACATGTATGAAGGTAACCTTGGTGACCTCACTAAACTTTATGCAGTGAGTTTTCATTGTTGCCTTTCCTGTGTAGTAGTCACAAGGATTCAAGAAGTGAAATTAAATCAGAGTGAAAACCGTCAGTCCATTAACTGAACTTATTTAATATTCCAATCCCTGAATTTGTTTGTGAGACTTGGAAAGTCTTTGCCAAGTTTTCAGCATTGTGTTTCTTTGGTTTACAAGTGAAAGTAAAAAGACTGTTAAACACTTTTTTTCACTCAAAGAGATGATTAATTTATGATATTGCTTTTTGTTGTCATTAGCTCTTAGGCATCAAATCTAAGGAAAACAAACTGTTGCAACAAAAATTAAAGTAAATTAACACCAGAATGGATATTGGAGTGCAGTGCCCATTGCTGCTCACTCAGAAAAAGCATAATGGAGATATATGTGGCTTTGCGAATTGCAAGAACAAGGTTAAACCAAATAGTATCTATCTGGGTTATAATCCAAACCCTAAAATATCACTTCTTAAATAATACTGAGATTAATTGTAATTTCTCCTCAAATTTACCAGCACTGGCTTTGATCGTGAAATTTTAACCATTACTTCATCACAGTGACACAAACATTTAATTCATTGCACAGTATAACGTTTTATTTTGATTATGCTTCTTCCGACGGTCCAGACACCTTATTCAACGATACAAGCAAACCAGTGAAGGAACGTAACTGGTAAGTAAAAATGTGGAAAACAAGATGTAAACGAACAAGTCCAAAGGTTTCCAAAGATTGAAAGTTGGCCACTACTCTAATACAACCTTTCAGGCGATGTAAACACAATTGTTGAGATGAAGATGCTAATTTCATCTCGGAGTTCTAGAGCTACACAATGGTTAAATAGACTATTCTTCACTCTAATGGGATTGTATCTGTTCTCAGTCAGGTGCCCCAGCAAGATATTTAACCTCAGTGATGCAGAAAAGCTAATATTAAGTTGATGCACCTGCAATGTCTGAACTCAGCGCAGCATTGGTACAGGAATCACAATGGCTTGTTTGTCTGTTTTCCCAGAAAAGAAGGATTTGTGGAACAGTAAACAAGCTGAATGAAAAAATAAGGAAATAGCAGAAACATATAAAATTTACAATGTCTCACACAAATTCAACATCATTCAGTATATATTTTTAATTTTAGATATTACATATGGCATACACTTCCTGACCACAAACATTACTTCCTGCATCACAGATTTTGAATCATGCTTTTAATGTCAACATTTAATATTTGGGTCCCATTCTTCTGGGTCCCCATCCCCATGTGGCTTCTAAACCCTGCTGCCTAAATACTGCCAGATCCCAATTCAGATGAAATCTCTGAACAAAATCAGTTATTGCTTTGCGAGATTGGGGATCCATGACTACAACATCTCCCCAGACATCTTTGCAGCTCTTCCTGTACCCCATTCTTAGTCTGAAGTTACTGGTTTTGTTGGTGTCTGATTCCCACTGGATTAAGCAGACTGCAATCTATTCTTATAACTCTTTGTATGGTATTGGTTAGGACACAGGTAATATATAGTATTCAGTTCTGGTCCACACTAAAATGTATTGAAAAAGTACTAGAAAGTGTGCAGAGAATGATGATGGGAACATTTACTGTACTGGAATGTTTGCGTTTTATGGATAGGCAGACTATTCTTCTTGGAAAAAGGACAATGAGTGCAGAAGAAGCAAGATATGGTCCAAGTATATATTTCCAATCATTATTAAGAGAATACATAAAATGGATGCTGATATTTTTTAGTCCTTCTACATCATGCGGTTCAATTCAAAAATACAAATGAGAAATCAGGAAATTACTGACAAAATGTGGATTTATAACTTCTTTTCTTTGGAGGGCTTGATGTATTACCTAGTGCAATGACGGTTAAACAATGGAGCTTTTCTACAGCAACGCAGCAGGGAAAAGGAAAAGGATCTTAGTGGAACAGAACCAAACCTGCATGAATCCGTACTGTGGCACAGCATACCGCTGTTTCCATGCGCCAATCTGTCCCCCTTCTTTCCCATAAAAAAGACAACTAATGTGATCATGTTCAATACAGATTTTTACTTGTTAACAAATTCAATCAGTCCCCATGCTATAAATAAAATCTGGAGCAGCTCAAACAAGTACCTCCCTGTGAATCTACTAGATTGAAAATATACAATCTGATTTGGATTTGAAATGATGAACGAATGGTATAACACTACCATTTCAGGATTCAAACAATAGAACTATGAGTTATGGTGCTATAATTTCAAGATTGAAACAACAGAGCTTTGGGTTATAGTGCTATCATTTCAGGATTGAAACAATGGAGCTATGGGTTATAGTGCTATCATTTCAGGATTGAAACAATGGAGCTTTGGGTTATAGTGCTATCATTTCAGGATTGAAACAATGGAGCTATGGGTTATAGTGCTATCATTTCAGGATTGAAACAATGGAGCTATGGGATATAGTGCTATCATTTCAGGATTGTAACAGTGGAGCTATGGGTTATAGTGCTATCATTTCAGGATTGAAACAATGGAGCTATGGGTTATAGTGCTATCATTTCAGGATTGAAACAGTGGAGCTATGGGTTATAGTGCTATCATTTCAGGATTGTAACAGTGGAGCTTTGGGTTATAGTGCTATCATTTCAGGATTGAAACAGTGGAGCTTTGGGTTATAGTGCTATCATTTCAGGATTGTAACAGTGGAGCTATGGGTTATAGTGCTATCATTTCAGGATTGTAACAGTGGAGCTATGGGTTATAGTGCTATCATTTCAGGATTGTAACAGTGGAGCTTTGGGTTATAGTGCTATCATTTCAGGATTGTAACAGTGGAGCTATGGGTTATAGTGCTATCATTTCAGGATTGAAACAATGGAGCTATGGGTTATAGTGCTATCATTTCAGGATTGAAACAATGGAGCTATGGGTTATAGTGCTATCATTTCCGGATTGAAACAATGGAGCTATGGGTTATGTGTGGTTTTGTTAAACATTTTGATTTGCAATCCAACATTTAAAAAAAAATTAATTCCAAAAGCCTTCTGAAAATCCAAATACACCATATCCACTGGTTCCCCCTTATCTATTCTACTAGTTACATCCTCAAAGAACTCCAACAGGTTTGTCAAACATGATTTCCCTTTCATAAATCCATGTTGACTCTGCCAAATCCTATTATTATTTTCTAAGTGTCCTGTTATCACATCCTTTATAATAGATTCTAGCATTTTCCCTACTACTGATGTCAGGCTAACAGGCCTATAGTTCCTTGTTTTCTCTCTCCCTCCTTTCTTAAATAGTGGGGTTACATTTGCTACCCTCCAATCTGCAGGAACCATTCCAAAATCTATAGAATTTTGGAAGGTGACAACCAATGCATCCACTATCTCTATAGCCACCTCTTTCAAAATCCTGGGATGTAGATGATCAGGTCCTTGGGATTTATTGACTTTCAGTCCCATTAATTTCTCAATCACCTCCCTGCTGTCCTGTGACGCATTCCGTGATTTTTTTGTTGTTGTTTTTGATTTCACCGAATAATCCCACCGCTATTCTGCCGCCTCTCAGGTCCGCGCTCTAACTCAACCTCACGCTCCTCTTATCACCCCACTCCTGCCGCCACTGCTCTGCCGCTTCTCAGGTCCAGGCTTATTAATCTGTGTCGCTACCTTTAGTGATTTGTGTATCTGTATCCCTAGATCCCTCTGCTCCTCTACCCCATTTAGACTCCTATTATCCAAGCAGTATGTGGCCTCTTTATTCTTCCTACCAAAATGCACCACCTCACACTTGAAATATTGAAATTCATTTGCCAATTACACGCCCATTCTGCAAGTTTATTATTGTTGTCTTGTATTTTGTCGCATTCTTCCTTTGTGTTAACTATAGCCCCCAATTTTCTGTTGTCCGCAAATTTTACTTCTCAAGTAGGTATCTATGTCCTTTTGAAACACCATGGGCTCAATTTTCCATGAGGTAGCGGGTGCGTTGGGGGCGGGGGGGCTCCGAAAATAACAGAAATCCCGAGCGGTTTCAGAACCCGGCTCCAATCCGCAGACTTCCGGGATCCCCATTGACATGTCTGTGTGCGTGTGCGCCTCCCGAATGCGGAAGTCCCACTGGCAATTAAAGCCGGCGGGATGATACTGAAGACACTTATTTAGATACTTAAAGTACTTAAAGTACTTAATTTTCTCCACATTAAGGCAGGGGTCCAATTTTGAAACATCCCCAGCGTGTTTCCCTTGTGTGGGAAACACTCCATGTTCTACCAGACGTGTTTCAGCCAGCAGCTAGTGGGACATTCAAATGCTTGTTTGACAGATGGGGAGAAAAGGTGAGTTCTTGCTGCAGGGCACTCAGTTCTTTCACACAAACTTTTGGCTGCAAGATCTTAGTGTATTCACTGAAAATTGTTACTTTCACTCACAATTCTTCTGTTCACACATATTTAACAACTTTTTGGACGGCCTCAAACTCATATCATCAGGATGGGGGCGCCATGACTGCATTCACCACTACATCCGAGGACGAGCAACATCACCAGTCTCGCCAGGCACGGCGTCCACCTCCGCCACTTGCAGCTCCACAACACAGTGCTGCACCACAGGCACCTACACAAGAGCTCAGAGGGCAACAACAGAGAGGGGTGCCGCTTGAGGAGGCCCAATCCACATCTGCCACGTGGAGGAGGAGGAGGAGGAGGAATCCATGGGCAGAGCATTGGCTCACCCAGCTGCTCATGAGGCCAGGGAGTCACGGATATGTGAACGGTTCTCCTAACATCAGAAAGTGTGAACAGTCCAGTCATCACATCACCTGGAAAGAGCAGCACCCACTCCAGGCCGCCCACCCCTCCCTGCACAAAACAGTCCTGCAACTACACATACACCCACTGTAAAGTGACCCTATGAGTGGGCATCGAGTGTAGTCGTTCGTGGTGAACCTCATGGAAGGGCCCTATCACAAAAGCCAGTCAAGAATGGGCAAGATGTGGCAGCAATGGTGACAATCATAAAATTTAATGTCACTTTAACAAAAACTAAACATAAATGAAAAACATGACAGTCTGTCAAACACCCTTGAGCATACTGTTCGTGCTCACAAAACATTTGCCTTTCTCTTCCGACTACTTCTACGTGGTGCATCCCCTGTGTCTGCAGCAGAGGTAGTGGCAGGTTGCTCATGTTCATGCCCTGACTGCTTAGATGCTTTGGGCCTACGCCTTCTGGGTTTTGGAGCCCGTGAGGGGCCTTCCAAAGACTGCTCCACCTACACCTGTGCAGGGGCAGATTCGGCCACCTGGAGAAAAGGCAGCATTGCGGGTACTGGTTGAGAGAGGGGCAACGGGTGAGATGTGGGAGCGCTTTGAGTGGAGTCTCCACTTCCATGTCCCCTTTCGCCATCATCCCCCTCCTGGGCCAGGCCCACACCACTCCTACCACCCTGCTGGAGAATAGTTTGGAGGACATGTATGATGCCTCGGAAGCCCAGTTGTAAAGTTTCTCTCTGCCGATTTAAGGCGGCAGAATGTTGTTCACCATGAGTCCGAACGGCTGTTGTCAGGGCCTGAATGGACTCATTTGTGAGCCGTGCTTGAAGCTCAAAGGAGGCTAGCCTTCTCTCCATTGCAGACATTCCCGCACTTACCCGTGACAGTATCTCAGAGTTGCTCACATTCCTGTGATAGTATCTCAGAGATTCCCTCCCGTGCCTGTGCCAACATTCCACTCATGCAGGAGTTGGACTTCTCCATCCTCTGCGCTATTGTGGAGAGTGTGAATGGCACCTGTTCCAGTACCTCGCAAATGTGGTGCTGTCCCTAAATCATTCTCCCTTTAAAGGATGGCCCCAAGGATTTCGCATCTGCATCCAGCTGAGCAGAGCCTGGAGAGGAGTGCGCCCACCGACGCGGACTCTCCACAGCTGCCCCTGCCACCAGTGTCTGCTTGTGCTCACTTGTGTGTGGTGACTCACCAGGTGCCAACCCAACTAAATGAGGACTAGGACCCATCGGGGTGTGAGTATCTGCGCTGGTGGATGGCTCGCTAAGATGTGACGGTGCACCCTCCGAGGCTGGCAGGTCCTCTGAGGAATCGCCCTCTGTCGTCACAGCGGTCGCTGAAGGCCCTGTAAGAGAACAGAAGGCAATATTAAGCATCATCACAGATGTGTCAAGTTGCAATGAGCATACTGAGGTGCTGAAGATGGCAAGGTATGTTACCATCAATTTATATTGTGTGTGATGAATGTTAAAGTTGTGTCACCAGACGTTTGTTGGGTGCCAGTCTCAGTGTCCCCAACGGACAGGCACTCGAGGGTTCGGTTGACCTCCAGCGCCTCCTGCTGCGCCTCTGTAAGGACGATGATTTGTTGCGGCTCCCCTCCAGTCCTCGCCCTCTCTCGTATATTTTGCGCTCTCTTCTCCTAGAAGGGGAGAAAGAACAGACTTGTGAGTGAGTGATGGTGAAGTGGTCAACCGATGAATGCATTGGTTTGGGTGAGGCTGACTGTGAAAGAGATGCATCAGAGGTGAGTATGAGACAGAGCCATGACATTGGATGAGGATTGGGTTGAGTGGTAGTGGTGGGGTGACTAATGGGGAGGAGAGGAAGTGCTGAGGAAGTGCATGTAAGTTGAGGATGAACCTTAAGTGGGTGTAAGGAGTGATGTGATAGAGTAGTGTTGGCAGTGCAGAATGAGCTGGGAATGGGGGTGGTGATGTGGAACACGGAATGTAGGAGAATCAATAAGTGTACTCACTTTTGCTGATCTAGTTAGGTCATTGAAATACTTCCTGCACTGGGTCCAGGTGCGCGAGATGTTGCGGCTGTTGGTGACCTCCTCTGCCACCTCTAGCCAGGCCTTCTTGGTTTTAGAGGCAGGCCATTTCCTCCCGTCCGCTGGGTAAAACAGATCCCTCCTCCTTCTCACCCCGTCCAGTAGCACCTGGAGTGAGGTATCATTGAATCTTGGCACAGCCTTGCCCCTGTGCTGCTCCATTGTGGTGTGTGGGTGTTTGAACCAGGAAAAGCCATTGGTGCAATGGCCCTTTAAATAGAGCTCCTCCAGCTGGCAGCCTGTGATGCGGGTGCGCAGTTGGCCCGCTGCGCAGCTTTCGGACGGCAAACTAGGAAGCCGCTTTAAGTGGCACCAATTGAATTGCAATCGTGTGGGAAACGGACACTTTTTATTGGTCAAGTTACCCGCTCCCCCATTCACCCTGCCGCTGCCATCCCGCCTCTACTCGAATATCGGGGCCTAAGATTGACTTTGCATCTACGGCCTCCCGTGCGTTCCACATTCTAACAAGTCTCTGTACGAAGAAATTTTTCTTGGATTCAGATTTAGCGTGTTTAAATCGAATTCTAAGATTATATTCCAATCTTCTGGATTCCTCATCTGTAGGAAAAACATTCCTTGTCTACCCTCTCAATTCCTTTTGAACACCTCAATCAGATCATCACTTTACCCCCTCATCTGCAGAGAAAATAACCCAAGTTTACTGACTAGCTCATTCCCTTCATCCCAGGTATCATCCTGGTGAATCACTACTCAATGTTCTCCAAGTCCATGATATCTCTGTGATGTCCAACACTGAAGACAATATTTCAAATAAGGTCTGACCAATGTTCTCTATAAATGCAGAAGTACTTCCTTGTTTTTATATTCTAAACCCATTATGATGAAGCTCTAGCATCTCATTAGCCTTTTGATTGCATTTTGCAGCTAGCTTTTACTGACTTGTGTATTTAGAATCCTAAAGCTCTTTATGCATTTACTCCTTCACCACTTCTCTATTTAGATGATACTTACATTGTACTACATCAAACTTTGTTATATTAAGCTACATCTTTGATCATTCCATCTATTCACTTTATATCCTTTTACAATTTTCAGCACTCTTCATGATTCACTATTTCTCATATATATGTTTATCTGCCACTCCCTCTTTATGTAGGCGTGTCTCTCTCTGTGTATCAGGTGTCAGTGATTAGAATTTTTACATTTTCCAACAACAAAACATAGATAGCAAGTTGATAATTAGAAGCTTTTTTTTCAAAATTCTAATTGTTTGTTTCTTTTAGAAAAGGAGCACCGATTACAATGAGGAAATATACCATGTCTCTCTCTATCTCTCTCTCAGCTTACTACATTTTCTAAAGTTTAGAGTATTTACAATTACAATACCAACCAAAGCTACAACAGTATGTAATCAGTACAGTATGCCAATTTTTTCATTTTCTCCCTCTCACACACATATACAGATGCACAATCCTTCTGTTTTTAGAAAATAAATATAGGTAATAAATATTACCTGAATAAAACTTTTAAAATTTGTCCTTTTTTTGTTAATTGCTTTTCAAAAAAGACGAATAAACTTTGTTAGGTACTGAGTGAGAAGCATTTTATCAATTGTCTAGCTTAACGGCTACTAATACAACTTGGGAAATTGTGCATGTTGCACATATTCAGAATCAGTCTTTCGTCAACAGAGTGACTACGCTGGACAAAAATATCACATCTCAGTCAAGGCTTTTGTGAGGGGTTATAAAAGACACAAAAATAATGTAATGGTTACATTTTATCATGCTATTGTGAAATGTGTAATTTTTGATTTTTTAAACTTTATTTCAGACATTAGAAAAAGTGGCAGAGAATTTTTTTTCAAAAAGTATTTTGAATAATTTAATTGATTCAATGATGAAATGTGATGGTGAAATATTTACATACAGTTTACATTGAGTCTGCAGCACAGAATCAGGCCATTCGGCCCAACCAGCCTATGCTGGCGTTTATGCTCCACACGAGCCTCCTCCCACCCCTCTTCATCTAACACTATCAGCATATCCTTCCATTCCTTTCTCCCTCATGTGCTTATCTAGCGTCTCCTTAAATGCATCTCTGCTATTTGCCTCAACTACTCCTTGTGGTAGCACGTTCCACATTCTTACCGCTCTTTGGGTAAAGAAGTTTCTCCTGAATTCCCTACTGGATTTATTAGTGACTATCTTATATTTATGACCTCTAGTTTTGGACTCCCCCATAAGTGGAAACATTTTCTCTACAGTTACCCTATCAAACCCTTTCATTATCTTTGAGACCTCTATCAGGTCATCCCTCAGCCTTCTCTTTTCTAGAGAAAAGAGCCCCAGCCTGTTCAGCGTTTTCTGGTTCTGGTATCATCCTTGTGAATCTTTTTTGCACCTTCTCCAATGCCTCTAGATCCTTTTTATAATATGGAGACCAGAACTGTGCACAGTACGCCAAGTGTGGTCTAACCAAGGTTCTATACAAGTTTAACATAACTTCTCTTTTTTCAATTCTATCTCTCTAGAAAAGAACCCCAGTGCTTGGTTTGCTTTTTTTAATAGCCCTATTAACCTGTGTTGCTACTTTTAGTTTTGGCCATTATAAAATGGTTACATAGAAAGTTTTCATTATAAATGTTGATGTGAGGTGTCAGCCTTGGCTCAGAGGTACCACTCTCATCTCTAAACCAGAAGGTCTTGGGTTCAAGGCCCACTTCAGAGGCTTGAGCACATAATCTAGGCTGACATTTCAATGATACACTGTCGGACGTGTAGCACTGAAATGTCACTGTCACTTGTTTACTCCTTAGCTTCTCAGGTCTTTACTCGCAAAGGGTCTTGCACAAATCCAGAAAAAGCAGTGCATCTTTATGTCCCCCTCAACAAGCCCTTCTCAGGCCTTTGGTCTAGATGGCTTGACTTCTTTCCCATGTATAAGTCTTTATGGTTTAGTTAGCATTGGCACTTTCCTTTCCTAGCATTCAATCTGCTTAGTGACTCCATTTTGAGGATACATTTAAGGCAATTTATAGTTAATTACTTGTACACACTCCTGCTGTTAAGTTAGTTATCTCACGTTGCACTTTAATTTTTCAAAAACATTATAATTATACATTATGTGTAACAACACCTCTCTGGAGGTATTGAGGGATTTAACATAATCCTCTCATTCTTCATCCTGATAGATTTTTTTTTAACGGAATCTAAGCCCTTGAATTTGTTTTTCAACATTGCAACTTCTTCTTAAGATGTCTATTATTCTAGACAATCCTTTTTCAGATTTTAGCATTTCAGCCATATTTATGGATTCAATTAATAAAGAGTAAAGTTGAAAAATGATATCTGATAGTTTTTTCCCCCAAATTCCTTCAGATGATACTTGAAATACTGGCTTGAAACATCAGGGGGAAAAAAATCAAATCATATGCAATGTTCTATAGTGCATGAAAAGACCCAGTTAATATATATTTCCATTATGCCATTCAATATTATCTTTTTAATCCATAATGTTTTCTGAACTAGCTAGTTCCCCTCACAAACTGAGAATGCAAATTAAGTATGATTCTTTCTAATTTGACACAGATGAACCATATGCTACTGGATAATTTATCTTTATTAACTTTTAATTTGCTTACAGTGTGAAAACATTTGATTATTTGAAGAATAGTATTTGATGGAAAGTTCTTTCAGACACGCCTCACTTTTTGTTGAAAATTTCATAAACAGGTTCCAGCTTAAACTCTTTAACTGCTGTGGTGGACATTGCCTTTCCACCTACTAATCAACAAGCAACATGTTTTCTCGTGGAAGTTTCCTTTTCAGTCATATCCTCTTTACTTATATTGAAGGGTAATAAGGACTAAATGTCCATAGAGTTTCAATTAAAATACTAAATATCAGTGGATTTTAAAAAACCCTCAAAATTCTAATATTTTTGGTTTCTTCCTCTTCTGTGATGATGAATTTTACTTCCCGTTTTATGTCAGTAATTTGTCAGTTTTGTTTTAGTTAGATCCCAACCTTTCAGATTCTCCCTTCTTAGATTGACTGTTTGCATTTAATATGGTGGATAAACAACTCCTACTTTCACTTTCAAGGTGGTTGGTTAAATGAAATTGTTAATGTGGGCAAGATACTAAATATTTTTTTTTATTCGTTCATGGGATATGGGCATCGCTGGCAAGGCCAGCATTTATTGCCCATCCCTAATTGCCCTTGAGAAGGTGGTGGTGAGCTGCCTTCTTGAACCGCTGCAGTCCGTGTGGTGATATTTTCTTGAGGGTTTTGGTTGATGCCACGATTTAGAATAGAGACATTTCACTATCTGTCAAGTATAACCCGGAGAGTATAGAAGTTATTTCCCCCTCATGGCGACTACTATACAATATTAAGTTTGGCCAATCCTAATCCATTTTCTAGCAGATACAAGTTCAGAAAACTGTACTATTTATGAAAGTATCCCAGTTAACTACTGAATAAAATTGCATGCAGGGCTTCACAATGGGATATATGATTCAAGCTACTTGGGTCATAATGGTACACAAATTACCAACTTACTTGCCACCTCTAGGTAGTACTTGCCTTAAAAAGATACTTGCATTTATATCACACCTTATCATGTTAAAACACCTCAAAGCACTTGACACATTCCTCCCTCAACCAATACAGTTATTGCACTTCAAAAATTGTTAGAGGGACTTCGATAGTCAGGGGGATAGACAGGCATTTCTGCAACCGACGGCATGTGTCTTGCATGGTGAGTTGCCTCCCTGGTGCCAGGGTGAAGGACATCACTGAATTAGTGCAGAACATTTTAAGGGGGGGAAGGGGAACAGCCAGAAGTCCATGTTGGAACCAATGACATAGGTAGGAAAAGGATTGAGGTCCTACAGACAGAGTTTCAGGAGCTAGGGAGGAAGTTAAAGAGCAGGACTTCAAAGGTAGTAATTTCTGGATTACTCCCAGTGCCACATGCTAGTGAGTATAGGAGCAGAAAGACAAGACCGGTTAACCTGTGGCTGGAGAAATAGTGCAGGGGGGAAGGCTTCAGATTCCTAGGGCATGGAGACCAGTTTTGGGGCAGGGGGGACCTGTACAAGATGGATGGGTTGCACCTCAATAGGGCTGGGACCAATGTCCTCAGAGGGAGGTTAACCAGTACAGTGGGGGGTTTAAACTAATTTGGCAGATGGAGGGGCACCAGGATGAAGCGTAGAGAGGAGATACAAGGTGCACAGGGAGCTGGGAGAGACAAACAGCATTAGAATAAAGAGTAGTTCAGAAATAGGATGGGTAAGACAGGGGAGAAATGCGAGGCAGACTAAAATTTGTTTAGAGTACATATGTGTAAATGCATGGAGTGTGATAAATAAAGTTGGTGAGCTGCAGGCACGGGATTATGATGTAGTGGCAATAACAGAGACCTGGTTCAAACAAGGGGAGGATTGGGCGCTTGATATTCCTGGCTACAATGTATTCAGGAAAGATAGGGAAGGAAAAAAGTAGTGGGGGGGTGCTGGCAGTATTGATCAAAGATACTGTTACAGCACTTGAAAGGGATGACGTACTTGAGGCGTGAAAGACAGAATTTATTTGGTTAGAATTAAGGAACAATAGAGGAGCTATTATGATGCTGGGTATATACTATAGACCACCAAATAGTGGGAAGGAGATAGAGGAGCATATTTGCAGGCAAATGGCAGAAAGATGCAAGAGTAGTGATAATGGGGGACTTCAATTATTCCAATATAGACTAGGAAAATAACAGTGTAAAGGGCAAAAAGGGGGAGGAATTCCTGAAATGTGTATTAGAGAACTTTCTTGATCAGTATGTTTCCAGCCCAATGAGAAAGGAAGCAGAGCTGGATCTAGTTCTGGGGAATGAAATGAGGCAGGCGGAGCATGTTTCAATGGGAAAGCATTTTGGAAACAGTGATCACAATATCATTACGTTTAGAGTGGTAATGGAAAAGGACAAGAAAAAAATCAAGCAAGAAAATACTCAACTGGAGGAGGACTAATTTCAGTGAGTTGAAAAGGGATCTGACCCAGGTGGATTGGAATCAAAGATTGGCAGGTAAAACAGTAAATGAGCAAAGGGAGGCCTTCAAAGAAGAGATAGTTCGGGTACAGACTATACACATTCCCACAAAAGGGAAAGGAAGGACATCCAAAGCTAGAGCTCCCTGGATGACTAAAGATATGGAGATTAAAATGAAACAGAAAAAGGAGGCTTATGATAAATTTAAGGTTCATAATACAGTAGAGAACCAAGTTGAATACAAAAAAAGGGACCAAAAAGGAGATCTTCTTGTGGAAGCAGAGGGCATGGCTGAGGTACTAAAAGAATACTTTGCATCTGTCTTCACTAAAGAAGAGGATGCTGCCATTGTAGCAGTAAAGGCAGAGGTAGTAGAGAAATTGGATAGGATAAAAATAAAGAGGTACTTAAATGGTTGGCAGCGCTCAAAGTAGAAAAGTCACCCGGTCCAGATGGGATGCAACCTAGGTTGCTGAGGGAAGTAAGGTTGGAAATTGCAGAGTCTTTGGCCACAATCTTCCAATCCTCCTTAGATATGGGAGTGGTGCCAGAGGACTGGAGGACTGCAAATGTTACACCCCTGTTCAAAAAATGGGAGAGGGATAAACCTGACAATTACAGGCCAGTCAGCCTAGCATTGGTTGGAAAAATCTGGGTTAATAAATGAAAGCCAGCACAGATTTGTTAAAGGCAAATAGTGTTTGACTAACTTGATTAAGTTCTTTGATGAAGTAACGGAGAGGGTTGATGTGGGTAGTGCGGTTGATGCTATGTATATGGACTTTCCAAAGGCGTTTCATAAAGTACCACATAATAGACTTGTTAGCAAAATTGAAGCCCATGGGATTAAAGGGGCAGTGGCTCTGTGGATACAAAATTGGCTCAGGGACAGAAAGCAGAGCTTATTGGTGAACGGTTGTTTGTCAGACTGGAGGGAAGTGTGCAGTGGTGTCCCCCAGGGGTTGGTGTTGGGACCACTGCTCTTTTTGATATATATATTAATGATCTGGACTCAGGTACACAGGACATAATTTCAAAGTTTAGAGATGACACGAAACTCAGAAATGTAGTAAACAGTGAGGAAGATAGTAAGACTTCAGAAGGACACAGACAGACTGGTAAAATGGGCAGGCACATGGCAGATGAAATTTAATGCTGAGAAGTGTGAAATGATTAATTTTGGTAGGAAGAATGAGAGACAATATAAACTAAATGGTATAATTTTAAAAGGGGTGTACATACACAAATATTTGAAGGTGGCAGTACAGGTTGAGAAGGCTGTTAAAAAGGAAAAACAGGATCCATGGGTTTATAAATAGAGGCATAAGGGGAGATTTTAACCCCCAAGAACGGGTGGGTTGGGGGCGAGCGGGAAGTTAAAATAATAGAAATTTGAAGCGCGACCGCAAACCGGCTCCAATGTGTTGACTTCCAGTTTAACGGAAGCGCATTTGGCTGCGTGCGAGAAACCTACTCATCAGAGGCGGGTCAATAATTATTACAGGCGGGTCGCAAATTATCAAAGCAATTTACATGATTAACAGATGTTAATGAGGTGATTTTAAATTGAATTCAACATTCATTTCTTTACTGGCAGGGCTGCTTGCCCCTTTGAAACGGGTGCTACAGTGTGTGGATGAATTGATATATGGGAGTAGCCTGCTTAAAGATTGAGACAAGGAGGAATTTCTTCAGAGGGTTGTGAATCTTTGGAATTCTCTACCCCAGAGGGCTGTGGATGCTGAGTCGTTGAGTATATTCAAGGCTGAGATAGATTTTTGGACTCTAGGGGAATGAAGGGATATGGGGATCGGGCGGGAAAGTGGAGTTGAGATTGAAGATCAGCCATGATCTTATTGAATGGTGGAGCAGGCTCGAAGGGTTGTAAGGCCTACTCTTGGTTCAATTTCTTATATTCTTAAAGGTGAGCATCACATTTTAAGTTTTAAGAACATAAGAACATAAGAAATAGGAGCAGGAGTAGGCCAATCGGCCCCTCGAGCCTGCTCCGCCATTCAATAAGATCATGGCTGATCTGATCCTAACCTCAAATCTAAATTCATGTCCAATTTCCTGTCCGCTCCCCGTAACCCCTAATTCCCTTTACTTCTAGGAAACTGTCTATTTCTGTTTTAAATTTATTTAATGATATAGCTTCCACAGCTTCCTGGGGCAGCAAATTCCACAGACCTACTACCCTCTGAGTGAAGAAGTTTCTCCTCATCTCAGTTTTGAAAGAGCAGCCCCTTATTCTAAGATTATGCCACCTAGTTCTAGTTTCACCCATCCTTGGGAACATCCTTACCGCATCCACCCGTTTTGGTTGGCAAATACATTTTTTTTTAAAACTTAGTATTTTGCTTGATCTGCATTTGTATTAATGCATTAGTTTTTGTTGTTGTTTGGGTATATTATTTTTTACATTTAAAGATTTTTATTTCCAAATGCATTTCTTACAACTGTCTTGCTTTTGCCTGCTATTTTGTGGGTGTGAATGAAACTTTTCTGTACCAGCTCGTACCAAGCCACCAATGGTGCTGTGTTAAATGAGTCAGTTGGCTGTCCACAGAGGCCTTGTTTACAAAGGACAACACGTCCATCACTTTCCCCATGGAAAGGAGCTCGACAGGGCACCAAACATTTGCTGTATGCCACAGGATTGAGAGTACAGCACATAGCAGAATACAACCACGTCCTATACATACATTACATTACATTTTGTGCTTCTCAATTTTGAAAGCCTGGCAAGATCTCCGTCAAGATGCCTTGCTGCCTGTCCCAAGCTACCCTGTGAAGTGGCTGTGCCCAATTCTGAATGATCATCAAAAGTCGGTAGCTTTGGCTTAGTGCCAGCAAGTAACTTAATGAAGAATGTGCAAAATCTTTCATTTTATTTTGCATGGCACATACATACTTGTCTTGACAAAGGCCGACTAATACTTAAAATTTTATGAACCTTTATAATGGCAAAAACACTATTTGCCTCCATATGCAGATATTTAAAGAAGTGCTCAGATTTTGCACATCCTCCATGATATAGTCAGTCTTTCTTCACCAGACACTGGAAGACTGCATAACCAAAGCAAACTCTTATCTTTTAACCTACTGGTTCTTTTGATCAGGATTTCAGATGATCTTAACAATTTTACACTGAACTATAGAATTTAACAGTATATATAACAGTATAAAACAGATATGAATAAAGCACTTTTGAGTGTGGAAGAAGTCAGAATGGTAATGGCAGGTAAGTAAAAGAAGAGCAACTGAAAAACAAAGGGGACATGAAAAATAAGCTGCAAAATCTGAATGCTGCTGATTTCCGAAATATTCAGATTTATGATGATCAGCTGGGCCCAGAGTTGAAAAAGAGCAAAGAAATGATGAGCTTCAGCCTCTTTCACCCAAAGAGTATGATTAATTGTTGTTTTGATGAAGAAGCATTATTGGCATTTTTAATAAAATTGCTCTTTTATTAAATTCTGAAGAATTGACAAGCGATCTTAGACTGCAACCAATAGCAGCAGGTGGTGTATATTTTCCAATTGCAAAGTCCAGTTTCACAGGAACAAAATAGGTGCTAGGGGACCAGAAAATCTGGCTCAGATTCATATAGCTGGATCTGTGATGCAATTTGCCAACAGGCCTTTTAGAGCAGCTTAAAGCAGTCTTAACGAAAAAAAGTCATAGCTTCATTAAAATATTATAGTCAATTAAAATGAAGTTCAGCATGGTTTTTTCATACATTCACGATGGAATTAGGCTGGGTGCTCCTTTTGTCCATCCAAAGTGGGTCTCAGATTAGCTCAATGAGTGATGAATGTCTGGTTTGAGGCTTTTTGTTCCTTTTTTATTTGCCAGTTTTACAGTACAGTTTCCACACTAGCTTTTATTATTTGTTGTCTGATAATTAACAGAGAACCCATCTGTAATTGAAGCAGTTGCAAGACTTCAGTAGAATAAGAACAACTGGAAAAAGAGACATGAAAAATAAGCTCTTACAATCCAAACTTTCACAGGAGCTCAGGGAGTGAACAAGGCATCCAAGTAGAAGCTATAGAGTCCCTTGGTGGCCGGCAAGACAAGTTAATATTAATGATGGAGTTGGTTTTGAAGCACCACAAATACAATATTTCATGGTTGAAGCACTACAAGATGAAAGGCGGTACGACAGGGAGATCAGGAGGCACCAGAACCAGACTGCCTATTTACTTCATTATGCCACAACCATATTTGCAGGTCTATGCATACCAATCTGACAATACCTGTGGAAAAGTGGCTATGCAGGTTCCGAGTCAACATGGAGCAACTGTGTCATCTGTTGTAAAGACACATGCTACCAACCTGCACCTTAGGGATGGCACTGCCAATAGCAGGCCTGGTTACCTGCTCCCTCAACTTTTTTGCTTCCACTAGCATGGAATCTTCTGTAATACAAATCAAAGTGCCGTCCACATATAAATCGAATGGGTAACTGATGCAGCATGGCAGCACTTTCATCGCTTTTCCACTGAAGAGCAACAGCAGCAAGACATGCCTGGCCAATGTCACTGCAGTGCTGCATGTCCCAAAGTAGTAAGGTCATTGATGCCAGTCATGTGGCCATCCTGTGTGTGAATGGACAAAGGGAGCACCCATCCCAATCCCATCCTAAATGTAGGGAAAAATCATGTTGAAATTTATTTTAATAGACTATAATATTTTAATGAAGCTATGTGTTTGTTCGTTAAGGCCGCTTTAGGCTGGGCAGTCTTACTTTGGCAGCTTCCTTAAGGTGTGCAATCTTCTTCTGCCTCTGTTCCTATCTCCTGTGGTTACAGTGTACGACCTAGACTGTGGCCACCACTTCCCGCCATGCATGCTGCACTATTATCCTCTAGGGCTAGTTCCCTGGTGTCAAACAGGCAACACTCTTTGCACCCATCTCATATAGCAGCACCTCCATATTGCCAGCCACCTAAACAGAAGCTTTGGGTACTATACTACTCCATCACTCACCCACAGGCTCGGTTTCCCACCTCAAATTTATTTTGCCAGCCACTCTTTGCCCCTTACAGCAGAAGTATATTTCTAAAATAGTTGCATGTTTAGTTATAGCTTTCATAAAGGCTGTAACAATTTTAATGACAAAAGTAAGTAAATTAATGCTTTGTTAAAGAGCTACCTTTTCAGTGATCGCAAAATTAAGAAAGCCATTTCAAATTTTACTTTACATAATGTAATTTACAAAGGCTCTGTATTTTCCACTTAGTACATAGCTCACGGCCTGCTAAGCACTGATGGTCATATTAACTGCTAAAACCTGCTGTTATGGGTTGCAGTCTAAGTTCACTTGTCAATTCTTCAGAATAATTTAACAAAATGGTCACTTAGCCAAAAATAGCAGCAATGCTTCTCGATTAGTAATAAATACTCACCATGCTCTTAATGGTTAGTATTCATTTCTTCTTTCGTGGTTATTCTGTAGGACCAGCCAAACATCACAAATCTGAATATCCTGAATATAAGCGACATCTTTCTCTTACTGACCAATAACTGACTAAATGCTGTGAAGGGTACGGATCCTGACAAATCTATAGCCATTGACTATTTCCACGCAAGTTTAAAAAAGGCAAGACACAACCACCATATTAGGTACTGGAAATAAGTTTATTATTTTGACGCTTCTAGTTCACATTGTATTGTAGAATGCACGGCACAAAAATAATGATCTGTTCAAAGGATAAGCATATAACAAGACAATATTGCACTTTTTTTTTTGCAAGTGTTGTAATAGAAATAGTGAGTACAAACTTTCTGCAATCTGATCCCTCAGTATCTATTTCTCTGTTCTTAATCTTTATCATCAAAGCAAATCATCTCAAAGAAAGACATTCCTGGTCAACATTGGATGCGTTTGCAGATTAAAAGAACAGATATATATTTTAAAAATATATATCTGTTCTTTTACTCTTTTTACACAAATACTTCGAAGCACACAGGTTCACAATTGGATGATACATAAGAAATAACAAAAACCTACTTATTACTGCACTAGTCTCTCAAAGGTATAGTGTAACATTCAAATGTGGCATTCAAAGCATAAAGGCTGTCTGAGATTCCCCAGAACCCTTGAACATCTGCATAATCTTACAATCTTTATAATCACATTTGTACCATGAATACTTAAAGTCTCCAGAGATCTCTGCTTCTGACAACAGTAACATGCAACATTTTTTGAAATGCATTATGCAATTCCTGGTGACTTATTTATTTTCAAAATCATTCAATTTGTCTCTTCTTACCTTCACATTTTAAAAAGAAATCTTAAGCATGATTTATGCTTTTGAGGAATGCATAATATAATTTGACATTTTCCAGCTGAGGTATAGCCTAGTTACAACTACATGCTTCATTACATACAACTCCCTATGAGCGGATGAACAGACAAAAATAGCAAAGCTATTTAAATATAAAAAAAGATGAATTCATGCCAGATGTCCATTTTCCCCTCATCTGAAGACTACTTTTACTGACCAGATGCCAGTTTATGAAGTTGATACAGTTTCCAAACACAATGTATAAAATTATTAATACCTAATTTTCAAAACTATATTGTCAATTTTAGGTTATTCTGCTGCTATATGCCACTGTGCTACTGAACAGTAACATTTTTCTGCCTATATTATATCTGTATCTTCTCTAAAATTGTACTTAAAAGATTGTTTTTCCAAACATTTAACCATTACACATTTTTAGAATACTAACTACTCATAGATATAACATAACACTCAATTTTCACCACATAATAAAAAATATACACCAGGGAATAATAAATGATTGACTTTGTGAAACTATAAATATTTCCAGGAGCATGATGATTAACTTATGAATGACAAGTTATGGGCAGCTCACTATTGCTAAGATTTATCAAGCAGTCAATCGTTCATTATTGTTTATATCACATTAATTTTTAAAAAAATAATTAAATATTGCTTCATTTTAATGGGGTGACTAAGTGCTTAGAGTCCTTTAATGCTCCCTATATCTAATGTGTCTCTTGACTCTTCGCAAAAATAACAGTCACCATTTAAAAATATCTTAAAAATACATATGGGATTAAGCATTAAGCATTCTCAACCTCCAACACACCCCAATTCAACACAGCTGAAGTTTGGAGCTATCGTGACTTTTGTTTTAGCATTATGACCTACCGACATTTGTTGTGTTGGAGACCTGGTACTCAATCCACACAGCTAATGATATGTTCAATAAGTGTGTATCTGGTGCTTGCAGCAGTGCTGATCTTTCAGCCTACGTATGGAATCGAAGAGTGGCAATTTCTGTCTCATGGCAGACAGTAAATTTGAAGATTCAAATTTCTTGAATTTATAATGTACCACAAAACCAAAAATGGAAAAAGAAAACTATACCAGCTTGGTGACTCCTCTGAAATAATATTTGGGCCAATAGGCCCTACCTATAATGGGTGTCCAGGAGGAGGGAAACAGTGCTAGCCTAAGTGCTGAATAACTACAAACTTATTTCCAATTTTGTGGCCACACATGTAATATCGCATTGGCATCACTTTCAGCACCCTTACCCAATCCACGGTAGCTATGTTGAAAGTGCATAATGCAGGGATTTTGATGAAACAACTTGGGCTGTTTGAGTTGTAGACATTAGCTAGAACAACAACTGCTCATGAATCTACCATTAACAAATTCCACAGCAATATACATAGTTTTTACAAATACTTCTCATCTTCTGAAATATAGATTCTATAAACATGGATTCTGGAAATAATTGCGATATTTACTATGCCTACATTTTGGAGCTCGACATGGCCACTGTAAATACAGTTCTAATGAAGGGTCTCCAACCAAAATGTTAAGCTCTTTTAGCCGTGGAACCTAGACAGGATAAATGTGAAGTTGTACCACACCCATCCCCCTGATAAAAAAATTGGAGACTTGTGATAAGAACAAAGCCTGAGAAATATTTTCAGGCCTCTGGTACCTTTGGAAATATGTCCTAGTCAGTAAAGGGTAATATTATTTCATTTATTTGCCTACTTTTCACGTGTTGGCTTTGGGACAATTACAGATGCTGATGGACCTGCTGTGCATTTCTAGTTTCTGTTTTTATGGCAGATTCTCAGCATTCACAGCTGTTCTTTTTATCTCCATTGCAAATACCAGCACTGCCCTCAAATCTAGCTGCACTTTCAATTAATATTTGTGAATTTATTTAATCCCCTTTCAGACACGGTGCAAAATATTTTTAACAGTACCCTGAGCAGCCATTCATCTATCAAATATTTGAGGTGCGATCAGTCCCAAGATTTTCACATTAAATTCCAGTGTTATGGGAAAAATATACCACTGCCAAAAGCCATTTATGCATGCTTATAATTAGCAATAAAATAGAAGTATTCAAAAAATATACAGCTACAAATTTTGAACTTGTGGTATAAACAAAAATCAGTGGGCAACTATGGAATGCTATGCTTATCCCATTCACGAGCAAGGCTTTCAAACACCATTCACATTATAGTCTTTTTCATTCGTGGATTAAAATGATATTCCTGTTTCTATTGAGAATCTTCTATGTAATAAGCTGTGACCAACAGTTGATATGACAAATGCTGAAACTGATGGTTTTCCACTGAACAGCCCATTTGGTGTCTCTTTTTACAAAAAAAAACATGTTTTTGAATGAAACTACTGATGATCTTCCTTTAATATCACCATCAATGCAGAGTAGAGTATGTGTAATAACTGACATGTCTTGCGATATTTTCATTGTGCTGCCCTTGATTTACACAATTTTGAATCTTTTATGATTGCTTAGTGGATTTGTGCAAGCTCTAAAATTCAACATATGCCAACATGCCTCATTTCCCAGCCAGAACAATGGCCAGGCAACCTGCTCTCAGGGCTCTGCAACTTTCTTTCTGAGCCAGTCAATAGGAAGTACACAAGAGTGGTCTGCTGTCACTCATCAGTTGGCATTTGCTCCTTACCCATGAGAAAGTACACAGCTTCTGTAAACATTTCCTTTGATGGCTTAGTTGAGAGAAGGAATTTGTTGCATATGGAAACCGGAAGTGCTATTGAGTTCTTTTTGTTTTTGCCTTTTAGTCCTTCTCTCCCCTCCCCTACCCTGTCCGTTCCTCCAGCAATACCCTGCAGAGTATTTCACCTAGCATCCTGCGTGAGCTGGCAACAATGACCCACAGAGCTAATATGATAAAAGATCAGGATTCAAATTTGTGACTTTCTGGTTGGGATCCCAGTGATCAACTGCTGAAATTGTCTTGTTTGGGGTTAATTATCCATTTTTATTCCTATTGTACAGTTACTTTACCTACTTCAGGGAAGAGGAGAACATGGCAATTTATATAAAATCAAATAACCAGGTGAGAGGGAAGTAAGCACACCACATTTGCAACAAAGTGCAGGTCCGTGCATACAAACCTTGATTTCAGCTACAGTTTTGGCCGAGTGCTAAGTACAAGCCAGACATTTCCTGAAGGGAGGAACAGTATCAGATCGCTCATCTATTTGCAGCCAGATTAAAAGCAGCATCAGCAGAGACCTGTGAGTGGGCTGCTTGGCTGCCAACTCAGCCATGGTGTAGTATATATTGTGGGCAAACCTGGAAGAAAATTTATTAACTTCAGAGGCCATGTTTGTAATATCCTGTGCATGCTCCATACAAGATTGAGATTTTTTTTAAAATTACATTTAAAACCAGTGTTAAACTGACTGCTGAAATCATGCAGTCTTCTTTGTTTTAAACCAGTGAATGTGGAGTAGTGACAACCCTGTATTAGTCACTGACTGAAATAAAAACAGAAAATGATAGAAACACTCAGCAGGTCAGGCAGCATCTGTCGTTAACTTTGTTTCTCTCTTCATATACGCTGCCTGACCTGTGTTTCCAGCATTTTCTGTTTTTATTTCACATTTACAGCATCTGCGGTATTTTGATTTTGTTTTAGTAATTGACTAGTTTAATATAACTACTGCAAGTACTAGTATCAAACCAGTTGCACACACAACACAGGTCCAGTTCCACTGTGCACATCAGCAGGAAGCTGCTCTATCTAGGTATGGCTATATATTTAAATTATTTACAAAATCTGGTTGCAAGATACGTTTGAAAGTTAGAAGTGGTGGTTGTTTATTCAAGGCAGCTAGAAAAACAAGCTTCACTACATTAGAAAACCTGTCATTATATCACCCCCCCAACTCCAACCTGGCAAATCAAAAATGACTCTATTGTATCTCTGGGAGTTACCTATTCACAATAATGTTATTGGGACTGATGCAAAATGGTTAAAAAGTTCTTTGTATACACGGCTGACCTGTAAAACTTTTTCTTTAAGTTTTTACAAAATGTAGGAGTTACTACCTTAATTAAATTGTTAGCATTATTAAACAAAAGCCAGAAGTCATCAGTCCCTGAGGGTGTGCTTTGAGAAAATGAAAGTTGTTAGTACCACAAATATGGGGGAAACTGACGTACTATGAGCAGACCTCGAGTAGCAAGCTCTGTTATATGCATTTTACAGACATTATTTAGTTCTTTGACCTATAGTTCCTAAAATATCTATACATTTATGTCAAAATATGCAACTTTTACTAAAGATTTACATTCGTCCAGCATCAAAAATTTGCACATCTAATGCCAAGCATCCATTTCTTTACTATAAACTACTTCCTAATACCTTTTCAAATTCTCCTGATGCAAAATGGCCACTTTTCACTTGGAGGGTAAATGTTGAGGAGTTACATAGGTTACATTTGTGTGTACCATACAAAATAATAATGGAAGATAATGAATGGTCAAGGGATGTACAGATATGTTTGCAGTCCAGTGTTTGTTTTGCATTTCCTTACACTCCATTTATACGGTTCTCAAACCAAGTCGTGTGCGCACATTCATCTGAAATACATCCTGACCAGCCACTAATCAAATGTAAACTTACTTCTGTGAAGGTAACACCAGCCATATTGGAATTGAATATGCAACACATACATATTATACATGTACCGAAATAGGTTTTTGAAAATTAAGACGTCACTCCATAAAAGAGAACAAAAAAAGACATGCACAGCATAAACTAAAGGAATGTTCTACAAAATTCTAAAGTATAAAGAATGCCACCATTTGCAAATTATCTTGTGCTAAGGAGAATCTCGACTTCTATGACCCCGGAGCAAGCTTACAGATGAGCTTTATAGCTTTGTGACATGCATTTTGGATGAAAGTCGGGCAGGAAGGTCTGGCTGTCATCTGCTCTATTGCCACTCGAAGCTCATAAAACAATGTCCTGTTAATAAAAAGTAGAAAGCCAGTTAGCTACTTCAGATCGTAACACACAACGTATTTGCTATGGAAGACAATGTATTCAGAACATGGCAATAAATCAAAGGCCTGTCCACTTTATATTGAGTGGTTCTCCTGTCTACTCACAAGTCTGTTCATCTGGCAAATGTAGAATGGCTACTCACTTGAGCTGTACTGATCAAATTAATGTATAAAAATTAAAATATTTAATAAATCACCACACAGCATCCTCTAAGTACATTATTGACTCGTACAAGGATTTATGATCTCACTCACACTACCAATGATCAGGTGTTTTCCTTATGCTCAAATGTTGTAACAGATTTCCATTTATGATAATAACTTGTATTATAAAGTTATTTATCATAAAACAGGGCCCTGAGGTCACGTTTTGCATGCGTTGATAGGCAGAGTCAAACATCGTATAATACATTGTCCAAGATGTGCTGTGCTGCAATAGCCTGAAGCACTTGGCTATACCTCAAACTTTAATTGGGTTTCTGTGCCCAACTCCAACATAAAACATGTTGGAATGTTTGATAGAACAAAAGTAAGTAGATAACAGAGCTACTGATGGGGGAACCATTTGGCTCTATAATGTACTGAGATCAATTTAACAAGTTAGGATACTACACATGAGGTGGTTGGAAGCTGGGTGTCAATGCAAGTTTTATTCTCTCTCTCCCTCTGAATTACCAAGCTTAGCAGTGGTGCTATGGGCAGGGAAAAATCAGAGGGCGAATCATTACTGGGTTGTGCATCCTTCCTGCTGGCTGAAGGCAAGCATTGTAAATTAATTGCAGGAACTGGGTGCTGTGGTGGGAGCTATAGAGGGAAGAAAACTCAATGACAGGGATTTCATACCTTTATTTTCTTTTTTTAAAAAAAAGGTGATGTTGTCTACGACATCTAAGAATTTTTGTACAAAATACGTGCTTTGCGAGAACCTTACATAATGTATTTCACTGTTTACCCTCCAAAATTTTAAAAGATTTGACACTTCTCAGGCTTAAGCTACAATGGGCTCGATTTTAAGTGTAAATTGCAGGTGCGTTGGGGGCGGAGACTGCGAAAATTGCAGAAATGCAGAGGGGGGTTCGGAAGCTGGCTCAAACCCGCCGACTTCAGAGTTCCCCACAGGCGCACCTATGTGCGTGCAGGCGTCCCGAATCTGGAAGTCCCGTCCCACCGGCATGATAGTTAAAGAATCAAATGTATCTCATTGAGGTACTTAAGGCACTTTACTTGTGACATAATAGATATTCAGAATGATTTTTTAAACTTACCTGGGCGGTTTCCCACGGCTTCTGATTCACGCCTGGTGAAACCTGATGTCTCCCTCTCCGATCTCCCCCTCTTCACCCCCTCAATGTCCCCCCGTTCTCCCCCTCTTCACCCCCACCCCGATCTTCCACTCTCCCGCCCCCCCCCTCAATCTTCCGTTCCAGCACCAGATGACGTCTCACTCTCTCTCTTTCTCTCTCCTCTCTTCCCCCCCTCTCCTTCCTCCACATTGCAGCTCCTGTCAACAGCCAGCCTGTCAATCAGGCTGGCTGCCAGGCGCGAAACCGGGAAAGAACTTTAATCACCATCAATTACGTTGCGATCATGTCGGAAATGGTGAGTTTTGTTTATTCGGGTTTGCCACGCGCACCTTCACCCCCCCTCTCCCTCCCACTGCCAGCCTGCCACCATTTCAAAATTGAGCCCAATGTGTCAATTTCATATCCTAAAAGGAATGAATGTGTGGTTGTGTAGTGGATTCAATTTTCAATGGGCTGTGCATGGAGCAGTCACACATGCCCAAACAGTCTTCACATGATGAATTTCTGAACTCAACTGGCACTTTCACAAGGAAGCAATATGTAAAAAGAACAAAATTAGAGGGACAGTCACCCCTTTGAGTACCTTATACCAGACAGTGAAAGAACAGTACTACCAGATGGTCAGAAGCAGGTTGCCTGCCTGTCCTCAAGGCTCGAGATGATGTGTAGTGTGAAGAGACCAACAGAAGAGGTGGGTAATATGCTACCTACAAAAACTTTAAAAACAAATTCATACTATAACTTGAATCTTAACTGAATTGCATTAATAAGAGTTTCTTACTCTGTCACAATGTAGTAAGAATGTTGATGAAAGAAGGAATTTAGGAACATATGGTTTCTAAACAAAAACCGTGATGCAGAGAGGCTATGTAGGGGTCAAAGCAATGAGGAGAGTGTTCCATCTGTACATTTGAAAATTAATATCAAATTAAGTCACTGACAATTTAACAAGAAAATACAAATCATGTAGAATTTAATGTAGAATTAACCTTATCTGTCTCACCACACAAGTCAGCAATCCACTGAGAAAATCACAGGTTCATGCAATAGGAAAAACAGAATTGTTCCAACAACAGACACTCTCGTCTGATGTTCAATGCTTTTTCTTGCATTAATGGATTTATTTTATTACCAGCACCCCCACACCCTGCTATATTAATACGCAGAATTTCCAATGACAGCAAACACATTAATGGTGCTTGCATTTGGAATGCAATCAAAGGATTCATTGCTCCATGACAGCTTCAATCAATAAAGCAGCGGATACAAAAAAAGCAGCTTGATGAAGGTATATTTATGCTTATAATTTTGAGACTGCCTGTGCCATGCACGTAAACATATTGATTGAGTTTTCAAAATGAGTATTAGAATAAAATCAGAAGGCAAAAATAAGAGTAAAAGGCACTGAATGCATCTCAGTGGTATACAAGTATGAAAACTTGTGTGACATCAATCATTTTTATCCAACAGAAATTAAACCAAGCCTTTTACCGAAGTAAAACACACACGTTCCATTTTTCAGCTTTTCCTAGTATAGTTTCCATTCACAATATTTTCCACCTTGAACTCTTTTGGGTTTTAAAACTTTGTCTAAATTAAGCCAAAATTGGGCAGGTTGCAGAGAAAGAGGAGGGCATTAGGAATATAACCCTTTGAATATGAAAGTAGGGATGCCAACATATTGGAATGTTTCCAAGATATTGTTTGAGGGTGCAAGCACAATTCCCTTTGCCTGGAATATAGTATCTGCATGGTAGTGATGTTATCTTGCCACGAACATACGGCAATCGATGAGATTCAGTTTCCCCTTCATTTCAGTACTAAAAAAAATTGTGTTTGTTAGCAATTGCTTTTAGTGAATAAAATGCTGTGCTGAGTTCTGTCAGGTTTGGTGAGCTGTCTGTGTGCTACATACAGCAAGAGCTTCTGCCTGCGCTGTTAAAAATAACTTGAAACATTTTCTGGTACAAAATTAAATATTATGATGATTACAGTCATAAACCTGGCAAAGAAAAAAATGGGGTTGATCCAGTTTGTATAGTTTCAACAGGACAGTTAATGACAGATATGTTCAATAAACTTTTATCTAGCCAACAGCGTATTGACAATGCCAGTGTTTTGTTTTATGCATTTTCCTATTTTGGCTTTCAGTGCTGAAAACAATGTTGTCTAGTTGCACTTGCCAAGTTGCGAAGGAAGGCTGTTCAGAAGTTTTGCTGGCAGATGACCTCATGGGGCTTCAGGCATTCTTTGCATATCATCAGCTATCAACTGCACTGATGGGCAATGGTCAGATGCTGTGAAGCTTAAACCAAAGACTTGTCTTAATCCCTGTTCTGTGACATGATTAATGAGATGGAATTCCCATTCTGGGCTTCCTACCAATCAATAGGCAGATGGGCAGCGGTGGATGCAGACACTCAAAGCAACAAGACAGTAGGAGCAACTGAAGCCCTTGATAATTTCAGCTCAGGCAATTGGGTTAGAAAGAATTTTTTTGACATTTAATGAAAATTTGATTGCACCCTAGACTATTGTATAATTCTGATTGGCTGACAAGGTGCATCAGTACACATTACACACAACATTGACTTTGGTTCCATTTGTAGAGGCTCAATTCTATTAGCTGTGACAGTTGAGTTCCTACACCTTTGTCGTTTTGTATACCACATTTTCTCTTTACTCCGGTTAATAGGAGGTATCATTCATTTTAAATAATTTATAGCAGAAGCTTTGTATATTAGTACTGAATGAAAATAATGCTTCTGAATACTAATCCTGCACTGACAAACAAATGCATTTTTAATGTATTCCCTTTTCTCTTCTGCAGCTCGAAATGGGATCAATTGAGGGCTGTGATAGTGAAACATCACAATGACTATATCAATAAAACAAAAAAAAAGCAACAAGATCTGACTGAAAGATCTTTTAACTATTAGTGGTCATGAAATACTACCTATCCCAAATATGAATTTAACATTAATCTGAAGAGAATGGATTTAATTTCATGTTGTGGATAAGAAAGTAATGACTGAAATTTTGCACAGCTGCTCAGTACATTCTTCTGCATGCATACTTAAAATGCAAACTCATTAAAGTGAATGAAACGTCAAAAAAAAATTCTGGCTCAGTACATCTATTTAAAAGAGGCTATTAACATTATAATTTGAACTAATACAGTACACAATAAATTACTCCGGCTACAGATCAAACGTTAACTATTGTAAACTAGACTTCTTCAAAGGGAGGCAACTCGGTTTAGTTTAAAAATGCATTTTTTCTTTAAATGGGCTGATGCCACCCAACATTTCAAATTTATGATGGGTTTTGATAGGGTAAATAGGGAAAAAAATATTTCCACTGGTCAGTGAGTTGGTAACCAGAGGCATAAATTTAAGATCATAATCAAAAGAACAAAGGGAAAGGCTGAGAGAATTTTTTTTTCATGCAGAAAGTTGTGAAGCCATGAAATCCCCTACCAGAAACAATGGTGGATGCAGAATCCATAGCTTTTAAAAGGGAAGTGAATAAATATCTAAAAAGAAAACTTTAAAAGCATATGGGAAGCAGCGGGGGAATGGGACAAAGTGGGATTGTTCTTTCAGAGGGCCAACATAGGCACGGTGGGCTGAATGGCCTCCTTCTGTGCTGTAAAATTCTATGATTTCACTAGTTACGCTCTTTATGCTGAGGGACAATGGGATTAATTCAGTCGTTGAATTTTGTTTGGCTATGGAGAATGACAGAGATCCTTCTCAAATTCCTATCTTGTAGTAATGATCTGTTTAACAGCTCATTAATACAAGTCAATAATACAAAGTTCAATGTCAGGACTCTGTTTAAATGTATAATCCACAAAACATTAAACACCTAAGTTATGAAAACCTGTGCATAACTTTACATTACAATTTATATTCAAATTTAAAGCAGAAATACCAATATTTTATCAAAGGAGATGGAAAGACCAAGAATATTTGGAACATTAAATACTACTCCGCTAGATCTGCTCCATTTATACAGCAAGGTTTACCTCTGCCCTTCCAATAGTTTATAGCAGGGGTTGAGGGGCACAAGATTGGGTAGGAACCCCACATGCCCCATTCCCATCCATTTTCGCGACCATTCCTGTTTTCCAGCATCATTTCCGCTGGATGTTAAAAGCGCCTACTCAAATACAAATGGGCACATTTAGATGAGGTGACAATGACAGAGTATCAGGTAGGTAAAGCTATAAGGCCATAGCATTTTGGGTTTTAAAAGTAGCGGCACAGAGTACAAGAGTAAAATAATGATAAATTTAGACAAGGTAATGGTTAAGCCACATTTAGAGTACTGTGTGCAGTTTTGTGCACCCTACATTATAAAGGATGTTAAAGCCACAGAAAATGTACAGCATATATTCACCAGGATGGGGCCAGGGATGGGAAACTATAGTTATGAGGTGAGACCTGTGCTACTAGAATTATTTCCACTGGAGCAGAGAAGGCTAAAAGGAGATTTAACAGGGCTTTTTAACACTATGAAGAGTTTTGATAGGGTGAAAAACTATTTCCTCTGGACAGGGAGTTGGTAATGAGAGGTCATGCATATAAAATGGTTACTAAGAGATAGGAAGCAGATTATGAGAAATGTCTTTATGCAGAGTGTTGCTGGCGCATGGATGCCTTTGTTACAGGGAGTAGTTGAGGCAGAGACCTTCGCATCTATTAAGGAAAAATTGGTTAAATATTTGAAGCGGAGGAGGATGCAGGGGTATGGGGAAGAGCAGAACAGTGGGATTAGATTTGGATTGCTCTAGCAAAAAGCTGGCACAAACATGATGGGCTGAATGGTCTTCTTCGATGCTAAAAACCTCTATGGTTCTATGGTGACATTTTCCCTCACTAACACCTCAGCAATTCTGGATGCTAAGAACTCCAGAACATAAGAGCCATCCAGTGCTGCCAGGAGAGGTATAATGCCGGTAAATGTTTAAAGGGCCAAAGCAGGTTTGGCAACTGATGGAGGTAAGATGGATACCATTATCCACTGCAGAACACAGCTCCTTCTCTACTCCATACTCACCTCCTACTGCATTAAGTAAGTCTTTTTTTCCATTTCCCACAACTGATCCCATATCCTGAGTTTGTCTTTGTGCAGTTATACTGTAGTTACCAATATATCCATTTGCAAATGGCAGTACATTCTATATGTTGCCTGCGATACAGACTGTCAGATTCTATCAGACAGTCCTACTCATGCACACTTACACACGTATAGAGGTCTGCTCTTGGAAGTTAAATTTTAAATGTAATGAGAACACATGCAGGAACACCTGTGTTGCACATTAAAATAAGTAAAACAAGTACTAACTGAATATCTGTGAAAGGAGGTCCAAGGGAGCCCTAGCACTTTATATCCAATTTAATGCCACACTGGAATGACTATGAGAGATTCCCTATGCAGTCAGTGCAGAACTATGCAGTCAGCTTCACAACTAGAGTTAGACTACAGTTTTTCTGTCATTCCTAGGCTTTGCCATGACACTAAATCTGTGGAATAAACATGCTCTTCGGATTTCCTCAATTTACACTCAGATTTTTTTGTGAACTTTCGCAAATATAAGAAAATATACCTAGTGTCAAAGCAGTTCTATGCTGTGGTCTCCTAAAGCCAGGTCCCAGTGGTGAAAGGACAATGTACTAATCCATCAGGTCATCCAGTCCCCTTAAGCTAAACAAGTCTCAGTTTTAAAGTCTGTATTATTCATTTCATTTGTACTTGAACGAAGTTGGATTCAGCATGATCACGTGATACCGTTGATGACTTCAACATCAGGGACTCTCTTGAAAACAACACAGGAGTTGAACCAGAACATAGAAAGATGATCATTCTTCCTGTCCATGGTCAAAATAGTGATTACCACAAAACTCATCAGCAGTGGGAGTCTGAAGGCATTTTAATATTAATAGATAGTGCACTGTGGTTGACAGGCAGACAGTACTCTGCATAGCTGCATCAATTTTTGACTTACATCTTTTTTTCAAGAAAGGTGACATGATTCATATGCCCAGTTCTCCAATCTGGCTGGATCCATACTTGTTTTTGAATTTTATTATACCTTCAGGTGATTAGTTAAATAATTTCAACCACAGATCTCTTTGTTGTAACTGATGTAGTAAAATCATTCTTGCACCCAAATAAGGAAATTGAAACACCTAAATATTGGCTGTTGCTGCATGGCACAATCAATATTAAACCATCTTCATAGCAATTTTTTGACCCTTGTGCACGAACCACAGAAAGTTAACATGCAGGTATAGCAAGCAATTAGGAAGGCAAATGGTATGTTAGCCTTTATTGCAAGGGGGTTGGAGCATAAGAGTAAGGAGGTCATGCTGCAGTTCTATAGGGCTCTGGTGAGACCACACCTGGAGTACTGTGTACAGTTTTGGTCTCCTTACCTAAGGAAGGATATACTTGCCTTAGAGGGAGTGCAACGAAGGTTCACTAAATTGAATCCTGGGATGAGAGGGTTGTCCTATGACAAGAGATTGAGTAGAATGGGCCTATATTCTCTGGAGTTTAGAAGAATGAGGGGTGATCTCATTGAAACGTATAAAATTCTTAGCGGGCTTGACAGGGTAAATACTGAGAGGCTGTTTCCTCTGGCTGGAGAGTCTAGAATAAGGGGACATAGTCTCAAGATAAGGGGGTTGGCCATTTAGGACCGAGATGAGGAAAAATCTCATCACTCAGAAGGTTGTGAATCTTTGGAATTCTCAACCCCAGAGGGCTGTGGATGCTCAGTTATTGAGCATATTCAAAAGAGTGAGATCAGTAGATTTTTGGACACTAAGGGAATCAAGAGATATGAGGATAGGGCAGAAAAGTGGAGTTGAAGTAGAAGATCAGCCGTGATCTTATTGAATGGCGGAGCAGACTTGAAGGGCCGTATGGCCTACTCCTGCTCCTATTTCTTATGCTCTTATCTTATGTTCTTGACAGTCATCTATCATTCCATTGGTTATTCTATAACAGGTTCCCACAGGCAACAATTACAAAATTTGTGATCTGTTCTATTCCCAGGATGAGTTTCACAATGTCTTAATCTGAGGTGTCAGTTCAATGTGACCAACCTTACTATAGGTAAATACTGTTAATAGACTCAAAGAATTGGCCATGTTCATCAGGCAACATTTGTCACCATTAATAAAAAAATTGGCCAGACCCTGCGAGCTGGCTTTTCCCTTTTTCATCTCGTGTTACAGACTTTCTTTGCTTAACTTTTGCCATCTGTTTTTTTAAAATCAATGATTGATTTAATATCAGGTTCTGCATTGGAACTACCCAGGTTTAACCAGATCTGCTGCACTTTTGCAGTCTTTAGAAAATGATGTATTACAACAGATTCAAACAGTTGCTGCTTTCCATTTGCACCCACAGTGATTGTTGGATGGCGTATATCTCAGATAATGTCTCCTGTTCACTGTTGTACATAAAATCCATCTGCTACCTTTGGAAATTCAATGGCTCACCATTGACTAATTGCTCCTTGGCATTAACTGATTGCTTTTTTCTGTAAGTACGATGTAGTGGGTGCTTAAAGAACTCAGACTGCGTATGTAACTTGACTATTTACTCTGTGACTGCATGAAGTTCACAGATGTCTCAGATGGTTCCCTCAGTTTGCTGCTTTGAATGTCTGGAGCTCACAGATATGTCAGATATTTTTCTCAAATTCTGATGTTTCAGTTCAGCCTGTTGCTGCAGTCATTGTCCAAACTGTTCCATATCTTTCAAATGTAAGGAATCTTACAACACCAGGTTATAGTCCAACAATTTTATTTTAAAATCACAAGCTTTCGGAGATTATCTCCTTCGTCAGGTGAGTAGTGAATGAGAGGTTCTCAAATCGCATATCTTATATTAGGCTGGGACACCATCACACCAATCAAAGGTGTCGTTGGTGTTCAGACAGGTTAGCCACGGAAAACAGTAGGTCCCAGTATGTTGAATACACAATGTGTCAAATTACACAGACAGAGAGAGAAAGAGACCCGAAAGGCAGAGAGAGAGAGAGAGAGAGAGAATTTCCAGTTGTATTAAAAACAGATAACTTTTTTTTCCTTGCTGGTGGGGTTACGTGTAGGGTGACATGAACCCAAGATCCCGGTTGAGGCCGTCCTCGTGGGTGCGGAACTTGGCTATCAATTTCTGCTCGACGATTTTGCGTTGTCGTGTGTCTCGAAGGCCGCCTTGGAGAACGCTTACCCGAAGATCAGTGGCTGAATGTCCTTGACTGCTAAAGTGTTCCCTGAATGGGAGGAAACCCTCCTGTCTGGCGATTGTTGACAATCGCCAGACAGGAGGGTTCCCTCCCATTCGGGGAACACTTTAGCAGTCAAGGACATTCAGCCACTGATCTTCGGGTAAGCGTTCTCCAAGGCGGCCTTCGAGACACACGACAACGCAAAATCGTCGAGCAGAAATTGATAGCCAAGTTCCGCACCCACGAGGACGGCCTCAACCGGGATCTTGGGTTCATGTCACCCTACACGTAACCCCACCAGCAAGGAAAAAAAAGTTATCTGTTTTTAATACAACTGAAAATTCTCTCTCTTTCTCTCTCTGTCTGTGTAATTTGACACATTGTGTATTCAGCATACTGGGACCTACTGTTTTCCGTGGCTCACCTGTCTGAACACCAACGACACTTTTGATTGGTGTGATGGTGTCCCAGCCTAATATAAGATATGTGATTTGAGAACCTCTCATTCACTACTCACCTGACGAAGGAGATAATCTCCGAAAGCTTGTGATTTTCAAATAAAACTGTTGGACTATAACCTGGTGTTGTAAGATTCCTTACATTTGTTCACCCCAGTTCATTACCGGCATCTCCACACCATATCTTTCATTGGAACTGCTATTGTAACTGTTCATTACCATACAGCTGCTGTGCAGTCTAATGTGACAAGTCAAACTATCACACTATCTTCTGCAAGATATAAGTCACCCTAATGATTCCTGACCTCTGTGCCTATAGGTACATCTTAGTACCAGCCTCACGACATCTTCAAAGCTTTTGGCAATGTCTGTTACAATGTATTTCTAAATGAGCTATTATCAAATGATTTCCCACCAAAGTTAATAGACTTCTAGGTTCCTTTCTATCCGTCAATTCAGGCATTCCCAGGGTTCTGTCCTCTCTTCCACTCTGCTCCTCCTGTATATCCTCCTCCCATTCTTCACCCACCCGTATCCACTTTTTTTTTGTTTGATTCCATCAATTAGTCAACTTCCTTCAGAAATCATGCTTTCAGTACACAGTACCACACCATGATCTCCTCCATACTCTGCAACAGAGTAATGAAAATTTTACTGCAATTCATCAAAGACAGGTTCATCATGCCTTTTGCAAGTAAAAATCAACAGCAAACATCTCCTACCTTTGGTGGCTCCCTCCTTAGTTTATTTTTCATCTATTGCCATTCCTGGTCTTGCGATACTCTGACCTTACATGTAACTCCTGCGTCCCTTCATTCCCAGAGCTGCCTCCAAGAAGATTGGTTTCCCTTTCTCCTCAACAATTCTCAATTCTCACCATCCAAGACATAAACACTATTCATATATCTGGGGAGGTGCTTCTTACATACGTTTCCCATTCCCAGATGAGAACAGAAGAAAAGACTTGTCATTTGATAGGCGATCCCTCTCTCAACTCCAGTATCCAACCCCTTTCCTGCCATCTCAAACTTACTTTTATTTCACGGAAAATTTAATTCCATCAACTGTACACTTTGTCATCTTTTTTTATTGAACAAGTGAGGAGGTACAGTGAAACTATGTTCCATCAATGCTACCAAACAGAATGTGTGCTGCCTGGATAATGAGTGGAACTGAATAGGTGTAGCAAATCTATTCTGTGCTTACCACTGAACGTAACCTAATTTACAGCCCTTGAGAAAAAGTGATCAAATACAAACAAAAGAACCTAAGGAGGTCATTGCAACCAATGTTCAGTCAGTTACAATATGCATAGTTTGCAATTTCTGAGGCATTTTACTGTCACATTTTATTATGGTTGAAGTGGTGCTGTTGGCTTTCTGTGGAAATATGTTTGTGCACATTAAATTCTGTTTTTATGGGGAATACAGAAATACTAAAATAAAAAACTTCAACAAAATCTTAAGAAAAAGATTGGGCTGTAAGGAAATGACATCAAAAGGTGTGCTGTAACCAATTGAAAGAGTATTATAGCCCTTTATGATACTAGTCCTGATGACTTACAGTGTAGCATAGGTACAAGGTGGTGTTTTAGTTTCCCCTCCCCTCACAATATGACACACATATTGTTTAAAAGAAGTCACTTTAAATTCAACTGAGCTACTTAGTGATTTAAAAAAATCCAATTCCTGCATCCATTCACAAATAAATGACTAAAGGATTAAAAATTGACAATTAAGTATCGACGCTAATACTGCAAAATGACTAATCTATTTCAATATTTTTAAGCCCAGATATTAAAAAATAAATTGTTATATTTTGACTACATACAGAACCTTGCATTGTGTTACTGTGCTTCCAGCAACCTGATCTACAAGATCTGCACTACAGAATATAAAGAATGATGTAATTTGTATGTATTTACCAAGAGGTTAAAAGCTCTGTAATGTTTTGGTTAAATTCAGCATTATCTGAATACTATTACCTACCTCTGTGTTATTTTGTAGTCTTAGTAACAATGATCACTGCATTCAAACAAATAAGCAATGGGGGAAAAAATGTTTCACCTACCTGCAGTAAGGGTTTCTTCGAGATGCATACCTTAAGGTCAGGAAACGATAGTAGAAAAAGGGGAGGAATAAGTGAGCCCGGCCACTGTGAAACAAACACATACATCTGGTTGACAATTTAATAAGTTTGAACATAAAAATTAAGATCAAAGTGATACATCAAAGACATTCAGCTGTATCAGAATCCTAAGTAAAGTACTGACAGAAAGATTGAAATGATCAAGCACGAACTTAGAGAACATTTACTTGTCTCTATTTCTTGCACATATATAAAACAAATAGTTTTTTAAAATCCTATTGGAGACATTACTAATTCCCCTAACCTACATAACTATTCAACCAAAAATGGCATAAGCCAATTCTTATCTGGGTGAACCAGCTGATACTATAATTATCAATGTCCTTCCTTGTCGTTACAAATTTGTGTCTACTATAGATACCTTCTGTAAGTGATCTTACTTTTAGGAGGGTTGACTCACATTGCTCCATATCTATTTGTACAATTGCATGACCTGGAGCTGTAAGAATCGTACTCCCTTGTGACCAATTCTGGATATCTGTGTCTTTTGAACATGTACTTCTTCAATTTCTCTGAGCAAACACTTAGTGAGGAGAGGCTTGATATTAATCCTTGTGCTGCTTTATTTCGGAGCAAATGAACATACATAGCAACAGGTATAATTATAATCACTTAGTTGAATTAATACAACTTATCTTTATGTAATAATACAAACTTAGAACATGCCGTGCTTCCCCAATAAATGGGTCATCTCACTTGACGTAAATAAGATGTCTTCTAACTATCTTCCATCATTTCTAACCTCTTTGTGTCAGTGAAGGTCTTCACAGCTTCCTCTTTTACAAAATCTGAGTGCCTTTTCAGCCTTTCTGTTTCAAAAGCCTGTGTTCTAGTGTGCCGGTGTCTCTTTTTATTTTATTTCCCTCTTCAAAGACTGACAACAAGATACGAGGGCTTTCCAACACAGTGGGTGTGAAGGGTTTTTCAATTACTCAGACAAGCTAACAAATTATATATTGTTCAGTATCTGGTGAAAACAACTTCCATTTTCTATAAACCATCCCTTCTCTATGTGCCTTTTTTAAACTTGTGGGCAAGACCAGTGATACTGAACCCAAGAGAATATCTAGAGCAGATGGAAAACTTTAACAGGCTTGATTGGTATTGATTTCAAAATTTAATGATCTAAAAGCTTGATAAGGTTAATATGATATAGTTTTGTAAACTACAAAGGAAAATAAAAGTAAGAAACAATGCCAGGCATCAATTTTCAGAGAATATAGACTTTTCCCTAAACTTAAAAATCATACAACTATCTTCTTAAAACCTGAGAACCTATTAATAAAGTTTGCTAATTTAGACACAAGGGGGGTGATTTTAAAACGGACCCGGGAAGGAGGCGGAGGGTCAAATTGAGGTCGGGAAACCCATTAATAAGGGTTTCCCGGACTCCCTTACGATTTTGACGAAAGGACGTCTTTTATTTTTTTTGTCGGTTTCCGACAGATTGACAGGCTGGATTCAGTCGGATCGGAGACCAGCCAGGGAGAGGACGTGTTCAGGTAAGTCTGCAGGTAAGTCTTTGTTTGTATGGATGGGGGGGGGGGGGGGGGGAAACACAGGTGGGCATGGGGGGGGGTGCGAGTCATGGGGGATGGGATCGGGGGTCATTGCGGGGGTCCGCGATCGTTGAGGGGGAGGGTCGGGGCCTGGGCGGGAGGATCGGGGCCGGGGCCGGGAGGATTGGGGTCGGGGAAGCATCGGGGTCGGAGGGAGGATCGGAGGGAGCATCGGGGTCGGAGGGAGGATCGGAGGGAGGATCGGGGTCGGAGGGAGGATCGAGGTCGGAGGGAGGATCGAGGTCGGAGGGAGGATCGAGGTCGGAGGGAGGATCGAGGTCGGAGGGAGGATCGAGGTCGGAGGGAGGATCGAGGTCGGAGGGAGGATCGAGGTCGGAGGGAGGATCGAGGTCGGAGGGAGGATCGGGGTCGGAGGGAGGATCGGGGTCGGAGGGAGGATCGGGGTCGGAGGTCGGGGGAGGATCGGGGTTGGGAGTCTGCGTTCGGTTTGGGTGGTTCCGCACAGGTAAGCTTATTGGACCTGGGGAAAGCACTCCTGCTTCTCCGGGCCCACAAGCTGTGCCTTTTCTAGGCACCTACCCGTTAGTCTCGAGCCTTCTCGCCTCCTTTCACAAGGCGTAAAACAGAAGGCCCGGGAATCCCGGCCCCCCCAGGGTTGAAATCGGGAATTGGTGAAAAATGGAGGCTCAAAGCCTCTTTGAAAGGTTTTAAGGCCCGGACTGCCTCCGGTGAGCGGGTTGGTCGCCCGCCCTGGTGAAAACCGGAAATAGGCGAGTTGGAGGCGGGTTGGGGGCAGGTCTGAAATGGTGGCAATTTTCAATGTCCCCCCCAACCCCCAACCCCCAACTGACAATTGAGCCCACAGTGTGGAAACATTGATTTTGTGCACTATAAATATTAGAATCATTAACCCTAAAGAACAGGATTATGATTTTATTACACTGAGGAAATCTCCTCATTAAGTTAATTCATACAGAGGTTTCTCTAATACATCGAGGGGTAATTTTCAATTTGGGCGGAGGCGATAAGCTGGCGGTTGTGGTTCGGCCACTCGTTATATGCCCAGCCTGATTTTTCCTAAAAACCCCCATCCATTTTCTCTGTATAAAACTAGGAGAATATACTATTTTAGCTGGAAAACGTTACATATGCGAATTAGACAATGTATATATGCAAATGAGATTGATTATGCAATTAATTTTCCCCTTCAGCTAAAATATTAGAAACTCCTGTTGTACAAAGTACATGCTATGTTTACCATTACAAGTGCTTTCAAACTAACCAAACTATTCCATTATAACAGTTATATGTATGAACACACTGATGGGTCCAACAATGCTAGTTCTCAAAAAATGGGAAAATACCATTTTTTCTTGGAAATTTTCATGCTCATCAAGGTGAGGAATATTAGTTCTAGGGAATAAACTCTTTCTGTTTTTTGGCACTCAATGCTAGCATCAAGTACTCCCAGCCAGATGCAGAGAAAAGGTCCTTCTATTCTACCCCACTCAGAAGAGCAACATGCCTCACATCAGCATTCCTGTGGCCTCTCTGAGTGAGATTGCTAATTAGTGCTGAATTAGGGATAGTTTTGTGCTGTGGAGCTACATTAAAACTGGCTAAATTTATTTCACATAGGATCTTTACAGCCAACAGAGAGAGGGAACTTTTATCCCATCAGTCTTGGCTGGATTTGAACCCATGCCCCCAAGATGAAAGGCAATCAATGTCATTTAATAGTGGTGGCAAAAATCCAATGAAGTTTTATTTATATATTTATTAATTACATAAAGCAGTTTTGGTAACTTATTTAGTTTTTAACACTACAAGATCACTTCAATAATAAAATGGAAACAGGAAACACCAATATTGTAATACTGAAACACTTTCTGATGTATCTATCTTTTTATATATAAGCAAACAGACTGCACTGCATCTACATGATTTCAGATTGATTCCAGACGGATAAAAACATAGTTTTTGGCACTTATTTTTCCTGGTGTGGCTTTAGAATCAAATTACTGTTATTAATATCTGTGAAACCTTGGGTGAGTTCTAAATTTTAAGTACATACATAATCTCTGTCTTAAATTTAAGAAAACAGTTATGCAGTTCATTATTTTTGTTAGCCATTATGACATTAGCCTGTATACGCAAAGAATATTTGAAATTCCTGAGATTGCCAGTTCACAACCCAGTCACATACATATGCTAAAACAACCCCTGTTCCAGTAGCAAAACTATACAAATGTCAGTAATAGTTTTATTACTGTATCAATCCTACACAACTAAAACACTCCAAAAAATACAATAAAAAATTCTTGACTTTTGCTCACCCCATTTTCCTTTCCCCCATCCTCTCCTCTCTGCACTCTCTCCTAATTTTACTTCTTTATCTTTTAACTTGATTTCTATCCAATGTAGCCTACTCTTAAGTTCAATATACAATTTTACTTACCTCTTTTTCTCTTCTTTCGAGTGTGCCATCATTCATTTTGAGATGGGATCCATGTGGGAAGAAATGGGCTATGGTTGGCCCCAAAAGCCAATTTTTCACCTAATTAAGGCCCAGAATGTGAAGACTGACATGGTCATGCTTCAGCCTTTGATGTTCTAGTGCAAAACTAATGCTACTGCTGGTGCTGCAGATTAGGTAATGCTGCAAGTTACCTCATCTACAGAACTAATAGCCAATCAAACCCAGACAAAATAACTTGTACATAGTGCAATGGAGGTTAAAAATTTTCACTAGCAAATTCTGTTCATGCATATTCTCTCTGAACAGTATTAAGTTGTGGTTGTTGCTAATGTTTATTTTGTCTTGTAATCTGTTTCCCATTTTGCTAAAACCTTATTTAATTACATTCACTAATTTCATGAAATGCCACACTGTTGTGCAATTCCATACAAAAACAGCAATGGAAATTATATATAGATTAAGTCTTGGGTGCATTTTATGCTGGTGAAAAAATTAAATATTTTAACCAAATTTATCAGCTTAACCAATACTTAGTAGAAAGATTAGTGGGTGCTTTGCACAGGATGAAACAACTGCACATTCTGCTGCGATTGCTAGCATGCCTCCATTTAGCTCAGCACAAGATATCATTGGTTTCAAGTGGGTATGACATGCTTGAAGAAGCATGTGAGCAAGAACGATTTATGGGGTGGGTGGGGGGGGAGGAACAAATATAAAATTGAATGGTGTACAGTATAAGATGAAACAAAAATCTTCAAATATAAATAGATGTATATGTCCCCGTAGAGGATTGAATGACCTAGGACTTGTTTGCGCTGATATTGGGCCTCGGCCTCATTTAAGTGTGACCGGTAAGTTGCGGACACCTGCTGGGCGTCCCTTAGGCAGCTCGCTGGCAAAGAGACTGTGGATTTCGGGCCACTGCGTCACCAGTAAGTCATTAAAGGGGAAGGGGATGCATTCGGGAGAGGGACGGGGCACTTCTGCTCCTCCAGGTTCCACATTCAGGCAAGTATTTTTTTCAAATTTACCTTTTTGGTGGTAGTCTGCAAGGAACACTGGTTAGGCCATATGTGCCAACTGCATTCAGGACAACCCAATTTTGCACAGGGGGCCTCAAACAGGCATTATCCCCCTTATTTGCATATGCCCATGTTGGGCATGGGCCCTGAATGCCTATTTTGTTGCCTATACCAATAGGGCGGTCGACGCACTTCCAGCTTGTAATGAACGTGCCCTTCCTGCCCGCCATATTGGAAGCTTAGGCGTCCATTTAGCGCCCAAAAAATGGGTGCGGCGCCATCAAATTTCTAGCGCAATATAACTATAATATAATATAGACTACAATATAAACAAATAGTTAGAATAAAGGACTACTTTATACCCTTTTTTGTTCCTTTGGATGTGAGGCAATATACATCTTCCTCTCATAAGTAAATGTCATACTGACCAAGTTAATATGAAAATACCTTGCCCTGCATGTGACCATTATTCGCAACAGGAGAGAGCAAAATGTATGCATTAACCTTTACAGTGGAAAACTGCTTAACATTTAATATTTAAATGAGTCACACTTTAATTCTTGAAATATACCAAAATGTATAATAGAATACAGTAATGATCTTAACGCTTTAATGTTTAACATTCATATTTTGAGGGAGCTTTACGCACAACAGTTACCTCGGTATTCTTACATTCCAATAAATGTATGCAAAAACTGAAAAATCCTGACCCTTTTCATCAGGTCAATAATGTTAGTAAAATATAGAATGGTCCAATGCAAATAAATACAAGGAGAACTAACACAAATGTGCCAGCAGACCATCCAACCTTCTATCTGACCACAACAATCAAATCAAAAAAAAGTTTACATTTTCTAGCACTTCATTTAGAATAATTAAAGTAAATCTTAATTTAACTTTCACTATTTGGTATGACCTGCTTCTTACGATGTCAGTTTGGACCATTTCAGGATGAAACTTTTACAGCTCTGTCCAATGCAAATGTAGGTCAAGTAGGTTTCTTGTACATGTGCTCCAATATCATGTAATATGAATGTCCCCCTTATGCTACGTAGTACTGTAACAGGTCACTGACATCTGATAAGATGTATGAATGCACTAGCAAAACACAAAAAAATTGAACAAGGTTTGTTGAAAGCTTGGTTTGAACATGAAAGACTCTCAATACTTTATAAGCAGACAAAATGACTGCAGGTTTTGTAACAGCAGGGAAAGCATCGAATGCAACAATTAAGTGGTAACATATGCCACTACTGCCAAGAGGATTTTTAATCCCTTTAAACATTAATGTAGTATTTCTGCCTCCGCTGCAACAACAGAGCCATCTGTGTTGGTCTTGAATGGAAACATGCCAAATGCACAATTGAGAACTCTGTTTGCTCATTTGATTTCTCCAATACAATAAAGGTGGGAATATTTTCAGCTTTTTTTTCCCAGATTAAAAAAAAGTAGTCACTCGACTGCACCCTTCATCTGGAATAGGTGCTTATAATTCAAAGAGACTGACAGGAAATCCAAACACTTAACAGAAAATCGCAAAGGAAACATGCAAATAACACAAACAATCAAATTCAATGTTCACTTTCCATGATGAAACTAAGCAGCTTCTCCCTGACTGCTGTACAACAAATGGCAATTAATATGTTTCGCCTCCACAGAAAATACTGGTCACAGCTTGCAAAATTTGTTTGATATTTGTTCCACACATGCATTCAAACAGAAAGTGGTGGAAACATTCTTAATGGACTCTTCCTATATTTGCCTAACATTTCAAATGCCTCGAATACATGTAGTTTTGCCACACCACAAGCACTGCCATGAAGACTTCTTTTTTGAAGTATGTATTTATTCAAAGCACCTGTTCACATTCACTCAAGGTCTAGCGGTTTCCTGAAAGCTACTGTTTACAGGAGATCGTACAAGATTTCCAGTTTCTTCCATTGACTTTTAAGTGGAATTTGTTTTAAAAAAAAATGAACATTGAAAAACAAATGGCAAATTCAATATCACAGAGCAGGCTGGGACTCATTTCTCTGGAAAAAAGACTAAGAGGAGACCTGAGGATGTCAAAAATTAAGAGGGGCTTGATAGGGTGGATGTGGAGAAACTCTTTCCACTTGTGGGTGAATCCAGAGACAGGGGGCATAAATATAAGATAATCACTAATAGATCGAATAAAGAATTTTGGAGGAATTTCTCTACACAGAGAGTTGTGAGAATGTGGAACTCACTGCCACAAGGAGTGGTTGAAGCAGAAAGCATTGATGCATTAAGGGGCAGCTTGATGCATACATGAGGAAGAAGAGAATAAAGAGGTATGGGGGCAGGGTGGGAAGAGGTAATTAGAGTGGGAGGAGGCTCGTGTGGAGTAGAAACACTAGCATAGACCAGATGGGCGAAATAGCCTGTTTCTGTGCTATGTAATTCTATGAAAAAACAAAAAAAACCTAGAATATTAGATCACCTAGCAAGAAACTCCAGCATAAGCAATGATTTTTGCAGGAGAATATACATGTATATCAGAAGGAATAAAATTTAAATTTGCAGTGTTTTCAAATTTCTTTTAAATTTTCAATTTGCTATACTCTGTTTTTGTTGTATTCAAATAAATCAGGATTTCTTATAGTGTTAGTTACTTGAACACTGTAACTGAATTATTGTATCAGCAGAATCAGGCTTTTAAGAATGAAAGATATATTTTGTTTATTTTAATACTCATCCAAAAGTGAGAAATACTATACAATTAACATGCAAGAACAGATTAATATTTTATTAAGTAAAATAGATACAATGATGGATGGGTTAGCACAATCTTTTTGTCTTTGAGACCTAGGTTTAAATCTAGCCCAGAATGATAACTGATAGTCTTATCTCTCTGCTGACTCCTGTTATCCCACTTAAAATGATTTTGCAAAATCTCATACAATTCCCAGTTGGCATGAGCATACAGAACAAAACTCCCAACAAGGTGGAATCTTACTCAGTGAGGGCATAAGGACAGCGGGTGCAGGAAGTGGTAAAATTCACACTGTTGTATTATCGGGGTTCTTTTTTGAGACTGGGACAGGATTGAAACTTTATTCTGCTTGGTGCTGGTCTGTAGCTCACAGAAAAGCGTTTGATGTGGATACTATATCACACTACAAAAGTGGAAAACATATTCCATTCCACAGCATTACCTTTAAAGGCACAAAATATAATATTTTCATCTGTCCACAAATAATTACTTTGGATCCACAATGGACTAAAACCTTAATTTTATTTGAAGGAAAAGTTAAGGGTCGAAAAAGAGGCCATTTTCTGTTCAAAGTATGCCCTACATCATACTCTCAAAAAATATACTATTTGCATTACCATATATAGTACCATATACTAAATATTCTCATTTTAAATATTGCTTCTAGTTTAACGAAGTCTCACATTTCATAGCTCCACTTCCTGCCTTTGATGTATGTTAATAGAATGGCCTTCCTGTGTTCCTAATCCTTTCATTGACATCAATGGAAGCGGATGCTTTGGACCACTTCAGCGCTGATCGAGAGCCAGACTACCTGGGAAATGATACAACAGCTGAGTATGAAGCAATACCTACCCAGTACTAATTTCTTGAAGGATCAAGCTCCATATTCAGCCCAAGACCCATCCGAAGTTCCAGCTTCCACTAAAGTTAATGGAGCTGCTCTGGGATGCAAACAGGCCAGCTGCATGAGGCTGCAGTTAGACCTTTGGGATGATGCAAATTGGTTTGGGGTGCACAAAGATGTGAAACTCTAAGTATAACTCAGTAATTAGAATTAATCTGACTAAATTGCACTAAAACTAGGTGGTGTGAGATTCCTTTTATGAGGGGAATCTCATGCCACTGGGGTTTGGCACCAAGTAAATTGCAATTCCGGCATGTTGTGAAGCTTGGTTTAAAAAGTGCTTCAGTGGTCCTTTGAATCTTCTGTGCATTTTATAAACTTTGTACTGATTCTCACTATTGCTCACGCTCCTAACAGCAAAAAAAATCACTGAAGAAGAGCAAAATTTACTCATGAGTGGAAGTATACATGCTCAGAGTCCACTTGAGTTACACTGAATCTACAGCACAGAAACATCCCATTCGGTCCAACTGTTCTATACCAGTGTTTATTCACCACATGAACCTCCTTCCACCACTCCATCTAAAATACCCTTCTTTTCCTTTCTCCGTCATATGCTTATCTAGTTCCCCTTTAAATGCATCCATGCTATTTGCCTCACCGATTCCTTGTGGTAGAGTGGGTTACAACCCACATCGTAAATCTGGCCTTGCCAGCTGTGCTTTGCATTCTATCGCTACTGGACTCAAACCAGTAGTTTAGTATAAGTGCAACTTCTATCACCAGAGCAACTCTGGAGGAAAGTAGAGATATGAATGCTAGTCTGAATGAAGGTATAAATGAGTAAAACAGAGCATACCTTCTATAAAAGGTACCATATATGTGATTATTCTAATTATTTATTCGAAAACTGAGAAGGAGTTTGAGTAGAATGTGCTCCCTTCCAGACTCTCCTTCCCTTTTATGCTTACATAAGTTGACTGACAAAATTTGTGTTACTGGTAGTTGGAGAATTGTGACAGACCAGTCCTGAAAAGTTTTTCACTTGACAAAAAACAAGCAGTAACATTCAGATATAAACAGCTATCATAAACAGCAATAATGGTTCAAAAGTGGCGATTTAAACTGGTTTTATGTACACACTCTAGCTCATTAGGGCTTAATTAATCCTTTAAGCAATAAAGGAGGATTACAACATCAAAATAAAACCAGCATGCACATTTTTTAAAAAGGAATTGAGAGTCTGCTGAGAGGACGATACTTACCAAGTTTGTTGAGTGTCTAATTAAGCATTTTAAAGTTACGGAGGTGGTAAATCAGTATTTGCGGATGTACAACTGTCCTTTTATAAATGTGGCTATGGTTAATAAAATATTTATATAATTATTTTAAAAACATTAGTTAAAATGCAGAACAACGTAATAGATACTGAGTCACAAAAGGGCAATACAATTACTTCACCTCTTTGTTTCTTGCTCTATGCCCTAGCTGAGAGGGCAAGCAGAGTACCTGTTTTCAGCTCATGGCAAATGTCACTCTACAACTAACTGCTAATAAAAATGCACAGAATAATTCAGAATGATTTGCCCTCTAATTTTTACAATTTTCCTTTGCTGCAAAAATTACTTCATCACTGCTTAGCCCCGCATGGAATAGTAAAGGTACTCTCACTTGATGCTCACACTGTCACTACCCATATAACGTATTAGTACAGCTATCATTCAACATATTGTATAATGTATGGCAGCAATAATAACATAGACTTTAAGAATAAATATCACTTTCTGCAAGGTATGACATCAGGGTTCTGTTCTCAGTATTGTCACAATCAAATAGGCAAAATGGTGGCACAGTGATGCAGTTCACTGCTGTTCCATGGTTGATAGTATTTGGGTGCATGCCCATAACTTCCTCCTGCTCAGCAAGTTTCTGATCTCCTCCATGTATTTGGAAAAGTGATGAATGCAGACTCAATGGAAAGAGAAAAAAATGGAGAGCAAAATGCATTGGGCTGTTTTTGTGCACTTCCGTGTGAATGGTTTTAACGACTACTGTCTGAGATCTGCGGGCAAATTGCTTGCATAATTTCTCTTTGGGGGACTGGAAGCCATGGGTGGAGGAAGCAACCTAAAAAGGTTAAAAAAAAGCAAGGGCCTAGAGTTTCGGGCCCCCTCCCATGAGTATTTGGGCAGATCTGGGGCAGATAAAGCTGTAAACTTGCTGCATCCTTATCTTTTCCAGAGGGTGGGCCTAGCAGCATAAAATGTAACAGGCCATGTGTGGGGAGGTGCATGCAAAACAGATGGAAATTAGGGAAACATAGCCTCTGCCATTTGTCTTGTTTGAACGTGAGACGTCAGGCCACCTGTTGGACCCTAGTGTCCAGCGTTCAAAGGTCAGCAGAGGGGGAGTCAGGGTGTAATCGCAGAGAGGGCTGTGGCATCACACTCAGAGTTTGGCAGGACACCAGGCCCCATGAGCAGCAGGGAAAAATATTCTTCAAAAAAGTTTAAAGTTTTTCAGGCAGCTCAGAGGTTGCATTCTTCCTCCCGTTCTCTCACTAAGTTTCTGCCCGAGTTTGCTGCAACTCAGGCAAATACCTCCAGATCTGGAAAATCGGCCAGGGTCAGGGAAACATCCACGTGGCAGGCCAAGTCCTGCTGCATCAGAGCTGTGCTCTAAATGGAAAGCTTAGACCAAATTTTCTAAATTGGGGAAGAGGAGGAGGTGGCAACGAGAAACAGGCAACAGGATTTCTCCCGATCACATGTGGCAGCTAACTCCATTTTGGGAAAATTCATCATGTCTTATGCAGTGCTTTCTGTTGCCTCAGGTTACTTTTCCTAAATCTCCTACAATAGCTTAATTCTTTATGAAATTCCTGAACAGGAGTTAAATTATGTAAGCACAAGAAGAGCCTGCAATAATACTGCATTAAGTGGCTGGTAATTATTGAAACACAAAATAAAGATATGTGATTCTCTTTACAGCTTTTATGTACTTATTCCGAGAGAGGCTGGTACCAAATCAAGCTCAACTCCAATCTAGATTAACCATTTGTGCAATACAACTTAAGGTGTACAAGATCAAATTCTGCTCAAGAGATATGATTAAACATCCAGCTGAAAGTTAAGGGCTTTATTGGGATGGTACGAATGGTAAAAGAGATCACATTTATGAAGGGGTTCACTTGGAGATTTTCTATTTATATTTCATACTTTTGAATAGTTTAGTACATATATCCCTTTGTTAAAGAACCTGAATAAATTACTGAACAAAAATACTATAATTTAAAGCCTTTTTCAGATGAATGGGCTTACACGGACAGCCCATTTTTTCAGACTTTGTGCATATGCAATATCTGTAAAGCATGCTGGGGAATGGAGAAGCCACTGCAAAAGAAAAATGGGGCAGTGAACAGGTCAAGCACCATCTCAACGAGTGGGGAAAGAACAAAGATATGCCAAGGTATAATAACGATAAAATTGGACACGTAAAATGTTGGGGGCTGCGGAATTTCAAAAGCAGCGAGTGAGCAGTCAGTGGAATGCAAAACATCCACTCAGTGTGGTTTGTGTAACTGGGTTGTTACAGAAAACAGTATTGTACCAATTGTGTCATCCAGAGAAATTGTAGGAATAAAACTGCACTCCTAAAACACAGTGTAATTTTATGATACTGCTGAAGGTTTTACATTTCATTGAATACCCCATTTGAACTTTATTCTATGGTTATTTAAGATCACTTTTCTACAACGCTTAATTGCAGCTTTTCATGCTGTTTTTCTGTTCTGCAGAGAGCTACACTATCAGAAAATAAAAATATTAAGTCTTTAACCTAATTTCCCCTCTCGAGGTAATTATAGCTGATAAACTCTTCCTCCCATCAGATGGTCCCTGCATGTGTTGCATAATATTTATAAAATTACTAATTGCATCTAATAGCATAAAATCAGTATCACAAAAACAAGTTGTTCTTATCAATACTCACAACTGTTAGGGTTAATTTCCATTACCACTGTAATCGCAAATGTCAGTTTAAAAAAGTAAATTCTGGGTATCTACTTTTGCCAGATTGTCTGAAGAAGAAAGAATTTGGAAATAGCACAAAAATCCTAGTTGGCAAGGTGTAACTATGCACAGCTGTGTGACTCTGCTCTTCCCTTACCCGTATGAATTTCCTGAGCAAATTTTTGTTTTGTTATTTGTTTGAAGAATTTTTTTTCTATTCCACAAAAATCACACAAAAGTAACTACCTGGCTGTTGGAAGAACTGAAGAAAGTGGCACAAACAGTAATCTGTGTATAGAACACCCTTACTGGGGAGGGGGTGGGGGGAGACCTTCAAACAAGCAGAGTTTGTTCTAAAATTAGACTCAGAAGATGGCAAGTTGTCCAGGAGCTTTTAAATAGGTGCTTCTTAGATAAAAGAATCTTACCCATCCCTTTGTCATATCACAGCTTCCTCCTCAGCAGGATTTCGACATAAAAAATTGAAAGGTGAAGGGACAGAAAACATCAAATTTAATATGTAATAGAAAAGGAATTCTTGCTATAGACCACTTTCTGAAAACAGCAGTTAATGTGAAGCTATTCTCCCAATGGCTGTTGAAACAAGCTTTTCGAACCTTGTAAAGATCATTGTCTAATGTCATGTCAATAAATGCCCAAGTTATTCTCCATCATTTGACTTCCGTTTGTTTTTACCTGCTTTGTTTCAAAGCACATGGTAAAGCATGATATTGACATCTGGGGCTCGATTTTCGGATGTCCGAGCAGGTGCGTTCGTGGCGGGGGGCCTCTGAAAATTGGGGATTCCCGGGGTGGGTCCGGAGCCCGGCTCCAACCCGCCCACTTCCAGGTTCGCCAATGACGCGCTTAGATGCGTGCGCAGCCCCTGCATGCGGGACTCCCACCGGCAATTAAAACCGGCGGGATCCCACTTAAATCAATTAATTTGATACTTCAGGTCGTTAGGAGACCTGATTTGGAGGGTATTTTAGGAGGGGTGGGATTTTCAGGTCAACTGAGCGCGTTTCCCGTATTGGGGGAAACACTCCCAGTTAAAATGGACGTGTTGCAGCCACCAGCCTGTGGCAGCTGCAAAGGTCCTTTTGACAGGTGTGGGGGGGGCGGGGGGGAGACCCTCACTCATTGCAGGAGGCCACTCTGTCACTTTGGACAAAGTTTGGCCTCCACCACCCTCCTCCTAACAATCAAATTCACCAACTTGGAACCTCAACCCTGGTGTGCAGGAACATTTACCTACCTTGCGGACCCCCTCAAACTTACATCTTCCGGATGGGGGCCGCCATAGCTGCAGTCATGACCTCCTTGGAGGACGAACAGCATCACCAGCCTCGCCGGCCACGCGTGAAGCTCCGCAACACAGTGCTGTGACACATCCACCTGCACAGCAGGAGGGAGGGCAACCGCAGAGAGAGATGCGTCGCAGAGGGCACGACCCTCGCCACAGGGTCCACAGACCGAGGCTCAGCTTCCTGGACCTCTCTGAGGAGCAGTGCACACGGAAGCTCAGTCACTCGACATGTAGTCGTGGACATCTGCAGCCTCCTTGATGCAGAGCTGCTCCCGGCTGGCCCGAGCACCATCTTCTTACCTGTCGTTGTCAAAGTCACCACTGCCCTCAACAACTTCTCCTCCGGATCCTTCCAGGGTGCCACCGGCGACATCGCCGGCGTCTCTCAGTCGTCTGCACAAAAGAGCCCTGCAAATACACCTACACCACTCTGCAGTGACACAATGGGTGGCATCAGGTGTGGGTCTTCATTGTGATCCTCAGGAAAGGGCATTATTGCACAAACCAGACAAGATTTGCAAAGATGTGGCAGTAGTGGTGATAACAAATTTTTATGTTTTTTTGCAAAACAAACAAAAGTAAATCAAAAACATGACATTTTGTCTTACACCCTTGTGCTCCCCCTTTGTGCTCACAAAACCTTTGCCTTACGTTTACGGGAACCCCTACGTGGTGCTACCCCTGTGGCTTCAGCAGAGGTAGTGGCAGGTTGTTCTTGTCCATGCCCTGACCAATGAGATGATTTGCGCGGACTCCCTCTGGGTTTCGGTGCCCGTGAGGACCCCTCCAAAGACTGCTCCACCTGCACCTGTGCAGGGGCAGACTCGAGCACCTGGAGAGGAGGCAGCATTGCGGGTACTGGTTGAGAGGGGGGCAACGGGTGAGACGTGGAAGCGCTTTGAATGGCATCCCCACTTCCACTTTCCCTTTCGCCATCATCCCTCTCCTGGGCCTTCTGGCATCTCTTCTCCTGTCAAGGCTAAACACAGAGATGCGTGATTGAGTGATGGTTACATAGTGACCCGTTGCATGCATTGGTGCGGATAGAGGTGACCGTGAGAGAGATGCATGGGAGGGTGCGTGTGAGACATAGCCATGAGATTGTATGAGGATTGGGTTGCGTGGTCGTGTTTGAATGGGAACTGGGGCAGTGAGTAAGTGCAGGCAAGGTGAGGATGATGGTTGAGTGGATGTGAGGAGTGATGCGAGAGCATTGTGGTGGCAGTGCAGAAGGAGTTGTGTGGTGGTGGAGGTGATGTGGAAGACAGAGTGTGGGAGAATGCGTAAATATACTCATTTTGGCTGACCTGGTTAGGTCATTAAAGCGCTTCCTGCACTAGACCCAGGTTCGGGAGATGTTATTGCTGCTGGTGACCTCCTCTGCCACCTCGAGCCAGACTTTCTTGGTGGCAGAGGCAGGCCACTTCCTCCCGTCCGATGGGAAAACCATTTCCCTCCTCCTCCTGACCCCATCGAGCAGCACCTGGAGTGAGGAGTCAGAGAACCTTGGAGCAGCCTTGCCTCTGGGCTGCTCCATGCTGCCAATTTGGTTCTTTGCTGCAGGAGGAGCTTTGGAGAACTGCCCCTTTAAATAGGGCTCCTCCTGCTGACAAGCCTGTGATGCGGGTGCGCAGTGCGCCCGCTGCGCAGTCTGCAACGGGAAACCCGGAAGCACGCGCAAGTGCCTTCAATTAGGCTGCGATCGCGTTACCCACGCGCCCAGTCGACCCCCCGCTGCCAACCCGCCTCCCTCCTAATATCGGGCCCCTGGAGTCGGCAGGCACTGCACTTCTGAATTGTCATTAGTTGCTGATGCCTTGTGTTCTTGAAGTTTTTTTTACCACTTGCAGATAAATATCTGAAGTTTTATGCAGTATGGACAAAGTTTGGAACAAAGTAATGCCATTCAACTCGAAGTCAATTCCTTCCATAAATCATGTACAATTGACACTACTGTGGACTTTTGTGCTCTCCCGAGAGGGGCATCAACACAGGTAAATATTGAGACAAGATCAAGTTCTGTCAATTTTCTCACTCAATAACCTACAAAATGTATCAGTGTAAGTTAGAAGCCACGTTGTTGCTCTGACTCCTGAGCACACCGCAGCCAGGAGCTAATCCCAAGTCAGTTTAACTTCACATCAGGTGCAATCCCACTGTAAAGCTGAACATTATAAATGTCCTCAGACTTTCTGGGAACTTTAAAACCGCCGGGGAGAAGACCTCTGCACATATACATGTATGAAAGTGCAGTGCTCTTTTGTCACTGAAATCAGTGTGACCCTTGAGGTACGCCTGCAGTACGACTACAGTCTGTTTCAGTGAGAGCGCTTCATTCTACTTTTTCTGTTTTAAATAACAAGGCATTTAGTAGTCCATTCTCTTCAGCGCATGTTTCTTCTCATTTTGCAACAGAATCATGTCATGTAATATAAACCTTACATTACGAAATGCATTCCCTTTGACCTCAATCTCAGAATCCAGAAATGACTTCCAGAACAACAAGTTCCTGTTCTTATCTATTTCATGTCCTTTGAAATCAGGTTTCCAGCCAAACTTGACAAGTTCAACATTCATAAATATAATTAACGATGAAGTTGGACAATCATACAAAGTGATGAGATCACATCCAGAAATAAAATCAACAATGCTTAACAAAATTACCCTTCAAACAAACAGCTTCCTGTAACAATCATTTATCCACAGCCTCCTACTGAAGCAAAGATACACTATCATCTGCAAGCGCAATGTCGCTTACAAGTTACCAAACAAACACAATGGACAACCTGTTATCTTAATCAGGAAAAGCAATTTGGCTATGAACCTTGAAGCAGTCAAATTGCAATTTACATCACTATACTAATCTTAATAATCAAAGAACATCTTAGTTTTAATGCTTAAACTTTCAAATACCGCACGACCAGTATTTTTAAAAGGCTACTAGCAAAACCATGTATTTGCGATACTCTGTAATTGAGAATGGAACCATAGATTGTTCACTTATTCCTTCAGTTTTAAGGGAGTATGTGAGGGAGTAGGAATTTAACATAAATATTGAGAGAGAAAATAAAGAACTCTGGCACATCTTTTCATTACTTGCAACACACCCTGTTCAGATTAAAATTTTCTAACTCGCAGATATTCCTAGACTGAATCAAACATATTAACCGGTTTAAATATAGAACAGTCTACTTATGTTTACTTAAGCCGACTCTTTTCTTCCCACAGAACTCTCAGATTAAGTTTCCGTTCTTTAGATGTTTACAGTTTTATTGCATTACAATCTGGTATTGGGAGCTTCCAAGTAAAACTGTTGTTCTTACGGAGTCCAGGAATTACTTTCGAATATTACACAAATTAAATTATTTTCCTCCGTGTAACAGATTGTGACTGTTTCTTTTTCTTTACAATTTTCTCACGAGATCTAAAACATTTTTATTCATAGTACTCATATTATTAGGGATCAACATTGTTAGCATTTCCTCTCTTGAGGGATATTAAATGATTTTATGCTGAGCTGCTTGAAATTTTTTGGAACTTTTGTAAACATCTGTTTGCCAAATTTTAATGTACTATAGTAAAACATGCACATAGGAGGAAATTGGAAACAAAAACTTTGTCAGGGAAATATTAAGTATTCATACAGACGTGACTGTCGATAGGTTACATCCTTTAACAACCAACACCCCAAATATTGAATTAGGACACACTCTATTTTCTGCTATCATATTGTATTGTTACAATATCGCTATGGTGTAAGGGTGAGATGAATAATATAAATGTATTATTAGCAACACCAATGATTGTAAGCGTTACACAAGAGGAAATCAGAATTACACCTCAACTTTACAACGTTAGATACTGATAGAGTTTTCCAAACTGCTATTTTAATTCTCTGTTGCTATTTTGTATAAATCAATTACAACCTATTTTAGCCACTCCTTCATCTCGAAGGGTAGGGCTCTCTTGCTACAGACTCCTTAATAATAGCCCATCTGATCTTTATCAGCCAACAAGGGATGTTTTGTGAACAAGAAACATTTTCCTGTTGATTCTGTTCTTGTCCCTCCCTCTCTCTCCTGTCCCCCTCCCCCCCAAACATCCTGCAATAACCTGTGGAATATGTCCGCAAAAGATAGAAATTGAAAGGCAGTTGAATTTGAAGGACTATTCCTGGTATTTTTGTGTGGCACCTCTGAATAAAGATTACTTCCCCTGGCTTTGTTAACTTCACCAATCATTTGGGAAAATTCTTGACAGGCGAATAGTACTGAAATCACTGTTCCCTCTACAAAGGGATGGAGGGGCATTTCAGTCACCTCTGCCTCCAGTTTCAGCACAAGCAATAATAGCGTAGATCTCAATCAAAATGAAAATAAATTGCTACGAGTCATAGATGTGAATCAATAATGTGCTGTAGATACCAAAGTACAAAAGAAGCTAGAAGATAGAGTAACTATGCATACAATTTTATGTTAATTTTTTAAAAAAATATGGGAACTAAGAGAACATTTAATAAGATGCATACTTAGAAATGAAAGATTATATCAACTCTAAAATGTAGAAATTATTTGAGGCAACTCCAATATGGTGGGAAAATAGTTACTCATTATGGTTGAACAATCTAAAACATGCTGTATATTTTAAAGGAATATATTCCATAATAGCGTGCAATGGCCTTTGATAATGATTAAGTTCTGTTTCACAGTGTACCACAAGGTGGCAGGCTTCCTAATCAGGGCCATCTTCTCTGTGTTTTGAGGCTTTATGTGCAAACCTAACATTTCACTGCTCAACCTCAACTCCCAGCAAACCTTGCCACTCATCGCTTTCACAAACATAGATAAGAGAGTTGCAAATACACTGAAAACTTAAACATTTACTGTTATTACCAGAAAATCCTCCAGGAAGTCTTATCAAAATAATTACCAGGGCTCCCAAGGATAATCGGCTTTGCACAAATCCTATTAAAGGAACAATTACTCATACAATTATATATATATATATCTATATACGTGAAAAATACTGAAATACAAAAAGAACAGATGTATCATAATATACTTCATCCGCTCACAGCTCTGAATGAAACTTTTCTTTTATTCCTTTGAATTTATTCACCCCAAGAGTGTATTAATAACCAGTAGAAAATCTACACACCAATTAAAATGATGGAATCAGCAAGTCAATTTTCCCAATGATCAAGTTAGAAGAACAACCTAATTCCCAAAATTCATAATTGGAATGGGTGTTCTGGCGAGAGTGGTTACCTGTTGCCAAGGCCAAAACCAGACCGGGGCAGGGCATTAGAATTTGGGATTCTAAGATGTTGAATTCATTCATCCAATGAGCTCAAATAATTCACTCTGTGCATTTGCCATCATTCAAGTTTCTGGCACCAGAACTGACAATAATCTTTTTGCACTGTGAATGTGCAGATAACCATGCACATGCAGAGAATTGTTTTCTGAACTCCACCCCCCTCTGAAAACCAGACTTTTAATGTTCAATTTCAAAACAGATGTGTGGTCACCTTAATTTTGGCTTGTAGGTAACTATAAGGCATATGCAAGATGTACTTGCATTATACGTGGCCTGTTTCTGGTTGCTCAAGATTGCAGCACTCTACGTGGCCTATTTCTGGTTGCTTATGACTGCAGGCAATGTGTAACTGAACACATTTTCCTCACAAATCTGAATGCTGACATGTTTTGACTAATTCATCAGCCCAAAAATGACAATATATAAGAAAACAGCTTTTGGCTAAGTATTTTATGTAAACTATGTATAATTTAATAAGATATAAAATGTTTTTTATATGTACTCAATGCAACGTAATATAAATAATCTTAAAAACTGAATAGAGTACACAATGGGTAGCAACAACATATGGAAAGTAAATCCCCTCCAACACAAAGACTACCTACTTCCACTTCCATAACATCACTCACCTCTGCCCCTACCTTAGCCCATACTCGGTGTCCTATGTTTTAGATTACGCCTCTGTGAAGCATCATGGGACATTTTTCTATGTTAAAGGCGCCACATAAATGCAAGTTGTTGGTGTTGAGTAGCATGAAATCACAGAGATCACAGAATTGCTAATCCTGGTACCTGTGCTCTTTAGGTATTTTGATTGCTAGTTCTTTTGAATTCATGTAACAACAACTTGCATTTATATAGTGCCGTTAATGTAGAAAAGCATCCCAAGGTGCTCTGTATTTCCTTACAGAGATGTAAGGAAAAACAAAGGAGAGATTAAAGGGAGAAGCAAAATATTGGTGAAAAAGGTGGGTTTTCAGGAAGATATGAAAGGAGGAGAGGGGGATGGAGAGGCTGAGGAGGGTGGGGTAAAAGAAAATTGGATGGAATGAGCTGTGAGCAAATACGCATTTTTTGAATCAAAACAAAATGCCCAGAATCATGAAAGCAATTTTACTAGTGAATAATAACATCTTACAATTCTCTTCACAAAGTATAATGCTAAAAGGAAATGATGTGCATCATTAGTTGCATCCTCAGCTGCCTTCTCTTCACCCAAACAGCTTCATTCAGTTTTCTGTACAGGATGAAAACAACTGAAGGTGCATTCTCCATTGATGCTATCTATCAGTTTGGAAAGAAAATAAAGTGCCAAACAGAGATAATGGCTTCATGCATCATACCAAAACTGCAGGAAACTGGCGTGGACATTTCTGGGTTTTAGTCTAATTTTGAAATTCATTTCCGGGGAAGTTATTTGGTTTTTACTCTAAATCTGAAGGCTCATCTTTGAGCCACCATTGCATCTTTTATCCCCCCATACCAATGGACTATAGCATAAATCACACTTAAACAATACACTTGTTGTGAAACTCTATCTCATTATCAGTAATGACAGACCCTGTGACCACCATTACTTCCACCTAGTACTGTACATCTCTAGGTGGTCACTCACCTGACACAAACCAAGAAAGAAAGGGCAAAATCTACTATTGTACAGCAAAGATGTTTTTCATGGTTCAAGTGGATGTAGAGTAAAAATGTTAACACCCGAATATAGTTTTACTAAAATCCCAGCAACAATGCTGTATACTTACTGGCTGCCTTTCCTTAGGATAAATTGCTCATCATTTTACATATTTTTGTGCTGTCTCGGGTTTGGTGAAGAGAGTGGTAGTTGGTGGCCTGAAACGCTTGAGCTGCTGGCCATCAGTGGGCAGATTCGCTAGGAGCAAAGACCAAGATTAAAAACCCTTCTGTTCAAATCGGGTACAAAACTTGAGTCATAATGAAGAAAAAGTGAACAGCTGCAGCATGGCAACAAGTAGAAAGGAAAAATAAACACCTATTTAAATGTTGGGTGAGCTGCAATTTCCTCTAGCTAAACATTGGGAAAACTGAAACCATTATGTTCGAGCCCTACCGCAAACTCCATTTCTCTCTCTAGCCACTGTCTCAGGCTGAACCAGACTGTTCTCATCCTCGCGTCCTATTCAATCCCAAGCTCAACTTCCAACCTCATATACTCTCAGTCTCGAAGATAGCCTACTTCCATTCCCGTAACATTGCTTGGCTTTGCCATTACCTCAACCCATCTGCCACCGAAACCTTCATCCACTTCTTTGTCACCCCAAGACTCAAATATCCTTGATCTGCTGAGTGTTTCCAGCATTTTCTGTTTTTATTACAAATATCCCATGATTCCCTGGCCAACCTCCCATCTTCTATAAACGTCAGCTCATCTAAAGTACTTCTGCCCATATCCTATCCTGCACCACGTCTTGCTCACTCAACTACTCCCTGCCCCGCTGGCCTACATTGCCTCATGGTTCCCCAACACATCAAATTGAAAACTTTTATCCTTGTGTTTAAATCCCTCCTTAGCTCTGCCTCTTCCTATCTCTAACCTCTTCCAGCATTACATCCACCATCCCCTCTTCTGAACTCTCTGTTCCTCTAACTCTGGTCTCTTATACAACCGCCCCCCCCCCCCCCAACCCCCACCCCACTCACTTCTTCATATCATTGGTGGTTGTGCCCTCAGCAGTATATGCCCCTCATTGTGGAATTCCCTTCTTAAATCTCTCTGCCTCTCCACTTCCCTCTCCTGCAAGCTTTTGATCACTCCTCTTAATATCTTCTTTGGCTTGGTATCCATTATTCTGATTGTGCCTCTGAAGCACTTTGGGACCTTTATGTTAAAGGGCTGCACATAATGTGACTTGCCATTGTTCTCGTTAACCGGTGGGTAATGGAGGTGAGGTATGCCCAGAACTGCATTCTTTTTTGTTTTAAGGTATTTTCTTCCTTTCCTGTTTCTTGGTCTTCCTGTTCCATGGACCACCTGTGGCTGGGATTGACTGTTCTCATCACTCTGCCAAAGCAACTACAAGTGGCTGTGAGGAGATGCCACTCTGCTCAGCAACTTCCCATAATAATTATAAACTCAATGAACGGAGAAACACGTGTATGAATGTGTCTCACAAATTTAGTGAACATAGGGATGATGCAGTACTCCAAATTGATGGAGTATCACACCATCCTTCAGCTGCTCTACAATACTATTTTTTGCTTCATTATCTAGCCCTACGGTTCAAACCAAAAGCTCTTATGTTAGAGAAATAACCGCACACAAAGAATAAAAAGTATCCGCAGAAGTGTTACATAAAGCTATAACAGTGGCCATTTCACTTCAAATAAATTCATTTTGTGAACCTCTTGAACATAAGAAATAGGAGCAGGTGTAGGCCATACGGCCCCTTGAGCCTGCTCCGCCATTTAATAACATCATGGCTGATCTTCGAACCTCAACTCCATTTTCCCGCCCGATCCCCATATCCCTTGATTCCAAAAATCTATCGATCTCAGTCTTGAATATACTCAACGACTGATCATCCACAGCCCTCTGGGGTAAAGAATTCCAAATATTCACGACCCTCTGAGTGAAGAAATTTCTCTTCATCTCAGTCCTAAATCGCCCACTCCTTATCCTGAGACTATGCCCCCTAGTTCTAAACTCTCCAGCCAGGGAAAACAGCCTCACAGCACCTACCCTGTTAAGCCTTCTAAGAATTTTATACATTTCAGTAAGATCACCTCTCATTCTTTAAATTCCAGAGAGTATAGGACAATTCTTCTCAATCTCTCCTCATAAGACAAGGGGGTTGGAGTACAAGATTAAGGAAATATTAATACAATTGTACAGGGCTTTGGTGAGACCTCACCTGGAGTACTGCGTACAGTTTTGGTCTCCTTATCTAAGGAAGGACATACTTGCCTTAGAAGCAGTGCAACAAAGGTTCACTAGATTAATTCCTGGGATGAGATGGTTGTCCTATGAATCATAGAATGGTTACAGCCCGGAAGGAGGCCATTCGGCCCATCGAGTCCGTGCCAGCTCTATGCAAGAACAATCCAGCTAGTCCCACTTTCCCGCCCTATCCTAGTAGCCCCTGCAGATTTTTTCCTTTCAAGTACTTATCCAGTTCCCTTCTGAAGGCCATGATTGAATTTGCCTCCACCACCCCACCCCTGGCAGTGCATTCCAGATCCTAACCACTCGCTGTGTAAAAAAGTTCTTCCTCATGTCACCTTCGGTTCTTTTGCCAATCATCTTAAATCTACGTCCTCTGGTTCTTGACCCTTCCATTAAGTTTCAAGGGAACAGTTTCTCTCTATCTATTCTGTCTAGACCCTTCATGATTTTGAATACCTCTCTCAAATCTCCTCTCAACCTTCTCTGTTCCAAGGAGAACAACCCCAGCTTCTCCAGTCTATCCACGTAACTAAAGTCTCTCATCCCTGGAATCATTCTAGTAAGTCTTTTCTGCACCCTCTTTAACGCCTTCACATCTTTTCTAAAGTGTGGTGCCCAGAACCGGACACAATACTCCAGTTGTGGTCGAACCAGTGTTCTATAAATTTCAACATAACTTCCTTGCTTTTGTATTCTATGCCGCTATTTATAAAGTCCAGGATCCTGTATACTTTTTTTAAAAATCGCTTTCTCAACCTGCCCTGCCACTTTCAACGATTTAAGCACATAAACCCCAGATCTCTCTGTTCCTGTACCCCTTTTAGAATTGTGCCCTCTGGTTTATATTGCCTCTCCTCGTTCTTCCTACCGAAATGTATCACTTCGGATTTTTCTGCGTTAAATTTTATCTGCCACGTGTCCGCCCATTCCACCAGCCTGTCTATATCCTCTTAAAGTCTAATCACTATCCTCCTCACTGTTCACTACACGTCCAAGTTTTGTGTCATCTGCAAATTTGGAAATTGTGAGGTGAGGTTGAGTAGAATGGGCCTATACTCTCTGGAGTTTAGAAGAATGAGAGGTGATCTCATTGAAACATATAAGATTCTGAGGGGGTTTGACAGGGTAGAGGCTGAGAGGTTGTTTCCCCTGGCTGGAGAGTTTAGAACTAGAGGGCATAGTCGCAGGATATGGGGTCGGCCCATTTAAGATTGAGATGAGGAGGCAATTCTTCACTCAGAGGGTTGTGAATCTTTAGAATTCTATACCCCACAGGGCTGTGGATGCTGAGTCATTGATTATATTCAAGGCTGAGATAGATAAATTTTTGGACTCATGGGGAATCGAGGGATGTGGGGATCGGGCAGGAAAGTGGAGGCGAGGTTGAAGGTCAGCCATGATCTGATTGAATGGCGGAGCAGACTCGAGGGACCGTATGGCTTACTCCTGCTCCTATTTCTTATGTTCTTATGACAACTCTTATGACAATCCTTATGACCCTCTCATCCCAGGAATCAATCTGGTGAACCTGCATTGCATCGCCTTTAAGGCAAGTATATCCTTCCTTAGGTAAGGAGACCAAAACTTTACACCGTACTCCAGGTGTGGTCTCACCAATGCTCTGTACAATTGTAGCAAGACTTCCTTACTCTTGTATAAAAGGCCAATATACCATTTGTCTTCCTAATTGATTGCTGTACCTGCATGTTAACTTTCTGTGTTTCGTGGACAAGGACACCCAAATCCCTCTAAACACCAACACTTTACAGTTTCTCACCATTTAAAAAAATTCTGTTTTTCTATTCTACCTACCAAAGTGAATAACCTCACATTTCCCTACATTATACTCCATTTGCTGTCTTCTTGCCCATTCACTTAACCTGTCTATATCCCTTTGCAGACTTTGTGTCCTCCTCACAGCTTACTTTCCCGACTAGCTTTGTATCATCAGCAAACTTGGATACTTTACACTCGGTCCCTTCATCCAAGTCATTAATACAGATTGTAAATAGCTGAGGCCCAAGCACTAATCCTTGCAGCACCCCACTAGTTACAGCCTGCCAACCTGAAAATGACCCGTTTATTCCTACTCTCTGTTTTCTGTCTGTTAAACAATCCTCTATCTGTGCTAGTATATTACCCCCAACCCCACGAGCCCTTATCTTGTGTAACAACCTTTTGTATGGCACCTTATCGAATGCCTTTTGAAAATCCAAACCCAAATCCACTGGTTCCCCTTTACCTGCCCTGCTAGTTACATCCTCAAAAACTCTAATAAATTTGTCAAACACGATTTCCCTTTTAAAACCATGTTGACTCTGCCTAATCATATGATTTTCTAAGTGCCGTAGCCACTTCCTTAATAATGGATTCCAGCATTTTCCCGCGACTGATGTCAGGCTAACTGGTCTGTAGTTCCCTGTTTTCTCTCTCCCTCCTTTCTTGAATAGTGGTGTTACATTTGCTACCTTCCATCTTACTTGGAGATGCTTTGTGGCACTACATAAATACAAGTATCACTTGTAGGACATTGGGAGGGGGTTACTAAGAAATAGTTGGTTTTATAAACATTTTTATAATAGTTGACATTAAAGTATTAAGATGTTTGATATCTAAAAGGAAAAAAATTATTTGTATTTAAGAATGTTGATATAGACCCTCTACATAGATTTCAGAAAGTTGTACCTTTGAGCATTTATTTGGATTATGAATTGAAATGGTAGTTCTTATGGTGAAAAGTTCAGCCTCGAAAAGCTGCCTAAGTCTCAGAATTATTGCCAGCTATTTCAAAGGAAACATCTGTGATGGAGAAACAACAGCTTGAAGCCCCTGCAGAATTCAATAGTTGTTATGCTAAAGTGCAATAAACAAACAAACAAACAAACAGAGACCCTGGGTTAGTGATAACATATTTCTCATCATGCAATTGCTGCTCTTAAATATGATTAATTATTGTTATCAGATGTCTGTGACAAGACAATGAAGACACCGAAATATTTCCATCAGGGCCCCTATATTACTTCAGCACCTCAATACCAACTTTGGTGGCCAACCAAATTCTGCAGCATGAGGAAATAATTCTGCAGCAAGTCTGGCCAGAGTTTGAGGATCTCTCAATCTCAATCATATTTTTAAAATACCCCCTCAATAGTAGAATAAATAGTCTTCAAATAATGGGGTAGAAATCACTCGGAACGGTAAACCAACACTGCTCAACGCTCCATAGATTTATACTAACCCACAAACTTACTGTGGTCTTTTCTTTGGGCACTTCCTTGAATAGGAAGCGGAGAAGAGGCTGGCATCAGATCTGGAAAAAGCGAGAGGAGCGATCTGTTCTCCTCGGCCAATCAGATCGCAGCATTTTTGACAAGCTGCGTTCACTGTCTCTGCAGGCTTGCAACTTTAAACCAGTTAGTGAAAGGTACAACATTTTAAATCAATGTAAAAACAGTTATAGACAGCAAAAAGAGAGGGTAAGAAATAATTGAATTAAATAAAAGAGACAGAAGGGAAAAGTAAAAAAAAATTAATCTTTTTAATTTTTGAAAAGGTTTTTTTAAAAAATGACCAAAAACTATTAAAATAAGGAGTAATGAGACTCCACATTTTTAAAAGTTAATTTTTAGTGGTTTGGCAGTCATTAAGACTTACTGTGCTGTTAAAACGTAGTTTAGACCTGTATTTTTAAGCGTTCCTGTTTGGTGGCATAATTAGTTACTTTCCAGCTGGGCAGATAAGCAAGTTGCCGCTTTTTCAATGATTTCTCTGATTGCAGCGTGTGATGCCCCTTTATTTTGAAGCTGTCGTATCATCGGCAAACCGCTAGGTCCAGATTTCTGTGTTTTACCACGCATGTGCGAACGCCAGAACTTGCTCCTCCATTTCACCACTAACAATGGAAGGCGCTGATGAGCTCTCCGTTATTTCCCAAGCGATTTCTGCCCCATTATATAAAACACATTACTAAACTGGCGGCTTTTGTTCAGAAAAATGGGCATTTTAAATAGTTTAAAAGAGGTTTACTGTGCTGACCCTCTGCGATACCCATCGGCTGCTCAGCTACATACAGTAATAGCTCCTGCTCAACACCTAGCCACCTCATCAGACTTTCCACCTAGCCAGGAAAAACAACTAAAATGGCTGCTGGCTCAACTGGTTGCTCTTTGTTTAAAAGGGCTCATATTTACAAAATACTGTCCAAACTGAGATTGCATTTCAAATTTGACTTTCAAATTAAAACATTTCACCCAGTGTATCTGAAGTGTCAGTGAGCCCAGTGCTGCTTACTGACGGACAGATAAAGTAAGTAGCGGATACAACATTCAACAACGTGTATTCAAATCACTGATGCCAACTAGGAAATCCATTGTTGAAATCCATTGTAGCAATTCAAAAAAAAATGTAATGCTGATGTTGTGTTTGCCATACTAGGAAATATAATTTGTAAATACTGGCACAAAAACATTTAGAACACAGAGGTTCAGCAGCACATCAGGGGCTCAGAGGCTGCATTCAAGCATGTACAAAGTCAGATTGATTAAGGAATTAAGATTAATAGTTTTGGGGTAGACACTCTGTGTGCATTTCACATCCTACACACTTTACCAGTCTAGCAGTAGCCAATACTTGATGTTTTATATCTGAATGGTGTCAGGTAGTACAGCCCATGGCAACCCCTTGCCAGATTCCCGAAATTCAGCTATCGGGCAGACCCAGGACTGGATTTAGAAAATTTGGCAAGTTTACATTAGCAAACAAAAAGAAAATCTGCAAATACTTCTCAAATAAAAAACAGAAAATGCTAGAAATGCAGAGCATGTCCATTAGCATCTGTAAGGAGGAAAGAATTTAGCATTCACTTGCATACCTGTCTTCCTGCAAACTGGTGAATAGCTTGACATTGCTGCCAGTTGTGTAACACACACACTTCAGGAACTGGTGGCTCAAACAGCCCACTGACACCAATATAAAAACAGCCCCTGCTACTGGACTCAATATTCACTCCTGCAATCATTGGTGCACTGTGCCTGCAGTATGTATTATCTGCGATGTAGGATGCAGTACAGCACCTCCTTCCCCTTAGACCTCTACAACTGAGGACAAGAACAGCATTATGGTGGGAACACCATCATCTCCAAGTTTCCCTCCAAAGTCACACACCATCCTGTCTTAGTCGTAATTGCTGATCTTTCCTTGCCGCTTGGTCGAGGGAGCACCATCACAAGGATTGCTGTTGTTCAAGAGGATGGCCCATCACCTCCTTTTCAGGCCAATAAATGCAGCTTTGCCAGCACTGCTCACATGCCTAGAACAAATTTTAAAAATCTAGTGTCGCTACAAAATCAGCTGGCTAAGTACGAGGGATCAATGGGATTAGATAATGCCCCTGTATTTGACACACTGCAGATGAAGTACTCAAGGTGTGAAATGCAAGAGGAATAACAAAATGCGATTGGGGATTTTAGAAGACCATTTTCAGGGACCATTTTGGATTAAGTACTGGTACAACAGGCATTGGTTCCAATTCAATCACAACAGGGAAAAGGCGGGGAAAGAGTGGGGAGAAGAAATTCCATGCCGTTTTCTATGGTTATAGATACAATGAGCACTCGGACCCTGGTTTTAATATAATTGTTCCTAGAATAAAGCTGTATTTGTATGACTTTTTTCCTGCAGAGAGTTGAGCACATTCTATGTAGCTTAGTGTTGAGTCTAAAACCATAAAGAAATAAAATGAGTAAAACACCTAGGTTTGTACTGCTTTCTTAATTGCCTGTAATTTCTTTCAAGTAGAGTGATTAATCTTATTCACAATCACTTACTGTATGATATCAATAGTATTACCAAGGATTTCTATTATGCTACCCATGGGTGTACAAACACCCAAAACTTGTATAAATGGGACTATTTGGCAATGCAAAACATTGATTAAATTATATGGGGAAGATTTTAATTTAGTATTTCTATAAACTAGGGCAATAATATTTATATTTTCTGTTTAAAAGACTCATCAGAACATCACTTAAAACTGGACCTAGAAAGTCACATCCTATGCAAATACAAAATGATGCGTTGAACCCTCTCATTTTTTAGGTTTTAAGTTGAGTATGCTACTGGTATATAGTGATCACGCTCTAAAAATTGAATTGTTCTTGAAATGTCGTATCAAGATGTTCAACTTTGTTTTTGAAACAATATTGGCGCCAGACAGCTGAACTGAGAAATTATTACCATCACTCCTGTAGCTTTAATCACTTTCTGTCTCTGCTGCACATTTTATGTAGGAAACCAATCATTTTCCTTACCAACAAGAACATAACAGTCAGACACAATGTTCTTTTTGGTGCTTTTTAGGGGCGGACGCCATATGGTGAAGAAAAAACCAAGATTTATTATCAGTACTTCCAACTTCTCAAATTATAGACAGACTAAATTCACACAACTGAAATAAGCATATAAAGGTATGTTAAATAAAATATCAAAAATACTCCACCTGTTAAAACCCAGTTTTGTCTTCAGTCCCTACCACAAACCCAATACCCTTCCCACCCATTCTATCCCTCTTCTTGGTCAGTGTCTCAGGTTGAACCAGATGGTTTGTAATCTCAGCGTCCTATTAAACCTCAAACTGATCTTCCAACCACATATCCTCTCCATCAACAAAACCGTCCACTTTCACCTCTATAAGATCGTATGCTTCAGCCCAGTTGCTGCTGAAACCCTCTTCCATGCCTCTGTCACCTCCAGACTTCACTGCTCTATCCTCTGTTAACTTCAGTTCATCCAAAACTCTGATGCCCATATCCTTCCCCCGAACAGTCCCACCCACCCATGTTCTTTCTGACATACACTGGCTTCCAGTCCCTAATGTCAAAATGTTTTAATTCTCATGCTCACATTGACTTCAGCAGTTTCTAAATAGCTAGCTAGTAACATTGGAAGCTTGCTAAGAATTGTCCAAGGTTTATTGCCCTTTCTATAACAGATATTTTGGAATTGTAAGTGTATTCTGACAAATGTGCGGCTTTCTATGCCACTGGCTCACCTGACCCCATGACAGAAACCTGGCTGTGCTTGAACATTGCCTCGGTCTGCCACTTACCCCAGGCCCACAGGCAGTGTTGTGTTGCAAACTAACTGGAATGGGTTTCTGTTCTTCAGCAATGACAATGATGGATTAGTCCTTGCTTTGAGCAGGTACCTCTGCCAGAGGCTCAGAAGCCTTTCTTCCATTGTTTGGAATCAACAGATATTGTCCAGATATGTCGAGCAGATCCAGCAAGGGAGGTGATATGCTGCCCTGATTGCTTAGTTCTGAATCTGTGCCTGACTTGTAGTGCAACAGGCTAGCTGGCCATTTTCCAAAATTACAGTTTAAGGTAAGTTCTGAGGCTGATTCAGTGCTTTCTTCCCCACAGAGGACTCACAATTGGCCCAGCCTGGCTAATGCCTTGGCAGTAATATCATGGATGTGCCACATCCAAGCCATATTCAGGTCATAGAATCATAGAAAGGTTACAGGATGGAAGGAGGCCATTCGGCCCATCGAGTCTGCGCCGGCTCTAAGCACGAGCAATCCAGCTAGTCCCACTCCCCCGCCCTATCCCTGTAGCCCTGCACATTTTTTCGTTTCAAGTACTTATCCAGTTCCCTTTTGAAGGCCACGATTGAATCTGCCTCCACCACTCCCTCAGGCAGTACATTCCAGACCCCAACCACTCGCTGCTTAAAAACGTTTTTCCTCATATCACCTTTGGTTCTTTTGCCAATCACCTTAAATCTATGTCCTCTGGTTCTTGATCCTTCTGCCAAAGGGAACAGTTTCTCTCTATCTACTCCATCTAGACCCTTCATGATTTTGAATACCTCTATCAAATCTCCTCTTAACCTTCTTTGTTCTAAGGAGAATAATCCCAGCTTCTACAGTGTATCCACGTAACTGAAGTCCCTCATCCCTGGAATCATTCTAGTAAATCTCTTCTGTATCCTCTAAGGCCTTCACATCCTTCCTAAAGTGCGGTGCCCAGAACTGGACACAATACTCCAGTTGTGGTCGAACCAGGTGGAAAGTTACGCTGCTGGTCTTGATTAATTTTGACAGCAGCCCGATTCAGCTACTTACCTGGATTTGCCTATTTACAGCAATGGCCTCAAAGAAACACTGGGGTAGATTTTCAACTGGCATTGTGGATCGGCTGCTTGTTATGGACACTGCCCGATTCACATTTCCATTGATTTCAATGTGTTAAAACATACCGCTGAGCTCCTAAACTACAAAATCAACTACATTCTAATCATTACTAAATGATCTCATCAGATAAGCTAAGTACATGTTGGGACAAAATGCTGATGACTAATTTGTTTGTAAAACACAACTTTTTTTGGATTTGGATATTCTGATGACAAAATGATGAAAAAATCTCGTCCGTTTAATAGTTAATATGATATAGCTACACATCATGCAATGTAATGAATTGTGAATGAAAAACTGTAACCTGGTGATTTTATTTATTCTTTCCCACCATCTGGGCTATATATATTGTGACAGAGCAAATAAATCTTGTCCAAAATGGATACAAACTCATAAATAAATAGTAAAAATAAAACCATCGGTACAATACGTAACGCAAACAGATTTGTTTGACATTCTTCCAGTAAGCCTTACATAATTTGAACACAGAAAAAATGTTGAGGTTGTAAAAAAGGTGTGTGATGAATGTGGCTATTTATAACAAGTATGGCGCAATGAGATTGTGACAAACTCACAACCTATGCTGTGTGACAGCACTATCAAAATTGCAAAAAAATCTTTGGTAAATATGTATTTGGTAATAAATAATATACACAGAATAATAGATGATCATGCTGAATTAAAGACATTTTAGCACAATGTGTATTGGCATGGTCTACCGAGACTCTTATACATTTGTAATTATTCCGTAACTTTTCATTTATGAAAAAGGTCAGTGTTATGGCATTGCAGTTGGATTAAATAAGTGAGGAAACTATTGGCAATAAAGAGTAATATTCGTATTGCTTGTACTGTAGTTCCTATAAAGTATGATGTCTGATGTCAAAAGCACAGAATTATAGAACAATGTGCTTGTACTGACATAAAAGTATGCAGATTACATTATGAGAAAAAAATCAAATGATATATGTGTACGACAATTGATGCCATTTAGTAATCTACAAACCAATATATGATTAAGGAGTTCTGATGTTGAAAAAGTGAAATTTGAGCAGCTTGTTAATTGCATCCAAATTTCAAGAACACAAAGGTGTTGCAACTAACAGATATTCATTTTTTGATGGTACACATTAAAATTCTGTAATCCTAGGATATGAATACCTGAACAAACAAGCTTCTGAAGATTTTAGAGGGCCAAGTTTCCTGTACATAGTGCCCACGTGGTGCGTGAAAAATGGAAGCTATGCACAGGAACATTAGGTACTAATGCTTTGCCCCCAAATTGCACCACAGCTAAATTTCCTGAATGGCTTTTCAGGTGGTTGTAGGGGATGGTACCTGAAGATGGTACCTCAATGTAAATTGCATGTACGAAGCGAGTCCCAGGAGCCCAAGTCTGGAAGCCCAAGGAGATCTTGCAAAGATGTTAGAATGGTTACAATGACATGGCAAAGGCATGCATTTCACATATTCCCAGTGCTCCTGGAAAGAATGCACGAAAGTTCTTCTGATAGGGTGTTATATTGAAGTAAACTTCAGCTCTTCCAAAACCTTGCTGCCCATATTAAGTCCAGCTCACTTACCATCCTTGTCCTTGCTGACCTACATTACCTATTGGTCCTACTGTGCCTCAAATTTAAAATTCTCATTCTCGTGTTTAAATCGCTTGATGGCTTCTCCCCTACCTATCTCTATAATCTCCTCCAGTCCTACACCACGACCACCACCTGCACCCCCCCAACACACTATTGGTGATTGTGCCTTCAGCTGCCTAGGTCCCAAGCTCCAGAATTATCTCCCGAAACCCCTCTGCCTCTTTTAAGACCCTCCTTTAAACCCAGCGCTTTGACCAAGCCTTTGTTTAAACCTCCTAATACCACCTTCTTTGGCTCAGTGTCTATTAATTGCACCTCTGTTGAGCATCTTAAGACATTTTGCTATGTTAAAGGTGCTTTATAAATGCATTTTATTGTTGTTGTGGAAAGAGCCTTGGGATACTAATCCATTGCTGAGATGTCCTCCTGCTCCTCCATCTGTATGGACATTGCCCCCCCAACAGCATTCACTGAGAAAAATCAGCCCTTAGACCTCAGAGAGGTAGTACTGGTTTTACCATTACAGAGTGCAAATACTAGGCTTGTGATCAAAAGAAATGCAAATTTCATCACATAAATAGAAAAAACTTACAAAGTTATTATGATGGTAAGATATAAACTATGCTACTTTTACATGATATACAGTCCCAACCGCATATAGTAGGCACGGTGTCAACTCAATTTGCCCACTATACGCGATGGCCAGTGTATACAAGAAATTTTTAGAAATCACAGACGGAATCTTCATCCTCTATCTCCATGCCCCAAATGATCCAAACGGAAGGGATATATATACCGGTCTGGTCAGTTTCACCAATAGTGTTGGAGAACTGAACGGGGACGAAGTATGCAGCAGCACCATAACAAGGCTTGATTTGCCCAAAATAGTAGGCGCGTTTAATACAGTTTAAGCGGCGCCTTTGTAATTGACACCTATGGTAATGGCAAATGGTGAGCGCCATTTGTCTGATACAGGTGGCTGTCCAGGATAAGCAGGGACAATGTAAGTGGTGGGGACTGTAAGTGATACATAATGGCCCGGAATTTGCTCTGAAAATAACAGCGATCCTAACAGGGCTCACTGTTATTTCAGGGCAAATGAAAGAGCAGCTTCCAGCAAACGCACATGTGCAGTCAAACACGGAAATCCGGAAGTTGCGCTACCAGATGCCCTGCTCCTCCGAAAGCTGCACGGGAAGGACAGCTCGCTGGCTGGATCACCATTCAAATGGTTGCAATGGCGCAAAGTTCCTCAGCTGCCCAGCTGGAAATGAATTATTTTCACCAGAAAAAGGTACATCCAGTTTTTTTAGTCTAACCAAAAGTTTAAAGGCATTAATGACTGCCAAACCACCTCTCTGGGGCTGAAAATTTACAAGTGTGGAGTCTCATTCAGTCAAACCTTAATTGTTATTGGACAACTAAAAATTTTTTTTACTTTTCCTTTGTCTCTTTTATCTCTGCCTTTTAATTCAATTTTTCATACCGTCTCTTTATTTCACTTTCTGTAACTGATTTCACATTGAATTTACTATTCTAACACTTTCTGGTTCGATGTCTGAGTGGCTGATTAATGATGCTTCAATCTGATTAGTTATGGGGATATATAGTTCCTTGTCCCACTCACACAGCTCACAGATGCTCAGTAGAGGACGGTACACTTCTTCTGGCTACACCCATTGCAGGAAGATGGTGCCCAAAAGCCCATGGATAGGTTGTGGGTAAGTTTAAATCTAACAAGTGGCGGGTGCCGTTCATTCACCGCTCAGCGCAAAATCCGGGCCAATATAAACAATGAAAAATCAACTTAGATAAAACTCACAATTACATCACTGCATCTGTGGGTGTGCAAGTTGTATGTATTTTTCATACGCCCTTACTCAACATGCATATTCTTTATTGAATCTTACGTTTCTACGAAGAATGTTTTGAATGCAGTTTTACTCTAAAATGAGCACGGTTGGCTAAACTCACAACTATTTTATTATTCATCAGTGAAATGAACATTTTTTTCTGCAATCACAGTAGAAATCTCCTTAACAACATTATAAAATTTGAAGCCATAGATTCATTCTGCAAGTCAGCCACAAGTCTCTTTGAAGTATTTTACAGTACTATTTTCAGTTTAACAAGGGTTTCAATAAAAACAGTTTTAGCTTTGAACCAAAGTCCAGCTGAAATTGCAATTATAGGAAAATGTTAAATGGCATCCTGAACCATCTACCCATGAAATCAAAAAGAGGTAGAAGTACGTTACACTTGCCTCGTTTATCTTTCAACAGATTAGATCTAGCAAAAAAAATAAAACATGAAGACTCATCTAATTTTTATTAGATCAAATATATAAATCAGATTTACAGTGGAATGTCGATTCTTTGCTATAATGGAGAGGACCTCCTGCAGATAGTTTGGAGTCCCCAAATGACCATATGCTGCTGACTGCTTTGTCTGCCCCCATCCACCCACTATAGTTCTCTCCAACAGCACTCACCTCCATTACCCCAGCTGAATGCCAACCAAGGCCCTCCAGCTACAAAGGTGAACACTAAATGAAGTCTGGCAAAACAGGTAGCCTGACTTTCAAGTTTGTAGCTCTGCTAAAATCAGTGTTGTGGAGACTCCCTACAGGATAGCTGGAGGTGAGCAACTACATCCTTCAACCTCCATCTCTGCACCTGGAGGCTTGTGGTTGACAGCAAGGGAATACTTTTGGCTAGTTCTTTCAGGTTTGGTGACTGGAATAATGAGCAGATGTGTGTGAGCTCTTAGCTGGCCGATCAGCTGATTGAACAGATGTTGCAGTGCCATCCCATCTTACCAGCAGGAGCACCACGCTCGAAAACAAAAAAATTCTGGCAGCCTCTATTTTCATTGGTCTCCCATTATCTGCTAAAATTCTGTATAACAAGGAGGCAGATAATTGAGGCTCCATGTAATATGAAAAGTGACACTTGATGAAGAGGTGGGTGACACAAAGTTTTGTTGGAGTGTTTGAAAGCTTCTGTACAACTGGAGACAGTCATGTCTCCACAACCCAACCCTCAGAAGTCCGTTTCATATATTGGTCACTCTAAATGAAGAACTTCCCAACATCAATCAGAGTCTAACCATCTCCCCTTCACAGTCAATGGCATTACCATCGCCGAATCCCCCACCATCAACATCCTAGGGGTCACCATTGACCAGAAACTTAACTGGATCAGCCACATAAATACTGTGGCTATAGGAGCAGGGCAGAGGCTGGGTATTCTGCAGCGAGTGACTCACCTCCTGACTCCCCAAAGCCTATCCACCATCTACAAGGCACAAGTTAGGAGTGTGATGGAATACTCTCCACTCACTTGGATGAGTGCAGCTCCAACAACACTCAAGAAGCTCGACACCATCCAGGAAAAAGCAGCCTGCGTGATTGGCACCCCATCCACCACCCTAAACATTCACTCCCTTCACCACCGGCGCACCGTGGCTGCAGTGTGTACCATCCACAGGATGCAGCAACTCGCCAAGGCTTCTTCGACAGCACCTCCCAAACCAGTGACCTCTACCGCCTAGAAGGACAAGGGCAGCAGGCACGTTCCCCTCCAAGTCACACACCATCCCATGGAGGTGAGTGCTGCTCGGTTAAAATCCTGGAACTCCCTACTTAACAGCACTGTGGGAGAATCTTCACCACATGGACTGCAGCGGTTCAAGAATGCTGCTCACCACCACCTTCTCAAGGGCAATTAGGGATGGGAAATAAATGCTGGCCTTGCCAGCGACGCCCACATCCCATGAACGAATATAAAAAAAATCGCAAGTTTGTCTTTTACTTGTTTGAGTCTGGGCCTCTTTGTCCTATTATCATGGATTAGTTTGAAGGAGTGATCTGAATCTACCTTTTCTATATCATTTACTATGTTATACATCTCTACAGGGTCACGTTCTGTTACCCGCTTTCAAGGGAGAAAAACCCAAATTTTGGTGCTGGGCATCAGTCTGGTGGCTCTTCTCCAAACTACCGCCAAGGCTTAAATGTTTCTCTTGTGCCCCAGTGATCAGAACTGGATGAATTATTTAAGGTGTGGTCTGACCAGAACACTACAGTTTAAGCATGACTTATTCTGATTTGTGCTCTATTGTTTTCTCCATATATACTTTGTGTTTTCTGTTCCACAATGACTGGACATGTTTAGCGTCAAGTTTCTGAAACCTCCAAGGTCTCTTCCAACTTAGTCGTACGGTATTTCAACATAGAATACTTATAGTCACTCTTTTTTTCTCCTTATGTACCACACTACATCTGTCCATATTACTTTTTATCTGCTATTGTTCCACCCACTAACAATTTGTCACTCATTTTGGAGTTCCCGGGGAGTCTCTTCAGATTCAACAGCAGCTTCTAATGACTCATCCGAATTTTCAGTTTCTAAATCCAAGTCTTTAATGTAAATTTGAAACATTGGTGGTCCCAATACCAATCCCTGGGGCCCTCCATTCAGTACCACTCCCCACTCCAATATAACTACTCTAACAAGTACCTGCTGCTTTGTACCCTTCAGCCAATTTCTTATCCATTCCCATCTGAATTCCCGTGCTTTAAGCTGAACTTGTAGTCTTTTGCGCAGAACTGTCAAATGCTTTTTGGAAGTCAAGGTACACCATCTAGTAGGGCCTCCCATAGACTACCTGGGATACTAATGCCTCAGAAAGTCGAGGAGGTTAGTCAGGCATGAATTTCCCCTACTGATTCCATGTTGGCTGCTGTTTACTGGCTTATCATCATATTGATATTCCTGAAGTGCACTCCTGATAATCAATTCCACTAATTTACCCAGTGTTGAAGTGCGTCCATAGTTGTCTGTCATGGATTTTTGTCATTTTTTTTTGAAAATGAACACATTTCCAATCTGTTGGGCCCTCCCCAATGTTCACTGACTCCTTCATAATGACAGTCAACAACTTAGAAATCTTATTCTTTATCTTTCTCAGTACTTGGGGGATAGATGCCATCCATTCTTGGAGCTTTATTTATGTTGAGCCCTTTTAGCCTGTCTAAGACTTCCATCTCATTTATATTAAAGTTGTTAATTCTACTTGGATTATCGCTATTTCAAGAGGGCATGTTGCTAACATCTTCTCCAGTGAATACTTGGAGGAAATAATCATTAAGTGTATTAATTATCACTTATGCATTCTCAGTTCCAGCGCTGTTAGCATATTTTAGGGTTCTCATCTCTTCTCTGACTGCCCTCTTACTATTGTAGAACTGAACACGGTTCTCTGTCTGAACACGGTGATTGCCTTGGCAACGGGCAGTTGCAGGGGCAGTCTGTAAACACCATGTATTGTTCAATATGTATAAATGCGTAGGCTTCAAGGAGATCCTGAAACATTTGCCTGAGGAAGGAGAAAATCTCCGAAAGCTTGTGAATTTAAAATAAAATTGCTGGACTATAACTTGGTGTTGTAAAATTGTTTACTATTGTAGAACTGAAAGAATTTCATGCATTGACAGCTAATTTACAGAACAATGTTAACACACATTGTTCAGTTCACACATTGCTCTGGTTAGAGATTTAGTAATCAGTTCAAAATGGAGTCAGAAAATGGCTAATATTTGATGTTGTTTGAAGAATATTTCAGTACTTACTTTAATAGCATATATTGGAGACGGAGGAGTAGGATTTGAAACTCAGAGCAAAAGTGCGTTATTAAAAAGGTCATTGGATGTACATGAAACACATTTCTAAAGTCAAAAAAGCTGTAAAAATGACATGCTTGTTACACTGACCTTGCGAATGCCGCATTGTTTCACACTATGTAATTGTGTAATCAAGAGGAGACACTGGCTACTCACACTGTAATGGAGGGAGGAAGGCGGCTGACAGAGCTTTAAAAAAATGGTCAAACAGACAGGCTCTGTTTTACAATACTGCATGTACCATGACCCAATACCTTTTTCAGCTCAAAGGAGCTGAGGAGCTGACAGGGCAATCAAAAGATGACAGAGTGACAAGGGACAGAACAAATCTAAATAAGAAGTGTCCAAGCTGCAGTTATACTGGGACTAATATGGAGAATTACAGATGGACTCTTAAGGTTGGTACAGTGGAGGTCAAACTGGCACTATTACTGCACATCTGCACTTTTGATGCTGCTGTGATACCAGTATAACAGGAATAAAGCAGTCACTACCCTGCAGCAGATCTTGCATGACATTTTATTTGACTTGTTCAAACTTACATAAGCTGGTTAAATTATCTGTGACATTTTATAGTTTCTTTTTGGTACTATATATACACCGAAGATTACAGTATAATAAAATGTTTATATATTTTGAATAATTCCATAAAAAGCATGTCACTGCATTAATTAAATTGTTACTTTTCCCAATTCACATTTTTTTCCACAGACTACTTATTTCAGAAATGGCAAAACTCCACATTGCGCAGGTTTTCTACATTAAGGGAAAATACAGTTTACTCTAAATTTGCAAAATCAATGTAACGGCTTTTTTCATTTAAATGCATTTCTATAATTTTAAGTTACTTTGTACTTTCTCTCCTTCCTCCCCTTGCCTCCAGCTCTCCCTATAAAACATTCTATTTGTTGGCCAATATAACAGACAAGGGGGCATGTTCCTAGACCCCCTCTGCTCAAGTCATCTGCAAGAACAGTCTGGAATGAATTACCCTCTGATTTTCTCTCTCTTCCTGTGGGAAAGCTTAAAAAAAATTATTTGCTCTGGGGGATGAATGACGCTGACAATGCTGCATTTACTGCCCATCCCTAGTTGCCCTGAGGTGGTGGTGTTGGGCCTTCTGCTTGAACTGACCATCATTTTCTGATCCTTCCTGGCTACAGGCGTGGTGCGCCGGAGGATTGGAAGACTGCTAACATTGTACCATTGTTTAAAAAGGGAGGAAGAGATAGACCGAGTAATTATAGGCCAATCAGTCTAACCTCAGTGGTGGGCAAATATTGGAATCAATTCAAAGGGACACCATAAATCATCATTTAGAAAGGGAAGGTTGTGTCTGACTAACTTGGTTGAGTCTTTTAAGGAGCTAACAAGGAGGGTCGATGAGGGTAACGCGTTTGATTTAGTGTACAAGGATCTTAATAAGGCTTTTGACAAGGTCCCACGTGGCAGATTGGTCAAAAAAGTAAAAGCCCATGGGAGCCAAGGGAAAGTGGCTAGTTGGTCCAAAATTGGCTCAGTGGCAGGAAGCAATGGGTAATGGTTGACAGGTGTTTTTGCAACTGGAAGGCTGTTTCCAGTGGGGTTCGGCAAGGCTCAGTATTAGGTGCCTTGCTTTTTGTGGTATATATTAATGATTTGGACTTGAATGTGGAGGGCTTGATCAAGAAATTTGCAGATGATACAAAAATTGGCTGTGTGGTTGATATTGAGGAGGAAAGCAGTAGACTGCAGGAAGATATCAATGGACTGGTCAGGTGGGCAGAAAAGTGGCAAATGGAATTCAATCCAGAAAAGTGTGAGGGCAAACAAGGCAAGGGCGTACACAATAAATGGGGGGATACTGAGAGGTGTAGAGAAACAAAGGGACCTTGGAGTTCATTTCCACTGATCTCTGAAGGTAGCTGGACAGGTAGATAAGGTAATTCCGAAGGCATACGGAGTACTTTCCTTTATTAGCTGAGGCACAGAATACAAGAGCAGTGAGGTCATGCAAGAACTGTATAAAACATTGGTTAGGTCACAGCTTGAGTATTACATACAGTTCTGGTCACCACATTACAGGAAAGATGTGATTGCACTAGACGATGCAGAGGAGATTTACGAGGATGTTGCCAGGGCTGGAGAATTTTAGCTATGAGAAATGATTGGATAGGCTGGGGTTGTTTTTTTTGGAATAAAGGAGGCTGAGGGGAGATTTAATTGAAGTATATAAAATTATGACGGGACTAGATAGAGTGGATAGGGAGGACCTCTTTCCCTTAGCAGAGGGGTCAGTGACCAGGTGGTACTGATTTAAAGTAATTGGTAGAAGGATTAGAGGAGAGCTGAGGAGAAATTTTTTCACCCAGAGGGTGGTGGAGGTCTGGAACTCACTGCCTGAAAGGGTGGTAGAAGCAAAAACCCTCAACTCATTTAAAAAGTACTTGGATGTGCACGTGAAGTGCCGTAACCTACAGGGCTACGGACCATGTGCTGGACAGTGGGATTAAACTGGATAGCTCTTTTTCGGCCGGCACGGACACGATGGGCCGAATAGCCTCTTTCTATGCCGTAACTTTCCATGATTCTAACTGCTGCAGTCCTTATGCCGATGGTGCCACTACAATGGTGTTAGACAGGGAATTCAGGATTGTGACCAAAAGACGATAAAGAAAAGGTGATATATGTTCAAGTTCAAATGATGTCCGATGGGGTGCCCATGAAACTTCCTGCTCCCATTCCTGCCCCTGATGGCACAGCTCATTGGAGTTCACCATGTAAAACTGCACCCTTTCACTCTGTAGCTTGAAAGCAGCAAATTGCTGCATCGCTGTGTCATCATTCCTGTGCAAGTTAGGGAAACAGTGTAAAAATAAACTACTCCAAATATAATATGATAAACAACTGACAATGTTGGACAGGGAAATAAGTCTAGGTGGACAACACTTCGAGACAGCTGGAGCAGCCGTGATGTATCAAACAGCCTCTTTCTGTGCTGTAAAATTCTATGATTCTAAGTGCAGGTAGAAAGCCTGCTGCATCTGCTTCAATACAATACTGAACTGTAACACACTGTACAGACTTAGTTCCATGTTAGAGGGCCAGTCACTTGATTTTAGAGGTAAAACATTTAAAGAATTTATAGTACAATCAGTAGAACAGTTACAATTATCAGTGATTCTTCTACTCAGCCATCGTTTTTTCTCTAAAAAGTAACCAAACAGTCTTACCACTAACAGATTAATCTTGATACGATAAGATTCCAAGTGTGCACGTATGCATGACACAGTTAAAATACCTGGATACAATATTTGCCTACAATTGCTTTCAGAAATATCACGCGCTTTCATGACAGGTTTCGATCAGTTTACCTTTGTATTATGTTAACCCCCTCTTCACTAGGATATCCTTATATATTGCACAGATTTCCAAGAAACATACTCTGGATAAGATTAACCTGTAAATAGACTTAACTGTCAAACATAAAACATGAATATACGCACCAGCCACATTGATAAAAAAAACTTTATCAGACTTGTGAATGGTTAAAGTGAAACAGAGTGCATAAACAAATGTGATGCTGTTTATTTCCTTACATCTTTTATAGATTATACAAGAGGAATTGGGATCAAATGGAGGCCATGTGATACAAGACTTGTATATACAGTATGACAGACTAACTGTGTTATTCATTTAAAACTTACTATCAAATTTGTCATGTAGTATTGTAGCTCTGAAGTACTTAATATCATCAAGACAAATTTTAACTGCATCATCAAACTGATGAGGCATTCCATGGTGATAAATCAGTTTTCTCCTGCAAATTCTTTCCCACGTTCACTATTTCTCTCCGAGCTTCAATGACCGTTATAGTGTAGCTCTGGAAAATTACAAACTATAGAGCACATTAAATAGTTTTGGCAGATATGCTGATTCGCCAAATGAACCCTTTCAAAAACAGGTTCTAGAAAGTCTACTTAGCAACCACATGCAGTCTCTTTTATAGATAACAGCCTAGATAATAGATGAAGATTACTTAACACACTCGTATGACACACTCTGCCTGTCATTTTAAATCAGGCGTTAACCCGTTTATTTTAAAATATATGGCAGAGGAATGACGTAACAACATGTTAAACATTATCATCACTAGTATCGCAGAAATAGCCTCAAATCTAACATATTAAATGGGCTGATGGCTCCCTATAGCTGAGCAAGTTTATCCAATGAGTAGTTGAACCTCACAGACTAAGAAGGTCCTAAGTTTGATCTATTTCTGTGCTGAGTTAGCTGATTTCATCCAGGGCTGCAGTAGGATCACAACTGGACTTAGCAACCTTGTTGAAATTGGACAGCAAGTGACACCAGAATTCGGTTTGATGACTAAGCCGTGATGGCTTACACACACATAAAGGTCAATTGGTTGAGGTACCAGAGGGAAGCCAGTACTATGGAACTGTATCCCTTCAGAAGAGGAAGAAAAGGAAAAAATCTGGCTGGAATTTAAAAAAAATTAAAATTCATTTTAGGAAGATTTTTGGTAACTCAAACCTTAAATAAATACTAGTTGACTACCTGACGGCATTGCTCAAGGACAGAAAAATAATACAACACACAAAAAGAACACAAAACAATATGCACACTGCAAGAACTATAATTCCATGGTGCTTTCTACCTGGTTGTCATTGCACACTCTACGTATTGTAGCTCCACAGCGGCAAGGTGAAAACGAAAACTGCCATGATGAGTCTCTCTCTCTCTCACACAAAATTTATGCACAGCAGCTAGAAACCCTCAGCACACAGAGCCCAGGTCAACTCAAGTCCAAGGCTTCTTACAGAAGAGCAGGCCTATGTAGGGAAACTTTGCAAAAGCATTTCTAACATAAAGTAACTATTTTTTAATGGGTAAATTTAGTGATTTTTATTTCAGATGTGTGACATTTTCATAATTGCTTGGTATATTACAAATGTTATCGCCTGCTCGCTACACTTACTGGGATAAAAAACGGTGGGCAGGAACAGTACAAAGAAATTATTTCAACAATTTGATCGATCAATTTTTTTTACACTGGTTTATGAATGGCAGCTTACAAAAAAATAATAATTGGATTTTCTGCTGGTTACTTGTGCCTCATTGGTGGTACTTGCATTGTACAATGACCTTACCATGTGCAAAGTGAGCTGCCATTGACCTCCACATAACTGTGATGATTTCTGGAAAATTAGACTTTAAAAATATCACAACATATAACTAAATTTTAGCAGAAAGGGGGGAAAAAAACAATTTTTTTCCCTTGGACTTTAAAACCCAAAACATTAGACCTAGGCTCAGATGTTTAACCCAGTAAGCATCTTTTCCAAAATGGCCATAGCAGAAGGAAAGGTGTCTGGAGCTGAATAAGGTTCCACAGCATGCTTCATCACTTAAGCATAATTGATATACCACTGGGAGAAAATCATAATGCAATAAGGTCATTAGTCTTACATCAGTACCTCAGAAAATAATGGAATTGATTATCAGGAGAAAATAACCCAGTAAACAGTAGCCAATATGGATACAGAAGGAGATGCTCCCATCTGGCTAAACCTTTTTGAATTTTTGGAGGAAGTGACATCCCAAGTGGAATCTCAAGTGGAATTCAGAAGTCCCCATGACAAGGTGTACCTTTATGTCCAGCTAAGTTCTGCAAGAAAGTCTAATATTTAAGCTTAAGATTCACAGTAAATGATGGGTAAATTTAGTGATTTTTATTTCAGATATGTGTCATTTTCTTAATTCTTAGAAATTGGCGAAGGGATAGGAAGCAGTAGCTAATTGTTAGAGGAGTTATGTCAAGGTGTGGACAAGTACTGAGTGGAATGCTCCACAAATCGGTGTTTTGACCACTACGATTTCCAATTTATATTAACAACTTGGATTCAAAAATATTATCAGGTTATAAACTAGCATGGGAAGTTGAGTTTTTTTTTTATTCGTTCACGGGATGGGGGCGTCGCTGGCAAGACCGGCATTTATTGCCCATCCCTAATTGCCCTCGAGAAGGTGGTGGTGAGCCGCCTTCTTGAACCGCTGCAGTCCGTGTGGTGACGGTTCTCCCACAATGCTGTTAGGAAGGGAGTTCCAGGATTTTGACCCAGCGACAATGAAGGAACGGCGATATATTTCCAAGTCGGGATGGTGTGTGACTTGGAGGGGAACGTGCAGGTGGTGTTGTTCCCATGCGCCTGCTGCCCTTGTCCTTCTAGGTGGTAGAGGTCGCGGGTTTGGGAGGTGCTGTCGAAGAAGCCTTGGCGAGTTGCTGCAGTGCATCCTGTGGATGGTGCACACTGCAGCCAGTGCGCCGGTGGTGAAGGGAGTGAATGTTTAGGGTGGTGGATGGGGTGCCAATCAAGCGGGCTGCTTTATCTTGGATGGTGTCGAGCTTCTTGAGTGTTGTTGGAGCTGCACTCATCCAGGCAAGTGGAGAGTATTCCATCACACTCCTGACTTGTGCCTTGTAGATGGTGGAAAAGCTTTGGGGAGTCAGGAGATGAGTCACTCGCCGCAGAATACCCAGCCTCTGACCTGCTCTTGTTGCCACAGTATTTATATGGCTGGTCCAGTTAAGTTTCTGGTCAATGGTGACCCCCAGGATGTTGATGGTGGGGGATTCGGCGATGGTAATGCCGTTGAATGTCAAGGGGAGGTGGTTAGACTCTCTCTTGTTGGAGATGGTCATTGCCTGGCACTTATCTGGCGCGAATGTTACTTGCCACTTATCAGCCCAAGCCTGGATGTTGTCCAGGTCTTGCTGCATGCAGGCTCGGACTGCTTCATTATCTGAGGGGTTGCGAATGGAACTGAACACTGTGCAGTCATCAGCAAACATCCCCATTTCTGACCTTATGATGGAGGGAAGGTCATTGATGAAGCAGCTGAAGATGGTTGGGCCAAGGACACTGCCCTGAGGAACTCCTGCAGCAATGCCCTGGGGCTGAGATGACTGGCCTCCAACAACCACTACCATCTTCCTTTGTGCCAGGTATGACTCCAGCCACTGGAGAGTTTTCCCCGATTCCCATTGACTTCAATTTTACTAGGGCTCCTTGGTGCCACACTCGGTCAAATGCTGCCTTGATGTCAAGGGCAGTCACTCTCACCTCACCTCTGGAATTCAGCTCTTTTGTCCATGTTTGGACCAAGGCTGTAATGAGGTCTGGAGCCGAGTGGTCCTGGCGGAACCCAAACTGAGCATCGGTGAGCAGGTTATTGGTGAGTAAGTGCCGCTTGATAGCACTGTCGACGACACCTTCCATCACTTTGCTGATGATTGAGAGTAGACTGATGGGGCGGTAATTGGCCGGATTGGATTTGTCCTGCTTTTTGTGACAGGACATACCTGGGCAATTTTCCACATTGTCGGGTGGATGCCAGTGTTGTAGCTGTACTGGAACAGCTTGGCTAGAGGCGCAGCTAGTTCTGGAGCACAAGTCTTCAGCACCACAGCTGGGATGTTGTCGGGGCCCATAGCCTTTGCTGTATCCAGTGCACTCAGCCGTTTCTTGATATCACGTGGAGTGAATCGAATTGGCCGAAGACTGGCTTCCGTGATGGTGGGGATATCGGGAGGAGGCTGAGATGGATTATCCACTCGGCACTTCTGGCTGAAGATGGTTGCAAACGCTTCAGCCTTGTCTTTTGCACTCACGTGCTGGACTCCGCCATCATTGAGAATGGGGATGTTTGCAGAGCCTCCTCCTCCCGTTAGTTGTTTAATTGTCCACCACCATTCACGACTGGATGTGGCAGGACTGCAGAGCTTTGATCTGATCCGTTGGTTGTGGAATCGCTTAGCTCTGTCTATAGCATGTTGCTTCCGCTGTTTAGCATGCATGTAGTCCTGAGTTGTAGCTTCACCAGGTTGGCACCTCATTTTTAGGTACGCCTGGTGCTGCTCCTGGCATGCTCTTCTACACTCCTCATTGAACCAGGGTTGATCCCCTGGCTTGTTGGTAATGGTAGAGTGAGGAATATGCCGGGCCATGAGGTTACAGATTGTGCTGGAATACAATTCTGCTGCTGCTGATGGCCCACAGCGCCTCATGGATGCCCAGTTTTGAGCTGCCAGATCTGTTCTGAATCTATCCCATTTAGCACGGTGGTAGTGCCACACAACACGTTGGATTGTGTCCTCAGTGCGAAGACGGGATTTCATCTCCACGAGGACTGTGCGGTGGTCACTCCTACCAATACTGTCATGGACAGATGCATTTGCGACAGGTGGATTGGTGAGGACGAGGTCAAGTAAGTTTTTCCCTCGTGTTGGTTCGCTCACCACCTGCCGCAGGCCCAGTCTAGCAGCTATGTCCTTCAGGACTCAGCCAGCTCGGTCAGTCGTGGTGCTACCGAGCCACTCTTGGTGATGGACATTGAAGTCCCCCACCCAGAGTACATTTTGTGCCCTTGCTACCCTCAGTGCTTCCTCCAAGTGGTGCTCAACATGGAGGAGGACTGATTCATCAGCTGAGGGAGGACAGTAGGTGGTAATCAGCAGGAGGTTTCCTTGCCCATGTTTGACCTGATGCCATGAGATTTCATGGGGTCCAGAGTCAATGTTGAGGACTCCCAGGGCCACTCCCTCCTGACTGTATATCACTGTACCGCCACCTCTGGTGGGTCTGTCCTGCCGGTGGGACAGGACATACCCAGGGATGGTGATGGAAGAGTCTGGGACGTTGGCTGAAAGATATGATTCTGTGAGTATGGCTATGTCAGGCTGTTGCTTGACTCGTCTGTGGGACAGCTCTCCCAATTTTGGCACAAGTCCCCAGATGTTAGTAAGGAGGACCTTGCAGGGTCGACTGGGCTTGGTGTTTTGCCGTTGTCGTGTCCGGTGCCTAGTGATCCGATGCCGGGTGGTCCGTCCGGTTTTATTCTTATTATGACTTTTCGTAGCGAGATTTTACAACTGAGTGGCTTGCTAGGCCATTTCAGAGGGCAATTAAGAATCAACCACATTGCTGTGGGTCTGGAGTCACATATAGGCCAGACCGGGTAAGGGCGGCAGGCTTCCTTCCCTAAAGGACATTCGTGAACCAGATGGGTTTTTACGACAATCCGGTAGTTTCATGGCCATCATTACTGATACTAGTATTTTAATTCCAGATTTTTATTTTAATTAATTGAATTTAATTAATTGAATTTAAATTCGCCAGCTGCCGTGGCAGGATTTGAACTCATGACTCTGGATTTTAGTCCAGGCCTCTGGATTACTAGCCCAGTAACATAACCACTATGCTACCGTACCCTATTGACGAGGCAGGCTGGGAACTTGAAAATAAGTTAGACAAAAAATATGTTAAGTGGGCAGATTGATGGCAGATGAAATTTAATACTGACAAGTGCACGTGGAAGAAAAAAAAGTGACTGGTGTCAAAATAATCAAGACCAAATGCTTAACATATGCATCAATGTGAAACAGCAAAACAAAGAGGATTTGAACAGTCAGTGGGAGTCACGTTTACACTGTGTGGCTTTTTGGTCAGGACACACCTTCAATACTGTATCCAGTTATGGTCACCTAGACACAAAGAAGTCATTCACACCTCTGATGAATTCAGGGAAAAGCCACAAAGCTAATCCTGAGCACTGGATTAATGAGGAGAGACTGGACAAACTTGAGCTTTAAAGTATTAAAAGAAAATGAAAGAGAGCTGATCTTATGGAGGTATAGTTTAGTAAATGTAGATCCAGACTATTACTTCAAGCTAAACTATTACAGTAGGACAAGAGTTACTGTAAGCTTGGAATGTGAAATCTGGGAAGTGGAAGGTACAACACTAAAAGCATTTGTAAAAACAGTTATAGACAACAAGAGAGGGTAGAAAATAATCAAATTAAATAAGAGACAGAAGGGAAAAGCAAAACATTTTTTTTTAAATTTAATTTTTTTTTAATGACCAAAAACTATTAAAATAAGGAGTAATGACATTCCACATTTTTAAAAGTTAATTTTTCGTTGTTGCTCCTCGATTTCACCACTAACAACGGTGAGTGCTGTTGAGCTCACCGTTCTTTTCTAAGCAATTTCTGGGCACATGTTGTATGTGGAGTCTGATGTGGTGATGGCCATTATTTGCAATCTGCTAATGTGAGCTTCAACAATTATGCTATACTTGAAGAAACTTGTGACTTGAGGGAAAAAAGAAGTAAATAAAAAGTTCTCAGAGTTCTTGGCTATGAACAAAATCTGGTTAAGCCCGCACAAAAACCAGAACAGAAACAATGGGCTCGATTTTCGCACCGCCGAGCGGGTGCGTTCATGGCAGCGGGGGCTCTGAAAATCGGGGATTCCCGGGGCAGGTCCGGAGCCCGGCTCCAACCCGCCCACTTCTGGGTTCCCCAGTCACGTGCTTACATGTGCGCGCAGCCCCCGGATGTGGGACTCCCACCGGCAATTAAAGCCGGCAGGATGCCACTTAAAGGTACTTCAGGTCGTTTACAGACCTGATTGACCTGATATTTTAGGAGGGGTGGGATTTTCAAGTCAACTGGGACTGTTTCCCGTACTGGGGGAAACACTCCCAGTTCAAATGGACGTGTTGCAGCCATCAGCCTGTGGCAGCTGCAAAGGTCCATTTGACAGGTTGGGGGGGGGGGGGGGGGGTTGGTGGGGAGACCCTCACTCATTGCAGGAGGCCACTCTGTCACTTTAGACAAAGTTTGGCCTCTACCACCCTCCTCCTAACAATAAAATTCATCAACTTGCACACTTATCCCAGTGTCCAGACACATGTACCTACCTTGCGGAACCCCTCAAACGTACATCTTCCGGATGGGGGCCGCCGTGGCTGCAGTCATGACCTTCTCGGAGGACGAACAGAATCACCAGCCTCGCCGTCCACCTCTGACATGTGGAGCTCCACAACACAGTGCTGTAACACATCCACCTGCACAGCAGGAGGGAGGGCAATGGCAGAGAGAGATGCGTCGCAGAAGGCACAACACTCACCACAGGGTCCACAGACCGAGGCTCAGCTTCCTGGACCTCTCTGAGCAGCAGTGCACATGGAGGCTCAGAGTCACTCGACATGTAGTCGTGGACATCTGCAGCCTCCTTCATGCCGAGCTGCTCCCGGCTGGCCCGAGCACCATCTTCTTACCTGTTGCTGTCAAAGTCACCACTGCCCTCAACAACTTCTCCTTCGCATCCTACCAGGGTGCCACCGAGGACATCACCGACGTTTCTCAGTCGTCTGCACAAAAGAGCCCTGCAAATACACCTACACCCACTCTGCAGTGACACAATGGGTGGCATCAATTGTGGGTCTTCATAGTGATCCTCAGGAAAGGGCATTATTGCACAAACCAGACAAGATTCGCAAAGACGTGGCAGTAGTGGTGACAATATATGTCATGAGTTGATCAGAAATTACATATAAGTAAAAACCATGACAAACGCTCAAACACCCTTGTGAATCCCCTTCATGCTCACGACACGTTTGCCTTACGCTTCCTACTGTACATATGTGATGCATGCCCTGTGGCTGCAGCACAGGTAGTAGCAGGTTGAGTGAGGCTGACCGTGAAAGAGATGCATGAGAGAGTGAGTATGAGATAGAGCCATGAGATTGTATGAGGATTGGGTTGAGTGGTAGTGGCGGGATGAGTACTGGCGAGGTGAGTAAGTGCAGGTAAGATGAGGATGAGCTTTGAGTGGGTGTGAGGAGTGACGTGATATAGTGTTGGCAGTGCAGAAGGAGATGTGGGGTGAGGGCGGTGATGTGGCAGATGGAGTGTAGGGGAATGAGTAAGTGTACTCACTTCGGCTGACCTACTTAGTTCATTGAAGCGCCTCCTGCACTGTATGCAGGTGTGCGATATGTTGGTGGTGATGGTGACCTCCTCTACCACCTCGAGCCAGGCCTTCTTGGTGGCAGAGGCAGGCCACTTCCTCCCGCCCACCGGGGAGAAGATCTCTGTCCTCCCCCTCCTCCTCACCCCATCCAATAAGACCTGCAAATGAAGGTGGCGTGAGGCATCATTAAACCTGGGAGCAGCCTTCCCCCTGGGCTGCTCCATGCTGTAATTTTGCCTATTTTCTGCAGCAACAGTCAGTGGAGGATTGCCCCTTTAAATAGGGCTCCTCCAGCTGACAGCCTATGCTGCGCATGCGCAGTCTGCCCGCTGCGCAGCTTTCCAGCGCGAAACCCGAAGCAAAGGTAAGTACCTTCAATCAAGCTGCGATTGCGTGCGGAGCACCCCGATTTCACTGGGCGCGTTACCCACGCACCCAGTCGACCCCCCGCTGCCAACCCACCGCCCTCCTAATATCAGGCCCAATATATTTTGTTACAGGATACAAAAAAAAGCACTTTCTGCAATAATAGGACTGTTTTCCTTTGGGTCACAGTCAGAAGTTAGGATTGGGGGGAGGTGGGGGAGAGCCCTGGGAGTATGTCAATATTTGCAGGGATGTCCCCACACAGAATAGTGTGAAAATCACTACTCTGGAGACTTTTGTACTTTTGCTAAGATTGTTGCATTTTTGGAAGGAGGCAGACTGTGCCAGGAAATAATACTTACTTCCAGTCCCTTCAAATCTTTGAGGACACAAAGAAACCATAAGGAGGAAGCTATGCTGTGGTGCTATAACCTCTGTATAACAGAAAGAGCAAACTGAACAGCATCCTGTTACCATTGGAAACCATACTACTATCGAGTATTCCTCAGATTTTGTGATATAAAAATAGAAATAATAATTTTAAAAACCAGTAATTAGGATCAGGAGGCATTTGTATTGCAAGTGTCAGCCTAGCTCGGTGCTCGCACTGTCACCAGAGTTAGAAGGTTCTGGATTGAGGTCCTCCAGAATGACACTTCAATGCAGTATTGAGGGAGCACCATACTGTCAAAGGTGGCATTTTCGGACAGGACGTGAAACCGAGGCTGCCTGTTCAGGTGGATGTAAAAGATGCCATAGCATGATTAAAGCAGAAGAGTTCCCCCGATGTCCTGGCCAACATTTATCCCTCAACACTACCAAAAAACAGATTAACTGGTCATTTACCTTATTGCTGTTCATTTGCATAAAATTGGCTGCTGAGGGGTATTCCTACATTGCAATGGTGACTACACTTTGAAAGTAATTCACTGGTTGTGAAGACATTTGGGACATCCTGAGGATGTGAAAGACACTATATAATGCAAGTTATTTCTTTCTATGAACATTGTAAACTGAAAAAAAGGCTAATCAGTTATCACAAGCATGGCCAGCTAGCAACAAAAGGCAAAATCCAACTCTCAAGCACCTGTGCAAATAGCATCATGGAGATTTTACTCTGGACCTGAAAAACTAGGATAGTAAAGCCAAAATATTTTTTAAAAATTGTGTGCTTGGTTTATTTTACAGCACACTAGTATTCCTGACTTGACAACACACACTGTGGCTTCAGGGTATATTATCACTCAGACAATCAAGAGTATGTGTGTAATGCTGACATAGCTATAAGGTTTAATCTACAAGAAGATCTAGTCAGCAGCATGGGAAGACAATAATAGTAATGGCTAGCTCATACCCTTTGGCTAGATGGAGGCTAACTAACCAAACTCGTGCCAAAAAGCACAACTGCAGGTAGAGCATGGGTAGAGTAGCAATAAGATGCCCAGCAGTGCACTTATTTGACGCCTGGATAAAAATTCTCAGCAGCACATAACCTGAAGAGCTGCAGAGAAAATATTATCATGGTTGAAGTCTACATCTAACATAAATAAAATTCAGTTTAAAAGCGTCAACAGTGCTAAGTGATCCAATATGCTAAGCTTGACTGAGATTTTGAGGTCGATCTTGTCAACTGCCCATTCTTTGGATTAGGGAATGATATATTACGTGAGCAAAGAAGAGAATTGTTTTAAAAGGGTGGGGGTAAAGGGAAACAAAAATAGTGTATAACAGGATTTTAACTCTCATGGCTTTCGCCCAACAAAGTGACTACAGCAGTATTATACTAGTATTCCTTTCATGTCAAGAAACTATAGTCTAAAACGACTTAATGCAGATGATGTAGCTTTTTAAATTGTATCCCAGTTAAAGAACAAAGAGTTGGGCAATCGTTATACAAGTAGTTTAGTTCCAGTGGCCACATAAAGAGGAAGGTTTTTGGAACTACAAATACAGCATGGTCACCCCTCAGACCTAAGGCTTTCAAATGGACTTGTCACTCTTCTGGCTGCTCAAAGCTGTGATGGCAGTCTCTGGGTTTCCAGAATTTTGACCTGGTGTAGGAATGCTCATCCTTATACTGAATGAAATCTAGTTTCTATTAAGATTGAATTCCAAGATATCCAGTTGGGACTTCTGGGATTATTTGGACATTCCTATTTATCGCTCCTCCTTCCAAACACCTCTGAAAATGTTTTCCACGCTTTATATAGTTGAACTTCACTAAGGTTTATTTAAAAAATGTGGGAAATAAAAAACCCCAGAATCCAAAATTTAACTTTTTGCCATGTCTTACGCACAATAGTCCCGTAATCCTTTATTTCTTCCCTACATTACAACAGTGACTACATTTCAAAAGTAATTCATTGGCTGTGAAACGTTCTGGGATATCCTTTGGTTGTGGAAGGCACCACATAAATGCAATTTCTTTCTTCTTTCTTATGTATGTTAAAGACTAATCATATCAAAGAAACAGCATCTTAGGAGTGTTAGCTTGTGAAAACAACATATGTGGCTGAGTTTCAACAGGTTTACAGATCCATCTAAGTTGCTTAGTTTTTCATGTTGCGCCTTCAATTAATGGAACAAGTGAGTGCCGACAATTTTTCAGTGACTTCCCAGAATCAGACGACAAATCATCACTGCTTTGGAGCTTCTTGTACTAGCTGCTGTATGTACGCTCTAGCATGAGTAGGAAAATACAGGTAAGGATTATATTTTGGGGAAAAGTGTGTGTAGTAGGTTTATAGCTATAGTCAGCTGAAAACTTAGTCAAATAACACTAGCCAGTAATACAGTTATTTACATTTTAGGGTTTGTGGAGAAAAAGAATGGAGGAGGTTTAGAACACAGTAATCAAAACTACATAGGTTAGCAGTAAAAATAAATTGGTGAATTGGCTAATAACATACAGTATTGTGGAGAGTGCCAACAAGTCTTAGTTAATAGCTGGTCAGCTAGATAAAAGTAACTATGTATTTTAATTAATAAATAAGGGGAAACTAGGCAAATTGTGCCTAAAAAATGTTTCGTCCTAACACTTAGCAAGCTGTGAAATTATTCAGGGAAATTGCTGCAAATTCCTCCCTCTTGCCACAAAAGTGGTCAAAATGAGTTGCAGAAAAACTATGTTCAGACAGTTGTAACTATTTACAAGACTACTTTCCTTTCCATTCCACCCCACCCCCCTCTATTTTGTCTCAATTTATTCACTTTGCCTGTGGTTTTTTATTCATTGGTTTCCTGTTTTCACTCAGCAGTTTTCCTTCTTCCAGTCTGTTTTTCTCTTTATGTTTACTCATTCCACCTAAAAGGTTTTCTCTTCATTTTTTCCTTTCCCATCTCACTTTTTCTTTCAGACCTCTATACCGATTATGACTTATTTGATCATCAGTGACAACCAATATGTGAAGGGGCTCCATGCCATTACAAGAACGATTACAAATCAGGGCCAAGATTAATCCACAGTAGAAGGAGACATCAATGCCAGAAACCGATAATTTAACTTTTTCCATGTTGACACGCTGCTAAATCCTGGAAACTGGCCAACACTGAAACTGCTTAAAACATTGATGAGTTTCAATCAGGTTCAATGCTGTTTGACAACTGATTTAGAGTCCTAAATACCTAACCAGCCTCTTCACGATTATAATGGGCAAGTGTCCTCAATTTTGTGCACTTATGCAATGTAATTCAGCAATTCTGTTGCTATAATTGGTCATAATCAAACTACAAATACAATCATTTAAAATCAGTGATACCAGTAGTTAAAGGGGAAGTAAACTTTGCCATTCAAGTCATTCCTTTCATAACATTACTCACCATTTTCTCCACTTAATTGCTGTGATTAATTCTAGTCATTTTTTATTCTACTGGTCAGGGCACTCTATACTTTGGGTGATCCTTGTTATCAGAACAGCTTTCTCTTGCTAAGTACTGCGAGTAAATTGTTTAATTGTGGGAACACTTACTTTGTAAAATATAAGTCTCCATAAGACAATTTCTCATTTGAGTAATAAAAGTGATGTGGAGGGAGGGAAGAGAGAGGCAGGTGGACTCTATGGAAGATCAAGCTCCATATTATATAACCTACCTATAATTCTCAATAGGATAAATTACAGTATTTAGCTGATATGCTGAAATAGGTGAGAAAAATGGCCTGACTAGAGGGAGAGTCAACTGAAAAGTACACATAGCATTTAAATAGAATGAAGAGTTAGTAGCCTGGAGATTCCTCCATGGTTGCAACCTGGAAGTTGCACCTGAAGCTACGCCCATTTTGCCGATGTCAAGTTATACCCAAGCATCACCCCAATCTCATTAGAATATGGCCAAACTTAAAATGGGCGTAAATGGGCATAAATCAGCGTAAATAATCGTGGCCCAAGCAAATGCCAAACCCACACCAGTATATTTCTTCCTTGAGTCTTAATCAAAAGTATCAACTCATTTCACCATCATTCATGCACATCAAGTACCACATTTTTAAGAACCTACAATTGGGGTAGCTTTTCAATTTTTAACGTGACATATTTTGCGATAAAAATGCATTCAAAGAAACAAATAATATAGTGCAGGTCTCAGTGAGGATTTTTTTTTTAAAAACACTCAAAAAATTGCAACAACAGAAAAATTACTGTTTCCTGCTGCACCTAAAAATCTGGTTGTAATGTTGAGCGACTACCGAACAAGCGCAATTGGAGGAAGGAGCCTCGCATTTGAGAGTTGGGGCGTGTTCAGTTTTGTGGGCAGAGATTCATGAGGAAGTTTTGATGGACAGGGAGACTTGGGTGCATTGTAGTTATGCATGTAACTCACTCACACCCACAATTCCACAATCTTTTAAGCCACTTAAATCGGTTTGTGTCCAGGTTACGTGTGTATCTGGGCGCAAATGTGGAGGAAGCTCCAGGCCAGTGTATCAGGTCTCTCTGCTACGCGTACACCAACCCCAGTAGATCTGTACTAATAGAGTAGGACTTAATATCATCTCTCTACTTGAATATTCAAGGTGGCTTTCAGACATAAAAGGCAAATACATTGTACAATCATGGGGAGATTATATACGAGCAAGATTATATGAATGTTGCATCAAAATCAAAATATTTCGGATGCTGGAAATCTGAAATAAAAACAGAAAATGCTGGAAATACTTAGCAAGTCAGGCAGCATCAAATGTGATCCTGACCTGCCGGTTGCTTGCCATTTTAATTCCCCATCCCACTCCCACTCTGACCTCGGCCTCTTACACTGTTCCAGTGAAGCTCAAGGGAAGCTCGAGGAACAGCACCTCATCTTTCGATTAGGCACTTTACAACCTTCTGGACTCCACACTGATTTCAATAACTTCAGATCATAAACACTGCTCCCCTTTTTTTGGATAGCAGGTGCTAGTAATGGTTCTGCTGTTGCCATTTGCAGCACCTCTAGACCCATCTTTTGTTTCTGTACTTGTCCCAGTACCACCCTCCTCACCTTCCATCATCATCTCTTTTGTCATTTAATCACTCCTGCCCTCCACCCTATCAGAGACCTTCCCTTTTGTTCTTTCCTCCCCCCACTTTCCTCCCCTCCCCCTTTCCTTGGCACTGTGCTTGCTTAAAAACTGTTTAATCTTCAACTTCTTCCAGTTTTGACGAGAGGTCGTCGACTTTAAACGTTAACTCTGTTTCCTTTTCCATAGATGCTGCCTGACTTGATGAGTTTTTCCAGCATTTTCTGTTTTTATATGAACGTTGGTTCTTCAATGTGACAAAACATTAACCAAAATTTTCACAATTTGATGACATCATGAAAGTAACAGCATTTTACTCAAACCACACTGCTGTATGTAGTCTCAACAAATCCTGCTTTCATGCCTAAAAAGCACTAAATCAAATACTAGCACAAATTCATTTCTCACTTTAGAGAATACAAGTCACTAAGAAATAGTTAAAACAAGTTATTATAGACACCGCTGATTATAAGGTTTTAAAATGTTAATATGGTGTTTGATGGATGTTAGATTTAATTATTTTGTGATTTGTTCTTTTTGTAAAGATGCTCAGTATAGAAAGTCACATTTTCCAGCACATTTTCAATTCAGAGACAGTTATAATAAATGCAAATACAAACACCAAATAAACAGGATATTTAACATTTGGAGTGTGTTGAACTGTTATTCTTTTAAAATATTGGCTAATTCTTGTCATTTATGCCATAAAATAGACAGCTTGTATGCACACCATAGTATAGGTGCCAATATCTGCGAGGAGAGGCAACAAATATGTAAATACCCAACATCTTCCCACACTGTATCCTGCATAAGTGAATACAAGCTTTGTGTGATACCAAATGTCAGCTTTTACACATTGTCCTGTACACATTTCAACCAAACAGTGCAATTTAAAAAAAACTAGTGCTTTCAGGATTAACCAGCCTGTTGTAACAATAGCATGAAATTTAGATTTAATATTTACCCAAGCAACATAAAGACAGCTGCAGGCATCAAGAGAATCTCATTGCATGCAATGAACTTGAACAGGCTCTGCTGGTGTGTTGTCATCTTGTCTAAAAAGGATCGCACCCATGGTATGGAATTAGGGCCAATGATCTACAAGAAAAGAAAAAGATAAATTGCTGACTGTATGTTGCCTTAATTATCATCCATAAAAATCAAGCTAGTTTCTATTTAGCAGTAATAACACATTTCAGAAAGATGTACAAAATTGTGAAGTGTCTTCCACACATTTCATGGTAATACACATTGAATTAGAAATAAGCTAAATGCGGTTGATATCTTCCCAACAGATTTGCTGTCGTAAAGGCTACTGTTTGAAACCCCTGGGGTTCAGCAGAAGTACGTCATCAGGACCAGACATCGTTAACAACATTTTTACTTTCTGTAAACAGTATTAGCTTTAACACTGACATAAACTCAATCATACACATAAATGAAAGGTTGTGATGGCATTGCATGGAGCAAATGTCACATTACAATATTCAAAGGTGAAAGGACAACATTCGAAGGCTGAAAGGAGCTCCACAGAACACCACCACCTGCAGAACTGTGGAGACCCAGGTATTTTCAAACCAATTATGTAATGCAACAAACACAGTACTCAGCTAGAAACCTGCTACATTTCTGGACCCTCATCAATTAGGTATTTTAAACAAGGTAGAATATGCTGTCCTGCTTAAAATATTTTCATTTTTTCAGTCTTCACAATTTCATTTGAAAATCAATTCATTTTTATTGCAATGATCAATATGCTATGTATCCAGCTTTAAGTTAAGCTTTACCTGGGAAACTTAAGATCTAGGTTGGTTGATCCAGAATTTTTAAATTTAGGGAGTATGTTGCTGGAAAAGTGGTGCTTTTGGTATAGTGTGTTTATATCTTAAGTTCTCAATCATCCTGATAAATGCAGTACTCTTGCCCCAATCACCCCTTCATATTCCAATTACCTACATCACCATTTTCGATAGGCCCAATTTGTGGTTTTCAGCTAAGATGCTACAAGCTTCTGAAAAGCTTTTGTCCAGTCACCCAGAAAAGTACACATTGGCACAACTCTTATAAGAACTCAAAGCCAAATAATGGTGTTCTTGTAACAAGGTTGTAACTAATTCAAAGCTATAAACCAGAGTGCTTATTCAGCAGAACATTGTACTAGCTTTAAAATGTAGCAACAGCAGTACATGCTTTGAATTGATGCCTTAATTGTGCTACCTACGTAATTGGCACATCATAGTTTGCAGATAGTTATCTTAAACTACATTAAGTGATTAATTCATATTTTTTTTATTGCTACCAGGGTTTTAAAATGAAAATAAGTTCATAAATTATAATTTGAAAACAATTATAACAGTTACTTTCAAGAGATGCAGGTCAATTCTGACTGATTTAACAGTGAAATAAAATCCTAAACAATCACTTCGCTGATGCACTTTAAGAATTGCAACTCATCTATACTTTTACACAGGTGGGAGATGCTTACTTGAATGGCCAGCATTTCCTCTGTGCCTCAAAACAATTTATAAGGGCCAACTTAATTCAGCTGGCTAAAACAAGTACCCCATCTTATAAAATACATATGCCTACTTGGAGATCTCTCTTGGCATCGCTCATAGTAACTCGAAGGGCAAACTTTTTTTTAACAAAAATATAATCAGAAACACCTTGAACAATCACAGTAGCAACTGTCTCAACATCCATTCCTGAAATTATCAGAAATCTTTTTTTACTCAACATTTTCAATGATATAAACTTTTATAGCCATCACTTATAGCAACCATTGCTCAAATCTTACGACATCTATGCCACATGTACTAAAAACATACAGGGGAATAAATTTATTTGCTTGAGTCACAAATGCTCCTAGGAAGGGACGGGGAATGGGAAGCTGACCAAAGGCCACCTGGCATACAGCTGGCTTCATACATACAGACACAAAAACAGCCAATCAATGACAAAATGATCAACAATAACTAGCCAGTAGTTAAAAGTAGGCTAAATATATTCAATTGGAAATTGGAGTAAATAAAAATGTAAGAAAAAGTGAAGGACAAGAAAAGGCCACTTGGTCCATTGACTTTTCCCTCTAGTATTTCAATTCACTCACTCCAGCATTCAACTGCATCTTGAACTCCTTTAATATCTTAGATTCCACTATTCACCTGCAGATCATTTCGAATGTTTGTCACCCTTTTTTGAGTATTAGCTTTTCTAAGATTAGTTAAGTCTACTTGCATTAATTTAAATTCCTTTGTCCAACTTGTCTGACTAACTTTAAAGCAATGTTCTACGTATGTAACACTTCATACTGCCTTAACCTCCTTCTCTTTAGACTCTAGAGCTTAAGCTTCTCTGATCTTTACTCATAGCTCATCCACTTTACACTTTGGATCAATCGTGTTGCTCTTCTCTCCACTCTTTCTAATGCATTGTATATCCCTCCTGCAGTGGAGCAACCAGAACTGCAGACAGGATTACAAGAGAGGTATGATTAGAGCATTATAAAGCATTTTCTCGTAGACTTACATTTCACTGTTCTTTCTGGCTATGTATTCCCAATATTCTTTATTAATTGCATCTCCACATTCTCTTGACATTAACAACAAACCCACTGTCACTTGACAATTTCCTTTCCAAGTCCCCCCCTTTGCTAATTCTAGTCCCTCCATTGTCTTGCATACCAATGTTGTTCACTCTTTCTTTCAATAGGCAATACTTTGTATTTGTCTGTATTAAACTTCACTTTCTGTTTGTCGGTCTACATACACGACAGACCTAAATCTTTATACAAATCTTGAACTACATCTTCCACCTGCACATTTTAGGATCATCTACATCTGGAAACTGATTTCTGCATCAAAAGAACAAGGTCCTGAGTTTCAGATTCGGCAGGGATCTCACTGGAATGGTAGCATGGAATTTTTAAAATTTTAACCCTCTCGCCCAGCCCATTCCTGCCCATTGGGTTGGGGGGTAAAATCGAGGCCATTAGCTCCATTCTCTGGAACTCCTTCTACCTTGATTGTCTCTCCACCTTTAAAATATTTCTTAAAACTTACTCATTTGACTGTTTCTTGTCACTTCTCAACTTTCCCACTGGTGCCCAACAATGTTTTACTCCTATGTGTAGCACCTTGGAACATTTTCTACAATAAAGGCACAAAACAAACTGAACTAACTCCCAGATCGAAATGATGGCTGAAAACAGTTTCAAAAAATCTTTTGTACAATTTGATTGGTGATTCACAGATGTCTCCTAGCTTTTTAGTGAATTGTCTCACTTGGTGAATTTCATCTGATGAGCATCATTCACTTAACAGATAGTGGTGTCCAATCTCTTAGACTTTTACCACGACAACATTTGAGCCAATCATGATTTTCTTGCCTAAAGTATCACACTTAAACTGTGAATGGCTTTTGCCATATGTCCCTAATGAACATGTGCTCTACAGGAGATATTATTCATAATACAGTGTTTCTAGGCACTAAACACATCACTGTATGTTTATACTCTATTGATTAGACACAATATCAAGAAAAGTTAACATGTACTATATAAATATATTTTGCATAAAGGTGGGTTGAATGGACATATAAACACAGCACAGCACAATTAGACTGTGTTCTTGAAGATGACTTGATTACATAGCTCACCATTTTTAATGCTAGGTCTAATTTGTACAAGTCTGCTTAGCCTCAGACAAAAAAACCAATGTAATATACCAGGGAAATCAGAAGTTTGATTTAGAATCACATTTTTGCCACTGAGAGGAGAAAGGGAGAAAGAGATGAAGGAAGAGATTAAAAAAAGAGGGGGAAGACAGAAATTTCTATTAAAATTAATGACAAGCTGCAACTGATACAACCACTGACTGATTATTCCTCATATTGATGACGGTTATACATGATTTGTTTTAACTTAACCAGTAATCTGCAAAAAAATTCTTCCAGCTAATATGAAATTCAGTAAGAATGGGATGACTAACTCTACATGTATGTATTTTATCTGTCTCAATAGATATGTCAAGTACAAATTGGATGGCTGTAGCTGGCTGAATTTGTGAAACTTTATACTGCAGAGAACAATTTCCTAAAGCAAGGGAAATTGAGGTACAAGGGATAATTCATTATCATTTATTCTCGCATGTTAAAGATCTAAATAAATGAATATCACACAGACTAAGTTCACAAAATAAGTTATAATTTTGAAAACCAAAATATATTTCAGTTACAAATTAAGTAATGTAGAAATATGTGCAGTTATAAATAGGCCTGTATGTAGGTATCTTTTGAACTATTCATGGATCATAGGCAAATTCATACTGAAACCTGTGTGTTCAGAAAGAGAGACCATCCAGCCTCCAGGCTGACACGATTTCTGTCCAAGCATATACAATGGGAGTTGATGGTTGCCTGGAAAGACAAAACAGCCTCAATGCTGGACACCCCAATTCCCAAAAATGTCCTTACTGCCTGACTCCTCACTTTTGTGGATGTACTATGAGACAACAGATATTCTACCACTCTGTTGTCTTCCTCAGCAAAATGTTGAGTGGAGAGAATTATATTACGAGTTAGACACCAGTATACTAACAGGATTCCATCTTGGCAAAATGAATGGGAGCTAGTGTATTTCCCTCCCCCCCACCCCATCTGTTGAGATGACAGGCAATAGTAGTGTTGCCCAACCACACACATATCAGCTTGCCCTGAAGTGCGGTCTGGAAGTGTTCCTAAATGCCAACTGTCATTTTTTAAACCGACAGTAAGCACCTTACAAGAACAAGCTTTTTCTCAGTAGGATCAGGAGTTGTCAGCATCAACCAATCAAATTGATTAGATGGTGGATTGAACACTATTGGAAGCAATCAATCTAAAGTTACTTTCTTCCAGTTAGTTGCGCAGGAAATTGAGACAGAAATGTTTTCTGATGAGCTAATGGTTTCAGGGAGTTATAATTATATGTGTCCACCTGGTGTTTATCCCGAAGCTATATACAACAAGTACGCAGCTAAAAGGCAGCTTTTCAAAAAAGAATATTTCCTCAAAGGATCTTTCTGGAGCTGTTACTTTATTTTCTTCAAAATTAGTTGCAGAAGCTTTTGGAAATAAGAAATATTATCCACAGTAGAGGAAGCGGATAATATACCTGACATTCCGGGGAAACTAATAATGAATCAAGGACTGGAACTCACTAAAGTTAACGAATCAAGAAAATAGTATTAGAAAAAATAATGGCACTAAAGACTGACAAATCCCCAGGACTTGCTGGTTTCCACCCCAGGGTTTTAAAGGAAGGTGAGGAAATTGCAGATGCTTTAGTCATAATCTTCCAAAACTCCCTTGATTCAGGAATTATCCCTTTAGATTGGAAAATTGCAAATGTAACTCCGTTATTTAAGAAAGGTGAGAGAGATAAACAAGGAAATTGTAGATCTGTTAGTCTAACATCTGTTTTGGTGAAGTTTTTGGAATCTATAATTAAGGACAGCATGACTGAGCACATGGGAAATTTGAGTTGATTAGACAGAGTCAACATGGATTTGTAAAGGATAAATTGTGTCTAACGAACCTAATTGAATGTTTTAAAGAAGTGGACAGAGGAATGTCTGTGGGTGTAGTTTATATCGACTTCCAGAAGGCATTTGATAAAGTTCCACATAAAAGACTCCTGGCTAAAATTAAAGTTCATGGAATTTAAGGCAAATTATTGACCTGGTTAGGCAGTAAAAGACAGAGTAGGATAATGGGTATGTATTCGAATTAGAAGGAAGTGACTAGTGGTGTCCCACAAGGATCTGTGCTGGGGTCTCAACTATTCACAATATTCATTAATGACTTAGATAACACAATAGCGAGTCATACATCCAAGTTGGCGGATGACACAAAGATTGGTGGCATAGTAAGTAGTGTCGATGGGAACATAAAATTACAAAGAGACATTGATAGATTAAGTGAATGGGCAAAACTGTGGCAGATGGATTTCAACGCATTTAAGTGTGAGGGCATCCATTTTGGACCAAAAAAGGATAGATCCGAGTATTTATTAAATGGTGAACATCTGGGAACAGTGAAAGTCCAAAGAGATTTAGGGGTCCATGTACGCAGATCACTAACATGCAGGAGTACAAAAAATAACCAAAAAGGCTGATGGAATGTTAGCCTTTATAACTAGAGGGCTAGAATATAAGGGCGAGGAAGTTTTGCTACAGCTATACAAGCCCTGGTTAGATCGCAGCTGGAGTACTGTGCACAGTTCTGGGCACCGCACCTTAGAGAGGATATATTGGCTTTGGAAGGAGCGCAGCGCAGATTCACCAGAATGTTACCAGGGCTCCAAAAGTTAGATTATGAGGCGAGATTACATAAACTAGGCTTGTATTCCCTGGAATATAGGAGGCTAAGGGGTGATTTGATTGAAGTTTTTAGGATTTTGAAAGGAATTGATGGGGTAGATAGAGGTGGGGGAGTCTAGGACAATGGGACATAACCTTAAAATCAGAGCCAGGCCATTCAAGAGAGAACTTAGGAAACGCTTCTTCACGCAAAGCGTGGTAGAAGTATGGAACTCTCTCCCACAAAAAGCAGTAGAAGCTAGCTCAATTAATAATTTTAAAACTGTGATCGATAGATTTTTGCTAGCCAAGGGTATTAAGGGATATAGAACCAAGGCAGGTAGATGGAGTTAGGATGCAGCTCAACCATTATCTCATTGAATGGCGGAACAGGCTTAAGGGGTTGAATGGCCGACTCATGTTCCTATATTCCTGCTGTGAATACATTAAGTTGCTTTATTTGAACATTCCCACTACTGCCTTTGCAGAATTGACAGAATTTAGAAATAAACATGAGTTGCATTGGAATTAAGAGTTACACAGAGATCTCCATATTTAGTATTGCAGTTTGTGCTGAATTGTAATGCCCGGTTGTGTTTTCTAACTTTGAAAAGCAGTTTTCAATTTCTTTACATACTCATGGAGTGCCCATTGTTACCATGTGGTAATCAGGGAGTGTTCCCACACCATCTATAATAGAGCAGTCACCATCCAGCAAATGTAAGGAGCGATATTAATAATTAATAATATAATAGATTGCAAACCCCTAGCTGCAGGCAGTCAGGTTCACCTGAGGGCACAAAATTCAGGCCCCTTCTCGCAAACTGAGTTTTTATGCATTTTTGTTTCTTTTTTCAATGATTGCAATGTGCAATGGTTTTTATTTCAGTTGCAAGAAAATATACCGTTTGGACAGAGTCAAAAGAGTATAGGTCAGACATTACTGTTGGTGATAATAAGAGACCAAAATACATAACACATTCAAATGACTTTCCTCTATCTACTATTTTAATGATGTGGAGATGCCGGTGATGGACTGGGGTTGACAATTGTAAACAATTTTACAACACCAAGTTATAGTCCAGCAATTTTATTTTAAATTCACAAGCTTTCGGAGATTTTCTCCTTCCTCAGGTAACATTTCGGAGATTTTCTCCTTCCTCAGGTAAACATTTACCTGAGGAAGGAGAAAATCTCCGAAAGCTTGTGAATTTAAAATAAAATTGCTGGACTATAACTTGGTGTTGTAAAATTGTTTACTATTTTAATGGAGGACATGAAACAATTATTTTACACAGGTTAACCCTCTGTCAAAACAGCAGACAGAGGAACGTCAAATGAACGTGTTAACTGTTCATCAACTATTATTACCCTTAGCAATTGCTAGCCTCATGCATTAGATGACATTTGAAATGCACAGCAAGTTGATCAGCATCTAAAAGATGAAAAACAGATTAATGTTTGGGTGTGACTCTTCATTAGAACTTGGTTCTTCAGTTTGGCTTCAAAGCTATTTTTGTTAGGCAAGGGTAAGGAAGTGGTTATGGAACCAAGGCTGGTGGATGGAGTTCAGATACAGATCAACCATGATCTATTTGAATGGTGGAACAGGCACGAGGGGCTGAATGGCCTACTTCTGTTGCTATGTTGGCTCATCCTAGTCCCTCCTGAAGGTCCTTCAAAATAAATTGTTTATTTTAAATAGTTAAATTGGCATAGGCGCAATCTATTTAATTCCATGCAAGCCTCTGGACTGCCATGAGGTCAGGGATAGGGATAGATGTGATAGTGATTCAGTTTTGGTTTGTTCACATAGAACACTGTTTGGGATTATTATAGACCTACGTTATAAAGATTTCAGTTCACAAATTAACATGCATATGGGGTCAGATTTACCGGACTCTGTGAACTTATCTTGAAGTCCCTATAACTACTTTATTTTCTTATTTGAAATATCTGTAATCCTTCCAGGAGAAATTATTTTTGGGTTGAAAGGCAGAATTAACATAATGCTCGATAAGGCCATATCTGTCTAACCTAACCTACTTCTATAGGAAGGCTGGATACTTTGTCCCACATTTTGGTAACAGGAGGTTCGACATGAGGATCAAAGAACCGATAGCTGGGCAAAAATAACTGGGTTATTATTTTTAAAACGGGGGTGGGGGGGGTAAAAAATTGTATGTATGCTCAGCACATAAATTTCTACCAAGCCTATCAAGCTAGGTTACATTCTTAAAAATGTGGAGGATGAGGAAAAATCTGTGACTAAGTTATGAAGAAAATTCAATTGTTTCACACTTACCAAAGAGTTTACAATATTGAATAAAATATTTTAAATTTATAATTGACAGCTCCAATTTGTATCAGCTCTATTAGTCAGTCAGTGAAAATGTTCCATTTTCGTGGTCAAGGTTGCCTGCAAATTTATTATTTACTTCACATGGGGGACTTTAGGACAATGGCCAGTCACCTCAGGATAGGCAGCTGACACAATATGAGGAGTAGCTGCTAAAGCTCTCATTATAACTGTAATGAATCTCACATGTAGCAAACTTAATCCACAATAGTAATATGCAAGCTGACTTGGGATGGGTTGGGTGGGGGGTTTCCTTCAGCACATCAGAAATAAAATAGTCAGTTTACTTCTGTATACCATAGTACATTTAAACTCTTCTGTGATAGATGGTGATAATTTTTTTAAAATACACAAATATCACAATTATTAAGGCAAACATGTTCTAGATTATTTAATATACAAGGGAAATGTATTATGAGCAAAAATGAAATTGCTTACACCAAAAGGGCTGCCCCATCCATAGGTCATTCTATTACTTTCAAAGATTAAAGCTATAAAATCCCCATTTTCTCTTACCAAGGGCAAGTAAATTTCAAGCTTGAAAAAGTAATAAAACTTGTCAGTATTTCCTGAAAGTGAAATTAACTTTGTGTCAAGATGTTATTAGAAGTGATTTATAGATAAGTGTGAGAAAAATGTAACAGAAAAATGTTAATTTCCATTAAGCCACAGAAAAATAGGGAGTGCTGAAATGAGAATTAAGAAAGCAGTAAAAGTCTGCTTCATCAGTAGAAAGCATTGTCTGCATTTCACGAGTTATCCCTGCAGCACCAATTGTACTCAAGTGCATCATCAACCAAACAAAAGTTAGATACCTGTTAATGAGCATTGGAATATTTTTAAATGAACTGTAGCACCTTAATTTAATTTCCATCTAATAGGTTAGAATTTCTAACAGATCATTCTGTACAGTTTGGCATATGTACATTATCAATGCAGCAAAAAATTACTATCGTATAAAAAGAAAAAGTAGCAAAGATGAACATGAAAGAAAATTTTGAAGCTTTCAATGCTGAACTTTCACAGCATAAAGCACAGTTTGCAGTAGCTGCCTGCTCATTATTATTCCCATGAATTAATATTTGAAGGAAGATATTTTAATAGGAGCAGCTAAAAGCCTTAATACACAATTTTGACAAACTATATTAAATGAAAGGACTGAATGCCAAGTATGAGGCTTCCTGCCAAATGCTGCTTAAATGGCTTGTTGTGCTGAAACAATCTAAAGATTAAAAACGTCTCTTGAATGACAACGAAAATAAAATTAATGCAGTACTTTCATTAGTAGAATTACATCTCCATGTATTTTCTTCTATTATATCTGAAAAACACAGTGGTACAATGCCTCTTGTGCCACAACAGGCTTTTAGGCAAATCTCCAGCATCTCAGCACACCTCTGTGCAATTCAGCCCTATACTGCTACTCTCTTTAATGAAAACAAACTAGGCAATAAACCACTTGTTCCCTAAAGCTAGGTCCCTCTTGTAACAAACACAATCTGATAAAAGAAAATATGCTTTCATCTGAATGTTTTTTGAATCAATTATGTCCAGGAGATAAAAAGAAAGATATCTTTTTACAAATAGGTTTCCGATTTACTCAACAACTGAACAAATAATAACAAAAGGCAAAGAATTTTCCATACCACTTTATTACAATTTATTGAAAGCCTTTTTACCTCAATGCATATTATGATTAAATCATTTGTCAACAGATCAAAGGATATTTCATTACTGTAAATTAGGCTTTCCAAGCACTTGACATTTTTTCCACTAACTGTCCTATTTAAACGCTACAATAATTTATGAGTTTGCATTTTCTGACTAAACATGAAGACATCTACAATTTTAACTTGCTGCACTGATCATTGTGCATCAAAGCAAAAGCAGAGGCAAGAGAAAACTTTACTGTATTCAAATGGCACATCGAAGCACATTGTTACCAGATGTTCACTGCATGTTCAAAATGCGAACTTGAGTGATCTTTATTAATTTATTCATTCTCTGTGGCATGGTTACTTAGAATGCTATCTCAAGGGCAACACAGCATGACTAACATAAACAATGCTGAGAAAAGAATTGCAAATCCTTAACTTGCTTATTTTTGCATAGAAAAAACATTCGCAAAAGCCCTAAATTGGAATAATTTTAATGGGTGAAAAAGTATTTAAAAACATCAAAAAGTGGGGGGGATAGAGAAGAAAAATATTACAAATTGCCAATGATTAAAGTTCACGGAAGTAGGGTAATTGAAAAGTAAGTGGAACATGCATGAATGGAATTGTTTTTTAAAAGAGAAAAACACATACCTGTCACTATGCTATAAGTATACATTTATTTTAAAGGGTACCATCTCATTTCAACTTCAACCGCCCAGTCAAATTTTCACAAGTCAGAGGGTCAGAATGTTTAGTGAAGGTAAATGTACTAAATCTTTAAATGACAATTATTTCAGAATCAATCACTGGAGTCATGTTACATGTTTTTTTAAAAAAGGAAAACATAAGATAAATATGTAATAAAAATTTATCCTTCCTATCCTTAGGAGTACAGTTATACCAGATGCTGATTATATACTAGATCAGTTTTTTATGTAGTCACTGCCAGAATAATCTAGCTAGATTGATTTCATTCAGCCAAACAGGAGGAATATTTTACATATTCTTTAATTTAATAATCAAATGGAAACACTCTTTAGGTTCAATATTTTTGAAAGCTTATAATGAAAAGAATGCAATTATAACAAAGTGCAATATATTTTAACAATTTGACCCATAAACTTAAAAGATAAAATTTAAATTAATTTTACATAATTAAAACAAAGAACCCTAGCATCTGCTGCAGAGTTTAACTATTTAATTAGCATTTGAAAAGAAGTTTCCATCTAAACTCTTCAGACGAAATATTGTCACCTCTTGGATAACATTTTGAAATATAACTCATTATGTAGAATACTGTGTCTGGTAATAAGGGATTCAGTTGAGATTGTGTTTTTTTTAAAAATTGAAATGTTACCAGCTGTTTACCACATGCAACCCCCCCCCCCTCAAAATGTGGGTCAGTAGAAGCAAATCTTGTCAAATTCAAAACCCTTCAGATTATATGAAGCACAAATTCAGTAAGCAACAGCCATGAGATAATAGCACTAAACACTGTCGCTACCTAGTGGAATTTTAGTGCATTTCAATTGTACAGAAGTGAAGAAATGGGAAAATTCTCTGAATTCCCACAAGAGGGAACTACCAATCTTTTAATGAAATTACAGCACTTCCATTATTAAGTATTATAAAGCTGATTACTAAAAGCTTTTTTAATATATGCTTAAAACTTGGAATAAGTGTAACTGTGATGAAAGGAAATGCTCAGTTCTTAATTGTGTGTGCACACTGGCACAACCACAGACTGGGATGGTGAGGTGGTGAGGACAGGAGCTGGCTTTTCATCCTGCTGCTTGAGAAATGAAAGATGGTGACGAAGAGTGAGATAGAGCCAACTGTTGCTGCCATGATGGGTGATGAAATTAAAGAGAAACAAAGCAATGGGGGATAGGTGAGAAAAAAGCCAACTCACGATAAAAAAGGTAACATTTAGAAAATAATGAATTATGGATTTGCTGTGCAATACTCATATGGCTGTCTTGCACACTGGAAAGGTATTATGTGTGTGGGCAGCAATATCAGAAGCACTGGGAGACAGGAAGACAATAACAGAGACTTGCACTAAAGATAAGGGGTGAAGATGAAGTGACACGATAAAGATCTGAATGAAAGACAGTGGAATACTAAAGAAAAAAAGTAATGAACAGAATGACAAGTGAAACAAGAGAATAAGAGCAACAAAATTGATAGAAGCATAAAGAAAGAAATTTACTAGAATAAATAACTGGTAACCAAAAAGGGAAGACATGTAAAAAGACAGACAGAAAAAGACCAGCTGGTCCATCGAGTCAGTCCCATGGCAACATGATCTCTGATGCTCCCCATCCACCACCAGTCATGTAATCTCCTGGGAATTATGCTATTCAAATAATGGCGCAGGGATGCTTATAGTGTTTGTCATCAATTTTTAAGAGGTGTTAACCCATTTAAGTAAAGGATTTTCATATGAATGCATCCTAATGTTAATATTTGCACAGCATAATTTCAAGGCCATTGTATGTTTAAAGTAAGGCTCCTGAATGGCAATTCATTAAGTCAGAGTCATGCATCCAATTTAGACAACCATTTCTTTTTATACAAATTCTGCATGGGCTGAAGTTTTTTAGAAAATTATATACATATATATTTAAACATTTGGGTTTATAGTGAATAGATTTATAATCTGGCAAGATTGCCAGAGATGGCATTCTCAATTCAGGAGAATACTATTGCAATTGATAGTAGTTAGGGCAGTGATGTCGAGAGTGGGGTGCCCCAGGGACCCAGGGTGGGGTGTTTATTGGTCATAGTACATAAAAATAACAAATTCAGAAACACAATACATATTGGTCAGATTTTCAGATGATATTAAACTGCAAGTGGATCCAGATGGGGGTAGTCAAGTCCGATGGAGCAAAAAGGGAACAGCAGAGGACCTATACAATATTTGTGGAACTATGGAAAATGAAATTCAATACAGGCAAGTGCAAGATGTTACATATCAAGAAAAAAATGTTGATAATCTTACTCAATAAACGGTGTGTACTAACAAAAAAAAGGCTAAAAAAAATCTGAAAGTGACAGACCGAACACCTACCAATTTTAGTTACAGTGAAGCAAAAATCAACATGCAAAAGAATGCTATGCTATATTGTCAAATCTCTTGAGTGAAGTCAGAGGTTAACATGTTGAAAATGTATAGTGTTCCAATCAGATTGTATCACAAGTACTGCAGTCAGTTCAGGTCATCAAGGCACAAGGGAAACACCCAAGCACCAGATATGGTGCAGAGAAATGGTGCAGAGGCTGATCCCTACTATCAGAAAATGGAGTTATAACGTAACGTTAGAAAAACCCAAACCCTTTAGCTGAGAGAATGCAAATGAGAAGTAATCTTATAGAGGTACATAAAATAAGTGGGATAGAAAAGGTTAATCCAGGACAATATTTCAAGTTAAACCATGGTGACAGGGCATAGGTTTAAACTGGAAAAAGGTAAGTTCAGATTAATGGCATTTCTTTACAAAGTGATAAATATCTGAAATAGTCTTTCAGGTAGGGTAGTAAAGACACAATCTTGAACTTTACAAGAGGCAGCTGGATGTGATGATGGGGAGGCCGATCTGTACATTTCTATGGAGGTAGGTAAACCAAAATGCATCCTTCATCTGTGCTAATGTTTATGATCTTTCTTGTGCCTAGAGGCTTCTCTCTGTCTGTGAGTAACACTGAGGGGAAATGAGACCGTTAGATTCCAATATTGATATACATGCAAGAAGTAGAATGGAGTGGAGGTTACGGTATATAGATGGCAAATGGTTGGAGTAGGGGAAAGAACATGATGGACAGTGTTATGAAAGGAAGGGACAATTAACACACACAACTTTAAAAAAGAGACTAGAAAGAACATAACGCAGATGGTGCATAAACAACTGATGTGAACCAGGAAGCCAATGAAACCTTAACTGTGCTAAAACAATAGAGAATTCAAGCTGAAAGATGAAAACAATCCAGATAGTGAAATGTTCCCTTAAATTGCTAGCATCACATGTGATATAAAGTAGGGGTGTGCAAATCACCAAAGAAAACTACAGCAAAGTAATCTGTGTTTCCCCTCAGAAAAAATGTCCTCAGTATTACAGAAAAGCAATATCCTCAATTTTGTCATGTGGCTATTATGAATATTCCAACAAAACTTTTGTTCTGTGAATTTGTTAATAGATCATTTAAGTGGTACATGAATTAGTTAAGAACTTGTATTTATGTAGTGTCTCTTAGAAATGTCTCAAAGCACTTCAAGTAAAATGAATTACATTTCAAAGTGAGATTACCGTTATTCTATAGGTGAACCTGGCAGCCATTTTGCACACAGCAAGGTCTTCCAGACAGCAATGAACTCAATCCTCATATAATGTATTTTTGATGATGTTGGTTGAGGGAAGAATGTTGGCCAGCTCACTAGCAGAACTCCTTGCTTTTCTTCAAATAGTGCCTTGGGATCTTGAACATCTATCTGAACTCCACTAGAACAGGTTCATCGAACATCTCAACCAAAGTACCGCACCTCTGACCACGTAGAACTCCCTCAGTACTGCTCTTGAATGTCAGCCTAGATTAGTTTTAATCTTGTTGCAAGACCCTCGCCACCCTCAAAGTCAAAAAGGTTAAACAAACACTTCATCAATCCAACCCAGCAAGCAAATGTTCAAAGTAATGCATTTGGGATCTATTTGTCTGTATTTTGATATTTAGTTCAGTTTTTTCAAAATTATTAAATTATTAAATTTGGTTTTTTTAAAATCTTGTCTAATTATTGTTATAGATGTTATGAATATACCTGCTTCAAAAGCTGCACTGCAAATTTAAGGTTAAACCAGTGGAATTCCATTGTATAAGAAATCACATTGCTATATTGAAAAGTTGAAAGGCGTTGAATTTTATTTTACAAACCTGTACATTAGAATTTGCTAATGAATAAATCAATTTCTACTGAAGGACAAACCTAACCGAGTTATTAAATCATACATCAAGTCTAAAGTTGTCACTTCCCAGCGACTGCATTGACAAGCCATATACATTTGTTAAGCATTTTAACAAAAGAGATATACTGCTGTTTTATTTATTTGGTGGAGTACAGATGTAGGACTGCAATTTATCAAAATGACAACTAAATCTATCTTGTCGCACCTATAGCTATAATAAGAGTGTGTTGAGATCAACAAGTCTTTTCTTCAAAATTACTGATCTGTAAATTGCCCTTGACTGTTGTGGCAAATAAAAATCACCTTCCGCTGTCAATCTGGAACATGCAGACCTGATGAACATTTATGCATCCACCGGAAAAGGATTGCTAAGTGTGGCATTTTCTAAATCATCCATATTAGTTGATCTTTCGTGGTGCGATTAATGTACAAAATTTTCAAAGTAAATAGGGCTTTTTCAAAGATTCCTGATGAGCACTACATGTTTCCAGCAATGTCACGGGCACACTTTGCTCAGCTTAAATACTTCTATTGAAGTATAATAAGTTTAGCAGTGCTAACTGTACAAACTATAATTATATTCATTTGCATACTCAATTTTTATTAAATGTCTTTATATGAAGCGTTTGTACCTTTGGAAATACCATTAATATCAATACCATTGAAGTAATATGGTCATTGGCGGGCATAAATTTTCAAACACTTGGATGGAAATCAAGATCTCAACAGGGGGCAACAAGCTCAAAACCTCTTAAGGTAATTCATGCATAATTCGGAAATCAGCAAGGATTAAGCGGAACTTTTTGTTGCTTAATTTGTACTGACTTATCCATCCCTTCCTCAAAATTCACCGCTTTAGTTCTTGATGAACGAATTCTTATTAGCCATACCTTTATTTATTTGTATTGTTGGATTTCCTGTGGCATGACTCACAGGTAATCTGGAACATGGTTGTGATGCTTAGTGATGAAGATGGAGCTTCACTTATCCTGGCATGTACCATTAAGGATATTGCTCAAGTAATCTTGTGGGCAAGTGTCCTAATTAAGGCAAACTAATACTTGTAAACTTGTAAGTTAATTAGAGGGTAATTGTAGCTGCTCGTAAATTTCTAGCTCCTGGTCTTGGGGACAGGCCAGGTTCTTAAGGTCAGAAAAACCATCAAGAAATGACTGGCTTTTTTTGTGAACATACTGGCTTGAAGTTTACAGAGAGTAGAACTGTGAACTAAATTAGGTTTATTTTTTCTAGGCTTATTTGATTTAATCAGCAATTTACAAATGACAAGATTTGCAAAATAATACATGAATGATTCCTGAAGCTTGAAAAAACACATTCTCACTTGATTTTGAAGAATAAATCAGTTGCTCCCTCCTGAGTTTTTTCCAGATTTAATTTGGCCATTTCTCACAATTGGTCAAACGATACACTGCTTTATAACAATAGCGGAGTTAATAAGAATGAAGTTATGTGTAACAGGAAGTAAGTGCAACACTTACAGGAAGTGCACATCACAAGACTTTTAATATATTACGAGTAGATCTCCCATAGCAGTGCTCCTCGTGAGTTGGAAGATATGTTGTTTTGCTGTCCTTGTGACTACAGTTCCCCCATGGTGGATTTTATTAATCCACCTGGACCGACATGAAGGTTAAGTTTAAAAAAAACCCTAATTAAAATTATGGAGGTACAAATAAGGCTCTTAGTTTTCGAAGAAACTTAAAGACGAATGCTACAAATGTTTGTATAGTATAATCACTTCAAGTATATAAATTAACTGATAATGCAGCTGGTGCAATGAAAACTGATGTGAAAGTTTAAGTAAAAAAAAACTATGGCCCCGATATTACCAGGGAGGCGGGATGGCAGGGGGGGGGGGGGGAGGGGGGGGGCGCGACTGGGCATGTGAGTAACCTACCCAGTAGAATCCTTACCGTGGCTTCCGGGTTTCCCGTCGTAAATCTGCGCAGCGGGCGGACTGCGCACCCGCATCACAGGCTGTCAGCTGGAGGAGCCCTATTTAAAAGGGCAGTCCTCCAATGCTGCTCCTGGAGCAAACAACCAAAATTATAGCATGGAGCAGCCTAGGGGAAAGGCTGCTCCCAGATTTACTGATGCCTCACTCCAGGTCCTACTGGATCGGGTGAAGAGGAGGAGGAGGGATATTTTCTATCCGGCAGACGGGAGGAAGTGGCCTGCCTCTGCCACCAAGAAGGCCTGGCTCGAGGGGGCAGAGGAGGTCACCAGCAGCAGCAACATCTCCCGCATCTGGATCCAGTGCAGGAAGCGCTTCAATGACCTAACTAGGTCTGTCAAAGTGAGTATACTTACTTGTTCTCCTACACTCCGTCTTCTACATCACCGCTCCCATCCCACAACTCCTTCTGCACTGCCAACACTACTCTATCACATCACTCCTCACGCCCACTCAAACCTCATCCTCCACTTACCTGCACTTACTCACCTCCCCAGTACTCATCCCACCACTACCACTCAACCCAATCCTCATACAATGTCATGGCTCTGTCTCATACTCACCCTCTGATGCATCTCTTTCATGGTCAGCCTCACCCAAACCAATGCATTCAGTGGTTGGCCACGTCACCATCACTCACTCACGCCTCTCTACTTTCTCCCCTCATAGGAGGAGAGAGTCCAGAATGCACGGGAGAGGGCGAGGACCGGAGGGGGGCCGCAACATCTGGTCGTCCTCACAGACGCGGAGCAGGAGGCTCTGGAACTGAGCTGCACCTTTGAGTGCCTGTCCATCGGGGATGCCAAGACTGCCACCCGACAAACGGCTGGTGACAGAAATTTTAACATCCTTGCCATCTTCAGCACCTCAACATCTGTCATCATGCTTAATATTGTCTTTTGTTCTCTTACAGGGCCTTCAGCTACCGCCGTGACCGCGGAGAGCGATTTCTCAGAGGACCTACCGGCCTCCGAGGAGGCACCGTCACATCTGAGTGAGCCATCCATCAGCGCAGATACACACACCTCGGTGGGTCCCCGTCCTCACTTAGTTGGGGTCGCACATGGTGAGTCACCACACACGTGAGCACGAGCAGACACTGGTGGCAGAGGCAGCTGTGGAGAGTCCGCGTCGGTGGGAGCACTCTTCTCTAGGCTCTGCTAAGCTGGACACAGATGCTGAACCCTGGGGGCCATCCATGAAAAAGAGAATGATCAAGGGGCAGCAGCACATTTGTGAGGTGTTGGAACAGGTGCCACGCGCATTCTCCACAATCACGCAGAGGATGGAGGAGTCCAACTCCTGCATGAGTGGAATGGTGGCATAGGTACGGGAGGGAATCTCAGATGAGACAGGGATGCGAGGGCATCTCCGAGATAGTGTCGCAGGTAAGTGCGGGAATGTCTGCAATGGAGAAAAGGCGAGCCTCCATCAAGCTTCAAGCACGGCTCACCAATGAGTCCATTGAGGCCCTGACAACGGTCCTTCGGACTCAGGGTGAGCAACATTCTGCTGCCTTAAACAAGCAGGCAGATTCTCTGGCACAGGCCTTACAAGGCTTCAAACATGTCCTCCAAACTGTCGTCCAGCAGAGTGGTAGGAATGGTGTGGGTCTGGCCCAGGGGAGGGATATTATTAAACTAGAAAGAGTGCAGAAAAGATTTACTAGGATGCTACCGGGACTTGATGGTTTGACTTATAGGGAGAGGTTGGATAGACTGAGACTTTTTTCCTGGAGAGTAGGAGGTTTAGGGGTGATCTTATAGAAGTCTATAAAATAATGAGGGGCATAGATAAGGTAGATAGTCAAAATCTTTTCCCAAATGTAGGGGAGTCTATAACGAGGGGGCATAGATTTAAGGTGAGAGGGGAGAGATACAAAAGGGTCCAGAGGGGCAATTTTTTCACTCAAAGGGTGGTGAGTGTCTGGAACGAGCTGCCAGAGGCAGTAGTAGAGGCGGGTACAATTTTGTCTTTTAAAAAGCATTTGGACAGTTACATGGGTAAGATGGGTAAAGAGGGATATGGGCCAAGTGCAGGCAATTGGGACTAGCTTAGTGGTATAAACTGGGCGACATGGACATGTTGGGCCGAAGGGCCTGTTTCCATGTTATAAACTTCTATGATTCTATGGCGAAAGGGGACATGGAAAAGGGGATGACACTCAAAGCGCCCCCACGTCTCACCTGTTGCTCCCCTCTCAACCAGTACTCGCAATGTTGCCTCCTCTCCAGGTGGCTGCATCTGCCCCTGCACAGGCCAGTGCCAGAGTACCTGCCTGTTTGTTTATGGCAGCAGAATGTTGTTCACCCTGAGTCCAAAGGGCCATTGTCAGGGCCTCAATGGACTCATTGGTGAGCCGTGCTTGAAGCTCCATGGAGGCTAGCCTTCCCTCCATTGCAGGCATTCCCGCACTTACCCGCGACACTATCTCAGAGATGCCCTCACGTCCCTGTTTTTTATTATTCGTTCATGGGATGTGGGCGTCGCTGGCAAGGCCGGCATTTATTGCCCATCCCTAATTGCCCTTGAGAAGGTGGTGGAGAGCCGCCTTCTTGAACCGCTGCAGTCCGTGTGGTGACGGTTCTCCCACAGTGCTGTTAGGAAGGGAGTTCCAGGATTTTGACCCAGCGACGATGAAGGAACGGCAATATATTTCCAAGTCGGGATGGTGTGTGACTTGGAGGGGAACGTGCAGGTGGTGTTGTTCCCATGTGCCTGCTGCTCTTTTCCTACTATGTGGTAGAGGTCGCGGGTTTGGGAGGTGCTGTCGAAGAAGCCTTGGCGAGTTGCTGCAGTGCATCCTGTGGATGGTACACACTGCAGCCACAGTGCGCCGGTGGTGAAGGGAGTGAATGTTTAGGGTGGTGGATGGGGTTCCAATCAAGTGGGCTGCTTTGTCCTGGATGGTGTTGAGCTTCTTGAGTGCTGGTGGAGCTGCACTCATCCAAGCAAGTGGAGAGTATTCCATCACCCTCCTGACTTGTGCCATGTAGATGGTGGAAAGGCTTTGGGGAGTCAGGAAGTGTGTCACTCGGTGCAGAATACCCAGCCTCTGACCTGCTCTCATAGCCACAGTATTTATATGGCTGGTCCAGTTAAGTTTCTGGTCAATGGTGACCCCCAGGATGTTGATGGTGGGGGATTCGGTGATGGTAATGCCATTGAAGGTCAAGGGGAGGTGGTTGGACTCTCTCTTGTTGGAGATGGTCATTGTCTGGCACTTATCTGGCGCGAATGTTATTTGCCACTTATGAGCCAAAGCCTGGATGTTGCCCAGGTCTTGCTGCATGCGGGCTCGGACTGCATTATTTGAGGGGTTGTGAATGGAACTGAACACTGTGCAATCATCAGCGAACATCCCCATTTCTGACCTTATGATGGAGGGAAGGTCATTGATGAAGCAGCTGAAGATGGTTGGGCCGAGGACACTGCCTTGAGGAACTTCTGCAGCAATGTCCTGGGGCTGAGATGATTAGCCTCCAACAACCACTACCATCTTCCTTTGCGCTTGGTATGACTCCAGCCACTGGAGAGTTTTCCCCCTGATTCCCATTGACTTCAATTTTACTAGGGCTCCTTGGTGCCACACTCGGTCAAATGCTGCCTTGATGTCAAGGGCAGTCACTCTCACCTCACCTCTGGAATTCAGCTCTTTTGTCCATGTTTGGACCAAGGCTGTAATGAGGTCTGGAGCCGAGTGGTCCTGGCGGAACCCAAACTGAGCATCGGTGAGCAGGTTATTGGTGAGTAAGTGCCGCTAGATAGCACTGTCGACGACGCCTTCCATCACTTTGCTGATGATTGAGAGTAGATTGATGGGGCGGTAATTGGCCGGATTGGATTTGTCCTGCTTTTTGTGGACAGGACATACCTGGGCAGTTTTCCACATTGTCGGGTGGATGCCAGTGTTGTAGCTGTACTGGAACAGCTTGGCTAGAGGTGCAGCTAGTTCTGGAGCACAAGTCTTCAGCACTACAGCTGGGATGTTGTCGGGGCCCATAGCCTTTGCTGTATCCAGTGCACTCAGCTGTTTCTTGATATCATGTGGAGTGAATCGAATTGGCTGAAGACTGGCTTCTGTGATGGTGGGGATATCGAGAGGAGGCTGAGATGGATCATCCACTCGGCCCTTCTCTCTGAAGATGGTTGCAAACGCTTCAGCCTTGTCTTTTGCACTCACGTGCTGGACTCCGCCATCATTGAGGATGGGGATGTTTGCAGAGCCTCCTCCTCCCGTTAGTTGTTTAATTGTCATCCACCATTCACCCTGTGACAACCATTCTACTCATGCAGGAGTTGGACTCCTCCATCCTCTGCGCGATTGTGGAGAGTGCGCGTGGCAGGTGGAGCAGTCTTTGGAGGGGCCCTCACGGGCACCGAAACCCAGAGGGCATAGGCCCAAAGCATCTAATCGATCAGGGCATGAACAAGGGCAATGTGCCACTACCTCTGCTGCAGGCACAGGGGAGGCACCACGTAGGAGTAGTCGTAATCATAAGGCGAAGGTTTTGTGAGCACAAAGGGGATGCACAGGTGTGTTTGACAGTTTGTAATTTTTTTAATTTATATTTGATTTTTGTTAATGGCACATTAAACATTATTACTGTCACCACTACTGCCACGTATTGGCCATTCTTGACTGGCTTCTGTAATAAGGCCCTTTCATGAGGTTCACCATGATCGGCCACACTTGATGCCACTCATTGGGTCACTCTACAGTGGGAGTACATGTAGTTGCACGATTATTTTGTGCAGGGGGCGGCTGGTGTGGCCGCTGCTCTGTCCAGGTGGTGAGGACTGGACTCTTCACACTGTCTGATGTTAGGAAAAACGTTCACATATCGGTGACTCCCTGGCCTCACGAGTCGCCAGGTGAGCTGCTGTTCTGCCTGTGGGTTGCTCCTCCTCCACTGCCTCCTCCTCCTCCGCATGGGTGGCAGATGTGGATGGGGCCTCCTCCAGCGGTTCCCCTCTCTGATGTGCCATGTTGTGCAGGACACAACACACGACTATAATGCTCCCCACTCTGTCTGGTGCGTATTGAAGCGCTCCCCCAGAACGATCAAGGCACCTACAGCGCATCTTGAGCAGCCCTATAGCATGCTCAATTGTAGACCTGGTAGCGATGTTGCTCGGTGGTGGGGTTCCTCAGAGGTGTCATGAGCCACGTGTGCAGGGGGTATCCCTTGTCCCCGAGGAGCCAGCCCTTGCGGGTGTTCGGTGCATGGAAGAGGGGCAGGATGTTGGACTCCCAGAGGATGAAGGAATCGTGGCAGCTGCCAGGGTATCTGGTGCACATGTGAAGGAATCTCTTGCGGTGGTCACAGATGAGCTGAGTGTTGGAGTGATTGCCCTTCCTGTTGATGAATAGTCCTGGCTCGTGTGGAGGTGCTCGTATTGCTATATGGGTGCAACTGATTACACCCTGCACCCGTGGGAAGCCAGCCACAGCGTGGAATCCCACTGCCCTCTCTGTCGGGCTGAGGTCATCCACGGGGAAGTTAATATAGTGCGAGGCCCTGCGAAACGAGCTGTTGGTGACCTGCCTTATGTACTTGTGTGCGAAGTCCCCGGTGGCACCCTGGAACGATCCAGAGGTGAAGAAGTTGAAGGCAGTGGTGACTTTGATGGCAACAGGTAAGAAGATGCTGTTCGGGCCAGACAGGAGCAGCTCGGCATGAAGGAGGCGACAGATGTCTGCGACTACCTGGCGACTGAGTCTGAGCCTGAGCCTCCGTATGCACTGCTCCTCAGAGAGGTGCAGGAAGCTGAGCCTCGGTCTGTAGACCATGTGGCGAGGGTAGTGCCTCCTGCGATGCCGCTCTCTCTGTTGCCCTCCATGCTGTTGTGCAGGTGCCTGTGGCGCAGCACTGTGTTGTGGAGCTCCACGTGGCGGAGGTGGACGGAGTGCCTGGCGAGGCTGGTGATGTTGTTCCTCCTCGGATGAAGTGATGAATGCAGCTATGGCGGCCCCCATCCTGAAGGCGTGAGTTTGAGGGGGTCCACAACAGTCGGTAAATGTGTTTGCACAGCAGAGTTTAGGGTATCAATTAAGAATTTTGAGCGGAAAGACAAAGACGTTGCAGCCAAAACTTTGTCTGAAGTGACAGAGTGCCCTGCTGCAATAAATGAGGTTTCCTCCCACCTGTCAAATAATCCTTTGCATCTCCCACTGGCTGCTGGCTAAAACACGTCTGCTCCAACAGGGAGTGTTTCCCACAGCACGGGAAACACGCAGAGGATCCTTCAAAATTGCGCCCCTGCCAAAATCTCCACTCAGTGATGTCTCTCAAGTACCTCAACTGTCTATCTAAAGCAGCTTTAATTGCCGGTGGGAGTCGCGCATTTGGGAGCTGCGCGCGCACCCGAACGAGTCACTGGGGAACCCGGAAGTCAGCGGGTTGGAGCTGGGCTCCGAACCCGCTCCGGGATTCCACCATTTTAGGAGCCCCCCTGGCCCAATGCACCCGCTTGGCCATCCAAAAATCGGCCTCTATAAGTCTGTTTAACATTACTGAGGGGGCAAAAAAACTTGAAGAAGGGCTCCAATGGGGAAGGAGGGGTGCGGGTAACTATATGTGGGTGGTTGGAGACAGAGGTCAAAAGGCCAGGGGATTCAGATCATAGATCACATCAAGGTGGGCTCGGGGGGTGGGGGGGAGAAATCGGGGCTAGCACGTCTTGATCTGGGGGCAGCATAGCCTGAAGTGGTAAACTTGGAGGCCTGACCATTACTATCATGGAGATAAAACAGAGGAAGGAGACGATTTTTTATTAAATGAACAGGAACATTACACAATGTAAAACGCAATCTACTATTTGTTTACTGAAGTGTCGCTTTATGTCCCTAAGACTACAAAGTCCCTAATTGCTGTTAAGGAAACACTGGATGAGTTCATACAGAGGTCAACTAAGAGGCTGCAGACATTCTGGATTTTGTATTCTTGGAGAAGTCCTTTATTCGTTGCAATTTTTTTTTGATGTTTGACTGAAATTTGGGCTCAGCACTAGTCTAGAGGAGATTCAGGATGTTTCACTAGAGCTTCTAATGCTGTCTATGTTCCTCAGGAGACTGTGTAAGGTTTTCTTTTGGCTTCACGGTTATATACCACAGTCCATTAAATCAACAATATGAACTTGGCTGCTGGTGTCTGCAATGAACCTACAACCATGGTTGTCCACTTAGTGCTCTCATGATATATGCCTGCATCAAGTATTGATCTGGCCATGAAGGATCGCAGTTATAATGGAGACAGGTGATTAAAATGACTACAAAATACATGCAGGCTTGGTTCAATTTCACCCTCTCTTCCCCATCTTAAAATAATTTTTCTTCACATTTCAGCCTTTGTATGGTCGTGTAGTGGTTATGTAACTGGAGTAGTAATCCAAAGGCCTAGACTAATAATCCAGAGAACATGACTTCTATTCTTACCTTGGCAATTTGAGAATTTGAATTCAGTTTAATAAAAAAAAAATCTGGAAATACAAAGTTGGTAACAGTAAAAGTGAACATGAAGCTGTCAGATTGTTGTAAGAACCCAACTGGTTCACTAATGTTCTTTAGGAAAGGAAACCTGCCGTCCATTCCCAGTCTGGCCTATATGTAGCTTCAGTTCTACACCAACATGGTTGACTCTTAACTGCCCTCTGAAGTGGCCTAGCGAGCCACTCAGTTGTATCAAGTCATTACAATGTAGCGGTTCAAGAAGGCCACCCACCACCACCTTCTCAAGAGCTTGCCAGCAACGCCCATATCCTGAGAATGAATAAAAAACACACCATTGCCCATCTGACAGGGCTGGTAATTCATTCCTAAGCTTTGCAACTGTGTAACCACTTGACAGGGAGACAAAACCTCCTACAACAGATACAACTGCACAACATACTAAATATTAGCTTCATGCATTGTGGAAATTATAGCCATTTACAATAAATTTAAGTTTCAGATGTACATTTAACAATGCAAAGTTTTGTGCATTCAGCAATGTACAGACTTATAAGAATAAAAGCACATGAGAAAACAAAACTTACATCTAAGATCTTCCTGGTGTAAGCTGTTGCATGAAGCAGAGAAAACACTGCCACTGGCACCAAGCATACTGTGTAAATCTGGATAAGGAAAAGCTTTAGAAACACAAGTCAAAGAAATCAGCAAAAGGTCCATGTCATTGGACCCTGAGAATATTTCAGTTTCAATTGAGCCATTTGATTGAGATATAATAGTGCTGGGAGAAAGAGTACTTCTTATGACTTTTGATTTGTTGGTTTACATTCATGAAGTTTCCAAATTAATGAAAATTATGCTTGATCTGAGGCCAATTGAGAGTTATTAATTGACATCCAGGAGGAACAGAGCTGCCACTACATCAAATTCTCCAAGGTCTCTTACTTAACCTCTAACCACCACATCCTGCCAAATCTGTCTAGGCTAAATTCAAACCTACTGGAAAGCTTAAAAAGTTAAAGAACAATATTCCAATCTCATTGTACCACCAGTAGAAAGTTTTTAAAACTACCTTCAAATCAAATGATTTTCACAGATGCCACAAGTCATATTTTGTTTGCAGGTGGATGAACATTTGTAAACAACTTTTGCAAATCTAGGAAAAATAATTCATGTGGTTTACAACCATTAAACATTTGCCACCATCAGAAGTGTTTGTCTTTATTTTATTCAAACATTAATCGTTATTATAATTGTGTGGTAATAGAGACACAGTAGAAACAATCTCTTCTTTGTCCCCAATTTTCTCCCTTCTTCTTCTGCTGCTGCTGCTAATTCTTGCAGCATGGTTCCACAGGACCTGGCAGCCTTCCAGTACCTTGCCCAAGTCATCAGTCTTTGTATTTTGGTCATGCGAATGAATTATGGCAGGCCATTTTACAGAGGGGTACATCATGTCCTCACCCAACATCCATACATGCACATTTTGCAGCAAGAGATAATCTATACATGCCTAACATCCATTTATGCACACTTTGCAGCAGGAGTCACTGGATAACAACCAGTAGCTGGATCCCTGTTTTTCCCTCACAAACCCAAAATTACTGTGGCCAATTGTAGCACTCCATTTGCTGCCCTGATTGACATTAATTGGAGAAAGAACCAGGGAATGCCAAGTTTTGTTCAATGCCAGGCAGCATCTACATCCCCATAGCCAGCAGAGAAGTGCTCTGTGAACTGCTTCAACCCGGCTCATTATGGGGGTGATAGATAATTGGAGGACAAAGGAGGTGGATCAGGACACGTTGTAGAAAAGCACCTGACAAGCAGACCAGGCAGAACAAAAAGGTAAGTGGGCCACAGTTACATTGTCTTCGTTAGGTTTTTCTTAAATGAAGTCTTTTACTGCGCAACTGGGCTTGGATTTTTTGCACACAGGCATTGCATTTTTTTTCTATGAGGGAAATCAAGTTTTAGTGTCAGAAGTTAAGATTTTTAGCAAAGGGAGGACTGGGATCTCTAGCTGGGGGGGAAAGGATTTGGATCTCCAGTGCAGGGTGAGGGGGGCTGGAATTCTGTTGTGTGTCCTATTCCAGGGTTGCACCATGCAGATTTGGCTCCTGGCCCTAAAAGGTTGGACATCCCTGCCCTCGGCCATTGAGGGTACTGGCAAGAAACAATTTCTCAAAACATTCATATTTATGAAGTGCACTTATAAGACATGGACTGATGTAGAATTATATCATGAAAACCAGCCATCACTAAATATAGCATTTTTACAATTTTCTTTTTGAATTTCCCTCTGTAATCCCAATAGTATTCTTTTTTTCCTACAGCTAGTGTGTCATTCATACTACTGATTCCACATAACTGTAACCAATGCCACACTAATGGGCTGACTGGAGGCATGCCCAATGAGAGAGATGATCAATTGAACAGTACACATCAACACAAAATAGTTTTGTCTTCACCTAGACTCAAATAATATAGTGTAATTCAGGAGCAAATCAACAAATCCAGTTTAAGGAAGCAGTGTGAGACCACTGCTTTGTTGTGACACCTGCTGCAGTATAATCACAACCTGTCCAACCCAAAGTTTAAAAAAGCACCCAGCTGGTCCATTTAATTAGCTAGAACTTTAAACAATTCCGTTTTAACTGGGGAAATCAGCTCTTTGCTATTAAGACTGAACCACCATACGGAGGCCAGGAAGTGCTGTGGGGCTTACATGGGAATGCTGGCCTACCATTTGTGCTGATCTAGAGAGGCACCAGTCTGAGACTATCCACAACTTTAGGTTTCCCTATCTATAAGGCACTGCATCTGGTGGTCCAACTGAAAACAGACAGAATTTGTCGCAATTAAGGACGGCAGATTTCTATTCACACACGTGTGCACGTACACATACACAGAGCCCCGTTACAGAATCAGACATCTCTGAACTGCAATGCAATCGCATCTACTTCTGTATTATTGGATTGCCAATCCACTTTATTTGTATGTAAATGTTACTTTTCCTTACCTTTTCTTCTTATTCCTCACTGTCATTTGACTGTCTGCTGGTCACTGCCTATTACTGTCATATTTTCTTGCTTTCCTGTTTTCTCTGGCCTGGTGTTTCTTTTATTTGTAGTTCTTCATTGATATCTACTCCTGATTTCTGTTTTTCTGCTGAGAGCCCACTTACTGTTCTCTTTCCTCATTGCTTTCAGACTGATGGGTAGAATGAAATTAGGAGATATCAGCAAATTATTTATAGAAGGCTGTAATGTCTATAGAATCCTATACTTGAGTTTTTGGAGTAGAACAGTCCAATTTTGTTTATCCCATCTATTTATAAAAGGGTAGTCACTTTATTTAGAAGTTCACTTGAACCATACCTTATTTTTAACAAAAAACACTTAAACCATTTCAAGATTTCTGCAATGAACAGAACTCTGTTTTTGGTATATATTTTCTTTGACTTGTCTTAGTTTAGTGGTTTAATGATTGTGGAGAGAATTACAACGTGGCACCAGTAACTTTAAACAGTACTAACAATTCTCCTGCGACATGAGTAATCTGTGACCTGGAGCACAGGTTTAATGATTAGCTGTTAGGACGCAACTGTGTTTAACCTGGCCTGTCCTTTTAAGATCACTACTTAGGTATTCCCCATGAGCAAATTTAGATTACTGTAATCTTTTCTGATCACTTACCAATTGCACCTACTTATAAACTTCAGGCTCGACCTCAGAAGAACCTATTGCAAAATGATTGTCTTTCTTTTGCTATTTTAAAGATGGTTTTACATCTGTAACTTTGAAGCGTGATGGACACATGCTCGAACTATCACTACTATAAGCCACACGCAATAGTGGATCACTATTTTTTGTAACATTTCAGAATTAAAGCGACAGTTATCTTTTCCCACCATTTCTGTTAATTGTTGGATTATTGCTTTACATGTGTTGATATAAGAACATGAAATAGGAGCAGGAGTAGGCCACATGGCCCCGTGAGCCTGCTCCGCCATTCAATGGCTGATCTTCTACCTCAACTCGACTTTCCCACTCTATCCCCATATCCCTTGATTTCCTTAGTGTCCAAAAATCTATCGATCTCACTCTTGAATACAAAAGGAAATAGCTTAGTGGAGCGATAGAAACCATTAACATGAGAATTAAAGTATCATCAACTAGTACAATTGTCAACCCAGGCTGTGTCAAATATAGTTTGATTAGGTAATAATTTAAATCCCTCACAATGGGGGTGATTTTAAAACGGAGCCGGGAAGGGGGGACGGGGGGGGTCAAATTGAGGTTGGGTTTCCCGGACGTCCTTACAATTTTGATGTAAGGACGTCTTTTATTTTTTTTGTCGGTTTCCCATCCGACTGACTGGCCTGATTGACAGGCTGGTCTCAGTCGGATGGGAGACCAGCCAGGGAGAGGACGTCTTCAGTTAAGTCTGCAGGTAAGTCTTTGCTTGTATGGATGGGTGGGGGGGGGGGGGGGGCACGGGCGACGGCAGCGAGTCATGGGGGATGGGATCAGGGTTCATCGCGGGGGTCCGCGATCGCTGAGGGGGAGAGTCGGGGGTCGGAGGATCGGAATTGGGGGGGGGGGGGGTGGGAGGATCAGGGTTAGGGGTCCACGATCGGGGATCGTTGGGGTGGTGGGGGGGGTCGCTGCAGGTAGGTTTGTTGGGCCTGGAGGAAGCATTCCTGCTCCTGCTCCTGCTCCTCCGGGCCCACAAGCTGTGCCTTTCGAGGCACCTGCCTGTTAGTCTTTTAAGGCCTGACCCGCCTTAAAACCAGAAATGGGCGGATTGGAGGCAGGTCTGAAATGGTGGCAATTTTCAATGCCCTCCCGCCACCAACCCACACGTTTTTTAATTTGAAAATTGTGTGGTGTTACATGATGAAAAAAAAAAAACTTAACCAAGTAGAGGACATGACATATTTCTTTCAATTTAGCATACTATCTTCACTGCTCACAATGCAGTCTCCTCTACATTGGGGAGTCCAAATGCAGATTGGGTGATTATTTTACTGAACGTTTCCACTCAGTCCACAAGCGTGATCCTGACTTGCCGGTCGCTTGCCATTTTAATTCCCCATCCCACTCCCACTCTGACCTTGGCCTCTTACACTGTTCCAATGAAGCTCAAGGAACAACACCTCATCTTTCAATTAGGCACTTTACAAATTCTGGACTCAAAACTGATTTCAATAACTTCAGATCATAACTACTGCTCCCCTTTTTTTCGGACAGCAAGTGCTGCTAATGGTTCTGATGTTGCCATTTGCAACATCAGAACCATTAGCTCCTCTCGGCCTATCTTTTGTTTCTTTGCTTGTCCCGTTACCACCCTACTTGCCTTGCACCTTCATCCCTTTAGTCATTTAATCACTCCTGCCCTCCACCCTATCAGTGACCTTCCCTTTTGTTCTTTCCTCCCCCGCCCTTTTCCCTGGCTCTGTACTTGCTTATAAACTGTTCAATCTTCAACTTTTTCCAGTCCTGACGAAGGGTCATCGACCTGAAATGTTAACTCTGTTTCTTTCTCCACAGATGCTGCCTGACTTGAATGAGTTTTTCCAGCATTTTCTATTTTTATTTAAGAGGACATGGCAGGTACACTTGATGGTGAATTTACAATACTAACAGAGAACAAAAAAATACCAAAACATTGAGCGTTCTTTATTGCTACACATTTCACTGGAAGTGTGGCCATTATATAAACTCTTGGTGACTCTATAAATGGATTACACTATCTAAATTTATCGGGAAAATCGGGGGTGGGAGGGAGAAAAAAAAAATCAGAGGGCTACGAAAGATTATTTCCCTCAGCAAGACCTTATGGGTACCCAGATTTTCTCTTTTTAAATGCAGTAAATCTTGCCATAAGATCTGATTACAGTCATAAAAATGATTTAGTTTACACGATAAAGCACAGTGAAGGATACAGGTAATGGGATAGGATGTAATAAAGATGAGTGAGTACAGCAGGTAGTGGCAGCTGTCCTCCAAGAGTGCCTGTGTGACATAGGCTCTGCTGAACTGGAATCTGGGCAGCCTCTGATGGAGCCGGCAAGCACTGGTCAGGGCATTAGCCAGTAATGCTCTTTGATAGAAATGTCCACCTTCAACAACTCTATGGACAAGAAACAGAGATACAAAACATTCAGCTTCTTTGTATTCATCGATAACCTATAATGATGTGTCATTGAACGGTGGTACTATGCAGGGGAAGAGCAAGGAGGGAAAAGAAAAGTTACCATTATTTATTAATCTTTATGGATTTTACAGTTATTCATTATGTTGAATTTTGTACAACTTACATTTTCCCTCCTGTAAAGAACATGCCTTCTTTTTCAGTTAACTGGGTGTCTGACATGTGGAAACCTGTTACCATGTTTAAGAATTTGCAATTAAAGCTACTGAGAAATCAATACTGGGATTTCTTTTTGCCCAAAATCTAGAAAGATATCCCACTAACCCAAGTCCAAAGAGCTTAAGTGCAAGTTAACAGAGCCGAGGTGTAGGGATTCCCAAGTGTGTGCTGGGGTTCAACCAGCTAAAACTGTGCCGCTCATCAGAGCAGATCATTCATAAGTTTCCAATTGACTTGTCCAGATAGGAGCACACCACCCATTAAGGGTCTGGCCTGTAGGGTTATCTGCAGCAAAGTGGAAACAATACCAGCCCTCAGTGATAAGTCTACATCTTCAGATTCCACTCGTGAGCTAGGCTAGCTGTTTAATTACTAACGGTGCCCTGGAGTTGCCTGGTTCCGTTATGCCATAGAGAGTTGACTTGGTTCTGAACTTCCATTGCTAGGTATTGTCCACTTAGCTGTTACATCACTGGCAAACACAGGTTTGAGCCTGCACTGGGCATACATCAAGTACTAGATGCTCCCCACAAGCAGCATGGTGAGCAGCGCAAATGACCATAGAACAGATAGGTGCCACCATCCTCCTGACCAGAGCATGAACACATGCCATATCCTATTTAATATGGTTCCACCACCAGAGATATGAACTTCAGCAGCAGTTGCTTGCCTCTCTGCAACCCAATCATGGTAAACACTCAGCCCTAGATAAATGATCGCATGTTCTCATACCTGGCATTTCATTAACGCTCTCCAGTAGCGGTTTCAAAATTTCTTCATCAGCAATATGACAGTCGTCTGCCTTCAGCATGGTGGAAGAACCTACGTAGAGCAGCTTGCATGATGCCAGCTACTTTGGTGTTCTAGATGCTGAAGCCCAATGCCACATATCAGGCTTATTAATCACCAGCTGCTTAGTCCAGGTCTTCCTCCGAGGTGCTTTGGCAAAGAGATGTCCCCTCCATGAAGCTGACTTCATCCTCTATGGTACTCAGTTACAGGTCAGAATGCTCCCTTCTTGCATCCTCTTCTACTTTTTGCCACATCTATTTCACAGCTTGGTCTAAGTTTTTGCATATGGGCCCAAGGAACTCCTTCTATTGCATGCCTAAGATTCCTCAACCACGAAGGAAAGCTGTTTGGACATGTCTTGCATGCCGCCACCTTAACCTGCATTGGCACTATACAGTCATTAAAGACGAGTAAGAACAAAGCGCCCGTAGCACCTTCTCAGTGCAGTCCCCGAGAACTGTGTCCAGGTTGAAGTTTGCATCAAACAGGAATCCCCCAACCCCAGATATTGGTATGAATGAACAATTGGACAGGTGCACCTTGAATCTTCCAATCACCATCACTGAGATCCCCTCTTGGAAGGCCGTAACACTACACTTGGGGCCATGCACCACCATATTTCATTCATTGGCTCAATGTTCAAGGTGGTGACTAGAATGAACTAGATCATTGGGCGAGTCTGCTGGCAATAAAACATTTATCTATAGTAATATATTACACATGTGCGTGCACTTCCTATCAGCATTTTCATTATACATTTGAAAGTCCACTTTTATCATGAATAACTGTGTAGATTTGTCACATTATAATTACACCCTTCACCTCCGTCGAGGTGCTGCAGCGTCACACTGCCAGGAGGGTGTAATTGCAGTGTGACAAGTTTACATAGGCAGTTCCCATTATAAATGTGGACACAGGAATTTATAATGAAATTATAAAAATAAGGACAGAATGTATGACTTTAAAGCGAGAACTGACTTACATCTCTATACCCTGGCCCAATTATCCCCTATGATTCTAGAAAGAAGGTACCTAAAGAGATGGACCTCATTCATTTCACTTCTAATAATGTTATAGGTTTTAACTATAAGAAAATTAATTTGATATAACAAGTGAAAAAACAACAGCAATGTGTACATGCTTCTACTTTCTATACCGTTGATTTTAGCACCCTATTTACTTCTATTCTCATTTTGCTTTTTTTCCCCATTTACTTTTGTTTTGATTTTTTGTTTCATTCTAGATCAGTTTCACATCTGGAGATACTAAACTGAAACGGAAAACAGGCTTTGAAATTATCAAATTAAAAATTTGATACTAGCATAAAGTACTTACTGCATTCATCTGAAATTCTGTTGTCCATTATTTTAGCCAAGACTTTAAGCACTTTAAATAAATGGGGTAACGCCACCAGTGAAATAGCAGAGAGGAATTTCAGGCAAATGCATTTTTGTCAAGACTACAGTCTCGCCATAATGTCAAGGCTACAGTCTCGCCATCTCCTTATAAGTGAGTCAGCAAGTATTTGGATTGGTAGTCTGTTCTTTTTTTCTATTTTTATAATTTTTGTTTAAAAACAGGAAGCGCTGACTACAGCGGGGAACTTACTTGGAGTTACTGATCCTAATGTGGTGAATTATCAGCACCAGTTACAATCTAAAAGTATCAGAATGTACAGGAGTGAACAATGGGACTGAGGCACCATGTAAGACATGGCTGTAGGAGTTTCTTGAGCTCGACAAGATCCTACTACACATGGCAGAAGTTTAACAGAATGCCAGCACAGTGAAGCAAATACAACTGGGTAAGGTTCTGCTACGCTGAAAAAACACCCAAACAGCTGACCGATCTGGTCATTCCAATATGTGCAATAATAATTTTGTTCCCTCACATGTCAAACTATTTTGAATATTGTGAGAATATAGGTTTCAAAATAGGGTACTTAAGGGGAGGATTCACTAATTCATCTATTGAATTATTTTGTAAAATCTCAAGAAGTTTAATTATTATTTAACCATTAGACTGCTGAAAGAGCAGGGAAATTCCAGCTTCCTGTTGCAGCCTTTTTTAAAAAAAGTTTTCAGCTCACACTACAATGCTGAAACAAACACTAATACAGCAATAAAAGTATTGAAACATCAGGAGCAGTTTTATTACTGCATTAACTCATTTAAGCACTTGTATACAAACATCACTGCTAAAATAACCAGTTCCACATTGTTACAGTGTGGAATGAGAGCAGTCCATGGAACCAAAGACTTTTTCAGCTAATGATGAAACTCTTAAACATTTGGTACAAATACATTCAAGCCTTCACTAAAAGAAAATCAACCTCCATAATACACAATAAATACAATGAGTTGATCTGCCATTCGTTTCCACCTCTCACCTCACTAATTGATCAAACTTGAACTATTCTTGACTTAATCATCTGACATTTTATACACAAGGATAATCAGAATTTATAGAAAGAGGAACTCAATTGTATCAAAACTTTAGCACCAAAATATTAGCAAAGATGTAAAAATATTGTAACGGTTCACTCGTTTATGTATAACTGCAGTAAAAATGAACTATTCCGTAAAATTAACTGATTTTTTTGATGTGTTTATGTTGAGTGCCAATTTTTGATTAGGAATAAAGCAGTCAGGTGCTAAACTTAAAAAAAAAAGGATCAGGGAGCACAACAAATGTGAGTGGTTAGGAGAAAACAGCCCAGGATAGGGCACAAGTCAACAGTCAAAACAGCAATGAGGGCACACAGAGCAAAATATTACTATAATCTAACTAGGGTCTGTTGATCTTTTCCAATTTTCTAGTTTTCGAAATATGACCTTCCACCGAGCATTAAGGAAGTTTAAGAATCTTCCGTCACACTGTGTTGTCACAAAACGGCAGTGATTGCTATTTTGAATCATAACGTACCTTTTCTAAATGAGGCAGTTTCGGAAGTTAAGACCAAATATAAACCAGGTTTGGTTCTGGGCCTATCAGAACATCGATTGCTAACCTTCAAATTAAACATTGACAACATTCAATAGAGTACTGTAACTCTTTCTTTTAAAATAAAAGCATCAACTGGGTCTAGTTCGTTTGGCCAGTGAAGCCACAATGTAACCTTTTCCAATAAATAAACAATGCATTAGATGCCACAGTCAACTTAAGCATTTCCAGGATCTCATTTTTCTTCTTATGAATTTTGTCAGTATTTTGCCTGTACACACATATGCCTAACATTACAATCATTGTAAAAATCTACTTACCCAAAGATGGGAAACAGAAAAAAGAATGTTGACACCAGTGTAAATAATCGAAGCAGCCACATGATAGATTCGGTCTTGTTGCTCATCATGAATTGCTTTTTTCATTATGGGGCAAGAAAGAAGAGGAGTATTATTAAAAAAGGAACATTTTAGAATAAGTACTGCATATCTAAGAGGGGTAATACTGAGTAGGGTGCCCCAGGGGTCGATATTAGGAGCATTACTGTTTCTCATTTACATCAATGACCTGGACTCAGAACTTCAATGCAAATTCGTGAACCTAGTAGACGATACTAAAGTAGGAATTGGAGGAAGCAGCTCAGATACTACAGAATGAGCTGGACAAAATAGGTAAGTGAGCAGAATAACTTCAGATAAAATTTAATACAGACAAATGTAAAATACTACACATAGGAAGGAAAAGTGGGCAACACTTGTACTGCACGAATGGTATTGAAATAGGTAAAGATGAAGTTGAAAGAGGCCTAGGAATCGCAGTAGACTTGATGCTCAATACGTCTAACCAATGCAGAGCAGCAATCAAAGTCATTGGAATGGTCATCTCAACAGCCAAAACTGTTGAATATAAGTCAGAGGAAGCCATGATCAAAGTGTTCTGATCACTGAGAGACAAGGGAGACATTCAAGCCCTGGAAGCAGTGCAAAGAAGAGCAAGGGTGATCCTCAGTTTTAGAAGTCTCAGTTACGGAGAAAGACCGGAGAAACTTGGGCTCTTCAACCTTGAAAGGAGACATCAGAGAGGCGATCTTACAGAGGTGCGCAAGATTGTAAATGACAGGGAAAAGATAAATATGAATATTCTTTTATATTAGATTGTACAAGTAGGATGAAGGACCACAGGTTTAACTATTAAAAAATCAAATTCAGAACTCTATCAGGAAGTTTTTCTTCACATGGAATGGGCTCCTGGATGGATGCTGCAATGGTGGTGGGGGGGGGGGGGGGAAACTTTAGAGTCATTCTGAATGGGTGAAGAAGGGCCAAATGGCTTTCCTCATCCATAATTATCTTGTGATTTTTGTAACCTCACTTTTTCTGTCACATATCAGGCCAAATTACACAATCTTGAAGCCAGAATGGCTGAACAGATTTCTAACTGCAGAATTCGAATGAGGATCTTCCCCCCCACCCTCCGCCTCACATAAAAGATGGCCGAGACTACTTTTCTGTATTTTCATTCTTGTGGGTTTATGATATCTAAAGTGTGCACTATCCTTGTATCATACTTAGGGTATGGTAGTATAGTGGTTAGGTTACTAGACTAGTAACCCAAAGGCCGAGATTAATAATCTGGAGACATGAGTTTAAATCCTGCCATGGCAGCTGGGGAATTTGAATTGAGTTCATTTTTTTTTTAAATCAATAAAAATCTGGAATAAAAGCTAGTACCAGTAATGGTGACCATGAAACTACCGGATTGTTGTAAAAACCCATCTGGTTCAATAATGTCCTTTAGGGGAGGAAACCTGCCGTCCTTACCTGGTCTGGCCGATATGTGATTCCAGTCCCAAAGCAATGTGGCTGAATCTTAACTGCCCTCTGAAATGGCCCAGCAAACCACTCGCCACCACCTTCTCAAGGGCAATTAGGGATGGGCAATAAATGCTGGCATTGCCAGTGATGCCCACATCCCATGAATGAATAAAAAAAACCTCCATGATATCTAATTTTGTCTAAATAAAACCGAGGGTGCTAGCCCAATATATGGTCAAATAGCACATCATTTCAAATTGTGTGGCTAGATCGTCGCAGCCTGACATCCACTGCTGCTCCTTTCACACCAGTTTTTTTTTAAAAATTGACAAAAGAAAAAGAATATCCTCACCCAGAACTTGTACCATACCTACAAATATTCTACAGAACAGCATTTTGAGAACATAAAATCTGGATTTCAGGTGACATTGATAAACGGCTTTACTCTCATGGATGTCATCCGAACCCTGTGTTAGGTTGTTTGACAAAGCAGTAACCTATTTGTCTGCAAATATATATATTTTACACATACCTGGCAGCTGTTTAGCCTTCAACTGCCAAAATACATCCCCCCTTCCCCTCTACATCTGAATTAGCAGTACAAATTTTCATAGTCACCAAAGCAATTGCAGATTGCACTTTCTTGGTTTATGCTCACAGCTTTGGAAGAGGTACAACTATACAATTTAATTTCTTTTTACCAAGATAAATGTTGTTTATTGGGCTGGAGTTTCCAAGATCAGACTTCCGTTAAAATCAGACCGAGCTTTCCGCCAATCTTTGCCAACAAGAGCTTTGGCCGAAATTTCCTAACATTCTTATTTGTATACGTGAACATAAAAACCGACATAAAACAAGCAGAAATCAGCATAAACAATTCGGACCCAAGGAAAGCATGGAACCTATGCTATCGTCCTTTTTTAAGTCCTTCTTTATTTTACTGATGTTATAAAAATTGAAGTTTGAAGTCATCAAACCATTATTCATGCACATTAAGCACAGCACGTTTAAGAAAATTGTGGAAGCTTTTCTCTTTCTAATGTAACAGATTTTGATGCCATAAGAATGCATCCAAAGATGTAGAAAATACAGCACTGGTCTCAGCAAGGAGAAATTTTAAAAAATTAACCTTAAAAAAAAAATCACCAGAATTAGTGACTTCGAGTCCTGCTGTGCCTATTTAGGTGTAAATTTACGCTCAATCAAAACTGGTGTAAATGCATAAAACTCGCATTCTCTGTGCTTTTACATGAGGGGTGGAGTTATGTTAAGCTAATTGGGGTTTCGCTCGACGTAACTTGTGAGCGGCCCAAATGATCGAGGGAATTCGCGCATGGCGATGTTTTGGCATAAAACTGGCGTAAATCAGTTACATGCAAATTTTTTCAGGGGAAATAAACAGCGCAACTCCACTCTTACACCGTAGTTATGTCAAGACTTTCCAGGAAATTCCAGGCCATTCTGTTTTATTGTCTTCCTCCAGATTCAATTATTTTTTTGGCTTATTTTTACATCCTTTCATTAATTAAGAAACTACTTACAATTTAGTTTATTTTCTTTCCTTTCTGTTTTTTTTTAATCATTCCTTCTTCCGCTGCCTCTATTTTGTGCTTTAATTCCCTATCACTAACTGGTAATTGTTTTTTCCTAGTCTGTCTATTTTAATTGTAGGGTTACCCTGCGGAGACTGCAATCACAGTAATACTGTGCTACTACCACTTATTTCTCTGATCAGTGTAGCTTTACTTAAGTTGACACAAAGACTGCAGGAGAGGAATTCTGTCCGGGACAATTAAGGACACTGCAGTCACAAGGATATGTGCCTAGATGCAATGCTGTACAACAACTGTTAAAACAGCAGCTCCAACAGAATTATTGTTTTCCTCTTTAACAAATAATAATTACAAGCGTAAGCAGCCCAGCAAAATATACATTTACCATAATTAGAATTCAAATTCGTAAAATGAATTTTATGTGAACTATTTCACGTTTTGCGTTGTTACGATCTGAGGGTCATACCAGTGCAGGGCAGAGTTGCAGCTTTTTAAAAAGCAGAAGTCTCCTCAATATAGATCAGGCTGCACAGTGTTTTGGAATTACATACCAAGAGGACCTATGTCACATTCTACCTGACCTGTTCGTGAGCAACACTGGAAAAAGCCTGGGAACAGCTCACCTTCTCTACTGAGGAGATAGGGAGCAATGCAAGAGTTGTTAAAAAAACAAACATAAGGGGCAGCTTGGCACCAATGACTATCAGTCAGAAATTTTGTTGCCCAGTGTGTGAAACAGTCATACAAAATGAAAGGCCCCAGATTGAGTCCCCAGTCTATAGTGAGTTAGCTGATTTCAGCTATGGTGGCAGTAGGAGGTCATTACAATTTACCTCAGCAACCTTGAGCTAAGATGGGCAAAATTCAGCCAATACTCCAACTCCTGATCACTGTCTGGTGACTCATGCTGGAATCTACAGATGGGCTCAACAAACAATTTGGCTCACTTCTCACCACAATAATGGTTCTAAAGCCAACTAACTTTCACTTTCCAGGCTCTCATGAAACACGGCCACTTGGGCAAGGTACCCGAGGTGCGCTCACACCTGTGAAACTGTACCCCAGTCTGAGAGTACCTTCTAGAAAGGAGAAAATGGAGAGGAAAGGAAAAAGGAAAAAGGAAAAAGAAAAGGCAGAGCTCACAACTACTAGATTTCGGTCATGATTCTGTAGGTGGTATTGAGCAAAAACTGGGGCAGGTGGGAAGGAAATTCAACACAACAGTCTGAATGCTTCCAAAACTTCAGTTCTCAATAATACGTTACACCGAACATATCTAGGTCTGGTCATCTGATTACTTTTTCTTCGATGATTTATGTAAAGTCACCAAGATTTCTTTTGCCCAGCAGTCCACTTGTGTCATCAGTCTTGTTCAAGTCACATGTTCCCATAGGCCTCCTGTTTTTCTCTTCCAATACTCTCAATCATCAGCAAAGTGATGGAAGGTGTCATCGACAGTGCTATCAAGTGGCACTTACTCACCAATGCTCAGTTTGGGGTTCTGCCAGGACCACTTGGCTCCAGACCTCATTATAGCCTTGGTCCAAACATGGACAAAAGAGCTGAATTCCAGAGGTGAGGTGAGAGTGACTGCTCTTGATATCAAGGCAGCATTTGACCGAGCCCTAGTAAAATTGAAGTCAATGGGAATCAGGGGGAAAACTCTCCAGTGGCTGGAGTCATACCTAGCACAAAGGAAGATGGTAGTGGTTGTTGGAGGCCAATCATCTCAGCCCCAGGAGTTCCTCAGGGCAGTGTCCTAGGCCCAACCATCTTCAGCTGCTTCATCAATGACCTTCCCTCCATCATAAGGTCAGAAATGGGGATGTTCGCTGATGATTGCACAGTATTCAGATCCATTCGCAACCCCTCAGATAACGAAGCAGTCCGTGCTCGCATGCAGCAAAACCTGGACAGCATCCAGGCCTGGGCTGATAAGTGGCAAGTAACATTTGCGCCAGATAAATGCGAGGCAATGACCATCTCCAACAAGAGAGAGTCTAACCACCTCCCCTTGACATTCAACGGCATTACCATCACCGAATTCCCCACCATCAACATCCTGGGGGTCACCACTGATCAGAAACTTAACTGGACCAGCTATATAAATACTGTGGCTACAAGAGCAGGTCAGAGGCTGGGTATTCTGCGGCGAGTGACTCATTTCCTGACTCCCCCAAGCCTTTCCACCATCTACAAGACACAAGTCAGGAGTGTGATGGAATACTCTCCACTTGCTTGGATGAGTGCAGCTCCAACAACACTCGAGAAGCTCGACACCATCCAGGACAAAGTAGCCCGCTTGATTGGCACCCCATCCACCACCCTAAACATTCACTCCCTTCACCACCGGTGCACTGTGGCTGCAATGTGTACCATCCACAGGATGCACTGCAGCAACTCGCCAAGGCTTCTTCGACAGCATCTCCCAAACCCGCGACCTCTACCACGTAGAAGGACAAGAGCAGCAGGCACATGGGAACACCACCACCTGCACATTCCCCTCCAAGTCACACAGCATCCCGACTTGGAAATATATCGCCGTTCCTTCATCGTCGCTGGGTGAAAATCCTGGAACTCCCTTCCTAACAGCACTGTGGGAGAACCTTCACCACACAGACGGCAGCGGTTCTAGAAGGCAGTTCACCACCACCTTCTCAAAGGCAATTAGGGATGGGCAATAAATACTGGCCTCGCCAGCAATGCCCACATCCCATGAACGAATAAAAAAAAGACAACATCTAGCCACACCTAAATGAAGTTAATTTTAAAACATTTTTGTTACAATACAGAAATGTTCTTGTTTGAGGCAAGACAGAACTCTACTTCTGTCACACATGGATTAGAAGGTTAACGATCAGGCCTATTGATTGTGGGTGGCCTATTAATTGGCAAACCTCTGCTCATTGGGGCATATCCATTTGTACAGAGAAAATTTACCAAGATATCAGCTAATAATTACAATCCCTCACCCACAGGGATAGGTGCAACCAACTGCACCTTGCCAGTAGGATTCAGAGTATGTTGAACCAAAGAAAACATGGAAAAAATGTATGGCCCCACGACACCAACATATCTGCTTCACTGGAACATGAACAGGAATACCAACATGAAATGCATAACATGATTGTGTTACAATGTAATAAACACAGGCTTTCACCTTTCACCACTAGCTGCAAGACTAGTTTCACTGGTGATTATAAAGTAATAAATCTAATAGGGAATTCAGGAGAAACTTCTTTACCCAGAGAGTGGTTAGAATGTGGAACTTGCTATCACAAGGCGAAGTTGAGGCAACTAGCATAGGCACATTTAAGGGGAAGCTAGATAAACACGAGGGAGAAAGGAATCAAAGGATATGCTGATAGGGTTAGATGAAGTAAGGAGGGAGGAGGCTCGTGAGCAGCATAAACACTGGCATGGACCTGTTGGGCCGAATGGCCTGTTTCTGTGCCGTACATTCTATGTAATGGAGGTAACTCTCACAGGGATCTTTAAAATTCTTCTCAACATGGTGTCCCCGTAAAACAGCAGCTGAGTTTGTCTGAACCTGTCTGCTTGCAGTCAACAGTTCTCTCCCTCCAAAAAACTTCTTCTGTCATACTGCACCATTAGTTTTAATTTAAAAAGATAGACAATGTTTAGACCAGCAAACTGGGAGGTAAGCTTTTGAATCACATCTGGAGTCAACTCAGAATACCATTCAGTTAAACCAATCAAGGGATTTCAAATTTAGCAACAGGAGAGAATAAACTATGTGCAGTAAGGACACAAAATTGGAGACCATGCAGTAGCGTCTTGGTTTCTAAACTACTGTTTATGCGTGAGCCATAACCATGTTGCTGCAAATTTTCCATTCATTCAATAACTCCTACAAGTCACTGAGTTTTCTATGAATGATTTAAGAGAATATCTGGAATTGTGGAGTTACATTAATTTTGTGATAATTTTACTTGATACGCAAGCATCAATATATAATTTAAAATATCAAATGGGCACAAATAATTATCGTGAACATTCTTTTCTTTACAGCTGTGTTCCCACTTTGAATATTTTTGTTTAAATCATTTCAAGAATTACTGAACCACACTGTTTGAGGACACTGAATTATCAGCAGTAGTTAAAATAATTAACACACTGAAACTTCAGCTTTAACTCTGCATGATAATATAACTCCCAAACTCACGTTCAATATTAGTGCCAAGGCAATACCCCCTCCCAAGTCATTCAAGGGTTGTTATTTAAATAAAAATAAACCACAAAACAGAAATAAATTGTAAAAAACTTTCCTACGCTTAGTTTCCCAGTCTGTTCTATACTAACAGTGACAGTTAAGAACTGGAATATGACTGTTTTTGGCCTTATAAGTCTATTGTAGAAATACAAGCTGCAATCACAGGTTAACACACACTCCTTACTAATCAGGTCAATCCTTTATGATCTATTGATCTATTATAGCAAAACTTTAGATAGGCAAATGTTTACCGAGACTGAAACTGGTGGGCTTGTTTTAGCACCACCATCGCTAATGCCAGAAACTTCATTTGGGTCAGTAGGTTGTGTAGTACGATCATCCTTGGTGGCTTCGGTTGATTCCTGTTCTGCCATCTCAAAGTTCTCTGATTTGAAACAAAATCACAATGTTAACACTCTAGTTCTAAAAAGAGGTTTCTTTCATGTTTTCTCTCTTGTACTTCATCAAGAACTTGCATTTATTTAGCACCTTTAATACAGAAAAATGTCTCAAGGTGCTTCACAAAGACGTAATCAGACAAAAATGAATGTTGAGCCAAAGGAGGAGATATTAAGAAGGATGATCAAAAACTTGGTCATGGACATGGGCTTTAAGGAGGGTCTTAAAGGAAGAGAGGGAGGTGGAGAGGTTTAGGGAGAAAGGTTTCGGCCTAGATGGCTGAAGGTATAGCCTCCAATGGTAAGGTGAAGGGAAGGGGAAATACACAAAAGGCCAAAATCAGAGGAACAGAGTTTGTGGCGGGGCGGGGGCGGGAGGTGGATTGTAGGGTTAGAGAAGATTACAGAGATAGCAAGAAGCAGAGCCATGAAGGGATTTGAAAATGAGGATGAGAACTTTAAATTGGAGATGTCGGGGGCCCATGAGATCAGCAAGGACAGGTATGATAGCAGGACCTGGTGCAGGATAGGATATGAGCAGCAGAGTTTAGGATGAGCTGAAGTTTACTGAGGGTGGAGGATGGGAAGCTGGACAGAAAAGCACTGGAATAATTGAATCCGGAGGTGATAAAGGCATGGATGGGGATTTTAGCAGCAGCGGGCAATGTTAAGGAAGTGGAAGTGGGCGATCTAAGCTCAGTTCAGAATCAAGTTGGATGCTGAGCTTGCGAATAGTCTGGTTTAGCCTGAGACAATGGCCGGGGAGAGGGATGGAATTGGTGGTAAGGGTATGGAGTTTTAGCAGTGGCGATGATAATGCTTCAGTCTTCCCAATGTTTAACTGGAAGAAATTGCAGCTCATCCATGACTGAGTATCGGACGATCAGTCTGACAGCAGAAAGTGGAGGTTGAATGAGGTGGTGGAGGAGTAGAGCTGGATATTGTCAGAGTACATGTGGAACCTGACTTCAAATCTGCGGATGATGTCGCCAAAGGGAGGAATGTAGATGCGGTAGAGGAAGGGGTCAAGGGTAGATCCTTGGGGGACTCCATGGGTAACAGTGTGGGAGAGGGGAAGAGAAGCCATTGTTGGAGGCGTGCTGGCTACAATTGAATAGGTAAGAGTGGAACCAACAAGGGCATTCCCAATGAGATGAACAATGGAGGAAAGGCGTTGGAGGAGAATTGTGTGGTCAACCGTGTCAAATTGCAGAGAGCTCCATAGGAAGACAAGGAAAGATAATACACCACACTCACAGAGGATGATATTTGTGACTTTAGTTAGGGCTGTGCATCATCCTCCCATTGCACCATTCAACTTGAATGTTGTGTATATTTTTTCAATTGTAATATTAAAATCTCTAAAATGCAACCCTTATGCTGCACTACATCAAGAATTTTTTTTAGACTAAATGGACTTAGCATCCCTCAGAAGTTTTCTATGGTATTCTATTGCAAATATGAATAACAAATAATGACATACTATCTTTTCTAGTATTTATATATCCAAAGATGTGACAGGGTGGCTTGAAAGTACTAACCTTGTACTATTTGAATTAATAAAATCCTATACATATTATGTAAGTTAGAGAAGTCAAACAGATGCAATGTTACGCCTGTCATGAGTCTATAAGGAGTGTAGCCTGTTGACTCTCCTCTGTGTACTAAGCCAGTAACCTCAACCGGTGACCTCCGGTCAACACGCCTTTGCTACACAGCAGCTTTCTATAACACAATTTACAATCCTTGATCTACCCGCACATATTTAACAATGCTCCGTTTCCAAAATACTTTCAATTAAATTACAACTTTTTGCATCAGAATGTCTCAAGGCACTTCATACAGTAAAGTACTTTAGGAGTGCAGTGACTATTAAATAGGTAAATATAGCAGCCATCAGAGCCAACAACATCCCACAAACTGCACTGAATGAGGGAAGCTGTTTCTCATGACACCAGAAGAACTTCCTGCTCCTCTTTAAAGATCTCATGGTACGCTTTAATGTCCACTTGAACAAGCAGACAGGAGCCTCAATTTAATCTCTCCTCCAAAGGTCAACACATCAAGCAATGCACTTCTCCCTCACTACTGCACTGAAGTATTTGCCAAAATGCACATTCAAGCCCAGATCTGATGCTCAAACCCACAACCTTCTGAGCCAGAGATGGAACTCCTACCAACTGACTGTTTTCTACAGTACTGAACATGGCATCAAAAAGCTGTTGTTCCTTAAAACTATTGGATGCTTGCTTACAATTTAATATGTGGTTAAAATTTCAGATTCTGTGGATGAAGAAAATACATGTACTTTCTAATATTTTTTTTAATGGGTCAGATTTTGCTGAATAAATAACAGCGTCTGAATAACGCACACTGTTATTAATACACAAAGCGGGCAGCAACTTGTAGTGAGTTAGAGATACCCCATGAATTGCGAATCGCCACAAGTTGCTGGCCGATTTGCGCCATGGAAACGACACCTCGCACTTAATCTCCCCATGATTTTCATGAAGCTACTGGATTTGCACATTAATTGCCCATTGCACATTTACTTGCACATTAAACTCGCCACAGGAAGTTAACTCTTGTATTATCAGTGTAAATATAATTTTAACACTGTGATAATTGTTAATGACTGGCAATCAACCCCTCTTGCCCAGAAAGTAAACAATTATAAGTGTGGAGTCTCATTCCTTCAGGTTGTGAATTGTTTCAGAAGATTTTTAAAAATGTCAAATTTTAAAATTTCTTACTTTTCCTTTCTGTCTCTTTTCTCTCTCTCTATTAATCCAATCTTTCTTTCCCTCTCTTTATTTCTCTTTCTGTACCTCATTTGACATTGAATTCACCCACTAGTTTACAACTCCTTCTCAGTCCTTCTTGTTTATTTCTCAATCCGTAAATCTCATTGGTTAAGGAGATACACTGTTTATCCCGTTGTTCACCAAGGTTCCAGATGCCCAGTTGTCCTCGCTGCCCTGTTATCAGCTCGCACTGCCAGCAATTTTTAAAACCTAAACGTGCAATTGTAAGTCTAAGTAACGGTGCATGCCGCAAGATATCCCGCTCCAGCAAAATCTGGCCCAATATCAACCTAGGGCATCACCTATTATCATCTACGTTGCCTCCCTCTCTCCTCTCATCCCATCCCCAAATCTTTTGACAGAGTTTGCCTCTGTTAAGTTCTGAGTTACCATCACTTGGTCTTCACCAAAACTATATTCACGACTATCCAATTCACTCTATTCCCAATGCAGATTTGAGCACACAATCTGGACTGATAATTCAGTGCAGTACTGGTAAGGCCACAGCTGGAGTATTGTGCGCAGTTCTGGTCACCACATTACAGGAAGGACCCAATTGCTCTGGAGAGAGTGCAGAGAAGATTTACAAGAATGTTGCCAGGACTTGAAAGTTGCAGCTACGAGGAGAGATTGGATGGGCTGGGATTGTTTTCCCTGGAGCAGAGAGGCTGAGGGGAGACTTGATTGAGGTGTACAAAATTATGAGGGGCCTAGATAGAGTAGACAGGGAGTACCTGTTTCCCCTAGCGGAAAGTTCAAGAACTAGAGGACATAGATTTAAGATGATTAGCGGAAGGATTAGAGGGGACATGAGGGAAAACTTTTTTACCCAGAGGGTGGTGAGTGTATGGAATTTGCTGCCCGAATTGGTGGTAGAGGCAGGGACCCTCAACTCTTTTAAAAAGTACCTGGACCTGCAGCTAAAGTGCTGTAAGCAGGGCTACGGACCGAGTGCTAGAAGGTGGGATTAGAATGGGCACCTGGTTGTTTTTCGAGCCGGCGCGGACACGATGGGCCGAGCAGCCCCCTTCTGTGCTGTATCTTTTCTATGATTCTATGGAGGGAGTGCTGCACAGTCAAAGGTGTTATCTTCCAGTTGAGACGTTAAACCCAGACCTTGTCTGCTTCGTCAGGTGGACAGAAAAAAGTCCCGTGTTGAGGGAGGAATGTTGGGCAGGACAGCTGGAGAACTCCCAGCTGTTCTTTGAATCGTAACATTGCGTTTAAAATTATGAAATGTTTGCACAAATTGGATCCAAGTACAGAATTTAAGCACAAGCAGTCATATTTACAAATTAAGGATAATAAAAAAATAGGAAATGTAGGAGGAACTTTTTTTTAAAACTAAAGGTGTGGTAATTATGTAGAACAGATTACCGGCACGGATGGTGGAACAAGAAACCTTAATGGGTTTCAAGAAGGAATTAGACAGGTTCTCACTAACAAATGGGATTCAGGGTTATTAGAAATGCACCAAAGGAATACTGTGGATAGGTGGATCGAAGGTGTTACTCTGTTACGATTCAAAGAACAGCAGGAAATTCGCCCACTGTCCTGCCCAACACTCCTCCCTGAGCCAACACCATCAAAAACAATTTATGTGGTCTCCTGTACATTCATTTGCTGTTTGTGCGACCTTGTGTGCAAATTAACTTCTGCATTGGCCTATGTGACAATAGTGACTGCATTTCTAAAATAACCCATCATTTGTAAAGTGCTTTGGGATGTCCTAAGGATACAATCATGTGCTAGCTAACTGCAGTTTATTCTTTCTTACCTGTGCTGCAATTGACTGTTCATCCTTTGCCTTTTTTCTCATTAACTCAGATTTTCCCTGGCCACTGTCCACTCTGTTCCTCCTTTATATATCAGTGGTCCCCTCCATTCATTATCCAATCCTTTCCCTCTCGATGATTCCACTCCACATGCATAATTCTCTTTCAGATCACATGCCCTCAGTCCACACTACTCGCTGGGTTAGATTTTCAACTTGCTGCTTGGGCATAAAACTGGGGCTGTGGAAATGAAAAATCGTGTGGTTTGTATAATGGGCAGCAAATCCACAATGCCAGCTTTATGCCCAGGTGGCAAGTTGAAAATCTACCCACTACCTCCTTCGTGTCCTTTAATGGGGAAATAAAAATCTTGTTTCTTTCAGTTCTTCAAAGATTTTATTTTTTATTTTTCCCAATCCTAACCAACGCTACCACCCCCTATCTTAGTTAGATGATGAATAACTGCAGGTGAAACTATCAACATTCTGGACCTTACAATCTCCTCTGACTTCCAATTGATCATTGCCATTAGTAAAGCTGTATCCGAAAAGGTGTTTTCTCTTTGAGTACAAATACTTGTATTTCTCTCAACAACCTCCAATGCTCAATAAAGCCCAATTCTGTCAAAGACTTCAATACTGCTCATGTAACTTCTAGTTATAAGGAAAATCCTTTTGTTTGATAGGTTTGTTGGATCCCTCTTTCAACTCTTCTCTATGTTATCAATATAACTTTGGTCAATGGTCCTATGAATTTTTCTCTCATTCCTTCTAAGCTCAAAATATACTGTCCTTCATCAACATCAATGCTCAATGGACAACCTTCTGCTCTTAATCATTCTTTCCCAGGGCTTGAATACTCCACTTGAGGGATACACAAATAAAAAAGCTCACCCAATAAATACTAATATTTTGTTTTAAAATTTAAACTTAATGCATCTATATAAAATTAAAAAGTACTGTTAACAGTTACAGAGATATAAATTGAATCAACAAAACAGCCTCTGGAAGTTGCTGTCCAGAATTCATAGCTGCCGGAGACACTACACAGTTCTTTGAGGTATCACAGTTCTTTGAGGTATGGATTGAATGGAAACCAGTTAAGTGTCCCGCATTAGCAAAAATACTGTCTTAACTATTAGCAGAAATACACATTTATCTCACCAGTAACAAGAAATTCTGTCAGTTTGTTAAGACCAAGTTACTATTCATGAAAAAACTGTCATAACATTCCTCCAATGGTGAAACTCATTTGATATGATATCTATATAGTACTTTATTCCATTATCTTTCTGAAAGAGACAGCCTTTTAAATGCAAGTTATCTCTGGGATTGCAGTCTTTTCCCTTACAATCATATCTCTGCATTGCTTTACTATTGTAATGAATCTTACAACACCAGATTATTGTTGGACTATAACCTGGTGTTGTAAGTTTCCTTACATTTGTCCACCCCAGTCCATCACCGGCATCTCCACATCATTGCTTTACGATGGATGTGAAATACCATTAGTTCATTACTAAAGATTTAATTAGCTGCAAAGTTAATACACAATGATGTGACATTGGCCATTCATCATGTCAGAGATATTCCCATTGCCTATCTCAGTAACTAGATCCATATTTTTTTAAAAGAAAGACTTCTACATAAAAAAGTGGCCGTTGATCCAAGATTGCTGTTCAATTCCAGCACAGGGTATCAAAGGATACGCACAATAATCAGATTACACCAATGTCAACTCACTTAAAAAAACTCCTTTCACTGGTGGAACTCCATCACGTGTAATTTAGACCCAACGCCCCTGTAGTTGAAGAGCCTTTCCCACCCCTCAGATCGCGCCGGCCAGCCCCATCACCGCGCCTGAGCCCGGTTGCCAAGGGACTTGCAGCAGCATCTGGGCCATGCCTGGCGACTCATCCCATCGGCCACCGCTATTGGCGCAGCCGCCTCCCCGCGGATGGCGTCGGCCCCGAGTGGAGTTGGGGTAAGTTTGCCGGGCGAGGGCCGATTTGCGGAGAACCAAGTCTGGAGGAGGAGGGGTCCCGGGGCCCGGTATGGTCATCGCGACCCGCGCCCGCTCTACGGACAGGAAGAGAACACGAACTCGCCCGCTAGCGGCAGCGCGGAGTCGCCGTACCTACCCCGAGCCTCCCCACAGCCACTCATCAGCACCCGGCTCTGATTGCAAACCGCTTCTCCGAGGCTGCGTCGCGGCCAACGACCTGCGCACTCTCAACCAAACGCAGTTTAAAGCCCTGTGATTGACAGGTCAGCGACCCATTCACAACGCGGGTGGCGGCATCGCCTTTCGGCAGTTGACCAATCAGCGAAAAGTATGGAGCAGGTCCGAGCAAACAGGTTAGGTTGTCATCAAGCGGGAAGCAAAGCTGGACAAACACGCATGCGCGAATGAGGCGCTCAGTGCATCCTGGGAGTTGTAGTATAATCCAGTTCCAGGAGAGTTTGTCCCTCAGTCGGAATGATGCGGAGGATCGTCCCTGGGAAAATATTTTTGTTCAGTAGGTTGAAATAGAATAGAGCAGTGGCAGGATATTAAACAGCTGACGCTGTATGTGCTGCAGTCGAACCTTTTACAATTTTCGTTTTTAATTTCTATTAGTGTGACAAACTGGATGCATTGGTTTAGGTTTACCCAAAGCTTTAAAAGCAATAGCAACTCAGTTTTTCAAAAATGAAATTCATGCCTTCTTGAGCCTTCAAAATGACAGCTAGCGCCATCCCTTCTGTGGAAATAAAGGTCAAATATCTTGATCAGCTATCAATTTAGTTAAAGGTGGTTTGAACTAAATGTGAATTGAAAATTCATATGAACACACGAATTAAGAGCAGGTGTAGGCCATTCGACCCCTCGAGCCCGCTCGGCCATTTGATAAGATAATGGCTGATCTGATTGTGACTTCAACCCTACTTTCCCATCTACCTATTCAAATTCAAGTTGTTTAATGGAGAATTGAATTAAGTTGAAAACCCAAACCTACATTTAAAAAAAATTCATTCATGGGATGTGGGCATCACTGGCCAAGTCAGCATTTAATTGCCCATCCCTAATTGCCCTTGAGAAGGTGGTGGTGAGCTGCCTTCTTGAACCGCTGCAGTCCGTGTGGTGAAGGTTCTCCCACAGTGCTCTTAGGGAGTCCCAGGATTTTGACCCAGTGCCGACGAAGGAACGGCGATATATTTCCAAGTCAGGATGGTATGTGACTTGGAGGGGAACATGCACCTGCTGCCCTTGTCCTAGGTGGTAGAGGTCACGGGTTTGGGAGGTGCTGTTGAAGAAGCCTTGGCGAATTGCTGCAGTGCACATGATATATATTTATGGTCCTCATTACACCCCATGTGGTCATGTTTATGCATTTGTGATTAAAGATAAGTATCAATGATATTGTTCAATTGACCACCTTTGATGGACTAAATTTCAAAGACAGTGCCTTTCTTTCATATGGTTAGTAACATTTTGTGCATTGGGTAGTTTGGCCACTTTGCAATGGTGCAGAGGGATATGCTAAACTTAGTAAACTAAATTACAATATAGGAAGGCATTTGGCCTATGCAAGCTCTTTAATCAGAGCTATCTAATCCCATTTCCTTGCCCTTTCCCCATATCTTCTTTTAATATCCCTTTTCAAATACGTACTCAATTTTCTTTTAAATTATGTTGTGGCCTGGTACCTCAATAGCCACTTATTGTAAAGCATTCCAAGTTCTAATAACTCTCCGTGAAAAAAAAATCTACCCCCCCCCCCCCTGCTTTTGTTCTTTGAGTGATTGTCGTGGTTCAAGACCCCCTTATTACTAATTTGCCAACCATGTTTATGAAACCAGTCACTATTTATCTCCTCAAAACCTTTCATAATTGAAAATCTATAATAGACCCCTCCCCTTAACTTCCCCCAGTCTTGTAAAAAAAACACAATAATGAGCTTTACTTCATAACCTCTCATTTCTTGTATCAGTCTAGTAAATCTTCCATGGCTTAGTAACCTTTCTATAGTCGGATAATCAACTACATTTAATACTCCACTACATTTAATACTTCAACCTTGCCCATACCAATATATTGTACAAATTCCTACATAACAACACACCACTTCCTTGCTTTTATATTTAACACCCCATATATAAAACCTAGAATCCAATTTATCTTATTATTGTCCTTTGCTCCTCTACTGTCATCTTTTAAAGATCTATAAATCTGCGCTTTGTTAGGTAGATGAACATTTAATCCTGTGCAATTTAAAATATATTAAAAAATCTTACATTTGCATGCCCTTCCTGACAACCTTTCCATGATAAATTCCTATCAGCCATCATCTCATTGAATGGTGGAACAGGCTCGAAAGGCTAAATGGCCGACTCCTGCTCCTATCTCTTATGTTCTTATGTCCACATTTATAATGGAAATGGCCTATGTAAACTTGTCATGCTGTAATTGCACTCTCCCTCCAGTGGAGGCACTGCAGCACCACCACTTGTGAAAATCTGTTATTATAGTGTGATAAGTTTACATTGTAAATGTGGACATAGGAATTTGTAATGCAAATATATTTTAAAAAAAGGACAAAATGTATGACTTTCAAATGGGAACTGAATTACACCTGTGCTTTGTTACCTCCAGACTGGACTATTCCAATGCTCTCCTGGCTGGCCTCCCATCATAGGGTACGGTAGCATAGTGGTTATGTTAATGGACTAGTTATGTTACTGGACTGGTAATCCAGAGGCCTGGACTAATAATCTGGAGTCATGAGTTCAAATCCCACCACGGAAGGAAACCTGACGTCCTTATCCGGTCGAGCCTATATGTGACTCCAGACCCACAGCAATGTGGTTGATTCTTAATTGCCCTCTGAAATGGCCTAGCAAGCCACTCAGTTGTAAAATTTCACTAAAAAAAGTCATAATAGGAAGAAAACCGAACGGACCACCCGGCATCGGACCACTAGGCACCGGACACAACAAAGGCAAACCAAGCCCAGTCAACCCTGCAAAGTCCTCCTTTGACCAAAAACTTAACTGGACCAGCTATATAAATACTGTGGCTACAAGAGCAGGTCAGAGGCTGGGTATTCTGCAGCGAGTGACTCACCTCCTGACTGCCCCAAGCATTTCCACCATCAAAAAGGAACAAGTCAAGAGTTTGATGGAATACTCTCCACTTGCCTGGATGAGTGCAGCTCCAACAACACTCAAGAAGCTCGACACCATCCGGGACAAAGCAGCCCGCTTGATTGGCACCCCATCCACCACACTAAACATTCACTCCCTTCACCACCGGCGCAATGTGGCTGCAGTGTGTACCATCCACAGGATGCACTGCAGCAACTCGCCAAAGGCTTCTTCGACAGCACCTCCCAAACCCGTGACCTCTACCACGTAGTAGGACAAGAGCAGCAGGCACATGGGAACAACACCACCTGCACGTTCCCCTCCAAGTCACACACCATCCCGACTTGGAAATATATCGCCGTTCCTTCATCGTCGCTGTGTCAAAATCCTGGAACTCCCTAACAGCACTGTGGGAGAACCTTCACCACATGGACTGCAGCGGTTCAAGAAGGCAGCTTACCACCACCTTCTCAAGGGCAATTAGGGATGGGCAATAAACGCTGGCCTCGCCAGCGACGCCCACATCCCATGAACGATTAAAATAAAATCTTCCACTCTCCATAAACTTGAGCTCATCCAAAACTCTGCTGCCCGTATCCAACTCACACCAAGTCTCATTCTCCCATCACCCCTGTGCTCGCTGACCTACATTGGCTTCCAGTCCGGGAACGCCTCGATTTTTAAAATTCTCATCCTTGTTTTCCAATCCCTCCATGGCCTCGCCCATCCCTATCTCTGTAACCTCCTCCAGCCCTACCACCCTCCAAGACCTCTGCACTCCTCCAATTCTCGCCTGTTGTGCATCCCTGATTTTTATCGCTCTACCGTTGTTGTTGTTGTTGTTGTTGTTGTCCAAATACCCCCATTTCATCTGAAGACTACACTTGACTGTCCGTGTACCATGCCAAAGGAGATCAATTATGATGTCAAATATTGTATTGGAAATTTCAATACGTCAACTATATTAGACTTTTTTTTAAATATCAGAAGATTGAATTGGAATTTACCATTTGTGTTAGACTAATTCAAAGGTTTTATTTTGGTTGGAATTATCAATGAAGACACTCCACACTAATCCACCTAAAATCAGGCTTTATTTTAAATTGTAGATTCCACAATAATAAAATATGTCCTTTTACTGAAATCTCACCTACTTTAGAGTTTATAGGATGCTTTCTTTAGCTTGCCTTGGACCATCACATATGTCTCAGACCAAATTATATTGACAGTCAACCAAACTGAGTCAATTACAATAGGACTACAATGCAGCACTGAGTGAAGTACAACTTAACTTCTACTTGCCAGAATCATCAAAGATGAAAGTTGTACACAGATGCATTAACTAGCATTATTTTATTAACCATATCTATAATTACACAATTAAGACCATCACAAGGTTAAGTATTGAGGATTGCTTTAAAGTAATTGGATATATATTCAAAGTCTAAATCATCATAGTCATAATAGTGCATTACGATATTGCAACATCAGCTGGGTTTTGCTTAGTAATGATATTAGTCATGTTCAATTACAGTATAGTTTAGCAAGGTTGTTTCCAGCCTGCATCTAATGTATCACTGTAAATTTCCAGTATGCTCTGAGCATAAGATATACCTCCTTATCCTTGTTAATAGATTGGCTGTACTGGTGTGGGGAATCACTCCCTATGAATCACAGTGTGACTTTAAATGCACAATTTATGGTAATATCATCACCAAGGATAGTACAGAAATCTTTGATGCTATAATTAGGTCACTGAGTTGACATGAACAGTTTTGTATTCTCTTACTCTTCAGATAGTGGAAGAGTAAACTATTAGACCATATGGCTTAGGCTATAAATTATGAATCAGGTTTATTAAAACTAAAGGTTAAACAATAAAATCCATATCGCAGAGTATATTTGGTTGCAGAATTTTTAACGCATACCTCTTCAAATAAAAAATAATAAAAACTCCTCTTTGCCCCACGAGAAAATCTTCAGCCTGATTGCACCAACCCTCCTGATAGCAGTAACCCCCATGGAACAACTCGGCAGCAGATCCCATGGAATTACCTGTTCTTGGTGGGAGGCCTCTGGGCCCCGCAAATTGTCACCACTTCTCACACCAAACAGATTGGAAGACAGCGGACGGCATTTAAATGAGGCCCAGGAGTTAAAATATCCTGAGCCTCATTTTTTCTGGAGTGGTTGAGTTTTGAACTAACATCAAACCTCACCTGCTGAAAACTGGCCCCCAGTTAAAATTGGAGTCATTCTTTCTTATGGTCTGACTGAATCTATGCCCCCCCCACATTCAGCTTACAATTGTGTTATCTTGTTCTGATAACCTGTTCCAATTCAAACATCCCTGACTGATCTTCTACATTCCTGAGCTTTATTAATTTGAGTACCTCAATCATATCCCCTTCAATCATCTTCTTCTCTGCAAGAAGAGTCCCAGATCTGTGAGTCTATCCTCATTTGGTTTATTTTCTAGTAGCTCCTCTTGCCACCTTTTCCAGCTCAGTTACATCCTTCCCATGGTGAAGCTTCTAGGGCTGCACACAATACTCCAGTTGCAGTCTGACCAACACTCTAAATAGCAGCAGGATAAGTTCTTTTGACCAACACTTTATTCCTCTTTTCATACAACCTCTCTTATATACAACATGCTATTCCATTTGCTTAATAAAAACAGAAAATGCTGGAAATTCTCAGTAAGTCAGGCAGCATCTGTAGGGAAAGAAACAGAGTTAACGTTTCAGGTCGATGACCTTTCATCAGAACTGGAAGAAGTTAAAGATTTAACAGTTTTTAAGCAAGTACAGAGCCAAGGGCGGGGGGGGGGGGGGGGAGAAAGGGGAGGGGTTGAAAGAACAAAAGGGAAGGTCTCTGATAGGGTGGAGGCCAGGAGTGATTAAATGACAAAAGGGATGATGGTACAAGGCAAGGAGGGTGGTAATGGGACAAGTAAAGAAACAAGAGATGGGTGTAGAGGAGCTGCAAATGGCAACAGCAGAACCATTACCAGCACCTGTCCGAAACAATGGGAGCAGTGGTTATGATCTGAAGTTATTGAAATCAATGTTGAGTCCAGAAGGTTGCAAAGTGCCTAATCGAAAGATGAGGTGCTGTTCATCAAGCTTCCGTTGAGCTTCAATGGGACAGTGTAGGAGTCCGAGAACAGAGAGGTCAGAGTGGGAGTGGGATGGGGGATTAAAATGGCAAGTGACCGGCAGGTCAGGGTCACACTTGCAGACTGAGCGGAGGTGTTCAGCAAAGTGATCACCCAATCTGCGTTTGGTCTCCTCAATGTCGAGGAGACCGCATCGTGAGCAGCGAATACAGTGTACTAAATTGAAATAAGTACAAGTAAATAGCTGTTTCACCTGGAAGGATTGTTTGGGGCCCTCGACGGTGGGAAGGGAGGACGTTAAAGGGCAGGTGATGCATCTCCTGCGCTCGCACGGGAAGGTGCCATGGGAAGCAGTTGTTAGGGTTGATGGAAGAGTGGACCAGGGTGTCGCAGAGGGATCAGTCCCTTCGGAACGCTGAAAGGGGAGGGGAGGGGAAGATGTGTTTGGTGGTGGAATTGTGCTGGAGGTGGCGGAAATGGCGGAGAATGATACGGTGAATGTAGAGGCTGGTGGGGTGAAAGGTGAGGACAAGGGTGGTTCTGGGAGGGAGGGGAAGGGGTGAGGGCAGAAGTGGGGGAAATGGGATGGACACGGTCGAGGGCCCTGTCAACTACAGCAAAGGGGAATCCTCGATTGAGGAAAAAGGAAGACATATCGGACGCACTGGTGTGGAAGGTAGCATCGTCAGAACAGATGCGACGGAGACGGAGAAACTGGGAGAATGGAAGAGAGTCCTTACAGGAAGCGGGGTGGGAGGAAGTGTAATCAAGGTAGCTGTGGGAGTCGGTGTGATTATAGCAGATATTGGTTGACAGCCTATCCCCAGGAATGGAGATAGAGTAGTTGAGGAAGGGAAGGAAAGAGTTGGAGATGGATCATGTGAAGGCAAGGGACGGATGGAAATTAGAAGCAAAGCTAATAAAATTTTCCAGTTCGTGGTGAGAGCAGGAAACTGCACCGGTACAGTCATCAGTGTACTGGAAAAAGAGGTGAGGGAGGGGATCTGTGTAGGACTGGAACAAAGAATGTTCCACGTATCCCACAAGAAAGCAGGCATAGCTAGGACCCTAGGGATTAGCGCATCATTGGAGTGGTAGCAGGGTTGCTCTGGAATTGGGAGGGAAAAATTGGCCACTGTTCAACAACAACAACTTGCATTTATATAGTGCCTTTAATGTCGTAAAACATCCCAATGTGCTTCACAGGAGCGTTATCAAACAAAATTTGACACTGAGCCACATTAGCAGATATTAGGACAGGTGACCAAAAGCTTGGTCAAAGAAGTAGGTTTTAAGGATTGTCTTAAAGGTGGAGAGGTCTATGGAGGGAATTCCAGAGCTTAGGGTCTAGGCAGCTGAAGGCATGGCCACCAATGGAGGAGCGATTAAAATCGGGGATACGCAAGAGGCAAGAATTGGAGGAGCACAGAAATCTCGGAGGGTTGTAGGGCTGGAGGAGGTTACAGAGATAGGGAAGAGCGAGGCCATGGAGGGATTTGAAAACAAGGATGAGAATTTTAAAATCGAGGCGTTCCCGGACCGGGAGCCATTGTAGGTCAGTGAGCACAGGGGTGATGGGTGTACAGGAATTGCTGCGAGTTAGGATACAGGCAGCAGAGTTTTGGATGAGCTCAAATTTATGGAGGGTGGAAGATGGGAGGACGGCCAGGAAAGTATTGGAATAGTCTAGAGGTAACAAAGGCATGGATGAGGCTTTCAGCAGCAGATGAGCTGAGGCAGGGGCGGAGACGGAGTGGAAGTAGACGGTCTTGGTGATGGAGCGCATATGTAGTCGGAAGCTCATCTCAGGGTCAGATAGGACTCCAAGGTTGTGAATGGTATGGTTCAGTCTCGGACAGTGGCCAGGGAGAGAGATTGAGTCGGTAGCTAGGGAATGGTGTTTGTGGCAGGGACCAAAGTCAATGGCTTCGGTCTTCCTAATATTTAGTTGGAGGAAATTTTTGCCCATCCAGTACTGAACGTCGGACAAGCAGTGTGACAAATGAGAGACAGTGGAGGCATCGAGAGAGGTGGTGGTGAGGTAGAGCTGGGTGTCATCAGCTTACATGTGGAACCTGACGTTATGTTTTTGGATGATGTCGCCAAGAGGCAGCATGTAAATGAGAAATAAGAGGGGGGCAAGGATGGATCCTTGGGAGACTCCAGAAGTAATTTGGGGGAGCAGGAAAAGAAGCCATTGCAGGTGATTTTCTGGCTTTGGCTGGATAGATAAGAATGGGACCAGGTGAGCGCAATCCCATCCAGCTGGACAACGGAGGAGAAGCGTTGAAGGAGGATGGAGAACTGCACCAACATAATTACTCTTAACTGCCCTAGCAAACCACTTGCTGTTTCAAATCCATGCTGTTTAAAGGCTACAGATGCTCCAAGCATACCCTTAAAAGTCATAGGCTTCACCTATGTAGTTAAGTAACCATAGTCAACAAAATAGTTAAGAGACAGTACCAAGCTGTTAAAGTATCAAGTTTTTACAAATATATTAAGAGAAAAAGAGTGGTAAAGGAGAATGTGGGCCCTCTAAAGATGGATGCAGACAAGATTACAATAAATAATAAGGAAATGGCAAATTTGTTAAATTAGTTTTTGTATATGTTTTTACAGTGGAGGAAGAGGACAAAATTCCAGCGGTACAAGGGAACTTAAAAATAAGTCAAGGTGAGGGACTTAGTGGATTTAACATAGGTTTAAAAAAAATGGTAATGGAGAAAATAATGGGACTTAATTATTTTTCCTAAAAATAATTCAACACATATTGGAATATTTATTAACTTTTTCCATTTTGCAATGTCAATTTTGTTTGATAACATGTTTTGCTTTTCTGTGGGATGGTAAACTTAAATAAGCTATTTCATTTCCTAATAGCATGTCATATTGCAGGATAACAACATTTTGACTGTTTTATTGCATTCTGACCAAATAATCCAATCATTGTATGTATACTGAATAAATTCATCAATTATACCAGAAGTAATTCAAGATATATGCAACAAAATGTTGACCAGCAACATTTGCAAGTACGTAGTTTACACACGTTATAGGATTATTAGATGGAGAAAAGGCAGTAGAGAAGACAGAATGGGATTTTTTTATTACAATGGTTTAGATTTAGATTACATTTAAAATTATATTCAGTAACCCTGTAAGCTGTCGTGCTGATGAATATCCTCCTCTTAGAAACTTTTTATTTATTTGACTATTAAAAACCTTGCCCAAAAAATGAGCCAAGATTCTATTTTCTTGGGGAACAGAGCAGGTGGCAGAAAACACAAATTGCTTTGGTATCGAGATGACATATTGTATTAATGTTTATAGGAAATCCTGCCAATTTGATTTCTAACATTTTGAAAGCATTACAGGAATATTCAACATGAAGTGGCTGCAAAATTAATTAATTGGGGGAAATTTGAACAGTTACTGGCAATGAATTTATACACAGAACAATTATTTCGAAATGTTCTTTCAATTTGAACCCGAGGGATCACTTGCAGAATGGCAAGTAATTTGCAAATTAATTTCAATATGGGTAAGTGTGAGATATTACATTTTGGTAGGAAGAATGAGGGGGCCACATACTGCTTGGATAATAGGAGTTTAAATGAGGTGAAGGAAGAGAGGGATCTGGGGGAACAGATATATACAGCATTAAAAGTAGTGAATCCACCTTCAAACCAAGCACTGGGGTTAATTTCTAGAGGAATAGAATTGAAAAGCAGAGAAGTTTTGTTAAACTTGTATAGAACTTGGTTACACCACACTTGGAGTACTGTGAACAGTTCAGGGGCATGATTTTAATACGGCAGCGGGGGGGTGGGGGGGGTCAATGGGTGCACGGGAAACCCGAAAAATAAATCCCTACCTTTCCCCAAGCGATCGTGACGTAATTGATGGCCGGGTTTGCCATCTGAAAGCAGCGCAGCAGGTGGACTGCACACCCGCATGACTTGCTGTCAGCTGGAGTGTCTGTATTAAAAGGGCCACTGCATCAACAGCTTTTGCTGCACAAAGGAGCAATCAGGCAGAATGGAGCAGCAGAGGGGCAAGGCAGACCCTCGATTTAGTGACGCCTCACATGAGGTGCTGCTGGCCAGTGTAAAGAGAAAGAGGGAAATATTGTACCCGGCGGACAGGAGGAAGCACCCTGCCTCTGCCACCAAGAAGGCCTGGCTTGTGGTGGCTGAGGAGGTCACCTGCAGGAGCAACATCTCCTGCACTTGGGTTCAATGCAGGAAGTGCTTCAATGACCTAACTAGGTCAGCAAAAGTGAGTACACATACTGATTGTCCTGAATTCCGTGGTCCATATCACCCCCTCCCCCCCTCACATTCTGCACTGCCAAGCCTACTCCATCACATCACTCCCCGCACCAACTTTAGGCTCATCGTCAATTTACCTCCAATTCCTGAACACTTCCTCACCCCCCCCATTTGTGAACCCACCACTACCACTCACCCCAATCCTGATCCAATGTGATGTCTCTGTCTGATACTCACCCCTTGATACATCTCTTTCATGGTCAACCTCACCCAAAGCAATGCATTCAGCGTCTGACCACTTCACCCTCACTCACTCACACATCGGTACTTTCTCCCCTTGTAGAAGAGAGTGCAAAATGCATGGGAGAGGGCGAGGACTGGAGGGGGGCCACAACAAATAGTAGTCCTTACAGGGGCGGAGGAGGAGGCCCTGCAGATCAGCCGCACCAGTCCGTCGGGGATGGCCGAGACTGGCACCCCACAAACGTCTGGTGACACAACTTTAACATTCATCACACACATGAACTGATGTTAACAATGCTTGGCATGTTGACACCTAAGTATGCTCATCACTACATGACACATCTATAATGATTCTTAATATTGCCTTCTGTTCTCTTCCAGGCCCTTCAGCGACCGAAGTGATGGGAGAGGGCGATTCCTCAGAGGAGCTCCCGGCCTCTGAGGGCGCATCATCACATCTTAGCGAGCCATCCATCAGCGCAGATACTCACACCTCGGTGGGGCCTAGTAGTCCGTTAGTTGGGTTGGCACCTGGTGAGTCACCACACACAAGTGAGCATGAACAGACACTGCTGGCAGGGGCAGCTGTGGAGAGTCCACGTCTGTGGGTGCACTCCTCCCCAGGCTCTGCTCCGCTGGATGCAGATGCTGAACCCCGGGGGCCATCCTTTAAAAGGAAAATGATCGAGGGGCAGCAGCACATTTGGGAGGTACTGGAACAGGTGCCATGCACACTTTCCACAATAGTGGCAAGGATGGAGGAGTCCACCTCCTGCATTAGTGGACTGGTGGCACAGGTACATGCAGGAATGTCGGAGATAGGGCACAGGTAAGTGCGGGAATGTCCGCGATGGAGAGAAGACTAGCCTCCATTAAGCTTCTAGCACGGCACACAAATGAGTCCATTTAGGCCTTGACAATGGCCGTGCGGACTCAGGGTGAACAACATTCTGCCGCCTTAAACAGGCTGACAGATGCTTTACAAGCGGGCTTACAAGGCATCACACATGTCCTCCAAACCGTTGTCCAGCAATCGTGGCCCTGGCCCAGGAGAGGGATGATGGTGAAAGGGGATGCCACTCAAAGTGCTACCACGTCTCACCTGTTGCCCCCCCCCCCCCCCCACCACCACCTCAGCCAATACCCACAAAGCTGCCTCCACTCCAGGTGGCCGAGTCTGCCCATGCACAGGTGCAGGTGGAGCAGTCTTTGGCGGGGCCCTCGTGGACTCCAAAACTCAGAGGGCGAAGGCCCAAAGCATCTCAACAGTCCGGCCATGAACATGAACAACCTGCCACTACCTCTACTGCAGCCACGGGATGCACCATGTAGAGGTGGTAGGAAGAGAAAGGCTAAGCATTTGTGATCATGAAGGGTATGCACAAGGGTGTCTGACAGACTGTCATGTTTTGTATATATATTTGGTTTTTGTTAAATTCAAATTAAATGTTAGCATTCTCACCACTACTGCCACGTCTTGCCCATCCTTGAGTTTTGTGATAGTGCCCTTTTGTGTGCTTCATCATGAACGGCGAGACTTGATGTTGCCCAGTAGGTGCGATTACAGAGGGTGTATGTGTAGTTGTAGGACTGTTTTGTGTGGTGGGGGGGGGGGTGGGGAGCGGGGGTTGCTGGTGTTGGCGGTGTTCTTTCCAGGTCTGAGGACTGGACTATCCTCACTTTGCAGATATCCTTATGAGAATTGGTCAAATATTAATGACTCCCTGGCCTCACGAGCAGCCAGGTGAGCTGCTGCTCTGTCGATGGGTTGCCCATCCTCCTCGTTCTCATCCTCTTCAATGTTGATGGCAGATGTGGATGCTGGATGAGGGCATAGGGCCTTATCCACCGGTGACCCTCTCTGTTGTGTGATGTTCTGCAAGACGCAACAGACGACTATAATTCTACCCACACTCGCTGGTGCGTATTGAAGCGCTCCCCCAGACTGATTCAGGCACTGAAATCGCATCTTGAGCAGTCCTATCGCATGTTCAATGACAGACCTGGTGGTGATGTGACTGTCATTGTATCGACACTGTGCCTCACTGATGGGGTTTCTCAGAGGTGTCATGAGCCACGTATGCAGGGGGTATCCTTTGTCTCCGAGGAGCCAGTTCTTAAGTTTGTTTGGTACGTGCTAGAGGGCCGGGATGTTGGATTCCCACAGAATGAAGGAATCATGGCAGCTGCCAGGGAATCTGGCACACACATGAAGAAATCTTTTCTGGTAGTCGCAAACGAGCTGTGCGTTGATGGAGTGATATCCCTTTCTGTTGATGAACAGTCCTGGCTCGTGTGGAGGTGCTCGGATTGCTACTTGTGTGCAATCAATTGCACCCTGTACCCTTGGGAAGCCAGCCAGAGAGTGGAAACCCACTGCCCTCTCCATCTGGCTGAGGTCGTCCATGGGGAAGTTGACGTAGTGGGACACCCTGCGAAACAACCATCGGTGACCTGTCTTATGCACTTGTGGGCAGATGACTTAGAGATCCCGGCGATGTCACCGGTGGCACCCTGGAAGGATCCGGAGGTGAAGAAGTTGAGGGCTGTGGTCACTTTAACTGCCATGGGCAATGCGATGCCACCAGACCCAGCCAGGAGCAGCTCTGCATGAAGGAGCCCGCAGATGTCTGCAACCACCTGACAACTCACTCTGAGCCTTCATAGGCACTGCTCCTCAGAGGTCCAGGGAGTTCAGCCTCAGTCTGTAGACTCTCTCACGAGGGTAGTGCCTCCTGTGACGTCGAGCCCTCTGTTGTTCCCCTCTCTGCTCTTCTGCAGGTCCCTGTGGCGCATCTCTGTCTTGTGGAGCTGCAAATGGCGGAAATGCACGCCATGCCTGCCACGGATGGTGACGTGCATCCTCCTCGGTTGTACTGGTGAATGCAGCCATTGCACCCCGCCCCAACCTGATGATGTCAGTTTGAGGGGGGTCCAAAAAGTAGGTAAAGTAAGTAAACAGAACAATTCTGAGTGTGAACCAAGAGTTCTCAGTCTAAACACAAAGAACTCCCAGCCAAAAGTTTGTCTGAGAGAACTGAGTGCCCTACTGCAATAACTCACCTTTTATCCCCATCTGTCAAACAGGGATTTAAATGGCCAAATGGCTGCTGGCTGCAACCCGCCTAGTTTCCCAAGGCATGCTTCGCACAGCACAGGAATCATGTTGAGCCAGCGTTGAAATCGTTTCCCTGCGTCAATAAGAAAATTAATAATCATTTCAACAAGTTTAAACAGCCGAATTCCTGCTTTAAATATCGTCCTGCTGGCTTTAATTGCCGGCGGGACTTCTGGCATCCTGAAGCTCGCGCGCACCCAGATGGGTCTGGGTCGTGCACATTTTTCGGCGGGTTGGAGCCGTGATTCCCTCCTGCTCCGGAACTCCCCGATTTTGATTGCCCCAATGCACCCGGATTTCGAAGATAAAATCGTGGTTCTGGTCTCCATGTTATAGAAAGGATATAGAGGCACTAGAGAAGATGCAAAAAAGTTTTACTAGGATGATACCAAAACTGGGAAGATATACCTATCAGGAAAGATTGAGCAGGCTGGGGCTTTTTTTTCTGGAAAAGAGAAGACTGAGGGGTGACCTGAGAGAGGTCTTTAAGATTATGAAAGGGTTTGATAGGGTAGATGTAGAGAGGATGTTTCCACTTGCGGGGTAGACCAGAACTAGGGGCCATAAATATAAGATAGTCACTAATAAACCCAATAGGGAATTCAGGAGAAACCAAGAAAGTGGTTAGAATGGTGGTGGAGGCAGATTTAATCACGGCCTTCAAAAGGGAACTGGATAAGTACTTGAAAGGGAAAAAGTTGCTGGGCTATGGGGATGGGGATGGGGAGGGGGTGGGGGTGGGGGGGGGAGTAGCTGGATTGCTCTTGCATAGAGTGCGGACTCGATGGGCCGAATGGCCTCCTTCCATACTGTAACCTTTCTATGATTCAATAAATGTGGAACTTGCTACCACAAGGAGTAGCTGAGGCGAGTAGCATAGATGCATTTAAGGGGAAGCTAAATAAATACATGCGAGAGATAGTAGTAGAAGGAATTGCTGAAAGGGTTAGATGAAGTAGGGAGGGACAAGGCTTGCATGAAGCATAAACATCGGATCTGTTGGGCTGAATGGCCTGTTTCTGTGCTGTACACTCTATGTAACCATTAAAATGTGTATAGAACTGGAACAATTAAATAAAATGAGCACAGAACCTCAGATACAGATATTAAATGAAGATAACGATGGAGAGAAATTACCATGTTTTTGTCCGTCCAAGTAGAAACCAATAAAATTATTGTTTTACCAAAAGTAAATTAAACCTAACGATTGTTTCCCCTCCTAATACCATAAACTGTTTTAAAAGTTAGTTCAGATCAAATTTCTTTGGCGCAATAAAACCTTTATAGGAAAAGACACCACAAAGTAATGAATATGCAGGCATGAAGAATTATCAATGGGATAAAACTGGAAATTAAAAATAGAACATATTATGTGCAGAATTTTAAGAGTCAGGGTAATATCATTGACATTAGGTTGTTTGGAAATAATGGGCCAGATCTTGCTGGAGCAGGGCATCTCACGGCGTACGCCATTAGTTAGACTTTTTCCTGCACTCTTCAGCAGGAAGTTTTGGAGGTGCGAGTTTGTAACAGTATGGCAAGGGCAACAGGGCACCTGGGACCTTATTGAACAGCGGGAACAAGAATCCTTAACCAATGAGATTGAAGGATTAAAAAAGAAACTGGAACGATGGAGAAGGAGGGTGAATTTGAGTGGGTGAATTAATCAAACTAGGTACAGAATGAGAAATAAAGAGAGGGAAAGAAAGATTGGATTAAAAGAGACAAAGGAAAAGTAATATTTTTTAAATCTCTAACAATTTGCTGCATGAAGGAATGAAATTGAACAGTTTAAATTGTTCACTTTCTAGGCCAGAGAGGTTGATTGGCATTGCATTAACAATTATTACGTCGTTAAAAAGGTACTTGTGCTGTTAAGTTCCAGCTCTAACTTTTTGCAGCGAGTTTAATGGCCAATTAATGTGCAAATCCAGCAAATTCTTAAAAATAACCGGGAGGCTAAGGGCGAGATGCTGTTCGTGCGAAGCAAATGGCGGAGTGACGTAAATCGAATAGCAAGTTCTAGAGATTCGCAACTCATGGCGTATCTCTTAATCCGCTGAACTTGCTGGCCGATTTTTGCATTAATTACAGCGTGCGTCATTAACACGCCGTTATTTTTCCAGCAAGATTCGACCCACTGTAGCTTAGATTTTCCAATCAGTGTTAAACCATCTATACCTTGTTAGACATCTTTTATATGGCTGGCACTTCCTGTCCACAGTTTTGTGTAAACTTTTCCCATTACAAATTGGTATGTCAACATTTCCCTTACAGTTTTGCTGATGAACTGATTAAATCGTTCAAAAGGTGTATTGCACCAAGGAGCCTTGGCAAAACTAAGGTCAAATAGGGTCAAGGGGAATACCCCTCAATGGCTGGAGTCATTCCTGACACAAAGGAAAATGGAGTCAGGCCTTTTATTTAACAAGAAACCCAGTCCACAAAAAGTCAAGCGGCAAAATGTTATGGGAAGGTTAAAAAGACAGAAGACTGCAGGGAGAGGAGTTCTGTGGTCTGTAGAACAAGCTTTAGAAAGATAATTTAAGGAAGACAACCCACCAGAGTCGGGGGGTAGCATTGTATATTCATAATTTTGAATTATTACGTGAATACAAGTTGTATTGATTGAACTAAGTGACTCTGACCATACCTATTGTTGTATATGTTTTGCCTTCCTATGGAATAAATACCCTAATGATTCAAACCAAGCTTCGCCTCACTTAGTTTAACTCAGTCTACTTTCAGAAAGACTGAAGAAATACCTATGAAATGATATGGATATCTGGAGGTAAATTTTAACCCCACGAATGAGTGGGTTGGGAGCGGGTGGGAAGGTAAAAATTGTAAAAAAGAAACCTAAAACCCGCCTCTAACCCCCCCTTTCGGTTTTCACAGAGGTGGGTCAAGGGGCGGGCGACCAACCCGCTCTCCTGAGGCGGGTCGGTCAGTGAAAGCTTTTAAGGAGGCTGCAGGTCTCCATTTTGACAGCTTTTTTATTTTTAATCCTGGGAGCCGGGATTCCCAGGCCTTCTGCTTCACGCCACATAAGAAGAGGTTAGAAGGCTTGGATCAGCAGGTAAGTGCCTTATTGCACTGCTTGTGGGCCAGGAAGAGCAGGAGTGCTTCCTCCAGGCCCAACAAGCTTACCTGCTGCGACCTCACAAACGCGATCGACGAACGCCCCCTCCCCCTACAACGATCTCCAACCCCCCGGCCACGATCTCCGGACCACCTGGTCTCAATGTACAAATATATATAGGGCAGGGTGAGTGAACTTAAAGAAAAGTAAGGTACTCAGACCGTTTACAGAAGGGACTGATGCCAATGAACGCGGAGGTAGATACTGTCTGTATTTGTGGGTTTAGGCCATTAGGGCCATCCGATGTGCCCCTAATGCAGGCAAACCTGTCCCATGGCACTGGCCTGCACACAGAATTTTGTTGGAAATCCAGCCACTGCTCCATGTCTAAGAGCTAATGACTGGGGGGAGTGGGGCCTTCTGGCTGCTGTCTAAAAAACAGCCCTGAAGGTTGGTGGGGAAATCTGAAAACAAAAGGTCCTCCATGGCCTTGCTGTCTGCCCCTCTCGGATCTTCTAAGGTGAGTGGGGCTGAGCACATGTGCTACCAACAAATTCTTTAGGTGTCCCTCCAAATGGGTACCTAACCAGCCTCCCCTCAGGAGGCTGGAAACGCTGTTAGGCCTCTCTCCATATTTCTATGCCTTTACAATGATTGCGTCTGATGTAGGTGCAGGCTCTCTGCAGCCACTCTGAGAAAGACCCAGAAGTCCTGGGGCAACGCAGAGAGCATGGACACCTGACATCACAGGTCTCTAACTATTTCTCTCTTTTATGTCTGGGGACTGAGTGTTCTTCAGTATTGTAGCAGAGGAATATCAGGGCCTAGTTTTTAAAGTTTCTGTGTCATTTTATCAATCTCCTTCATACTCTTCATCTGGCAACATAGCTTGGTGTCATCAGCAAACTTTATAGCATTATAAAAAACACCCTTTTGTGGATCACATGAATAGTTTCCACAGCAGGGGACCAAGGACAAATGCTTGCAGAACTTCCCTGGTTACTTCCGCTAATTTTATTTTCCATTTATCATTAGCTACTGTTTTCCATTATTAGTTCAACACCTTTACACCCTTAATGTTACCATTCAACTCATTTTGAGCTAAAATGGCATCACGGCGCTGATGACATTATCAGGTTGTAAATCAGGTTGAGTTAAGATGGTGGGAGGGCAAGAATGTGTTAGGAAGGCAGCGCGAACTCCACCACGTTCATGCTGTTAAAATCCCCTCTGTTCTTGCATAGCAGAGCTGCATTCTTGCATGTTTCATATTTTCTAAAATCTATCTGTAGCTGTAGCTTATGGCTTATTCTGATTTTTAATTAATTCAGGGGTTACCCAGAGCTCTGCCAGTATCATAGTAGGTATAACACAGGAGGAGGCCATTCGGCCCATCGTGCATGTGCCAGATCTTTGAAAGAGCTATCCAATTAGTCCCATTCCCCTGCTCTTTCCCCATAGCCCTGTAATTTTTTTCCCTTCAAGTATTTATCTAGTTCCCATTTGAAAGTTACTGTTGAATCAGCTTCTGTTGCCCTTTCAGGCAGTGCATTCCAGATCATTACAACTCACTGCATAAAAAAAGGTCTCCTCATGTCGCTTCTGGCTCTTTTGCCGATCACCTTAAATCCGTGCCCTGTGGTTACCGATCCTTCTGCTATTGGAAACAGTTTCTCCTTATTTATTCTGTCAAAACCATTCATGATTTTGAACACCTCTATCAAATCTCCCCTTAACCTTCTCCGTTCTAAGGAGAACAATCCCAGCTTCTCCAGTCTCTCCACATAACTGAAGTCCCTCATCCCTGGTACCATTCTAGTAAATCTCTTCACCCTTTCTAAGGTCTTGTCATCTTTCCTAAAGTGTGGTGCCCAGAATTGAATATTATACTCCAGCTGAGGCCTACCCAGTGTTTTATAAAGGTTTAGCATAGCTTCTTTGCTCTATTCCTCTATTAACAAAGCCCAGGATCACATATGCTTTTTTAACAGCCATCTCAATTTGTCCTGCCACCTTTAAAGATTTGTGTAAGTGTACCTCCAGGTCTATCAGTTCCTGTAACCCCTTTAAAATTGTACCATTTAGTTCATATTGCCTCTCCTCATTCTTCCTACCAAAATGTATCACTTCACATGTCTCTGCGTTAAATTTCATCCGCCATGTATCTGCCCATTTCACCAGTCTGTCTCTGTCCTCCTGAAGTCTGTTACTATCCTCCACATTGTTTTCTACATTTCAGAGTTTCACTTCATCTGCAAACTTTCAAATTATACCCTCTATACCCAAGTCCAGGTCATTAATATATATCAGAAAGAGCAGTGGTCCTAACGCTGACCCCTGGGGAGCACCAATGTATACTTCCCTCCAGTCTGAAAAATAACCATTCACCATTACTTTCTGTCCCTTAGCCAATTTTGTATCCACCCTGCCACTGTCCCTTTTATTCCATGGGCTTTAATTTTGCTAACAAGTCTATTATGTGGTACCTTATCAAATGCCTTTTGAAAGTCGAGATACTCAACATTAACTGCACGATCCTCTCCATTACTTCATCAAAGAACTCAATCAAGTTATTCAAACACGATTTTCCTTTTACAAATCCGTGCTGGCTTTCATTTATTAGCCCATACTTTTCTAAGTGCCAATTAATTTTGTCCTGGATTATTGTCTCTCAGAGTTTCCCCACCACCGACGTTAGGCTGACTGGCCTGTAATTGCTGGGTTCATCCCTCTCCCCTTTTTTGAACAGGGGCGTAACATTTGCAATCCTCCAGTCCTCTGGCACCGTCCCCATATCGAAGGAGGGTTGGAAGATTGTGGCTAGAGCTTCTGCAATTTCTACCCTACTTCCTTCAGTAACCTTGGATGCATCCCATCTGGGCCAGGTAACTTTTCTACTTTGAGTACTGCCAATCTTTTAAGTACCTCCTCTTTATCTATTTTCATCCTACCAATATCACTACTATCTCCTCCTTTACTGCTACAATGGCAGCATCCTCTTCTCTAGTGAAGACAGATGCAAAGTATTCATTAAGTACCTCAGCCATGCCCTCTGCCTCCACAAGATCTCCTTTTTTGTCCTGAATTGGTCCCAACTTTCCTTTGACAACTCTTTTACTATTCATATATTTATAAAAGATTTTTGGGTTCCCTTTCATGTTAGCCGCTAATCTATTCTCATGCTCTGTCTTTGCTCCTTATTCCCTTTTCTAGATCTCCTTTGTACTCTCTGTATTTAGCCTTGTTCGCTACTATATTATGAATCTTACATTCGTCATAAGCCTCCTTTTTCTGTTTAATTTTAATCTCTATGGCCAGGATTTTGACTGGGTTCCGGGAAGGGGGTGGGGGGGGGGGGGTTCGAATTGCAGATGGGAAACCTGGAAGTATTGGTTTCCCGGACGTCCTCATGATTTTGACGTAAGGACGTCTTTTATTTTTTTTTGTCAGTTTGCCGTCGGACAGGCCGGCCTGATTGACAGGCTGGCCTTAGTTGGACGGGAGCAGAGCAAGGGAGAGGATGTGAAAAGGTAAGTCTTCAGGTAAGTCTTAGATTGTATGGAATGGGGGGGGGGGCATGGGTGGGCATGGAGGTCATGGGGAGGGGGGTGGAGGTCAGTCATTGGGGGAGTCAGTCATGGGGGGGATTTGGGGGTCATTGACTGAAGGGGGGGGTCGGGATCGGGGGTCATCAAAGCAGTCCGCGATCTTTCGGGGGGGGTCTGTGATCGTTTGGGGGGGGGGGGGTCGGAGATCGTTGTGGGGGGGGTGGTGGTCCGTGATTGTTGGGGGGGGTGGTCATTGCAGGTAGGCTTGTTGGGCCTGGCGGAAGCACTCCTGCTCCTCCAGGCCCACAAGCTGTGCCAGAAAGGCACTTACCTGTCGTTTCAGGCCTTCTCATCTCCTCTCACATGGAGGAGAACGCCCGGGAATCCCGGCCCCCAGGGGTTGCAATCGCAAAACCTGAAAAAAGGAGGCGCGCCCCTTGTCCCGCCCTGGTAAAAACTGGAAATGGTCGGGTTGGAGGCACGTCTGAAATTGTTGCAATTTTCAGTGCTCCGCCACCCCCAACGCACCCGTTTTTCACAGTTGAAATCCTGCCCTATATCTTTAGTCATCCAGGGAGCTCTAGCTTTGGATGCCCTTCCTGTCCTCCTCATAGAGTTATGATTACTCTGTACCAAACCAACTCCTCTTGAGGGCCTCCCATTGTTCAATTCATGTTTTGCCTACCAATTTTTGAGTCCAATCCACGTGGGCAAGATCCCTTTTTTAAACTCACTGAAATTTGCCCTCCTCCAGTTAAGCATTTTCACATTTGATTTTTCCTTGTCCTTTTCCATAACTATTCTACACCTAATGATATTATGATCACTGTTCCCCAAATGCTCCCCCACTAAAACATGCTCCACCTGCCCCACTTCATTCCCCAGAACTAGATCCAGCACTGTTTCCTTCCTGGTTGGGCTGGAAACACACTGTTCCAAAAATTTCTCTTGAATACATTTCAGGAATTCCTCCCCCTCTTTGATCTTTACACTGTTACTGTCCTAGTCTACATTGGGATAATTGAAGTCCCCCATTATCACTGCTCTATAGTTCTTGTATCCTGTAATTTGTCTGCAAATTTTCTCCTCGATCTCCTTCCCACTATTTGGTGGCCTGTAATACACACCCAGTAGCATAATAGCTCCTCTATTGTTCCTCACTTCAAACCAAATAGATTCTGTCTTTGACCTCTCAACTACATTATCCCTTTGCAATGCTATAATAGTTTCTCTGATGAATACTGCCACCGCCACCCCCCCCACCTTCCAATCTTTCCCTATTCTTTGCCCAACTCAAGGACTGCCAGGAGAAAAGCGGTAATGGGACCTGGGGCAGTAGAGGTATGTCTCCAAAGTCGATGGAGGGAAAGGGGATAATAGCAGGAGTGACCACCGCACAGTCCTCGTGGAGATGAAGTCCCGTCTTCGCACTGAGGACACCATCCAACATGTTGTGTGGCACTACCACCGTGCTAAATGGGATAGATTCAGAACAGATCTAGCAGCTCAAAACTGAGCATCCATGAGGCGCTGTGGGCCATCAGCAGCAGCAGAATTGTATTCCACCACAATCTGTAACCTCATGGCCCGGCATATTCCTCACTCTACCATTACCAACAAGCCAGGGGATCAACCCTGGTTCAATGAGGAGTGTAGAAGAGCATGCCAGGAGCAGCACCAGGCGTACATAAAAATGAGGTGCCAACCTGGTGAAGCTACAACTCAGGACTACATGCATGCTAAACAGCGGAAGCAACATGCTATAGACAGAGCTAAGCGATTCCACAACCAACGGATCAGATCAAAGCTCTGCAGTCCTGCCACATCCAGTCGTGAATGGTGGTGGACAATTAAACAACTAACGGGAGGAGGAGGCTCTGCAAACATCCCCATCCTCAATGATGGCGGAGTCCAGCACGTGAGTGCAAAAGACAAGGCTGAAGCGTTTGCAACCATCTTCAGCCAGAAGTGCCGAGTGGATGATCCATCTCGGCCTCCTCCCAATATCCCCACCATCACAGAAGCCAGTCTTCGGCCAATTCGATTCACTCCACGTGATATCAAGAAACGGCTGAGTGCACTGGATACAGCAAAGGCTATGGGCCCCGACAACATCCCGGCTGTAGTGCTGAAGACTTATGCTCCAGAACTAGCTGCGCCTCTAGCCAAGCTGTTCCAGTACAGCTACAACACTGGCATCTACCCGACAATGTGGAAAACTGCCCAGGTATGTCCTGTCCCCAAAAAGCAGGACAAATCGAATCTGGCCAATTACCGCCCCATCAGTCTACTCTCAATCATCAGCAAAGTGATGGAAGGTGTCGTCGACAGTGCTATCAAGCGGCACTTACTCACCAATAACCTGCTCACCGATGCTCAGTTTGGGTTCCGCCAGGACCACTCGGCTCCAGACCTCATTACAGCCTTGGTCCAAACATGGACAAAAGAGCTGAATTCCAGAGGTGAGGTGAGAGTGACTGCCCTTGACATCAAGGCAGCATTTGACCGAGTGTGGCACCAAGGAGCCCTAGTAAAATTGAAGTCAATGGGAATCAGGGGGAAAACTCTCCAGTGGCTGGAGTCATACCTAGCACAAAGGAAGATGGTAGTGGTTGTTGGAGGCCAATCATCTCAGCCCCAGGACATTGCTGCAGGAGTTCCTCAGGGCAGTGTCCCAGGCCCAACCATCTTCAGCTGCTTCATCAATGACCTTCCCTCCATCATAAGGTCAGAAATGGGGATGTTCACTGATGACTGCACAGTGTTCAGTTCCATTCGCAACCCCTCAAATAATGAAGCAGTCTGAGCCCGCATGCAGCAAGACCTGGACAACATCCAGGCTTGGGCTCATAAGTGGCAAGTAACATTCGCGCCAGATAAGTGCCAGGCAAGAGAGAGTCTAACCACCTCCCCCTGACATTCAACGGCATTACCATCACCGAATCCCCCACCATCAACATCCTGGGGGTCACCATTGACCAGAAACTTAACTGGACCAGCCATATAAATACTGTGGCTACGAGAGCAGGTCAGAGGCTGGGTATTCTGCGGCGAGTGACTCACCTCCTGACTCCCCAAAGCCTTTCCACCATCTACAAGGCACAAGTCAGGAGTGTGATGGAATACTCTCCACTTGCTTGGATGAGTGCAGCTCCAACAACACTCAAGAAGCTCGACACCATCCACGATAAAGCAGCCCGCTTGATTGGCACCCCATCCACCACACTAAACATTCACTCCCTTCACCACCGGCGCACTGTGGCTGCAGTGTGTACCATCCACAGGATGCACTGCAGCAACTCGCCAAGGCTTCTTCGACAGCACCTCCCAAACCCGCGACCTCTACCACCTAGAAGGACAAGAGCAGCAGGCACATGGGAACAACACCACCTGCACGTTCCCCTCCAAGTCACACACCATCCCGACTTGGAAATATATCGCCGTTCCTTCATTGTCGCTGGGTCAAAATCCTGGAACTCCCTTCCTAACAGCACTGTGGGAGAACCGTCACCACACGGACTGCAGCGGTTCAAGAAGGCGGCTCACCACCACCTTCTCGAGGGCAATTAGGGGTGGGCAATAAATGCTGGCCTCGCCAGTGACACCCACATCCCGTGAATGAATAAAAAAAAAGTTATGGTGGATTTACAGCAACGGGAAGAACTTCTGCCCCACCTCGTGAGAACCCAGCCCATAGTTTCTTTACGTCTCTTACAAGTCACTAAGAAACACCACCTCTTATCTTTGATAACTCTATCTGTAATAATTCTTCATCTATTGATATTTTAAGGCTCACTAACATCTCTGAGCCCAAATGGAACTTCCACATCCCCATTGCTAAACTGCCTCAAGAAGCTTAGATCCTCTTCTGTGCTGAATACCTCTTTTCCTCTTAGCAATTCTTAACTCTATAAAGCTCAACTTTATCAAGATTTGAATATTACCATATCTGGGGAGACTCTTTTAATACTTTTTTTTGCAGTCTGGCACAGGATAAAAGAAAAAATGTCATATAGATGATATTTCTCCTCATCTTTAGCCTTCATTCAATCTTTTTTGTTTTTATTTTACAGACAGTAATCCTCTAAACTTCCTTCTCTTGATCCTTCTAAACTCCAAATACACCATCCTACATGCTCTTCCTTGTCCTTGCATCTTCACTGTGCTGACAACAAGATACATTGGACAGTCTCCTAGTCTAAGTCATTCTTTCCCAGGATCTCAAAACTGTGGAACTCTTTACCTCAATAAATCTTTCCTTCCCCTTATAGTCTTTATGCTTTTAAAACCAAGCTTGATGCCACCAAACCAATACTTCCTGGTTTACTTCATCTATTTTACTCCATTCAACCGTGGTAGTGTACTGCACTATGGGCCTTGGCCCTTAACATTATTATTTTCTCCAGGAACATAACTTCATGAAACAAACTAAGGAGAATATATTGTAGCCAGATATATATTTATAGAAAGTCTCTGTAATTCTGGTGTGCAATCGAAATAAAGATCCTGAAATGTTTAAGGGCATATCACAACTCTGGCCTCTCAGCTGATTGACACTGAGCCCATGCCCTTTTACGTTCCTCAGACTGTGCTGCGCCTTCATCTGTTGTCAACGCTACTCATGTGAGTAACAGATAAGGCCACTTGAAAGACTGACAAAGCAGATATGAAGTGACAACTGCTCCATGTTTGGCCCATCACGTCCTCCTTTACAATCAGAGGGAATATTTTGACTACTCTTTGGTCTCTTACTATCTTGTCAAAAATCACAAACTTAATAGTTCATTCTTGACCTTTGTACAGAGAAGCTGAGCATTGAAAGGATCACGATTCAATTGTTACAAATAATTGCATAAGTTTTCACTCAAGAGTCTGATCAAACTCTCTCCTCCAGCAATGTGTACACAGCGGTAACATTGGTTTTATAGGTGCTCATGTGAGTTCCATTGTTGTTTTCAAGCTCTGACCACTCTCCTATCCATTTCTTGGCATGCAAATAAAATGTAGCTAGTGATAGATAACTTCTCGCCATTCATGACTTTCATTATCAAGTTTCCAAGATTATGACTTGTAGTAAAATTGTAGATCTGCTGTTCCTTCAATCAGACTTTGCAGTTGATACAAAATCAGATAGTGTCTTTGTAGCAAACAATCTGTAGTGGCACATATGTCTTTCTGACTCCCTCCTGAATGAACACATCTTGAGCCACTCTCTGCTTAATTTGTTTTTTTACTTCCTAATTTCTGGTCTGGAAATTTATAGCTTTTGTTCAATTTTTTTTTGCAGCCAGAGTTTCTGCTCACTGTACAATTCCATCAAGAAAATACAGAAAGAAAGAATCTTTATGGGAAATAAAACAGCAGTTAGAAATTTAGGAAATTACATCATAATACACCAAGGAATTTTATCCATTTTCCCTCTTTACCAACCATAACTAGATTGGGAACTGGGCAACAGAGCTAACCTGAATTCAGAATCAGTGACTTGATTCGGGCCACTTAGCCTAACTTATGAATGTTATTTGTAAACAATTTTACAACACCAAGTTATAGTCCAGCAATTTTATTTTAAATTCACAAGCTTTCGGAGATTTTCTCCTTCCTCAGGCAAATGTTTCAAGAGCTCCTTGAAGCCTACGCATTTATACATATAGAACAATACATGGTGTTTACAGACTGCCCCTGCAACTGCCCGTTGCCAAGGCAATCACCGTGTTCAGACAGAGAGGTGTCACCTGTTTTTTTTCCCTGTTTGTTTTTTTGTTGAATGTGTATTCGGGGGTTCTGCAGGTGACACCTCTCTGTCTGAACACGGTGATTGCCTTGGCAACGGGCAGTTGCAGGGGCAGTCTGTAAACACCATGTATTGTTCTATATGTATAAATGCGTAGGCTTCAAGGAGCTCTTGAAACATTTGCCTGAGGAAGGAGAAAATCTCCGAAAGCTTGTGAATTTAAAATAAAATTGCTGGACTATAACTTGGTGTTGTAAAATTGTTTACAATTGTCAACCCCAGTCCATCACCGGCATCTCCACATCATGACTACCATCGACACCACAAACTGCCGGCTCACAGTGGAAAGGATATCCAAGAAGATCGCGCATTTAGACACAGACATCAAGTTTTTACAGAGCTGCAAGAAAGCAGACAAGATCCCGAAAGGACTCCAGATCACGAACCCACTCAAGTCCACATACAACTCGGATTACGCTGAGAGACTCTGCCGCCGTACCTCTCGCACACTCCGCAACCATCTCATACACCAACTCTACAGCAGACGCCACAACCTCGAAACCAAGATAGAGTCCATACTCTCAACCTGTACTCAGGTCACAGCAGACCAGCTACGTTATACCGCCAAACAGACGAGGCAACGGAACTACGCTGCCTACATGAAAACCAAGAGCAGGAAGCTTGAGAAACTCGGCATCACCACCAGCAACGACCAAGCTTCCCCTGGTACCACGGTTGCAACCACAGGGAAGTCTATTGTCAATTTATCCGACCACACCCTTCAACCAGACGAAATCGAAGTTCTCAGCCGAGGGCTCAATTTCTGCCCCACTACCAAAATGGACCCCACTAGTCTCGCGGCGGACACAGAGGAATTCATCAGGAGAATGAGGCTCCGGGAATTCTACCACAAACCCCAAGATTTCAGCAGCGAACCCAATGAGACAATCGACGATCCGGAACAGCAGACAGAGGGATCCGCGGTACAGCAACCAAAGAGGAAAGAGTCAAACTGGACTCCTCCGGAGGGTCGCTGCCCTCAGCTGGACATGTATGCTCAAGCTGTCAGGAAATGCGTCAATGCCAGATTCATCAGCCGCACTCAGAAGACAGTCCAGAATGTCACCCGAGCACAACGCAACGCCATCAACGCTCTCAAGACCAACCGCAACATCGTCATCAAACCAGCGGACAAAGGAGGAGCCATAGTCATACAGAACAGAACAGACTATTGCAAAGAAGCATACCGACAACTGGACAACCAGGAACACTACAGACGGTTACCTGCAGATCCGACCAAAGAACACACCCACCAGCTCAACAAACTGATCAAGACCTTCGATCCAGACCTTCAAAGCATCCTACGCATTCTCATCCCACGTAATCCCCGCGTGGGAGACTTCTACTGCCTCCCAAAGATACACAAAGCCAACACACCCGGACGTCCCATCGTATCAGGCAACGGAACCCTGTGTGAGAACCTCTCTGGATACATCGAGGGCATCCTGAAACCCATCGTACAGGGAACCCCCAGCTTCTGTCGTGACACTACAGACTTCCTACAAAAACTCAGCACCCACGGACCAGTTGAACCAGGAACACTTCTCACCACGATGGACGTCTCGGCACTATACACCAGTATCCCCCACGATGACGGCATCGCTGCGACAGCATCAATACTCAACACCAACAACAGCCAATCTCCGGAAGCCATCCTACAACTCATCCGCTTCATCCTGGATCACAATGTCTTCACCTTCGATAACCAGTTCTTTACCCAAACACACGGAACAGCCATGGGGACCAAATTCGCACCCCAATACGCCAACATTTTCATGCACAAGTTCGAGCAGGACTTCTTCACTGCACAAGACCTCCAACCAACACTATACACCAGATACATCGACGACATTTTCTTTCTATGGACCCACGGCAAGGAATCACTAAAGAGACTACACGATAACATCAACAAGTTCCATCCCACCATCAAGCTCACCATGGACTACTCCTCAGAATCAGTTTCTTTCTTGGACACACGAATCTCCATCAAAGACGGGCACCTCAGCACCTCACTTTACCGCAAGCCCACGGACAACCTCACGATGCTCCACTTTTCCAGCTTCCACCCTAACCACGTCAAAGAGGCCATCCCCTATGGACAGGCCCTGCGAATACACAGGGTCTGCTCAGACGAGGAGGAACGCGATGGACACCTACAGACGCTGAAAGACGCCCTAGTAAGAACGGGATATGACGCTCGACTCATCGATCGACAGTTCCGACGGGCCACAGCAAAAAATCGCATAGACCTCCTCAGGAGACTAACACGGGACGCAACCAACAGAGTACCCTTTGTCGTCCAGTACTTCCCCGGAGCGGAGAAACTACGCCATGTTCTCCGCAGCCTTCAACATGTCATCAATGAGGACAAACACCTCGCTATGGCCATCCCCACACCTCCACTACTCGCCTTTAAACAGCCACCCAACCTCAAACAGACCATCGTTCGCAGCAAACTACCTAGCTTTCAAGAGAACAGCGTCCACGACGCCACACAACCCTGCCACGGTAACCTCTGCAAGACATGCCAGATCATCGACACAGATACCACCATCACACGAGAGGACACCACCCACCAGGTGCATGGTTCATACTCCTGTGACTCGGCCAACGTTGTCTACCTCATACGTTGCAGGAAAGAATGCCCCAGAGCATGGTACATTGGCGAGACCATGCAGACGCTGCGACAACGGATGAACGGACACCGCGCAACAATCGCCAAACAGGAGGGTTCCCTCCCAGTCGGGGAACACTTCAGCAGTCATGGACATTCATCCACCGACCTTCGGGTAAGCGTACTCCAAGGCGGCCTTCGAGACACACGACAACGCAAAATCGTCGAGCAGAAATTGATAGCCAAGTTCCGCACCCATGAGGACGGCCTCAACCGGGATCTTGGGTTCATGTCACGCTACACGTTACCCCACCAGCGAACAAATGTTATCTGTTTTTAATATAATGGGTCATTTGCTGGCTCTCTCTGCCTTCCGGATGTTTCTGCCTCTCTCTGTGGTTTTTTTCTCTGTTTTTTTTCCCTGTTTGTTTTTTTGTTGAATGTGTATTTGGGGGTTCTGCAGGTGACACCTCTCTGTCTGAACACGGTGATTGCCTTGGCAACGGGCAGTTGCAGGGGCAGTCTGTAAACACCATGTATTGTTCTATATGTATAAATGCGTAGGCTTCAAGGAGCTCTTGAAACATTTGCCTGAGGAAGGAGAAAATCTCCGAAAGCTTGTGAATTTAAAATAAAATTGCTGGACTATAACTTGGTGTTGTAAAATTGTTTACAATTGTCAACCCCAGTCCATCACCGGCATCTCCACATTATGAATGTTATGTAATTGGTAAAATTTCAGATAATTGATTTGTGACTTTAAATATAATGGCATGATTGTGCAGAAGGACACTGTCTTCCTCTGTGAATTTGTCTTGCAATTATTACTACCCCACCAACAGAGCAGGTGGGAAGGCAAAGGGCTGCTTTCTAAGCACAGCCACAACAATAACAATATTTGGGTTAACTATTACTTTGTAGTACAGAAGGAGCCAACCCCTGCACTGGAGTTAGAAACTTGTATGTTCTCTGGCTATATTGTGTCAGGCACGCACCCATTTTCAATAGTGGTCTACTGTGCCCGTGTCTGAGGGATGTCTGTGCTGAAATGGAACACTTCCACTTTACAGTAGGCATAACATGAGTCAGGTGCTGAGTAAAACCATTCTACCTTGCACCAACAATGTGACTTAACCCCATCCTCAGAAAAGTGGCCTCAAATTCCCTTCGGTCCCATTCCATCATCTTAAGCATAGTGGGGTGGGACTTCTACCCATGTACGGTGGGGTGGGGCACCCACCCATTCATTGTTTGCACCCCTGACCCTGTCCCATTTACGAGAGTCGGAGTTCTCGTAAATATTTCAGGCTAGTGCCTGTGCCATTTACAGCATAGCTGGGATGTGTGCCTCAGGTGGGAGAAGAGAGGGAAATTGCTGCTTCAGTGTAAGTGGATCAGCAGCCTTGGGGAATATATTAAAAAAACATAAAATGCACCCCTTTTTAAAAAAATTAAGTTGGTTTCTGTACTGAAAGTAGTCTTTCAAATTTAAGCCCCTCCAAAGTCCTTGGCAGCACCAAAATGGTCTGGAAGTCATCGAGAAGCAGCTGCCCGGCAGTTAAAATCAGGTGCCGGCTCAGAGACCGCCACCAGGGACCCATGATAACTGTCCGTAGCACAAAGTAAGTGCTTCGGAGGGCACGGGTGGTCGGGGGAAGAGGTAAAACCCAGGGAAAGGGAGGGTCCTTCTGGCCCACAAGGAAACCTATAAAAAAATGTAAAATTTACACTTACTTGAGCCTCTGCTGGCCCTGGATCCGGACCCCAATAGCTTTGGCCTGGGCCAGAAAGTCAGCACTGCTCCCCCGCTCAGGCCTCAGGTAAAAATAGCATATTTTTAAAAAGGACCCCACTGGCTTCAGGTGGGTGTCCTTGCTGCCTGCAATTTCAAATTGCAGTCGGCCAGATTGGGGATGGAATGGACTGGGTAAGTCCCCTGCTTCATTTTAACTGACCCCCGGCTGGCAGAAACAAGTTAAAATCGACCCCATCACGATTGTATGATGCTTGCTTATTGTTCCCGAGTTCTCTTGGCTGCTTCTCTTTGAGCCTTTAATTATCTCATAAATATAAATAATGCTGAATTGATGAATACAGAATTTACCCTTATGGGCAAAGGGAAACTGAAAAATAGACAAGTGAGAAATCCTGAATGAATTTTATAGGTCTCCTTCACTCCTGCGATCAGTTCCATACTAAACAGTTAAACATTTAGTTTTATTGAAAAGCTAATTTAGTATTATCCTGTAAACCAAGAGGTTTATTGTGACTGTCAGAGAGCATTTTGTTTGTGGCCAAATTTTAAGTTCTGCTGCTAACCGTTTGATGTTCTTGACTGACTCACTGAAAGGCTACAGTACAGATGAAGAACTGTATCATGTTTGGAAGAAACCAATGATTTTAGTGATTCAGCAGTCTTATGCAGTCTCTATGCTGCACTCTTTTAAAAAAAACAAGGAATTCTTGTTGGACTTCTGGTGCATGATTACCACAATATGGATCTGAGCATGTGCAGAATGAACACTGCGGAACCACTAATGTGACTGGAGGTGCCCTGTATTATCAGGTCGAGGCCTTGTCTGGACTTGCATCTGTGCAAGGTCAGCTCATTAAAATATTTTAATGGCGCTGCCAGCACTGGCATGGCAACAACCAGCTGAGGGCTGTTGGCTGCCTGTAAAACGCCCTCACTTTTTAAGAAATGTGGTGGGGACCATTGCAGGGTTTGGCTATTAGGAGGTCAAAAAACACAGGTGCTGATAGGATATGAAAGAGACAACCAAACAGAAGCAATCTTTTTTTATCCCCAGTGGGTCTCCCTTGCAGTGCCCATTCCAAACAAACATTAAACTCAGGCACTTCAGCCACATTATGTGGAGACCCTCTTACATGCATTGAATTTAGAGTCTTGATAAGCCTTGCACACAGTTAGTGTGCAGGATCCTAGTACCCATGGCATTTTCTGTCCACATAACCCTGTGCTCAACACACCATGCATGAAGTAAGCCTCAGAGCTCCTTGGCAGCATAATTTGGCAACAGTTTTCTTGTTTATTTGAATACGGATTGAATAGATTATTTTTCTGCCCAATGTTGATTTGATTTATCTTCCCTTTCTATTTACTCTTTGCTGGTTCAGTCTAATTCTGTATATGCATTCTTCTTCGTTCATTCTGTTGGCTTGTTTGCTGTCTGCATGTTTCATCATCATCTCAATCACTCTTTCTTCTCATGCCTCCCCTCTGCTCTATAAGTTTCTCCAATCTCATTCCTCCCACCCCAACTCTATTAATGTTCTCCTTTCCAGTTCTCTTTCTATCCCTCACACTTCTTCTTTCTCCTCTTTCTCTCTATCCCTTAATGTTTATCTTTCGTTCTATCTGTCCCTCACTGTCATGGTGAATAAAGGTTCAGGACTCACATAGTGCAGAAAAGTTTAAATATAATGCTGAAAAGAATTCAAAAACTTTGACAGCCAGGCTCTGCAACATTTGGGGCTGGAGAGGGTGCAAGCTCCAATTCTGTCTGGGGGATGGGGCAGAATATAGGCCGTTTAGACTGGACCTTTAAATTCTGGTCTGGGGGCCATGGTAGACCTTCTGCTTGCCTCCTTTATGTCAAGTGGGTGTGTTGGGAGGAGTTCCTGTGCTTCCCTGGGAAATTCCTCCCATTTTGCCCTTGAAAGACCTCAGCAGAATTCATCCCAATTGACACCTATGATGAATCACTTTGAACCTTTGGAAGGCCCCAAACCTTTACTAGAGTAAGAAAATCGATCCCAGAGGAGATCAGTTACCTTCGCTAGTCGGAACGGCTGCAGTGCGAGCCGAAGACTTTAAAGCAAAAAACTTTCTCCTCAGCCCATTTGGGCCTCAGGAGAACTTCTGTTCCACTGCACTTCCACCAGCGGAGTGAGGTCCCAGGAATTTCCAAACTCTCATCTAACAGATTCCTCCTGCTCAACTTCTCACTTCCAACCAATGATCATCAGACAACGAACGCCGTATAACAAAAACATAGAATGGATCAAGACATTACAACTGCTTCCTCTTTGTGTGTCTCTCTTGCCCCTGTATCTCTCGTCCTTACCCCAAGATCTAGGCAACACTGCAAAGAATGTAAGCAAACACTGCCAGCACTTGCCATGCCACATTATATAGATGACATAGAATGTACAGCACAGAAACAGGCCATTCGGCCTAACAGGTCCATGCCACTGTTTATGCTCCACGCGAGCCTCCTCCCTCCCTACTTCATCTAACCCTATCCATCTAGAAAGGAAACCCAGTACTTGGTTTGCTTTTTTTATGGCCTTATTAACCTGCGTCGCTAGTGATTTGTCTACCTGTATCCTCAGATCCCTCTGCTTCTCTACCCCATTTAGACTCTTATTATCCAAGCAGAATGTGGCCCCCTTATTCTTTCTACCAAAATATAATACCTAACACTTATCTATATTGAAATTCATTTGCCAATTACACACCAATTCTGCAAGTTTATTAATGACTTCCTGTATTTTGTCACAATCTTCCTTGGTATTAACTATACCTCCCAAATTGGTGTCGTCCACAAATTTTGAAATTGTACTTCCGATTCACGAGTCCAAATCGTTTATGTAAATGGTGAACAACAGTGGTCCCAGCACCGATCTTTGTGGAACACCACTTCCCACCTATTGATAGACTAACTACCTTTAACCCCCTACTCTCTGTTTATTATTTTGTAGCCAGCTTGCAATTCATTCTGCTACTTATCCCGACTCCACATGCTCTGACCATAGTCATGAGTCTACTATGCGGTACCTTATCGAAGGTCGTTTGAAAATCAAAATATATTACATCTACTGTCCTTTTCTGTTACTTCCTCAAAGAATTCAATAAGGTTTGTCTTCCCTTTTGAAATCCGTGCTGACTATTCTTTATTATATTTTCGATTTCTAGATGTTTTTTCATTACATCCTTGAGTAAGGATTCCATTATCTTTTGACCACTGACGTTACGCTAATTGGTCTATAGTTCCCTGGACTGGTTCTATCTCCCTTTTTAAATACACGAATCACATCAGCTGTCCACCAGTTCTCTGGCACTATTCCCTTTTCTAATCAATTTTTATATATGTAATACTGCCTCTGCTATCTCTTCCCTAACTTCTTTTAATATGCGCAGATGCAATAAAGGCTTTTCTCTCCCTAACTCTATAATAGCAGTGTGGTGCTAAAATTCTGCACCACTTATAAGGTTGGGATAAATTATTTACCACTTTTAACATTTCGCAAAGTAGCATTAATGTTGCTCAAAACATTGGGAATAAATTCTTTCCTAAAGTAATTCAGAAAAGTCCTGTGTGCCACATTTGGACTTGCATTGTTATTTACAAGTTCATCGGTGAAGGCAGCTTACAGTTACCTTAGCTCATAGTTCTTTGGAAGAAGGGAGTACTGAAGATCGTTTTGAGAATTGTTGTTCCTTGCCGTAAATTTTTCATGTGAGACCACAGCTGCGTACAATAAACTCCATCCTTCACGTTCCTCCAGAAAGTAGCTTTTTGTGCTGCTTTTCTGATTTTGTCCTTGAAATATCAATGAGGCTGTCAAACGGATCTACACATCTATTAGGATCTGAACAGAGAAAATTGAAAAACAACGTTCGGATAGTTAATCATCAGGATAGCAGATGTCATCAACTGAACTTAATACTGTATTTTAAAGATATTTTCAATTTAAGAACGTATTTTTAAAAAAAATCCCTTTGATACATTTACTTAAATTATATATAGAGAATAGACTGCTTCATTCATATTCAGCGTACTGCAATATCAAATGCAAAATAGTGCTTGCTTTCAGACCGTGGTGTCAGTTATACTCGGTCTATGGAGTACCATGCTTTGCTGCAAGTTGTACAGAGGTTGGCCACAAAGGATGCACGCACAGAATGCTGCTCCTGGGTGGCCAATTCCCTTACAGGGACAAGACTATCTACTCACTCGGAACATTAGAAAGGTTCACACAAAGTTTTTAAAAAGTTCGCAGGGGATCCAACACAGTCTGGGCACATTTACAATTTGCTTTTTACTGGGCCAGATAGTCAGTACAGACAAAGGACTGCGAGACTGCCTCCTGCCAGGATCTTACACAGCTTGGCTTTGGCACAAGTTAGATTCAGTCCTGACTTCCAAACTATATGGCCACTTCTGTGTCAAAGTAGTTCTGAAGCCACTTTACATTGATGCAAAAATGACAGTACAACTGCTCATTTGAAGAGGATTGTTTTGTTTTGCTCCATTTAAATTTAAGGATGTCTGACACAGACATTAACTTAATCTGAAGTATCCTATGGTACACACGCAAAAGGTAGATTTAATTAAAAAGCACCAAATTATCATGGAATTAATTTTTGTTTTATTATTTCTTTTACTTACTTGGGATCAGATTCTCAAAAAGGTTACAGCAATATGTTAAATTTTACCAAGTGTATATGCACGTTGTGAGTTAGTAATACTAGATCTGTTTGTACAACAATGCTAAAAGTTGCCCTTGGATTTCTGATTCAGAACTTTGAACCTTTGCACAATAATTTCATGCAAACATCTTATCCACACCCTCATATGGGAGCCCTCTGGGCAGATTTGAAACCTGCTTTGGCTCCTTTATATTTCCTTGAAAATTCAGACCCAAAACTGGTCAGCAGGGGGTGCTAAAAACCTATGAGCTGCATGTGAGTGAGACATTTCCTCTGCCTCAGGGTATCTTGCCAGGATAGTCACACATTTATAGTTAAGACACCAGATGGCCTTGCCTCTGAGGAATCCAAGTTATTACACAAATGATGCAGGTTAAACTCATTTCTCCTGTAATCTCAATTTCCAGTCATAACACGAGAAATGAGTATTTCACATCACTTACTTTCAAATGCATATTTCTATTGTCTATACATTTTCTAAAATTAGTTCAGCGAGATCTCACCACCTTTTGGCATTACTATGGGTCTAGGATTATCGCACTCATATATTTGCATTTTTTGCATTTTATTAATTGAAGCCTTTCATTTTCTCATTAATTTATCTTCTTCAAATAAATGTAGTCCTCATGCTTTGGATTGTTACTTTTTGAGTATATTATTGTTCACTATCTGTAAGAGATATTTCCTGAATAGTTATTTTGAAATCTAATTCTGCTGTAGCAATGACAGTGATTATCAGACATTGGTTGTGTTGTTGTACACGCACCTAATATGTCAAGGAGACACATAATTAAAGAACAACATTTGACTGCTGCTCCAAGTAAATAGCGCATGATCTGCCTCACATGAAAGTGGAATGGAATGAGATGGACTGACACATCATATTTACACATCTAGTTGCATTTTCCCATTTACAGGCAAAGGAAGACGCTCCTGATTTGGGACTCCCCTCCTCTTAGCTACACCCTCTCTGATGTTGGTGACCTTGCTTGGGGCGGAAGTCCCAGAACAGGTCCCATCGAAACTTGGAGGGAAGACCGGAACCCGACATATCTTGGTTACAGCCTAATTTCCGGCCTTTCCACCACACTCCAACTGAACCTATGGTGGGAGTGCAACAGAAGGGCTGTAGATCTTTTGACCCCAGTGACTCGATAATGCTACATTTATTCAAACAGACACTAAAGTTTTGTGTAGTAAAAAGACTGCACAAATGGATTAATGAAATCAATTCTAAGATAGTATTTACAGTAAAAGGTATATGCAAATTTCAATCAGCTCAAACAAACTACCTTAAGAACAAAGGAGTTTCTGTGATTGTTATGAACATATTCCGAGCACTGCACAGTGTCTTTTAAGGTTAGATTTGTTACTTTATGGAACTTCTTTTGGCTTTATGTTTGACCCCAGATTATGTGGATACAGGCTGCTTGCTTTGTTCTGAAATTAGTCCAGCAAATTAATTGTTCAGCTAATGAAGTCTCACAGGTGCTATACATATACATATAGACAGGCAAGAGACAAGCTAATCAATTTGAAACCTGCTGACAGGCCAGGGGTTCAATCCCGTGGCAACAAACCATTTCTGTGTTTTACATCTTACAATGACTGACAATTTTATTTGATAGTGAAAGAAAGCTATTTGATGTCCTAATTTCCAGTTTGAACTTCAAAATGATGTAGGCATACCTAACACGAGCCTGCAACAGACCTTCACCTCTTCTGGATTCATTGATGGAGACGTGGCCACCTAAGCACTTTGTGCGAGTGAATTGAACATCATAGAATCATAGAAGGTTACAGCATGGAAGGAGGCCATTCGGCCCATCGAGTTCGCGCCGGCTCTATGCATGAGCAATCCAGCTAGTCCCACTGCCCCGCCCTATCCCTGTAGTCCTGCACATTTTTTCATTTCAAGTACTTATCCAGTTCCTTTTTGAAGGCCATAATTGAATCTGCCTCCACCACTACCTCGGGCAGTGCATTCCGGATCCTACCCACTCACTGTATAAAAAAGTTTTTCCTCATGTATAAGTTTTGTAATGGATGTTAGTCCAGGTTTAGTATTGTTAGAAGAGTTAGTGAAGTATTAAGTATTTAATTATTTTTACTTATTTGAAATCAGCTGCACTGATTTTCTGCTATTTAAACTTTACTTTCAATAAATCTGATACATAGTTTGTAGCCTAAGTTGCACGGTCTGATAGAGTGTCAAATTCTTCTGTTATCCAAAGGGCTCCTGTCAATTCCAGTGAGCAAATTATAGTAACAAGGGAGTTCTGTTTAACCTCTGGACAATGTTACATTGCTAGATATTAGGTGTATAAGGTCACACATCAATTCATATAGAGTTTACAGGAGCGGTCCTTGACGCTGAGCATGAGAGAAATATCTGGTGAAGCCCTAAAATTGTAGCAAGTTAAATTTATAAAAGGAAATTAATAATGGGGATGAGTTTGCTGCAACTTTATACAAAATAAACTACAGTTAGTTATCAAGAAATAACGGGGTTGAGATTCCTTCAGGCCCGTTTTCATGCACAGAGGAGGATCCAACCAGGAGGCCGGAGGCCGGCCCCAAATTGGGTCTCGGGCCTCATTAATAGTAATTGAGTGATCTGCCGGCACCTGTAGCGCCCCCACAGGCAGTTTGTCCATTTGAAATAAATGAATGTCAGGCTGCTTGCCTTGCCAGCAGCAAACTGAAGTTAAGTGCTGGGGGAAGCGGTGATCGGGGTACTGTGGAGTTGGGGGAGCACGCATACTCCTCCTGGCTCCACAGCAACATTTAAAAAAAAATTCTAAAAAACTGGTGGCTGCTGCTCAGGCCGCAGTGGCCGCTGAAGAATCCAGACCTGATCAGGCCCGACCCCTGTGATATCTATTTTCCCAGACGGTGGCCTAAAAAGGCATTAGGCCCCTCATTTGCATATGTAAGGGGCCTAACGCCTGTTTTAGGTGGCCTGCAGGGACCTTTTAAAATGGCCTGACCCAATATCGGGTCGGACCTGTTTCAGGCATCTTTTGGGCCAGATGTTGGTCCCTGAAATTGGCCCTCATTGCACCCGTTTAACACCTTTAAAACGGCCGCAATGAAATCCAATTTCGACATTGCTGTGTCTATTTTGGCTGTGCATCAAACATTTTATAAATTGAAATGATAAAATTAAGGACATGATTTGTATGAAAATAATGAAGTACGTTTTAAACAATTTTAAACGTCTCTTAACCTGGTGTAATGTGCATCATATCTCTGGGAAACAAGAAGGGAGCAAGAAGCTTCAGCTAGTTGTGAAGACAGTTGGTATTGCCCAAACTACGCACTGAATTTCTTTTTAAATTATACTAAATTGACTGCAAAATATGTTGAGGTGATATTATTTAGTAATTCCTCCATATTCTGAGTGGAGTGAACTTGTGATTTCAAGAAAATCTGAGATCATTGCAAGCCTGTTAAAATAGTTTTGATAATATTTCAAACTATAATACAATAAATATATTTCTGATTATTTTGTATTTGAATTTATTATTCATCAGATTTATATCACCTTTTGAGTTCTAATACCATGCGGCTGGGTGAGTGATCCTGTAGTCCTGTGGCATCATGTGACTTGAGGAAAAGGAAAGACTGTGACATTGCATAACATTCGTTTCAAACATTGACATCCTTTTCAGTATTTAGCAGCAGTTTTTGTGCAGAGTAACTTTGTAAAGTAACAGTTTAGCCTTCAAAAAATTTACTTTCAATACACAGAAAACTCCTTCACTGTCCTGTTACTAGGACTAGCTGAATACTTTTAATTTATGGAATTATTTTCATTCCTCCAACTAAGAGGATGGTTGCTCCCAAAATCAACCACTGCTGCTCTATAGCTGACCACTAGGTGGTGTATGAGAGCAACCCAGGCCTCTGACTTCCCTTTGCTCTCTGGGGAGTGCCAAATACCCATTTGACTGCTCCTCATAATGAACAGCTCCCATTGGGAACTCACAGTGTGGGAAATCGGGAGCATGAGCCTATGTCTTTCTATTCAACTGGAACACCACTGCGTTACAACATATACCCTCCACTTCATCATTTTAACTGTGTTAAAAGCAAATATTTTCCACTTACTTAGAAGAAGTTATCAGCTATCTCAAAGCGATTATTCGTAGCCTTTTATCACACAAACTGATGCCACTGTGTTCACTGCTGGTAGAACTAGATGTGGGTTTTCACGGTATCAACAAATGCATTAATGGATGCCAGAGAGGCTGTCTGTTTTTAAAGGAGAAACATGTTTGAAATATATATTTCCAAATTAATTAGTGCTCATTTCTCAAGTACATTTTTTAAAGTTTTAATTTTAAAAAAAATAGGGTAGTATATCCTCAATCAAACAAAAAGCAAAAAAACTGCAGATGCTGGAAATCTGAAGCAAAAAAAGAAAATGCTGGAAACACTCAGCAGATCAGTCAGCATGTGTGGAGAGGACAGACAAGTTAGATATTAGCATATCTGTGCATGCTAGTAAACCCAATGTACCTAAGCATCTTCCTGCACAGACATTTCATGTTTAGGGATTGAGATATTTTATTTGAATGTAGTCACAGGGTGGTAGGTGGGCTAAAGCAGCATTTGGGGCGTGTTACGTGTGGGACTGTGTTTTGAATAAAATAGAGGAGAAACTATTCCATTTATAAGACTATTGTCACTATATTCTTTTCAGCAGCACATTTTCTAACTTATTGACTACCTACATCTTAACTAGAAGCTTATCCAGGGAATGACAGCATTACCTCCGTGTCTCGTTCCCTCTTTGGATTCATATGCAATTACACAATCTATTCTTAAATACCATGCTGGGTTGGTTGTGCCAGGGTCACTGATTTACACTGAATGGGTAAGTCAATTTTTGGTTTTATTACAAAAGGATTCCAGGACTTTCCCCTGTATTTTGGGGATCAAGTTCCATGACCCCACCTTCTTTTTCAGTGAAACCAAAGATCAGTGGTCTTGGTTATTGCCCTTTGCCAAGATTAAGGCCAGGCTTTGCTGTTAGCTCATTCTCCTTCCATGTAGACATAATTTAAATCATACACTTTATTTTGGTAGTTTGTTGGCCATAGAATCACGTTACTCGTGAGTGTGCTTGCCTGAGCCATCTTGGAGAAATACTTCCACTTTCAGTCAGCAGTTACTGTAACGTGACAACGTTAACAATCTTTCCAAAGCAGTTAATGGCTGCTATCAGGTAAACAGAAAGCATTCAATTTGAAACTTGTTTCCAGTGACAACTCTGAAGATGAAATGATAAAAGTGATTAGTGTTAGGACTAGATTTTGGTAAAGTCTTCTGTATATTAAATATATGTTGTTTGGAGCCCAGAGCTTTCCTTTGAGTCGCAGTGCTTTTCTCTAATAGTTTCTGTCACAGGCTGGTGGAGATGAATCAGGTCAGGACATTAGCTTTAATAGGTCAGCTCTTTGCAAAGCATCCAGTGGGACGTTTTGTCCTTTCCTAATCTCGGGTCAAAGGACTAACTTTTGTATGTTAGCCAAAGGTATTAAAGGAGCATTCCCACACACCAAAGATCACTATTACAATGACATGGTAGCAAATCTAAAGCATAATTCGCCAGTGCCACTCTCACTGTGGCAACTGTTATACTTGTAAAAGAAAATAATTTGTAAAACGAATCACAAAGGTCCTCATTTTATGTCAGCAGGTCCATTGTTTTGATTACAGCAGCACAAAGGCAGTAAGCTGTGTGAAATCACCACATCCCAAGTGTTTGTGACATAATACTCTCCAAGGATCAAGTTTTAACAATTTCTGGTTTGTATCTAGGATAGGAACAGGCTCAGAAAATGATGGATTTGTGAATTAATTATGAACTGCACTCTCTTTGATGCATACTTTTAATGTAGTAAGTGCCAATCTTTATTAAAAGTCAGTGGAGAATATAATGCGAAATTTTGGGTGTTTTTTTAAGCACAACAAGGCAGCAATATTTCCTGAAACAACATTACTAACTCATCTTCTGAAACTGGAGTTCACATTATTTGCAGACACTCTGCTTGCCGTCCTACGTGTTTGTACAGGTGCTAAACTATTGCTAGAATAATGAAAATGACTTGCACAGAAAAACAAACAGTAAAATGTGTTATACTGTATTTCAGCTATCTGGGCAATGGGAGGGTCAGAAAATGACTGAAAAACAAATACCAGATCTCAACCAATGCAGGAATATTGTATGTTGATGTTTGGCTTAAACCAACATCACAGGAATCACAGATACCTGCATGGATTTACTACAAACAATAACAGCATCAACGAATAAGTTGCATAACCAGTGGGCCGATGAATGGCAGATGGAGTTTAATTTATATAAATGTGAGGTGATGCATTTTGGTAGATCGAATCGGGCCAGGACCTACTCCGTTAATGGTAGGGCATTGGGGAGAGTTATAGAACAAAGAGATCTGGGAGTACAGGTTCATAGCTCCTTGAAAGTGAAGTCACAGGTGGATAGGGTGGTGAAGAAGGCATTCAGCATGCTTGGTTTCATTGGTCAGAACATTGAATACAGGAGTTGGGATGTCTTGTTGAAGTTGTACAAGACATTAGTAAGGCCACACTTGGAATACTGTGTACAGTTCTGGTCACCCTATTATAGAAAGGATATTATTAAACTAGAAAGAGTGCAGAAAAGATTTACTAGGATGCTACCGGGACTTGATGGTTTGACTTATAGGGAGAGGTTGGATAGACTGAGACTTTTTTCCCTGGAGAGTAGGAGGTTTAGGGGTGATCTTATAGAAGTCTATAAAATAATGAGGGGCATAGATAAGGTAGATAGTCAAAATCTTTTCCCAAAGGTAGAGGAGTCTATAACAAGGGGGCATAGATTTAAGGTGAGAGGGGAGAGATACAAAAGGGTCCAGAGGGGCAATTTTTTCACTCAAAGGGTGGTGAGTGTCTGGAACGAGCTGCCAGAGGCAGTAGTAGAGGCGGGTACAATTTTGTCTTTTAAAAAGCATTTGGACAGTTACATGGGTAAGATGGGTATAGAGGGATATGGGCCAAGTGCAGGCAATTGGGACCAGCTTAGTGGTATAAACTGGGCGATATGGACATGTTGGGCCGAAGGGCCTGTTTCCATGTTGTAAACTTCTATGATGCTATGATTCTAACCGTGCATTTTCTCAGGTACAGTGTTTACATACAATATGCACAAAGTACACTGAAATAGCGAATGAATAGTATCAGTCTATCTGACTTGTAAGTTACTGTATTAACTGTAAAAGGAAACCAGTGGTGGTGACAGGCATATGAAAAGAACAATACATGTCTGTTAAACAGTATCGTCAACGTCAAATGTTGTCACGTGTAAAAGACACATGAGCAGTCACACTATCAGGATTATAAAGAGATGTTTTGATGCCATGTAATCTGTTGAATAATCTCATGCTTCGATGGTATTATTACAGTCAGCAGTTTGTCACTTGGAGTATAAAAGCACATCAAAGTCCTAAAGAAGTACATACTTATTTAAGATATTGGACCAAATCTTGCTGGAGTGGGGCATCTCGCGGCGTGAGCCATTAGTTAGACTTTTTCCTGGACCCTTCAGCTGGAATATAATTTGCGCCCTAACTTGCTGGAAGTGCGAGCTGAGAACGGGCAACGGGGCATCTGGGACCTTAGTGAACGTCGGCACCAACAATCTATCTCCTTAACCAATGAGATTTAAGGATTGAGAAAGAAACAGGGGAATGATGGAGGAGGGTGAATTAGAGTCAAATCGGGTAGAGAAAGAGAAATAAAGAGAGGGAAAGAAAGATTGGATTAAGAGAGTGTAAAATAAAGAGACAGAAAAAAAATTAATTTTTTTAATATCTCTAAGAAGAATTCATTACATGCAGGAATGAGATTCAACAGCTTAAATTGTTCCCTTTCTAAGCCAAAGGGATTGATTGGCATTGCATTAACAATTATCACATCGTTAGAAGAGTAATTACGCTATTAATTATGAGCCCTACCTTTCTGCGGTGAATTTAACGGGCAATTAATATGGAAATCCAGCAAGTTCTTAAAAATAACAGGCGGGTGGGGGGGGGGGGGGGCGGCTAAGGGTGAGATGCCATTTGTGCAAAGCAAATGGCAGAGCAACATAAATTGACCAGCAAGTTCTGGAGATGCTCAAATCACGGAGTCTCTCTTCATCCCCCGAACTTGCTGGCCAATTTGCGCATTGATAACAGCGTGCGTCATGAACTCGCTGTTACTTTTCCAGGAAGATTTGGCCCATTATAAGAATAAACAGAAGAACAAGGATGGTTTGTGATCTATGCCATTCAAGTGAAAACTCTTGATATTAAGTGATTCTCAATGAAACAACTCCTGACGTCCTTAGCCACTTCAAGGGCATCACTGCTGGTGCAGGCACTTACAGCTCCTACTTGTGTTGCATTACAACACAAGGATTGCCTGCAGTTGATCCTCTCCTATTTAAATATCTGTTTTAAAGCCAGATTGTGCAACTGCATCAAACAGTGTGATAAACAAGACTCTGCAGAATCTATCACTGCTTTGTATAGTTTCCTCTGTTCATTCAATTTAGTAAAGAAAGTAGATATGAGTATGAAGCAGAGAACACAGTTTTAGAATCACAGCTATGTTTTTGCTAAAGTTAGTGGACAGAGGAAATTATACTCCTATCAGACATTATCAAATGCATCCAAGCATCTCCATCTCTCTCTCAATATTCTGAATGTAAGATCTATAACTGATCATGTGGTGCCTTGGTCTTGATCGTACCATTTCTCAGCCTGAGTTTGTGGATTGGGATCACTGTTATTGAACCATGCCTTTGATGAATATTCCCGATTTCCCCAAGAGCCTTTTCCCTCCCTTCAACATGGCCAGTACCCAAGAATATTGCAAGATGCATAAATTCTGCATAGGTTCTGAAAATTCCAGGGAGCAGAATCCATGACTATTAACACAATCCATATATTAAAAAAACGGAAGCTACTCTAATTATAAAGCATGTCCATCAGTGTCTGTAAAAAGAAGTCAGGACAATGAAGGTTCCAAACACAAAATATTAATCTAATTTCTCATCATTGATGCTGACAGGATTTACATCATTTTCTGGTATTAGTTTACAAAGCTAATGGTCTTCATGCTGACGCTCAATCTCCTTGCAAGTTGCTCTTCAGGTAGATCAAGGTAATTCATTCTTGACCTATGCATCTTTCCACCTGAAAATATGACTGTTCTCTACCCCATCCACAGATGCCACATTGCTCCTCAAAGGACCAAACTTGACCTATGATGTCAATCACAACAACTTGGATTGAGATTCTTGGAGAGTTTTTTTAAACCACAGTATATGTTCTCCATGTGCAGAAGTTGTAATGAGAAATTGGGTTGAGTTTAAAATAGAATGGATCTATATTGTAATAGATGGCTTCATTGGCATTCATAAAACTCCTTTCTCTGGGACTCCAGAGTAAAATACACTTTTATTATGTGCCAGAGTTGGAGGCACTTGGAAATGTAATTACTATAACAAGATTCTTTTTTAATTGTTCTTTAATTGACTTCATCTTTAATGGCTATACAAATCACACCTTTATGAATTTACACCATCTGAAGTAAACATGTAATATTCCAATCTGCCTAATTGAAATTCAACCGTAAAAATAAACAATGTGATTTCTTCTTAATTGATGATAGGATGTTGTTGTGGTTCCCTGCAACCAATGCTTCTCCAGTTAGATTGGTATTTTGAAAAATTATATACACTTTTGCTTGGAATGTTGTTGTTGGCTCCAGAAATAGCCGGCGCACGTAATGCACTGTAAGTGGAGACTTTGTAATTGACAATAATGGTGATGACAAGTGGTTTGCGCTATTTGCCTGATTTAAACTTGGGCGCTTTAAGTAGTGGGGACTAGATCACACTTGCATCTGATTGGCTCAAATATCATATTTAGAAATAGCAACAAATCACAACTGAAGAATCTCAAATAAATGTTAAAGAAAGAGAAAAAAAGCCAGCCATTTCCTACTGTTTTTTTTCTGACCTTGCTAACCTAACCTCTCACCAGGGAGAGGAGCTGAGGATTGACATGCAGCAGTGTTTTGTTCAGTGAATTTATTAGGAAAGTGTTTATAATTTCACTAAACCTGGTACAGAGGAAGTCTCTCCCTCTCTTAGTCTAGTGGGTGAGTAGTAGAAACACATATTTAGATCTTTGAAGATGAATGCAAACCTCAGTATCAATAAAAGTTAATGCTTCCTGTGGTTATTCTAAAAGGATGTTTTGTGATAGAAGTGAAATGTCATAGTAGTGCAGTAGGGGGTGCTGTTCTATAACTGCTTTTAGACACACTTGCCTTTATACAGCAACCTTTCAAGAGAGACTGCAACACTATTTTATTACTTAAAGAACAACGTGATCGTGTAGACAGGAAAAAGAGGAAGAGTGGTGTAGAAAAATAGTTTTGCTTGCCATGCATAATTGCATTGTATTTTGCTCGAGTATCAGGCATTAGAAAGGGACTGAAAATGAACATTTACAGGCATGGTAATAAATGTAAGCGTTAATTCTGCAGGGAATTCAAGCTGTGACATACAAACATACGAAATTAACAGGCTGGAAAAGACCAGCTGGTCCATCAAGCCTGCCCCACCATAATCCACAACATTCACCTGAGGAAGGAGGAAGCCTCCGAAAGCTTGTGAATTTCAAATAAAATTGTTGGACTATAACTTGGTGTTGTAAAATTGTTTACCATAATGGCCAGACCAACATGGATAAACACTTTTTGCCCAACTCCCACCCACCCCCGCAGCCATGTAATCTCCTAGGAGAGGCAAAAAAAGAAAAAAAAACTCAGGGCCAATTAGGGAAAAAGTACTCTGTAAAATTCTTCTCCAACCCCCTCAGGCAATCAAAACCAGTCCAGGAGATTACATGGACCAAGTGTTACCTTTAAAGATACTTATCTTCTATATGATGCGATCTCTGCCTGAGTCAGGAACTGGTCCAGCTCCCTCTTGAAGGCATGCAGAGAGGCAGCATCCACCACACCAGTCAGCAATAGAGGCTCACAATTCTCTGGGAAAAGAAGAACTGCCTAACATCCAGTCTATTCCTACTCTTACATTGTGTAAACTCATGCCCTCTGGTCTTCCCCTATCTGTTAAATTGGAATAATCTATCAATAAGGACGCTATCCAACCCTTTAATTATTTTATAGACCTCTATCAGGTCATCTCTAAGTCTACGCTGCTCTAAAGTAAATAGACCAAGGTCCTTGAGACTATCTAAGTAGCTGAAGTTCTTTAAGCTAGGAATCATTCTTGTCCTTCTCCTCTGGACCTTTTCCATGGCCACTATATTGTTAAATGTATTTTTATTAAAAATACAATTAACATATATCACCCACCATGTGGGGGGACCAAAACTGAACACATTACTCTGGACACGGTCTGACCAGTGACCCGTATAGTGTCAAAATGGTGTCCTTTGATTTATACAGAATGGTTCTATTAATACCTTGTTAGCTTTAGCTACAGTTTCTCGACATTGATCACAAACCTTTAGTGATCTGTGCACAATAACACCAAGATCTTTTTCTCTCTCAACCTCTTTCAGTATTGTTCCCTGCAAATGATATGTGTATTCTGTGTTGGCCCTACCAACAAACATGACACTACATTTATCTAAATTAAACGCCATTTGCCAATGTGTGGCCCACTCCCCTAGCACATCTAAACCTTTTTGGATTTGATAGCATTCCTCTAGCATCTTAACCCTTGAACAGATTTTGGTGTCATCTGCAAACTTACTCACCATACTCTGGACACCACTGTCCAGGTCATTAATAAAAATCATGAAGAGTAGCAGGCCTCGGATTAATCCCTGGGGGACACCACTAGTAACATGTCTCCAAGCTGAACCACATCCATTAACTACAACATTTTGGCTGTGGGATTGGAGCCAATTCCTAATCCAGCGTTTCAAATTTCTACTGATACCACAGCATTCTATCTTGTGAAGTAACCTAGTGTGAGGTACCTTATCAAAGGCTTTCTGAAAGTCCAGGTAGATGTGTATTTGCTGAGCTGAACACTTTTCTGCTGCTACTGAGCTTAGAAAAAAGCTCGCATTTTTCAATGCAGAGCTCAATGTTACTAGTTATTTCAGATCTTTACATTTTATCAGTTGATTAATTAGTTAGGACTAGTCTATAAAAAGGCCATTTGTAGCATGCATTAATTACAACAGCAATGCACAAAAAATGAAACACTGGCACAGCACAAAGATTAAGTGATACCACAGAGGCATTTCTATTTTAGAATGCTACAGAAGTGTTCAAGGCCCATAGTTCAAGAATGAAAAGAATGGGAGAGAAGACAAGATAAACTAAGAAGCAGTGGTGAATGTGTCCCAAGCTTTGGTTGGCAAAGTCTATAAGTTGTAAGAGGAAATCAAGTTTGTGGGTGGTAAGGAGTTCCACATTTTTCAGGTTTGGGAAAGGATGATGTAAAGTAGGAAATGGCGCGATGAGTTCTGATTTAGGCACACTTAGGATTCAAGGAGGATGACAATTTAGAATAGCATGTTTGGAGTTTAGGTTGCACAACAGAGGTGAGTTCAGAAGAGTATGGCCATAATTGTATTGATAAAAGGGAGGCAAGAAAGACTTCAATAGTGAGAGAGACACTGAGGCCAGAGGTAAATCATGAAAAGTAAAGTGAGCAGTTATAAAAGAGTGGATTTGTAATGATACCATTAGCTAGGAATAGTTCTTTGATTAAGTCCATTCCTGACAATAGAGACCGCTACAGCATTTGACTGAAGATTTACCCAAAAATTAAAATGGACACCCAAGCAAAGGGGTCTATCATGGGCATGATACAAAAGTGGCATAACCTGAAGTGATACAAAAAGGAAAAGGTGGCACATCATGCCATATTGATACAAGCTACTAGAAGACCATTCACGATGGAGGAATTCACCCAGGAGGAATTAAATGCCATGAATCGGTGTAACCCCAGCCCTAAAGGGAGCTTGTAGAAATGATTTAATAGAAATAGACATACCACTTCATGTCATGGCACTATTTTGTGAAACATGTTTTCTAGATATGTTGTTTGTAAGCTGCATCTGAGCAAAGAATCAAACCAAGGGCATTTGGGAATTCTGCTGATTCTCAGGAGTTGACATGCTGTTGTGATAGTCTCAATGACATGTTTACCTGATCAGTGCATTGATCACCTAACATACACAAGATGACAGGGATGACTGGTTGATATTCACTAAGTCCTTTGCTGATTTCTTAAACAGACCTGATCTAATGCAAGTTAATGCTTGTATAACCTTCAATAGGAAAGACAAAGCATAACATCCACATTGCTGGCCTTAAGATAAACCATTGCAGAGAGTCAGTGCTGCATTCACCGGATCACTTGAGTGTGAGTCTGATCTGAGATAACTATCCTGGGACAAAACATCAACTCCTTTGGATGATGTGGGGTGGGTGGGGTTTATGGTGGGGGTGGGGATGACATTGCTAGCACTGCTGCAATACAGACATCGTTTACAAAATGGCAATTTGCAACTAGGGAATGTTTTGTGAAAAGCATAAGAGTACAAATCCAGATGCCTCAGTCCCAATGCTTAATATTGGTATTTGGAAAAGTTTCAGTCGCTAAACATCATCGTCACATTTGTTCCATAGCACTTGTTCTCAAAATTTCTGTAGGATGACATGTACTGAAAACAAAACTTTTGCATCAAAACAAAGTTTGTCCTACAGTTACAAATTTCATGAAATACATTGTTTCCCAACAGAATAAAATAAGTAAAATAACAGGCATAGATTAAGATTTGGATTATTTTCCTTTGGAAACAATAGGTCCTGACACATTGCCAAATCATCAACACTATAAAAGAATAAAGAATGTGCAGATTCTGTGCATAACAGTTACACACAAAAAATTACTTTTCAAATTATAAAACGCATTGGCCCAGAATTTGCAGTCAAAATAACGGCGCTCAATGTTATTTATGCGCAAACAATCTCTCTGGCATTGAAGATTCGTTATTACAAGTGTGGAGTCTCATACCTTCAGGTTTTAATTGTTGGAGATTTTTATGAAATTAAAAAATTTTTTTTACTTTTTCTCTCTGTCTCTTTTTTCTCTCTTAATCCAATCTTTCTTTACCTCTCTTTATTTCCCTTCCTATACCTGATTTGGCATTGGATTCATTATTCTAACTTACACTTCATTGTTCAGACTCTGTGCTGTTCATTTAATCTGCTTGGTTAAGGAGATACACAGTTGCTTGCCCTGTTCACACAGACCCCAGATGCCCTGGAGAGGACGCTATGCCGTTTCCATCTTGCATTTCCAGCAACTTGCAGAGCAAAATCTCATGGAAATTAAAGGGCAAGTCTCACTAATGGTGGGCCCCGCTCTTTGACCGGCTACAGCAAATTCTGGACCATTAAAAATTCTGCTGTTGTCATGCTCTGATGTTTCCTTCAGCAAAAAGTATAGACATGCATACATCTGCTATCAGTGTTGCTTGATAGACTTATGCTTATTGGGTGGGACACATGTTGTTGCCAATTTTTCAGGCCCATGAAATAGGACATTCCATTATATGGTCCTTTATCTCTTTGTACAAGAACCAGTGACGTTTGTCCAGCATCAATATTAATGTTAAAGTGTCAGCCAAAGTTTAGATTCAAGCTAATTTTTCCAGCACTGTTGCATATTACATCAAAGCTACAGCACAGAAACAGGCCATTTGGCTCAACTGGTCTATGCCAGCATTTATGCTCACACGAGCCTCCTCCCTCCCTACTTCATCTAATCCTATCAGCACATCCTTTTATTCCTTTCTCCCTCATGTGCTTATCTAGCTTCCCCTTAAATGCATCTATGCTATTTGCCTCAACTACTCGTTGTAGTAGCGCGTTCCACATTCTTGCCACTCTTTGGGTGAAGAAGTTTCTCCTGAAATCCCTATTGGATTTATTAGCGACTATTTTATATTTATGACCTCTAGCTTTGGACTCCCCCACAAGTGGAAGTATTTTCTCTTTGTCTATCCTATCAAACCCTTTCATTAACTTAAAGACCTCTGTAAGGTCAGCTCTCAGCCTTCTCTTTTCTAGAGAAAAGAGCCCCAGCCTGTTCAGCCTTTCCTGATAAGTATATCATCTCAATTCTGGTACCATCCTTGTGAATCATTTCTGTACCTTCTCCAATGTCTTTATATTCTTTCTATATTATGTGCACAGTACTTACTCCAAGTGTGGTCTAACCAAGTTTCCATACAAGTTTAACATAACTTCTCTGCTTTTCACTTCTATCTCTCTAGAAATGAACGCCAGTGCCTTTTTATGGCCTGATTAACCTATGTCCCTACTTTTAGTGATTTGTGCATCTGTACCCCTAGATCCCTTTGCTCCTCTATCCCATTTAGACTCTTATCAGTATGTGGTCCCTTATTCTTCCTACCAAAATGCACCACCTCACACTTATCTATATTCAAGTTCAGTTGCCAATTACACGCCCATTCTGCAAGTTTATTAATGTCCTCTTGCATTTTGACGCATTCTTCCTTTGTATTACTATATCCCCCAATTTAGTGTTGTCCGCAATTTTTGAAATTGTACTTCGAATTCCGGAATCCAAATCGTTTATATAAATTGTGAACAACAGTGGTCCCAGCACCGATCCCTGTGGAACACCACTTCCCATCTTTCACCAGTCTGAGTAGCTACTCTTAACCCCTACTCTCTGTTTTCTGTTTTGTAGCCAACTTGCTATCCATTCTGCAACCTGTCCGTTGACTCCACATACTCTGACCTTAGTCATGAGTCTACAATGCGGTACCTTATTGAAGGCCTTTTGAAAATCCAAATATATTACATCTACTGCATTACCCTTGTCTACACTTTGTTACTTCTTCAAAGAATTCAATAAAGTTGGTCAGGCGTGACTTTCCCTTCTGAAATCCATGCTGACTATTCTTTATTATATTTTCGTTTTCTGGATGTTTTTCTATTACATCTTTGAGTAATGATTCCATTATCTTTCCTACCACTGATATTAAGCTAACTGGTCTATAGTTCTCTAGAATTGTTCTATCTCCCTTTTTAAATATAGGAATAACATTAGCTCTCCGCCAGTCCTCTGGCATTATTCCCTTTTCGAATGAATTTTTCTATATATGTAATAGTGCCCCTGCTATCTCCTCCCGAACTTCTTTTAATATTTGCAGATGCAATCCATCCGGACCAGGGGTTTTATCCTCCCTAAGTTTGATGAGTTTATCAATTATCATCCCCTTTCTATGTTAAATGTTCTGATATCTTTTTTGCTCTCATCTTCTAATGTCATGCCCACCTTGTTAATCTCTCTGGTAAATACTGAGGCAAAGTAACTATTCAGTATTTCTGCCATTTCACTGTCATTACCTGTGAGTTTATTGTGTGCATTCCTTAGTGGCCCTATCCCTATTCTTATTTTCTTTTGTTATTTACGTACATAAGAACATAAGAAATAGGAGCAGGAGTAGGCCATACGGCCCCTCGAACCTGCTCTGCCATCCAATAATATCATGGCTGATCTTCGACTTCACCTCTACTTTCCCACCCGATGCCCATATCCCTTGATTCCCCTAGAGTTCAAAAATATATTTAACTCAGCCTTGAATTTACTCAATGATTGAGCATCCACAGCCCTTTGGGGTACAGAATTCCAAAGATTCACAACCCTCTGAGTGAAGAAATTCCTCCTCATCTCAGTCCTAAATGTCCGACCCCTTATCCTGAGACTATGCCTCGTAGTTCAAGACTCTCCAGCCAGGGGAAACAACCTCTCAGCATCTACCCTGTAAGCGCCCTTAGAATCTAATATGTTTCATTCTTCTAAACTCCAGAGAATATAGACCCATTCTATTTAATCTCTCCTCATAGGACAACCCCCTCATTCCAGGAATTGATCTAGTGAACTTTCGTTGGACGGCCTCTAAGGCAAGTATATCCTTCCTTAGATAAGGAGACCAAAACTGTACACAATATTTCAGGTGTGGTCTCACTAAAGCCCTGTACAATTGTAGCAAGACTTCCTTACTCTTGTGCTCCAACCTCCTTGCAATAAAGTCCAACATTCCATTTGCCTTCCTAATTGCTTGCTGTTCCTGCATACTAACTTTCTGCGTTTCTTGTATGAGGACACCCAAATCTCTCCGAACATCAGCTTTTAATAGTTTCTCACCATTTAAAAATATTCTGTTTTTCTATTCTTCCTACCAAAGTGAATAACCTCACATTTCCCCACATTATACTCCATCTGCCCACTCACTTAACCTGTCTATATCCCTTTGCAGACTCTTTGTGGTCCTCCTCATAGCTTACTTTCCCACCTAGCTTTGTATCGTCAGTAAACTTGAATACATTACACTCAGTCCCTTCATCTAAGTTATTAATATAGATTGTAAATAGTTGAGGCCCAAACACTGATCCATGCGGCACCCCACTAGTTACAAACTATGAAAATGACCCGTTTATCCCTACTCTCTGTTTTCTGTCCGTTAACCAATCCCCTATCCATGCTAATATATTACCCCCAACCCTATGAGCCCTCATCTTGCATAACAATCTTTTATGTGTACCATCCACAGGATGCACTGCAGCAACTCGCCAAGGCTTCTTCGACAGCACCTCCCAAACCCGCGACCTCTACCACCTAGAAGGACAAGAGCAGCAGGCACATGGGAACAACACCACCTGCACGTTCCCCTCCAAGTCACACACCATCCCGACTTGGAAATATATCGCCGTTCCTTCATTGTCGCTGGGTCAAAATCCTGGAACTCCCTTCCTAACAGCACTGTGGGAGAACCGTCACCACATGGACTGCAGTGGTTCAAGAAGGCGGCTCACCACCACCTTCTCGAGGGCAATTAGGGATGGGCAATAAATGCTGGCCTTGCCAGCGACGCCCACATCCCATGAACGAATATAAAAAAAATGTGGCACCTTATCGAATGCCTTTTGGAAATCCAAATATATTACATCCACTGGTTCCCCTTTATCTACCTTGCTAGTTACATCCTCAAAGAACTCTAATAAATTTGTTAAACACGATTTCTCTTTCATAAAACCATGTTGACTCTGCTTAGTCATATTATGATTTTCTAAGGGCCCTGTTACCACTTCTTTAATAATGGATTCCAGCATTTTCCCAACGACTGATGTCAGGCTAGCTGGCCTGTAGTTCCCTGTTTTCTTTCTCCCTCCTTTCTTGAATTGCAGTGTTACATTTGCCACCTTCCAATCCACTGGGTTTGTTCTAGAATCTAGAGAATTTTGGAAGATCACAACCAATGCATCCATTATCTCTGCAGCCACCTCCTTTAGAACCCAAGGATGTAAGCTATCAGGTCCAGGGGATTTGTCGGCTTTTAGTCCCATTAGTTTGCCCAGTACTTTTTCCCTACTGATATTAATTGTTTTCAGTTCCTCACTCTCATTTGTCCCTTAGTCCTCCAGGGTGCCCCTTGGTCCCCCTTGTGTCTGAAGAATACTTTATTTCTTTTTATATTCCTTGATAATTCAATTTTGTAGTTCATTTTTGCTTGCCTAATTTTTTTTGACTTCTTTCCTAATCTCTTTGTATTCCCTTTAGTTATCCTTTCCTTTATTGGGGTTGATTTTAGGATGGCCGAGCGGGTGCGTTGGGGCTCATAAATTTGGGGAATCCCGGAGCGGGCCCAGAGCCCGGCTCCAACCCGCCCACTTCCGGGTCCCTCAGGGACGCGTTCGGGCCCGCGCGCAGCTCCCGCATGCGGGACTCCCACCGACAATTAAAGCCGGCAGGATGACAATTTAAATACTTACTTACCTAGTTCAGTTACTTGACAGACCTCATTGACAGGAGATTTTGGCAGGGGTGCAATTTTCATGGATCCTCAGCATGTTTCCCGTGCTGTGGGAAACACTCCCTGTTGGAGCAGACGTGTTTCAGTCGGCAGCCAGTGGGAGATGCAAAGGATTTTTTGACAGTTGGGGGGAATACCTCATTTATTGCAGCAGGGCACTCTGTCACTTCAGACAAAGTTTTGGCTGCAACACCTTTGTCTTTCCACTCTCAATTCTTTGCGGACCCCCTCAAAATCACAACGTCAGGATGGTGGGGCACCATGGCTGCATTCATCACTTCATCCAAGGACGAGCAACATCACCAGCCTCACCAGGCATGCCGTCCACCTCTGCCACATGGAGTTCCACAACACAGTGCTGCGCCACAGGCACCTGCACAAAATAGTCGTGCAACTACACATACACCCACTGTAGAGTGACCCAATGGGTGGCATCAAGTGTGGGTGTTCATGGAGAACCTCATGAAAGGGACTTATTGCACAAGCCAGTCAAGAATGGCCAAGACGTGACAGTAGTGGTGACAATATAATATTTAATGCGAGTTGAACCAAAATCAAATATAAATAAAAAACATGACAAACCGTCAAACATCCTTGTGCATTGCCTTTGTGCTCACAAAACCTTTGCCTTACGCTTCCTACTACTCATACGTGATGCATCCACAGAGCCATGACATTGTATGAGGGTTGGGTTGAGTGGTAGTGGAGGGATGAGTACTGGGGAGGTGAGTAAGTGCAGGTAAGTTGAGGATGAGGTTTGAGTAGGTGTGAGGAGTGATGTGATAGAGTAGCGTTGGCAGTGCAGAAGGAGTTGTGGGTGGGGGCGGTGATGTGGAAGACGGAGTGTAGGAGAATGAGTAAGTGTACTCACTTTGGCTGACCTAGTTAGGTCATTGAAGTGCTTCCTGCACTGTATCCAAGTGCAGGATATGTTGCTGGTGCTGCTGACCTCCTCTGCCACCTCGAGCCAGGCCTTCTTGGTGGCAGAGGCAGGCCATTTCCTCCTGTCCGCCAGGTAGAAGATCTCTCTCCTCCTCCTCACCCCATCCAGTAAGACCTGGAGTGAAGCATCATTAAACCTGGGAGCAGCCTTTCCCCTGGGCTGCTCCATGCTGTAATTTTGGTTGTTTGCTGCAGGAGCAGCATTGGAGGAGTGCCCCTTTAAATAGAGCTCCCCCAGCTGACAGCCTGTGATGCGGGTGCGCAGTCCGCCTGCTGCTCAGGTTTCCTACAGGAAATCCAGAAGCCAAGATAAGTGGCTTCAATTTACTCGCGATTGTGTGGGGAACCCACCGATTTTACTGGGCGGGTTACCCACGCACCCAGTCGACCCGCCACTGCCAAACCACCTCCCTGGTAATATCGGAGCCATTATCTATGTACTTAGTGTATGCCTTTTTCTTTAGTTTAAGTGACTCACCTCCTGACTCCCCAAAGCCTTTCCGCTGTCTACAAGGCACAAACAGGAGTGTGATGGAATACTCTCCACTTGCCTGGATGAGTGCAGCTCCAACACTCAAGAAGCTTGACACCATCCAGGACAAAGCAGCCCGTTTGATTGGCCCCCCATCCACCACCTTAAACATTCACTCCCTCCACCACTGATGCAACATGGCTGCAGTGTGTACCATCTACAAGATGCACTGCAGCAACTCGCCAAGGCTTCTTCGACAACAAACCCATGATCTCTACCACCTAGAAGGACAAGGGCAATATTCACATGCACATTCCCTTCCAAGTCACACACCATCCTGACTTAGAAATATATCGCTGTTCCTTCATCGTCACTGGGTCAAAATCCTGGAACTCCCTACCTAACAGCACTGTGGGAGAACCTTTACCACAAGGACTGCAGCGGTTCAAGAAGGTGACTCACCACCACCTTCTCAAGGGCAATTAGGGATGGGCAATAAATGCTGGCCTTGCCAGCAAAGCCCACATCCCATGAACGAATAAAAAAAAGTTTTACCCTTATCTCTTTATTCATCCATGGTGTTTCATTATTGACTAGTTTTTTCTTGTTTTTTAGTAGAATATATTTCTCCTTAATTCTATTGATCACCCTTTTAAATATTTCTCCTGCTGTTCTATCTCTTTGTATGTCAAAATTGTTTTCCAGTTTACCTTCCCTAGTTCCATTCTCATCCCCTCAAAATTAGATTTTTTTCTTATCTATTACTTTGGTCTTTGTCTTACTTATGTCTTTCTCAATTATTATTTTAAATTGTATTATGTTATGATCGCTATTGCCTAGATGTTCCCCTACGTTTACTTCTTTTATCTGCTCTGGCTCATTTCCTATTACTAGATCCAGCAGTGATTCCTCTCTTGTTGGGCTTCTCATGTACTGAGTAAGAAAGGAGTCCTGTAAAAACTCCATTCCATTTTCCCCTTTCCCTACCTCTTCTTGCCAGTTTATTTGGGGGTTGTTCAAATCTCCCATGATTATTATTCAATGTTTTTTTGCTTAAGTTATTAGTCCTATATATATATATATATATATATACATAGGACTAATATATATATATATATATATATATATATATCGAAAGAGAACATTTTGAACATGTACAGTAATAGGTGCATAGTGGCCCAAAGTAACTTAATAGAACATTGGTCTGCTTGAATGCCTGGGTTTATTGTCATTCAAACTCTATTATTTTTAATATTTATTATGCCAGTACCCAGATAAGTTGTAACATGGAATGCCTCATCATGGTGTCAGAATCTTCCATCATTTTGAAAGGAAAAGTTGCCAAGAAAATCTCTCCAACCCCAGAAAATGCAGCTTTTTGACTAATATAGAGTGAAATAATGGCAACAGAGAAGTAGTCTACAGTTTGGATGATGTGGATCAGAATCAGGTACTAAACATATCTTCTCCCCTGTGAGACTATTTAAAAGTTTCTGTCTGTCCAGGCTCCCTGCATCTTTGGGAGCTATAGTAACCTATTTGGAGACTGATGCTCAATAATGTCGACTACTTCAGTTCAATGCTGACAATACCTTTTCATTATGGTCCTTGCAACATGAGTTTTGGTTTTATGGGCAGCCCCATTTCAATTATTTTAAACCCATAAAAAAGGATTGTAGTAACATCGAAAACTTGAACATCATGGTTTTCACTCAGATAGACCATAGGGGATGATCATCTTCTCTTTCATCCATTGTAGTCATTTTCACCAGGACTCAGAGGTGATACCAAGGTAAAAGAGTGTTATGTGCTACCTTTGAATGGGATGCTGTTAATGTCAAACCACTACTACTAGTTCCACTTGTCTGCTTGCAAGTTAGATTGAGAATTGGATGCGGTTGTTGTTCGGCACAATTATTCTTTCTTTTTTGGAACCTGGGTGAGCCAAATGTGATTAACATTTTCTTACGCCAGGAAAAGTCTTATGTAAAATGAGCTGGAGACAAACTAAGAATAGATCAATGGAAATGAAAATTGAATGGCTTCTATAATAGGTAACCGATCCACAAAGCCAGTTTTACGCTTGGGCAGCAAGTTGAAAATCTACCCCAGGATGACAAAACAGACACAAGCAACTTCCATTTCATGTAAAATAATAGAATGGGTTATTAGGAGGAAATTTAAGGATCATCTGTACAACAATAACCTAGTTAACAACAATCAGTACCGATTCTGAAGGGGCAGATCTTGCCTGACCAATCTCTTTGACTACTTTGAGGAAGTGACAACCCAAGTGTGCTGCGGCACGCCCTTATGACAAAGGGGACCTCAAATTCCACACAAAGGCTACTAATAAGCTCAAATCTATGAGGATTCAGGGTAAACCCTGAGAATGGATAATAAACCAGCTGAAGGATAGGAAATGGGTACTCATTAGAGGAGTTACCTCTAGAGGAATCAGAACAGGGAAGTACTGAGTGGGGTGTCTCAGGGGCTCATTGCTGGGACCACTACTGTTTCTAATTTACATAAATGACCTGGATTCAGGAACTCAATGCAAAGTGGTCAAAAAATGCATTTGATACCAAGCTAGGAGGAGCAGTGGAACTAGACAAGGCTGCTCAGAAATTACAAAATTAGTTGGGCAAAATAGTTAATTGGGAAGAACAATGGCAGATGAAATTTTATGCAGAAAAGTATAAAGGTACTGTACATAGGAAAGAAAAATAGACAACACATGTACTTCATGATTGGTGTTGAAATAGCTAAAAATGAAGCTGAAAGAGGCCTGAGGGTAGATTCTAACTTTTAATGCCATACGGAAAACTAGCAGTCGTGGATCAACCACCCATTATACTCCCCGCTCAAATTTATTTCTTAGTAGATTTAATGATAAGCCACATCCAACCAATGCAGAGCAACAATTAACAAAGCCAATACAATATCAAACTATGTAGCCACAGTAGTAGAATATAAGTCAGAGGAGGTAATGATCAAACTTTATAGTGCTATGGTCAGACTGCACCAGTTCTGGTCTCTAAGAAATAAGAGAAGCATTCAAGTGCTGGAGGCACTGGGGAGAAGAGCTACTAGGTTGATGCCCAGGGTCAGGGAGTCTGAGTTATGAGGAAAGACTGGAGAAACAGGAGCTGATTAGCCTAGAAAGGAGGTGTTTCAGAGATGATCTGTATACCTACAACTAGGGGACACTGGTTCACAGTAGTAAAATGTCATTTTAGGAGTGAAATCAGGAAATTCTTCTTCACATAAAGAGTGATCAACATGTGAAATAAACATCTAGATAGGATGGTAGAGGCAAATACCTTAGAATCATTTAAGAAACAATTGGATGCTAGAATGGGATAGAGGCTTTAGCATCTCTCTGAATGGAGGAATTAAGATGAATCAAATGACTTTCCTCATCTGTAATTATCTTGTACTCTTGTAAACACAGCAGCCAATATGTACACAGCAAGGTGCCACAAGCAGCGAATCCGTTTTGGTGGTGTTGGTTGAGGGATGAATGCTGGTCAGCACACCAGAAGCACCCCCTGGTCTTCTTCACACAGTGTCATGAGATTGTTTATATCCACCTGAGCAAACCTTGGTTCAAATTCCCATTTGAAAGATGGCACTTCTTACAATGTGACACTGCCTCAGTGCTGGAGTGGGCCTTAAACACACAACTTTCTGATTCAGGATTGAGAGTGCTACCACTGAGCCAAAGTGACTACTAATGACAGTACATTAACAAACTATATCCTTAGGCATAATATTTCAAAGGTAGTCAACATTTCTTTTAAGTCAGTTAGCTTAATGGTTCACCTCACACTAAATTTTGCTTTTCTGGCACAAAATACGCAACGGAAAGAGGGAAGAAATATAAGCATTATGATGACAGTTCTCTGTTCTATCATCAGGATAGGACAATGATCCAAGGGTATTTTATTGCAGCATGAAATGATGATATTCAGTGTCTTGTATATGTTATAAATACTCCATCACAACTGTCAAATTAGCATTCCTTTTGATAAATGAATGATTTAATGTGAAAACTCTTTACTGTGCCAGATCAATGGAAGACTGATCCTTCAGGGAAATGCCAAGCAGATCAAATAATGGTATTAATGTACAAATTAAGCTTTGTGCCACATGCATTATAAATCAGCCATACGGTAATAATACCCTAGATCATTTATTCAAACACCTACACATTTCCCTGTGGAAGAAAAAGAAACATGGCACATGCTCAGCTTTAGAAATGAACAACCCTCAAAACAACTACAGATTTATTTTCCCTGTGAATAAGATTTAGACTATCAGAACATAATTCACTTTTAACCCCTTGAGATGGCACTATTGGAGCTTAGCTCCCACTGCTACCTAAAGACAAAGTTAATACTATTCACTATATTCTGAAATTACCATCTGATGCTTTGCAAAATGCCAATTGGACTGTACATGCAAAAGGGAAGGCAAGGGCAAAAGATACAAAAGTTTAGAACTATCAGATCAAGTTACATGTAAAATAAAGTGATGTACTTTAGTTGTTGGATGCAAAACTGTCCAAAATCAGAAAATTATGTTTCATGAAATTGTATTTTTATGACGTGTGGGTTTGCCATTTGTGAATCTTGCATTTATCAGATCCTGGCCCCTGGAAAACATCAGGTGCTGAGTTTACTGCACTTTGAACAATGCAGATAATGGGAATATTGTACATTGAAGGATCAATAAAGATTGGCTGTGTAGGTTAGTCTTATTCAGTCATTCTTTTTCTTGTGACAGATGTATCTAATATCTTTGGTAAATATTCAAATTTGTAAATACCACCAATCTAGCAGGTATTGTGAGTTGTGAAGTGAGCATTAAGTTGCAAAAGGACATAGATAGATTAAATGAATGGGCGTAGCAATGGCAGATGCAGTTTAGTGTAACAAAGTGTGAGGTTGTACACTTTGAATGTAAGAAGCGCAGATGGGAATATAATCTAAATGGGGAAACATGGGGAGGGGGGAGAAGGGAAGAGGACAATAAACAAAGGGATTTAAGAGCCTAGGTCCATAAGTAATTAAAAGCTAGATTGCAGGTTACAAAAGGGATCAGAAAGATTAATGGATGCTGGACTTCATCACAAGAGGTTTAGAATATAAAAGTAACTGAATACTAATGTAATTAAACAGAGTATCGGTAAGACCTTATTTGAAATATTGTGCTCCAATTTGGGCACCCCACCATAGGAAGGATAAAATGGCCTTGGAGAACTTCTACTGATGATTCAACAGGATGATAAACTGGGGTGAAGAGAATGAGTTATCATGAGGGATTGGGTGAATGGATTATATTCTCTGGATTTGAGCAGGCTAAGGGGTGATTTGATTGAAGTGCTTAAAATAATGAAGGGAATTGACAAGGGTAGATAGGGAATTACTCTTCCCACTCATTGGGCAATCCAGAACAAGGAGAGATGGGGGTGGGACTCATTTTCACTTCAGGCCCGAGCAGTTGCAGACTACATACCCTGTTATACACCCTGCCCTATTTTCCTTTCCATGCCAGTTTTTTGTCCATGCCCAACAGGAAAATTACCCCCATAATCTTCAAATTTGAGCTAAACAGGAGAAAAGGGAATGCAGAAAAAAAACTCACACAAAGAATTATGAGAATGTGAAATGCACTGTCCCAGAGTCAAAGTCAACTGAGGCATTTAAAAGACAAATACTTACTTGAGAAGTAAGGGTATTAAGAGACATGGAGAATTGGAATTAAAAAGATAGAGTTGCCATGGCCCACTCAAAAAGCTACTTGGGCGGGCCTCGGGCAACCAACAGGCGGGAGGTTATTAAAAAAAATGTTGTCTGCCGAACACCCTGATATTCAACGTGAATGTGGCGATATTCAGACGAAAATTGCTCCCAGTCTTCCGTGATAAAGCTTATTTTTGTTCTTTTTTTGGGGGTGCGGGAAGAATGTTTTCTTCTGATAATCTTTTGACCATGTGAATTTTGTTTTTTGGGTTGTTATCGCCACATGTGTAGCTTTGGCTGAGGGCCAAGACAGCTCCAATATTAATCTTGCAGCCTCTGCAACTACCACAGATTTCATCATCCCAGTCAGACTAACTATTATACATTGTAACTGTTTTATAAATATAAAGTGAATGAGTATACATTCACTAATTGACTATTAAAATGGAAAACACAACTATTGTGAATTCTAGACCCTTTGCACTCTCGGTCCGTCTCCCTTTGGCTCACTCCTTTGCATTAACAATGAAAGCATACAATATTTTAAGTGAGTTTTCATGGAGTTCATTTACTTCTTTGAGTGGTTTGAAGTAAAGGTCATAGTCTTACTTACATTGCAGCTCACTGCCTACTTCAGATACAATTCATTAAGTAAGAAAAGGCTGCCATGTATGCTTGCATCTTTCATTACATGCATCAGGCTTCCCTGACCTGCTGAATAATTTACTGAAGTCCAGAGACATTATGGTAAGGTTATGATCTTAAAATTAGTATAAATTTTGGGAAAGATGTGATTTCTGGCCACTCATGGAAGCAGAAGCCTTACATTCCTGATAACTATTGGGGTTAGCACCATGGTTAATCTGTCCAAACCACCACCATCCTGAAAACTTACTCCTCTGAACATGAATTGAATGATTAAGAATGTAATGTTAGGTGCATATATAATATTTGAAAAATGATGCAATTAATTTTATCTTCTGAAAATGTTGCCTTTGGAATTGCACAGGAGAAAGCACAATCTGAAGTAAAGAGATCGTCCTGAATAAGTTAATTTGTTCTGAAATCAGTATCTGCTGCGCGGTGATGATCAATCAGCAGATTCATTTTCTCCTGCCCACTGATGCGAGTCTGACCAGCACTGAGTTGCAGCAGCAGTGGAGCTATGCATGTGTGCTTCAATGTATGCCTGGAACTCCTCTCTTCCCATGGTTAATACTTCATGTTTGGAGAGGGCAGGGGAGCGTCTGTGTTTCCTTAAAATTAAAAGAATTTCCATATAAGTCTTGAAAGTTCTCAGAAGGTCTAATTAACCCTTGGCAATTTCACAGCTTTGTTATATCGCAGCTGTTGCAAACTTGAAGTGGAACGACATGGCCTGTTGGAGGGGGATCTCACATCACTGAAGCACATTCAATGTCAAATTGGGACCTTACTGCAGATTTGTGCTGCTATTTTTCATTTCAATGTGCACCCACAGCATCTATGTAAAATTTCAGAGGTAATCAGCAGCAGAAGTGAGAATCGTGATGGAAGTAGGCTATCAACTTGAGAAAGATGGATAGGTTTATATCTGCTCGGGGAATAAACGGCTTGCAAAAAAAAAAATCGATGCAAGCAACCTTCTAGTCACAGGTGGAGAAGGACTGAAAACACTCTCCCCAGAACAGAGAATGTGAAGAGGAGATGCAAATAAGGAAAAGGAACTCAGGTGCAATAATTATGAGCAGCAGCAAAAACAGCTTTGAATGATTAAATCTTAATTAAGCAAATTACATAAATAATTCTGGCAGCAACCACAAAACATTTTCCCTACACTTATGATTACATTTGTCAAAGCCAAATTGCATTGGATTACAACTTAGATGAACTATCTGCACACCACAAATAATTATGGAATGACAGTTTCTCACTGTGCCCAATATTAGTGATGTTTTATGGACAAGATATTACACAAAGCACATTATTTAAGTCTCTCAACATTAGAAATGAAAATCATCATTTGGTTTTATCTTGTTGCATGATAAAGCAGTTGAAGGTTGGTTTAAATACAAAGATTCACACTACTACTTAGCAGTGAAGGGCTGTTACTGCTTTGACCTGAGGAAACAGGAAGTGTGGGTGAGCAGACATGTTCAGAAGGAGAAAGGCACAACCATGTGTAAAAAGATGGGGTGTGAACATAAAGGAGAATTCTGGAATGGGGTGAATAATTCCTGCTTAAAAATAATGAGAAGGGGGACATTATCCCTCATTCCTCCCACCCCCATGCTTGCAACTATGTAGAAGTACTGCAAATGCATGTGGAAAGCACAGTTCCTGAGTTACATCTGTCAGACAAAACAAACAGGCAGTGCATAAAGTATAGCCTTTCATGTTAGAATTAGCATTACACCTGAGCTGAAGATTTGGAATGTACGTGGACAATAGGGTCTAGAACAGGTATGAGGAAATAAGTAATGCAGTAAACAGAGAGCACACGGCCCGATGTTGTTCAGTGGGAGTAAATGCGCTATGATTGGTTAACATGTAAAGGGCATTGTTTGTTCTAAGACACTTTTACATCAAAGGATTGCCATTAATAACAGATGGTCAATATTCCTCCTGTTGCTGACACTCTTTAATAGAAAGGATGTAACCTCTGGACGGTTTCAGAGACCCTGATTTTCATGGGTCTCACAAGCTGCTGTCAAGTCTCCACTCATATAACTAAATGTTCAGAACTGGCTTCCTTCTCTTTTACTTATGGGAATCATGGGTTTCTAGCCTCTGATGAGCCTTGATTGGATTGGAGTTAAGAAGTCAGATGAATAGGAGAGAGTGGAGCTCAAAAGGAGACCTGCAAGCTTGATATCCTGCTCCCTCAGGTGCTTTATGATTATTTGGAAGTGTCTTTAGTGTGTGTGCAAGCAAAGACCTTCAGGGTCCCTTTCTTAATGTTAACTTGTAAGGATAAGTTGATTGACCCTCTGTTCTTAGTGAGGAGCTCTCTCAAAGGGAATGTGAGTTGAAGAATTATGCTTTATAGGTATTATAGTCCCAGCTTCCCCCGTGATCCATTTGAGCATGTCTCCATGTGGCGTACAGGATTGGTGAATTTGCCATCTTTTTGTGAATTTTGATGGCTGTGAGCTTGGTCTCTCATATGTGATCGTACAGTTTTAAGTTATTAACTTCATAATAGCACAACAATTAATGTATTGCTTTTTAGAAGCGGTATTATTAATGGATGTGGTTTTAACGACTAATCTTTTTGGCTGTATTTTCATACCTATGAAATGGACAAGATACCTAAGCACAACAACATACATTTATATTGCTCTTTTCACATAATAAAATGTCCCAAGAATGTGTTGGATGTGAAGTAAAAGAGAAGGTAGGATACGTATCTCAAGACACAGTCAAAAATATGTGCATAGAGAAAAATCTTAAAGGTGGAGAGGAAGGGAACAAAATGTTTAGGAAGAAAATTCCAGAGATCATGAGCATGGTGGCTGAAGACTCTGACACTCGTGATGGAGCAGATGGAGGCAGGAAGCAAAATAGACCAGAATCACAAGAGTAGCATATGTGAGATGGAATGTGGATATGGAGAAAATGGCAGAGGTTGAGAGCAGCAAGGTCATTGAGGATTTGAAAGCCAAGATGATGACTTTAAAGTCAATGCACTGGGGTAGTATGAGCCAATGGAGGTCAGTGAAGACTGGGTGATGGTTACATGGGGCTCGATTTTAGGGTCAGGTTACCTGCGGGTTTCCAGCGGGGGGGCCCCGAAAATCCCGATCTCCGATCACGTGACCGGATTCGGACGAAATCCCGGCCACTTCCGGGTACCGCGCTGACGTGCGGGGCTGCGCGCGAAAGCCCCGCTGGTGGGAATCCCGCAGGCAATTAAAGCCAGCGGGGTTCCACTTGAGAGTACTTAACTTGCTCGTTGTGGTCAGTTAATGAGCTGAAGCAGCTGTCAAAAGAGGAAGTGTGGGATTTTAGGTTCAACGCAGTCAGTTTCCCACACTGGGGGAAACAGGACCCTTCAAACCAAGTGTGTTGCAGCCAGCAGCCTGTGGCAGGTGCCAAGGTGCGCTCCACGGGGGAGATCCCTCACCCACGCAGGAGGCCACCGCGTCACATAGGGCAACCCCTGCCCTCCACCAACCCCCGCCAAGCCAGAGGACAGACCGACACGAAACCGCAGCCCCAGTCCGAGGACCCACCCACCTACCCTGCACAACCCCTCACACCAACACCTGCCAGATGGGTGGTGCGTTGACATCGTCAGAGGACGAACAGGATGACCAGCCCCAGCAGCCTCGCAGTCCACGCCGTCCGCCTCGGAGAGGTGGGGCCCCCCAACACGGTGCTGCGGCACACCCACCTGCACAGCAGGAGGGAGGGCAACCGCAGAGAGAGATGCGTCGCAGGAGGCACTACCCTCCGCACAGGGTGTACAGAGCGAGGCTCAGCTTCATGGACCTCTCCGAGGAGCAGTGCATACGGAGGCTCAGAGTCAATCGCCAGGTAGTCGCTGACATCTGCAGCCTCCTTAACGACGAGCTGCTCCCTGATGGACCAAGCAGCATCTTCTTACCTGTCGCCGTCAAAGTCACCACTGCCCTCAACTTCTTCGCATCCGGTTCCTTCCAGGGTGCCACCGGGGACATCACCGGGGTCTGTCAGTCCTCTGCACACAAGTGCATAAGGCAGGTCACCGATGGGTTGTTCCGCAGGGCCTCCCACGACATCAACTTCGCCATGGACGAGCGCAGCCAGATGGAGAGGGCGGTTGGATTCCATGCCATGGCCGGCTTCCCACGGGTGCAGGGTGTAATCGACTGCACCCACATCGCAATACGGGCACCTCCGCATGAGCCAGGGCTGTTCATCAATAGGAAGGGGTATCACTCCATGAACGCCCAGCTCATCTGTGACCACCGCCAGAGATTCCTACACGTGTGCGCCAGATACCCCGGCAGCTGCCACGATGCCTTCGTCCTCAGGGAGTCCGCCGTCCCGCCCATCCTGCAGGCACCCAACGCCGGCAACGGCTGGCTCCTCGGCGACAAGGGGTATCCCCTCCACACGTGGCTCATGACACCTCTGAGGAACCCCATCACCGAGCCGGAGCGTCGGTACAATGACAGCCACACTGCTACCAGGTCTACAATTGAGCAGACCATAGGGCTTCTCAAGATGCGCTTCAGGTGCCTTGATCGTTCTGGGGGAGCGCTCCAATACACACCATTCAGAGTGGGACGAATCATAGTTGTCTGCTGTGCCCTGCACAACATGGCCCAACAGAGAGGGGTGCCGCTGGAGGAGGCCCCATCCACACCCGCCACCCACATTGAGGAAGGCGAGGGCGAGGAGGAGGAGGAGGAGGAGGAGGAGGAGGAGGAGGACGCGCCAGAGGATGTTGGACGACCCATGCGCCGAGCCGCGACTCACCGGGATGGTCGCCGGGCCAGGGACGCACTCATACGTCAACGATTCTCCTAGAGTCACACACTGCGAGGCGCTCGCATCTCCTCACCTGCACAGGCGAGCGGCCATACCAGCCCCCTCCACTGAAGAGTGCTGCCAGTAATCCTGCACCCACAGCAGTGTGCCCAATGGGTGGCAGCAGGTGTTCGCCGTCATGATGGCCTCCACGGAACGCAACTATTGCACAAGCCGCGGAAGAATGGACGAGAGGTGGCAGGAGTGGTGAGAATAGACTATTTAATATCTGGAATGTGGCATCATATAAGAAACAAAGTACAAAATAATAAACACCCTGGTGTATTCCCTTTGTGATTATAAGGCCTTTGCAATTCTTTTCCGGGAACCCCTACGTGGTGCTACCCCTGTGGCTCCAGCAGATGTAGTGGCAGGTTGCTCGTCTTCTTGCCTTGACCGGGTAGATGCTTTTGGCGGACGGCCCCTGGGTTTCGGTGCCCGTGAGGGCACCTCCACAGACTGCTCCTCCTGCACCGGGGCAGGGGCAGACTCGGCCACCTGGAGAGGAGGCACCATTGCGGGTACTGGTTGAGAGGTGGGCGACGGGTGGGACGTGGGGACGCTTTGAGAGGCGTCCCCGCTTCCATGTCCCCGGTCACCATCATCCCTCTCTTGGCCTCGGCCCACATCACCCCTTCCACCCTGCTGGACGGCAGTTTGGATGGCATGTGTGAGGCCTTGCAAGGCCACCCCTAGTGTATCCCTCAGCCTGTTGGTGGCGTCGGAATGTTGCTCACCCTGAATCCGTACAGACGTTGTGAGGGCCTGCAAGGACTCGAAGTGGAGCTGTGCGTGACGCTCGAGGGAGGCCAGCCTGTCCTCCACCGCAGACAGTCCCGCACCTACCCGCGACACTGTGTCGCCGGTACCCTCCTGTGCCTGCGCCACCAATGCCCACATGCAGGAGGTGGACTCCTCCATCGCCTGCGCTATTGTGGACAATGCGCGCGGCACCTCTGCCAGCACCTCAGCAATTAGCTGGTGGCCCTCGACGACTCTCCTTTTCTCTGGTGGCCCCCTGGGTTCAGCATCTGGGTCCGGCTGAGCAGAGCCTGGAGATGAGTGCTCCCTCCGTCGCGGACCCTCCGCGGCTGCCCCTGCCACCAGGGTCTGCTCATGCTCACTCGTGCGCAGTGACTCACCAAGTGCTACCCCAACTAGTTGGCGAGGGGGACCCACCGAGGTGCGTGTCTCTGCGCTGGTGGATGGTTGGCTCTGATGTGACGATGCACCCTCAGAGACCGCCATGTCCTCTGAGGAATCGCCCTCCACGCTCGCTTGACCCAAAGACGGACCTGCAAGAGAACAGAGGGCACTTTGAGGCATGTGGACCAACTTGACAGTGCGCCTGATGGCAGGTGATGAGACGGTAACTCGCGATCATGGGTGTTGAGTGTCAGCTTTCCCTTACCGGCCGTTTCGGCAGCGACACACTCGCCATCGGCCACCGACAGGCAATGTCGCGTGCGGGCGAGGTCGAGCGCCTCCACCTCTGCGTCGGTGAGCTCCACCACTTGCGGCGGCCCACCTCCGGTGCGTGCCCTTTCCCTATTGTTCTTGCTTCTCTTCTCCTGTGAAGGCAAAACACAGATGTGTGAGTGGGTGCGTCTTGCATCGTGAGACGCATCGAGCATCGGTGTGGTTGGGTTGAGCGTGGCGCGGAACGGATGGGAGGAAGCGTGGGACACGTGCCCATCCCATTGCATGGGGATTGGGGTGTGTGGTAGTGTTCGGGTGGGGTCAGGGACGGTGGGTACTTGCGTGCACGGCGAGGATGGTGAATGAGTGGCTGTGAGGATTGCTGATGGAGCGCAGTGGTGGCTGTGCAGGAGGGGGTTGTGATCTGCTTGGCGTGATGGTGGGGACGGGATGTGGGAGGGTGCGTTGGTGTACTCACCTTGCCAGACCTAGTCAGGTCATTGAAGCGCTTGCGGCACTGCTCCCAAGTCCTTGGGGTGTTGCCCCTGCTGCTCACCTCCGCCGCCACCTCTGCCCATGCCTTCCTGGTTGCGGCGGCAGGGAACTTGCGCCCATCTTCTGGGAAGAGTGTTTCCCTCCTCCTCCTCACGCCCTCCAGCTTCAGCTGCAGTGCCAGATCTGAAAAACGGGGCGCAGCCTTTCCCCTTTGTTGAGCCATTCTCCCAGACCTCTTGCTTGCAGCAGGAGGGGCTTTGGGAGACTGCCCCTTTAACTGGAGCTCCTACATCGCGTCGACGGTACTGCGCATGCGCAGCCGGCCGGCACGCAGCTGGGGAGCGCAGAACCCGGAAGCAGGGCTTAATGGGTCCAATTATCCCGCGATCGTGTGGGGGACGCACACAATTAGCCGTCCGCGTTTTCCATGCTCCCGGAGGACCACCCGCTGGGAACCCGCAGGCCTGCTAAATTCGAGCCCATGGACTTTGTGTGGGATAGGTTAGGAGCTGTGGCGTTCTGGATAAATTCGAGTTTGTACAGGGCAACTTTGGGGAGACCAACGGCCATAAGAAAAGCTAAAGATACTATGGGCTCTAAATTGGGCCATGTAGCACCTGTTGTGTAGGCGCTACGCGGACTCCTAAGGACCCAAAATGCACTCAGGAATGTACGCGTAAACTTCTAGCGTCACGTGTGCCGGATGCCATATTGGCAAAGGCATTCGCGCACGTGCAGATAACGAATGCTAGCAGCATGTAAAGTAGGAAGAATATGTGGTAGATCAGTGTGCAATGCTGATTTAAAAGGACAGATGCGATTTTGGAATTCAACGCTCCAGCCAATGCATTGTCTTAACCTCGCGCAGCTGAACAGCTCTTAAACAGCATGGAAAACCCTCCACCAGCGCTATTTAAAGGGATCATGCAGGAATTCAGGTTAGTTGCTGGATTATTGCTTCTGGCTGCTGATGCATTTGTATCTGTTTTTGGAGGTCTCCTATACTTGAATACCAGGACTAGGGGACATAGCCTAAAAATTAGAGCCAGGACTTGCAGGAGTGAAGTTAGGAAACGCTTCTACATGTAAAGGGTGGTAGAAATTTGGAATGCTGTTCTGCAAATGGCAGATGATGCTAGCTCAATTGTTCATTTTAAATCTGAGATTGATAGATTTTTGTTAACCAAAGGTATTAAGGGATATGGGGCTAAGGCGAGTATATGGAGTTAGGTCATGGATCAACCATAATTTCATTGAATGGCGGAACAGACTCGAGGGGCTAAATGGCCTACTCCTGTTCCTATCTTCCTATGTTCCTATAATAAAGTTTCAATACTCTACAGGGAGTGGGCTGGCTAGCTGATAGGCAACAGCAAGGGCACTGGTGGAGTGGCAGGGGTGGGACAGGAATGCTGTCATCCTGAGAGAACAGCAGGTTCATGTTCCATGGAGCCACTGCCACTTGCTGCCTCCTGTTATGCACCATCTTCTCCTGCAAGAAAGCGGGACGTATGTTGATGAGGGTCCTGCAGGATTTTTGGGTGATGTGGCTGTCATGGTTGAATAGCTGCCAGTGTGTGTGACCTGTGAGTTGTGGGTGTAAGGCTTGCAACAGTGGTAATGTGTGAGGGTGAAATGAAGCATCTGTTTGGAAGAGTTGAGTACTGATTGAAAGTGTTTGTTGGTATGTGGGTAATAGGGGGGGTGTAGTGTGTGGAGCAGTGGATGTGGCTTGTGGTGCAGTTGGTAGGAGATGCCACTTGACAGTTGACCTCACTAACCTTGGCCACATGTGTCAAAAGCATTGAACTTCTTCCTGCACTGCATCCATGTTCGTGCTACTATATGCCTGGCATTGACTTTGTACCCTACTGCCTCGGGAGCATATGTCCGAAGAGCCTCTTGCCCCACAGCGGATAAAGGATGTCCCTCCTTCTGTCCACCTCTTGCACCAAGGCCTCAGGTGCATCATCAGAGAACCTTGGTGCACGCTCTCTCGCAGGCTCAGTACAAACTCAGATCGGCAGATTGGAGGGGTTTGGCGTGCAGATCGGAGGATGTGGGATTTAGTACTGTGCAACCTTTATTAAATGTTTCAAAATAACTCAACAGTTTGTAAACATAGGGATGGCACCTGCAATTGTGTTTTACGTGTGCGATGTCTGATGTCCGTTCAGACTCTGAGCAGACCTGTGTCTTATATTTTGCAACTATCAGAGTCCTGCAAGCGTTGAGTAGACCAGTTGTTGCTTATTAATAATTCCAGAGATCCCATCATCACCTTGCAGCACAGATTCACTTCACAATTGACTTCCACCACTTCCTGCAGCCACACTGCACCTCCCCTTTAAGAGGTGCAGGCTACCTTTAAGCGGTGTTAGCCACTCCCGCTATCTGGACCTCCTGCTGGTGAGCAGCCACTCAACATCGCAGGCAGCGCGAGCTGGACGCAGCAATCACTGAAATCACCAGGCAGCACGAATGTTACATGCTGCCTGCATCTCAACGACCGGGCACGGTTTAATTGCGTACCGTGACCCCCGCGCCCAGTTTTGGGGATTATTCAATAGAACCCCCATAATGCTTATAAAGATGAATCTATAAAATCCGAATGGATCTGGTGCAGGGACTCACCCACTGCTGCAGAAATCAGGCCCGGGTTATTTTAAATCCTGGGCCTCATTAACATGCCACCGGTCAACTTTCTGCCTCGAATGGATAGGGGGTGGGTGGGAACTGGCTGCCAGTCTCCAGAAAATTGGACACTCCTGCTCCTTCTGGCCCCACAAAGGACAGCTAAAAAAAATTACCTGTTTGGGGCTCTTCATCTTCCTGGAAGGTCCTCGTAGAATGGTTTACGACACAGAAGGAAGCCATTCGGCCCATCGAGCCCGTGACAGCTCTTTGTAGGAGCAATCCAGTTAGTTCCATTCCCCCGCTCTTTCCCCGTGGCCCTGCAAATTTTTTCCCTTCAAGTATTTATCCAATTCCTTTTTGAAAGCCATGATTGAATCTGCTTCCACCATCCTTTAAGGCAGCGCATTCTAGATCGTAACCACTTGCTGCGTAAAAAAGTTTTTCCTCATATTGCCTTTGGTTCTTTTGCTAATCACCTTAAATCTGTGTCCTCTGGTTCTCGACCCTTCCGCCAATGAGGAATAGTTTCTCTTTATTTACTTTATCTAAATACTTCATGATTTTGAATACTTTTTTCAAATCTCCTCTTAACCTTCTCCTCTCTAATGAGAACAACCCCAGCTTCTCCAGTCTATCCATGTAACTGAAGTCCCTTGTCCCTGGAACCATTCTAGTAAATCTTTTCCATACCCCCTCTAATGCCTTCACATCCTTCCTAAAGTGCGGTGCCCAGAACTGGACACAATACTCCAATTTTTTTTTATAGAGGTTCAAAATAACTTCCTTGCTTTTGTACTTTATGGCCCCGATATTAGCAGGTAGGTGGGGTGGCAGCCGGGGGTGGGGGGCGATTGGGCCGTTTCTGACGCGATCGCACGTTGATTGATAATGGTTAACGTCCTCTCCGGGTTTCGCACCCGGCAGGCAGGCTGGCTGATTGACAGGCTGGCTGCCATCAGGGGCTGCAAGCGAGTGGGGGGGTGCGGGAAAGAGAGAGAGGGGTGAGAATGGAAGATCCGGCGCTGGACTGGAAGACTGGGGCGGTGGGGGGGGGGGGGGAGGAGAGGGGAAGATCGGAGGGGAAGATCGGGGGTGGGAAGGGGAAGATCGGGGGGGGGGGGGGGAAAGAGGGGAAGATCGGGGTGGGGGGGGGGGGGAAGAGGGGAAGATCGGGGGGGGGAAGAGGGAAAGATCCTGGGGGGAGAGGGGAAGTTCGAGGGGGGGAAGATGAGGGGGACATCGAGAGGGTGAAGAGGGGTTCATCGGAGCGGAAGACATGAGACATTGGAGCAGGTTTCAAACGTAGGTGCATTTAGTGTTTTCACTTCATTGCATGCTTTTTTATTTAATTTATTTTGTTTCTTGTTCCCTGATCCAGCGTGAATCTGAAGCGGTGGACAAGCAGCCCAGCTAAGTTAAAAATCTTTCAAATCCCTTCATCTGTCACAAGTAAAGTGCCTTAAGTACCTCAATGAGGTACATTTGGCTCTTTAACTGTCATCCCGCCAGCTTTAATTGCCGGCGGGACTTCTGTTTTCGGGTTGCCCACGAGCACACAGGTGGATCCCTGGGAAACTCGGAAGCCGGCGAGTTGGAGCCGGCTTTCGAACCCAAACGGGATTTGCGTGATCCCCAACGCACCCGCATTTGCATCCTAAAATCACCCCCTTTGTCTCTATTTATAAAACTCAGGATCACATATGCTTTTTTAACTGCTTTCTCAACCTGTCTTGCCGCCTTCAAAGACTTGTGCACATAAACCCCCAGGGCTCTTTGTTCCTGCATCCCCCTTAGAATTGTACCATTTAGTTTATATTGCCTCTTCTCATTCTTCCCGCCAATATGTGTCACTTTGTACTTCTCTCCGTTAAATTTTATCTGCCATGTGTCTGCCCATTCCACCAGCCTGACCATGTCCTCTTGAAGTCTATCACTATCCTCCTCACTGTTTACTATACTTCCAAGTTTTGTGTTATCTGCAAATTTTGAAATTGTGCCCTGTGCACCCAAGTCCAAGTCATTAATATATATCAAAAAAAGCAGTGGTCCTAGTACTGACCCGTGGGGAACACCACTGTATACCTTCCTCTAGTCCGAAAAACAACCGTTCACCACTACTCTCTGTTTCTTGTCACTTAGCCAATTTTGTAATCATGCTGACACAGCCCCTTTTATTCCATGGACTTCAATTTTGCTGACAAGCCTATTATGTGGCACCTTATCAAATGCCTTTTGAAAGTCCATATGCACAACATTAACTGCATTGCCCTCATCAACCCTCTCTGATACCTCATCAAAAAACTCAATCAAGCTAGTTGAACACGATTTAACAAATCCTTCATTAATCCACACTTGTCCAAGTGACTATTAATTTTGTCCTGGATTATTGTTTCCAAAAACTTCCCCACCACCGAGGTTAAACTGATTGGCCTGTAGTTGCCAAGTTTATCCTTACACCCTTTTTTGAACAAGGGTGTAACATTTGCAATTCTCCACTCCTCTGGCACCACGCCTATATCTAAGGAGGATTGGAAGATTATGGCCAGCACCTCTGCAATTTCCACCCTTACTTCCCTCAAGAACCGAAGATGCATCCCATCTGGACCAGGGACTTATCTACTTTAAGTACAGCCAGCCTTTCTAGTACCTCCTCATTCTCAATTTTTAGCACATCCAGTATCTGAACTACTTCCTCTTTTACTGTGACTTTGGCAGCATCTTCTTCCTTGGTAAAGACAGATGCAAAATACTCATTTAGTACCTCAGCCAGGCCCTCTGCCTCCATGCGTAGATCTCCTTTTTGGTCCCTAATCGGCTCCACCCCTCCTCTTAGTACCTGTTTACTATTTATATGCCTATAGAAGACTTTTGGATTCCCTTTTATGTTAGCCTCCAGTCTATTCTCATACTCTCTCTGGTGGGCAGGCTACAGTAGCTTCCCACTCAGGCCTGAGTTAAAACTGCAGTTGTGACCTGATCTGCATATTTAAAGAAGGACCCTGTTGGCTTTAGGCAGGTGGCTTACCCATCTGACCAGAAACCTGCATAAAAATCACAGTCGGTGAGATCCGAGCAACTCGAGGGTGGATAAGTAACCTGGACAATTTTAACTGCCCACTTGCCTAGCTTCCAGTTAGGGTTAGGGTTAAAATCACCCCCAATTTTTCACGGTCTCAGTAAATTGTTTAGCATCTGCTTATAATATCTTATCCTATATTGGTATGTGGAAACAAATTTTTCTTAAGCCATTAAAAGTGAGTGAGTGATTTAAAAAAAAACTTTCTACCATGAGATTTTTAGTCATTGCAAATACTTATTACATTATTATATATTACTTGAAGTAGCAACTGAAATGTAAGGATTTGTGAATATGCTAGATATCTGACAGATGAACTGCAGTTACTATCTTTAAATACAGTTACCTTCGGGAACTAATTAGTGCTATCAGTATTTTCTAAGTAATGCAAAACAATGCCAGCAATACAGACCTGGTCATGGAGATCAATGAATGTTTCCTAAAGTCTTATCCTGCATAGATCTGCAGCCGACTGAGAACAGGATTTAATCTAGCAGTAATTAACCAGCTATCTGATGCAGTTTAAAGAGACGTTGGTCATTCTAAATGTTCAGCACTGATCACAATGAACTGAGTAAGAGTCAAGAGAACTGCAAGGATATCTGAAATACAGTATAATCCATGGCTGTGTCACATATTGGACTTTCACATTCAATATGTTTGAATGTGTCAGCAAATAACAGGTATCAGTAGGAACATGCTGAATGATAAAAGTATGACAAATGGCCAACTGAAACTCAGTACCACAGTGCGGCCACAGGTGAGAACTTATCGAAGGCTTGCATATGTGCTAAAGGCTACAGATTACTGCAATATTGGTGGATAAATGCGAATGGCATTTGTGTGACATTCCTCTAAAATAAACAGGCTGGCACTTTAGTTAAAACAGCAGGCAGAGAAATGTCAAAAAATTGCATTATGCATTTGTCCTCTATCATCAACAGAATTTCTAGTCTTAAATTCTGGCATTCATAACAATGAATGTGAGAAGAAACATCTAAGCCTGTCCTTCACTTATGCACTCAACTCCACCCTCAGTACTTCAGCATCATTCATCAACTTCAAGAAGAACCTCCACAGACTGCTAAAGAAAAGAATGAAACTGGATATCGCCAAATCTTCTTCTATAATTGCTGGGTTTCTAGGCCCTTAGTTTAAGGGATTTGAATTTCTAGGAGATGTTGGGTTTAAAGGGGTTGTTCAGCAATATCTGTCTGATTTGATCTGCGAGTTGATAAACTCTTCCATGCAGTACGCCCAGGAGATGAACAAGATCCATTTTGAAGTCACATTCAATAATCAGGAAAAATACACACATGTAAATACACTTCCACTTTGGTTCAGTATTACATATAAACAACATGCAATTGGTAAGGTGCTAGCGCCATGAAAACTGAATTAGATGATTTGTTTAACAGTCCCATGATTGGTGCCATATTATGACTGAAACAGGATGAGCTCACTATTGGACAGCTGCTACGCCAAGAAGAAATTTTCTGTCACTTAATCACAGAACCTAATGTTCAATGAAATAATTTTGTAAGGCTGAAACTACTGACATTAAGGACAGAGCTAGATACAACTCACCTAGATACTAAAGCCTTCCTTCAAGTGAATGAGAATCCCTACGTGGTCAGTTTTTAGTAAAATATTAAAATGCCTACGTGGCAAAGAAGCAGAATGCAAAATGGTTAGAAAGGGTTAATTAGTTAGTAACTGAGATTGATACAAGTGGCCTGGCCCTCCTGCTGGGCCATATGTTTGCTTAGTCAGCAGGCCTGCATTGTCTTATCAATGATAGGTCTTTGATGTGAGTCAAGGACTGGTCTGAATGTCTCCATGTTTATGGCAGATCAATATAGGGAACGAGCTTAGCCAAAGTTGAAAGACATTCCAGGTTGGGAGATAAGGAACAGAAGGAACAGGGAAGAACATTCTAAGTTGGAAAGTGAGGAAGTTATCCCCTTTGATGTCTAACAGCAGCATGATCAGCACATGGACGATTTATGATTGGCCGGAAATAATGTAACCTCGCATGGCAACCTATGCCCGGCTTATGATTGGTGTTGACCCTCGTTAAGTATGTTCCAACCCTATTGATTTGTATAAAAACGTGTGGATTTCTGTATGTTTTTGTTCTTGCTCTGCCAGCATAGAGGGACTCTATCAGGAGTCCAAATCAATGCTGCAGACTAAGAACCCTGCTATTAAAGATGTGTTGAACTTTAAAATGTATTCGACTTCAGTTATTACTGAACCAGACTGAGGGGAAAGAATCCGGATCGTCATGAATACCAAAAAAATCACCTGTGATACTGTTGGGTTGAGGGATATTTTTGAAAAGAGTGGTGAAGAATCTAATTGTGAGATTGTTGCTGTTGTATCCTGTGTTCAGACCGATGGAGAGTTGTGACTTGCAAGATAGACTCTGATTGATGAGCTTAGTCTGAATACAATAGCCAAGGGACTTCTAAAATAATCCCTTCTTAGGCCAGAGTTTGCGCCTTTTGAAGAGCAAAGCTTGAAGTCCAAGAGGAACGGCAGTCAAAATAAAACCAGGAATTGTGCTTTAGCATGCCAATACTCCAACCACTTGAGTAAGTGAAGTTTATAGAAGTGGGCTGGCTGACAGACTTTGAGATAATAACTTCAAGTTCATGATTGCTTCTTGTAAATTGTAAAGTGAGTGTTGTGTGGTGGGTTAACTAGCTTGAGTCAATCAAGATCTAAAGTTACTTACTTGCTAAAACTGTTACATAAGAAATTGACTTCAGCTGCCACTATACTGCAGGGATTAGCTTTAGATTAATTAAGGCAATGAGAGACTCCAGTTTGTGTAAAATTGTGGGGTTCATCAGATTGGGATGTCAAGATGTTATATGTTATAAGTATGTTTGTAATGGGATAGAAGGAAAAACTGCAAATACTGGAAACTGAAATAAAAGAAGAAATACTGGAAATACACAGCAGATACATCAGCATCTGTAGAGAAAAATGGATGGGTTCACATTTTGAGAGCTTTCATAAAGTGTCACAATTAGAGTTCTGAAAAATAATCTACATGTGAAACATTAATCTGTCTTTTTTTCTTTTCAGACCCTGATGTACCTCATGTGTTTCCAGCATTTTTTGTTTATATGTTTGTGAAGACAGTAACTTTTATTAGACAAAAATAAGGTGTTGACACACAAATGTAAGGAAAATGAGATAGCACAATTTCAGGTGTCAAACCGAGTAATTGCATCTAAAAACAAAGCAACAGAACTTTGAATTTTTATCAGCAATGAAAATAAATCATCGGTGTATTAAAAAAGCAAAATGGCTGTGGCAATATTCTTTGGAAATGTTCTATTTTATTCAAAAGTCAAATTCTGAATATTTGACTACCATATTCCACTATTATTGATAAGTTAAACTTAACGTCCAATTTTGAAAGGGGTTTGTGACTCCATAAGTATACTCCAACTTCTGCAATTTGAACAAATTTATCCATTAATATTCCCTTTGGAATCTTTGCAGCTGTGTGAAATTTTTAACAAGTTTGGGTCATTGATCCAAAGGCCACTGTGAATTTTGTTGGGCAGGAACAGGCTGACACAAAAACTATAGTTTCCAATTGAGTAATTGCTTGGCCTTCCTCATTAAAACATCTTGTAAGAAATGGCCATAATGCCGGTGAGAATGTTTTTTTTATTCGTTCATGGGATGTGGGTGTCACTGACAAGGCCAGCATTTATTGCCCATCTCAAACTGCCCTTGAGAAGGTGGTGGTGAGCAGCCTTCTTGAACCGCTGCAGTCCATGTGGTGAAGGTTGTCCCACAGTGCTGTTAGGTAGGGAGTTCCAGGATTTTGACCCAGTGACGATGAAGGAACAGCTATGTATTTCCAAGTCAGGATGGTGTGTTACTTGAAGTGGAATGTGCAGGTCGTGGTGTTCCCATGCACCTTGTCCCTTGTCCTTCTAGGTGATAGAGGTCGTGGGTTTGGGAGGTGCTGTCGAAGAAGCCGTGACGAGTTGCTGCAGTGCATCTTGTAGATGGTACACACTGCAGCCACTGTGCACCGGTGGTGGAAGGAGTGAATGCTTAAGGTGGTGGATGGGGTGCCAATCAAGTGGGCTGCTTTGTCCCAGATGATGTCGAGCTTCTTGAGTGTTGTTGGAGCTGCACTCATCCAGGCAAGTGGAGAGTATTCCTTCACACTCCTGACTTGTGCCTTGTAGATGGTGGAAAGGCTTTAGGGAATCAGGAGGTGAGTCACTCGCCACAGAATACTTAGCCTCTGACCTGCTCTTGTAGCCACAATATTTATGTGGCTGGTCCAGTTAAGTTTCTGGTCAATGGTGACTCCCCAGGATGTTGATGATGGGGGATTTGGTGATGGTAATGCCGTTGAATGTCAAGGGGAGGTGGTTAGACTCTCTCTTGTTGGAGATGATCATTGCCTGGCACTTGTCTGGCGCGAATGTTACTTGCCACTTCTCATCCCAAGCCTGGGTATTGTCAGGTCTTGCTGCATGCGGGCTCAGACTGCTTCATTATCTGAGGGGTTGAAAATGGAACTGAACACTGTGCAATCATCAGCAAACATCCCCATTTCTGACCTTATGATGGAGAGAATGTCATTGATGAAACAGCTGAAGATGGTTGGGCTGAGGACACTGCCCTGAGGAACTCCTGCAGCAATGTCCTCGGGCTGAGATGATTAGCCTCCAACAACCTTGTGCTAGGTATGACTCCAGCCACTGGAGATTTTTCCCCTTGATTCCCATTGACTTCAATTTTACTAGGGCTCCTTGATGCCGCACTCGGTCAAATGCTGCCTTGATGTCAAGTGCAGTCACTCTCACCTCACCTCTGGAATTTAACTCTTTTGTCCATGTTTGGACCAAGGCCGTAATGAGGTCTGGAGCCGAGTGGTCCTGGCGGAACCCAAACTGAGCATCGGTGAGCGGTTATTGGTGAGTAAGTGCCGCTTGATAGCACTGTCGATGACACCTTCCATCACTTTGCTGATAATTGAGATTAGACTGAGGGGGCAGTAATTGGCCAGATTGGGTTTGTCCTGCTTTTTGTGGACAGGACGTACCTGGGCAATTTTCCACTTTGTCGAATAGATGCCAGTGTTGTAGCTGTACTGGAACAGCTTGGCTAGAGGTGCGGCTAGTTCTGGGGCACAAGTCTTCAGCACTACACCCGGGATGTTGTCGGAGCCCATAGCCTTTGCTGTATCCAGTGCACTCAGCTGTTTCTTGATATCACGTGGAGTGAATCGAATTGGCTGAAGACTGGCTTTTGTGATGGTGAGGATCTCGGGAGGAGGCCGAGATGGATCATCCACTTGGTACTTTTGGCTGAATGTAGCACACAGTGTTGTATTTGTCGTATTAATCATTCATTTAAATAAGGCAGTTTCATAATCTTGCACTAATTCCAGATTTCTTTTTTCCAAAAGTCAAGGTAAACGATCTAACATTTTAATAAGACTACTTCCAAATCAAGCATGGAAACACAAATGAGAGACTCTTTCACAGCTAAAAGAGTTTCATTTCTGCTTTTCACATTATTTTCAAACCCAATTTTTCAAATACAGTTCGTACCAGGAATAACCTCACCTATTATATTTTTAATAAAATGTACTTTACTTCAAATCCCACAAAGTCTCGCTCCATTATTTCACAGGATTTCTTTGCCCAGCCAACACAATCTCACTCGCCAACTCTTTTCCTGGTAAGTTCAAACCCATAACTTGGCTAAGAAGATCCTCAATGTCAATGCAGATGTAACATTAAGAAAAAGCAACATCAGCAAAGTACCAATGTCAGCAAATGCCAAGTATTAATATTACAGCTGAAAGACATTTATAAAAAATATTGTCAGTATGTGATGGACTCAGGCTCCCTCCTTCATTATGTTGTAAAATATTTCTATTTATATCTGTTTGAATCAACCTGGCATGGATTCAGAAGAGGAAGATCCTCCCTGACCAACCTCCCTGATTTCTTTAAGGAAGTGACAACTCAAGTGGACTGTGGTAAAGGCTACAACATTGTAGACTTAGTTCCCAAAAGGCATTTGATGAAGTTCTACACAAAGGCTGCTAGTTCAGCTCAAAGCTGTGACAATTTTGGATAAAACTTGAGAATGTGATAAGAATTTGGCTGAAGTTAAGAAAACAACAGGGGCATGAGTTTAACTCGGAAAAACAGGTGGGTTGATGGCGGGGGGGAGCAGTAAAAAAATTTTAAACTTAAAACCCGCCCCCAACCCGCCTCCAACCCGCCCATTTCCGGTTTTAATGGAGGCGGGACGAGGGGCGGGCAACCAATCCTCTCTCAGGAGGCGGGTTGGTCATTAAAAGCTTTCAAGGAGGCTGCGGACATCCATTTTTTCAGATTTTTTGTTTTTAACTCCTGGGGGCTGGGATTCCCGGGCCTTCTACTTCACGCCACGTGATAGGAGGCGAGAAGGCCTGAAACAGCAGGTAAGTGCCTTTATAGCACAGCTTGTGGGCCCGGAGGAGCAGGAGTGCTCCCCCCAGGCCCAACAAGCCTACCTGCAGCGACCACGCCCACAATCTCCGGCCCCCACTACAATCTCCGACCCCCCCCCAAGATCTCCGACCCCCCTCACGATCTCCAACACCACCTCACAATCTCCGACCCCTCATCACGATCTCCAAAGCCCTCACCATCTCCGAATCCCCCCTTCATGATCTCTGAGCATCGCCACATGATCTCCGACCTCCCGACAATCTCCGACCCCCTGCGATGACCCCTGACCTCGACCCCCCCAAAACAGAACCCCCCCATGACCCCTGATGACGAAGCCCCCATTGACGGAGCCCCCTGATGACTGAACCCCCGATGACTGACCCCCCTGCGATGACTCCCGATGACAGCCCCCCCCCCCGATGAACCCTGATGACTGAGCCCCCGATATCTGACCACCCCTCCCCGCCACGATGACTGACCTCCCCGCTGACCCCGGATGTCTGACCTCCTCCGATGACTGACCCACCCAATGACTGAGCCCCACCCAATGACTGAGCCCCACCCAATGTGCCCCGACCCCAGACTCTGACACCCCGACAATCCGCCCCCCACCCCCATCGTAGACTTACCTGCTCGCATCCACTTCCTTCCTCTTCTCCCATCTGACTGAGGCTAGCCTGTCAATCAGGTTGGCCTGTCGGGCGGGAAACGGTTAAAAATAAAGACGTCCTTTAGTCAAAATCGTGAGAACATCTGGGAAATCCGTACTTCCAGATTTTCCGTCAGGAATTCCACCCCCCGCCCCCTTCCCGGCTCCCCAATAAAACTATGCCCCAGGTCTTTGTTAGAGGAAATAGGTCAGAATGGGGGGCTGTACTGAGTGGGGTGTCCGAAGGCACTGCATTGGGACCACAACTGTTTCTATTTTACATTAATGACTTAGATTCATAAACCCAATGCAAATTGGACAAATTTGCAGATGATACGAAATTGAAAGGGGCAATGGAATCAAGTAAGGCAGCTCAGAAATTATAGAAAGAATTGGACAAATTACGTAAGTGGGCTGAACAAAGACAGATGAAATGTAATGCAGATGAGGGTAAAATACTCAATAAGGAAAATGGATGATACATAGGGGTAGAAATTGAACTTGGCCCTTTTTCAGGCCTGAAGCGATCGGCATGCACCTAGTGTGTGCCAGAAGCCAGAGACTCACCCATGTGAACCATTTGGACCGGCTACCTCACCAGCAGTGGCACTAAAGTAAGTCGAGATGGGGGGTGGGAAGGAGAACGGAAGTGGGTGTTGCGCGGGCCGACAGCAGCCAGCAGTAGTGCTGTGGAGCCAGGAGGAGCACTCTTGCCCTCAGCTCCACACAAAGGTGAATTTAAAAAGATTTGCTTACCTATTTAGTGGCAACCTCCAGCAGTCCCTTTAAGGACCATTAATTAGGCTGCACTAGGAACCAAAATCTGAGCGTAGCATGCCCATCTCCTGCTCCAGTCCGCATTGATAATTTCATGGAAAGGTTCATAAACAGGTGTTTGGCCGCTCATTTACACATTTAAGGGGCTTAATGCCTATTTTAGCCGCCACCAGAGACGCTGAATATCGCCTGATCCAATTTGTAGACGGACGTGTTTCACATGCCCCAAAATTTGTCGTTTTTGGCCCTGTTTTCTGCTCAGATTTCTCTCCTGTATATCCCATAAATGGTGTTGAAATAGCTAAGGATGAAATTTAAAGAGACCTAGGTGTCTCAGTAGACTCAACTCTCCACATGTCCAACCAATGCAGAGCAGGAATCAACAAAGCCAATGGAATGATCAACTACATAGTCAAAATGGTAGAATATAAGTCAGATGATCTGGTTGCGAAGAAACACGGAAAACATCCAGCTACTGAAGGTAATGCAGAGAATAGCGAGGAGGCAGATATACGTTGTTAAAGGTGTGAGTTATGAGGAATGGCAGCTGAAACTTGTTTCTTTTAGCCTGAAAATGAGGAGTCTGAGGTGTGACCTTATAGGGGTCTATGATAGTTAACAATATGGAAAAGATAAATCCGGAATACTATTTTAAATTAAATTACAACTGTAGGACAAGTAGACACAGGTTCAAACCAGTAAAAGATAAATTTAGGACTGATATCAGGAGGTTCTTCTTCACATAAAGAGTGATTAACACTTGGGATGGACTTCCAGACAGAGGAGTGGATGCAAAAAACATGGATTCATTTAAGAAACTATTGGATGCAACAATAGGGGTAACTAGGGTTTTTTTTGGGTCGGTGAATTAAGATAGACCAAATGGCCTTCCTCATCTGTAGTTACCTTGTAATCTGATGAAGCAATACTATAGTTCTTGCAATGCTTGGGGATTTTTAAAATAAAACCATTGGTTTTGACCAAAAAGATTTCCTTTGTTCTTTGTTGTGAGAGACTTTGATACAAACGAACATATAGGGCCCGATATTAGGAGGGAGGCGGGTTGGCAGCAGGGGGTCGACTGGGCGCGTGGGTAACGCGCCCAGTGAAATTTGGGATGCTCCACACGCGATCGCAGCCTAATTGAAGGCACTTATCATGGCTTCCAGGTTTCCCCTTCCAGACCTGTGCAGCGGGCGCACTGCGCACCCGCATCACAGGCTGTCAGCAGGAGGAGCCCTATTTAAAGGGGCAGTCCACCAATGCTCCTCCTGCAGCAAACAACCAAATTGGCAGCATGGAGCAGCCCAGAGGCAAGGCTGCTCCAAGGTTCTCAGACTCCTCACTCCAGGTGCTGCTCGATGAGGTCAGGAGGAGGAAGGAAACGTTTTTCCCAGCGGACGGGAGGAAGTGGCCTGCCTCTGCCACCAAGACGGTCTGGCTTGAGGTGGCAGAGGTCACCAGCATCAGTAACATCTCCCGAACTTGGGTCCAGTGCAGAAAGCGCTTTAATGACCTTACCAGGTCAGCCAAAATGAGCATACTTACGCATTCTCCCACACTCCATCTTCCACATCACCTCCACCACCACACAACTTCTTCTGCACTGCCATCACAATGCTCTTGCATCACTCCTCACATCCACTCAGCCATCATCCTCACCTTGCCTGCACTTACTCACCGCCCCAGTTCCCATTCAAACACCACCACGCAACCCAATCCTCATACATTCTCATGGCTATGTCTCACACGCACCCTCCCATGCATTTCCCTCACGCTCACCCCCACCCACACCAATGCATGCAGCGGGTCACTATGCAACCATCACTCAATCACGCCTCTCTGTGTTTTGCCTTGATAAGAGAAGAGATGCCAGAAGGCCCAGGAGAGGGATGATGGCAAAAGGGGACATGGAAGTGGGGACGCACTCAAAGCGCTTCCACGTCTCACCCATTGCCCCCCTCTCAACCAGTGCTGCCTCCTCTCCAGGTGGTCGAGTCTGCCCCTGCACAGGTGCAGGTGGAGCAGTCTTTGAAGGGGTCCTCACGGGCACCGAAACCCAGAGGGCATCTGCGCAAAGCATCTCATCAGTCAGGGCATGGAAAAGAGGGGTAGCACCACGTAGGGGTTCCCGTAAACGTAAGGCGAAGGTTTTGTGAGCACAAAGGGGATGCACAAGGGTGTTTGACGATTTGTCATATTTTTTATTTGTGTTTGTTTTCTTTCACATTCACAATAAATCTTATTATTATCACCACTACTGCCACGTCTTGCCCATTCTTGACTGGCTTTTGCAATAAGTCCTTTTCATGAGGTTCACCATGAACACGCACACTTGATGCCACCCACTGTTTTGTGCAGGGGCGGGGGAGGGGGCTGGTGTGGCCGCATCCTCTGTCCAGGTGATGAGGGCTGGACTCTTCACACATTCTGATGTTAGGAGAACCATTCACATATCAGTGACTCCCTGGCCTCACGAGCAGCCAGGTGAGCCGCTGTTCTGCCCATGGGTTGCTCCTTCTCTTCCCCCTCCTCCTCGGCCTCCTCCTCCTCCTCAATATGGGTGGCAGATGTGGATGGGGCCTCCTCCAGCGGCAACCCTCTCTGTTGTGCCGTGTTGTGCAGGGCACAACAGACGACTATAATGCTCCCCACTCTGTCTGGTGCGTATTGGAGCGCTCCCCCAGAACGATCAAGGCACCTGAAGCGCATCTTGAGCAGCCCGATAGCATGCTCAATTGTAGACCTGGTAGCGATGTGGCTGTCATTATATCGACGCTGTGGCTCGGTGGTGGGGTTCCTCAGAGTTGTCATAAGCCATGTTGCAGGGGGTATCGCTTGTCCCTGAGGAGCCAGCCCTTGCAGGTGTTGGGTGAGTGGAAGAGGGGCGGGACGTTGGACTCCCAGAGGATGAAGGAATCGTGGCAGCTGCCAGGGTATCTGGCACACACGTGAAGGAATGTCTTGCAGTGGTCACAGACAAGCTGAGTGTTGATGGAGTGATAGCCCTTCCTGTTGATGAACAGTCCTGGCTTGTGTCGAGGTGCTCGTATTGTTATATGGGTGCAATCGATTACACCCTGCACCCATGGGAAGCCAGCCATAGAATGGAACCCCACTGCCCTCTCCATCTGGATGAGGTCATCCATGGGGAAGTTGATATAGTGCGAGGCCCTGCAGAACAAGCCGTCGGTGACCTGCCTTATGCACTTGTGTGCAGACGACCGAGAGGCCCCGGTGATGTCCCTGGTGGCACTCTGGAAGGATCCGGATGCTAAGAAGTTGAGGGCAGTGATGAATTTGACAGCGACAGTTAAGAAGATGCCGCTCGGTCCATCCGGGAGCAGCTCGTCATTAAGGAGACTGCAGATGTCCGTGACTACCTGGCGACTGACTCTGAGCCTCCATATACACTGCTCCTCAGAGAGATCCAGGAAGCTGAGCCTCAGTCTGTAGACCCTGTAGTGCCTTCTGCGACGCATCACTCTCTGCGGTTGCCCTCCCTCCTGCTGTGCAGGTGGATGTGTCACAGCACTGTGTTGTGGAGCTCCACGTGTCAGAGGTGGACGGTGTGGCCAGCGAGGCTGGTGATGCTGTTCGTCATCCGAGGAGCTCATGACTGCAGCTACGGCGACCCCCATCTGGATGATGTACATTTGAGGGGGTCCGCAAGGTAGGTAAATGTGTCTGCACACCGGAGTTGAGGTTGCAAGTTGGTGAATTTTAGTGTTAGGAGGAGGGTAGTGCAGGCCAAACTTTGTCCAAAGTGACAGAGTTGTCTCCTGAAATGAGTGAGGGTCTCCCCCACCACACCTGTCAAATGGACCTTTGCAGCTGCCACAGGCTGATGGCTGCAACACATCCATTTCAACTGGAAGTGTTTCCCCCAGTACGGGAAACAGTCCCAGTTGACCTGAAAATCCCACCCCTCCTAAAATATCCTACAAATCAGGTCTCCTAATGACCTGAAGTATCCAATTAATTGATTTAAGTGGGATCCCGCCGGCATTAATTGCCGGTGGGAGTCCCGCATGCGGGGGCTGCACACGCATCTAAGAGCGTCATTGGGGAACCCTGAAGTGGGCGGGTTTGAGCCAGGCTCCGCACCCGCCCCGGGAATCCCCAATTTTCGGAGCCCACCCGTCACGGGACATCAGAAAATCGAGCCCATAATACTGGATGGAGAAGATGCAAGTAAATTGTTTGTTACTGCATAGCCATTAAAGGAGGCATGATACCAGACAAAATTCCAATAGGCTTTGTTTCAGATTTGAACTAATAAACAACTCATCACATGATGAGGGGTGCTTTCCTCTTCCCATCCAACAGGGGGTAGAAATGATTAATATTGATCACCGGCCTGCTGAGAATGGATTTAGGTTTTCTAGAAAGATATTTGACAATACACAAGATCTCAAGGTAACTACAGATGAGGAAGGCCATTCAGCGCATCTTAATACATCCATCCAAAAGCTTCCTGCAGTTCACTCATTTCTGCATCCAATTTTTTTTATTTAGATGATTCCAGGGTTTTCAACTCCACTACTCCAGCAATCCGTTCTTTGGGAAGATCACTCTTTGTATGAAGAGGAATTCCCTGATATCAACCTTAAATTTAGCTTTTTCTTATTTGAACCTTTTCTTCCTGTCTCAATGTCGCCAGCATCAGTTTAAATAATTCTATTTTTTTTATTTGTTCACGGGATGTGGGCATCGCTGGCAAGACCAGCATTTATTGCCCATCCCTAATTGCCTTTGAGAAGGTGGTGGTGAGCCGCCTTCTTGAACCGCTGCAGTCCGTCTGGTGAAGGTTCTCCCATAGTGCTGTTAGGTAGGGAGTTCCAGGATTTTGACCTCGCGACGATGAAGGAACGGCGATATATTTCCAAGTCACGATGGCGTGTGACTTGGAGGGGAACGTGCAGGTGGTGTTGTTCCCATGTGCCTGCTGCCCTTATCCTTCTAGGTGGTAGAGGTCGCGGGTTTGGGAGGTACTGTCGAAGAAGCCTTGGCGAGTTGCTGTGGATCGTACACACTGCAGCCACGGTGCACCGGTGGTGAAGAGAGTGAATGTTTAGGGTGGTGGATGGGGTGCCAATCAAGCGGGTTGCTTTGTCCTGGATGGTGTCAAGCTCCTTGAGTGCTGTTGGAGCTGCACTCATCCAGGCAAGAGGAGAGTATTCCATCACACTCCTGACTTGTGCCTTGTGGATGGTGGAAAGGCTTTGGGGAGTAAGGAGGTGACTCATTCGCTGCAGAATACCCAGCCTCTGACCTGCTTTTGTAGCTGCAGTATTTATATGGCTGGTCCAGTTAAGTTTTTGGTCAATGGTGACCCCCAGGATGTTGATGGTGGCTATTTCTAGTGGTGGCTTTCCCAGTTCCTGTTAATTTCTGAAATGTGTTTGAATATGAGGCTTAAATTGGTCTGCCTGCTAATTTAGCATGTGCAGTCAATCCCTCCCACCTCATAGACCTGGAATCCTGGACATCAGTCCCTATATGTTTTGCTTTGGAGATAAAGAACAGATTAAAAAAAATATATATACACAGTTCATGTTGGGACTGCTTTAAAATTATTTGATTTTTATTATTATTTTGAACTGCAATGTGGTGAAGGGGAAAACTTATTTAGTCCCAAGGAGAATATTGCACCTCTTTTTTCAGGCAACTGGGGAAACTGTGTTTTCTGTAACATACTTTAGGTCATCATCAATATAAACCTCTGCACAGAATGCTGCCTCCAGGCATCTACGTTAAAAAAGGTCAAATAGGAATGAAGAGCAGCAGAGACGCCTGTAAAGCACTTAGAATGATTCCCCTAATTGCTTACTGGGTAAATGCACTGCTGATTGTACAATTGAGCTGTAAGGTCCCAGCTTCAATCCACGTTAGCGGATCACAGACAGGTGTTGGAAGGGACACTACTACTGGCTACATTGTTCGTTGCCTGGGGAAGAACCAGTTTGGATTCCTGTTCTATTCAATGGCCATTTTTTTTCTTTCATTCATGGGATGTGGGCGTCGCTGGCAAGGCCAGCATTTATTGCCCATCCCTATTTGCCCTTGAGAAGGTGGTGGCGAGCTGCCTTCTTGAACTGAGTGGCTTGCTAGGCCATTTCAGAGGGCAATTAAGAATCAACCACATTGCTGTGGGTCTAGAGTCACATATAGGCCAGACAAGTAAGGATGGCAGGTTTCTTTCTCTAAAGGACACTGGTGGACCAGATGTGTTTTTTTTGATAATCCAGTCGTGTCATGGGTCACCATTACTGATATTAGCTTTTTATTCCAGATTTTATTTAATTAACTGAATTTAAATTCCCCAGCTGCCATGGCAGAATTTGAATTCATGCCTCCAGATTATTAGTCCAGGCTTCTGGATTACTAGTTCAGTAACATAACCACTATGCTACCGTATGCTGCTACGAGGTATGCATGTATGGATATTAGAAGAGGGCAGGATCCGGCTTGGCTGTATGGGCCTCCTTTATTGAACACTCATTGTCAGGGCTCACACATAAGGAATCACCACCTGGGTACTGTACTGGAGGTCTGCCTCCACCTGTATATTCATATGGCAGTTAGGATTTTAAGGCAAGGAGGGGGTATAACTGGGAGATGGGGGGAAACATTTAGTATCACATCTCAGTCTAAACCACCTTAAAGCTAGTATGGATGGTTAATAGGAAGGACCTAAAATGTCAGTCAGTATGTATTTCTAACCTATTAGGATTTTTGGAGTACTCTACAATTAGTCACACTAATCTTTGAAATTTATGCACATTCTGTTATTAAGAAACAATTACAATTGGTTTCTATAATATTTATAGATTGATATAAATTCAGACAACTCATCTGTGTTTACCAGAATAATTTGGAAATATCCAGGAGACCCTCTCTCTACTCTTCCTGCTTGTGTTGCCTCTGTTGTGTGTTATTTCCAATAACTGGCTGAATTTATTTACTTTTGACTCTCTGGTGATGATTAATCTCATCTTTGTCAGCTGCAGGAAAAAAAAACTTCAGCACTTCCCTCTCATCATAAATAAAACAAGAACCAAATTTCAGAATGCATGCTTACTTACTTGTGTGACATTTGGCTACCATCAATTTTTTATGTCTCAAATTTAGTTTTAGAACAATCATTTGGGAAAAAAATGTCAAGAGTTTTGCACAAAACCTTTAGCTTACTGTAGGAATCACTAAATGCCTCCAGGGCCTGCATCAGTATTTCAGTGTGGGTACACGCACAGTAATCACTCTCAGCTCTAAACGCAACGGCATTCTTCTATGCCCTCTCCTTTCAGTAACACCAATAATCTTACTTTGTTGTATGACAATGAAAAATAAGTACCTGCTTCGTTCATTTCTTTTATAACAAATACAGACACCTCCCTATTATTCGCAGGTTAGGCTCTTTGTTAGTCAGATGAAAGTTGCAGAGTTTATTGAAATATTCCCAGCCTTCTATTCTTGACAGCCCTAGATAATTATGTTGTGAATAAGTTAACTCCAACCAGTATAAATGGAGAGTTTAGAATGTTAATTATCTGTCTCTACAGTTATGAGCGTAGCGGGTTTATACATATATATATATATAGATATATATCCATAGACCATAGAAAACAAGGAAATGATCTGTGGGCTCAGGATTATTCAATGTAGATGCTGAGGGAAGTGAAACGGAAAACAATTATCTGCAACTTCCTCTTAGAAAGGAAAGTGTTTTGGGGTAAAACGCAAACATTTATCAGTCTTTGAAGGGCAGAGGAAACAGGAAGCAGGTTGCTGTTGCATTCTCCGAAGTAATTGGTTATTATAAGGAGTAAAAAAATACATTTAATGTCATAGCATAGTAAAAAGGCACTTTTGTTGTAACAAGGAAGAAAACTTTAGGCTCTGGACACACATTTGGTTTGACGGAGTATCTGCACCTTCTGTTCTTTTACTTTCAAAAAGGTAAGAGATTCATTATTGCTCTATTATTTGTATTTGCTACAGACAAATCTCAGGCGTATAGTCCACCTGGACTGAGTTAACACAATTCTTATTATTTAGTGTACCCAGCATAATTACTGAAGCTGTGTCATAACTCATTTCAATAATGCATATCTGGACCTTGCCAGGAACAACAGCCGGATTGAAATGAACAAGGTGATTGTGTTTCCTGAGTTGAGCCGTTCTCTGCTAACACATACCATTTCTGAATATAACTTCTATCCATACATAGACTCTGTCAACTGCTTTATGGTTGGAGTTCCACAAGGTAAATAAATCAGGCTATTTTTTAATACATCGATAGTATACTTTTACAGCAATAATAAATTAATTTTAAAAATATATAAATATATAAATAATAATTTATTAAAAAATATTTTCAAGGCATAAACTACTGCAACATTTTAAAAGCCCGCTCAATGAAAGGTTCAAGAAAACAAATTGAAATTGATTTTGAAATAAATGTTTCTACAGTCCAATTTCTGACACGGTTGGTAGTTTTCTATTTTTCATTCATTTTACTTCTCTTGCTAAATACCTTCAAGGTATCTGAATCCACTTCAATTATACTGCCTCATTTCATTGGGTTTTATTTCTGAAAGTAACTAAATGTATAGTTTGTATGTCAAATAGTATCTATACAGGCTGAATTGTCTGCTTGGTGAACAACCCACATATTGTAGGGATCTGCACTCCAGTATCTTCAAGCTTGGCACTGAAACAAATGGAGGGACTACTTCATCAGCAGTGGAGGTGACAGTTACACAATGTTTTAGAGTTAAGCTTTACATTTTGCACTGGGTGAGTGAAGTGGTCAGTCCTGAAAGCAAAACAAAGCTTGAAACAATTACTGAGTGGATTCCTTTCCTCAGCACAACAGGAATTTAGGACAACCTATTTTATATAAAAATAGAAAACTGAAGTTTTATGAACAGTGGACTATTATATTGTGTTCTGCAACCAAAGTTTGAATTTTTTTATTCAGTACTATAGACTTTAATGTAACGACTGGAGGTGGTCCCTTCTACACAGCTGTGTCACTCAAAAAAATCAAACTGTCTCCCAGGACATTAGCACTGGAGCCACCATGGGTTGAAAGCTGAAAAAGTAGTGGTTTTGATGCTCCTTGAACACATATACAAGGTTTCATTGTGTTTAATCATTTAGATAATGCTAGGACCATTTCAGCATACTGTTGTAAACCAAAGCAGTTTAGTTCTGCGACCAATCACATCTATTTTTTTATCAAAAACATCAACATTGTCAGAGATTGCTCACTCAATTAAATAGACAGATGGAGGTTAGCTACTTCCTGATTCAGTACACTGCTGAAAGGCCACATAAACTCAAACATCTAACTAATGAGTAATAATGAGGTCCAACTTATAAGTCTTTGTTTGGTATTCCACAGAGACCAAGTCCCCAACCTAATTGATGTGGTACTTTTTTTTGGTTATAATATCCTTTTTTAAAAAAGAATCAATTATACTTTACGAGTGCCTGACAGATTAATGCTTCCCTTGTATCTCTGATATGGTCACATGCTGTGTTTCAATACCAGTTTATAACAACCACAGTTACAGACAGAGTATGAGGGAATATGTGCATTTAGCCAATATTTCTATGTTACTGTAATCCCTTTGTAAAGCTGATCTCAGGTCTCTGATTGTCTACTCGAATGTTACATTAGTACTGAGAATGAGGCTGGATGAACAAATGAAATTCATTTAAAAAAAGGTAAGGCTTACGGTGTGAGAATGAGATCAATACCTATAAGAAGAGAAAAGCGAAAAGTTGCATTCGGAAAATTGGCAGAAAACAAGATTGAATCTGGGTAAGAGAAACTAGTTATTATAAAAACAACACTCGGCTCCTTGTGTTAACTAAACAGCAGTTTGAAATAGACTTCAGGTTTAATGTTGCTGTCAGATGATTGCAGCCAATCCCCCTCCCCCTTCTATCCTACTGATCACCCTTCAGCATCTCATCTAAGTGGCCACTCTTCATGTGTTAGCCTAGACAATGAGCACTGGCCAGCTACTGTACCATAGGGACATCACAGCCGAAACCAATCCTGTCCTCATGTGGCATCCACACTCATGCACTTCCAGCATTGGTTGCTGCACTTCACATAGGAACAAAAAGCTCTCAGCCAAATTATTTTTCTTAAAATATAAACTAAACCAAAATATTTGGGTCTTGAAATTACACGGTGGGATTAGTAAACTGGCATTCTATGCAATTTTAGAGTTCAGTGGGATGATGCACAATGATTGCCTTTTGGGTCCGTATATGCATTCTCATCTACTAGACCAGGGTCCTTTCAATGTAACTAGTTCACTGTTGTAACATAAATAGCCACTAAATAACACATAGGTACATGAAGCTGGCTGTTACCACATCAATGATTATTTTGACACAAAATAAACCAGAGATTACTGTACATAACCATTGCACATAATGATGTTTAAAATAAAAGTTAATATAGCAGATTGCTGATCATAGAATCAAGGATTTTAATTTGATGTTTCAGTGTTCTCAGATCAAAATCAGACTTTTCCTGTTGGTGCAACAATATTTTCTGTCATTTTCAACCTGGTTTTCTGTATAAATGGGTGCGATCAGATATAGCAAAAGTGTGGAAACTGTTCATATGTCTTATTCAGAGTTCCAGTGTAATATTTAGGACTTTTTGCTGCTTTCAGGTTTGCTACTCTGGCTTTTGTTTCCACGACCACTCTTCCACCCCAGCTGCAATTGTCTGAGCCACAGACTTCCCTATGAACACTTTCAGTGCTGCCTCAGAGTGTGATCAGTCAAACCGAGACTGATCCTGTAATATTTTCCTTTCCATTTCTCTTCTTACTCTCCTTGTTTTTTCTCTCTTATCTTCTTGTTGCTGCCTTGTATAACCATTTTACTCTCACACTCTTTTTACGTTTCTCACTTGCCTAATTTTTATCATTTTTTAGGGGAAAGGTGGTCAAGATTGAAAATGCTAGGGAGTGTAACTTACTGTACTTTGTCCCTAAGTGCCATCATCAGGCATTCCAAAACTTGCTATAGCATGGGAAAGATGCAGAGTAAAGCTCCCACTAAACAGTCCTGTATCAAGCCTTAAATCCAAGTGCAGAAAAGCACCGTCCACCACACCACTGTGACATTTCATTTCACACCAACATCCTTGTGATCAATCAGCATACCCATCAACTTAATACCCCTTAGTGTCAAATTATGGCCAATTACATGTTGTGGATCCATGCCCCACTAGGATTTTCCCACTAAGACAGTGGGAGAGAAGTTAGGAGAAATTTCTTTATGTAGTGGTTTGTTGCAGCATGGAATGCTTTGTTTTTGGGAGTGGTTGAGGCAAGGACCATTCATTTTAAAGGGAAAATTAAATAAATACTGGAAGCCGAAGATGATACGGGGCAATGGAGAAGATCAGAGAGGTGCGATTAGTTTTGGATTGCTTTCACAAAGACCCAGCACAGACATGAGGGGTCGAATGACCTCCTTCTGTGCTGTAAACTTCCATAGTTCTTGTTTAGGATATATTTCCTAGACACTAAGACCAGAAAGATGAGCCACAATGTTTTTTCCAGTCCAGTAAATTCCAATGTTTATATGTTCTTTACAAAGCAGAAGCTTTTCATCCACCCAGTCTGGTGGATTTGAAAGTAAGCCCCAAAGAACAGTACTTGATTCTACTCTGCCTCACAGTTCTCCCAAATATTTGGAGAAAAACAGGGGTGAATATGCTGCCTGTGGATTATCAAATTATACTCCAATTTTGACCTTTTGATTGAACATTACCTACCACTCGATTCAAGCATTAATATAAAAGTATCATCTGGATCATTACTCTATGTAGCACTGAAAGATGGAGCTGAAACACAATTAATTCATTGTGTTGCTTTGATGTTTGAAAGCTAAAGACAACTGATTTATGGCAATGGCTAAAGGATGACGAGTTAATAAAAGCATCATTTTTTTTTATCTACAGTTCTCCAAAATGAAATGATTGTACTCCAGTGCTTTATTTGCAGGACTAATGACAATTCCGGTGTTAAAATTAATCTCAATTAATTACAGTGACAGTTCTTCAAATCATTGTTACAGAAAAATAAAGGTCAGTTTTTAGGCTGATTAAGAAATGCAAAACCCACAGTTGTGGGCTCTGTGTGGATTGCAATAGTCTTCATCATATTGAATAATTAAAGAAGACACAAAATGGGTTGCTACAAAGTGCCCTTGTAATACAGCACATCCCCCCACTTACCAGAAGCAATACTATAGGAGACAGGCAAGTATAATACAAAGAATAAGTGCACGCAAGAATTTCTCCGGCCTCATAAAAACTCAGTAAACAGATACTAATTAAATGCTCTGAGGAATATAATTATTTCTGTGCTGCTAGGACAACAAATGAGTCATCCGTGTAAAGCAATTGTTCAGGGTTCAGTAGTGTGGGTTGTAAGGTTATATTAATATCCTGGAGTTTCACTTTTGGAGTTGGGGAAAAGTGTTGCAGAGTTTTATTTTCTTGCAGGTCTGCCTGTGGTTGGTAATCTCCTTTAAGAGTTTCAATGGTCTGTGGTAAGGCTATTTGTACATTACCTGTGAAGGGAATGGGTGAATGGCCTATTCACATTCCAAACTCTTTCATGTTCTAGAACTTGCCATTATTAGAACAATTATAAATGTAAGGACCAACCATGGGTGGTACAAGTCAGGATATTCTTGTGATATTTAAACCAAAGGTATTAAGGGATATGGGCCAAAGGCAGGTATATGGAGTTAGATCACAGATCAGCCGTGATCTTATCAAATGGTGGAGCAGGCACGAGGGGCTGAATGGCCTACTCCTGTTCCGATGTTCCTATGTTCCTAAAGGGGTCCTCAGCTGTTTTCAGGTAAAGTTGCAGAAAATGTCAGGAGACATCTTTCTTGCATTAGATTGTGAGTTTTGTCCACTAGAAGTGATTTGAATGTACTTGTAATTGCTGTAGAATGTTTTGAATTGTTAAGGGGCTTCCAGCACCACACTTCTTTATTCATGAGGGTCCTTCTGGGAATTCCACTCTGGCAACAGGAGGAGGAGGAGGAGGAGGAGCAGCAGAAGGTAGGAGCAAACAGAGATGCAGCTGGAGGGACATCAAATAGAAGGTGAGCTCGCAGGATTCATCACCCTCCCAACAGAGTTTATAGGCGCAGGACAACATACATACAGTTCTCAGAGGAACATGCATAAAGAGGCTTCACTTCTCGTGGAAGGATGTGACAGAATTGTGTCACACCCTGCAACAAGACCTACAACCAATTGCCACAGCTAGCACAGCAGTGAACCTCCTTCCTGACGGTCACTTGCTCCATCAGGATCTTCATCGTTGTAGCAGACAACCTCGCACCAGTGTTGGAAGTCATGTTGCCTGCTTTTCCACAGTCTTGTTGGTCTTTATCCCCCTTAAGAAAAAGCCCCCACCACTTTAAAAAGTGTTGTTGCAGGCCTTTAAGAAGTGGCCTCCTTGCTGAATTTCTCACCTCCTAATTGGTGTACTGTATATTGGGAACATATTTTGCGCTGGCAGCTTGCTAAATGCATGATAATTAAGGCCAACCGTCAAAATTGCACAGGTCCCACGCCAACTCTTCCATTCAGTTACCATGTACACTTACCCACCAGCTGACCGGTATATGCGCAACACCAAAAACACCACTGCTACCTTTTTATCTGATTCATTAACAGATCAAACAATCTGGCCTGATCGAGAGAAAAAATATAGTTTTCATTTTGCTACTAGCTCAATTAAATTTATTAAAAAATCTATTGTTACATACAGTACACCAATTAGGAGGTGAGAAATTCAGCAAGGAGGCCACTTCTTAAAGGCCTGCAACAACACTTTTTAAAGTGGTGGGGGCTTTTTCTTAAGGGGGATAAAGACCAACAAGACTGTGGAAAAGCAGGCAACATGACTTCCAACACTGGTGCAAGGTTGTCTGCTACAACGATGAAAATCCTGATGGAGCAAGTGACCGTCAGGAAGGAGGTTCACTGCTGTGCTAGCTGTGGCAATTGGTTGTAGGTCTTGTTGCAGGGTGTGACACAATTCTGTCACATCCTTCCACGAGAAGTGAAGCCTCTTTATGCATGTTCCTCTGAGAACTGTATGTATGTTGTCCTGCGCCTATAAACTCTGTTGGGAGGGTGATGAATCCTGCGAGCTCACCTTCTATTCTAAATTGGGCCATGTAGCGCCCGTTGTTTCGGCGCCACGCGGCCTCTTGAACATCCAAGATGGTGTCTTGGCTGCGCGCGCACGTTTCCAGCGTGACATGTGTGGATGCAATCTTTTTTGGAGTTAGCGCATGCTCAAATACTGAATGCCAGAAGCATTCAAAGTAAGGAGAAAATGGATACAATCAGTGTGCAACGTTGATTTAAACCGATAGACACCATTTTGGCACTTAACGCTCAACTCGATGCACAGTTTTAACCCCAACCATCTGAACGTGTCTTCGAGTGCCTGGAGGACCCCCACCAGTGCTATTTAAAGGGACCATGCAGGATTTACAGGTTAGTGGCTGGATTATTGCTTCTGGCTGCTGATACATTTGTAACCGTTTCTGGAGGTCTCCTATACTTGAATACTAGGACGCAGGGACTAGCCTAATATTTAGAGTCAGGACTTGCAGGAGTGAAGTTAGGAAACGCTTCTATACACAAAGGGTGGGAGAAGTTTGGAACGCACTTCTGCAAATGGCAGTTGATTCTAGCTCAATTGTGAATTCTAAATCTGAGATTGATAGATTTCTGGGAACCAACAGTAATAAGGGATATGGGGCTAAGGCGGGTATATAGAGTTAGGCACAGGTCCACCATGAACTTATTGAATGGTGGAACAGGCTCAAGGCTAAATGCCACTGCCACTTGCTGCCTCCTGTTATGTGCCACCTTCTTCTGCAAGAAAGCAGGACGTGTGTCTGGATGATGTGCCTGTCGTGGTTGAATAGCTGCCTGTGTGTGTGGCCTGTGAGTTGCGGGGGGGGGGGGGGGGTGGCAGCTTGCAACAGTGGTAATGTGTAAGGGTGAGAGGAAGCATCTGATTGGAAGAATTAAGTACTGATGGAAAGAATTTGTTGGTACGTGCACGATGGGGGTGTAGTGCGTGGAGCAGTCGATGCGGCTAGTGGTGCAGGTGGTAGGAGCTGCCATTTGACAGTTGACCTCACTCAACTTGACCACTCGTGTCAAAGCATTGAACTTCTTCCTGCACTGCATCCATGATCATGGTGATGTGCGCCTGGCATTGACTTCATCTCCCATTGCCTCCCACTGCCTTTTGGATATATGTTTAGAGGGCCTCTTGCACCCTACCCCCCGCCCCCCCCCTGCCCCTCTGCAGATATAGGATGTCCCTCCTTCTGTCCACCTCTTGCACCCCCCCCCCCCCCCCCCCCCCGCCCCTCTGCAGATATAGGATGTCCCTCCTTCTGTCCACCTCTTGCACCAAGGCCTCTAGTGCATTAGCAGAAAACCTTGGTGCATGCAGTCTCGCAGGCCTGGTACCAACTCAGACTGGCAGATTGGTGAGGTCTGGCATGCAGATTGGAGGATGTGGGATTTAGTAGTGTGCAACCTTTATTCAATGTTTTAACATAACTCATCAGTATGTAAACATACGGATGGGACTTGCTTCTGTATTTTATGTGTGCAATGCCTGATCTACGTTCAAACTCCATGCAGACAGCAAACTGTTACTTTTAGCAAATAACAGGTACCAGCTACCCTTACGAGATTTGAAGAGACATCAGCCGCTAAATTGGGCCATGTAGCGCCTATTGTTTCGGTGCTACATGGCATCTCTGACATCCAAGATGGCGTCTTGGATGCGCACGCATGTTTCCAGCATGACGTGCGCCGGACGCCATCTTGGTATAGGAGTTAGCACAGGCGCAGATAACGAATGCTGGAATCATGTAAAATGGGGAGATAATGGCTTCAATCAGTGTGCAACGCTGATTTAAAGTGACAGACAAAATTTTGGAATTTAGCGCTCAACTCAACGCACAGTCTTAACCCCGACCACATGAACGTGTCTTAGAGTGCCTGGAGGACCCCCCACCAGCGCTATTTAAAGGGACCATACAGGATTTACAGGTTAGTGGCTGGATTATTGCTTCTGGCTGCTGAGACATTTGTAACTGTTTTTGGAGGTCTCCTAGACTTGAATACTGGGATGCGGGGACATAACCTAACATTTAGAGCCAGGACGAACAGGAGTGAAGTTAGGAAATGCTTCTACATGCAAAGGTGGGAGACGTTTGGAATGCTCTTCTGCAGATGGTAGTTGATGCTAGCTCACTTAGCTCACTTGTGAATGTTAAATCTGAGATTGATTGATTTCTGTGAACCAAGGGTATTAAGGGATATGGGCTAAGGTGGGTATATGGAGTAAGGTCACAGGTCCACTATGATCTTATTGAATGATGGAACAGGCTCGAGGGGCTAAATGCCACTGCCATTTGCTGCCTCCTGATATGCGCCACCTTCTCCTGCAAGAAAATGGGACACGTGTCTGGGTGATGTGCCTGTCATGGTTGAATAGCTGCCAGTGTGTATGGCCTGTGAGTTGTGGGTGGGCGGTTTGTAACAATGGTAATGTGTAAGGGTGAGAGGAAGGGAGTCTAACCACCTCCCCCTGACATTCAATGGCATTACCATCGCTGAATCCCCTACCATCAACATCCTGGGGGTCACCATTGACCAGAAACTTAACTAGACCAGCCACATAAATACTGTGGCTACAAGAGCAGGTCAGAGGCTGGGTATTCTGCGGCGAGTGACTCACCTCCTGACTCCCCAAAGCCTTTCCAACATCTTCAGGCACAAGTCAGGTGTGTGATGCAATACTCTTCACTTGCCTGGATGAGTGCAGCTCCAACAACACTCAAGAAGCTCAACAGCATCCAAGACAAAGCAGCCCGCTTGATTGGCACCCCATCCACCACCCTAAACATTCACTCCCTTCACCACCAGCGCACCATGGCTGTAGTGTGTACCATCTACACGATGCACTGCGGCAACTCGCCAAGGCTTCTTCGACAGTACCTCCCAAACCCGCGACCTCTACCACCTGGAAGGACAAGGGCAGCAGGCACATGGGAACAAAACCGTCTACATGTTCCCCTCCAAGTCACACACCATCTCGGAAATATATCGTCGTTCCTTCATCATCGCCGGGTCAAAATCCTGGAACTCCCTACCTAACAGCACTGTGGGAGAACCATCACCACACGGACTGCAGCAGTTCAAGAAGGCGGCTCACCACCGCCATCTTGGTTAGAAGAGTTGAGTACTGATGGAAAGAGTTTGTTGGTATGTGGGGGATTGGTGGTGTAGTGCATGGTGCAGTTGGTAGGAGACACCACTTGAGAGTTGACCTCACTCACCTTGACCACTCATGTCAAAGCAGTGAACATCTTCCAGCACTGCATCCAAGTCCATGCTGCTGTGCGCCTGTCATTGACTTCATCCCCTGCTGCCTCCCACTGCCTTTTGGATATATGTCTGGAGGGCCTCTTGTTCCCCCCCCCCTCTGCGGATATAGGATGTCCCTCCTTCTGTCCATCTCTTACACCAAGGTCTCTCAGCATCAGCAGAGAACCTTGGTTCATGCACTCTCGCAGGCCTGGTACCAACTCAGATCGGCAGATTGGTGAGGTCTGGCATGCAGATTGGAGGATGTGGGATTTAGTAGTGCACAACCTTTATTCAATGTTATAACATAACTCATCGGTGTAAGCATAGGGATGGAACCTGCATCTGTGTTTTATGTGTGTGATGTCTGATCTCCGTTCAGACTCCGTGCAGACAGTAGACTGTTATTTTCAGCAAGTAACAGGCTACCTTTAAGAGATTTCTAGGAAACATCCTCCCTTTAAGAGATTGAGCTCCCCTTGATGGTGGAAAGTGCGAATTGCATTGATTTCACGTGCAAGGCCCGGAATGGAATGCTGATTGCAGGTGAGTCCTCGGGCCAGCCGAATCTTGCGTCCTGCCTGTGCAAGTGTCATTGGACAATTGCACAGGCAGGTAATAGCGCATAACACTACCTACGCCCAAAAACGGCCCTTATCCAATTTTTCCCCCATCCTCCCTTTAAGAGATTGGGGCTCCACCTGCTGTTGGAAAGTGCGAATTGCATTGAGTCGATGTGTAAGACCTGGATTTCAATGCAGCTTGATGGTGAGTACTGAGGCCAGACGAAGCTCTCATCCTGCCTGTGCAGGAGCCATTGGGTGTAGGTTAATAGCGGATCACGCTACCAACGCCCAATAATAGGCCCTATCGAATTTCTTCCCCCCTTGAGTCCACAACACAGAAACAGACCATTTGGCCCAACTGATCCATGCCGGCGTTTATGCTCCACACGAGCCTCCTCACACTCTATACGTGTAATTAAAAAAGAAATATACAATACCATAATTTTCTCATTTGAAGCAGGACAGACCTTATTCCATCAGATATGTATCTAGTAACATGTCCTGTTTAAACTGTAAGTTTTGATTTTACACTTCGGTGAAACTTTTCTTTATATTTGCATTTATGATTTCGCTACAAATAGTGAGCAGAGTATGCTTTCCTTCTTTGTGCTTCTGGGGATTGTGTAATATTGTGCAGAAATACTTGTTGCATTTTATACTTATTGCATACACAGAATTCTTTGTCGAACCTTTCTACGGTAGGGCAAATACTAGCATCTCAGCCATTGATTCTTTCTTTCAGACTAGTATGCATTCTATTGGAATCCTTTGGATGAAGCTACTGTTTTACTCAGGATGTAGTTAGTGGTTTTTGTGTGAATGGGCCTCAACAAAAATATAGGAAGGAAGGAAATAGGAAAGGAAAACCTATGGGGGATAACATTAACATGGAATTTAACTTGTATTATAATTCAAAAGAAGAGGTAGTGCATGTGTGGTCTCCATTTTGTGTTGCATGTGGAAAAACTCAGTGTTTATTAGCAGATTTTAATATTGAATTTGCATTCTACTGACTATGTAGTTTCGTAATTCCTCCTTTCAATTCTCATTCATCAAAATTTGTTCATCTTGTGTCATCTTTTAAGCAGATTGCTTCTACATTCTTTTTGGGTTTGCTGTTGAACTTGCTCTTCCCAAATAATCAGTTTTCTTTTGCTAAACACTTCTATAGCCAACTCAGTTTCCGCTGGATAATTACTAGGGCTCTCCGATTTCCTATATCAAAACTGTTGCTTTCAATTTCTGCTGAATTCTGATTAACTGAATAAAAATGTCTGAGGAATTTAATAATCTCAGATAGATATCTGCACAGATGACTCACTGTGCTTACTTTTAATAAAACTTAATTATTACATTAAACATTTCTTTCCCTGCTGCATAGAATGCAATGCTAAAATCACAAACCGTTCTTTCCTGAAATATCTATACCAACACAAATCAGGTCTGTCTCATCCAGCATACATTTTGTTCCTTGTATTTTCTCCCTGCTTCTCCCTGAAAGTGCTCACTCCTGTTCGGTTACTGTTCCACTACTGGAAGCTCTCTGAAACTTTATTCAAAGGGCCACTCTTCATGTAAGAGTCTGTACAGTGAATACTGGCAGTTTGTTTAATTGTGGAGGATATCACAGCTGAGCCCGATCCTGTACATTTGATCATTAGCTTGGTTACCAAATCTAATGAAGTCAGACTCTAGTACAGAACAAGTTAATTCTTTACTTCAAATTGTAAATTATTGTACTGACGTTTGTGGAAAAAAGTCATTATCTAGATGTAGTTAAAGCAGTATCTCCGTACATGGGCCTCAAAAAAAAGGAAGGAAATAGAAAAAAACATTTGCAATCATTGGCTTAGTTGAGTGAGTAGCACACTCATCTTTGGATCAGAAGATTGTTGAATGAGCTCCACACCAGGATTTCAGCATAGAATCTGGGGTAACACTCAAATGCAGGAGTGCTACATTGTTGGAGGTGCCATCCTTTGGATAAGATGTTAAACTGACGTCCTGCGTGTCTATTTAGATGGGCATTAAAGTTCCCACAACACTATTCGAAGAAGAACTGGGATTGCTCCAAATTTTGTGGCCAATAGTCCTTCAGCCAAACCTACAAAAAACATTAACTGAGAATTCATTTCATTGCTGTTTGTTGGATATTCTTGGTGCAGAATGATTGTTGTGCTTCCCTGCATTACAACATTCATTGTACTCCATAGGTAATTCATTGTGTGATATTTTGACATGTAAATGCTAGTTCTAATTTTTCCTGGTCAGTTATATTGTACACGATATCCAAAACTCCAGTATCCATTGAAAGAAAAATTAGAATTCTCTGTGTACTACCGTTATCCCACTGTATGTTCAGGCCACTGTGGCTCTCTTCATACCACTGGACTTGTCCTACATCAACAAATGCACCACGCGAGAGCCAATTTTAACCAGCTGAAATCAGCATTAATGGGGTGGTAACAGCCTTAAAATGGGGACGAACCGTCCCATTAACACCGTTGAACTGACCGCTGCCATTTTTAGAGGGGTCTTCCCATGGGTGGCTGGAGTGCACCTGTTTCAGGAGGTAGGGCCTCTTTACAAAGAAAATTGATGTCCTATGACATACTTAGGATCCCAACTGCAATTTTAAGGGACACGTGGTCAGAGCTGTAAAGGGACCATTGCTGGCTGCTCCAAATATTGCTCCAAAACATTTTTCAAGTTATATTTTTGCAGAACCAGGAAGAGCACGAGTGCTCCTCTTGGCTCCACAAAAATACTGCCAGCAGGAATGCCAGTCAGCTGCCCGAAAGTTTAAATCTATCCCAATGTTCTCCCAATAAGACCATTGTGTGTGTCAAGCAGTAACTCACCATATTTTCTAAACTAAATTGAAACATTAAGTGCAGTCAGTACAGAACAGAACATGTCATTATGGTAATAAACTCCACAAGCCACCATGGCCATTATGTTACAGTTTCTGAAGCAAATTTTATTTGCAGTAATAAGGAGACAATTATTTTCTCTTTATTTTCCCCCAATTTTCTCCCCTTGTTTCCCAAAAAACTCTTGCTGGATAGGGTTCCACAGGTGCCAGCAACTCTCCATTCCTTTGCTTAAGTAACCATCTGTGATGCGTGAGACCAGAAAGTGTGTGAAAGTAAGCTGTTTGATGGTTCATCACGCATTCAATGTGCACAGTTTCTAGCAGGAGTTACAGGATGGCAATCAGTAATGGGAAATCAATGCTGATTTTCCCCCCTTTATTGTCCAGAGATACTGAAATCAATTTTAGCAACTCTATTGCTGTCCCATTTGAAATCAGTCAGCTGGGTACATATCAGGGCCCTTTATAACTCAGTACCACACTAGGTGGTGCATTTACCCATTGAGCTGTTGTAATGAATAAAATCTGTCAACACATCATTTTAGTAAAGGAAACAAAAGGATTTGCATTTATAGATTTGGTTATATTGTAATTTTTCATGTCAAAATTTCAATTAAACCTGCAATATGTTAACAACCATATTCTAGATTCTTAAGTATCTTTTTCGGTTTATAAATGTAAAATCTGTATTGTGTCATAATTATATGACTGATCACAAAAAACACCCCAAACCAACAACATTTAGGACTATTTTTAAAACATTAACATTCTTTGATTTTATTGAGACTGTAGAATATGTTAATAAAATTATACATGCAGTAGTATTAGATTGCAATTTAATGTTAGGTTTCAAATGAATTATAGATAGATAAACATGATAGCACTCTTACTGCAAATTTTAGCTAGCTTTACTGTGCTATATTGTGTGATGGTAATGAAATCAATGTTTCCAATTACTACCCTTTCAAATTTATTCCAATCCGCTATTTTTATATATTCTGTATTTGTGCGTTTGAGTTATTCAGAAACATCTTCCACACTGAGCACTGTGCTCTTCTTGGCCTAGTTAGATCCTTATTTCCAAGCAGAGTAATTGCAACCTACAGCTTTCACAGCTGCTAACTCTGCCTCAATCCCTTCCCTGCTCTTCACTGTCAGGCGACATTGATTTTTAACTCTAAAGCTCAATACTGAAGATGCATTTTTGTATACTTCTTCTTAAAGATATATTACCTTCATGTGAAAAGCTCATTTTTATTGTGTGGTTTAGGAATATTGACCGCCTTTGAAAAATGAAATCACTGGCTGCTGTACTCTAGTTCGACTCTGTGCTGCCAGCAGTACAAATATCAAATGCTTTCCTAGAATGTAAGGAATCTTACAACACCAGGTTATAGTCCAACAATTTTATTTTAAAATCACAAGCTTTCGGAGATTATCTCCTTCGTCACTCACCTGACGAAGGAGATAATCTCCGAAAGCTTGTGATTTTAAAATAAAATTGTTGGACTATAACCTGGTGTTGTAAGATTCCTTACATTTGTCCACCCCAGTCCATCACCGGCATCTCCACATCATTCCTAGAATGTGATAGCCTGTGAGGGTATGTTAGCATTCATGCAGGTATGAATCACATCCTCTTCAATTCTTATTCCACATTTATTCAAATATATTGTTCATTTATTGTACTTCCTCAGGACTTTCATTTACTTGTCATGTGTAGTAATGTAGGGCAATTGCTGGTATCCATGTCATGGTAAATTTATGGTTGCTGATGCTGAGGTAGTTGTCTAGATTACCAAAAGCAAACAACATGTCAGATAAACCACATTTGCATGGCCCTTTCAATAAAACCAGGCTGCTTTCTTTTTGTTTACTCCATCTTTTTGCTGGAGGTGTAGAAATAATGTAACACTCTTTTCAAACCATATGCAATGGTGTCAAATCAATGCAAAGTATATGAACAGTCCACCAGTTTGACATCATTTCAGTGGCTTAAATAGAAGCCTCTACATGTCCCACTCTAACAAATGTCAGATTTTTCCCATATATTAAATAAACATTGCTTGCAACATTCACACAGGCTGGCAGACTGCTGTTTCCTTTTCTGTGGTCTTTCCTTTTGTGTTTGGGCTGTGACACCTGTTTTAGGCAGTAGGTTTCCACATAACATTTCTTTCAGTTTTCCTTCCCTAGACAGCTCAGCATGTTACTTCTAGGAATAAGTGTTTGGATTTGGACGATTCAGATTCATCATCCTCTGACTCTGCAGTTTGAATATTAAGGTTCCATCAGTGAGCAGGAAAACAACCTTTTCTAGTCTGAGAGGGGGGAAAATGTGTACATATGTAAAGATACCATCAGTGGACTGTTAGGGACTAGGGTACGTGCTAGTGCAAGGCAGCCAAAGATCATACCAACAAATCTATACCGTCCGCCCACACATTAGATGACCAAAGAATGACTGTGACATAAAACCAATATATTTTTGTGTCTCCCACAATGGGTGGCAGTGAATAGTTGTCATTATGAAAGGACGCACAAAATATATGCACACAAAACAATGTCATTCCAATACAGAGGGTGATGTGTTTCTATTTTAAAGGCAGAGGTGAATTTAATCAAAAATGGTCCAAAACTGATTTATTTATGTTTTTTTTCCCCGAAGATCCCACATTTTAGGTCAATTTGGAATCAACAGTCAACTCTAATTGAGCAATACTTTTCCATATAGCTTCTGGATTTTCTTTTCTTTAACTGTTAGTAAGCGTAGATGTAGAGAAGATGTTTCCACTTGCAGGGGAGACCAGAACTAAGGGCCATAAATATAAGATAGTCACTAATAAATCCACTAGGGAATTCAGGAGAAACTTCTTTACGCAGAGAGTGGTTAGAATGTGGAACTCGCTACCACAAGGAATAGTTGAAGCAACTGGCATAAATGCATTTAAGAGGAAGCTAGATAAACACACGAGGAGAAAGGAATAGAAGGATATGTTGATGGGGTTAGATAAAGAAGGGTGGGAGGAGGATGGCGGAGAGCATAAACACCTGCATGGACCTGTTGGGCTGAATGGCCTGTTTCTGTGCTGTACATCCTATGTAATTCAATGTAATATTAGGATATTTAAACTTGTTTAGAACTTGATCATAGTCCATTGTATCCCATGACATTGTCCATTGTATCCCATATCATGTTTGTGTATGTACCATCCTTATCATAATGCTGATTAAAGTTATCTTTTTGTGGTTTCTCGTATTACATCAGTTCTTATTTCTCATCTCTTGAGTCCTGCTCTACCTTCTTAATTGTACATTCTTTCTCCTATCTCACCAGTAATATCTTTTAGTTAGTAGAAACGTTAAACTTTTGCAAACCTGTTCCGTATTTTGTTACATCTTCAGAGTAGTTTTTCTTTATATAGTTTAGTGATGGTGGTGTCTCAGTTTATTTCCAGCATTAAATGTATGTCTTTTCCAGGACGATCCCAGGCCATTAGACTTAGCCAGAATGCATACCATTCACTCACTTAAAGCTAACTTAAAACATGAATTACATTTGGAGCAGCATGTGTTTAGTTACTAACCCTGATTCACATTCAATCGAGGTTCGAAAGAACATACAGTTCTCTCCAGTCAGATAAATTAACCTAGCGGCTCTGGGCTGGGTCACACTGGAGCAAAGAAGAGAACATTTAATTCCCTTGTTTTAGTAAGTGCAAAGGAAAACAATACACTTTTGTAGTTGCGTCTCCCGCAGGTCTGAGCTAGATGAACGTACAATGAGAACGCATCAATCCCTTGTATTAGTAAGATCAAAAAATACCAACCTTCGTAATCCAAGTTCTGCCATTTTTCTTTTGTGGAGAACAAGGGAAAATTGGTTCCTACCCATAAGCTATGTTAGACAATCTAGGTAAAATGTTAAAGGCAGCAGCTTGAATGATATTAGTGATCAGTTGCATCTTAAAAATAAAATGACAATCCAGACTGACATTTTAGTGCAGTACCGAGAGAGTGCTGTGTTGTTGTAGGTGCTATGTTGCGCACGGAACATTAAACTAACCAACCTGCTCTCTTAGGTGCACAGAAAAGATCCCACAGCATTATTTGAAGAAGAGCAAGGGAGTTTTCCTGGCCTGGCCAATATTTATCCCTCAACCACCAACATTACATGGATTATCTGGTCATATACCGCACTGCTGTTTGTGAGATCTTGCTGTGCGCAAATTGGCTGCTGTGCTTTCCTACATTACAACAGTGACTACACTTCAAAACTATTTCATTGGCTGTAAAGCTTGGCAAATCCTGAGGTTGTGAACGGCGCTATATAAATGCAAGTTCTTTTTTTTCTTTTATCTACTAGCGAAAGATTGAATATAATTTTATTGTTCATTGCATGACACAGTAAAAGCTAACACCACTGCTCTATTATTGCATGAATTATAAAGGTGTTTTACACAAGAGTGATGATAATTATTTTAAATACCTGTTTGTTCTTAGAGATGCAGCAGATCATTAATAAAACTTTATGTAAATATCCTCCCAATTGATGATTCTGTGAATGTATCTGCTTTTCTATGTGTCGTAGATCTGTTTCCTAGCCAGTCTTATAAGCTTATATAAAAAAGAGCTGTTTTTGAGGACCATTTTCAGCCTTGACTTTCGTTGATATATCTGAAATGTACTGCTTCAGGTTTTTGAATACAAAACCAGACCTGTCAAGATTCATCCATTTGGTGTAAGATTCACTTGTCTTAGTTTTGAAAAGTAAGCTGTTTCAATGCATCTTACTTCAAAAAATAAACATTTAAATGGGTTTGCAATTGGCCTCCAGATTTTAGATCATAAATCTCACTCCACGCAAGAGCTTATCCTTGAAGCCTCTGTATATCAAGGATGTATTTGAGATTCATTGAATGGGTGTAAATAAAATAAGATACACTGTATCTGACTTCACTGTCAGCACTTATACCATACCAACAACATGGTACTAGAATCAATTTCTAACGGTTAGTCAACAGCGGTCTCAACGTTATGCTGTCTCTGCGGAAATGTACAGTACAGAAACAAAAGCAGAGAAACATAGGTTACCATAACCATTTAGTACCACAACCATTTTGTGGCTTTATAGAGCCGAGTGTGGTTGGGTTTGGAGGATACAGTTTCAGTACGTGTTATCTGAATTCAACAACCATTTGTTTTTTGTCTTTATGAGAAAATGTTAGGCAAACCTTTGTTTGGGAAAGGATAAAAATCAGAAGATTTATGCAGCATTTTCGACAGAAGCACTTCATGTGCAAGTGATCATAATGATACTTTTCAAAATCACATTGTATGTTCGTAACGAAATGAAAACCTTTTGTCAAAATCTTTTTCATGAAGAGTACCCGTTTATTCACAGGACTACTTAATATGGTTTTCAAATCCTATTCTGGCCTGGGTGCGAGCAGAATCATGTGAAAGTAGAAAATGTTAGCAATTTATTTGGGTTGTGGATCATATCTTTTCAGCAAAGTTTATGTTTCCATTGTTAAAATTTATTATGCATTGTGTAATGTTTCAGACATTCTGGTTGCTTTTTAGCCAGTGTCATTCAGGAGGTATAGAATCATAGAATGGTTACAGCACAGGAGGCCATTTGGCCCATCGAGCCTATGCCGGCTCTCTGTAAGAGCAATCTAGTTAGTTCCATTCCCCTGCTCTTTCCCCGCAGCCCTGCAAATATTTTTCCTTCAAGTATTTATCCAATTCCTTTTTGAAAGCCATGATTGAATCTGCTTCCACTACCATTTCAGGCAGCGCATTCCAGATCATAACTACTCACTGTGTAAAATAGTTTTCCCTCAGCAACCTAGGACGCATCCCATCCGGACCAGGTGACTTATCTACTTTAAGTGCAGCTAGCCTTTCTAGTACCTCTTCTTTATCGATTTTTAGCCCATCCAGTATCTCATCTATATCTTCCTTTACTGAGACTCTGGCAGCATCTTCTTCCTTGGTAAAGCCAGTACCTCGATCATCCCCTCTGCCTCCATGAGAAGATCTCCTTTATGGTCCCTAATCAGCCCCACCCCTCCTCTTACTACCTGTTTACTGTTTACATGCCTGTAGAAGACTTTTGGATTCCCTTTTATGTTGGCTGCCAGTCTTTTCTCATATTCTCTCTTTGCCCCTCTTATTTCCTTTTTCACTTCTCTATACTTTCTATATTCATCCTGGTTCTCACTTGTATTATCAACCTGACATCGGTCATATGCCCCCTTTTTCTGCTTCACCTTAGTATCTATCTCTTTCGTCATCCAGGGAGCTCTGGCTTTGGTTGCCCTACCTTTCCCCCTCGTGAGAATGTACCTAGACTGTACCCGAACCATCTCCTCTTTAAAGGCCGCCCACTGTTTAATTACAGTTTTGCCTGCCAATCATTGATTCCAATTTGCCCGGGCCAGATCCTTTTTTTCCTTCCCTATCTTTCCTGAACACCTTGTATCCAGGAATATTTAGTACCTAATCCTGCCTTTTTTTGAGCCAGGTCTCTGTTATCACCACTACATCATAATTCCATGTGGCTATTTGTGCCTGCAGCTCACCAACCTTATTTACCACGCTTCATGCGTTTACACACATGCTCTCTAAACCTATCTTAGACCTTCTCGTATTCTCTTTTGGTCTGATCCACCTATTAATGTACTATCTCTTACTCTAGTGCTATCTGTCTTTCCCAATCCTTTGTGTACTTTGTTTCTCCTTACTAATGCTACATCCTGGTGCACATCCCCTGCAAATTTGCTCCTCTACATCCTTCCCACTAGTTGGTGGCCCATAGATAGGAGATATTTTTATCATTTGGCAGATTGGGTGGATTAGGGGAAGGAATCTTCTTTTAGCATATTTCACTTGTGCGCTGTTCCCCGGCCGGCGATTCTGTTGCATCAAAATTTATTTTATGTCTTGCGAATTACTGACTGTTTGAATTTTGTTAAAGATCACCATCCAAAACAAAGAAGGATGCCAACCTCGGCTAATCTTAATTTTAAATTAGATATTTAAATCTAAAAGCATTGCATTCAAGTCATAGACTACAATTCATGGAACAATATTTTGGTCAGACACTACCTGAACATGAGTTACCCAAAGGCATGAGAACTTTTGCGTGCATATCACATTGCGATTCAGAAATAAACGTCTTTTATGCTATGACTTTTATGCATGACTGGCACAGTAATTCAATTGAATATACACAGGCAAGGCATTTTTATGAAACAGAAAAAGAGAATGACACATTCAAATGATTTACACAACATAGCTAGATGTTGATGAAAACATCAGTGTATTTGAAAATTCAGCATTTCAGTATTACCCATCTTTTTGCATGTTTGCATGTCTCAGAGCATTTCTCAAAATATGTTAACAGGCAATGGGCCGGATTTTGCTGTTAAAATGACAGTGAGGCTAAGAGCACTCATCGTTATTGTTGTGCAAGTCGGACAGTAGCTTTTGGCAACCGCACATGCGCAGTTAAACGTGGAAATCAGGAAGTGTTCATTCGTCACTCAGCAAATTCCGGCCCACTAACTTCTTGGGACTATTTGTAACATAAGTTTTTACACCTCCACTATGCTTTCGGGAAAATTTGTCAATCATATAAGATTGCTTGTTGATTTTGATAAAATTATACAGTGGCTGCTTTAGGACGCTTCAATAGACATCACCATCATGCAAACCTGGTAACAGGTTAAAGGATTTGTGCACAGTGTCAAGGTTCTTTAAGCTAGGAATCATTCTTGTACTTCTCCTCTGGACCTTTTCCAGGGCCACTATATTGTTAAATGTATTTTTATTAAAAATACAATTAACATTTATCACCCACCATGTGAGGGGACCAAAACTGAACACATTACTCTAGACACGGTCTGACCAGCGACCCGTATATTGTCAAAATGGTATCCTTTGAGTTATACAGAATGGTTCTATTAATACCTTGTTAGCTTTGGCTACAGTTTCTCTACATTGATAACGAGCCTTTCGTTGATCTGTGCACAATAACACCAAGATCTTTTTCTCTCTCAATCTCTTTCGGTATTGTTCCTTGCAAATGATATGTGTTTTCTGTGTTGGCCCTACCAACATACATGACACTACATTTATCTAAATTAAACGCCATTTGCCAATGTGTGGCCCACTCCCCTAGCACATCTGAACCTTTTTGAATTTGATTGCATTCCTCTACTATCTTAACCCTTTAACCCTTGCACAGATTTTGGTGTCATTTGCAAACTTACTTACCATACTCCCAACACCACTGTCCAGGTCATTAATAAAGATTGTGAAGAGTAGCAGGCCTAGGACTGATCCCTGGGGGACACCACTAGTAACATGTCTCCAAGCTGAACCACATTCATTAAGGTAGGAATCATTCTTGTAGCTCTCCTCTGGACCTTTTCCAAAGCTGCTATATCACCCACCATGTACTGGGACCAAAACTAGGCACAGTATCTAGATGTGGTCCGACCTGTATAGCGTTAAAATGGTTTCCTTTGATTTATACTGAATGATGTTATTAATACAACCCAAAGCCTTGTTAGCTTTAGCTACAGTTTCTCTACATTGGTCATGAACCTTCAGTGATCTGTGCACAATAACATCAAGATCTTTTTGTCGCTCAACCTTTTTCAGTATTGTTCCCTGCAAATGACACTTGTATTCTGTGTTGGCCCAACCAACACGCATGACACTACATTTATCTAAATTAAATGCCATTTGCCAATGCATGGCCTGCTCCCCTAGCACATCTAAATCTTTTCTTGATTTGATTGCACTCCTCTACCGTCTTAACCCTTGTACAGATTTTGGTGTCATTTGCAAACTTACTTACCACACTCCCAACACCACTGTCCAGGTCACTAATAAAGACCATGAAGAGTAGTGGGCCTAGGACCGATCCCTGGGGGACACCACTAGTAACATAAAGGAGGAAAGACTTGGATTTATATAGTGCCTTCCATGACCTCAGGACATTCCAAAGCGCTTTACAACCAATTAGGTAGATGTCTCCATCCGTTAGCTACAACATTTTGGCTGTGGGTTTGGATCCAATTCCTAATCCAGCTTTTCACATTTCTACTGATACCACAAGATCCTATCTTGTCAAATAACCTAGTGTGAAGTACCTTATCAAAGGCTTTCTGAAAGTCCAGGTACCGTATTACCCTTATCCACTACCTTAGTGCCTTCCTTAAAAAACTCTATCAAACTTGTTAAGTACAACCTATTTTTTCAGAAGCCGTGTGGTGTATTTCTAATGACCCCTTCCCTTTCCCAGTAATCATAAAAGGGCATGTCTTACGATTCCTTCTAGCATCTTACCAATAATTGATGTCAGGCTGATAGGCCTGTAGTTTGTATTAGTATTAGTAAATTGTCCAACCTCTGCTTCAGGATTTTGAAATATTGCTGTTTCACTAACAGATGTATACATCAGGAAATAACTAAATGATGTTAATAGCCTGACTGGTGCATTCAGGGTCGACAAATAGAATGGAAAAGCAAAATGTGAGATGTGGACTTCAGCCCATACAAGCTAAATATATAGGCTGTAAATGCCACATCCCACCAACAAAGGGTCATCATACACATCCAGTTTTCCTGAGATAACTATTCATTGTGTGCACTTCTTCCCTTCAATGATAGATAGCCATTACTCACACCATTCAGAAGTATTGTTCTGGAGATTTATACAATAGTCATGTGAGCCATGCTTTGATGTTCCTCCAAGAGAAACCACTTGGGCTCCATTCAGCTCCTCCCCCAAGTTTAGATTAATGACTAGGCCATTCTTTGGTGCCATGGATTAGAGCTCCAATACATGGCACCAGTGCACTGTCCAGATTTAAAAGATGTTCTATAACTTGTGTGCAGAATTATTAACAGTAGATGTGGATTGTCAGGCTCTTAAAAGTTACACATTGCCACAGGCAGAAACGAGGATTACTACAGTCATCTTCTGTGCTACCTGCACCCATCAGATTTCAGCCAGTCCCCTGTAGTTGTCAGTTAGTCCAAGTTGACTTTCAAGTCTTTCAGTTATGCACTATGTTTTGGTGGCTGTTACAATATTGAGTTTTATGTGAGATTTTCTACTTTGGTAGGTTCAATATACATTCTGTCAGACTGAGAATCAGACAAGAAACCAACAGAAACTCTATTTAACAAAGAACAGGTAATGAACAGTACACATTGCAAAACCGTGTATTCACAGTCATTTACAAACCTTGTTATCCGTCAAGATATATATCAAAACACTGAAGACTCTTCTCCCTCAACAGCTCTCAACGTACACTGAATCTTCTCATCTGGTAAACCTAGCGCAGTTTCTGTGCTGTCTACAGCCTGACTAATGAACTAAGCACAGGTAACTCAATATAAACGCAAATATGGAAACTCTTGGCCACATAATTGTCCATCAAAAGGATGATGAGAATCATTTGTTCTGACCCTAATTGTGGGCCCGGCCGCACTCTTCATCCCAGACATAGCTGTCAAATAAGAACATTACCCCAGGATATCAATCACCTAACAGGTTTTGGAATTGAATGAGATAGCTAATTTCTTTGATCTACCAAATGGGTCTCATCCTCATCCTGATCAACTTCCCTGCTGTAAATACATCTGTCCACGATAGCATTGGCAGGGGTCACCACTGCACTGCGCTTATGAAGATGAAGTCTCTTCTTCACAGTGAGGACATTGTGTAGTGTGACACTACTCAACACAGCAACTCGTCAAGGCTTCTTCGACAGCACCTCCCAAACTTGCAACTGCTACCACCTAAGAAGGACGAGGGCAGCAGGCGCATGGGAACACCACCGTCTGCACGTTCCCCTCCAAGTCACATATCATCCTGACTTGGAAATATATCACCGTTCCTTCATCATCGCTGGGTCAAAATCCTGAAACTCCCTACCTAGCAGCACTGTGGGAGTACCTTCACCACATGGACTGCAGTGGTTCAAAAGATGGCTCACCACCACCTTCTCAAGGGCAATTAGGGATGGGCAATAAATGCTGGCCTTGCCAGTGATGCCCACATCCCATGAATTAATAAAAAAAACTACTGCCATACTAGTGCTGATCCAGCAGTCAAACACTGGGCAATAATGGGGCACTGTGGACCATCAGCAGAATTGTATACCATCACAATCTGTAACCTCATGACCTGCCACACCACTCATTCCTCCATCCTGATTAAGCCAGGGACTAATCAAGGTTCATTGCGGGGTGTAGAAAAGTGAGCCGGGGCAGAATCATTCATACCTTAGAATAAGGCACCAACTTAGTGAAGTTACAACAGAATGGATTGTCATAGATAATGGTAATGGATATATTGAGTGATAGGATGCTGTTGCAGCTCTTTTGGAGTATGAAAGCTATCTCCAGTTGCATATTGAAAATAATTGTGGTAGAAAGTGGAAATCCTTTACTGTAGGAATTGCTTTTGAAATTGCTGCAAAGAAAGATGTCATGGTGGTATACATAATCATTCAGAAAAAAATGCTACAGTCTGCAGTAAGATAAAATATTTACTTAGCTACATGAGGTGAGGTCCTTGTTACATTTTTGGGGTTTCACGCCAGATATACTACTTGGGTTCAGTATGAATGAACACTTTCTATGAACCAGAGTATGTCATTATCTGCCCAATATCTAAGTATATGTAACAAGAACCCTTGTCACTGTATTCTGGATTTCTGAAATATATCACCACATAACCTCAATGTCTTTGGTAAGCGAATGAAGATACAGTCTATCAGCCCGAGGCTCATGTTAGAAACCAACAGATACATTTATTTAGCACTAAACAGGTAAATGAATAATATGCAGTACAAACATTATGTTTATAATAGCTATAATCTTTCCCAATCTCTGCAAAATCTCAAAACATGCTACTCCTGTGTTACCTTGTAGTAATGTAAGGAGTCGTACAACACCAGGTTATAGTCCAACAGCTTTAATTGAAATCACAAGCTTTCGGAACTTTGCTCCTTCGTCAGGTGAAGTGAAGAGATGCATATGGGCACCGAAAGCTCCGAAAGCTTGTGAATTTCAAATAAAATTGCTGGACTATAACTTGGTGTTGTAAAATTGTTTACAATTGTCAACCCCAGTCCATCACCGGCATCTCCACATCATGACTTAAAGTCAGCCACAGATATACTATTCACAATTCATTGAAGATATATCGGAACAAAGCCCATTAAAAACTGAATCTCTCATAACTACATTAGATTGACTGCTATTGGCAGCATTCAAATGAAGACAGTGTTTGTGGCCCAAACTTGAACCTGCTGTGAATCAGCAGATTTACATTGATCGGCTTTGCCCTTTAAATATATTGGGGTAGATTTTCATCTTCACCGCATGGACGATAATCTGGTGGGGCAAATCACCCATTCTTATAGATCCCAGTTGATTTTCATTCTTGATATCAATGGGATGAAAATCAGACAGGTTTTATAAAGGGTGGGAGATTAATCCCACCAGATTACAGCTCAGGCGGTGAAGAGGAAAATCTACCCCATTATCATAATCGAGCCACCACTGTTAGATTGTGTCCCTGTTCAAGTACAAAGATGTCTTTAACCTGTCTCTATCTGGTCAAATTGGATAGAATAAGATCCAAACAGAAATATATCAAGAAAGGCTTCTTAGGAATAATGAATCTGCTTCATAGACTCTAACACATATTCCTCTGGTTTGCAGGCACAGCCATCAGAAATCAATATTAGCCCTGAGTATATACTGTGGCCAGCAATAAAGAAAGCAACAGATGATCCAACACAGCCTAAAGCACCTCAGTTTGGTCACTATGCTTTTGGTATTTTTAGAATTGACAAGATTGTTCAAATACTTAACATTAATGAAAATATATCTTACAATACTTAACTTCAGTTAGGGTAATGAAAGAAAGCAAAATATTTCAAATTTAAACATGCAATTACAAAAAAATATATAATTTAAACACTTGCTTTGTTATTAAGAGTTTGATTCAAAGATTTAAGTTACTACTTTCTTCAATGTGGAATTTACCCACTTCATCCTATAAAGAACCACTTTATTTTATTTGTAATGTCCAATCAAAACCATCATGATTCTACATCTTCTATTAATGTTGCAGTGTCTGGAAACTGTATTGAGCGTTGGTGCTAATTTATTGCATTGGTTACTTCATTAATGCTAATCTCTATGTTCCTTATGTCTCCCACAATCCCTTCACTAATGTTAATTCAATCATCCATAAAGCATGAATCTGTGCCCTCTTTAACCCTTCCTCATTCCAATTACTATCCCCTACTTCATCTAGATTATGCAGCCTGCTATCCCTTTTCTCATTTGTTTCATCTCATTTTTACATTCTACGTCAGTTATACTCTTCCTATGAAAATGTACTTAATATACTTAAACTATCAGGGGTAGAAATCATTTTGAGTGGGAGTGCACAACGGGCAATAGTGAAGCGGGAGCTCGTTTGACACTCCTCTGATTTTCTAGTCCATTAAAGTCAATTGGAAAGAGAATGGGGTGGTGTGTAAAACAGGCTGTCGATTTGGTATGGCCCATTTTGCACTTCTGCCCAAGAAGAATTTCTATGCCTTTATACCCTCTCGTGCCCTCCAGAATCCCCTCCCCCATGCTCTATATTCAATTGGTTCGTCACATTTTTCTGTAGTTGTTGTCCCTCAGAGGCATCTATGCAGCAGCATCTGTTGCTACTTCAGAGTGATTATCAGCTGTGCAGTTGTAGAAAGTACTACGAAAAAATATTAATGTATATGAAATGTTTGTGATATCGCCCCAGGCGTTGACAGATGGTGTTTGAACTACTTGAGAACCTTTGGATTAAGATAATTTATGGGCATTACAAAGTAAATTTTATGCAACAGAAGAGATATGGAGTGTACTGAAAATATGAGAAATTGTAACTAATATATATGTGTATATTTTAAATCCCTGTTGATAGGATTAGGCACTATGCCCTATGGTGAGAAAGATTCCTGGCCTCCTATGAAATGAAACCCATGTCTACATTCTCTGTTACCTTAGATGAAAGAAAACATCACACTATCAGAGCACCTTTGCTCATTTTGCATCTTCGCCGAAGACCAATTTCACCCCCTGTCTTTCAGATGAAATGTTAAAATGTCTGCTTGCTCAGGTGAATGTAAAAGATGCCATTGCACTTTTCAAGGAAGAGCAGGGAAGTTCTCCTGGTGTCCTGGCCAACATTTATCCCTTAAGCAACACCACCAAAAACAAATTTAACAGGTCATTTATCTCATTGCTGTTTGTGGGACCTTGCTGTGTGCAAATTGGCAGCCGCATTTGACGACATAACAGTGATTACACGTTAAAAGTAATTTACTGGCTGAAGACGTGGAAGGTACTATATAAATGCAAGCATGTTGTCTTCTTCAATAGATGGCAACTTTCATTTTCACCTGAGCTAATTAAAATTATATTAAACTAGACAGAAATTTATGGTCCCAAAAATGCACATAAGTGCTCCGTTGGCATAAGTGGCTAATGACCTCTGCTCCTGCCAAAGGTCAGAGGGAAGTCACCGAATTAGAATATTACTGGTGGATGCCCGTGTCACTGTGAGTGCATCCTGGGCGCTTGCCAGAGGAGCAGGGTGTGAAGTGAAGTGCTGGCCAGCTGCTAATTCACCTGCTGGCATCACCAGCACAGTAAGTCATTTTTAGTAACTCGATCAAAGTAACATTGCGGTAATTTTTTTACAGCCATGAGAAGGGATAGGCCAAAACAATCTCGATTGGTAGTTTGCATCACTGCCAGCAGCACAATAACCACCTTATTTGCTTTGCAGCTGGATAAACAACTTTGGAGTTTATGGGGGTGATTTTAAACCCCAAGAACGGGTGGGTTGGGGGCGGGTGGGAGTTGAAAATAGTTGTTTTTTGGGTCGCGACCGCAACCCGGCTTTATTTCCGGGTTTAATGTCGGCGCAGAAAAGTACAGGCTTCCCACTGGGAATGCCAAGTCCAAAAGTTTTGCGGTCACGACCCAAAAAAAACTGTTTTCAACTCCCACCCGCCCCCAACCCACCCGTTCTTGGGGTTTAAAATCACCCACTATATCAGCAGAAAAAGGAATGGGATGAGATCAGCTGATCTTTCTTTTTTACAATACACTATACTTTACTAGGATATGGCTATGGCAATGCCGGTATCAAATTACATTTGCATATCCAAAAGCGCTCATTTCATTTCTCATCATTATTGCCAATGTGGTATTGGTACCAAAGAATTTATTTGTGACTAGGTTCAATAATTCAATAATTGCCCTGACTCTTAAAGTATTCACATGTCTAAAATTGGTTTCATTTGTCTTTTACTACAGCTGTGTCCTGGTAGCAAAGTATGCAAACAACTTGAGCAAAGTCATTAGGATAAGTGTAGGCTTTAGCTCAAGGATTGTTCATCAATGCTCGCCTTGTTAAACTTTTTTATTGTTGCATTATTTTAATGAAAACAAACTGTACCTCCAGCAGTTGTTGTGCTGAGTTATTTGTTCTACATGAAATGGTTGGTGTTAAAATGCAGTGAGAATATGTGGGATGACAGCACACTGAGTAAGATTCTATTGGGGTCCTCTTGCACTAATGAGTTACAAGGCTTTGTGTTATTTAAATTCAAAGCAGAATATAAATAGCAGCAGTTCTCTTTCTGGTTATTAACTATAGGATCCCGAAAATATAAAAATACTTTGTGCGCCTGTGATGGATATAACAGGGACACAAAAAGTCAAATTTACAATGCATTAGAGAGTAAGGTGCATGGCAATGGTAATTTTAATCAACTCAATTACATGTGGCATGATGGCGCTGTAAATTGGAGTGATAAGATGGCATGCCACAGAAATGGTGGCTTGGCTTTGCATGCACGTCCACAGATGCTGAAATTTTAGTGTCCGTCATATTACTGTGGAGCAACACCAAGCAAAAGCCAAATCATCCTACGGCTGCCCTTGGACACTTTTGCTTCCAAGTGCCATTGGCTGAGGCTTCATAAGAGATTGCCTCAGGCTGCTCAGCCATGTATGGTGAAAAAGAACATTACTTTGAAAGGAGTGTTACTTCTCATCTGTGCAGAAAAGACAAACAAATTTTTTGCTTGGAAATTAATGTGCAGATATCCTCATGTCCCTTAGGGCCCTTTAAGATGGAAATGAGGAGGAATTTCTTCTCCCAGAGGGTCGTGAATCTTTGGAATTCTCTACCCCAAAAAGCTGTGGAGACTGAGTCATTGAATACATTCAAGGCTGAGTTAGACAAATTTTTGATCAGCAAGGGAGTCAAAGGATATGGGAAAGGGCGGAAAAATGGAGTTGAGGTAAAAATCAGATCAGCCATGATCTCATTAAATGGTGGAGCAGGCTCGAGGGGCCGAATGGCCTACTCCTGCTCCTATCTCTTATGGTCTTATGTCATTTGTCAACTGCTAACATCACTTGTATCTTTTGTGACATCAGATAATGTGCAAGAAATGAGTGCAGAAACAAATCAGGAATCGGTAATTTGACTGAATTTCTCATTTGTTGGAGGTGCTTTATGTAATTTTTTTGTAAAAAATGTAATTTTTCTTTCTTGTGTTTATGAAGAATAGCTACAACACCTTAAACAAAGAGAATGTGGGCAAAAGAAAGACTTGCATTCATATAGCACGTTCTAAAGACGTCCCAAAGCATTTTACAGCCATTGAAGTACTTTTGAAGTATAGTCACTTGTACTGTAGGAAGCAAAACTAAGAAAGCCTTTATGTTTTTGGTTGAATTTTTTTTCCTTAGTTCACCTTCAAGCCCTCTTTTGATTACTGCAGTTTCCTACTATCTTGTCTAAGGAACAAAAATATTGCCCTGATGAGGCTTCTTTGTCATCTCTTGTCTTTCAAGATTTAATTTTTTTAACCTTAATCAATTGAATGCTGTTGTCACCTTTGAAAGATTCATCTTCCAACGCCAATAATTTTTCAAATATCTGCCGCCATGTTGCCGGTCACTGTTAATTTGGGTCTATGAATTGCCTTTAGCATTACACGGTCTCTCAGCTGACAGTTCATAGTCACTAATTTCACCTACTGTACACACTATATATAATATATTATTTACTTTGGTTGCCTTAAAGTTAGTGTTGACCTGTACTCCACTATGCATGGTGCTGTTTCAACATTCGCTGCTATTTAACATCTTGCTTGAGATTTTTTTTGTCATTTCTGAAGACACGGTCTTCGAGAAGTATTATATTTTTATCTTTTTGTAATTTTTTTCCCCTTTATTCAAATAATTTAATAACTGGCAGTAGATAGCCCATTTTAATGTCTCTCAAACAATAATCGTCACTGAAAAACCTTCAAGAATTATATTTACTTTTAGTTCCCTAAACCACCCATAACTGTTCTTTATCACCTGATTGTGTTTTGCGACCATTTCTATCATTAAACCTCACAATACTCCCATTCCCAATCACTACTTTTTCTCCAAAGCAAGGTTGTTTATCTTTAAACAGCAACATCAGCCTTTTTACTGTAGTTACTCAATTGGAGAAAAAAAATTGTGTTTTGCTGCAACTCATCTCATATTAATTCTTTAATTACTATCATAAAATTCAAACTTAACGTCCCGATAATAGCATTCCCGCTTTTATCTCGAGGTTCATAGCCTTCTTTCACTTTACAGAGCCTTTTAAGTAATAAACATTCCATTAACTTTAATTGTCCAGATGACCCATTGTGAGCTCAACACCATCAGGTTGATCAGCCGAAAGATCATGCAACCTCAGCAAGAATAGGCCAAAAGGCGATGTGAATTCAGCTGGAAAGGCTGTAGAATATAATTACATTACACACCACTTTATAATAGAACATTTTAATAAACAAGTATAAATTGTCAAAATAATACATATATACAATTTACATGATGGCGATGCTTACATTCTATCCATCTCTGGAGGTAGACCTCCGGCTGCACATTGCCTCCCCTCCTCCCCCTTAAAATTACAATCTGATTTATTAATTAAAAAAACTGTATTAATTCTCATAAAACTGAAGCTAGCAGATCCTGAAGGTCAATAAAATCACTGATTGTTGTACCTCAAAAGTATGTCAGAGACTGCAGAAATACAAGATTCAACTATTTCCTCTGCATCCGCTCAAAATTTTACACTGACATAAAGAAAATCAATTTTTTTGGCTGGCAACTGCAATTCCCAAATACGACAACATGTGCCAAAAACAGGAATACTGGTCAGAATAGTGAGAAGACACAAAAGCTTTGTGAATTTATACCTAGGATTTATGGACATATCAAATTTGCCAAATATATTCTTTTAAAGTAAGGTCTTTGTAATAGTCCACCTCATTTTTAAATATTCACCACAAGTATTATATTGATAAAAGTGAAAGTGGCCAATGCAGAAAAAAATACATCGAAATCACTGATATTACAGCAATCCAGCTTGTTGGCTAATTTTTCAAGCAACTCTCCATATAATTCTAACAAATCCATGTTTTCATGTGTTTGTGGTCCTGTATAAAACATGTATTTGAAATCAAACACTATACCACAGTCGGCAGGTGTGACAATTGGTGTGATAATAGGTGCATTACCACATTTTCCTAGTCTTGTATTTGCCAACTTGTCAGTAACTATTTGGTTTTAATGCCAGTTGGCTGCCCTTGTATTCATTTCTGTGGTGAATTTCCTTTGTTTTTGTTAAAAAGTACAAATAATTTTACAGAATACCTTGACAACTGACCTTAAAATTTGTTGGTGATGATTGAGGACAGAAACCTTAATGTGTTTGCATAACATTCCTCGATTTGCTATTTTAAAATAGGTGTGTAACATAAATAGGTTAATGCCTATGTTAAGCTAGTGGACAAAGGACCATCATAAGAAAGGATAAGGTTTTTGTTCAGTATCACCACAGTAATTTTTAGGCTGTGTTGTTCAAAGAAAAACAGTTTACACTAATATTTTGAAAGGCAAATAAAATGAGAAATTCTTAAAATCGTGATATGAAGCAATGCATGCAGAAATACTTTGCCTATTTATTCCGTTTTGTAACCATAATGCATGTAATGGAGCAAGTGTTGGTCCGATGACAATTTAAATGTTTTCCTGGCTTGGTAAGGACACATCCAAGTTAGGCACCATCTATTTCATCTGACACATACTTCAAATATAAAAATGCAGAATCAATATACACATAGTTTTTATTATTGATTTTTGTTTATCTTCTCCATTTAATTTAGGTAAATCTACACTTTTTTAAATGGCACCAAGAACTAAATCATAGAATCATAGAATGGTTACAACATGAAAGGAGGCCATTCGGCCCATCAAGTCCGTGCTGGCTCTCTGCAAGAGCAATCCAGCTCGTCCCATTCCCCAGCCCTTTCCTCGTAGCACTGCAAATTTTTTTCCTTCAAGTATTTATTCAATTCCCTTTTGAAGGCCATGATGGATTCTGCTTCCACCGCCCTCTCAGGCAGTGCATTCCAGATCTTAACCACTCGCTGTGTAAAAAAGTTTTTTTTCATGTCACCTTTGGTTCTTTTGCTAAACACCTTAAATCTATTTCCTCTGGTTCTTGACCCTTCTGCTAACGGGAACAGTTTCTCTCTATCTACTCTGTTGGAACTTTCATGATTTTGAATAGCTCTCTCAAATCTACTCTCAACCGTCTCTGCTCTAAGGAGAACAACCCCAGCTTCTCCAGTCTATCCACGTAACTGAAGTCCTTCATCCCTGGGACCATTCTGGTAAACCGCTTCTGCACCCTCTCTAAGGCCTTCACATCCTTCCTAAAGTGCGGTGACCAGAATTGGACACAATACTCCAGTTGTGGTCGAACCAGTGTTTTATGAAGGTTCATCATGACTTCCTTGCTTTTGTATTCTATGCCTCTATTTATAAAGCACAGGATGCCGTATGCTTTTTTAACTACTTTCTCAACCTCCCCTACCACCTTCAAAGATTTGTGCACATGTACCCCCAGATCTCTCTGTTCCTGAACCCCTTTTGGAATTGTACCCTTTAGTTTATATTGCTTCTCTTCGTTCTTTTTATCAAAATGTATCACTTAGCACTTTTCTGTGTTAAATTTCATCTGCCACGTGTCCGCCCATTCCACCAGTCTGTCTACGTCCTCTTGACGTCTATCACTATCCTTCTCACTGTTCACTACACTTCCAAATTTTGTGTCATCTGCAAATTTTGAAATTGTGCTCTGCACACCCATGTCCAAGTCATTAATAGATATTAAAAAAAGCAGTGGTCCTAGTACTGACCGCTGGGGGTCACTATACCTCCCTTCACTCTGAAAAACAACCGTTCACCTCAACTCTCTGTTTCCTCTCACTCAGCCAATTTCATATCCATGCTGCCACTGCCCCTTTTATTCCATGGGCTTCAACTTTGATGACAAGACTATTATGCGGGACTTTATCAAACTCCTTTTGGAAGTCCATATACACAACATCAACCACAATGCCCTCATCAAACCTCTCTATTACTTCATCAAAAAACTCAATCAAGTTAGTTAAACACGATTTGCCTTTAACAAATCTGTGCTGGCTTTTCTTAATTAATCCCCACTTGTCCAAGTGACTGTTAATTTTGTCCCGGATTAACGTTTCTAAAAGTTTCCCCACCATTGAGGTTAAACTGACTAGCTTGTATTTGTTGGGTTTATCCTTACACCCTTTTTTGAACAAGGTTGTCACATTTGCAATTCACCAGTCCAGTGGCACGACCCCCGTATCCAAGGATGATTGGAAAATTATGGCCAGCACCTCCGCAATTTCTATCCTTGCTTCCCTCAGTAACCTAGGATGCTTCCCATCCAGGCTTGGTGATTTATCTACTTTAAGTACAGCTAGCCTATCTAGTATCTTTTTCAATTTTTAGTCCATTATCTCAACTACATCTTCTGTTACTGTTGTAAACAATTTTACAACACCAAGTTATAGTCCAGCAATTTTATTTTAAATTCACAAGCTTTCGGAGATTTTCTCCTTCCTCAGGTAAATGTTTCAAGATCTCCTTGAAGCCTACGCATTTATACATTTATACATGTATAAATGCGTAGGCTTCAAGGAGATCTTGAAACATTTACCTGAGGAAGGAGAAAATCTCCGAAAGCTTGTGAATTTAAAATAAAATTGCTGGACTATAACTTGGTGTTGTAAAATTGTTTACAATTGTCAACCCCAGTCCATCACCGGCATCTCCACATTCTGTTACTGTGACTTTGGCAGCATCTTCTTCCTTGGTAAAGACAAATTGACTGGGACAGCCATAGCATTAGGGGCTTGGATGGAGAGAAATTTGTTGAGTGTATTTAGGAGGAATTTCTTATTCAGTATGTGGATGGCCCGACGAGAGAGGGGGCAAAACTTGACCTCCTCTTGGGAAATAAGAAAGGGCAGGTGACAGAAGTGTTAGTGAGGGATCACTTTGGGACCAGTGATTATAATTCCATTAGTTTTAAGATAGCTATGGAGAATAATAGGTCTGGCCCAAAAGTTAAAATTCTAAATTGGGGAAAGGCCAATTTTGATGGTATTAGACAGGAACTTTCAGAAGTTGATTGGGAGAGTCTGTTGGCAGGCAAAGGGACGTCTGGTAAGTGGGAGGCTTTCAAAAGTGTGTTAACCAGGGTTCAGGTAAGCACATTCCTTATAAAGTGAAGGGCAAGGCTGGTAGAAGTAGGGAACCTTGGATGACTCGGGAGATTGTGGCCCGAGTCAAAAAGAAGAAGGAGGCATATGACATGCATAGGCAGCTGGGATCAAGTGGATCCCTTGAAGAGTATAGAGATTGCCGGAGTAGAGTTAAGAGAGAAATCAGGAGGGCAAAAAGGGGACATGAGATTGCTTTGGCAGATAAGGCAAAGGAGAATCCAAAGAGCTTCTACAAATACATAAAGAGCAAAAGAGTAACTAGGGAGAGAGTAGGGCCTCTTAAGGATCAACAAGGTCATCTTTGTGCGGAACCACAAGAGATGGGTGAGATCCTGAATGAATATTTCACATCGGTATTTACGGTTGAGAAAGGCATGGATGTTAGGGAACTTGGGGAAATAAATAGTGATGTCTTGAGGAGTGTACATATTACAGAGAGGGAGGTGCTCGAAGTCTTAACGCGCATCACGGTAGATAAATCTCCGGGACCTGATGAAATGTATCCCAGGACGTTATGGGAGGTTAGGGAGGAAATTGCGGGTCCCCTAGCAGAGATATTTGAATCATCGACAGCTACAGGTGAGGTGCCTGAAGATTGGAGGGTAGCAAATGTTGTGCCTTTGTTTAAGAAGGGCGGCAGGGAAAAGCCTGGGAACTACAGACCGGTGAGCCTGACATCTGTAGTGGGTAAGTTGTTAGAGGGTATTCTGAGAGACAGGATCTACAGGCATTTGGAGAGGCAGGGACTGATTAGGAACAGTCAGCATGGTTTTGTGAGTGGAAAATCATGTCTCACGAATTTGATTGAGTTTTTTGAAGGGGTAACCAAGAAGATAGATGAGGGCTGTGCAGTAGACGTGGTCTACATGGACTTTAGCAAAGCCTTTGACAAGGTACCGCATGGTAGGTTGTTACATAAGGTTAAATCTCACGGGATCCAAGGTGAGGTAGCCAATTGGATACAAAATTGGATTGACGACAGAAGACAGAGGGTGGTTGTAGAGAGTTGGTTTTCAAACTGGAGGCCTGTGACCAGCGGTGTGCCTCAGGGATCGGTGCTGGGTCCGCTGTTATTTGTTATTTATATTAATGATTTGGATGAGAATTTAGGAGGCATGGTTAGTAAGTTTGCAGATGACACCAAGATTGGTGGCATTGTGGACAGTGAAGAAGGTTATCTAGGATTGCAACGGGATCTTGATAAATTGGGCCAGTGGACCGATGAATGGCAGATGGAGTTTAATTTAGATAAATGTGAGGTGATGCATTTTGGTAGATCAAATCGGGCCAGGACCTACTCCGTTAATGGTAGGATGTTGAGGAGAGTTATAGAACAAAGAGATCTCGGAGTACAGGTTCATAGCTCCTTGAAAGTGGAGTCACAGGTGGATAGGGTGGTGAAGAAGGCATTCAGCATGCTTGGTTTCATTGGTCAGAACATTGAATACAGGAGTTGGGATGTCTTGTTGAAGTTGTACAAGACATTAGTAAGGCCACACTTGGAATACTGTGTACAGTTCTGGTCACCCTATTATAGAAAGGATATTATTAAACTAGAAAGAGTGCAGAAAAGATTTACTAGGATGCTACCGGGGCTTGATGGTTTGACTTATAGGGAGAGGTTGGATAGACTGAGACTTTTTTCCCTGGAGAGTAGGAGGTTTAGGGGTGATCTTATAGAAGTCTATAAAATAATGAGGGGCATAGATAAGGTAGATAGTCAAAATCTTTTCCCAAAGGAGTCTATAACGAGGGGGCATAGATTTAAGGTGAGAGGGGAGAGATACAAAAGGATCCAGAGGGGCAATTTTTTCACTCAAAGGGTGGCGAGTGTCTGGAACGAGCTGCCAGAGGCAGTAGTAGAGGCGGGTACAATTTTGTCTTTTAAAAAGCATTTGGACAGTTACATGGGTAAGATGGGTATAGAGGGATATGGGCCAAGTGCAGGCAATTGGGACTAGCTTAGTGGTATAAACTGGGCGACATGGACATGTTGGGCCAAAGGGCCTGTTTCCATGTTGTAAACTTCTATGATTCTATGATTCTATAAATGCTAAGTACTCACTTAGTACCTCAGCCATGCCCTCTGCTTCCATGCATAGATCTCCTTTTTGGTCCCTAATCAGCCCCACCCCTCCTCTTACTACCCGTTTACTATTTATATGCCTAAAGAAGACTTTTGGATTCCCTTTTATGTTGGCCGCCAGTCTATTCTCATATTCTCTTTGCCCCTCTTATTTCCTTTTTCACTTCCCCTCTGAACTTTCTATATTCGGCCTGGTTCTCACTTGTATTATCAACCTGACATCTGTCATATGCCCCTTTATTCTGCTTCATCTTACTCTCTATCTCTTTCGTCATCCAGGGAGCTCTGGCTTTGGTTGCCCTACCTTTTCCCCTCATGGGAATGTACCTAGATTGTACCTGAACCGTCTCCTCTTTGTTCAATTACAGTTTTGCCTGCCAATCTTTGATTCCAATTTATCCGGGCCAGATCTATTCTCATCCCACTGAAATTGGCCCTCCTCCAAATGAGTATTTTTACTCTAGAGTGCTCCTTGTCCTTTTCCATAGATAATCTAAACCTTATGATACTATGATCGCTGTTCCCTAAATGTTCCCCCACTGACACTTGCTCCACTTGGCCCACCTCATTCCCCAGAACCAGATCCAACAATGCCTCCTTCCTCTTTGGGCCAGAAAAGTACTGCTCAAGAAAGTTCTCCTGAACACACTTCAAAAATTCCTCCCCTCTTTGCCCTTTACACTATCCCAGTCTATATTAGGATAGTTGAAATACCCCATTATGACTATATGGCTCTTGCACCTCTCTGTAATTTCTCTGCAAATTTGTTCCTCTATAACCTTCCCACTGGTTGGTGGCCTACAGAATACACCCAGTAGTGTAATGGCACCTCTATTGTTTCTTAGCTCTAACCAAATAGATTCTGACCGTGACCCCTTAAGGGCATCCTCTCTCTCCAGCACTGCAATATTCTCCTTAATCAATACTGCCACCCCCCACTCCTTTCTTACATTCCCTATCTTTCCTGAACACCTTGTATCCAGGAATATTTAGTACCCTCATGGCCCGGCATCTTCCTCACTCTACCATTACCAATAAGCCAGAGGATCAACCCTGGTTCAATAAAGAGTGTAGAAGATCATGCCAGGAGCAGCACCAGGCGTACATAAAAATGAGGTGCCAACCTGGTGAAGCTACAACTCAGGACTACATGCATGCTAAACAGCGGAAGCAACATGCCATAGACAGAGCTAAGCAATTCCACAACCAACGGATCAGATCAAAGCTCTGCAGTCCTGCCACATCCAGTCGTGAATGGTGGTGGACAATTAAACAACTAATGGGAGGAGGAGGCTCTGTAAACATCCCCATCCTCAATGATGGCAGAGTCCAGCACGTGAGTGCAAAAGACAAGGCTGAAGCGTTTGCAACCGTCTTCAGCCAGAAGTGCCGAGTGGATGATCCATCTCGGCCTCCTCCCGGTATCCCCACCATCACAGAAGCCAGTCTTCAGCCAATTCGATTCACTCCACGTGATATCAAGAAACGGCTGAGTGCACTGGATACAGCAAAGGCTATGGGCCCCGACAACATCCCGGCTGTTGTGCTGAAGCCTTGTGCTCCAGAACTAACTGCGCCTCTAGCCAAGCTGTTCCAGTACAGCTACAACACTGGCATTTACCCGACAATGTGGAAAATTGCCCAGGTATGTCCTGTCCACAAAAAGCAGGACAAATCTAATCCGGCCAATTCCCGCCCCATCAGTCTACTCTCAATCATCAGCAAAGTGATGGAAGGTGTCGTCGACAGTGCTATCAAGCGGCACTTACGCACCAATAACCTGCTCACCGATGCTCAGTTTGGGTTCCGCCAGGACCACTCGGCTCCAGACCTCATTACAGCCTTGGTCCAAACATGGACAAAAGAGCTGAATTCCAGAGGTGAGGTGAGAGTGACTGCCATTGACATCAAGGCAGCATTTGACCGAGTGTGGCACCAAGGAGCCCTAGTAAAATTGAAGTCAATGGGAATCAGGGGGAAAACTCTCCAATGGCTGGAGTCATACCTAGCACAAAGGAAGATGGTAGTGGTTGTTGGAGGCCAATCATCTCAGCCCCAGGGCATTGCTGCAGGAGTTCCTCAGGGCAGTGTCCTAGGCCCAGCCATCTTCAGCTGCTTCATCAATGACCTTCCCTCCATCATAAAGTTAGAAATGGAGATGTTCGCTGATGATTGCACAGTATTCAGTTCCATTCGCAACCCCTCAAATAATGAAGCAGTCCGAGCCCGCATGCAGCAAGACCTGGACAACATTCAGGCTTGGGCTGATAAGTGGCAAACATTTTGAATATGCCAAACATTTTGAATATGTTCCAATTTCCACCTCTACCGCTGTTCACAAAATTCACAGTTGTTTCTCTGAAGATCAGCAGTGATTCGTGTGAAGAATTCTTTATTTCTCAACTCACATGCTCAGCACAAAATTACTTAACTGGTTTTTGCAGAGTAGATTAGAATCTGAATAACCTGTGGCTACTGGAGCAGATCAGAGGCTGGGTATTCTGCAGCTAGTGGCTCACCTCCTGACTCCCCAAAGCCTCTCCACCACCTACAAGGCACAAGTCAGGAATGCAAGGGAACACTTTCCACTTGCCTAGATGGGTGCAGCTGTAAGAACACTCAGGAAGCTTGACACTATCCAGGACAAAGTAGTCCACTTGATCGGCAGCCCTTCCCTGGCTTAAACATCCACTCCCTCCACCACTGGTGCACCGTGGCTGCAGTGTATGCTAGCCACAGGATACACTGCAGCAACTCAGCAAGCCTTCTGCGACAGCACCTCCCAAATCCGTGACCTCCACCACCGAGAAGGACAAGGGCAGCAGACGCATGGGAACACCACCACCTCCGAGTTTCCCTCCAAGTTATACATCATCCTGACTTGGGCATATATTGCTGTTCCTTCACCATTGCTTGGTCAAAATCTTGGAACTCCCTACCTAACAGCACTGTAGGAGTATCTTCACCACATGAGCTACAGCGGTTCAAGAAGGCCTAGCACCACCTTCTCAAGGGAAGTTAGGGCTGGGCAATAAATGTTGGTCTTGCTAGTGACACCCACATCCCAAGAATGAATAAACAACAATATATCATTTAGGAAGAAAAATATGACTAGATATTTTACACCCAACTATTTGTGCTTCACTGGTAAGTGAGCATATTGCAAGGTATAGTTATACCAGACTTGTGGAAGATAAACAAGTACGTAAACCTTTAGCCTTTACTTTTTGCCCCAACGAGCCTGGCGTATCATTTGAATGGGCTAGTCTACAATGCAAACACACATTCTGTGCTGAATATCCTGTTACTGACTTTGGCTTCAAAAATCTTAATTTCTGTCTAAGTGATAGGGCCAGGACCTAAGTGTAATGTATGTGGTATTGATGTCTGCAAAGGTTGGGGGGAAATTCTTCCAGCAAACGGTACCAATTTTTCTCGACAAAGATTGAGCTGCACAAAATATCTCAGTGGAGTAGAAAAAGGTATCTTGTTATGTATGATTTACTCGCTCAGTGTGACTGATCACTTTCTGTATGATACATTTGTTGCCCAGAAAAGTTCACCTGCCCTACAATCATCTGATGAATGAACAGCAAAGAAAAATACAGCAAGAAAATGTTTAAAGTGAAGCTGGAAAGTACAAAGCAAATTCAGACAAAAAAAAAACATATCGTAGAGAACACGGGAAAACACAAGCTAAAGAAAATTTACAGAACAAAACTAATAAAACTGGAAAATTACCACAGGAGAAATGAAAATATCTTGGCCAAAAAAGAAGGGAAAAAAAAGAAAAATGATTTAAGCGTAAGAAGGAGAATAAAAGGGGATAAAAGGAACTTATGGAGATCTTCGAGATACGGGAGAGCTACAGTTTCAGAGAGAGGGAAAGGAAAGGAAAGTGCCAGCTTAGGAAAGGGGGAAGAGATTGATATTGCCGTGGCTGTAAAATACTTTCTTTCAATCTTCTATTTATTTACCTTTAACAAATCACCTTTTAAAAACTCGTTGAATTTTGGTCAGTACAGCAATCTTGAACCTAATTACCTAGTCAGGTTATCTTCATAATAGTGGGGTATAGAACTGAAATTACCATTAAACACACAGTATAGACCCCCAATGGGACTTAGAAGATAAATGGTGACAGCACCTGCAAGTTTCTGTGATGCTCAGTTCTATTAGAAGTTCCCTGCTAATCCTACAGGTGATAGGAAATGCTCTTAAACCAAATTAATGTTATAATTTTCATATACCTTTATGTAAAATTTTCCAATCAAACTCCATCCTTAATGTTGTCACTCTGTTTGTATTTCTGTTTGGTAAAGCAGAAGAAGATTGCAAAATTCGTTCCTTGTTGAATCTACATTAAATACTTTTCAGCAATGAGATTATATTGCACATTTAAATATAGCCACAGACGCACTGTGTTGCCAACACATTAATTTTATTGGCAGTACTTCGTATTAAATATGCAGTGAGCCATTAATTGAAGATAATTTCTTTCCCTCTGTACAGTGTCACGGGTGGAAATAAAATGTTCCATTAATGATACACATAAATTATTGGAGGCAAACGACAGCTGTACATGATTTCAATATCTCTCATTCTTTTAATGAAATGAAGTCCCATACTTCCTAAAACAGATTACGAGACAATACTTAGGACTCTCATTAATTTAATTATGCCGAAATACTTATGACACTTCTGCCTGTATGACTATATTGATTTATTTGTTTGGTTTTAATCGATAACTTTAAGTACCAATGGGGCTTACTGCTTAGTTCCTGAATTCATGCTGGATGTCTGTTTTTGCCACTATTTTGAATAAAATGTTACTTAGGTTCCTGCAGATTAAATTTTTTCTTTTTTTTGACAAAAAATTAATTTATTTTCACCTTATTTCAGAAATTAAAATGCACACATATCCATGCAAGAAATAAAACTCATGTTTGGTGAGGCTGTACCTTGCAATATCAGCATATGAAAGTATTAGAGTTTAAAATAAACAGGTTAAGGCCTTCATTAAAATAGTGGACAAGGGAATTGCATATGAACAGATTAATACTTTGATGTAAAATATTACACTACATGATATCACTTTAATGATTAATATTTGTTTATTGCAATATTTAGGTGGACTTGTCGATCTCCCTTGATATTGCACAAGACTAAGTGCAGTATTCAGGTCAAGCAGGGTCAGATGGTGGGGCTGGACCCTGGCAGGGGAGGGCGGGGGAAGGTTAGGTGGAGGAGGCGAGGGAGAAAGTGAGAGACAGAGGAGAGAATGGGGAAGAGAAGAGAGCAGGGGAGCAGAAAGGCTGGGAAGGAAAAGAGAGAGGGGTAGGTGGGGAGAGGAAAGGATGGGAGAGAAAAGGATGGGAAGAGGAAAAGAGGGGAAGGGGATAGGAGGGGGGTAGAAAGAATGGGAAGGAGAAATGAGAAGCAGAAGAGGAGGGGAAATGGGAAAGAAGAGGAATGGGAGAGGGAGAGGACGGCATGGGGAAAGGAGGAGGATGGGTACAGGGGTGGGGGATGGCTGGCAAGAAATCTCAGCAGTGGGGGGAAAGATAAACATTCTTATTGGGGGGGTGGAAAAATAGCTTAATTGGAGGGGGGCTGAGGGACAAATATTCTGGGGATCAGCAAAACTTCTGGGCAGTGGGGAGGACTTCTGGGGAAGATCTCCACAATCTCCGAAGATTGGGGGAAGGAGCCATTTTTAATCAAAGGGCACAAGGGCTGAGGGACAATACATTCCTGTCAGGCAAGTAATGCAACTAATCATGAGGGCCAGTGAAAATTTAAGTGCAGGGCAGAAGTAGGTCGAGTTGTTGGTACTGTGATCTGAGGGCTGGATAGAAAATTGGTTGAGATGGTTAAAAGTTTTCATATCAGTGTAGGTCTGTTCAGGTTAGACAAAACTGACATTGAAAATTCTTAGATTTATAGGCCCTATGTTTTTTGTTAAAAAAGAGATTTAAAAAAATTAGTTTCACAAATATTTGCAAGTCCTGATTTTTATGGAGATTTATTGATCCAACTTTTACAAAGATTTACAGGACCTGATCTTTTTTACAGATTTGATTTATAGGCCTCAATTTTCCATACATATATAGCCCCTGATTTTTACAGAGATTTACTATTCCAATTTTTTTAGCAGATTCACTGCCTTGATTTTCCACACCACCTGAGGAAGGAGGAAGCCTCCGAAAGCTTGTGGGATTAAAAATAAAATTGTTGGACTATAACTTGGTGTTGTAAAATTGTTTACAATTGTCAACCCCAGTCCATCACCGGCATCTCCACATCTTGATTTTTGGAGAGATTTATTTACTGCCCCAATTTTTAGAAAGATCCACCTTTTATCCAGGTATTTCTGTTCCTATTTTTTTTTAAATCAGCTCTCTCTGGCCTTTTTCTGCTACAAGATAGCAGTAGATCAGATATACATAAAGGGAGCCAGTCACGTGATGCAAGCCACATGGGACGCTTATCATTGAAAACCCCCAACATAGCACCACCTACAGGCATAAAAAGTATTGTAGGTAAATGTGGACACTCTTAAAATTAAAAATCACAAAGTTCAGTTGACATATGGGACAGAAGGAGGGGTGTCCTGTATCCGCAGGGGGGCAAGAGGCCCTCGAGACATATGCTCCCGAGGCAGTGGGAGGCAGTAGGAGGCAGTAGGGGACGAAGTCAATGCCAAGGGCATAGCACCACGAACATGGATGCAGTGCAGGAAGACAGTCAATGCTTTGACACGAGTGGTCAAGGTGAGTGAGGTCAACTGTCAAGTGGCATCTCCTACCAACTGCACCACTAGCCGTATCCACTATTCCACGCACTACACCCGCCATCACCCACATACCAACAAACTCTTTCAATCAGTACTCAACTCTTCCAATCAGATGCGTCCTCTCACCCTCACACATTACCACTGTTTCAAGCCGCACACCCACAACTCACAGGTCACATATACTGGCAACTATTCAACCACGACAGGCACATCACTCAAACATCCTGCAGGGGGACACTGACTCACGTCCCGCTTTCTCGCAGAAGGTGGCGCATAACAGAAGGCAGCAAGTGGCAGTGGCATTTAGCTCCTCGAGCCTGTTCTGCCATTCAATGTGATCATGGTTCATCTGTGACCTAACCCCATATACCCACCTTAGCCCCATATCCCTTACTACCCTTGGTTCACAAAAATCCATCAATCTCAGACTTAAAATTAACAACTGAGCTGGCACCAACTACCATTTGCAGAAGAGCGTTCCAAACTTCTCCTACCCTTTGTGTGTAGAAGTGTTTCCTAACTTCACTTCTGCGAGTCCTGGCTCTAATTTTTAGACCATGTCCCCTAGTCCTAGTATTGAAGTATAGGAGACCTCCAGAAACAGGTACAACTGCATCAGCAGCCAGAAACAATACTCCAGCAACTAACCTGTAAATCCTGCATGGTCTCTTTAAATAGTGCTGGTGGGGGGTCCCCCAGGCCGTCTAAGACATGTTCAGATGGTCGTGGTTAAGATAATGCGTTGGCTGCAGTGTTAAATTCCAAAATTGTGTCTATCCCTTTAAATCAGCGTTGCAAACTGAACGAACGCATATATTCTCCTTACTTTACATGCAGCCGGCGTTCGTTATCTGTGCCTGCGCGAACCCCATTACCAAGATGGCGCCCAGCGCATGTTACACTGGAAGCATGTGTGAGCATTCCGGATGCCATTTTGGAACTTCAGGAGGCCACGTAGCTCCTATACGACGGGCGCTACATGGCCAAGTTTCTAGCCCATGGTTTTTCACTTTACTCTGAAATTGAATGCAGTGACCCACCTTCAGATTTAAATATATGTTAGATAATCATAAATGACAGTATATGGGGATCTGTAATCCCACATTCCCAGTAGGTAGCCAAGTTTACTCCCTGCAGGGATTGTGGGATCACGGAATTATCCTTTATTATATTGGACTTGTTCATTTGGTTTAGCTAATTATTTTAAAACACCCATGGATTTTATTTTATTTTACATGGATAGGTGCAAAGTTCATTGCAATTATGCTGGACGTCTACCCAGTATAAAATTCTTACTTCAGTGTTGGGTGTAGCGCAGTGTCAACGTGTAATACATACAAAGCTGGCTCAAGCAGTGCTTTGCCAAAATCCATGCCACTGAAATGCAAATAAAAGGAGACATTTCCCCAAGTCTTTCTTTACCTTTTTGCAAAAATGCATTTAAGACATTTGTGCCGCATACAATTACATGAACTCGTATTTTGTTTTATTCAAGGAGAAAATCTCACACATGGGACCAATAGCACTGAGGAAAAAGACAATGAAATTATTCAGAACCAGCCTGCAATCTGCTTCAACATAGCTTATATTCAAAATTAATATTTATATCCAATGAATACATAAGAAAGCATGCAACAGGAAAATATCAGTCGACTGCATTCACAGGCCCCAAATAATCTATCCTCTACCCTACCTATTTATGATCCTACGGAAAGCTTCTGTATGAATACTTACAAAGGCAATCAAGCAAAATCGGAGAATACCTGTCCAGTCCCACATCACACTCACTTTTGAAGCTGTTTCTTCTGTTTGTACATTCGCAAACCAAGTTAAAGAGCCTATTTATGACTACATCATCTGTGCTGCTCAGCACTTTGAAGACCTGGATTATGTTCCTCCTTCAACCTTTTCTCCAATGAAAACTAATCACTCTAGGTGACTGTTCTCTCATAATTTAGAATCCCAAGTTCTAGAAGCAGCTTAAGCCCTCCTCTCTGAATCCTCTTCAAAACATCACTTCTGAAGGTACAGTGCCCAGTAGTGCACACAACATTCCAAATTTAACCTCGTCATGAGTGATATGTAGCAAGTTAGAATAATTAGTTTTGATTTGCAATCAAATGCCTCCCAGATGCATTCTAGGATTTGATTAGATTTGTTGACCGGATTTTTAAAAAAATGCATTTTAATCCAACGACAGCAACCCCTTCTTTTCGATTTCCAACAGCAACCATCTTTATGACCTCTGAGTGAGATTGCCAATTTAGTGCCAGTTTGTGCTGAATTGGGGAATGTACAGGTGCAGATTGGTCAGTCCACCAAACTACGTATAAACTGGCTGGAGTGCGAGTCCACTTCCAATTAATTTAAACAAATTCTAAGTCAATTTGCGCTGTGCTGTAGATTTACACCCAATCCCCCAAACAGTATTGAGTTATCAAGACCCAACCTGCACATACAATACATGCAGTCACACATGCTGCTAGCCTGGCACATGATATATTAAATAGAATCAATTAAGTTTTATAGACTAATAAAAATGACAGCTTCTGACAAACTGAAAAATAGCTTTAGATGGTAAAATCCTTTAAGCCAGATTGTAAATTGAATTTTGTGAAGCTGGTATTGCAATCTATAAATCTATATTCTTTCCATATGTTTTATGTCTAGCTCCATAGGTCACTCAATGAACATTAGGCAGTTGAAACTTATGTCACATGTTGCCCATTGTCTGGAGTCTAATCTTCCATTTTAGGTAAACCAGTAACTAAATTTATCAAAATCTGTGACTTTTGTCAAAATAATCGTGAGTAACATTTGAACAGTCTGGAATTCTGGGATCCAAAAATTCAAGGACCTCTGAAAGCAGGTTTATAATCTGAGGCTGATCCTGGTGAGCAGTTTGTAAATCCTCTACGGACTATTCCTACACTATCATCGAATATGTCACCTTCCCCTTCCCACACCCTATAACTAAAGATAACGGCTGCATATCTACCTTTACACCATCAGGGACTAAAAGTAGACCCCCGACCAATCAGTCTCATGACAATATTTGACTCGTACTGCTGCTCATTTTAGTTATCTTCAATCGACCTTTAGTTTTGTGACACCCTGTCCTCATTAGTTTTTGATTCCTTTAAGGTTTACAATAAACCATAGACCTGTAACACCAAGAAATGTGATGGAATCACAGGTAACATTATGCGTGTCGCAGTTGAAATAAACAAAATCTATTTTGAAATGAATCTCGTATTCAATGTCTGAAGTAAAGGTTAGTACATATCGGAGTACTAGGATATCACTGACTCAATTTGAGAGTTGCAAATGTTTAACTAACTGTTCCTGGCCCCGATGAATGTGCTGATTATTTTATCCTCTCAGGCTAGTAGCACCTAATGAGCTCATTATTTTTCTAGAACCAAAGTGCCAGGAAATGAAACTGACATACATTGGGCCAAATTTTCATCTGATGCGGATATTGCATTCACATGCTTAAAATCAAATTGAAAGGCACACTAGATAGGGCCAATTTTGTGAGGGTTTGCTCCTGTTGCAGAGCCTCACTGGACAGGAGCATGGATTGCAGGCTCAGGCACAGTGTGAGTCATCCAGTGCAACCCTCAATATATCTTCAAATCCCATGCATACAGCCATTTCCCATTAAGTGGCTGCAATCCTTTTCAATTGGATCTTCAGCTTTTAAGGGCTGCAAACTCCAGTGGTTCCGCCTTTCCTCAGTAGTCATGTTCCTAGCCCAAGACACCAGTAGTGCAGGAAGTTTATTTAAACTATACACAAGCTGGGCTTGCAAAATCCAAGGAGCCCTTCTCCCCTTTCTTGATGGCACTTATAATATCATAATATTGGTCCTTATTAATGACCATGGATGAAGCTTGTACTTTCACATTGTGGCATGAGCAACTTGTGAATGGGAAAACATATAAGGAGCACTAAATTGGGCCGTGTAGCGCCCGTTGTTTCCTGTGTGACGTGCGCCAGATGCCATCTTGGTATAGGAGTTTGGCAGGCACAGATAACGAATGCTGGAATCATGTAAAGTAGGGAGAAAATGGCTTCAATCAGTGTGCAACACTGATAGACAGCATTTTGCGACTTAACGCTCAACTCAACGCACAGTCTTAACCCCGACCACCTGAGTGTGTCTTAGAGTGCCTGGAGGACCCCCCACCGGTGCTATTTAAAAGGACCATGCAGGAATTTACAGGTTAGTGGCTGGATTATTGCCTCTGGCTGCCGAGACATTTGTAACTGTTTTTGGAGGTCTACTAGACTTCAATACTAGGACGCAGGGACATAGCCTAACATTTAGAGCCAGGACGGGCAGGAGTGAAGTTAGGAAATGCTTCTACACGCAAAGGGTGGGAGACGTTTGGAACGCTCTTCTGCAGACGGCAGTTGATGCTAGCTCACTTGTGAAAGTTATATCTGAGATTGATAGATTTCTGTGAACCAAGGGTATTAAGGGATATGGAACTAAGATGGGTATATGGAGTTAGGTCACAGGTCCACCATGATCTCATTGAATGGTGGAACAGGCTCGAGGGGCTAAATGCCACTGCCACTTGCTGCCTCTTGATATGCGCGATCTTCTCCTGCAAGAAAGCGGGACGAGTGTCTGGGTGATGTGCCTGTCATGGTTGAATAGCTGCCAGTGTGTGTGGCCTGTGAGTTGTGGGTGGGCGGCTTGAAACAGTGGTAATGTGTAAGGGTGAGAGGAAGCATCTGATTGGAAAAGTTGAGTACTGGTGGAAAGAGTTTATTGGTATGTGAGTGATGGGGGGGTGTAGTGCGAGATGCAGTTGGTAGGAGACACCACTTGACAGTTGTCCTCACTCACCTTGAGCATTCATGTCAAAGCATTGAACTTCTTCCTGCACTGCCATCCATGTTCATGATGCTGTGCGCCTGGCATTGACTTCGTCCCCCGCTGCCTCCCACTGCCTTTTGAGTATATGTCTGGAGGACCTCTTGCACCCCCGCCTCCCCCCCCACTGTGGATATAGGATGCCCCTCCTTCTGTCCACCTCTTGCACCCAAGGTCTCTAATGCATCAGCAGAGAACTTTGGTGCATGCACTCTCACAGGCCTGGTACCAACTCAGATCGACAGATTGGTGAGGTCTGGCGTGCAGATTGGAGGATGTGGGATTTAGTAGTGCGCAACCTTTATTCAATGTTTTAACATAACTCATCAGTGTGTGAACATAGGGATGAGATCTGCATCTGTGTTTTACATGTGCGGGATGTCTGATCTCTGTTCAGACTCCATGCAGACAGTAAACTGCTATTTTCAGCAAATAATAGGTACCATCTACCTTCAAGGGATTTCAAAGAAACATCCTCCCTTTAAGAGATTGAGCTCCCCTCTGGTGGTGGAAAGTGCAAATTGCATTGATTCCACCTGCAAGGCCTGGAAAGGAACACTGATTGCAGGTAAGTGCTCCCCGGGTCCAAACTTGCGTCCTGCCTGCGCAGGGTTTCTTCAGGCGCGGGGTGTTAGCGCATTGCGCTACAATCGCCCAAAACGGACCCTTATCGAATTTTCCCCCCATAATCTCCAATTGAAATGGAGAGTTAGCACACATATTAATAGCATCATAATAATGTAATTTGCTATATTACAGGTCTGACCTGCATTTTGGACTTGATGGCAAAAAATGATTTACTGATGTGCACGTCAAATTATCTGGATGGAAAAACTTTATAGCCAGTGAAATGGATTTCCCAGTAGATAAATTTATGAAAAGGAAGGTGATGAACTTTGGGACAAAAACAAATCCTCTTAGTAAACAGGTTGGAAATAAAGTGGGAGGATGCTGAAAATCCGAACTCAATCCCACAGTCTCAAACACCTCTGCACACAACATAAACAAAATGTGCTAGTAAGCATTCTACAAAGGGCAGGGAGACAATTTCCACGAGGCAAATAAATTGTGCACCAAATAGAAGTCAAAATACAGATATGTCCATGTCGTCAATAATGCCAATCAAATGGATAAATTTGGCTTCTTAGACTTTAGAATCAAATTTGGAGCTTGAGATGAATCAGCTGTCTGTTAGATATTGCATTAACAAAATGAACTTTAAGTGCACCATGAACTCATGATCCACCAAAAAGTGTTCAAAGTGATCTTAGGCCTGATTTATGACATGTGAAACGAAGACAGCCACATAATAACTGATCGTCTCAGTACACTACAATCATAATACAATGCACCCTCAATAACATAAAAATTAATATATGTTCCGCAGATTAGGTTAGCTAAATTCTGCAAGCAAACCTAGTTGAAGGATGATATATAGGCAATTATCCATCTGCCATTGTTGCTACTTCTGATTATTTGCAGTCCTGTCACCCACTTCTAGGTTTCATTAATATTTTGGCATTGATTCGGAGAGTCTGTTTTCACAGCTGTCAGCTGCACACACAGTCCAGATTGTTTCCTTTGGCTCTTTCAGCACAATTACTCTTAAATACTGAACAACATGCTACTGTATTGTTCAGCATTGCAATATACATTATAACATTTTTAAATCTAAAATGAAGTTTTCTATGGCTGTTAAATTGTCAGTACCTTGACAACAATCCGTTCCATTTTTCAGGTCTGTTCACTTATGACTGGGTGCATTCATACAAGTGGCTCACAGGGACTCAACCCTAGTTTTGTCTCATTATTGTTGACAAGGAAATTTATGTGTCTCTTAAAATGTAAGAACTCTTGCATCATGCTCTTAGCTTGGTGGTTACCAGTGGCAGAATTAGATACCTCCACCATATCAGGATGTAATGGTTATGGTGTATTTGAACTATTACCTAGCTGCTTGGATTTTCTCAATTCTTTGAATCAGAGCAGTGGCACACACTGCGTGAGTGAACTCAGGTCACCATCAGGAAAACAAGAGCAGACATTTGACATCAATTATTCCAGGGATTTGACCCATCTGATTTTCCTTCCCAGTGTTAGATAAAAATACCTCCCTTGGACCTAGTCTTCAGTTTGTTCTCAGAGTATACACTGAGGTACAGATGAACAATGCATGGAATGGGTACCACTGAGGGGATTAAAGGGTGCGATCATGTTAATCTGGAGAATATTTTGATTTGAACACTGAAAAACAGCTTTCCAGTCAGGTCATTTTTCTTTTACTCTTCTTTCTTGCATTCTCCACCTACCACAGGTATTCATGCAGAGGAGAGAAGCCTACTTAGTTGTGATAAGCCACCATTGAACAGAACCAATTAGTGAAATTGAAGATCAGTCTCAGCTGATAAATCCATACAATAGTGTTTTGGTAAAAATGTAAAGATTTTTCCAGGTAGCTGCCTTGCAGAACCTCTCGACTAAGACCATCATAAAATTAGTCCAAGAGTTTGAAGTTGATGTAGTAGAATGCCTCTTAATCAGATCCAAATGTTTTCTGCCCACAAGACACTAATGGGGCAATTTTTAACATCATCGCCTGGAAGGATGAAAATCATAAGAGTTCTTTTTAATGTGCAGACAACCGCTCCACCACATTACCACCCAGGTGATGAAGCTGAAAATTACCCCCTAACAGTTTAGAATATCTTCCATCAACCATTTCACTAACCTTTGATTAGAAACTGACTTTCTTGATGACTGTAGATCACAAGACACAAAGATTTACTCAATGGTCCCTATGGAAAGACCGTGCCCTAACACAGAACACTATCTATGTTCCTTTTTGTGTGCAGGGATTTGATTAGACCAGGTCAAAAATATCTTCTGAATATCCTCCTCTTTGAGACAGAGGCCAACAGGAAAGCATAATATGAAATATTTTTCTAAAGGAGAACTCCTTAAAAATAAATAAATAGGTAAACAACAGATACAGTGGGGGGGATTTTAACACCCCAGGACAGGCGGAGGCAGAACTACTGTGAGCAGGCACACTCACGGCTACTGTGAGCTATTGTATATTAGTACTATTGCTTTAAAACATGAAAGTTGTTCCTTTTCATTTAATTTTGGATTACAAAAGTCCTAGAACAAATTCAAAATAAGAATTTTACAGGGACAATCGGTCTAATGAGAAAAATGTTATAAAGTGACTTATTCTCCAGAGGATTAAACTGCACAGAGTTATTAAAATGCAGAGCTGGATTTGTTTATTCAAAGAAAAAGAAAGACTTACATTTATATAGTGCTTTTCACGACCTCAGGTAGTTCCAAAATGCTTTACAGCCAATGAAGTATTTTTGGAACATAGTCACCATTGTAATGTAGAAAACGCAGCAGCCAATTTGCACACAGCAAGCTCCCAGAAACAGCATTGTGATGATGACCAGATAATCTGGTTTAGTGATGTTGCTTGAGGGGTAAATATTTTTATTTTTTTTTTATTCGTTCACGGGATGTGGGCGTCGCTGGCAAGGCCGGCATTTATTGCCCATCCCTAATTGCCCTTGAGAAGGTGGTGGTGAGTCGCCTTCTTGAACCACTGCAGTCCATGTGGTGACGGTTCTCCCACAGTGCTGTTAGGAAGGGAGTTCCAGGATTTTGACCCAGCGACAATGAAGGAACGGCGATATATTTCCAAGTCGGGATGGTGTGTGACTTGGAGGGGAACGTGCAGGTGGTGTTGTCCCCATGTGCCTGCTGCTCTTGTCCTTCTAGGTGGTAGAGGTCGCGGGTTTGGGAGGTGCTGTCGAAGAAGCCTTGGCGAGTTGCTGCAGTGCATCCTGTGGATGGTACACACTGGATGGCCACCGAGGAGAACTGCCCTGCTCTTCTTCAAATAGAGTCACGTGATCTTTTACATCCACCTGAGATGGCAGACAAGGCCTCGGTTTAACATCTCATCTGAAAGACGATGGGCCCGATATTAGGAGGGTGGCGGGTTCGCGGCGGGGGGGCGATTGGGCGCGTGGGTAACGCGCCCGGTGAAATCAGTCTGCCCCGTGTGCAATCGCAGGCTGATTGGATCCACTTACCTGGTCTTCCGGGTTCCCCGCTGCTGAGCTGCACATCGGGCTGACTGCACATGCGCAGTAAGGTCTGTCAGCTGGAGGAGCTCTATTTAAAGGGGCAGTCCTCCACTGACTGATGCTGCAAGAAATAGGAAAAATTACAGCATGGAGCAGCCCAGGGTGAGGCTGCTCCCAGGTTAATGATGCCTCACTCCAGGTATCATTGGATGGGGTGAGGAGGGGGGGGAGGACAGAGATCTTCCCCCCGGCGGGCGGGAGGAAGCGGCCTGCCTCTGCCACCAAGAAGGCCTGGCTCGAGGTGGCAGAGGAGGTCACCTACACCACCAACATATCGCCCACCTGCATGCAGTGCAGGAGGCGCTGCAAAGACTTAAGTAGGTCAGCCAAAGTGAGTACACTTACTCATTCCCCTACACTCCGTCTGCCACATCACCGCCCCCACCCCACACCTCCTTCTGCACTGCCAACACTACTCTGTCACATCACCCCTCACACCCACTCAAACCTCATCCTCATCTTACCTGCACTTACTCACCTCGCCAGTACTCATCCCACCACTACCACTCAACCCAATCCTCATACAATCTCATGGCTCTATCTCATACTCACCCTCTCATGCATCTCTTTCACGGTCAGCCTCACTCAACCTGCCATTACCTGTGCTGCAGCCACAAGGCATGCATCACATATGTGCAGTAGGAAGCGTAAGGCAAACGTGTCGTGAGCATGAAGGGGATGCACAAGGGTGTTTGAGGATTTGTCATGGTTTTTACTTATATTTAATTTCTGACCAACTCACATCACATATTATATTGGCACCACTACTGCCACGTCTTTGTGAATCTTGTCTGGTTTGTGCAATAATGCCCTTTCCTGAGGATCACAATGAAGACCCACACCTGATGCCACCCATTGTGTCACTGCAGAGTGGTGTATTTGCAGGGCTCTTTTGTGCAGACGACTGAGAGACGTAGGCAATGTCCCTGGTGGCACCCTGGAAGGATGCGGAGGAGAAGTTGTTGAGGGCAGTGGTGACTTTGACAGCGGCAGGTAAGAAGATGGTGCTCGGGCCAGCCTGGAGCAGCTCGGCATGAAGGAGGCTGCAGATGTCCATGACTACATGTCGAGTGACTCTGAGCCTCCATGTGCACTGCTGCTCAGAGAGGTCCAGGAAGCTGAGCCTCGGTCTGTAGACCCCGTGGCGAGGGTAGTGCCCTCCGCGACGCATCTCTCTCTGCGGTTGCCCTCCCTCCTGCTGTGCAGGTGGATGTGTCACAGCACTGTGTTGTGGAGCTCCACGTGTCAGAGGTGGACGGTGTGGATGGCGAGGCTGGTGATGCTGTTCGCCCTCCGAGGAGGTCATAACTGCAGCTACGGCGGCCCCCATCCGGAAGATGTACATCCGAGGGTGTCCGCAAGGTAGGTAAATGTGTCGGGACACCGGGGTAAGTGTGCAAGTTTGTGAATTTAATTGTTAGGAGGAGGGTGGTGGAGGCCAAACTTTGTCCAAAGTGACAGAGTGGCCTCCTGCAATGAGTGAGGGTCTCCCCCCACCTCACCTGTCAAATGGACCTTTGCAGCTGCCACAAGCTGATGGCTGCAACACGTCCATTTGAACTGGGATTGTTTCCTCCAGTACGGGAAACAGTCTCAGTTAATTGCAAAATCCCACCCCTCCTAAAATATCAGGTCAATCAGGTCTGTAAACGACCTGAAGTACCTGTTTAAGTACTTTAAGTGGCACCCCGCCAGCTTTAATTGCTGGCGGGAGTCCCACATGCGGGGGCTGCGCGCGCATGTCAGCGCGTCACTGGGGAACCCGGAAGTGGGCGGGTTGAAGCTGGGCTCCAGACCCACCCCAGGAATCCCCGATTTTCTGCAGCCCCCCCGCCACGAATGCACCCGATCAGGGGTGTGAAAATCGAGCCCATTGAATTGGTGTTATGGCCAGAATTGTATGGATTCCATCACTGCGGCCTGATTAGAGACCAAGGATTAGCCAGAAGGGCAGTGGACTCCATTATAATGGTCTGGCAAAAGTGACAACACATTGCAAACTAAATATTTATCTCAAATATTCCTTATAGGGGAAAGGTTTGGGAACCAGCACAACAACTAAAATATCCACATAATTTTGTTTCTGATAACATTGTTGCAGGTTCCAGAACAGTTAGTTAAATAATCTAAGCAGCACAACCAGAACAGTTGGCATTGGATGACATATTGGTGATTGTTTTCTTAATTTGTAATTTAACACATCTTCAGCATTACTGCACCATCCACTGCATGTATAAAGCCATTGGCCATTATTTTAACATTTTAGATTTGTAAGTAAATTCACCTGGTAAGATAAGTAACTGCTGGACTGTAAATAGAGCACAATGATGATTAAGAGCCACCAAGCTGCTTCCGTATTTCTGCAACCTTATGTTTTTTTATTCGTTCATGGGATGTGGGCGTATATTACAAATAAATGGTTAGAATTTCACATTGTTTTGCGAGGTTTTTGCTCACTAAAACTGAGCAAGGACTGAGAATCCCCCTTCCTCATTTTTGGGTTTGATGGCCCAAAGAGACAGATATTCACAAAGAAGTCTAGTAAAGGTAATTTATCTGGTATGTTACTGGACTACCAGAGTATGTTACAGGACTCCCGGAGCATCTTGACGGACTACCAGAGCATCTTGATGGACTCCCGGAGCATCTTGACGGACTACCAGAGCATCTTGACGGACTACCAGAGCATCTTGACGGACTACCAGAGCATCTTGATGGACTACCAGAGGCGTGAAAACTTCCCCTGTGTTATACCACCAGTGTTCAAATGCTTATTAAAGAGGGAATATGGATGCATTTACTGTTCAGGCTTTCTCTGAACACTTTTGATGTAGTTCCCATAAGCAGACTCAGTCTCCCTGAATGGAAACCTGCAACTTATACATGCTGAGTTTGAGATAGTGTGTCATGGAACTAATGATTACCCATTAATTTAGGTATAACGCACCGGAGATTATGTGGGGTGCTCACTGTGTTCTCTTGTCTTCTCTGAAAAGTGTCAGATGCATCAGATTTCAACAGTAATGTTTACAGAAACTGTAATAAGATTTCAACAGTAATGACTTCAATAGAAATAAACATCGGGAGAGATATAAAATGGGCTGCCTATTGCACAAAGTCAAAATTACCCCCAACCAGTCCATGAATGTTTAAAATATTCCCTTTAGAATATATTTCTTACACAGTTAGTTATGCATCAAGGCTTTTGAACGATACATTTGTAGACTTTTATGATATGATGGGTACATGGCAGATGCAAAATTCATGTTCACGGCATGGAGCTCAGCTGTCAATTAGATTGAACTGAAATTAAAGACACAAGAGAAATGTAGAGTATTTATCTCAGTCCAAAGGCCTCTTCATTAAATCAATTAAGTTCAAAGGCACAATGAGGCAATCTGTGCAAGACGTCACTTGATGAGCTGATGCTCACAGGTGTTCCTCTGAGCGGCAGCTCATGAAGAGATATGAGTTTCTTTCCTTTCAAATATACTCTTTGATGGGTCAGCCATTATGAATAATGAATTCACCTACTATGCCAGTCTGCAAACTCATGTACATTACCATTTGAAAGAGAGACTGCTCAACCTCCAAGCAAACGTTGATCTAATTAGTTTCTGAGTACAGGCAGTGGCAGCAACAAAGACTAACCAACTCTTATTTAATCTGTGAATCAATCTGGTCAATTTTTTTTTATTAGCCTCTCCCCTGAGATAAGTGGACTCCCTTTGAGCTACAAGTAACTGTTCCAGTAGACTTCTGCCATAATTCTGTGGCAGGAGTCCAGCAGAACATCTTCGAAATAGGCTGGGGCCTGGATGTGCGGAGTCCTGACTCAATCTGTGATTTCCCGCTTGGTCTTGTAAGGGATGAAGCTTCTACCCATCCTTTGTAAGGTCCCTGATGTGGGGTGGGGAGGGGAGTCCATATGCTGTAATTTCCTGTTGGGCATTTTTTTTTATTCGTTCATGGGATGTGAGCATTGCTGGCGAGGCCGGCATTTATTACCCATCCCTAATTGCCCTTGAGAAGGTGGTGGTGAGCCGCTTTCTTGAACCGCTGCAGTCCGTGTGGTGACGGTTCTCCCACAGTGCTGTTAGGAAGGGAGTTCCAGGATTTTGATCCAGCGACGATGAAGGAACGACGATATATTTCCATGTCTGGATGGTGTGTGACTTGGAGGGGAACGTGCAGGTGGTGTTGATCCCATGTGCCTGCTGCTCTTGTCCTTCTAGGTGGTAGAGGTCGCAGGTTTGAGAGATGCTGTCGAAGAAGCCTTGGCGAGTTGCTGCAGTGCATCCTGTGGATGGTACACACTGCAGCCACTGTGCGTCGGTGGTGAAGGGAGTGAATGTTTAGGGTGGTGGATGGGGTGCCAATCAAGCGGGCTGCTTTATCTTGGATGGTGTCAAGCTACTTGAGTGTTGTTGGAGCTGCACTCATCCAAGCAAGTGGAGAGTATTCCATCACACTCCTGACTTGTGCCTTGTAGATGGTGGAAAGGCTTTGGGGAGTCAGGAGGTGAGTCACTCGCCGCAGAATACCCTGCCTCTGACCTGCTCTCATAGCCACAGTATTTATATGGCTGGTCCAGTTAAGTTTCTGGTCAATGGTGACCCCCAGGATGTTGATGGTGGGGGATTCAGCGATGGTAATGCCGTTGAATGTCAAGGGGAGGTGGTTACACTCTCTCTTGTTGGAGATGGTCATTGCCTGGCACTTATCTGGCGCGAATGTTACTTGCCACTTATCAGCCCAAGCCTGGATGTTGTCCAGGTCTTGCTGCATGCAGGCTCGGACTGCTTCATTATTTGAGGGGTTGCAAATGGAACTGAACAATGTGCAATCATCAGCGAACATCCCCATTTCTGACCTTATGATGGAGGGAAGGTCATTGATGAAGCAGCTGAAGATGGTTGGGCCTAGGACACTGCCCTGAGGATCTCCTGCAGCAATGTCCTGGGGCTGAGATGATTGGCCTCCAACGACCACTACCATCTTCCTTTGTGCTTGGTATGACTCCAGCCACTGGAGAGTTTTCCCCCTGATTCCCATTGACTTCAATTTTACTAGGGCGCCTTGGTGCCACACTCGGTCAAATGCTGCCTTGATGTCAAGGGCAGTCACTCTCACCTCACCTCTGGAATTCAGCTCTCGTCCATGTTTAGACCAAGGCTGTAATGAGGTCTGGAGCCGAGTGGTCCTGGCGGAACCCAAACTGAGCATCGGTGAGCAGGTTATTGGTGAGTAAGTGCCGCTTGATCGCACTGTCGATGACACCTTCCATCACTTTGCTGATGATTGAGAGTAGACTGATGGGGCAGTAATTGGCTGGACTGGATTTGTCCTGTATTTTGTGGACAGGACATACCTGGGCAATTTTCCACATTGTCGGGTCGATGCCGGTGTTGTAGCTGTACTGGAACAGCTTGGCTAGAGGCGCAGCTAGTTCTGGAGCACGAGTCTTCAGCACTACAGCTGGGATGTTGTCGGGGCAATCAGTTTCAATATTTCTGGAAAAAAAGACAAGAAAAAATTGGGCAAAGGTCCCACCTTTCGATCACCATCCAATGACACATGCTGCAAAGTACATGACCTAGAAATTCGAAAGTGCCTGAAAATAGGTGCGCAGAGGCACGGTGCGTTCTACGTGCACCTGTTCATGTGGTCGCAGAGACCATGTTAAATTAGTGCTGGCAGCTCATTATCATGACTCAGGTGTGCAGCCAGCGTGACCCGTATGGGGGAGTGGGAAATTGATCATCTCTGACACCACTTAAAGGCAACCAGCACCTCTTGAAGGGGAGGTGCACTCTGGCTGTAGGCAGGAAGGAAGGCGTCTGAAGAAACACATGACCGTAGCATCTGCAGATTGCAGCTCCAGGTTTTCCGAGGCCGCATTAGGGGCCCTGGTCCAGGCGGTGGGCAGATAGAGGGAGGTCCTCTTCCCCTCGTTGGGTGGGTGGGTGGAGGGCAGAAAGCTTTCCAGGCAACATCTCCGTTGCCAGTGGGAAGAGGTTGCAGATGAAATTAATGCCAGGACCTTAGCTCCCAGGACATGGTTAGAATATAGAAAAGAGCTCAATTACCTCACCAGAGCTACCAAGGTAAGAATCCTAACTCTCAGCTCTCTTACTCTCTCCTCACGCTCCCACCTACTCCAACCTCACTACTCACAAAACTTCCCTCCCCCACTTCCCATCACTCTTCTACAATCACTGCCCCACACTTCATTCCAGCTCCTTCTCCTCGTACTCACACACTCTGCACTTCCTATTCACCACTGTTGCAATCCTCACTTTCCCACATCTCACAACTTACACACTACACACCAACTATTCGACCAATGCAGGCACATTCTCCAAACCCCTCAAGGATGTCATGAACACATTCCCTTCTTTCTTACAGGAGGAGGTCATGCACAACTTGCAGCAGGTGTCCACAACCAGAAAAGGCCAAGCCTGCCCGCACATCCTCTGTGGAAGGAAATGTGCTGGCCATCACAAGCAGAGGGAGAGTCATGGCCGCGGCAAACGGCAATGCTGACGGAGATGGCGAGCAGAAATCCTTCACATTTTATCCTCTTTTTCCCACATACTTCTATCTAATAAGATCGTAAGAACATAAGAAACAGGAGCAGGAGTAGGCCATATGACCCCTCAAGCCTGCTCCATCATTCAATAAGATCATGGCTGATCTTCCACCTCAACTGCACTTTCCTGCCCTATCCCCATATCACTTGATTCCCTTAGTGTCCAAAAATCTATCGATCTCAGTCTCGAATATACAGAACGCAGCTCTCTGGGTTAGAGAATTCTAAAGATTCACAGCCCTCTGAATGAAAACATTTTTCCCATCTCAGTCCTAAATGGCCAACCCCTTATCTTGAGACTATGACCCCTAATTCTAGACTCTCCAGCCAGTTAAGCCGTTAAGCCCTCTAAGAATTTTACCGTATCTCACTCTACACACACAGCATTGACAAATTTCTCTTTCTGCTCCCTTGTTCCTCTCTTTTATTCCAAGTGTTGAAAAGGTGGATGCCCCTATGCCATTTCAGGAAGAGGAGGCCAGCCTTCTTGAAAATGCAGCGTGTCTTGATCTGACCCTAGCAAGCACCAACTCAGAGACTTGCACCATGCATACTTTAGAGGTTAGGCTAGAAGAGGAGTCTTCACATGGTGAATCTCTGGCCACAAATGCGCATGAGCTAGGGCAGGGGGATAGGACGGTACAGGTGCCAGCTCACCAGACGGCGAGATCACATTCAAGCTCTGCAGCAGAGCACTCTGATGCAGACTTCAAGGGCCCAGGCTACTGAAGAAGGCTGATGGCTATACACCAGGAAATTCTAGGTGCACTACGCAACCTGCCAGCAAGCTGGTGTGTAATGGCTCAGAGCATGGAGGAGTCCAGCTCCAATGTGTGTTGGGGCTTCGCACCCAGTATGGAGACCATTCTGTCCATCATGGAGCGGATGGTCAGCAACATGAACATGACAATGGTGCCCACCACAATGGAGCCTCTGACAGCTTCCATGGCAGCTCACACTGCTCAGACAGCTGCCATCTTGGCTCTGGGGATCAGTGTTGACAAAGGCTTCCAGAGCGTCACATCACTCCCGCACTCTGTTTCTGCGTAGAACTGTAGGATGCTGGGGCGCTGTCCAAAGAGATTGGCCTTGGCTCCATGGGAGAGACACTTGCTGTCCTTTCTCAGGATGGCAGAATGCCTGCTCCTCTGCCACGCACTCCGCCAGTGCCTTTGTTAGTGTCACATGACCAGCTGGGCCAGACAGCCCCGGCCCACACCAAGACGTTGCAGTTTGCAGCCAGGCCCTCAAGGCCCAGAGCTGCTCGAGGTCACCCACCACGGCCACCTGAAGTGTCCTCAATGGAAGCTCAGCAGTCTTTCACCTCCCAAGATGTCGCCACTGGGGATACACTTCACAGGAGCGCTAGGATAGGAAGATGAGCTCACAAGACAGGCACTAAGGGGTTGCACAAGGGTGATTCTTAATTGTTCCTGTTAAATATTATACACAGATGGAATTGAGGTGTTGGAGAATTTTTATTTAGTTCTACATTTGGTGTTGGTGTTAATATTCATAGTGAAGTGAGGGCAAGACCCATAAGGCTGGACTGAAGGAAAGCAATTGCATCAGCGTAATAAAGACAGTGGTGATAAGGATTGCAGGGCTGTTGGCATATTGGGGATGGGGGGGATGGGAGCGATGGTCCATGTAAAGCACTGTTGGTTGAGCTGCTCTTTTAAAGCTCCAGCAGCTTGGGGCAATGGTGGTACACGTTGCTCCTGTTGTTCTTCCTGTTCGTGCTGCTCTCCCTCCTCCTGGGAAGGGCTGGTCCCTCATTATCGCAAAGTTATGCAGCAGACAACCACAAATCTGAATTCCCGCTCAGGGCTGTACTGTAAAGCTCCTTCCAAACGGTCCAGGCAGTGGAAACAATGCTTGAGCACGTCGACTGCTGGCTCGATGATATTTCTGGTGGCAGCATGGTTCTCCTTGTAGGCCAGCTCTGCAGCTGTCTCTGGGTTCCTGACATGCGTCATGAGCCATGTCTGAAGGGGATAGCCCTTTCGAGCAGTCGCCAGCCTGTGACCTGACGGCTTGGTTGGAATAAAGGTAGCAGAGAGGACTTGCCCAGGCTGAATGAAAAATGACTGCTGCCAGGAAACCTGGCACAGACCTGCATGATGCACTGCCTATGGTCATGAACCAGCTGAACATTTAGGGATTGGAATCCCTTTCTATTGAGAAAGATACCAGGTTGATGATGGGGAACACACAAGGCAATGTGGGTGCAGTCTATGGCACCTTGCACCCTGGGGAAGCCTGCAATGCAGATGAAGTCTAATGTTCTCTCAGCCTGCTTCTCTCTGTCCATAGGGAAAGAGAGGTAACTGTTCCTCCTGGCATAGAGAGCCTCTGTGACCTTCCTGATACATCGGTGAATAGCAAACTGGGAGATGCTGATAATGGCACCTGCTGCAGCCAGGAACGACCCCGTATCCTAAAGTTAAAGGCCACGGTGACCTTGACAGCTACAGGCAGTGCTCTCCATGCCCTGGTTTAAGGCTCAAGTTGTGGCAGCCTCCTTGGTGAAGCGAAGGCACCTGAGACATTGCTCCTAAGTAAAGTTAAGGTAGGAGAACTGCTCCCTGGATACCCACTGTGAGTATGCCCTCCTCTTCCCTCTTTTCCCAGCTTCCCCTGCTGTTTCCTGTCTTCTTGGCTGCTCCCCTTTGTCCTCCAGCCCCAAAGGCAGACCAACCAGACCACCCGTGACTGCAGTAAAACTGTTGTGAAGACAGACAAAAGCAATCCAGCACCAGCAAAAACTTCTTCACAGAAATCACAAATCAGTTGTGGAAGGCAGAATAAAAACGTCAGAAGTTAACCAACAGCCTGGAAGGACGTACCAGCAACTAACATGTATAGAATGGATGAGCCCTTTAATAGCACTGTTGAAGTGCTGAAGGGTCCTTCCTCTCTTTTAGCACCACGAGTTGCTGAGTGAGTCAGGTCCCGGGGCAGACCAATTTTACAAAAGGGTCCTACAACAAGCGTAGAACCCATTTAAATATGATAATCAGGCTTTTAAATGAATTTGACGCACGCCCTGGATGCCTACGGAGGAGCCCAAACCAATATGACGGGCGGTGCACTTCCGGCATGGAATGGGCAGACGCACGCCGCCGGCCATATTGGATCCTTAGGCGCCTATTTTACGCCTTTAAAATGGGCGTGGCGCAATCGAATTTCTAGGCCCATGTGTCTGGACATCAGGATCTAAATTGTCTGTGATGCCTTTTGCAGTCAAGTGACCTTCCAACGTTGACAGCTGAGGTTCACACACGAGGAACGGCAAATCGTGCAAGGCACTGAAGGACTGCTGGAACTCACAGAATCAAACCTCTGGATGTGACATTGATAAGAAGAGAGGAGAAAAACATTCTACACTTCATACCCCACATAGATAGCAACTGTATTCACAGTACCGAAAGCTGGTGCAACAGAACAAGTCATGATCCATCATCAATTAAGGATTTCTCTATAAAATTCCTCCTGTTAATTTTTGATATTTCTACCCTGCAGAAATTTACAGAGATAGTAAAACTGAACAGCCGTCCTTTCAATTTTGATTTTCAATATCCATACCTGCAAGCTGTTCTGTGGCCATTCATGCCTCAAAGGAGTGCCGTTTGCACAGTCAGTATTTTCAGTTTAAATAATAAATCAAATACATTTCCCTGGGAACGACATGCTTTGAACTGGAACATTATATTAACTTAGCTGGAATAGACAAATATGTTGACTTTTTTTTTGATCCTGTGGTGTGGAAAAGGAAGCATCAGCTCATTTGGCCAAGTGCAGTACCCGTCTGTCCAAGAAATATAACCTTGCCTTTAAAAGTTAAAGCAACACATTTAATTAGAAATGTATTGAATTTTAAACTGAGATGCCCAATTACAAGAAAATTTAATTTAAAATGCCGATCAACAGTAAAGATGTATTGCGTCGAGTTCAGTTGGTTTAAGATATGCTGTAAATAAAAGAGCATGGAGTGTACCTGTAATCTCAAAATGACTAGGGAGGGGGGAGAGAAAAATCTTCCTACGTGATGATAGTAAAGCATTTATGGCAATCAATGTTCATATATTGCCTTAAGCACTATATCGTAAGGATCTCTAATAACAACACCAATAATAAATTGAAACGGCAAACCAGAAAATAGCCTCAATAACAAAGTTAACTATCTTAAATAGCAGGAAAAGAGGCCCTTGAACCTTTTATGTTACTGCACGGAAATACAAACATACCAAAATTGTGGAATATTGCCCAACTCAACAGAAAGAATAAGAAAGCCCAGATTTTGGAACAAAAGGTGAATCCAACTTTGAGTGACGTGCTGAGAAAAAGTCCCAGTGCCTTTGGGATTGGGATAATCCTCTAACCTCAGGGCATGTCACAAATCAAGATCTCCAAGGATTGAACGTGGCTAGAATAAAAAGGGATTTTCATTTATATAGCATCTTGTTATGTCCTCAGGATGTCTCAAAGCACTTTATAACCAGTAAATTCCCTTTGAATTGCAGTCACTGTTGTTATGTAGACATTGCCAATTTTCACATAACAAGGTCTCACAAACACCAAACGAGATAAATGGCCTGTTTTCTGGTGCTACTGGCTGATGGAAGAATGACAGTTAGGAACTCCCTGCTCTTCTTCAAATTATGCATTAAGGTATTTTATGTCCACTTGAATAGACAGACAGGGTCTCAATTTAACATTCAATCCAAAAGACAGCACTTCTGACATTGCAGTTATCCATGAGTACTACTATGCTTTCAGCCTAAATAATATGTTCAATTCCATAGAAGAGCTTGAACCAATAAATTTCTGACTCAGACTACTACTGAGCCAGGCTGACACTTATGGACATTTGAGACCTGTAAGCTTCATTGGAGCAAGATTCACAGTAGCTACCACTAACCTAGCACAATGATTTATCAAGTGTGCAAGGAATGGTGCAGGCAGACATTATTCAGTCCACAATGCATGTTTCTGATACCAACATAGTGCTGCATTGCAGTCAGCTGTACAAGTTAATGTACCAATACGAGTGTTGGTTTGCAATCTGTTACTGATGGCTTTAGTTGCCTAAAGTGCTGCAATGCATTCTGCGTTGTATCAGAGTTTTGATGATGCAAAGCCTAGAATATTTAGCTCTGGCCATTGGTTTGGCTGAGATTAGGAATGGCTAGCAGTATACTATTGATGAAAGATTAACAGATTTTTGAGGTATCATCCCCAATAGTTAAATGACCACTTAGATAGCTTGAAAACTTCCTGTAGATTTTAATTTAGAACCTTTTAGGTAGGATGAGGGCTCTCTGTCACTCCCTTGTCTGTGGTGATGTCTTACCCACATTACACACCACTAGAATTAAGTAAAAACAATCCAGGCTTTCTTTGAGACAATAGAAGCCCATATTGTCCCTGAGGCACAGGCAGCAGTCAGTGCATTTATCAGCTGCAATTCACATTACCTGCATGTGGAACTGAAGGGGTCTGCTAACTCCTCGAAAAGAACTACAACTAGTGATATATGTTGCAGGAAGGGATCCAATTGAATACTTATTGAGAAAGGATTGATCTGTGTGGTTCTTATTACATTGGATAAATCTGAACCAATTTATGGCAGTTTATGCAAAATTTGAAACAGAGTAATTTTAATGTCATACTTTAATTCTAGTTTCAATTAAGTTTTAGTTATATAGAAGTTCTAATTTTTATTTTAGTTTCTATTTAGAAAATTTTGTTTTGGTTTTAACCATTGCTTGATGAGAAACAAATGATTTATCAAGTGTGCAAGGAATGGTGCAGGCAGGCATTATTCAGTCCACAATGCATGTTTCTGAAACCAACATAATGCTGCATTGTAGTCAGCTATACAAGTTAATGTACCAATACGAGTGTTGGCTTGCAATCTGTTACTGATGGCTTTAGTTGCCTAAAGTGCTGCAATGCATTCTGTGCTGTATCAGAGTTTTGATGATGCCAAGTCGGTGTAATTATCCATATTTGCTCAGAGAGGTTTTTGTTTTGTATCCATTTCTATTAGTCTTAGCTGCCAAATTTTAGCTTTTGTTTACAATATTTTATTTCCATTTTAATGAACTGATTTCAAAGCACTTTGTCCAAAGTCACATGAGTTACATCACACAATTACAATTAGAGCTGGTTTAAGACTTTTCAGCTGCCACAAGGGTACGGTTTTCTATTATAATGATTAAAAACAAAATACTTACAATTCTATTGGTTTTATAACATCATATAGCATTATGGTGCTGTTCAGAAACATAGATAGGTCTTCAAAGGCCAATGGCAATGCTTTGTTTTTTTTTAAAAAAAGCTTATGTTTCAGTTGCAAACCTCCTGAATGAGATTGGTCTTGGTTACCCTTACAATAGCAAGGCATCTCTTTCTCAATCCCTCTTCTTCCTGAATACTGCCTTCAATGCATAACATTAGTGACCAAAATGAACACTCCATTCAGATGAGATATTCTGAATTCCCAAATATGGATTGAGTGTCTCGTCACTGGTACCTAACTACTTCAGTAACGATTAAATGCCATGTGTGGTTTAAATGGACTTTCAATGAGACAAATTTTAATGAGGCAATAGTTTTCATACTAAATTTCATTCTCCAACAACACAATAACTTGCATTTACATAACACCTTTAACGTAGAAAAGCATCCCAAGGCACTTCACAGAGGCGTAAACAGACTAAAACAGATGCCGAGCCTTAATCCACTTGTTCTACATGCAAGGTACAGAGTTTAATGTCCTTTGAAATGGTACATCATTATTGTTATATTGTTTGAGGTTCTGTGTGGAAGTTATACCGAGTGAATTCCTAGTGAAGCTAACCATGGCATCAACTGACTGGGTGCTGTTAACAGTTATTAAAGTATCAAATGCTTCCTGTCCTTAAATATAATGGGCTGGAACTTGCTCCGACCGGCTTGGCAAGGCTCTCTGCACATCCTGCGGATAAAAAATATGAATATACTCGCTGCGTAGGCCACAACGTCAATTTGCTTAATTTTGAAATCTTCTCCAGTGGTGGGCTCTGAGATCAGCGCAGGCCATGTGCTCATGCAAAGACTGAGAGAATTGAAGCCCCACCCACAAGCTGGCAAGTAATACTCATTCATTTAAAGTGCCATTCCCTATGTTAGTCTAAATAAAAATTTAACATAACATACCTTATTATAAAAAGACAAGGAAATGATTTAACATACTGAAACAAAAAGTAAAAGTGACATTCTTTTTTATTTTTTAATAATTTTTTTTAATGATCAAAAAATATTAAAATAGGAATAATTAGATATTCTACATATTTAAAATTTAATTTTTTGTTGTTTTGCAGTCATTAAAAGTCTCCGTGCTTTTAAAAAGTAGTGTAGGGCTGGTATTTTCAAGCATACCTTCTCGAGGTGTAAGTATCTTCGTTCCAGCTGGGCAAGTTTACGATTGTTTGGTGATTGTAGCGTAGGTGGCCCTTTAATTCGGAACTGTGAAAATGCCGGTGAACCATTGGAGCAAGTTTGCGATTTCGGGGTTTTACTGCGCACGTGCGCGTTCGCAAACTTGCTCCAATGGTCCAGAATGAGTAAGTTCTGCCCCATTATAGGATGACTTTCAAGGTTCAGAATAACGAACATACATTGCTTCATCTTCACTCCTGTGGTTTTTGATGTCACACTCTCCAAACCTCTTGACTGAATTACTATCTTGGCAGCCACCCGGTATCCACTGCATACACTGAACACTACTTTAATGCTGCTGTCATATTAGAAAATTCATCCTGACTTTGGCATGAATTCAGCACCAATTTTTCTGGAATTGATAATCTTGTGTGCTTTCTGTTAGACCCTCCAAAAAGGTACTTATATTTTGCATCAGTTCCACTGTAACAACTGGAGTCAACACAAAGGAAATGAATCTAGTCAACCCGTTTACTGACACAAATCCAATTCCCCCCATCACCCTTCAGGTCTGTGCACTGTCGCCAGTATTTGATGTGTGTGAGGTTGGAAGTTGTAAACAATTTTACAACACCAAGTTATAGTCCAGCAATTTTATTTTAAATTCACAAGCTTTCGGAGGCTACCTCCTTCCTCGGGTGAATGTTGTGGAAATGAAATCCTCGAAATGTTTTTTTTTGGTGATTTGTATATTCGGAGACCTTGTAGGTAACACCTGTCTGTCTGCACACTGATTGCCTTGGCAACGGGCAGTTGAAAAAACTGTCTTTAATCACCAAGCATTGTTCTGTGATTTATAAATGCGATTTCATTTCAAGGATTTCATTTCCACAACATTCACCTGAGGAAGGAGGAAGCCTCCGAAAGCTTGTGAATTTAAAATAAAATTGCTGGACTCTAACTTGGTGTTGTAAAATTGTTTACAATTGTCAACTCCAGTCCATCACCGGCATCTCCACATCATTGAGGTTGGAAGGAGCAACAAAGCAATAACTACTTGCATTTATATAGGGCCTTCAACATTGAAAAACATTTAAAGGCACTTTACAATGGCGTAAGGAAATGGGATGCTGAGCTGAAGCGGGAAAGATTAGGAGAGCGAAACGAAAAGCTTGGTCAAAGAGATGGCACAGTTAAGGCGAGGAGTTGTAAGGTGGGGATGAGGTTACAGAGATAGGGAGGGGTAAGCCAGGGGTAAGCCCTTGGAGGGAGTTAAATACAAGGATGAGAATCTACATTTGACGAATTGGGGGATTGGGAGCCAATGTAGGTCACCGAGGATCTACCACACACGTTGAATGCTCTGGTTTCATTTGAAACTCAGTGTCCCAGTGCATACTCAGCCTAAATTCAAAGCATGTTATGGGTAAAGCACCAGGTCCAAGAGAAGCAGAACTGTTTTCATGTTGCTTTATTTGCCTTGAGTTGGTTCTTGCAATATAACAGCAGCATTAAATGGTCGCAAATAGTTAATCAGTGTCTGGCAAGTTGTACGAGAAAGGCTTTTGTAGACAAAGCATGAATAATATAAATTAAACAATTCAAATTTTTACTCAGCTAAAAGCAAAGCACTAAAATATTTCTGCTTTCTTGAACTAAATCTTCACCTGAACTATTCTTCATTACTGTAAACTATAGAACTGAGATTTGGGGAAAAGGTGAACAATACCTTGCCTTTCTGATAATATTTTTGACAATCACAAGGACTTTTCATAGCAAAAATTGCAATTATTTATTAGTTATATAAACAGTATATTTCATAAATATTCTTTGTTATTCAAATAAAAATTATTCTAATGAGGCATTTTCACAATTCTGAGTTTTACAGTAAGACTTTGTTTTTGAACTCGGCAGAAATTGGTAGTACCATACAAGTAATCGAGATTGGCCCCAGGGCATGTCTTGTGCTTTATGAACCATTGTGAATCTTCGCAGGCAGAGTTTGTGCAATGGGAGTCTTGTAATTGGCCCTGAGACACTGCTAGATTTGCAGTAGTGATTAGTCCTGGATATGGGGAAGACTTTCACTTTACAAGAAACCATGACTGGATCTTGAGTATGGCTTGCCCAGTAGAAATCACTGTGACTGAGCTTGGAATAGGACTTGCATTGTGGACTTCTGTGCAAACTTTTCCCCATTTTTATTGTCCAAAAATATATTTATTTATTTTTTTCTAACAAAATTTTGATTTAGTTTTTAAACAAAAAACAGAACTTACATAAACTCCCCTTTATTTCAAACAAGAAAGTAACAAAAAAAATTACGAGAGTGGTTGATATGCAGATGGGTTTTTTAGTACAGTTCAGCCTTGATTTTAACTCGGGGTGAGATTGCAGCGTGGGGCGCGGGGGGGGTGGGGGGGAAGGCGGAGGTTGGGGGGGGAAGTGTCAAGCTTGCATGTGGAGGCCTGGAGAGATTTTAACTCCCGGGCCTCATTTACATATGCAAGATCGGACTTCCCGATTGAACCCAGCAGCAATCACTGCCTGTCCAGTGGACGGGAGCAGGTGGCTGCCGCCGGGGACCCGCAGGAAGTCCTGATGCAGGGGTTTCTTTGTGGGGCCCGGAGGAATACTACTGCTCCTCCTGCCTCACAAAAAGACAAACGAAAAAAATAAAACTCACCTTACTGGACCTCTTGTGATCCTGGCTGCTGTTCTTGGCAGATTTGGCCTGGCAGGGAAGTCAGCACTACTCCCCTTGCTCTGGCCTCAGGTTAAATTGACAGATCGGGCCCCATTGACATTGTCGGAGCCCAATCTGCATATTTAAAGAGGACCTCGCCGGCTTGGGGCAGGAGTCCTTGCCGCGTGCAATTTAAAATAGGAGTTACCCAGATTGGGCAGGAAAGGAGTGGTTAAGTCTCCCGCTCCATTTTAACTTCACCACCCCCCACCCCTGGGGGCCGATTTTCGGATGGCCGAGCGGATGCGTTGGGGGCGGGGGGCTCCTAAAATGGCGGAATCCTGGAGCCCAGCTCCAACCCAATCACTTCCGGGTTCCCCAGTGACGCATTTGGGTGCGCGTGTCCTGCATGCGGGATTCCCACTGGCAATTAAAGCCAGCGGGATGATGATTTAGATACTTATATAGTTAGTTGAGGTACTTGACAGACCTCATTGACTGGAGATTTGGCAGGGGTGCAATTTTGAAGGATCCTCAGCGTGTTTCCCGTGCTGTGGGAAACACTCCCTGTTGGAGCAGACGTGTTTCAGCCAGCAGCCAGTGGAAGATGCAAAGGATTATTTTGACAGTTGGGAAAACCTCATGTATTACAGCAGGGCACTCTGTCACTTCAGACAAAGTTTTGGCTGCATGATCTTTGTCTTTCCACTCAAAATTATTAATTTATACCCTAAACTCTGCTGTGCCAACACATATACCTATTTTGCGGACCCCCTCAAACTCACACCGTCAGGATGGGGGGTGCCATGGCTGCATTCATCACTTCATCCGAGGACGAGCAACATTACCAGCCTCGCCAGGCACGCCCTCCAACTCTGCCATGTGGAACTCCACAACACAGTGCTGTGCCACAGGCACCTGCACAAAACAGTCGTGCAACTACACATACACCCACTGTAGAGTGACCCAATGGGTGGCATCAAGTGTGGGTGTTCACGGTGAATCTCATGAAAGGGACTTATTACACAAGCCAGTCAAGAATGGCCAAGACGTGGCAGTAGTGGTGACAATATAATATTTAATATGAGTTGAACAAAAACGAAATATAAATAAAAAGCATGACAAAGCGTCAAACACCCTTGTGCATCCCCTTTGTGCTCACAAAACCTTTGTCTTACGCTTCCTACTACTCCTACATGGTGCTTCCCCTGTGGCTGCAGCAGAGGTAGTGGCAGGTTGCTCTTGTCCATGCCCTGACCGATTCGATGCTTTGGGCCGACGCCCTCTGGGTTTTGGTGCCTGTAACGGCCCCTCCAAAGACTGCTCCACCTGCATCTGTGCAGGGGTAGACTCGACCACCTGGAGAGGAGGCAGCATTGCGGTACTGGTTGAGAGGGGGGCAACGTGGGAGTGCTTTGAGTGGCATCCCCACTTCCATGCCCCCTTTCGCCATCATCCCTCTCCTGCGCCTGGCCCACATCACTCCTACGTGCTGGATGACAGTTTGGAGGACATGTGTGAAGCCTTGTAAGGCCAGTGCTAGTTTATCTGCCTGCCTGTTTAAGGCGGCAGAAAGTTGCTCACCCTGAGTCCGAATGGCTGTTATCAGGGCCTCAATGGACTCATTGTTGAGCCGTGCTTGAAGCTCGATGGAGACTAGCCTTCCCTCCATCGCAGACATTCCCGCACTTACCTGCGACACTTTCTCAGAGATGCCCTCACGTCCCTCTGATGGTATCTCAGAGATTCCCTTCTGTACCTGTGCCACCATTCCACTCATGCAGGAGTTGGACTCCTCCATCCTCTGCGCGATTGTGGAGAGTACACATGGCACTTGTTCCAACACCTCGCAAATGCGCTGCTGCCCCTCAATCGTTTTCCTTTTAAAGGATGGCCCCCAGGGTTCAGCATCTGTGTCCAGCTGAGCAGAGCCTGGGGAAGAGTGCTCCCACCGAGGCGGACTCTCCACAGCTGCCCCTGCCACCAGTGTCTGCTCATGTTCACATGTGTGTGGTGACTCACAATGTGCAACCCCAACTAAATGAGGACGGGGACCCACCGAAGTGTGTGTATCTGCGCTGGTGGATAACTCGCTCAGATGTGACAATGGACCCTCAGAGGCCGGCAGGTCCTCTGAGGAATTGCCCTCCGCCGTCACAGCGGTCGTTGAAGGCCCTGTAAGAGAACAGAAGGCAATATTAAGCATGATGACAGATGTTGAGGTGCTGAAGATGGCAAGGCACGTTAACATCATTTGCTATTGCGAGTGCTGAATGTTAAAGTTCGGTCACCAGCCGTTTGTCGGGTGGCAGTCTCGGCGTCCCCGACGGACAGGCACTCGAGGGTGTGGCTCAATTCAAGAGCCTCCTGCTCCGCGTCCATGAGGACGACCTGATGTTGCGGCCCCCCTCCGGTCTTCGCCCTCTCCCGTGCATTCTGGGCTCTCTTCTCTTACAAGGGGAGAAAGTAGAGAGGTGTGAGTGAGGGATGGTGACGTGGCCAACCGCTGAACGCATTGGTTTGGGTGAGGCTGACCGTGAAAGAGATGCATCAGAGGGTGAGTATGAGACAGAGCCATGACATTGTATGAGGATTGGGTTGAGTGGTAGTGGTGGGATGAGTACTGGGGAGGTGAGTAAGTGCAGGTAAGTTGAGGGTGAGATTTGAGTGGGTGTGAGGAGTGATGTGATAGAGTAATGTTGGCAGTGCAGAAGGAGTTGTGGGATGGGGGCGGTGATGTGGAAGACGGAGTGTAGGAGAATGAGTAAGTGTACTCACTTTGGCTGACCTAGTTAGGTCATTGAAGCGTTTCCTGCACTGAATCCAGGTGCGGGAGATGTTGCTGCTGCTGGTGACCTCCTCTGCCACCTTGAGCCACGCCTTCTTGGTGGCAGAGGCAGGCCACTTCCTCCCATCCGCCAGGTACAAGATCTCCCTCCTCCTCCTCACCCTATCCAGTAGGACCTGGAGTGAGGCATCATTAAACCTGGTGGCAGCCTTTCCCCTGTGCTGCTCCATGGTCCTGTGTCGTTGTTTGCTGCATGATCAGTCATTGGAGGAGTGCCCCTTTAAATAGGGCTCCTCCAGCTGACAGCCTGTGATGCGGGTGCGCAGTCCGCCTGCTGCGCAGGTTTCCCCGGAAGCTTCAATTTACCTGCAATCGTGTGGGGAACAGACAGATTTCACTGGGCGGGTTACCCACGTGCCCAGTTGCCCCCCCCACCCCCCGGCTGTCATCCCGCCTTCCTGGTAATATCGGGGCCTTGGTTTCTGCCAGGCAGGCGAGTTAAAATCAAGGCTTTCATTTATTTGTGATATTGACAATTATGACTTAAATTACTCCTAAGCCATGTAGGATAGTAACAACAATCAGTTATACAAAGAGAACAAAAGTAACATGGGGGGACGTTTAAAGTGAACAGTGGAAATCTTCCCTCTTAGAGGGCACAAAAAACAAAAATAAATCACTGTCTTTAAAGTTTTACTGTTATATATGCAAGAATGGCATACTCTAGTTAATATGGTCATCGACTGGGAAAAAAATACCGTGCAAAGCTTCATCCAGACAATACTGTCACTTTAATAATCGTTTCAACTCTTAAAAAGGTCAGATTATAAATTCTTCCCATTCTGACATACTAAATGCCTCATATTTCTAACCGATTGTGTCTGCAGGCTGATTCAATAAATGCAAGGCTGTGTTTATCCGATAAAACTGCACTGCTGTCTAAGCTAAATTATTGTTGTGACACTGGTATTCTGCTTCAGATTCACTTGGCAATTGCTCGGTGTTTCTCCTCTGTTTAATTTCCAGCAAATAAGTGTTCAACGAAATAGTATGTGGTTGGTAGAGAAGTCTTGCACTGAGCTGTCTGTCCAGGTTATCAGTGGGCATGTTGCAGAACATTTATTTTCTGTAACTCAATTAGACATTAAGCCAATTGCCCTCACAAAAAACGCTTTCATTGAAGTAAATGGTTTTTTGATGGAAAAAAATCTCCCTGCACTTACACTACCAGTCACCTATTTATCATTGTGGGTTATTACAGCTCACTCCATTTAAGTGAATACCAGTATTTTTGTTAAGTGAACACAAATTGAATAAAAAACATTTTTGATCACAACTGAACAGTTGAATCACTGTGTTGTTTTATTCTGTAAAGTAAACTCCTTCTTCACAAATGGTAGATTTTATTGGGTTTACAGCAAAAGGTGCATCCAGTCACCTTCTGTAACTTGTTACTTCAATGATTGACGGGCTGACTGCTGAATGAGCGTTCAAATTAAACAGCCACTAGCAACAAAACAACTGGAAGATTGAGGCCTGCTGTTGTGGCAAATAGCACTTCTGTGAGGTTTAGGCATTGCCTCTTGTTCTGTCTTCAATGTTCTTCAGACAGATTAGTTTCCCATTTGTGAGCACTAAATATACCAGTGTTAGCACTAGATGTGATGTGGAGATGCCGGTGATGGACTGGGGTGGACAAATGTAAGGAATCTTACAACACCAGGTTATAGTCCAACAGTTTTATTTGAAAATCACAAGCTTTCGGAGCTTACCTCCTTCGTCAGGTGAGTGAGGGGTTTTTAGATTATTGTTGTCTGAGGCTGAGGCTTATGCGCCATCACAATCAAAGTAAATAATGGTGAAACCAGTTGCGACATTTAAGGATTTACTAAACTCCACGTCCACCATAGTGGCACAGAATGTTCACACTGCTCAGTGTAAAGCATCCAGCATTAGCACCAATGCAGAGGATTCAGGTCAATAGTCTGTGGCTGTTAAATCTCATTAATGCCACTCATCTAGTGCTAGGAATCTTACAACACCAGGTTATAGTCCAACAGTTTTATTTGAAAATCACAAGCCATCGTACAGGGAACCCCCAGCTTCTGTCGCGACACTACAGACTTCCTACAAAAACTCAGTACCCACGGAGCAGTTGAACCAGGAACACTTCTCACCACGATGGACGTCTCGGCACTCTACACCAGTATCCCCCACGATGACGGCATCGCTGCAACAGCATCAATACTCAACACCAACAACAGCCAATCTCCAGACGCCATCCTACAACTCATCCGCTTCATCCTGGATCACAATGTCTTCACCTTCGATAACCAGTTCTTTACCCAAACACACGGAACAGCCATGGGGACCAAATTCGCACCCCAATACGCCAACATTTTCATGCACAAGTTCGAGCAGGACTTCATCACTTCACAGGACCTCCAACCAACACTATACACCAGATACATCGACGACATTTTCTTTCTATGGACCCACGGCGAAGAATCACTAAAGAGACTACACGATAACATCAACAAGTTCCATCCCACCATCAAGCTCACCATGGACTACTCCTCAGAATCGGTTTCTTTCTTGGACACACGAATCTCCATCAAAGACGGGCACCTCAGCACCTCACTCTACCGCAAGCCCACGGACAACCTCATGATGCTCCACTTTTCCAGCTTCCACCCTAACCACGTCAAAGAGGCCATCCCCTATGGACAGGCCCTGCGAATACACAGGATCTGCTCAGACGAGGAGGAACGCGATGGACACCTACAGACGCTGAAAGACGCCCTCGTAAGAACGGGATATGACGCTCGACTCGTCGATCGACAGTTCCGACGGGCCACAGCGAAAAATCGCATAGACCTCCTCAGAAGACTAACACGGGACGCAACCAACAGAGTACCCTTCGTGGTCCAGTACTTCCCCGGAGCGGAGAAACTACGCCATGTTCTCCGCAGCCTTCAACATGTCATCGATGACGACGAACACCTCGCTAAGGCCATCCCCACACCTCCACTACTCGCCTTTAAACAGCCACCCAACCTCAAACAGACCATCGTTCGCAGCAAATTACCCAGCTTTCAGGAGAACAGCGTCCACGACACCACACAACCCTGCCACGGCAACCTCTGCAAGACATGCCAGATCATCGACACAGATACCACCATCACACGAGAGGACACCACCCACCAGTTACATGGTTCATACTCCTGTGACTCGGCCAACGTTGTCTACCTCATACGTTGCAGGAAAGGATGCCCCGGAGCATGGTACATTGGCGAGACCATGCAGACGCTGCGACAACGGATGAACGGACACCGCGCAACAATCGCCAGACAGGAGGGTTCCCTCCCAGTCGGGGAACACTTCAGCAGTCAAGGACATTCAGCCACCGATCTTCGGGTAAGCGTTCTCCAAGGCGGCCTTCGAGACACACGACAACGCAAAATCGTCGAGCAGAAATTGATAGCCAAGTTTCGCACCCATGAGGACGGCCTCAACCGGGATCTTGGGTCCATGTCACGCTACACGTAACCCCACCAGCGAATAAAAGTTATCTGTTTTTAATTCAACGGGTCATTTTCTGTCTTTCTCTTCCTTTTGGATGTTTCTCCCTCTCTCTCTCTCTGTTTTGTGTTCTGGCCGTTTGTATATTCGGTGGTCCTGTAGGTAACACCTCTCTGTCTGAGCACTTTGATTGCCTTGACAACGGGCAGTTGGAAAGATTATCTGTAATCACCAGGTATTGTTCGCTGAATATAAATGCGAAACGTTCAAGGATTTCCTGACATTCACCTGACGAAGGAGGAAGCCTCCGAAAGCTTGTGATTTTCAAATAAAATTGTTGGACTATAACCTGGTGTTGTAAGATTGTTTACATTTGTCAACCCCAGTCCATCACCGGCATCTCCACATCAACAATAATCAAATCACTGAGGTGGTACAATTCTGGTCCTACAGCATTGATTCCATGTAATGTGGTTTGAAAGGTGTGAAGACCTGATTAGAATCAATGATTTTTTTGAGGGGAATTGTTCCTAGCTAGGGAAATGGATAATTTAATTATTAGTGCTAAACATTGTCGTTCCTCCAGTATGCAGCATATTGGTGATGGTGTATCCATAGTCATGTACAGGTAGTTGCCTGACCTGACTGTTTCCCTCAGACATCATTGACAGTTGTAAGCTAAATAATAAATGGGCTGATGAATACAAACCACTTATTTTTGAAGCTCTGCAGTCTTTCCTAGTTTGTTACTGACTGAACTTAATAACAAATGCCACAACATCCAATGAATTACTTTGTTTTTTGAAGTGCAATTATTGTTGTTATGTAGACAAACTAATTGTTGTACATTTGATGATGCAGAAGTCTGTATTGTGCCATCATTACTGCTGATACACTAAGGAAAGAAAAGTTGATCTTCCTCTTAAGCTTCTTTTATATTGGGTTTAGTGAGGTATTTGCACCATTCTTTTCTGAAGTCCAGATTTTGCATAGCCAGCAGCAGTCCCAATGTAAACATGTTGGATTCCCTGAGGCTGGAGTCCAGGAAGACCCATTTTCACTGACACCAATATAAAAGCAGTTTTAATAGTGGTCTCTTATGGCAGTTTTAGATTTGAATTATGTTATTGTTGGGGCACAGGCAGGTATTTTCGATTCGCTATCTCCTGAAACTTGGCTTTTGAACCCAGCTCTCCTTTGCCACTGTAAACATCCCACAATAGATGTGTTTGGGCAGTCTCAATCCAATTACTTGTAAGCATAGAGACTGGGCACTAAATTGACCATTTTATTCAAAAGGTCTACCAGGATGGCTGGTGTGGGAAGTGGCAGAAATTCCACTGGTATCAGAAGCAATGTTCCACTGAGTTTAGAGTTATGAGGGTGGGGAGCGGGCTGAAATTGGTCTTCAGGAGTCGCGCAAACAAGGAAATAGCAAATCGGCAGCCCGTTTTGTGCCCCAGCCAATTTTATTTTCTATTGGTCATTGGAAAAGAAAATCAGATGAGGTATAATATGGGCTGCCGATTTGCTATTGCCTATTTTCCCCGATTGCCAATTTCACCCCCAAGGTATTTTGTTCTACATTTACCCATGGAGTACCTGACCTGGGTACCAGAAGTGCTCAGCACTAACAACCCTCCCCTTGATGAGCATTCTCCCTAAAATTGTAATATTTAATGGGACTGTCATACTCTCAGTATAGACAGCTTATTTTGCACTGGAACAAAAACCATTGAAGTGATTTGAATCACAAAAGCCTCAAAATGACCTTTGGTAATATTAATGGTTGAACATGTTGCATATTTGAATGACATCTTTTTATCCACTACTTTAACGCAGTATTTACCAGCTTATATTAAATGCACCAGCACCTTCACTGAACTAGTGGACAAAGGAGCATCACATGAATGCATAAAGTGTTCATCTGCTAATATTGCCAACTGTGTGATTCCCATTCCAGCATAAAACACACTGAAGCACTTGTTGTGATCTTTACAAATCCTGAGCTGCAACAGTTCTGTTTGTTCCAGGGATAGGACTTTTAACACACATTAATATTCACTATTTCTGCCAATAGGATGGGTGCAGTTTACTAATTAACTAACAATTTGAAGTAACGCAAGAGCAAAAAAATCATTTTGCTCACCGCCGTAGTGCAGTGCATGTAAAACATTGCTGTAACAGGCACTGCACTCAATGATCAAGGTGTTCTTGTTGGTCACAAGACCAGGTGGCACAGATGCTCTGCTCTCCCTTTAGCTGCAGATATTGAGGAGATGATGAAATTATTGGTGGTTGAAGCTGACACATCATGTTTCATGGGGCATAAAAGGCAGTTGGCGTTCTTGACTCCAGCACAAGGCAGCAAGGTTTTTGAAAGATCAATAGAAGCAATTAATAGACATTGCAGTAATATTTGACATTGCATTCTGAGCTCCATGATATTAAGCCACTTTCATATTGGGCTAATACTGCCGGTTCCTGATGCATGGGGTTTGTGCAGCCGGCTGCACCATCCAAGATCAACTGACAAGATGCACCAAGGCCAGTATTGAAGCTACGGTTTTTAATTGGGTCTTTCCAACTGCTGCCAGTCTTCAGAACTTGATTCACTGTCCACCAAATACACAGAGTTGAATTCAGCATGTCTGTGGCCTGACTTTGTGACATCATGCAGTGTCATGATACTAGCATGCAGACATATCTGTGACGTGTTCACCCGAGCGTGTTGGATGGATGTGCTTTATTACTGACATTGTGATGTGCACTGGCCAAAGTACCACAGCTATTCAAATTTGGACAGATTACTGGCATTATGATTGGGAGCTGGTCTCCTGAGAAACTGAGTCTATGAGTGCAACTGGGTTAAAAGGATCAAATTTAGCAGCATAAATACCAGGAGCTGGCTCATGACATCAGTATAAAAAGCAGCTTAATTAGCAGCTGACTGATTAAATAACATTAATGGCTCCACACAGCAATACAAAATGCAACAAAAATGCTTAAAAATAAAAGCAACATTTACTTTAACTTATTTAACTGTGGCCCGATCTGATTCAGATAACAGTCTTTATTTCAACTCCCTCACACACTGCCAGGATCAGGAACTCGTTCAATACAAAGATTGTTCAGAACCACTTCAAATAGAAGAGCTTTTATTTGCCATGACTGCCGGTGATTTGGAAATTATCCCATTACCCTGGGGCCAAGTCAAAAACAACAGCACTCGGGCAGAGAATGTCTGTTTGGGTCGCTGTTGGCCTGTATAGGTAAGATGAATGCTGTACACACCCATGGCCAGAAAAAAAATGGCAAACTACACCATCCAGTGCTGGTACTTATATTTTTCACTGGTGGCACTCTGCTTTGGCAGTCTTGAGGGATAAAAGGAACACATCAAGCGTTCTGTCACCAGAGACATTACCCCCACCTCATTTACCTCAAAGTGTTGCTGCGCTACTAAGATTGGGGCTACGGCTAGCAACAACACTGCAAAGTAAATTCAGCACAAGTTAGTTCTTCCAGTGATAACATCAGCACTCAGTGCTTAACTCCTTATGTCCACGAGATGGAATATCTCATGCTTTCAAATTGTGCCATCTGTCCAGGAGATTGATACCCTATCTCATAACATTGTAGACCTGTTTTTCATTAAAAACACAGGCAAAGTCTTAAATTACTCTAATTGGTAACCATTGCTGATATATCTGTGCATATAAGGACTTTTTTTTATTTAATTAGTTGAATGATTGCTGACCCCCCTCCCCCATTTCCTGCTTCCTGCTGATGTAGGAGCTGTGTTGCAGAGTCTGACTGACTGCAATCACCAGTGTGTTTTCTGTAACTGGAAATTTGTTCTTTCTAGAGGCTGGAATCATACTAAAATACTGTCAAAACTGCCACATGAAGAGCAGTCATTTGGGTAAGAGACTGAAAGATGAATCTCTGCCCACTGAACTATATCCCAGCAGGAATCAATGCCTTCAGGAGAGATGATGAGTTTTTTTTTAACATCTTACAATAAAAGAAATGTTAACAAAATGTTTTCAGTTCTGGAGCATCCATGTGTAAATGAATGTTGCTTTTGGAATCAGGAGATCATATTCATAAGATATGTAAAGACATCGAGAGACTAAAAACAAAATAGGATATATCTCATATGGCATTGCTCATGGGTAGCTCTTTTATGAGTGACATTTGAATCAGTCAGGTGCAAGCATGATCAATACTCTGAATGTGTGACATTTTCAAGTGTGACAGAGACAGGACAACAAGACATGTACACATATATACACAGCCTATGTGAATCTCCCACAGTGCTGCTCATAGTACATTGTCTGAAAAGGACAGACTAATTATATCATGTAAAATTGTATGTATCCCTTGAATGCTAGTAAGTGCCATTGTATGGATTCTTGAAACGAATGGCAGGTTCACTTCTAAATCAGGTTGCCAATGAGAACCTGAAGTTTGTTTGACCAGGAAAAGGTGAACTTTCAACGATAATTTTAAAAAGCACTTAGGCATCTGTTTCATTTCAATAGGAACATGTTTGGTGGCAAAGGGGTCAAGCAATAAATTAAAAAGGAAGACATAAGGAAAAGAATTACAGTTAATTGTAAGTCCATGCAGTAGTTCTTTTTAATTAGTGGCTGTGATAGAGAGAATTCACCATGCAGTTATTAAAAACATGCAAATGTAAAAACAGACTCCTCAAATAAAGAGGTTTTTGTATTCTGCAACCAAGATACTGTCATCTTTTTGCTCATCTGTTTTACTGTTTGGGTCACTTGCCATTGTGTCTTCTGTGTTTGTACTACTACAAACTCAAATTTTCTTTTATTTCCAGAATAGACTTTTGTCAAGGCTCAAATGAAGCAGAAGGAATTCAAAAAGCAAGAATCACAACACCCTGAAAAGTTTCTTAATGCTTTTTCAACTAAAACTAATTTGTTTTAAAAAACCTTAAACAAGGACAAGTAGCCTTAATATGGCATCAGTTTCAGTCACAGGGACAAGGCAAGTGATTTGTTATGACGAAAGTCCACTCAAAAACTGGCATTTTCACTGCTCCTGGGTCTTTTCATGCAAAATTTCAGTTCTCTGGTAACAATTAACACTGCACTTGGTAAGTGTAAAAATTCAGGGGGCTTGTCACAGGATATCACGTTGTGCCAAATCAGTTGCTCCATTTATGATCTGTGTAGTGGAGCAGAAGGCACCGCCAAATGACTGAAGTTTGGATTGTTGAAACTGTGCGGGGAGAAAATGTTAGCCTCCGAAGAGTGACCTCTTACCCTGCAAAGTTATTTCTTCAATACTTTGGACCTCCACATAGGAACAGGAGTAGGCCATTCAGCCCCTCAAGCCTGTTCCACCATTCACTGAGATCATGGCTGATCTGTATCCTAACTCCATTTACCTGCCTTCCTCCATTTCCCTTAATACCCTTGGCAAGCAAAGATCTATTGATCTCAGATTTAAAATTACTCCTCAACCTAGTATGGAACAGCATGAGATTGATAGCCCTACTTTCCCCCATGCCCACCCATTAGCAAGGTAAAGAAACCTCATCCTATCTTACAGGAGGCCAACTCTGAGGTTCCCCAGAGTTCAGAACAGTTTGTATAATGGTTCCATGTCTAGTAATGAATATTGTGGCTCAAGTTCAGGGTTGAAGTCAAACCATCCAATTCTCTGAAACAAGAACACAAATCTACTTTTATCCTCCCACACCAACCAGTAACACTAGCACTATTAAAAACTGCTGCTGCACCAATGCAACATATCAAGGATAGTCTTAGTTAATATCACTAAGCAATGGTTTGCAGTACAGTACATTTCTGAGTAAAAGAATGCTCATGCTTACTGAAGTCACAGAATTTAGCTATATGCTCCCAAAATGGTGAAAACATTTTCTTCTTTAAAATAAATTGAGCTCTTGGAGCATTTCGGGCTCTTTGAGTAAAAATAATCTTGCAGTTTTGCAACTTTCATGCGAAATAAAAAAAAATAAAATCAGATGAAAGACATAAATGAGATTCTATGAATTTGTAAGAAAATTATAGCTTTTTTTCATTCGTTCATGGGATGTGGGCGTCGCTGGCTAGGCCAGCATTTATTGCCCATCCCTAATTGCCCTTGAGAAGGTGGTGGTGAGCCGCCTTCTTGAACCGCTGCAGTTCGTGTGGTAAAGGTTCTCCCACAGTGCTGTTAGGAAGGGAGTTCCAGGATTTTGACCCAGCGACGATGAAGGAATGGCGATATATTTCCAAGTCTGGATGGTGTGTGAATTGGAGGGGAACATGCAGGTGGTGTTGTTCCCATGTGCCTGCTGCCCTTGTCCTTCTAGGTGGTAGAGGTCGTGGGTGTGGGAGGTGCTGTCGAAGAAGCCTTGGCGAGTTGCTGCAGTGCATCCTGTGGATGGTACACACTGCAGCCACTGTGCGCCGCTGGTGAAGGGAGTGAATGTTTAGGGTGGTGGATAGGGTGCCAATCAAGCATACTGTTTTTTCCTGGATGGCGTCGAGCTTCTTGCGTGTTGTTGGAGCTGCACTCATCCAGGCAAGTGGAGAGTATTCCATCACACTCCTGACTTGTGCCTTGTAGATGGTGGAAAGGCTTTGGGGAGTCAGGAGGTGAGCCACTCACCACAGAATACCCAGCCTCTGAGCTGCTCTTGTAGCCACAGTATTTATGTGGCTGGTCCAGCTAAGTTTCTGGTCAACGGTGACCCCCAGGATGTTGATGGTGGGGGATTCGGCAATGGTAATGCCGTTGAACATCAAGGGGAGGTGGTTAGACTCTCTTGTTGGAGATGGTCATTGCTTGGCACTTGTCTGGCGCGAATGTTACTTGCCACTTATCAGCCCAAGCCCGGAGGTTGTCCAGGTCTTGCTGCATGCGGGCATGCACTGCTTCATTATCTGAGGGGTTGCGAATGGAACTGAACACTGTGCAATCGTCAGCGAACATCCCCATTTCTGACCTTATGATGGAGGGAAGGTCATTGATGAAGCAGCTGAAAATGGCTGGGCCTAGGACACTGCCCTGAGGAACTCCTGCAGCAATGTCATGGGGCTGAGATGATTGGCCTCCAACAACCACTACCATCTTCCTTTGTGCTAGGTATGACTCCAGCCACTGGAGAGTTTTCCCCCTGATTCCCATTGACTTCAATTTTACTAGGGCTCCTTGGTGCCACACTCGGTCAAATGCTGCCTTGATGTCAAGGGCAGTCACTCTCACCTCACCTCTGGAATTCAGCTCTTTTGTCCATGTTTGGACCAAGGCTGTATTGAGGTCTGGAGCCGAGTGGTCCTGGCGGAACCCAAACTGAGCATCGGTGAGCAGGTTATTGGTGAGTAAGTGCCACTTGATAGCACTGTCGATGACACCTTCCATCACTTTGCTGATGATTGAGAGTAGGCTGATGGGGCGGTAATTAGCCGGATTGGATTTGTCCTGCTTTTTGTGGACAGGACATACCTGGGCAATTTTCCACATTGTCGGGTAGATGCCAGTGTTGTAGTTGTACTGGAACAGTTTGGCTGGAGGCGCAGCTAGTTCTGGAGCACAAGTCTTCAGTACTATAGCCGGGATGCTGTCGGGGCCCTGGGCCTTTGCTGTATCCAGTGCACTCAGCCGTTTCTTGATATCATGTGGAGTGAATCAAATTGGCTGAAGACTGGCTTCAGTGATGGTGGGGATATCGGGAGGAGGCCGAGATGGATCATCCACTCGGCACTTCTGGCTGAAGATGGTTGCAAACGCTTCAGCCTTGTCTTTTGCACTCACGTGCTGGACTCCGCCATCATTGAGGATGGGGATGTTCACGGAGCCCCCTCCTCCCGTTAGCTGTTTAATTGTCCACCACCATTCATGATTGGATGTGGCAGGACTGCAGAGCTTGGATCTGATCCGTTGGTTGTGGAATCGCTTATCTCTGTCTATAGCATGTTGCTTCCGCTGTTCAGCATGCATATAGTCCTGTGTTGTAGCTTCACCGGGTTGGCACCTCATTTTTAGGTCCATCTGGTACTGCTCCTGGCATGCTCTTCTACACTCCTCTTTGAACCAGGGTTGATCCCCTGGCTTGTTAGGGATGGTAGAGTGAGGAATATGTCGGGCCATGAGGTTACAGATTGTGCTGGAATACAATTCTGCTGCTGCTGATGGCCCACAGCGCCTCATGGATGCCCAGTTTTGAGCTGCTAGATCTGTTCTGAATCTATCCCATTTAGCACGGTGGTAGTGCCACACAACACGTTGGATGGTATCCTCAGTGCGAAGACGGGACTTCATCTCCACGAGGACTGTGCGGTGGTCACTCCTACCAATACTGTCACGGACAGATGCATCTGCAACAGGTAGATTGGTGAGGACGAGGTCAAGCAGGCTTCAAACCACAATCCAGGATATGTGCATAGAATCTAGGCAGACAGTACTGAGTGAGTGCTGCTTTGTCAGAGGTAATGTCCTTCAGGTGAATCAAGTAAATTCACACCTCATACAGAATGACCAGGTAGATTTAGAACTCATATAGAGTTAGAACAAAGGATGTTTAAAAGTTATACAAGAAGGCGTCATTTAATAACAATTCAATACATTTCATTGCGTTTTCCAAAACCAATTGCTGCACTACCTCATACAGCTCTATGGGAGCAGATCAGTTTAAACTTATACTAACTGATCAGATGACAGAGTTTGAAAACATTGATGGGAGTTTAAAATTTACTCTGAAAGGCATAGTTTATCAAAGAGGTTAAATGAAAAAAAAACAAAAGCTGGAAATTTGAAGTAAAAATAGAAAATGCTGAAGGTACACAAGGCAATCAGCTTCTGAAAAGAGAAAAGATGGATTGATGCAGGATAACCACCTATCTGTTTTTTGGCTGGACAGTCTGTCTTTTCAGCTGACGCTCACCAGGCAGAAAGGTGCTGAACATGACCTCATATTCAAGGCCATACACCACCTCAGTTACATTGGGCTGAGCTTGGCCGTTTCTTTCCCTCACAAACGTGACGCCTGCAGGATCTGCTCCTATGATCAGCTTTATGATTCTCCAGTTATCCTCATTGTAGTTAAAGGGAAGGTCTGAAATTCTAATTGTCTCTTTACATTTTCTTATACAATATAGTGTGCTTTACAGTTAATGATCCCCAGGCACACTTATTTTTTTGCAAATAATTTTAAATTTACTCAAACCAAAAATTATTTAAATAAACTCATTTGCAGCCTATCATTATAGTAATGGTGGCGTGCAATTGATGGTTTGACTGTGATACTGCAGTACATAATTGGTAAAACAGCCAGTGAAAACACATCAGCTCCTAAGCCCTGCCCTTGTCTGGTTTTGGGCTTGGCAAAATAGTTAATGATTCAGATAGAGAACCTTCATCAAAACCTAAAAAGAAAGGCTGGTGAACCTGTTTATTGGATAGGATGGGATAATTGTACTTACATCATGTGAGGATGAATAAGGAGAGGAAATATGTATTAAAAAGATAAAACTTTAAATGGAGTGGAAGAGCAGAGAAATTTGGGGTCAAATGCACTGATCTATCAAAGTAGAAGGACAAGTTAATAAAGCTGTAAATAAAATAGCTCATGGTATCCTTGGTTTTATAAAAAGGGGCACAGAAGTTAAACCTATAAAAATCATTGCTGAGGTTGCAGTTAGAATATTGTGTTCCAGTTTTGGTTGACCTATCAGGATGACCTCTGAATGGCTTCCTTCTGTGTTGTAACCATTCTATGATTCTATGAGAAGCTTTAGTTATGAGATAGGACTTGAAAAACTGGGGTTCTTTTCATTAGAGTATGGAAGTTTAAAAGATCCGATGGAAGTGTTCAACGGCATGAAGGGTTTTCATAGGGTAAATAAAGAAAAACTATTTCCACTGGTCACTGACTAGGTAATTACATAAGAACATAAGAAATAGGAGCAGGAGTAGGCCAATCGGCCCCTCGAGCCTGCTCCGCCATTCAATAAGATCATGGCTGATCTGATCCCAACCACAAATCTAAAGAACACAAGAAGTAGGAGCAGGACCCGGCCACTCAGCCCCTGGGCCTGCTCCACCACCCACAGGGGATTGACCGATCCGAACTCAGCTTCATGTCCAATTTCCTGCCCGCTCCCCATAACCCCTAATTCCCTTTACTTCTAGGAAACTGTCTATTTCTGTTTTAAATTTATCTAATGATGTAGCTTCCACAGCTTCCTGGGGCAGCAAATTCCACAGACCTACCACCCTCTGAGTGAAGAAGTTTCTCCTCATCTCAGTTTTGAAAGAGCAGCCCCTTATTCTAAGATTATGCCCCCTAGTTCTAGTTTCACCCATCTTTGGGAACATCCTTACCGCATCCACCCGATCAAGCCCCTTCACAATCTTATATGTTTCAATAAGATCGCCTCTCATTCTTCTGAACTCCAATGAGTAGAGTCCCAACCTACTCAACCTCTCCTCATATGTCCACCCCCCTCATCCCCGGGATTAACCGAGTGAACCTTCTTTGTACTGCCTCGAGAGCAAGTATGTCTTTTCTTAAGTGTGGACACCAAAACTGTATGCAGTATTCCAGGTGCGGTCTCACCAATACCTTATATAACTGCAGCAATACCTCCCTGTTTTTATATTCTATCCCACCAGTTAAAGAGTATATGTTTAAGATCATAACCAAAGGGTAAGGTTGGGGGAATTTTTTTTAAACACAGAGTTGTTGGGACATGAAATGCCCGAACGGAAACAATGGTGAAAGCAGAATCTGTAACAGCTTTAAAAGCAGAAGTGGATGAATATTTGAAAAATTAATCCTTAGAAGGGTATTGGTAAAGAGCCTGGAGAGAGCCAGCACAGATGCAATGGCATGAATGACCTCCCTTCTGTGCTGTAAAATTCTATGATTTTGAGCAGATTTTAAAAATCTGGATTATGTGAAAAAGTATTGGATAATAGGCAAAGATCCTCTCAGTCAGATTTGTCTTCCCCCAAACACACTGAAGCTCTCTGGTGTGAACATTGGCTTTAGTAACTTCAGTCCTTAGCCATCTCCATCATTTTCCTGCCTGTTTTTTCTGTCCACAGTTCAATTTATTTGCTCCTATTTTAGAGAGATTTTACTCTCCTTTTGTTCTCTTAATGCTGTTTCATGGGCTTAACTTAGATGACATTTGTAAATCATCCAGCTCTTTTTAGCTTATTCTCGAATTATTAAAAAAAAACTGTTCTCAGGCTATTAAACTCGTTAACTGATTTTTTAAAGTAGTTGCAGCATATTTAACTCGTGACCTTTCCCTATTTCTGTCCCCACTCATATTTGCTTTGATCAGTTCTACAAATGTCTCTCTCAGTTCTGATGGAGCGATCTCTGTTTACATTAATCTCTCTTCAGACCTGATGTACATTTCCAACATTTTCTAGTTATTATAGCCAAGGCCATTGGTTTTCAGTTTGTACGAAAAAAAAAGGTTGAAACCATGGAATGTAATCCCCAAAACATTTGATTGTAGTTGAACAGAAATTCTCCATGTAGTGAGTTAGATCAGAATTTAAATATGGTCAAATTTAATTTGTAAAGAGAGAGACCACATTTTACATGAATATAACTAAATTGTATAGCAAAAATTTTCCATCTTACAGTATTTCCCAGGGGGGAAACTCAATATTACTAAGAGTTAAGCAAAAAACTTGCATATTTTTCATTCTTTCACTAGCTATCTAGTTTTATTTTTTGATGGTATATTGGAGAAACGATGTATGAGCACATGAGACAGAGGCATAGCTGAAAAAGGCACCCAATCTCAAAAAAAAATGCCACATTTTTTAAAAAGTTGACCGGCTGGCAAACCTGGCAATTGTGAAAGAAAAAGAAATTAGCAGAATCCCAACATGAGTAACTTTAAAATCTGGTCATAATTGGTTAAAAACTGAAAATAAAAAGAACGTCTTGGGCAAAGGAATATATTAACTGCAGTTTGTGGGCTGGAATAGATAAACATTTGCCTCTCAACAAAGTATGTAATAATCCCCTTATCCTTTGGGCATCATAAATTGCAGTTTAGTACCTGAGCAATCCTCAGAGCAATAGTTTGCTCCTATACCTCTGAACTGTAGTCACTATACTCAGCCCTGAATACAGTGAATAAATCTTCACCTGAAAATCTTATTCCACTATCCAGTTAGCAGTAGTCATTTACATATGCCCTGGTAATTTCTAATTCAGAAACCTTTGGGTGCTTATGTTTTAAACTGGGCTACTGTATGACAAACAATATGTATAATTCTTTTTAAAAAAATCAGGAGGGATGTGGCATGATGTATTTTAATAATCTCCAGTTTTATTTTAATGCCAGTGGTAGCCCAATGGGGTATGCCGATCGCAAAATCTAGGTAACCAACTTGCTGTGTTATAGAGGGATAGGACAAGCCGTTCAATTCTATGTTAAAGGTGATCTGACTTGATATTGGGAAGCAGAGTCTATTCGAATCAATGAGTGGCTTCTGTGCATTAATTTAAACATGGCTGCAGGTCAAGGTATTCCTGCACTTGTTAAGCAGGCCTTCTGTTCCTAATTTTCAGCACTCCTGCCTATGCGAGTATTGACATATTTTATAGGAATCTCTGTGCAAATATAGATATGGGAACGACTCCTCAAATTAAGTTTTCAATACACATTCTCTTGCATCGTTGAAAAAGTAGCACCACAGGGAAATCAAAAACAAACAGCAAAATGCCAGTAGTTATGATTGAATTCAAAAAAAGTCCAGCAATTCTTAGTGTATGCTCCATGTGATACTCTGTGGAATGCAGTTTTTTAAAATTAAAGTTACACTGACAGCATTAGGTAACTCTGTAATAACTTGTATGTAGCAGGTAGCTAATCACACGGATATCTTAGTATAGGAGAAAAGATGTTGCAGAAGATAGAACAAGAAAGTGGGAAAATAAATAACTACAACTTGCATTTATATAGCGCCTTTAATGTAGTTAAACATCCCAAAGTGTTCACAGGAGTGTTATCAAACAAAATTTGACACTGAGCCACATTTGTAGATATTAGGACAGGTGACCAAAAGCTTGGTCAAAGAGGTAGGTTTTAAGGAGCATCTTAAAGGAGGAGAGAGAGGTAGGGAGGCGGAGAGGTTTAGGGATGGAATTCCAGAGTTCAGGGGCTAGGCAGCTGAAGGCACAGCCACCAATGGTGGAGCGATGAAAATTAGGGATGTGCAAGAGGCCAGAATTGGAGGAGTGCAGAGATCTCGGAGGGTTGTAGGGCTGGAGGAGGTTACAGGGATAGGGAGGGGCGAGGCCATGGAGGGATTTGAAAACATGGATGAGAATTTTAAAATCCAGGCGTTGTCGGACCAGGAGCCAATATCGGTCAGTGAGCACAAGGATGATGGGTGAACGGGACTTGGTGCAAGTTAGGATATGGGCAGCAGAGTTTTGGATGAGCTCAAGTTTACGGAGGGTGCAAGGATAAGAAAACAGGGATGAGTAATGTAGCCAACTCGCTATCAAGAATTTAAGTTATGAGGAAAAGTTAGAAATAGGGAGACTTCAAAGTGATCTAATTGAAGTCTTCAACATTGTGAAGGGAATTTTTCAAACTTTGTTGAAAACAGCAAAAGATTAAAATATGAAGAGTCAGAAGTTAAAAGTTAGTGTTAAGAGGAGAAGTCAGCAGAACCTTTTACTGAATGGGTAACAGCGTTGTAAAATAACTTACCAGGGAAAGCCACAGAAGTGGAGAGCACAAATGAGTTCAAACAACACGTGCATTTCTAGAGAGGGGTTGTAGGATATGATGAGAAGACAGGTAGGGTGTCTATCATAAAGGGACAGGTTTTTTAGGTTTCATGGCTTTTTCATGTTCCTAAAAAATCTTATCTTCCAGAATATTTCAAATTTACTCACCCTCTGATTTTCTAGCTCTGTCTGTGGGGAAGTACCTTGGGCAACACCAGACAACATGTTTGTGATTAGATGCGCACAATGTAAGGAATCATAGGGAGCAACCTTCAGTTGAGATATAATGTATTGTGAACTTTGTATCCAACTCCTGAATGTACTGCGGCACCAACAAGGCTTGTTTGTTTTTTGTGGTGAGACTCAGACTTTAAATACATTGGGAACATTCTTAAATTGTTCAGAAGTTTTAAGTAAACACTTCCAGAGATTATTCAAACTACAATTCCCATTTGTCAGGAGTATACAAGTGTAATAAACAGTGCTAAGGCATTTAATAAAAGCACAGGAGCTGTTTATTGCCCCAGAATCTCTTTCTCTTTCTACTGGTTTCCTGGAACACACATCCAGGGGGTGGAGGGACAGATGATCACCTCTCAGTCCTCCACCAATGCTGCTTTGATGCAGGCCTCTGGAGGCCATTTGAGAGCCCAAATCCAACCAATCCATGCAAGGCAGTGGACCACTGCACCACCCCAACAGCTTTTATTGTGGATGTGTTCATTTTTCCAAACACTATGAAGTAAAATCTTCAATTCCTACAATAAATTGAAATTGCAATATCCTTATCCTTGCCAGAAAGGCCTGCAGCAATAACAGCGCCTGTGCTTCGATTGAACGCCTTGGCACTGCAGTTGCTTATTACACTTATATACCCTTGACAAATTTGCCTTGTAGCTTCAATAATCGCTGGAAATGTTTACTTAAAACTTCTGAACAATTTGAGAATGTTCCCAATTTACTGTCCCTTTCCAAGTTTATTTGTTTTCCCTTGTTCTTTTAGAACTGTTCTACAAATAAGCTCTGTTGATAAATAAACCTCTTGTACCATGTACGTCAGAACAGATACTGCAGCCTTTACCCAAAGTACGTTGAAAAACGGAGACAGAAATGGGCAAGAATGCCAGTCATATAGCACACAGCAAGATCCCATAAACAGCAATGAGATTAATTACATTTAATCAGTTTTTGATGCTATTGGTTGAGGGAATGTTGAATGGAGCACCAAAAGAACTCCCTCTTCTTAGAATAGGGCGACGGGGTCTTTAAATTCTAGCTAAACCACAATCACAGGAATGGGTCTTCAGCTTAATCATCTGAACATATCTTTTCGCAATGCTTGAACAGAGATCAAAGTACTGATAATGCTGATTGATGCATCAGTCACCTGTTTGATCTATATATTGCAGTGCGAGCCAGGAATGAGCCATAGGCATAACAACTGAGGACAGTGGTGATCTTGCCAATCATTGGCAATGTTGTCTCTATGTTACAAGATGGCTGCATGTGCCCTTGCTGCAGAAGGAAAAGTTCTGCCCTGTTGACCTGTGCAAGCTGAAGCAGTTGTCCAGGGTCATTGGCAGCTCAGTATGCCGAGGTCTGAAACTATGGTGTGAGGCCTCCAGATATTCAGGATCTTTCATCTTGTATAATTTCTTTACTTGAGGCTCTTGAAAAATTAACTTAGTTTAGGGAGTTTAAAAAAAAAGCCCCAACAATTTTTTGTAAAAATGAATAGAAATAGAAATTTTAGTGATATGGAAAAAAATGTCTAATAAAAACACTACTGAAAAGGTAGTGTAAACATTACAGCAAAAAAAAGGCAATTTAAGAGCTCCTTTGCTGACAGAACTTAGCCCTGTCCCACTCTATATGGGCACACAATGAAAATAGAGAAAACTTGGTATAAATTGTGCTAGGTGTTCACGTAAATATTTTTGCAACAAATCTGGAACTAGGGGGGGTTCGTGCATGACATGGGCCAGCACTTTAGTTCACTATTAATAGAAGAGTGTTGGATTGAAGGCCTGAAAGAAGTTGGTGCTGGTTCAGGGCCTGTTCTCCCAATTCACCTGTCCTTCTCCCCCTCCCCCGCTCCACACCCACCCATTAGCTACTTTAAGAATGGTCCCAGTGAAAGCATCTGAGGGAGGGGGGAAGAAAACACATTAGGAAAGCAAGGAAACTACTTAAAATATTAAGCAAATAGCAGCTTGCACTCTAAATGGTTCATGTGACTCAGGCAGAGTGTCTTTGGGGATTGCAGACAGGTAGTGCAAGGTCAGAAAGGCAGCCATATGTGGACAGAGTTAAGCAGTGCTGCTGTGTGAAAGGAAAATGATTGTAGAAATGAAAGTCACAGAGGGAGTTCTGTTTCAAGTTCATTAATAAACAGTCCAATTTTGGAGGCTGCATATCCAATAAGTATTTAACTGCAGCGTAACCAGTTTTGGAATGATAGAATAGATGGAATATCATGCAATAAAATGTTAACCATGGTTATAATTATCAAAAAAAAGTCATAAAATGCATAAATTTAGCAGGAGCAGCAAATCCAAGGCTAATGATTCGTCCTGCACAGCAGAAATGAGTGAGAACTCGTGCATTATATGTGTTGAGGGAACACTGCTTCAACAAGTCGATTCTAGCCTTTGCCATTATTTTGCATTAACTTTGTAAGTTGTTTCCATTACTAAAAAGAACATCATGGTATTTTGCTCACATGTATTACTCATTCTACTAGTCTGAGAACCGATTATTTGTGGAGTAAGAAAAAGAAGGGAAAAAAGAGATTATTCTGTCTGTTTGGGCCCATATTCAGGATACATACTTTTTTAATCTTCCTCTTGTCTTTCCATGTTTTGTAAACTGCTGTCCATCTGACATCCACTTTGCAAATACCAGCATTCAGCTTTCAAAGCCTAAAAGGCTCTGGGGCCTGGGAATGAATTCAGTGATGTGATAATTTGGAGAGTAGAAGTTCCAAATATAGATACTCTTATTTCCTTCAGCAGCATCAGGCTTCTATTTGTGCCCAGATAATCCATTTGCCACAACTTCAATCAAAGCATTCACTTGACTAGTATGCAGTAATGACGCTAAGGGTCACGTTCAGACCACAAATTTATACGTGCTGATCAACGAACAATCTCATTTATGTTTTAATTAGATTTAAAGAGCACAAGTGGTCTGCAGATGAGTCATATACTTACAGGGTTTATTAGTAATCATTCTTCACATTTTGTGGTGTCAGATCACTTGACATTATGGAACATTATTCATCACTATTATAATTCAACTTATTTAAAAGCCATTTTTTTTCAAAGAAAACACATGCAACACAAGTAGCATAAACAACTCGTGAGGAGCGTTTTACTGAAAGCAAAAACAAACTTGTGGCGTTGCTAAATGAGCAGGCCAATTATACTTCAGTAGATTCTTGTGTACTTTTCAATGTCATTTGTTTTTTTTGACAGGTTCCTTGTTGAATGTTCTCCCTTTTCACATCTTTTTACACACAATCTTTTCCCACTGAAGAATAATTGGTTCCAGAAGCTCCCAGATTCAAATCCTTGTCTTTGCTGAATAAGCTAATCTCAATTGAGGAAGAGATTGTAGTACTCAATATTCCATGGCTTTGGGATCTGCAGAGGGGGGTGGGGGGTTGTTGGTTGCTAGGGTTCCAGCTCTTAATTTTTATTCAGGAGCTTTTGTTGGTAAGTGCACAGATGTGGATGCTACATGAGCACAAGGTTGTACTCAGTTGTGATTCTCTCTCTAGTTGAATAGCCTACTGACACTCACTGTTTGATGTTCAAACATCAATAACATCCATTTGGGTGCGGCACTGGAGGGCTGCTGGTATTTTGTGGGCCTGTACCCCACAAGAATAGATAGGAAGAAAAAGGAGAAAATGCAAGGACTAAAATATGGGTATTGCATGATGTTACACGTATCTATCACAAGCTGTGTGAATTGGTACATGAAATGCTTCTGGTAAAGAAGAAAGAACAACTTGCATTTATTTAGCTTTACTATGTCCTCAGGATATCACAAAGTAAACAATGAATTACTTTTGAAATGCAGCCACTGTTGTTATGAAAGTAAACACAGCAGCCAATTTGTACACAACAGGGCCTTATAAATGGCAAATGAATGAATGGCCAATTAAAATATTTATGGTATTGCCTGAGGGAGGAATGTTGCTCAAGATATCAGGAGAACTCCCCTGCTCTTCTTTGAATATTGTAAACAATTTTACAACACCAAGTTATAGTCCAGCAATTTTATTTTAAATTCACAAGCTTTCGGAGGCTTCCTCCTTCGTCAGGTGAACGATGTGAAAATGAAATCCTCGAAATGAAATCGCATTTATAATTCACAGAACAATGCTTGGTGAGTACAGACAGTTTTTTCAACTGCCCGTTGCCAAGGCAATCAGTGTGCAGACAGACAGGTGTTACCTGCCAGGTCTCAGAATATACAAATCACCAAAAAAAACAACAAACAAAAAAAAACAGAGATAGAGAGGTAGAAACATAGAAAAGACAGCAACTGACCCGTTATATTAAAAACAGATAATATTTGTTCGCTGGTGGGGTAACGTGTAGCGTGACATGAACCCAAGATCCCGGTTGAGGCCGTCCTCATGGGTGCGGAACTTGGCTATCAATTTCTGCTCGACGATTTTGCGTTGTCGTGTGTCTCGAAGGCCGCCTTGGAGTACGCTTACCCGAAGGTCTTTGAATAGGGCCTTTTACATCATGAACAGACAAACAGAGCTCAGTTTAATATCCCATCGAAAAGATGGCAGCTCTGACAATGCAGCACTCCTTTAGTATGGCTTGATTGTATGTTCAAGTCCTAGAGTGGGGCTTGTCTGAGACATGCAAATTCTTCTGTCTCAGATGTGCAAATTCTACCAACTGAGCTAAACCTACACTTAGGCTTATGCTCGATGCCACTGTGGGGTCTGCAATGTTCACACTGCAGCAGATTTTAGAATTCTCTCCATGTATACTCCAGTGTTTTAACCTCAAAGTAACATAAGAACATTACAAAGCAGCTTGCTTCTTGAAGATTGTGTGAAACCACACCATCCTACCTACTTAATCTATGGAGGGAACATTCTACATAAATACTCCCTAATCCTCAAAATAATCTAGAAAAACTACAGAATATTCATTCACCCACATATCAATCTCATGCCTCCAAGACAACCCCCCACCCTCCTGAGCACAGGAAGCACTGTGTCTCATGATGCATTTGATCATCTCAGTCCATTGCAACCTTCCTTTGTTAACTGAATACATCTTGCAGGGAGATCAAAGCAACTGTCATGAGACATGAGCCTATTAACATTGCCAAAATACCTGTATAAAATCGATGTCCAGAAGGTATGGGGGAGGCCAAGTTTTCTCCAGAGTAGAATCCTTTCATAGTCATTCTGGCACAAACTTCAAAATGTAAACAGAGTATTAAAATACCGTTAATTGGTGCTTATCCTTTCACTGCACTAATGAGTTGATAAGTTTAAGGAAAGTTTGCCAGCAAATTCTGAGTGGGAAAACCACATTTTGTGAGGCACTATAAACAATCACATAGTTGAACAAGGAACAGCTGTGCCTTTTTAGTGACAGTCTAGTTGAATAAGATTCAGGTGATATCGCCGGTGCAAACCTCCCCCATCACGAACACTGCACACGTGACACTATGCCAGCTGCCTTACATGCACTGACAACGAATCTTGGTTCTACTTGTATATTGGATGCTGCCCTGCTTTCATTCTGTTATTAGAGAAATAACATTGTTCTGTCAAGTTAAAGCCACTGATGCTTCAAGATGTTTACCCGAGCCAAGATTGTGTTTCCAACGTGATTCACTTCAGAGTATGTTTTGTTCATTGACTCTATGACCCCTTTGTAGGGAGAGAAATTTTTCTTCAAGGGCAAAATCAAACTTAGGGAAACACTATGGTATCAAAACAACTAGTGGAGGATGTACTGAAGGAAATGTGCCGCAGAAGAGATTCCTTTCATATCATAAACATCACTATTTTTCCTGGTGAAATGTATTTGATTAAAGATCCCACTTTTGTCTGAAGAAAACAAGCATCCTGTTAGACTGTTAACTCCAGCAGAGCTTTGTAAATAACAGAATAGGTCAAATTAAATTTCCTTCATATAGAAATGTTAAGAAAACCTGTGGCAGCTCAAAGAAAAAATGCTGCAGTGTTAATTATGCCGCTAGCCCTCTAGGGCTCCTTCTCAGTGGTGTAATATATGCTTCAGGCAGACGAGTTTGATGGCGCTCATCTCTTTCATGACTTATACTGGAGGAAACCTATCATAAACGAAGCCTCCATTGTCATAATTGATGACACCTTGATTTAATCAATTCGCCGTCTTTGTGTCCAAAATAAGAATCTAATGGGAAGTTGGAGGAGACGATTTATTGCCAGCAGGCTTCTGGGACCAATCTAAGTGCAGCTGTCTTCTGCCCGTAAATCTAAACCACCACCGAGTCCGGCGCAAATCAAAAGACAATTTGGGTACTGTCAAAACGGAATCAAAATGAATGACTTTGGAAACCAATAGACTGATGCACATAAAAATTACCATGTATAGACCCAATGGCACATATTTAACAGCAGTTCTACTCATTTGTCATGTGTTTGCTTCGGGCAATGTGTTTCACATTTTCTAGCCTTCATGCTTTAATCACCAAACAGCCTTGATGTGATATTGATGTGATATTTTGTGTCGACTTTTTTTTCCTCCGCTGAAAGGTCATTACACACCAATTTTCTCACAAAAATCAGGTTCAGTTAGACTCATTGCTCAGTTTTAATTTTCAGATAAATTTCCTCACTGGTTCTTCTATTCATTTGGGAAAATGTGGTAAGTGCAGTTTTTGGTTGATATTGCTTTTTGAATCGGAGCCTTCAAACAGGGTTGACTAATGCTTCCTTAGAGACTGTTGTATGGTTTGGGATATTATATTTTCTAATAAAATAAAGTCAACAAACCTGCTTGATAGATGAAAGATCTGCTTAATTATGAATGGCTGAATATTTTGGTAAAATTGCAGAATATTTCAATTTTAGGTTTATATGATTATCAAATGCTGCAAGACAACCTGCTAAAATCTTATGTAATTATACAAGGTATCCATACATTTTTAGAGAATCCTTTTGAAAAAATAATAAAAGATGATTGGATTTATATTCGGACAAATGTGCTAGAGTCCTGCATGGCAAAGTGACATTGCTTCATGATCTTTCATGTTATATTTCTTACAGTATCCGCAAAATATTCAAAGCTAAGGACTGTAATTACCATTTGGGTCTTTAGATTTTCTGTAGTTTGACTACTGTATTGTATTACCTGCATTGGTTTGCCACGCATTGGCAGATTACTGAGAAGCTTGGCATCAAGAAACATTTGTACCTTTTAACTGACTAGTTTTCAAGGAGCGAAGTAGCAAACACTACAGAGTAGAGGGTACACTGATATTTCCATGGACATATCAGGGTAAATGATAAAGTACTTTCTAATAATGCATAGGCAGATGTGTAAATGGTTAGTCTTATTTCTTATGCAGCTGTGCTGTTGAGAAAATGGAATGAAATAATTCCGTTTCTCTCTCATCTGAGTGACTGGTGTCCCAGTAAACATCTGTCGTACTCAGGGAATCTATTAATCCATCATGGGATAATCAGATCACCATTCAGGGAAAATACAGATGAACACATTATAAAACTAATTGTCTCAAGAAAATGTACTGTTCTCCTCACCAGTGGATATATTTTCTATTAAAGTTTATAGTGAATATATATACACATATATAAATAAGGGCAAGAATGATAATTTACATTTGAAAATCTTATGGAGAATGAATTGCAGCAATATTACAACATGGTGTGAGGTAAAGTGTTGAAAGTTCTCTATGTTCAGCTCACGCTTGTTTAATTTGAATTTAGTTATTTTCAAATGGCTGCCATTGGTTCAAATACACAGTCAACCTTTCAGAAATTATGCAACATTTGTGTCATAACTCACTAGAAAGGTTCAACATTTTTTTTTGTTCAGTACTTCACTGTAATACAACCGTACGTTATTTGGTATAGTATTGTTTATGGGCAATACAAACTAAAAAAAAATCTCTTTTTAAATGGAATTCATTCCTCATTGACACAGAACTACCAACTAAAATAAAAGCTGATCACCACAACATGTAGCAGTTTCTATGTTTAGGTACTTCAGATAGTTCCTGAGCTTTCAAGTAACATAACCTTTTCATTCAACGTTCTGCCTTCTTCAGCTGAAGTACGGTTCCATAGGCACTGGCAGCCCTTTGGTACCATCCTGAAGCAGTATTTTGTATGTGTATTCCCAGACTGGGAATATCAGCAGGCTATTCATTGTGGATGGCATCACAGTCAAACCCAATCCTGTCCACAACCAACACGGACACATGTATGCTTTACAGCAGGAGTTACTAGACAGAGATTTGAAATGGAAAGCCTGTCTCACTATTCCACTTCCCTGCTCTGCGCTACTGAAACAAATTGCAGCACCCTCACTGTTACCCCGTTGAGATTGGCTAACTCAGCACAGTACATTTGCCCACTGAGCATTCAGGGCTATAACATAAATCTTTTTTGTAGAACAGTTGTACAAATGCTGTTGTGTAAATTTCTAATGCTGAATAATCTAAAGTAGATTTAGACAAATGTTCAGAACATTTGTTAGTTCTTAGCGTTTTTTGAATAATTTTTTTTAAAAATCCAGTATTACAACATTTTTTATTCTGGTGTCGAAATGCTACTGCAGTCCCCAAAGAGTTAAAGGTCAATGACATGTATGTGTCTTGTGTTTATCAATGACAGACACTACAATTTTAACATCTGTTTTGTTATGAGCAGACTCGAACTTTATGGTTGAAGTTAGGAATGGTTTCAGATAAAAGTGTTTCAAAGCATTTCAGAAAAAAAATGATGTGTAGTTCAGCCATGTAGACCAGAAGGTCCCAGATTCGATCCTTAAGTCTCTGCTGAGTTTGCTAATGTCAGCTGTTGTGGCACAAGTGGTGTGCAGTATATCTCAGTGTCCCTGGATTAAGGAGGACAAAATCAACCAGGGTTGCTGCTCTTGTTCACAATGGCCTTTGTTTGAAACTACATGTGCGTGGAATTCTGGGGAGGACAGGTTTGAGCTTGATGGCGATGTCCCTGCATTGAATAAGCTACCAACTATCACCATGTAAGATCAGGTATGAAAAATGGCCGCTTGTGCGAGGTAGCGGAGGGTGCTGAACACTTCTGGAACCACAAGTGCCTTCAGGAGATAAGAATGGTGAAAAGGGAGGGGGGGGGAACATTGGCAAAAAGAAAAAAATAACCTACTTGTAACAAATAATTTTAATTAGAATAGAAACCCTCATCAGGAGGTAATCTTTCATTGTAGATTATGATTACACAAAATGTTTCTCATCATTGCAGTTTAGCATTTGACAGTGCAGTCCTCCAAGTCTGTTTGTACTCTGTCTGCAGAATAGGAAATGCTTTCATTTGACAACTAACTCATTGCACATTTTATCAGCTTAAAAAAAATATCATTTATCTCCATCTTGGAGGAATAAAAGAGAAAACCACAGACGTGTAATATGACTAGTACTATTATGTTAATAACTAAAGTCTGAGAGATTTTGGAAAATATGAAATAAAAATGGACCTTTTTTCAACATTCAAAATGATGAAAAATTCAAATCAATCACCACATCATTCATGAAAATACTTTAGATCTCTAACTCTCTCTTTGTTTCTCTCTTGTGTGCAATCCTACATTTAGGCTTGTATCTCAAGCAACATTACTAATTCATGTTGCACAATTTTTTTTTTAAGTGGGCATCTGTGTAAAGCCCTTTTGAAGATGCATAAACTACGCATCTCAATTGACCATCAACAAAACAAAAACAGAAAAAATGGTTGAACAGTTTTAGGAAAATGTACTGTTAATGTTGAGTGGATTTGGTTAAAATTTATATCTGCAAGAAGGCAGCTTCAGCAGTCAGTGCACTTGAGGTTTGACACTCCGAGGTGCCTAATTTAAAGCCTTTGATTTTATTGATATGCCGCAGTGCAGCTACAAAAAGAAGTCATTATTGTTTTCTTTCCTCATAAGATTCAGCTTTGAACTGATAACCCTGGAGACTGGAAATCCTTATACATTAGAACTGAACCACTAGCACATTGAAACGTACTGAATAATGGTTCAAACAAGAGAGAGAGTTAATTAGTTTCCAATTAAAGAGCAATGCAGCTAAATCGAAATTTGAAAAGAATTAGATTAGCTCGAATTATGTCAGTAGGAAGGACTTACTGGCAGTGGTCTCTTAGCTGGCTGATTCATGGACCTTGTAGGGTTTACATCAAATGACTGAGGTTGTCACTTAAAGCTAAGTTTAAAACTGGACTTGGGCAGAATTCCTGATTGTAGCCTTTCTTTTAAAGGAATATTTCAAAAGGTCACTGGGTCATGGCCTAACTTCAGACCTGTTGCAGTTAATTGCAGGATGCACCACCATTGGTCATTTGGAAGAGTTTCACTGTCCAGCAGATAACGATGTGGTACCAAGATGGCACTGGGACCCGATGCCATGATTTCACAGAAATAAATGGTTAAAAAAAAGGACCGTATTTTAAAAATCAGACTTTTGGTGCCTGATGTACATTTTAGAATTCTTCTAGATAGCCCACTCAAAAGCTGGAGAGTGACCCCGTTACAAATGGCACCAATAAACAATGTTGAGATATTCTCTTTCGTCGAGATATTATGAATGTGAGGAATAGGTTTCTGTGCTCCATCATTTGCTGTGGTCCAAGTAACTTTCTTCAGGAATAAAATCTCTAAATATCCAAATAATCAAGTTTGCATGAAGTTTCAATGCAGAAACACTCCATTAAATTCACATTCTCTTCTTTCCTAATTACTCTTGTCCCACCAGACATGATGTAGTCTCTTTTTGACTATTAAACTGGATTTAACTAGAGTCTAAATGATACAATTCTCTACTGAACCCACATGCTTTGCTAATTGAATCATTACTCTCCTATTAAGGCCTGCTGGTGCACACCCTTCTTGTTCATTCATCTGTATAAATTAAAACGTTCATTCTTTCTTTTCTTGTAAGAAACTTATCAGGCAGATTATATTTTATGTTCATTTTTATTTGTTGCTCGGGGTTTTCCAGTTCAAGTTTAAGAAGAGTTCTAAACTATGTCCCAACAAAGATTCCAACCTCATAAGACTTTAGATGGTGTTTCTACTTATAATTTTTTGAAGCAGCCAAGATATCCTCAGAAGACGTTTTTCTTATATGCAAATGGTAGAAATTCTCCTGTCGATGACAATTGGATACTGTATTAGCACCAATAGCAATTTTTCCACATGACAGTAAATATACAATACCACCTGGCTATTAACTTGGCTCTATCACTCACCAATACTAGGAACAACCACAGGACAATCATCTTCAGTGCCTTTGGACCTATAGATGGCAGTGTCTTCAGTAAGATAGGACTTTAGTCAACAAAGGCCACATATCTCAGGCAACAAAACCATATACTCCACACAAACAACAGCCTTGAAATATGGCTTCAGCAAAGTATGAATATGGTGCAGTCAGACCAAAGTCTACTTATTTTTGCCTTTTGTAAACAATTTTACAACACCAAGTTATAGTCCAACAATTTTATTTGAAATTCACAAGCTTTCGGAGGCTTCCTCCTTCCTCAGGTGAATGTGGAAATGAAATCCTCGAACCCTTCGCATTTATAAATCACAGAACAATACCTGGTGATTACAGATAGTCTTTCCAACTGCCCGTTGCCAAGGCAATCACAGTGTGCAGACAGAGAGGTGTTACCTACAAGGCCACCGAATATACAAACAACCAAAAAATAAACAGAGGCAGAAACATAGAAACATCCAGGAGGAAGAGAAAGACAGCAAATGACCCGTTATATTAAAAACAGATAACATTTGTTCGCTGGTGGGGTTACGTGTAGCGTGACATGAACCCAAGATCCCGGTTGAGGCCTTCCTCATGGGTGCGAAACTTGGCTATCAATTTCTGCTCGACGATTTTGCGTTGTCGTGTGTCTCGAAGGCCGCCTTCGAGACACACGACAAGGCGGCCTTCGAGACACACGACAACGCAAAATCGTCGAGCAGAAATTGATAGCCAAGTTCCGCACCCATGAGGACGGCCTCAACCGGGATCTTGGGTTCATGTCACGCTACACGTAACCCCACCAGCGAACAAATGTTATCTGTTTTTAATATAACGGGTCATTTGCTGTCTTTCTCTTCCTCCCAGATGTTTCTATGTTTCTGCCTCTCTCTGTTTATTTTTTGGTTGTTTGTATATTCAGTGGCCTTGTAGGTAACACCTCTCTGTCTGCACACTGTGATTGCCTTGGCAACGGGCAGTTGGAAAGACTATCTGTAATCACCAGGTATTGTTCTGTGATTTATAAATGCGAAGGGTTCGAGGATTTCATTTCCACATTCACCTGAGGAAGGAGGAAGCCTCCGAAAGCTTGTGAATTTCAAATAAAATTGTTGGACTATAACTTGGTGTTGTAAATTTGTTTACAATTGTCAACCCCAGTCCATCACCGGCATCTCCACATCATATTTTTGCCTTGGCAATGGTGGTAGTGTCAAATGATAGCTAAAATAAGAATTGCCATGATTGTCAGCCTGTGCCTTCCAACAGCCCCTGCTGTAATGATAATGGATTGGGGAGGGCAAATGAAGAGATTCTGAATTAGTCTGTAGAAGATTATCATCTTCCTTAAATATAAAATACGTTCAGCACAGTATCTTCATATGTAGGGAATAAGGCAATAAATTAAAATCTTGACAACGTAAGTTCATAGGAAAAAGTCAAGGACAAGAAAAGGCCATTTTGTTCATTGAGCTCATCCCTTTAGTACTTCAATTTACCCAATATAGCATCCAACAGTATTTTGAAGTCCCTTGATGTCTTTGGCTCCACTACCTTACTGACAGAATATTCCAAATGTCTTGGGTCAGAATATAAACTGCTAAGGATCTGTCCTCTAAAAAGACACCAGAAGACCACATTGCTGAATATCGTGTGTAGCTTTCAAATTATGCATTGCATTGCAGTCTGGGCATTTTATCCACACCTTTTCTTACACTTATGGCCGTTTCCACAAGTAGCCCCAGCTTTCTTTTGAACCAAAACCACATCTACTGGGTAGATTTTATGACTTACGCTCCCCGAGCAGAGTTGAGCACAATAGGAATGCACATCAAAAAATTGGGTGTGGAGATCAGTGTGCCTGATTCATCCCCTGCATAATTTTCCATCTATCAAAACTAACCTTTGCACTAAATTCCTGATAGCTGCTCCCATCACTCAAAGCTCTGAGCTGGGAACATTAAATTGTAAAACTTACCCTTATATGCTGCCTATATATATATATATGTTAGCGTAGTGAAATTTATCTCGGATCTTGGTAAATTGCACAATGGAGAATGCGTGGGATGCCCGCAGCATCCCTCCACCACCTTAGAAGGCAGAAACTTGCTTACAGCCAGACCACTGCGTACAGGTGAAAACTGTCCAAAAATAATGTAGAGAAGCAGAAAGGTCAGTAAATAGTGCTAATTACAATAATCAAATTTACACTACAGAGTGGCATAGTGCTAATAGTGTTACCTAGTTAAGGTGACGACAAATTCATAAGAGGAAAAAAAATCAATAATACTTTCAATGCTATGTTTGCTCCCATCAAATCCCAAGGAGCTATCTTTACAGATCACACCACTTCTACTGTGGGATGTCAGACGAAATCTATATTTGCAGCCTCCACTTCACTTCAGAGGCAGTGATCAAGCTGCAAACTGATTTACTGACAACCTGAAGGAATGGGATGACTCTTCCCATAACTGTAAAGGTCAAAACATCAGTAAGCTTCTATGCAATAGGATCCTTCCAGGTTTCTGTAGGGGACATTTGCCAGATATCTCATTGTTGTTTGAGGGACCTTGCTATGCGCAAATTGGCTGCCGCATTTCCTACATTATAACAGTGACAACACTTCAAAAGTACTTCATTGGCTGTAAGGTGCTTGGGGCGTCCTGTGATCATGAAAGGCATTGTATAAATGCAAGACTTTCTTTCTTTTAGATAAGCTAGTTTGCAGTTCTTACCTATATAAAACACATAGTTGATGGCATGTTTTGCACTTTCCCAGTAGAAAAGAGACACCTGCTGGAGATGGCACAGAACTTTTGCAACCTGGCAGGCTGTCCATGAGTCCAGGATGGTATTGCTGGAATCCATGTGGCTATCAGGGCTCCACAAGTCAATCCAAATGCATATATAAACAGGAAAGGATACCACGCCATAAATGTTCAACTTGTTTCAGACCATAGAAATGTGATCCTGCAAATTAATGCCCATTATCCAGAGAACACCATGGTCCTTTTATTCTGTAGCAGTCCATGACACCTGCGTTATTTGAAGCTCCTGACAGAATAAACAGATGGCTGTTGAGACCAGGGCTATTTTTTGCAACCATGGCTCTTGATTCCAATTAGAAACCCTCACACAGCCCATGCCACCAGTGTCGCATTTGACTCTGAGTTTAACTGCAATCTCACAACCTATGCATTATTTCTGCAACATCACCTGCCTCAGCAATTACTTTACCCACACTGCTGCTGAAGGCCTCCTCATGCCTTTGTAACCCTGGGCTCTTGAATGTTTTCATCGTTAGCCTCTCAATTTTCCACCCTACATAAACTGTAACTCATCCAAATACTGCTGCCCACATCCTATCCCATACTAAGTCTCACTTCCAGTAACACTAGTGCCAATGCATTCCTCCCACGCTTCTGGTTCTGGCCTCTTTTGTATCCCCCCCTCTCTGCTCCACCTTTGGTGCCAGAGTCCTCAGCTGTCTTGATTCCACCCTCTAGAAGGCACTCCATAAACCCTTCTACTTTGCTATCTCTCTCCCCCCTCCTTCAAAAGCCTCCTCACAACCTATCTCTTATGATCACACCTTTGGTAACCTCCCCTAACTGTTCTTCCACCAGTGATTGGCTTCAATCCATACCTCTGAGAAGCACTTTGGATATTTTGTATTACTACAATAAAGGCACTAATTAAATCCAAATTGTTGTTCTATCCACACATGCCAGCATGCTATTGCTGCAGAGCAAAACTAGACAAATATATGTAGGCACAAACTCTTATCATTTGATAAACTATACACACAAACATATAAAAGTAATCCTGCAATGTTTTTTGTAGTACTAAAATGCTTCTTGGGTCCTGAGAAGGTTGAATAAAAGTGGGCCAACAAATCTAATAATCTAAACAGACTGCTGATTACAAGTCAAGTGCAATCTCCACATCGCTCCTTCTCAAACTAATTTTAAAGTATCTAAGAGGCCATTTATAATGTACATGTTGAAGCAGTTTAGCCTTCATATTGATACAAATCATGCAAGTAACTTGGGTACAAAGTCACTCAGATTATATTTAGTAAGAGGTGTGCGACCACCTCAAAGAGGTATTGTTGTGATTTACACTGCAGCTACCAGTCTAAGACTGGAGTTCCAACTATCTTGTTTATAGTACATGGCTGGGATTTTGTACTTCAGCATTCCTGGCGCACGCACCTGGAATTCCACACCCCACCCTGTGATATTCTGACTAATAATTTTAATGGTGAGCATACGTCCAAAATACTAAAGCGGAAAATCCTGCCTCTTGGATTCAACTACAATTCTCTTGGCCTGGGAGAGCTCTGCACATGTTTGCTTACAATTTAAATGCTTTGAGAGCACAGAAGGGAGAATACACATTCTCAACATATTTAAATGAAATGGAGGTGAGGTGAACAAGAGTCAAGAGGTCCAAAGGACCCTCTCAGCACTTCTGAATGCAGGTTTGACACTGCACTGGAGTTATAGCCAAGACAGTGTGAGACTATCTCCTCTGGGGGTCTCATACTACTCCTCTCTAGAGTCAGGCCCTGACTCTGGTGTTATATTGCAACATTACAGTGAAATGGCTGAGGACAACTACCTTTGCAGACTCTGCGTCAATAGTACAATTGTACCCTTGAATCACAGTTGATTTTGCACTGGCTGCAGTATGACTACAATTGGGGTGAGGCAAAGTTTAAATAGCTTAATTTTAAATCTATTTAATGTTAGTAAAGAGCCACTTGTCCGATTTGCCCTCTCTATGAACATTCCAATTTAATTGGTAGTCGGATGTCAGTGAGCAGAGCTCTGGATATTCCTGCTTGGGCAGAGCATTCATTTCCCTGTAGTGTAATGATGCCCTAAATACTTTGGTTATTTAATACCTTATTTAACTTATTTTGTGCATTCTCTACATAATAAATTATATTTAGAATGTTTCTTCATAACACATAAGTACTTCTGTTTGACCTTATCTATACTTACAGCTATTTTTAAAAAAAAGAGCACATCAATCATTCATTTACAAATACAGCAGTCGGTCATGTAGAGCTCACAGATATATCTGCAATGCAGCAAAATGGTTCTAAGGGATTACTGAAGTTTGCACAAGTTCTTAGGTTGCTGTTGCGAGTTTAAAGCTACTTCAAGCATGGACTGCATGAAGGCTCATATTCCTGCATCAGCTGATGTATGGTTGGAAAATGTTTTTTTTAAATACATGCAGAGCTTCTTGGATGATGTGTTTACATTCTGGAACGGTGTTAGGCTTTTCCAAGCTACTTCCAGTCGACTTTAATAATTAAATGGAAATAAATAACTCTTGAGTCTTAAATATTTTGAACATGTTGTCCTTTTTTTGAAGCTCAGCAGTGTTGAATGGACGAGGATGATAGTTGTCACATTCACTGTAGTTACATGAAGCAACGAGGCCAATATGTTTTACATATCAATATATTATTACTGCCATGAAACATAGAAATAGATCGGATGACGTAAAGTTTAGGTTTTTCTGCACTGTATGTAAACAATACAGCAAGTTTTCTTCAGTCTGGCAGGCCTTCTTCTCTGCAACTGGATTCACCATAACTGAAGGGTGACTCTTGTAGGTTGATGACATGGTATTAGTTCAGGAATTCCTGTTTCCCATTTTATCCGGTCCACCTTCTAATCCTTCCCACCATTAGGAAAAGCTAATCAGTCAGTGGGTTTATGGGAATTTAAAACAAAATCTTAGGCAACTCTACGATCTTAGGAACACAGGAACAGGAATAGGCCATTCAGCCCCTCGAGCCTGTTCCGCCATTCAGTTAGATCGTGGTTGATCTGCTTCTCAACTCTATTTACCCGTCTTGTTCCATATCCCTTAATACCGTTGCCCAACAAAAATCTATTGATCGCAGTTTTGAAATTTTCAATTCACCTGGCCTCTTTGGGGGAAGAGAGTTCCAGATTATTGAATTCCACCCCATCAGCAGGACTGCACTGGATTGATGTGCAGCTTTGGCTCCTAGCAGCTTTCTGATGGAACCTGCCTCAGGAATCCACCATACTGCAGGCCCCAACTGAAATAGGAGAGTAGCATTGTTGGGATCGGGAGCTGGCAAAGCCAGTAGCACTGTGATATTTTATATTCCTGCAAACCTCAGCAGCAGATAAGTTGTTCATGCCAGTGGAGTTTTCTAGAGGTGAGCACTTTTCATTAATAGTCTTCATCTCAATTCACATATCAATGGCTCTGAATTGGGTCGGGGAGGGGAAGGAGGATAGGCCACCTTGGAGCAACTGACTGACCCAGGATCACAAAGGCTGAGCCTGAGGATGCCACCCTCTCTGTCCCCTACAGGTAGCCACCAACCAAGAGACCCTCGGATGCCATTCCCAATATCCAATAGTAACACTGGCACCCTTTTCCCACCATGCACTGTGGCGACCTCTAACCTGCCCACTCACCTGAGTGCCAATGATGTTGCTTCTCCCTGCTATCAGGCTCCTGGCCCACTGCTGCCTCTAACTTGGCCAATTGTCTGATTTCTAATGCTGCTGCTTCTCACTGCCCAAAATAAGAGAGAGAGGTAAAAACAGAAGTGTAAGAAAGAGGAAATAAAAAGAGTAAAAGTGCAGAGAGGGGAATAGACAATGAAGGCAGAGAGGAGAGTGGCAGAAATTAATGTGGAGACAGAGGGATCGAAGTGAACATGAAGGGAGATACAAAATAGTGAAGATGGCAGTTAGACCTGGGAAGCAGTGGTAACTGCCCTGAAGTGCCCCTATGGCTTGTAGTGACCTGCTTTCCCTCCATTCTCTCCTATTGAAGATCTGGAGGCTGGGTCTTTATTTCAGTTCCTCTGCCCCTTTAAGGTTCCTCGCTGGATTTTATTGGTTGCCGCTGCAATACTGCTGGAGTGTCTTCCTCTGCACTTGCAGACTCCATCTTGACGGAAGGAATCTGCTTAGAGCCCACTGTGCACACATAATGAGCCCCGACCCAAGGAAATAGGTCTGGCCTGGGCCAGAAATTGAGCAGTGGGCAGAGGCCCTGTCCTGCTGGAACTCCATCCCAAAGAGGAGAATTCCCCTACCCCCATCTTAGTGCACCAATCGGTTGCACAATAAGGCATGGGATTCCATTTGATGTACTCTGTTTAGCTTGGCCCCATCTTCAACTGGGCAGTCAGGTATAGGACATGAGGTGTTTCCCAATGGTGAGTAAAGGAAAATCATCATATTAAACAGCCTCTAGCCTGTTTATGTTCATCTCGTAGTGGCTAGTTAGAGACTTACATTGGCAAAAGCCTTGGAACAGAATACCTACCCACATTTCAACTAGGGAATGGTGTGTGGTGAGTGCTGGGGTAATAGAATAATTAAAAAGTATATCTGCCCCTGCCTCAGCTCATCTGCTGCTGAAGCCCTCACCCATGCCTTTGTTACCTGTAGTCTCAACTATTCCAATACTCTCCTGCCTGGCCTCCCACCTGGCACCCTCTGTAAACTTGATCTTATCCAAAACTCTGCTGCCTGTATCCTAACTCGCACCAAATCCCATTCTCCCATCACCTCTGTGCTCACTGACCTACATTGGCTCCCAGTCCGACAACATCTCGATTTTAAAATTCTCATCCTTGTTTTCAAATCCCTCCATGGCCTCACCCCTCCCTATCTCTGTCACCTCCTCCAGCCCTACAACCGCCCTAGATCTCTGCGCTCCTCCAATTCATGTCTCCTGCGCATCCCTGATTTTCTTTGCTCCACCATTGGTGGCCGTGCCTTCAGCTGCCTAGGTCCTAAGCTCTGGAATTTCCTCCCCAAACCTCTCCATATCGCTACCTCTTTCTCCTCTCTTAAAACACTCCTTAAAACCGACCTTTTTTACCAAGCTTTTGGTCACCTGTCCAAATATTTTCCTGTCAAATTTTGTTTGATAACGCTTCTGTGAAGTGCCTTGGGACGCTATACTACGTTAAAGGCACTATATAAATGCAAATTGTTGTTGTTGTTAACAATTTCCGCTTACCTCAAAATACAGTGAGTTTGACGTGGTCAAAAAACAAGTTTAGAGTCTTACTGTAAATGAGTGAATGAATTAAAAATAATACTCACTGAAATAATATCCATCAAGCACAATCTGTTACTACAATTACATATTCATCTCTTCAGTATATCTAGGTCAGAAACCTATAACAAAGCATGGGAGGAATTGAGAAATGATTAAAAGACTTTTCCAGGATTATAATAATTCTTGCAGGACTACAGATAGGAAGCCTTGAAAAACACCAAAATCCACAGAGGTTGTTAAAAGTGAAAAAGGATGTCTGTTTGTTAGAAAAGAAAAGAAAAGGTTATGGATCAACAGAGAGATTATTTGAACATCTTTTAAATCCAGACTTCAGAAATGCAGGTTTGACATCTGGACTGAATACAGATAGCAGGGCAAGAAAGAGGCAAGCAGATATAGCTCAGCTCAGGGACTGACTTGAAAAGGTATTACCATAGCAGAATCAGTGGGAGTATTAAAAAAACATCAGAAAGTAGATAGCATCAATCCAGAATGTCTGAAAGTCAACTCTGGGTGATAACCATTGTTTGCGCAAAATTCTAACTGCTTGAAAGGATGACAACACATCTGAGGATTTGAGAGACTAAGTCATTCCAATAGGACAAGAGTTATCTGCAATGTGTAAATTAAAGGACAGTTAGCTTGCATGTGGTTAAATGCTTTTCCTCATTTTTAAGGTACAGGATTGACTGGAATAAACAGTGATTCTTTCCTTCAACTTGACTCATTGTAAACTGATATGGAAGAGGGCCCCTTTGTGTGTAGACAAAAGGGTATGTTCCATCTTGCAATAATCCCGATAAATAGGCTGGATAAGATAACCCAAATCAACTATAATAGGATGAGATAAAGGAAAATTCAAAGAGATGGAGGCTTTTACAACTGTTTCGGGGGGAGGGGGAGGTGCAGGGGAGAAGGGCGGCTGCAGTCAAAATGACAATGATACCAAAAGTCAATTCATTCCATTGCCACAAATATGCTTTTCTCATTTCCCAGTGATGTATTCAACTTTTGACCCATAATTACTGAATCATGATGATCACCTAGGAATTTCTTAATTTTTTTTCCAAAAAAATACTTTGGAATTCTGTGAACTGTTCTATTTGAATGTCAGGAGCCATTTTAAGACACCATGTTGCTCTTATGCATAAAGTGATTTGCATAAATTAAGGAGCATATTTCCATTACTTTAGGTAGTAACTTTAAATAAGTGTGATAGACTTCCAATTGGATGTCTTGTTTTACAACTGGCATAAATGTGAGTGACTTGTAGAGAATGGTGAGAGACTAAGTGATTATTTCAAATATTTACACAATGGATAACAGGAAAAGTATATATTGGGTTTATGGATTTATGTAATATTTTTGAAAGAGCACTAAGGAATTCAGTATCACCATCTGCCCGGATATTGGATCATCGGTAGATTACTCAGCAGATGGATCAATACACTATAACTCGGATGCAAATAGTAATGGCAATGAAACGACTGGATTCTTGTGAAGTTTGGTGTTAGGTTTGAGGTCTATTATCAGAATTACTGTCCATCATATGTATGGGTAGACTATTCAAACCCAATAAATTTGGTGATACTTATGAAACAGAAGCTATTTCAGAATGTGGCCTTTACAGATGTTAACCTCAAGCCCACAATTTGCTGCATCTAAATATTTCTGGGCTGTCTGGTGCAGGAGCTTGTATTCTGATAAATAATTAGGATATATAATTCTGCACCATTTATACTTATTTGCCTGAAGCACAAAAACTGTAAGCATTGTCAAAGTAAAAACTCCATTTATATAGCTCCCTTTATTTAACAAAATGGCCCATGGGATTTCATAGTTGGGGGTCAAGCAGGAGTAAGAGGCAAATTAGAGGAGTTGACTAAAGGCACTGTTGGCAAAGTAGGTTTTAAAGAGGCTTATAAAGGTGGGGAGAAATGAAACAAAAAAGAGGGGTTTTTGAATGTGAAAAGGGTTTAGCCCTTATCACCACGTCACACCTTCTCCTCCTTGAAGCATCTCACCTTGTTCCACTCGCTCGCCTCTCCTTAAAAAAATTGTTGTCTACACCCCACCCCAAGATATCCTCCCTCCTTTCCTCTCTCAGCCTCTGCACTGAGCAACTCCCCTCATCCTCAGTGCAAGGGCAGCTGAGATGGAGACTGAAATCAATGAGCTCCACATTCACTGCCCCTCTTGCCCTCTCCAAACCTCCATATAAACTCTCCTATCTATATTCACAGCCAGTCCTTTGACTGCCCTTTTCTTGTGGCATCCTTCCTCCCATTATCTCAATCACTGATAAGACCATCTCTGACCGCTTCTTGTATCCCTCACCACCCATATCCTCCTACACCCTTCCAACCCGATTCCCTTCTGCATCTACCTTGGAAAAAACTCTCTCCAAGTGACCTACAATTGCACTTTAAAATTTCTAACTCCCTAGTTTTTGGTCCTCCATTTAGCATATCTCTTTCAACTTCCTCTTGTCGCCAGCTAAATCTTTACTCTCTCTCATCCTGGGGGGCAATTTTAACCCTACCTGCCTGGCGGAAACCAGGCAGATGGACAGTTAAAACCACTGAGGATACTTACCTACCCTGGAGCTGCTGGAAGTTAATCGATTGGCATTGAGAACACCCGCCCAAGGCCGGCAGGGTCGTTCTTTACATATGCATGTTGGGTCCTGATGACTTCATTGGGATCTGACTGCAATTTTAACTGGATGGTCTAAGCAGGAAGCTGATGTGGCTTTCCCGTCAGGTGAAGACAACAGGGAAGAGAAACCGGGACTAGAAGAGGTCCAAACAGGTATACTTTCTTACTTTCCTTGTGGAAAGCAGGAGGAGTACGAGTGCTATTTTGAACCCCACAAGGAAAGCTTAGGCCTCTCCTGCTGTGGACTCCCCTTCCCATTCCCAAATGTGAGACCCCCGTGAGACGTCTCTCAAAGCGATTCTGCCGCTTTCCTGGTGTGGACGGGCAGCCTCTAGGCAGTGTGTCTTCCGTCGCTTCCCTTGAATTCTCACCCGGACTAGCTGACAGAATTTAAAAGTTGCCTGGTAGTTAAAATTGGGTGGGTCTCATGCTTTCATGGGCGGATGAAAAATTAACTCGCCACCATGTTTTCCCACTGGAAACCAAATGACAGTTAAAATCTTCACTCCCTGAGCATATCTGGCGCACAACTGGTTTAGCCGTCCATCATCAGATCTAGCTGGAGCACATCAAGCCTCTTTTAGCAAAACTGCCCATTATTCACTGTGCACTTGGCATCTATTTTTAAAATGTGATTACGCCTCTGTGAAACGCCTTGGGACATCTTTCTATGCTAAAGGCACTATATAAATGCAAGTTGTGTGGTTGTTGAGAGAGGCGTTTAGGGAGAGAGTTCTGGAATGTGGAGGTGAGATGGCTGATGACTGTCACTGATGGTCAAGTGGAGGGAGGGCGAAGGCACATTAGACTAGAGTTTGAAAAGCAGAAGGTGCAAGCACAGATGTAAGGCTGGAGGAGGTAGGGAGGATTAAGATAGTGAAGGGATTTGTAGATGCGAATAAGGATTATGAAATTGATGCACTGTGAAACAGGGAGCCAACGAAGGTCAGGAAATGCAGGATGCAATGCATTAGTGCACTGCACCATAGACAAGGTAACCCATTTCAAGGTAAACTGTGAACTATCAACATTCAAATCAGGTTTCAAGGTCTGAAGGTGACCTTAGTGTGGTTGAAGTATTGGGTAAACACTTAAAGGATTACAAATCAAACTAATAATCCTGATGAAACACTGTTTGTATATGGTAAGAAAATAATAGTAGAGAAGAGTTAAATGCACACCTCAAAAAATGGTAGATAAAATTAATTGTTTGGTTCAGAATGAAAATCCTGAGCAAGTTGTCAAATTCTTCTATTCAGCTGAAACCTTCTTTAACTGTTCAAATGCCCTTTACCAAATCAAATGAGCTATTTTATACACTGGCAAAGAAAAAAGTAAAGATGCTACATTCAAGTATGAAAGAAGAGCTGTTCCTAATTCGAGCAAGCTGTGATAACTTAGTTCACATATTTCATTTCTCCCATTGATCATTGGTTCATAACCCGTCGCATGCTTCACCCCTCTGCAATACCAGTTCATATCCCATTGATTACTTTTTTTTACGGTCACTCTTCTCTATTAATCTTACTTACAAAAATGCTACAGGGCAACTGATGGTTTTTAAACACATACCCACAAAGAATAGTTATCCATCCAACCATTTTTATGCATCTCGATCAATATTTTAGTACTAAATCTCTGTCACAGACATTTCAATCCCCTGTGAATACTAATCTTCCTTAAAAAAAGAGAAAAAGAAAGCAATGAACACTACAAGAGTAAGTGTATTCTGATAGTCTACTAGATATTCAATGTTTTATCATGGTAGCAGATATTTCAACAAGATAGCAAACCTTACTATCAAGAATGTAGCTTTATGAAAGATTTTTGGTAAAAGCTAATGTGAATAACATTAAAGTAAATGTAGCAGGGGCAATTGGGAAAGATCTCAAGGCCAGATCAGTTTAGGGATGCTGTGATTAAACTACCTCGTATTGGCTTGGGTGTGTACATTATCCGCCAAATGGCCAATTACCAAAAGTTATCTTCCAGATCTTCTGGATTATTATGCGAAACAGTCAAGCGGAAGGTCGTACTCATGGAGCCAAACATACAACATGAAAGTCAGTTCTCCAATTGATAATAATACGAATATAACAGATGGTAGCATGTTTTACACAAATATATATATACATACACTCACAAACAAATGTTAGAATAAATATTAAAACATATTTAATATTATTTATAGAGGCAATTTTAGAATGGACTTGAATTATCTTGGGGAAATCACTGCACCAATAATCTAGTGGATCTGACAAGATTTCACTTCCTATTCATTTCAATGGGAACTGGAGCTCATTAAAAATTATAGTTGTGAAATTCCAGGCACTGGGGTTTTCATAGCAGACTTTGCAGAATCAATATAACTCACCCCAGAGAAACCTAAATCAATAGTAATTATCACATTTACAATCTGACTTCACCACTTTCCAATTAAATTAACAACAAATAGAAATACATAAGTTATGGACTGATGGTGGTGTAGGACAATTCAAGCAGCAGAAATTTCTCCAATGATTGTAATACAAGTTAAATTCCATCTATGGACTATGAAAAGTTATTTCAACCCTCTACGTGTACTCAAGGTGAATATCCAGTCACTTGGAACAGCTCAGTGTAAAGTGCATTGCAATGCATTGTCCACACTGCGAGCAATACAAGATACCATTTGTGGTAAAATTGTAAGTGCATCATACTATTATAATTAATAAAGGGAGCCATTTCGCACAGCATGGTAAGTGATAAAAGAAATCATTGCGGAGAGAATACTCAAAGGTCTGAAGTATTGAAGAGGAATAATTCTCTATCTAATCAAGTGGTGATAGAGGCTCGGCAGGGTCCGTGACAGTACAAATTATACATGGAGCAGGATTACTGGGCCAAACAACTTTTTCTCATTTATTACTGTATCCGACGGATTTTCCTGCTCCCACTCCCCCTGATACTGGGACAGGAGCAGCGTGCCCAAAGTACGTTATTCCTATGCAGGCTCAGGAATATTGGGATTTTCTGTCCTGGGGCACTTACTAAGTCTGGGAGCATCCTTTGTGCAGGCCCACCCTCCGACATTGGTGGGAGGGGCAGGGGATGAGGAGCAGCTTAGGCATCTCAGCTCTCTGTCAAGATGTGGCCTTCTGGCCATTGATGGAGAAAAGCAGGCAGAAGGTCACAATTAGACCTGGACATCCTGGGAGAGGAGTGTTAAAACTGGGTTTCAAAAAGAAAAGGACCTACCTCACCATCCTCATCCTCATCCTCATCCTCATCCTCATCCTCATCCTCATCCTGTCCCTGGAAGCTCCATGTATCCTCCGACCAGTAGGGGTGCAGGGGCAGGCCCTAGAGCCATGTTTTCGAGTTGCCCCTGCTCCTAGGGAGCATTGGTCACAGTAAATAAGGCAAGAGGTCAGGAATGCCCCTCCCACTTCATTGGCGTACTCCAATAGGCTCTCACCTGCAACAGGTGCAGGTCCAGCTTCCCTGCCCAAGGAAAATGCTGGAAATCCTAGGGAAATGTGGAGGAAGCAGAGACCTGTTGAACTGCGTCTTTGTCTCTTTTTCCTGATCTTTGCTTGAGGGAATGGGTGTTTCCCATGGCCAAGGATCTGGAAAATTAGCCCTTATGTTATTATCTATAGTATTAAGTGCTCTAGAAACACCAAAACTATGACGGTTGTGTAGTATAAAAAATAAAGTGGTGACAGAGGCTATTGATCAAAAGGCACTAAATTATTATTTCCAGTTGGTAGATTCTCTAACTAGGAGACTATAAATGTTCTCTGAAACTAATGTTTGTCAGAAGAACTGGTCAGTTGAGTTCAGATACTCAAATTAGCTAAGCTAAGTTATTGTATACATTCCAAAATCCACTATAGAGAAGCTGATCTTTGATTGCTCTCAACAGAGTTCTCGAACAATACTGAAGCATAGGAAAGCATGTCTGCCTAAAGGGCAACATACACACAATTGTTCACGTAAAGCAAGCAGCTTTACCATAAGGCAAGCAGCACAGCATTCACCGAAGGTGCAGGTAGAACTATGTAGTCTTGGGGTGTACATCCCATAAATAGAAATTATGTTCCATTTTCTCCAGTAAAAGAGGGGGAAAAGTGTAAAGTGACACTGTTTCTATGGCAGATTGTTTAAATGAGCATAACAATTTATTGCGTTCTTACTGTTTGCCCACCCACCACCATTTTCTCCCCGTCTCTCTACTGAAGCAGTATGGGTATAGGATGAGTGCTAATCTTCTGGTACGTCACCATTCTTCATGTGTGAGCCCAGTGAGTGAATCACTGGGACATCACAGAAGAACATAAGAAATAGGAGCAGGAGTAGGCCGTTTGGCCCCTTGAGCCTGCTCCGCCATTCAATAAGATCATGGCTGACCTTCTACCTCAACTCCACTTACCCACCCTATACACATATCCTTTGATTCTCTTAGTGTGCAATAATCTATCGATCTCGGTCTTGAGTATACTGAACGACTGAGCATCCACAGCTCTCTGGGGTAGGGAATTCTAAAGATTCACAACCCTCTGAATGAAGAAATTTTTCCTCATCTCGGTCCTAAATGGTCAACCCCTTATCTTGAGATGATGACCCCTAGTTCTAGACTCTTCAGCCAGGGGAAACAGCCTCTCAGCATCTACCCTGTCAAGTTCTCTAAGAATTTATAGGTTTCAATGAGATCACCTCTCATTCTTCTAAACTCCAAAGAGTATAGGCCCATTCTACACACTCTCTCCTCATAGGACAACCCTCTCATCTCCCAGGAATCAATCTAGTGAACCTTCGTTGCATCCCCTCTGAGGCAAGTATATCCTTCCTTAGGTGAGGAGACCAAAACTGTACACAATACTCCTGGTGTGGTCTCATCAGAACCCTGTATAATTGCAGCAAGACCTCCTCACTTTTATACTGCAACCCCCTTGCAATAAAGGCTAACATACCATTTGCCTTCCTAATTGCTTGCTGTACCTGCATGTTAACTTTCTGTGATTCATGTACAAGGACACCCAAATCCCTCTGAATACTGACATTTCTGAGTCTCTCACCTTTTAAAAAATATTCTGCTTTTCTATTCTTCTCACCAAAGTAGATAATTTCACATTTCCCCACATTATACTCCATCTGTCACCTTCTTGCCTACCCACTTAACCTGTTTATATCCCTTTACAATCTCTTTGTGTCCTCCTCACAGCTTACTTTCCCACCTAGCTTTGTATCATCAGCAAACTTGGATACATTACACTCGATCCCCTCATCTAAGTCATTGATATATATTGTAAACAGCTGAGGCCCAAACACTGATTCTTGCAACACCCCATTAGTTGCAACCTGCCACCCTGAAAATGACCCGTTCATTCCGACTCTCTATTTTCTGTCCGTTCACCAATCCTCAATCCATTCTAATATATTACCCCCATTCCCATGAGCCCTAATCTTGTGTAACAACCTTTTGTGTGGCACCTTATTGAATGCCTTTTGAAATTCCAAATATACTACATCCACTGGTTCCCCCTAATCTACCCTGCTAGTTACACCCTCAAAAAACTCTGATAGATTTGTCAAATATGATTTCCCTTGCATAAAACTGTGTTGACTGTGCCTAATCATATTATGATTTTCTAAGTGCCCTGTTACTACATCCTTAATAATAGATTCTAGCATTTTCCCTACTACTGATATCAGACTATTGGCCTATAGTTCCCTGTTTTCTCTTTCCCTCCTTTCTTGAATAGTGGGGTTACTTTTGCTACCTTCCAATCCACGGGGACCGTTCTGGAATCTAGAAAATTCTGGAAGATCAAAACCAATGTACCCACTATCTCTGCAGCCACCTCTTTTAGAACCCTAGGATGTAGGCCATCAGGTCCGGGGATTTGTCGGCTTTTAGTCCCATTAATTTCTCCAGTACTTTTTCTTTACTAATCTTAATTACTTTAGGTTCCTCACTCTCATTAGTCCCTTGGTCCCCACTATTTCCGGTATGTTTTTTGTGTCTTCTACTGTGAAGACAGATACGACATATTTGTTTAACATCCCTGCCATTTCTCCTGTCCCTGCCTCTAAGGGACCCACGTTTACTTTTACTAATCTCTTCCTTTTTACATACTTGTGGAAGCTCTTACAATCTGTTTTTATATTTTTTGTTAGTTTACTTTCATATTCAATTTTCTCCCTCTGAATCAATTTCTTGGTCATCCTTTGCTGACTTCTAAATCCCTCCCATTTCTCAGGCTTACTACTCTTTTTGACAACATTGTAAGTCTCTTTTCATCTAATACTATCCTTAACTTCTCTAGTTAGCCATAGTTGGATTACCTTTCCTGTGGAGTTTTTAATCCTCAAGGGAATGTATTGAGAATTATGAATTATTTCTTTAAATGTTTGCCATTGCTTATCTACTGTCATATCTCTTAATCTAATTTCTCAATCTACCTTAGCCAACTCGCCTCTCATACCTATGTAATTGGCTTTGTTTAAATTTAAGAATCTAGTTTTGGACTTAACTACATCACTCTTAAACTCAATGTGAAATTCTATCATATTATGATCACTCTCCCCCAGAGGATCCTTAACTATAACATTACAAATTATCCCTGTCTCATTACACAATACTAGATCTAAAATATCCTGTTCTCTGGTTGGTTCCTCGACATAATGTTCGAAAACTGTCTCGAATGCATTCCATGAACTCATCCTCCAAACTAATTTTGCCAATTTGGTTTGCTCAGTCTATATGAAGATTAAAGTCGCCAAGAGCTCAATTCTGTCCTCACTCAATGCCTACACATGCTCACTTCCAACAAAAGTCAATGGATCACAATCAAGAGTGAGAACCACAACTTATTTTCCTTTCCCCAGCCCAAAGGTATGGAAATGAATTGTAGCACTCCTACTGTCGCCTTGTCTGCAATCAACTAACTGAGCATTGATTGGGGGCCAATTCCTGGTTTGCACAGTTCAGCTACTTGTTGCCATAACCAGCTGAAATGTAATATTCAACATAGTGGAGGAAGAGTTCCTCTGTGCACCTTGTGTAACCAACATATAAAACCCATTTATAATGAACAAGTTTGTGATTCCATTCCACACAAATCTATCTCCGTGATGCCTCATGTGCCCAGTTTCTGTATTTGCTGCCTATCTTTCCCCTGGAGTATTCAGAAACAATTGAATTTGATCTATTGATAACACACAATGGATAAAAATGGACAAGCATCTTTGCTATTAATCTGCCAGCTTATTATTTCTGGTCATTCTTTGAAAGGGCACATACTGCTTAAATGTAATGCTACTTTACTAGCATTCTGAAATTAAAAATTAATGCAGCTGAATGTAGTTGGTGCTGGATTTGCTGGAGAGAGAATCTCATGGATATTTCAAGGTCATGGTCATTATATCGGAGGGCTGCTGTGTTTCCAGTGAATTTAAGTTCACCTTCACAGACTTTTCTGGGCTGTTTGAAATCTCTCGTCCATGCAAGGTCAGAAAAACTGAGAACAAATCACACAGAGAGAATTCTTGTAAGATGACTTAAGTTAAATCTTGTACTGAATCCTAATAGCAATGCACGTGATAAGGTGAATTAGTTTCTGCTTAATTAAGTAATGAAATAATTATAAACACATGTTCCTGAGCCATTTTCATTTTAAAGGGGATGTTAGTTGGATGGGACTGTACTTTCATTGTAAAATCCTTTACATTGCAGTTAACATTTGCTAAATGACCCTGACAAATTTTTGTGGAGGCAGTAAAATGGAGAACAAAAGTCCACTGAGGAGAATGGAGAACAAGCTGCAATAACACACAGGCACAGACACAGACATAAACACCACCCAGACACACACACAGACACACACACAAAGGCATACACACACACAGACACACACACACACACAGACACACAAACAAAGGCATACACACACACAGACACACACACACACACACAGGCATACACACACAGACACAGGCACATACACACACAGGCACATACACACAGACACAGGCACATACACACACAGACACACACACAGAGACACAGGCACATACACACACAGACACACACACACAGACACAGGCATACACACACATGCAGGCACACACACAGACACAAGAATATACACAGACACAGACACACACCCAGACACAGGCATACACACACACACAAACCCTCGATGTAATAAACATCATGGTTAGGGAGAAGTGTTTGTTTTAGTGAATTGCACAGTAAGTCCAGCGTCAACACATCAGAAATGGAGCAGCAATGTTTTCAGAAACTGTGTTATTACAGTTTATCATTTCATTATTAATTGTTTAAAAATGTTTTTTTTTATTCATTCTTATCTAATGAGCTGTTCTGATGGACTACAAATGTTACAAGGTGCTGAAACTGGAGAACGTCAATGGGCTGCCCTTCCAGCTGGGCCTAGTGTAATTTCAACCCCAGCAATAGTCTCAGTCCGCATCATGGATGGATGGTAGAGCATCACGGGTATCCTCAGTGTTGCTGCCATTAAACTCTCCTCACTGAGTATAGTGGCAATAATCTCACCATCTGTCACAGTGTGGATGTCTGCTGCACCCTCAATGATGCCAACCCATACGATAGCACTTGCTTCGAAATACTCCTTGGCAACTTTGAGGCTATACTGGAGGCCTGCAGTGATTTTTTTTTTTAACTCCCCCTTCCCATTTTAGAATAATTCTTTGTTAAAGAGGTTCTCAACCATCATTTCATCAGATCACAAACGCAGCGCTGCCATCGCTGAACCTTCCCACAAGCTGCCATTCATTGCGATATAGTTGGCAACTATCTTAAAAATAGAAAATGTTGGAAATGCAAAACAGATCCGTCAACATCCGATGGACCTGCTGTTTATTTCCAGCATTTTCTGTTTCCAGGATTTGTAATATCCATGACGGTAAATGGCAACTGGAGGGCATGCTCCGAGAATATCTCTTAACAACAGTAGCACACGCTTGCTTCACGGTGAGAAAATGTCTGTCTCTTGGGCCATATAGGAGAACTCTTTAAATAAAGATTATTCAATAAAGGTTAAGGTTAAAGACAGTTGAATAATAATACAGGACATGAACTGATTAAGTGCTTTGCACCAAAAGTACTTCCTGCACAGTTATCTCCGCCTTCCTTTAAAATCTATGTATGGTTCATGGTCTTTTTGGAATTCATATTCTCTAAAAGTGATCTTCCATCTCTGTAACATCGCCTGTCTCCTCTCTTGCCTCAGCTCATCTGCTGCTGAAACCTTCATCCATGCCTTTGTTACCTCTGGGCTCGACTGTTCCAATGCTCTCCTGGCCTGCTTCCCATCTTCCACCCTCCCTAAACTTGAACTCATCCAAATCTCTGCTGCCCATATCCTAACTCGCACCAAGTTCCGTTCACCCATCACCCCTGTGCTCACTGACCTACACTGGTGCCTGGTCCGGAAAAGCCTCCATTTTAAAATTCTCATCTTAGTTTTCAAATCCCTCCATGGCCTCGCTCCTCCCTATCTCTGTAACCTCTTCCAGCCCTACAACCCTGCAAGATTTCTGCGCTCCTCCAATTCTTGCCTCCTGCGTATCCCCGATTTTAATTGCTCCATCATTGGCAGCCATGCCTTCAGCTGCCTAGCCCTAAACTCTGGAATTCCTGCCATAAACCTCTCCACTTCTCTCTTCACCTTTAAGACGCTCCTTAAAACCTACTTCTTTGACCAAGCTTTTGGTCAGCTGTCCTAATATCTCCTTATGTGGCTCGGTGTCAAATTTTGTTCGATAACGCTCCTGTGAAGCGCCTTGGGATATTTTATCATGTTAAAAGCGCTATATAAATGCAATTTATTGGTTGTTGTTGTTGCATGCCAGGGAAAACCAATCTGATTTATTTGAACTTCCAACCTTTTCCCTCAACAGAAGAAATGTTTAAGTGATGTAAACCTAAATCTGAAAATAGAACTATTACTTGTTTGTAAAGATTACAAACAATAAAGGACGCGCATATGCTTCCAGATCACCTGTGGCAATAGATACTACAGACATTTCACTTGGGACATTAGACATGGAAAACCTCCAAGGAAAGTCAAATCTGGACTTCCAGGGAAAATCTAATCCATCCCTGATGGTTTGCCAAGTAGATTCAAGCCTACACATCCAGTCAGACTTCCAGCAAGAATTGGATCCATTTGTTCTTCTCGAGTGCAAGGGAGAATTTGACACACATGGTGATAGATTGCTAGGCAGAATCAGGTCCATATATAATGCAAGACTTCCAGGGTGGCAGGACAAACAAATGTTGCTCACCAGCTAGTGAGATTGGGTACACACAAGAAAGATTATTTTTTTCTTTAAATTTGAAAAGCATACTTTTCATTCCCTACCAGATGGCAAGTAATAGGAAACCCACAGTATGATGTGGAGACATGTAGGTTATTGCCATATTGGTCACCATATGCATTGTGTTTAAGTACAGCAGAACAATACATCATCCTATCTAAGTGGGACACACAAAATTGGCAGACTGGTGCTTTACATATGCAAAGAGACATTTTTCTTAAAAAGACAGTTCATTTGAATTTGAATGATTAGAATTAGGTCAAAATTGGGATTTATTCAGGAAATTGTAAATCAGCTACATTTGGATTGATACAGAAAATTTATTTAGTTTAGTAGCCATTCTCACTATTTGTGTAACCTGTATTTACTGACGTCAGAATGGGTAGATTATCATCAACATAATAAACCATCAATGGGATTATTCTGTACGTGGTTGTTAAATTTTTTTGTGTGGTAAATGATGAATAGGTTGCATATCCCACCCGAATGACCCTATCTGACACAATGGGCATGATTTTAGCACCCACGATCGGGTGCGTTCCTGGCGGTGGGGCTCCGAAAATTGGGGATTCCTGGGGCGGGTCTGGAGCCCGGCTCCAACCCGCCCACTTCTGGATTTCCCACAGACGCGCTGCCATGCGCGCGCAGCCCCCACATGTGGGACTCCCGCCGGCAATTAAAGCCGGCGGGGTGCCACTTAAGCTATTTATTTTGGTATTTCAGGTCGTTTACAGACCTGATTAACGAGATATTTTAGGAGGGTTGGGATTTTACAAACAACTGGGACTGTTTCCCGTACTGGGGGAAACACTCCCAGTTGAAATGGAAGTGTTGCAGCCATCAGCCTGTGGCAGCTGCAAAGGTCCATTTGACAGGTTGGGTGGGGGAGACCCTCACTCATTGCAGGAGGCCACTCTGTCACTTTGGACAAAGTTTGGCCTCCACCACCCTCTTCCTAACAACAAAATTCATAAACTTGCACACTTACCCCGGTGTCCAGACACATGTATCTACCTTGCGGATCCCCTCAGATGTACATCTTCCGGATGGGGGCCGCCGTAGCTGCAGTCATGACCTCCTCGGAGGGCGAACAGCATCACCAGCCTTGCCGGCCACGCCGTCCACCTCTGACATGTGGAGCTCCACAACACAGTGCTGTGACACATCCACCTGCACAGCAGGAGGGAGGGCAACCGCAGAGAGAAATGCGTCGCAGAGGGCACTACCCTCGCCACAGAGTCCACAGACCGAGGCTCAGTTTCCTGGACCTCTCTGAGCAGCAGTGCACACAGAGACTCAGAGTCACTCGACATGTAGTTGTGGACGTCTGCAGCCTCCTTCATGCCGAGCTGCTCCTGACTGGCCTGAGCACCATCTTCTTACCTGTTGCTGTCAACGTCACCACTGCTCTCAACAACTTCTCCTCCGCATCCTTCCAGGGTGTCACCGGGGTCATTGCCGATGTCTCTCAATCGTCTGCACAAAAGAGCCCTGCAAATACACCTACACCCACTCTGCAGTGACACAATGGGTGGCATCAGGTGTGGGTCTTCATTGTGATCCTCAGGAAAGGGCATTAATGCACAAACCAGACAAGATTCGCAACGACATGGCAGTAGTGGTGCCAATATAATATGTTATGTGAGTTGATCAGAAATGAAATATAATTAAAAACCATGACAAACCCTCAAACACCCTTGTGCATCCCCTTCATGCTCACGACACGTTTGCCTTACGCTACCTACTGCACATATGTGATCCATGCCCTGTGGCTGCAGCACAGGTAGTGGCAGGTTGAGTGAGGCTGACTGTGAAAGAGATGCATGAGAGGGTGAGTATGAGAGAGAGCCATGAAATTATATGAGGATTGGGTTGAGTGGTAGTGGCGGGATGAGTACTGGCGAGGTGAGTAAGAGCAGGTAAGATGAGGATGAGCTTTGAGTGGATGTGAGGGATGATGTGACAGAGTAGTGTTGGCAGTGCAGAAGGAGATGTGGGGTGGGGGCGGTGATGTGGCAGACGGAGTGTAGGGGAATGAGTAAGTGTACTCACTTTGGCTGACCTACTTAGGTCATTGCAGCGCTTCCTGCACTGTATGCAGGTGGGCGATATGTTAGTGGTGCAGGTGACCTCCTCTGCCACCTCGAGCCAGGCCTTCTTGGTGGCAGAGGCAGGCCGCTTCCTCCCGCCCGCCGGGGGAAGATCTCTGTCCTCCCCCTCCTCCTCACCCCATCCAATGATACCTGGAGTGAGGCATCATTAAACCTGGGAGCAGCTTTCCCCCTGGGCTGCTCCATGCTGTAATTTTTCCTAATTCTTGCAGCATCAGTCAGTGGAGGACTGCCCCTTTAAATAGAGCTCCTCCAGCTGACAGACCTTACTGCGCATGCGCAGTCCGCCCGCCGCGCAGCTTAGCAGCGGGGAACCCGGAACTAGAGGTAAGTGGATCCAATCCAAGTCACACACCATCCCGACTTGGAAATATATCACCGTTCCTTCATTGTCGCTGAGTCAAAATCCTGGAACTCCCTTCCTAACAGCACTGTGGGAGAACCGTCACCACACGGACTGCAGCGGTTCAAGAAGGCGGCTCACCACCACCTTCTCGAGGGCAATTAGGGATGGGCAATAAATGCCGGCCTTGCCAGCGACGCCCACATCCCGTGAACGAATAAAAAAAAAATCAGCCTGCGATTGCGCGCGGGGCAGACTGATTTTACCGGGCACGTTACCCACGCGCCCAATCGCCCCCTCTCCGCGAACCCGCCGCCCTAGTAATATCAGGCCCAATGCCTTCCCGCATACAAGATGCACCATCAAATGAAATATTGAGCTCTACTGTGGAAGTTAAACAGCTTAATTGCTGATATGGCCCATGTGGCATTTGTTGACTAAGTGACAAGTTTAATGTAGGCAGTAACTGAAATCAAATTGGGAACAAAACCCCATCAAGGATTCGGCATATTTCAGAGATAGTAGAATAACTATAAATTTTGGTGGAGGAATTCATTGACGTGAAAGAAGAAATTATGGACGAATGAGATATTTACCTACAGCAAATGGGTGTTCAAATTTTATTTGCTCTTGGTATGCGGGCAATGCTGGCAAGGCAATATTAAATGCACGTCGCTAGTTAGCCTAAAGGGCATTGAGAGTCAATCACATAGTATGGGCCTAGAGTAACGTGCAGGCTAGTCCAGGTAGGAGTGATAGGATCCCCTCCCTGAAAAACATGAGAAACATTTACAACAATTCAGCAGCTTTCATGGTCATTGTTTCCCAGTGCCAACTCACAAATAACTAGATTGATTCGATTCAATTTCACAATTTACCAGGGTAGGATTTAAACTCATGACCTCTGGTTACTAGTCAAGTGGCATAACCACTACACCAGGGTACACTGATAGGTAACTCTCCATTTAAAACAGAAAGATTCAGAGTGGAGCAGAAAATGCAGCTTAATGATTTGAAAAGGATGGTAAGGGTGAAGGTGGCTCATAATAAGGATCTGCAGAGCAGGGGCAAAGGAGGAGCTGCTCCAATGAAAAGAAATGAGTCGCTCCAGCAGACAGGAAAATGGCTACAATTTTTCACGCTATGAGTGAAGAGAAGGAAGCATCTGCTCAGTTTCTGGATTCTGCTAAGTTATTCTTTTTACATGACCTCGGGTCATTCACGGTGTAAAAATATTAACTATATGCAACATAGGCTGAGATATGTATGGCAATAAAATATTTTGAAGCTTATGACAATACATTTATAAATTTCTACTTTTATGTGCATTCTATAAAGTTTTCTTATGTGTAGTTCAAAGTTTATGCAGTATATATTTTTTGTAAATAGCTCGCCTCAGATGTTCAACATCCCTAGTCAGAAATCATACTATCAGGTGAGACAAATGATGGCTAAATCCTGAGAAGACAATCATTACCTTACAGTAGGGGAAGATAAATTTGAAGATGACAAAAAAGGAGAGGACAGGGTTTTCAGAATAGATAGAGAGGGGGGGTAAAAAAGGAGGGGGGGCAATATTGGTTAAAGAAAGAATTACGGCTGTGAGGAGGGATGATATGTTAGAAGGATCATCAAATGGGTTGAGCTAAAGATCAAGAAAAGGGCAGTCATATTGCTAGGAGTGTATTATAGACCCCCAAACAGTCAGAGGGAGATAGAAGAGCAAATATGTAAGCAAATTTCTGAGAAGTGCAAAAACAATAGGGCAGTAATAGTAGGGGATTTCAACTACCCTAATATTAACTGGGATACAATAAACACAAAAGATATAGAGAGCACAGAATCCTTAAAATGCATTCAGGAGAACTTTTTTCGCCAGTACGTAGCAAGCCCAACAAGAGGGGGGGCAGTTCTGGATTTAGTTTTCGGGAATGAAACTAGGCAGATGGAAGGAGTATCAGTGGGAGAGCATTTTGGTGGTAGTGATCATAATTCAGTTAGATTTAGCATAGTTATGGAAAAGGGCAAAGATAGAACAGGAGTAAAAATTCTAAATTGGGGAAAGGCCAATTTTACTAAGCTGAGAAGTGATTTCGCAAAAGTGGACTGGAAACAGCTATTTGAAGGTAAATCAGTGTCAGAGCAGTGGGAGGCATTCAAGGGGGAGATTCAAGGGGTTCAGAGTAAACATGTTCCCACAGAGATAAAGGGTGGGACTGCCAAATCTAGAGCCCCCTGGATGACAAGGAGCATACAGGGTAAGATAAGGCAAAAAAGGGAAGCTTATGTCAGACACCGAGAGCTCAATACTCCAGAAAGCCGAGATGAGTATAGAAAGTGTAGGGGTGAAATTAAAAAGGAAATTAGTAAAGCAAAGAGAGGGCATGAAAAATTACTGGCAAGTAAAATCAAGGAAAACCCAAAAATCTTTTATAAATACATAAAGAGCAAGAGGATAAATTAGGAAAGAGTAGGGACTATTGGTGACCAAAAAGGTAACTAAAGTGTGGAGGCGGAAGATGTGGGTACGGTTCTTCATGAATACTTTACGTATGTCCTCACAAAATATGGGGACAATGCAGAGATTGTAGTTAAGGAGGAGGAGTGTGAAATATTGGATGGGATAAACATAGCGAGAGAGGAAGTATTAAGGGGTTCAGCATCTTTGAAAGTAGATAAATCGCCAGGCCTGGATGAAATGTATCCCAGTCTGTTAAAAGAAGCAAGGGAGGAAATAACGGAGGCTCTGACCATTATTTTCTGATCCTCCCTGGCTATAGGCATGGTGTCGGGGGATTGGAGGACTGCTAACATTGTACCGTTGTTCAAAAAGGGAGAAAGAGATAGACCGAGTAATTACAGGCCAATCAGTCTAACCTCGGTGGTGGGCAAATTATTGGAATCAATTCTGAGGGACAGCATAAATCATCATTTAGAAAGACACAGGTTAATCAAGGATAGTCAGCATGGATTTGTTAAGAGAAGGTCGTGTCTGATTAACTTGATTGAATTTTTTGAGGAGGTAACAAGGTGGGTCAATGAGGGTGGCGCGTTTGATGTAGTGTATATGGATTTTAGCAAGGCTTTTGACAAGGTCCCACATGGCAGACTAGTCAAAAAAGTAAAAGCCCATGGGATCCAAGGGAAAGTGGCAAGTTGGATCCAAAATTAGCTCAGTGGCAGGAAGCAAAGGATAACGTTTGACAGGTATTTATACATTGAGAAGGCTGTTTCTGGTAGGGTTCCACAAGGCTCAGTATTAGGTCTCTTGCTTTTGTGGTATATATTAATGATCTGGACTTGAATATAGGGGGCTTGATCAAGAAGTTTGCAGATGATATAAAAATTGGCCATGTGGTTGATCGTGAGGAAAGCTGTAGACTGCAGGAAGATATCATTGGACTAGTCAGGTGAGCAGAAAAGAGGCAAATGGAATTCAATCCTGTTAAGTGTGAGGTAATGCATTTGGGGAGGGCAAACAAGGCAAGGGAGTACACAATAAATGAGGGGAGATTTAATTGAGGTATGTGATATTAAGATGAGACTAGATAGAGTGGATAGGAAGGACCTATTTCCCTTAGCAGGGGGGTCAGTGACCAGGAGACATAGACTTAAAATAATTGGTAGAAGGATTAGAGGGGAGCTGAGGAGAATGTTTTTTACCCAGAGAGTGGTGGGGGTCTGGAACTCATTGCCTGAAAGGGTGGTAGAGGTAGAAACCCTCAACTCAGTTAAACAGTACTTGGATGTGCACTTGAAGTGCCGTAACCTACAGGATTATGGACCAAATGCTGGAAAGTGGGATTAAGCTGGATAGCTCTTTTTCGGTCGGCAAGGACACGATGGGCCGATTGGCCTCTTTCTGTGCCGTAACTTTCTATGATTCTATTACAGGGTGACAGGAAGCTCTAAGCAGCATAAATGCAATCAGCAGAAGAGAAAGCCCAGACAATGTCTCTCATGAGGCTACCTCATAAAAGGAAGGTGCCATAGGCCCAATTTTACGATCATAGGTAAAAAGCTTCTAGGCCGCATTGTGCACGCCGTTACACAGTAGGAAGATGGCTCACTGGAATCATGAGCCCAGCTCATGGATATCACTTAAATAGACTCCTTGTGCTGTCGATGTCTTGCACAGGTAACCCGACGACACAGAGGAGTGGAAACTCAAGCAAGCTGTTCCCATTTAGAGGAACGTGGCCACTTGAAGGCTTAAATGGAAGTGGCAGCATACGGTCCACTGGATGAAGGTGTGCTGTTTGAGGTGGGTGTGTGGAGGGAGCCCCAGTATGGTACTCCAGGGTAATATCTCCAGAGAATAGCATTCTTGATAGGAGGAGGCGGCCAGTACCAATGCTGCCTATATTACCTGTATGACATGGGAATACATTCAGAAAAAAACAGCACAAGTTAAGGCAGCTGGCAAGCTAAGACCACCCAATAGTACCGTTTACCAGCTAAAGTCTCCATGCCACATGAAATGTTGCCTGCCAATCTGCTCTACATTTACTGCTCACTCATGTCATCCCCATGAATACTTATAATTTTGTCACTTCTTATGCATACCCTTAACTCAGCAGGGCACACAGTCAAGAAGCAATGCATAATTGAAAGCTTTGCAGACTTACACCTTCCATGAGATTCACACATTAAAACTCCGAAACACAACCTAGTTGCATGATTCATGATCATTTACTGGCACACAGGTTGGCCTTGAAGTTGGGGGTCATGTCTGTCACTCTACCTGTGTGCCTTCAACTTACAGCAAGATAGCATAAAATTCAAGGGAGCAGATCCCAAACGGAGATGGTTCACAACTCACAGAACTTGACTCATTTGGAGGAGGCCACCCTAGCTACTCTGGGGCTTTACAGCATAGAGGGAGTAGGGAAAGATGAAGTGGCGGACCTTTCCCAAGTTCAGGCCTAGTACCATCCTACTCTTACAATTTGTACCTTCATTCATCCCACACAGGCTTACACACAACCACAAAACATCACATGAGGTATCTTGCGACGCAATCTTCATCAGAGGGTGAGTTGGACAGCTAGCATCCTAACACTTGCCCTTGTCTGTCATATAGGCCTGGAAGAGCAGGATGTCAGCACTGCTACTGACCCAGAACAAGACAGGGATGCTCAGCACCTTGTGTCGCTCTCACCTAAGTTTGTAAGCACCAGCAGAACTATACACATTCCGTAGTTCATAAGGTTGAATAAAGAACACAAGTTGAGGCAGAGTGCACAAATGAGGAGAAGCAAGTCCTAATGTTAAAAGAGGAGCAGAAACAAGCTAACCACATAGCCATGAAGTCCTGGTCTCTTGGGATTCCTGCCACCTAATAAAGGTTCTGGGCCTTGTGTACGGATCTCTGTACAGAGTAAGTAATGAATGTGTTGCTCTTTGCAAACAAAAGCCTCATCACTTGCTTGGTGTACCTATGGGCATCTGTCTGACTGATTCGGCATAGAATTGTTTACAGGTTTGCTTCAAGGAGATGATATGGCTCTGTGATAGTGCAGTGGAGGTGGTGAAGACAGTTCACCTCTGACATGCCCAAATAGGCCTGTCTGGGCCTATGCTTGCAAATCCTGGGGTAAGGTAGGTGCATAGGTAACACCTGAGGTGCAGTTGCACTGCCTTACTTGTTTCCTCATGAATGGACTTCTTCCTTTAAATTTGGAAATACCGTTGGAACTCCCCAAATCACTTCCCATCCTGCCCAATTTGGCTGCTGCAAGTGAAAGAGAGAGTTGTAAATAACATTCCTCCAAAGCAAAAATCCAGGCCTAAACAAGAACAAAAAGTGAAGCACCAGTGAAAATGCAGATAAAGCTAGGTAATAAGACAAACAATGTTTACTTTCAATTAGCTACTTTTGAGAAGCCAACTCCAAAAATTGAGGTGATCCAGACAGCCATTCACCTGTTTGGAAGGGGTGAGTAGTGCTCCAAAACCATAAGACGTTACTCGGGACCAGTCACTGTGTATTTGCAGGTAGAACGAAGCTCATGCTGGATTTTTAACTTTAGAGACATGTGAATCAGTAGACAGATTTCACAACCTGGGCTCCCTTCCAGTCAGGCTCCCTGTCTGGGGCCCCACCTCACAAATTTCCTTATTTTTATATAGATCTATGAAAACATCATGAAAATGTCAATTAGAAACCTATTGTCCTTCAAGAGAACAGGAAGACACTGACATTTTTTTTAGTGCTATGCACAAAACTTTAACTAACTGCACAGTGACATCGTGTATTACAGTACATGAGTAGAATAGACACAAGTTGACGATCATAAATTTGCTAACTACTGTAATTTATCACCTACAACCTTGCTGTATGTAGTTTAGAATGTCGCCAGGCTGGATTGTAGGATGAGCCTCAAGTGACAATATGGTTGATGTATCTTTCCTCTCAGAGGCTGATCCTGTGGAGAACCCTTGTAGTGATCCCTCCTTCTCAGTTTTATTTTAAGAAACATTTTGTTTCTCTGTTACGATATCAGTTAATCTTTGATATGTCATGTGAGGATGCAGTTATGTGTTGATGTGGAACAGTTTTGGGTGCATACTAATGGGAAAGTGGTGCTACAAAAGCAGAGCCAGTTTGCCGATCTGACTCCACAATGCACTAAGATGAGAAATGCAGGGAGTTTCATACCATTTGGACTTTGCATCAGCCTGGTACAAGGCCAGATTTTAAAGTACCCAGGTGGCGCACTGAACTTCTGGGAACTTAACAAACTTACTTTTCCTGTGTTTTTAATGTTAGTGGAAGGCTGACACTGATGTCTGCACTCTTCTAACATTGAAAATTAGCTGCACAGGGAGGGGAACGCTATGCATCTGACCAGCCACACATGCACAGGGCTCCTTGTCACTAAATTCAGTGCAAGGTGCAGTTGGCGGTATAACTTGGGTCTGCCAGTGATACATTGCATTCTATAGCTAGCAGTCTGAGATTAATATCTTCAGTAGCACTGCAGCATTAAAAACATTATCTATCTTTTTGCTCAAAGCTTGTTAAACAGAAATTAAAATGGAGTCAATGCTCTGAGATGGTCCTGAGTCAAACATTTTCACTTTCTGGAAAGTTATAGTAAAAATCTTTATTCTTTGAGTTCTTGTTTGTTTTACATATGCATTTTGAGGGTAGCGTGTGATTTCTAGAATCAAACATATTTTATGATGAATTGGATGATTTCCCAGACTTGAAAAGGGAGGAACTAGCCAAGGTCGCTGCTCCAAATCTCTTTCCAGTGACACCTGCTGGAAGAGAATGTATGTGGACATTATGGATGAGATATTTATGGATAAGGAAGGCCATTCGGTCCATCTTAATTCATCCATCTAGAAAAACCCTATTTGCATTTTTCTTGCGCCTTTCATGACCTCAGGATGTTGCAAAGCGCTTTACAGCTAATTAAGTACTTGTTTTGAAGTGTAGTCCCTGTTGTAACATAGAAAATCTAATTGTTTATTAAATGATTCCAGAGTTTTCACCTTGACCGCTCTACCCAAAAATCCATTCCAATAGTTGATCGTTCTCTGCATGGAGAAGGACCTCCTCACATCAGTCGTAAAGTTACCTTTTGCCAGTTTGAACTTAAGTTCTCTTGTCCTACTCTCACAGTTTAATTTAAAGCAGTGGTCTGGATTAACCTTTTCCATACCATGTCCCTTTAAGATTTATGAGGAGAGGTTGGTGCTCGCCTGTGATCCCATTGTGCTGAATAGTATCCTGACACTTTACTATCTAGCCTGATACATGGGCCTAAATTTTAACCTGGAAGAACTGGTGGGTTGGGGGCGGGGGGGCAATAAAAATTGTAATAGTCTGGAGTGGGAATGAATCTCGGCACCAATCCACTGAAAAACGCGTTTGATCCAGATGGATCTGGTGCACGCGTACTTCAGAAATGCAGAAGTCCCGCCCGCAATTAAAACCGGCAGGGTGACATTTAAAGGGGTAATTAAGATCGTTCAAGTAGTTAACTCAATTAATTTTTTGTGGATTGAGGCAGACAAACGATTTTATCTCTACCTGAACATGTCTCCCATGGCCGCTGAAACATGCCATGGAAACGGAGGCGAGTTGCAGATGGCAGCCCTTTGGACACTTAAACCAATGATTGATGTGAAGGAAAGGTGAGTTTTTGCAGCAGGACAATCAGTTCTCGCAGACAAACCTTTGGCTGGGAGTTCTTTGTGTTTAGATTGTGATTTCTTTGTTCACACTCAGAATTCTTGTGTTCACACATATTTACTCACATTTACCCCCTTGAACGGACACCATCGGATTGGGGGGCGCAATGGATTTATTCAGCAGTACATCTGAGGAGGAGGCACATCACCATCTGCGGCAGGCACGGCGTGCAGTTCTGAGAGTTGAATCTCCACAAGACAGAGGTGCGCCACAAGGACTTGCAGAACTGCAGAGAGGGGAACAATGGAGGGGCCGATGTCACAGGAGGCACTACCCATGTGAGAGGGTCTACAGGCAAAGGCTGAACTTCCTGGATCTCCCTGAGGAGCAGTGCCTACGAAGGCTCAGATTGAGTCGCCAGGTGGCCGCAGACATCTGCGGGCTCCTTCACGCAGGCCTACCCCCGGATGGACCTGGTGGTCACACATTGCCCGTCGCAGTTAAAGTCACCACTGCCCTCAATTTCTTTGCCTATGGATTCTTCCAGGGTGCCACCGGTGACATCACCGGGATCTTTCTGTCATCTGAACATAAGGGTGTATGACAGGTCACGGCTGGCTTGTTTGCCAGGGCATCCGACTACGTCAACTTCCCCATCGACGACATCAGCCAGACTGAGAGGGCAGTGGGTTTGAACTCTCTGGCTGGCTACCCATGGGTACAGGGTGCAATTGAGTGCACACACGTAGCAATTCGTGGACCTGCACATGAGCCAGGAATGTTCATCAACTGAAAGGGACATCACTCTATCAATGCACAGCTGGTTTGCAACCACCAGAAGAGATTTCTTCACGTGTGTGCCAGATTCCCTGGCAGCTGCCATGATTCCTTCATTCTGCACGAATCCAACATTCCAGCCCTCTTCCACGCACAAGACAGCCTTAAGGGCTGGCTCCTTGGAGACAAGGGATACCCCCTGCAGACGTGGCTCATGACACCTTTGAGAAACCCCACTAGCGAGGCACAGCAACGGTACAACGACAGTAACATCATGACCAGGTTTGTCATTGAACAAGCCACAGGAATGCTCAAGATGCGCTTCAGGTGCCTGGATTGATCTGGGGGAACCTTTCAGTACTCACTGGCGAGGTGTGCAGAATAATAGTCGTGCGTTGCGTCCTGCACAACATCGCTCAAAAGAGAGGGTTACCAGTGGATGAGGTCCCCTGCGTTCAAAAAGCAGCCACATCTACCATCGTGTGGAGATGCCGGTGATGGACTGGGGTTGACAATTGTAAACAATTTTACAACACCAAGTTATAGTCCAGCAATTTTATTTTAAATTCACAAGCTTTCGGAGGCTACCTCCTTCCTCAGGTGAACGATGTGGAAATGAAGTCCTCGAAATGAAGTCGCATTTATAATTCACAGAACAATGCTGGTGATAACAGACAGTTTTTTCAACTGCCCGTTGCCAAGGCAATCAGTGTGCAGACAGACAGTTGTTACCTGCCAGGTCTCAGAATATACAAATCACCAAAAAAAACAACAAACAAAAAAAAAAAAACAGAGATAGAGAGGTAGAAACATAGAAAAGACAGCAACTGACCCGTTATATTAAAAACAGATAACATTTGTTCGCTGGTGGGGTAACGTGTAGCGTGACATGAACCCAAGATCCCGGTTGAGGCCGTCCTCATGGGTGCGGAACTTGGCTATCAATTTCTGCTCGACGATTTTGCGTTGTCGTGTGTCTCGAAGGCCGCCTTGGAGAACGCTTACCCGAAGGTCGGCGGCTGAATGTCCTTGACTGCTGAAGTGTTCCCCGACTGGGAGGGAACCCTCCTGTTTGGCGATTGTTGCGCGGTGTCCGTTCATCCGTTGTCGCAGTGTCTGCATGGTCTCGCCAATGTACCATGCTCTGGGGCATCCTTTCCTGCAACGTATGAGGTAGACAACGTTGGCCGAGTCACAGGAGTATGAACCATGTAACTGGTGGGTGGTGTCCTCTCGTGTGATGGTGGTATCTGTGTCGATGATCTGGCATGTCTTGCAGAGGTTACCGTGGCAGGGTTGTGTGGCGTCGTGGACGCTGTTCTCTTTCTATGTTTCTACCTCTCCATCTCTGTTTTTTTTTTGTTTGTTGTTTTTTTTTGGTGATTTGTATATTCTGAGACCTGGCAGGTAACAACTGTCTGTCTGCACACTGATTGCCTTGGCAACGGGCAGTTGAAAAAACTGTCTGTTATCACCAGCATTGTTCTGTGAATTATAAATGCGACTTCATTTCGAGGACTTCATTTCCACATCGTTCACCTGAGGAAGGAGGTAGCCTCCGAAAGCTTGTGAATTTAAAATAAAATTGCTGGACTATAACTTGGTGTTGTAAAATTGTTTACAAACATCTACCATCAACATTGAAGAAGAAGAGGAGAAGGAGGAGGAGGAGGATGATGGGCAAACCATTGGCAGAGCAGCGTCTCATTTGGCTGCTCGTCACGCCAGGGAGTCACTCATATTTGATAGATTCTTATAGGAAGATGTGCAAAGTGACTGTAGTCAAGTACTCAGACCACCTGTAACGACCACCATGATCACCAACACCACCGCCCCCCCCCCCCACCCCAGGTTGCACAAAACAGTCCTGCAACCACACATACACCCATTGCAAATGCACTCAATGGGTGACATCGAGTCTCGCCGTTCATGATGAAGCACATGAAACAGCGCTTTCACAAAAGGCACTCAAGAATGGGCAAGACGTGGCAGTGGTGGTGAGAATCATAACATTTAATGTGAATTTAATAAAAACCAAATGTAAATGAAAAACATGATAGTCTGTCAGACACCATTGTTCATACCCTTGGTGATAATAAAACCTTCCACTTCCTCTTCCTACAGTTTCTACGTGGTTAAACCCCTGCGGCTGCAGCAGGGGTAATGGCAGGTTGCTCAGATTCATGCCCTGATTGCTTAGATGCTTTCAGCTTACAACCTCTGGGTTTTGGAGCCCGTGAGGGCCTCTCCAAAGACTGCTCCACCTGCACCTGTGCAGGGGCAGACTCGGCCATCTGGAGAGGTGGCAGCATTGCGGGTACTAGGTGAGGGGGGGGCAACAGGTAAGACATGGGAGCGCTTTGAGTGGCGTCCCCACTTCCATGTCCACTTTCACCATCGTCCCTCTCCTGGGCCAGGGCCACATTACTCCTACCACTCTGCTGGACAACAGTTTGGAGGACATGTGTGATGCCTTGTAAGGCCAGTGCTAATGTATCTGTCTCCCTGTTTAAAGCGGCAGAATGTTGTTCACCCCGAGTCCACACAGCCATTGCCAGGGCCTGAATGGACTCATTTGTGAGCCATGCTTGAAGCTAAATGGAGACTGCCATTCTATCCATTGCGGACCTTCCCGCACTTACCTGCACCATCAGTCCACTAATGCTGGAGGTGGACTCCTCCAGCCTCTACGTCAATGTGGAGACTGAGCGTGACAAGTCTTCCAGTATGTCACAAAGGTGCAGCTGTACCTCTATCATTCTCCTTTTTATGGATGGCCCCTAGGGTTCAGTATCTGTGCCAAGCTGAGCAGAGCTTGGAGAGGAGTGCGCCCACCGACACGGACTCTCCACCGCTGCCCCTGCCACCAGTGTCTGCTCGTGCTCATTTGTGTGTGATGACTCACCAGGTGACAATCCAACTACCTCTCTATTGGACCCACCGAGGTGTGAATATCTGCGCTGGTGCATGTCTCTCTAGAATGTGACGGTGCGCCCTCAGAGGCATGGAGCTTCTCTGAGGAATCACCCTTGTCCACTTCTTCAGTCTGTGATGCCCCTGAAAGAGAACATACAGCAATATTAATAAACATTGCTGAAGTAATCTTGCGATGAGCAGACTGAGGTGTGAAACAGGTCAATCATTGATAACATCAATCCATGTTGTGTGTGAGGGATGTTAAAGTTCTGTCACCAGACTTTTGCGGAGTGCCAGCCTCGGCATCCCCGGTGGCCAGGCACTCCACTGTACGACTTATCTCCTCCTCTGCCTCTGTGAGGGTCATTAGTTGTGCACTATTTTGCCCCCCTCCAGTCCTCGTCCTCTCCCTTGCATTTTGCGCTCTCTTCTCCGACAAGGGGAGAAAGTACAGACGTGTGAGTGAGTGAGGGTGATGTGGTCATCCGATGGATGCATTGCTTTGGGTCAGGATGACAATGAAGCAGATGCATCAGAGGGTGAAGATCAGACAGATTGATCACATTGCATCAGGATTCGGGTAAGTGGTAGTGGTGAGTTCACAAATTGGGGGGTGGGTGAAGAAGTGCACAGAAAGTGAAGATAATTTGACACTGAGCCTTAAGTGGGTGTGAGGAGTGATGTGATGGAGTAGGCTTCCAGGGCAGTGTGAGGGGGGGGGAGGGGTGGTAATGTTCACCACAGAATGCAGGTGAATCAGTAACTGTACTCACTTTTCCTGACCTGGTTAGGTCATTAAATCTCTTCCTGCATCGCAGCCATGACTGGGACACCGTGCTGCTACTGTTTACCTGGTCTGCCAACTCCAGCCACACCTTCTTTGAGACAGAACCCGTTTTCTTCCTCCTGTCCGGTGGACATAGGATCTCCCTCCTGTTTCTCACAGCGCCCAGTAATGTCTCCAGGGTGGCGTCTGAGAACCTTGGTGCTGGCTTGGCTCTGAGACATTCCTTACTCATTTTTGCCTCATTTCTCCTTCAAAATGCATTGTTGGAGTGGCCCTTTAAATAATGGGCTTTAAACGCGTCATGCGGTTGCACAGTATGCCCGCTGCGCAGTTTGAGGACGAGAAACCTGGAAGTTCAGTTAAGTGGCCTCAACTGAGTTGCGATCACTCGGGACCACGCACGAAAATTTTTTCCGAGTTTCCCTGCTCAGGTCCTGTCTCATAGTTAAAATTTAGGCCTTGTAGTTTGAGCATGGTACCAGATGGTCACAGGCCCATCGAATTGTGCCCCAGCAGAAGAACTCTAGGATCACTCAAGAGAGAGTTAATACTGTGATGGGGACTATAGTTTTCTATGGAAGGATGAGCTAGATGGGCTGAGGGGCCTCCATCATCGATACTTATCTTAGTAATGAGTTACAGCCTTCAAGACTGGAGGAATTATGGGACAAAATAGCTAGAGAGTGAATTTTTCACCTGTATAGTTTTTGCATCGAAAATATTATTTTTTTTATTTGTTCAAGGGACGTGGGTGTCACTGGCGAGGCCGGCATTTATTGCCCATCCCTAATTGCCCTTGAGAAGGTGATGGTGAGCCGCCTTCTTGAACCGCTGCAGTCCATGTGGTGACGGTTCTCCCACAGTGCTGTTAGGAAGGGAGTTCCAGGATTTTGACCCAGTGACGATGAAGGAACGGCGATATATTTCCAAGTCGGGATGGTGTGTGACTTGGAGGGGAACGTGCAGGTGGCATTGTTCCCATGTGCCTGCTGCCCTTGTCTTTCTAGGTGGTAGAGGTCGCGGGTTTGGGAGGTGCTGTTGAAGAAGCCTTGGCGAGTTGCTGCAGTGCATCCTGTGGATGGTACACACTGCAGCCACGGTCCGCTGATGATGAAGGGAGTGAATGTTTAGGGTGGTGGATGGGGTGTCAATCAAGCGGGCTGCTTTGTCCTGGATGGTGTCGAGCTTCATGAGTGTTGTTGGGTCTGCATTCATCCAGGCATGTGGAGAGTATTCCATCACACTCCTGACACAAGTCAGGCCTTGTAGATGGCGGAAAGGCTTTGGGGAATCAGGAGGTGAGTCACTCGCCACAGAATACCCAGCCTCTGACCTGCTCTTGTAGCCACAGTATTTATATGGCTGGTCCAGTTAAGTTTCTGGTCAATGGTGACCCCCAGGATGTTGATGGTGGGTTATTTGGTGATGGTAATGCCATTGAATGTCAAGGGGAGGTGGTTAGACTCTCTCTTGTTGGAGATGGTCATTGCCTGGCACTTGTCTGGCGCGAATGTTACTTGCCACTTATGAGCCCAAGCCTGGATGTTGTCCAGGTCTTGCTGCATGCGAGCACAGACTGCTTCATTATCTGAGGGGTTACGAATGGAACTGAACACTGTGCAATCATCAGCGAACATCCCCATTTCTCACCTTATGATGGAGGGAAGGTCATTGATGAAGCAGCTGAAGATGGTTGGGCCTAGGACACTGCCCTGAGGAACTCCTGCAGCAATGTCCTGGGGCTGAGATGATTGGCCTCCAACAACCACTACCATCTTCCTTTGTGCTAGGTATGACTCCAGCCACTGGAGAGTTGTCCGCCGGATTCCCATTGACTTCAATTTTACGAGGGCTCCTTGGTGCCACACTCGGTCAAATGCTGCCTTGATGTCAAGGGCAGTCACTCTCACCTCACCTCTGGAATTCAGCTCTTTTGTCCATGTTTGGACCAAGGCTGTAATGAGGTCTGGAGCTGAGTGGTCCTGGCGGAACCCAAACTGAGCATCGGTGAGCAGGTTATTGGTGAGTAAGTGCCGCTTGATAGCACTGTCGACGACACCTTCCCTCACTTTGCTGATGATTGAGAGTAGATTGATGGGGTGGTAATTGGCCGGATTGGATTTGTCCTGCTTTTTGTGGACAGGAAATGCCTGGGCGATTTTCCACATTGTTGGGTAGACGCCAGTGTTGTAGCTGTACTGGAACAGTTTGGCTAGAGGCGCAGCTAGTTCTGGAGCACAAGCCTTCAGCACTACAGCTGGGATGTTGTCGGAGCCCATAGCTTTTGCTGTATCCAGTGCACTCAGCCGTTGCTTGATAACACGTGGAGTGAATCGAATTGGCTGAAGACTGGCTTCAGTGATGGTGGGGATATCAGGAGGAGGCTGAGATGGATCATCCACTTGGCACTTTCTGGCTGAAGATGGTTGCAAACGCTTCAGCCTTGTCTTTTGCACTCACGTGCTGGACTCCGCCATCATTGAGGACGGGGATGTTTACAGAGCCTCCTCCTCCCGTTAGTTGTTTAATTGTCCACCACCATTCACGACTGGATGTGGCAGGACTGCAGAGCTTGGATCTGATCCGTTGATTGTGGAATCGCTTAGGTCTGTCGATAGCATGTTGCTTCCGCTGTTTAGCATGCATATAGTCCTGAGTTGTAGCTTCACCAGGTTGGCACCTCATTTTTAGGTACGCCTGGTGCTGCTCCTGGCATGCTCTTCTACACTCCTCATTGAACCAGTGTTGATCCCCTGGCTTGTTGGTAATGGTAGAGTGAGGAATATGCCAGGCCATGAAGTTACAGATTGTGCTTTCACAGAATCATTGTAGCTGGTATGTAGACTCAGGCAGTTGTGATAAATTCTAAAGCTCCACTGTGATTGCATCATAGCCAATTAGAATATAGTCCAGTAGTTTTCTAAATCACGACACTTTTGCATGGAATGGAAGATATATAGTAGTTTGATGACTCAGCAATTGTCTAACAGATGGTAAGTATTAAATTCCACTTTATATACGCCTTATTGCACACATGTTCAGTGCATAAGAAGCGCTGGAAAGTTGCTGGTTGGTTTATTTCAGTGCGAGTTGCATGGTTGCATTGTGCCTGTGATGAATTACTTAAAATGCGAGTTTGCCGTAATTAATGCCAAGCTAAGGCTAATGCTAAAAGAACTATGCTGCTATAAGCACTAAACAGAAAATAAAATGATTGTACATATGTTAAAAAACAATAAATGGCTCCCTTAGGCTCTAAATAGGTTCAGCCTCTGCTAGAACAACACCTTTGAAAGAAAAATATATTGTTAGCTCCGACAAGTTTTTCCTAATTACTAGGAGATCTCCAATGGCATTGCTCAGTGAATTTGCTTCATATAATACAATCAGGGTCATTGATATATGGTGATTGACAAAGTGAAATTATGATTTATGAGATGGTGAGGTGTGTGAGCATTGTGGAGGGGGGCTTCCAGATGTGGGAATACTGGGAAGGGGTTGCCAGGAGTGGAGGCAATGACGGGGGGGGGGCGGTGGTTCACAGGGTCAGGGGGCATTGGGAAGAGATGAAAGAGCACGAGAACAGAGGTCCTGAGGCTAGGAGTAATGGGAGCAAATGGTGGGACTTGGAAGCAGTGAACAAAATGTTGGGGTCTGCAAACATTGTGTGAAGGACTACTTGGAGGGTCAATTACAAACGCACGGCTGGTTCTTCATTGGGAGTCCACCATTGTGTGGGAGGGAAATAACATGCTATTGCAGCAGCTTAAAGAGACAGCTCAACAACTTAATTCAACAGAGAAGCCTTGGAAGCAAAAAGCCCTGCTACAAATAATCATTCTGGGAGGGGCAGGAAGCAGCAAACGTGCACAGCAGAAAGTGGAAATTGCAGAAAGCCAGCTGCTGTCCTTTACCATAAATACCACCCGGCTCCTGCCGACAATCAATTCTGAACACCTCTTCAATACAGGTTTCATTCCTGGGAGGCGAAACTGAGGTGATCATTGAGAGAAACAGGAAGAGCAAGCCCTGCCCATTCACCATCATTTACACATGGCAGGGGTGGACAATTAGTGGATGGTGTAGGAAAGTTGCAGGAGCTAATGTTGGGGATTGGGAATCAGTGGCAGGCTTCTCTGCCTATTTTCTTCCACTATCTGGCCTGGAAACACGCAAAAATGAGTGGAAATTGGAAGGAAAATCCAGGCTGGAGACTTCACCTTTGAACCATCAGTATTGCTTGGGGAAAGTGGCTATTCTTTTCAAGAATATAAAATATTGCACAAGCACAGTTATGTCCTACTCCAAAGTGATGGATGATGAGGAGATATCAGCTTTACTTTATTTATAACTATCGCCAAGGGAGATAATTTGGAGACTAACACTGATACATATATATGGGGCATGATTTTATCAGAAGTACGGGTTTCCCAGACGTCCTTAAGATTTCGATGTAAGGACATCTTTTATTTTATTTTTTGATGGTTTCCCGCCTGACAGGCCGGCCTGATTGACAGGCTGGCCTCAATTAGACGTGAGAAGAGGAAGGATGGGGGTCATCAGAGGGGGTTGGGGGTCACCAGGGGGTGGCTCAGTCATCGGGGGTTACCGGGGTGGGGGGGGTGCGTCAGGGGTCAGTCATTGGTGGGGGGGTTTCAGTCATCCGGGGGGCACAGTCACGGTGCGGGGGGGGTCAGTTCCCGGTGGGGGGGCAGTCATTGGGGGCTCACTTATCAGGGGGGTGGCTCAGAAGGGCTCAGTCATCGGAGGGGGAGCTCAGTCATCGGAGGGGGGGGGGCTCAGTCGTCGGGGGTCATCATGAGGGGTCGGAGATCATGGGGGTCGGAGATCGTGGGAGGGATCAGAGATCGTGGGGGGGTGGTCGATCGCGTTTGTAGGGTTGCTACAGGTCGGCTTGTTGGGCTTGGGGGAAGCACTCCTGCACCTCTGGGCCCACAAGCTGTGCTACAAAGACACTTACCTGCTGTTTCGGGCCTTTTCACCTGCTCTCACGTGGCGTGGAGCAGAAGGCCTGGGAATCCCAGCCCCCAGGGATTAAAAACAAAAAAATCTATCAAAATGGAGGCCCGGAGCCTCCTTGAAAGCTTTTAATGCCCGCCCCTCGTCCTGCCTCTGTGAAAACTGGAAGTGGGCGGGATGGAGGCGGGTTGGGGGCGGGTTTTAGATTTTAAAAATCTTTCCAGCCCCCCCCGCCTCCAACACACCCGTTTTTCCCATTTAAAATCATACCCATGATGTCTATGCCTGGAAAGATTCACCTATTAATGTGATTGGTGTTCCGATTTTGGATGCTAAAATGTCAGCTTGGCTCAACTAGTAGCCTCAGAAGGTTGTGAGTTGAAGCTCCACTATGGATTTGAGCATATAATCCAGTTTGACACTTCAGTGGGTATAATTTTAATCTAACCCTCCCGGCAGGAAACTAACGGGATTGGATCAGCCACCCGTTTTACACCCGCCTGATTTTACTTTCCATTGAAGTCAGTTTCCACTCGGCAGGTTAGGTTAAAATGACCCCCGCTGCCTTTTTGGTTGAGACGAGAAACAAGGTTCCGCCTGTCAGCACAGGTGAAAGTAATAGATTCCATGGCACTATTTCAGTTAGAGCAGTGCATTTTCCTGGCATCCTGGCCAATATTCCTCCCTTAACCAACACCATCAAAAACACTTTATCTGGTTGTTCATTCATTTGCTGTTTGTGGGAGCTTGCTGCGTGCAATTTGACTATCAAATTTGTCTACATAACAACAGTGGCTGCACTTCAAAAGTAATTCATTGGCCGTAAAGCGCTTTGGGATGTCCTGAAGACATGATAAATCATAGAAATCATAGAATCATAGAAAGGTTACAGCATGGAAGGAGGCCATTCGGCCCATCGATTCCGTGCTGATTCTATGCAAGAGCAATTCAGCTCGTCCCACTCCCCCGCCCCTTCCCCGTAGCTCTGCATTTTTTTTCCTTTCAAGTACTTATCCAGTTCCCTTTCGAAGGCTATGATTGAATCTGCCTCCACCACCCCCTCAGGCAGTGCATTCCAGATCCTAATCACTCACTGTGTAAAAAAGTTTTTCCACATGTCACCTTTGGTTCTTTTGCCAATCGCCTTAAATCTATGTCCTCTGGTTCTTGACCCTTCCGCCAATGGGAACAGTTTCTCTCTATCTACTCTGTCTAGACTCTTCATGATTTTGAATTCCTCTATCAATTCTCCTCGCAACCGTCTCTGTTCCAAGGAGAACAACCACAGCTTCTCCAGTCTATCCATGTAACTAAAGTCCCTCATCTCTGGAATCACTCTAGTAAATCTCTTTTGCACGTTCTCTAAGGCCTTCACATCTTTCCTAAAGTGCAGTGTCCAGAATTGGACACAATACTTCAGTTGTGGCTGAACCAGTGTTTTATAAAGGTTCATCATGACTTCCATACTTTTGTACTCTATGCCTCTATTTATAAAGCCCAGGATCCTGTATGTTTTTTTTAACCGCTTTCTCAACCTGCCCTGCCACTTTCAATGATTCGTGCACATTTACCCCCAGATCTCTCTGTTCCTGTACCCCTTTTAGAGTTGTGCCGTCTAGTTTGCCTCTCTTCGTTCTTCCTACCGAAATGTATCACTTCGCATTTTTCTGCATTAAATTTAATCTGCCACGTGTCCGCCCATGACACCAGCCTGTCTATATCCTCTTATAGTCTATCACTATCCTCCTCACTGTTTACTACCCTTCCAAGTTTTGTGTCATTTGCAAATTTTGAAATTGTGCCCTGTACACCCAGGACCAAGTCATTAATATATAATCAAGAAAAGCAGTGGTCCCAGCACCGACCCCTGGGGAACACCACTGTTCACCTCCCTCCAGTCCGAAAAACAACCGTTCACCACCACTCTCTGTTTCCTGTCACTTAGCCAATTCTGTATCCATGTTGCTACTGCCACCTTTATTCCATGGGCCGCAATCTTGATGATAAGCACTTTATCAAACACCTTTTGAAAGTCCATATACACCATATCAACTGCATTGCCCTCATCTACCCTCTCTGTTACCTCATCAAAAACCTCCATCAGGTTGGTTAAACGAATCCATGCTGGCTTTCCCTAATCAATCCACACTCATCCAAGTGACCATTAATTCTGTCCTGGATTATCGTTTCTAAAAGTTTCCCCACCACTGAGATTAAACTGACTGGCCTATAGTTGCTGGGTTTATCCTTTCACCCTTTTTTGAACAAGGGTGTAACATTTGCAGTTCTCCAGACCTCTGGCACCACCCCCGTATCTATGGATGTTTGGAAGATTATGGCCAGTACCCGGGTGACTTATCTCCTTTAAGTACAGCCATCCTTTCAAGGACCTCTTTTTTAATCAATTTTTAGCCCATCCTGTGACTTTAGCAGCATCTTCATCCTTGGTAAAGACAGATGCAAAGTATTTATTTAGTACCTCAGCCATGCTCTCTGCCTCCATGAGTAGATCTCCTGTATGGTCCCTAATCAGCCCCACCCCTCCTCTTACTGCCCGTTTACTGTTTACATGCATGTAGGAGACTTTTGGATTCCCTTTTATATTGGCCGCCAATCTATTCTCATATTCTCTCTTTGTCCCTCTTATTTCCTTTTTCACTTCCCCTCTGAACTTTCTATATTCTGCCTGGTTCTTACTTGTGTGATCAACCTGACTCTGTCATACGCCCCTTTTTTCCATTTCATCTTACTCACTATCTCTCTTGTCATCCAGGGAGCTCTGGCTTTAGTTGCACTACCTTTCTGCCTCATGGGAATGTGCCTAGACTGTACCTGAACCATCTCCTCTTTAAAGGCCGTCCACTGTTCAATTACAGTTTTGCCTGCCAATCTTTGATTCCAATTTACCCGGGCCAGAACTGTTCTCATCCCATTGAAATTGGCCCTCCTCCAATTGAGTATTTTTACTTTCGAGTGGTCCGTGTCCTTTTCCATAGCTATTCTAAACCTTATGATACTATGATCACTGCTCCCTAAATGCTCCCCCACTGACACTTGTTCCGCTTGGTCTTCCTTATTCCCCAGAACCTAGTCCAGCAATGCCTCCTTCCTCGTTGGGCCGGAAATGTACTGGTTAAGAAAGTTATCCTGAAAACATTTCAAAAATTCCTCCCCTCTTTGCCCATTATATTATTATTGTTATTCCAGTCTATATTTGGATAGTTTAAGTCCCCAGTCATCACTCCTTTATAGCTTTTGCACCTCTCTGTAATTTCCCTGCAAATTTGCTCCTCTATATCCTTCCCACTAGTTGGTGACCTATAGAATACACCCAGTAGTGTAATGGCACCTCTTTTATTTCTTAACTCTAACCAAATAGATTCTGTCATTGAACCCTCCAGGACATCCTCTCTCTCCAGTACTGTAATATTCTCCTTATCCATCCTTTCTTTCCTTCCCTATCTTTCCTGAACACCTTGTATCCAGGAATGTTTAGTACCTAATCCTGCCCTTTTTTGAGACAGGTCTCCGTTATCACCACAACATCATATTCCCATGTGGCTATTTGCGTCTGCAGCTCACCAACCTTGTTTACCACACTTCGTGTGTTTACACACATGTACTGCAAACCAGTCTTAGACTTTCTTGTATTCTCTCTTAGTCTGAACCCAACTAATATACTGTACTATTACCTGCTCTGGTGCTATTTTTCTCTCCCGATCCTTTGCGGCCTCTTGTTTCTGTTTTCCAATGCTACATCCTGGTGCCCATCTGCCTGCCAAATTAGTTGAAACCCTCCCCCACAGCACTAGCGAACCTCCCTGTGAGGACATTGGTCCCAGCTCCGTTGAGGTGCAACCCGTCCAGCCTGTACAGGTCCTGCCTTCCCCAGAACTTGTCCCAATGCCTCAGGAATCTAAAGCCCTCCCTCCTGCACCAACTCTCCGGCCACACATTCATCTGCTCTAACTATAAGGTGCTATATAATGCAAGTTCTTTCTTTAAAAAAAATGAATATTAGATCTTCCAGCTCTATCTCTTTGCTATGCCAGGAATATCATTTACCCAGTTTACAGAATACACACACAAGAGTTGACACTATGTATGAGTAAATTGTTGGCTTTTCTCCAGCATGTCCTACATTCCAAGGAAACACAAGCTCAGTGCCGTTTTTATCATTCAATCTGGATGACATCCTATTTCTATACATTTAAAAAGGGCCTCTCTTATTGAATCTATAATTTCTTCTACAGGAAACCAGGGGTGAAAATGTGTCCCTATATCCGAGATTAAGGGTCACTTTTTGATTTGAAGAACTTACAGCAGCCAAAGCTTTGAGAATGAGAGAACTTTATTTAATTTACGGTTTGATTTTACGACTGAGAGTTTCAGTCACAGGCAACTTGGAGCAGAATTTCCATTCCTGTTTTGTCCCTCCGATTAAAGCAAGAGCTGGTGCATTAAAATAAAGTCATCCTTAGGGATTTTTTTATTGCTGACGGAATGCCACAGAAACCATGAATCAAAAATGATTTTCTGCATCGGAAGAAATCACATCTTCAGCTATTTTTACCTAAAAAAAAGCCAGCACTTGCATTCAGTGATCCCCTCACATCGTATATCATGCAGAGAAACTGTGCTCGATCAATGACACTTCTGCAAGATTTAAACAGCCTTTGCCCTAGTTTAATCACCTCACAAGACATCCTAATTGACTTAGACCATTCTTCCCTCTCACCACTTTAAACCGCTGTTTAGTGTGTGGCTGGGGTTGACATTTGCCTTTTGACCTTCTTTTCAGCAAAGAAAGTGACAAGGCAAGTCAAGGGACCATTAAAGCCAGACCAAAAAAAATGCTTTGTTGTTTACTCAATCCTTTACTGAGGGAATGTGACTGCCATGTAGAAAAGGAACTGCTAGTTCTACAGGCTGCATGTACTTCTCCTGGGAAACGCAAGCCTAGTACTTTATTTATTCCATGTTTTCCTGGATCTTATATTGCAGCTTGCATTTCCTTAAAACAGATGGGATCTTGCTAAGCAAAGGACAGTGCTGTTAAGTCTGTGTTTAGCTGTATGTAAGACCAGCTGCTGTTTAGAGTTTTGGTAGCTGTCTTCCTGTGTTAATCTGATTTACTCGTTTGAGGGCTGACCTCATCATCCTGTCAGTATGGTATCCCACCTACACAGTTAGCAGCAGCTTAGTATTTGCTGCGAGTGCTAGCAGCACTGTATACTGATCAGAGAAGAAAGGCTTGTTCTTTTTGGTTTCTCCAGTGAAGGGATTTGGTGCAGAGGCGTGCAGCAGTGATAAAAGAAAGCTATCTTGCATCTATAAGTTTAAGACTCTCTTGGACAATGATGTCTGTGTCCGGGAGGAAGGAGTTTGACATGAAGCAGATTCTGAGGCTGAGGTGGAAGTGGTTTAGCCACCCCTCGCAGGGCTCTTCTGGAAACAGTGGCTGTCTCCAGCAGGAGGGATTTGAGCACCTTGGCATGGGTCAGAACAGGTTGAAAAGCCACTCTCGGGACAGAGGTGGGCTGAGGAAAAACAGCAGTCCTATAAGCAATTTACTGGCACCTGTGCCAGGTCCAATTTACAGCAGAGCCGACAGTCAGCCATGGCATCATCAGAATACAGTGCCACGCACGCCAGAGAATGAAGGGCTCGCTAATATTTCTACACAAGAGGACACCGTTAAAGAAGAAGAAAAAGAAAACAAAGAAACAGTGGAATCAGGCAGTGCTGATCTTACAGAAGAGTCCACAGAGAGGTAGGAGTTTGCAATGAGGAAACATTAACAGTACCGACGATAGCTGAATATTGTTTACATCATTATTTTAAAGAAAAATCAATGATATATTAGGGCCATAAATTCGTGAATATGCATACTATTTGCAGCATATTTTACGCATGCTCTTAGCTTTTTCTAGTGCTTTGGCTCTTGTAAGTGTGACTGATCATCTGCCTGGTACATTATTACATATTCTAGTGAAGGATTCTAATGCCTGTGGATAATTTGTCTGCAATCACATGTTTATCACTCCTCAGTAAAACATGCAAATGTATGCTGCAAATCCATAGGCTGATAACAGAGTTTCGTGTAGTCTGGTTATGTAGCCTCAGACGTACTTCTGTTTTCAGTATAGTCAGCAGAACAGACAAATAATTTATTCTGGGTTATATTTAAAACATGTGTCAAAATCATGTTTATTCAAAGCTTCATTTTGTGGCACTTGTAAAAAGCAGATTTTTTGGTGTTTTTTTCCTCCCTGCTTATGTGTTTGGAAACTTCTGATTTATACTTCCCAAAACTTACAACGTTTTGGACCCACTCCAATGATGATCCAGGTACCGCGTACGGTGAGACTGTGGAACTCACTACCACGTGGAGTGGTTGATGCAAATAGCATTGATACATTTAAGGGGAAGCTAGATAAGTACATGACAGAGAAAGGAATAAAAGGATATGTTGAGAGGGTGAGATGAAGTAAGGTGGGAGGAGGCTCCTGTGGAGCATAAACACTGGCATAGACCTGTTGGGCCAAATAGCCTGTTTCTGTGCTGTAAATGCTATGTAATTCTATATAATTCTATGTAATGCATGTTGATTTATAGGGTCTTTTCCCCACCAAGTAACTGCATGTGCTAAAAAGTGAACAGTGAAAGGGCAGCACATGGGCAGGGCATTGGGTTATTGGCACACTGGGCCATTTAATGGTTAGATTCTAATTCTGGGCCTGAATTCACACTCAGCAGGCTCTCTGCCATCAGGAGGAGCAGAGAGCAGGCGCCCAGAGGGAGGGAAAATTGAAGCACGAGTTGCTACAGGCTGCTGTTTCAATATTGGCAGAGGCCTGAGGGCACACTGTCAAAACCAACATTATAGATTGAGGAATAATCCACATCATGGGATAGAGGGAAGTGAAGAGGAGAAAAAACAATACATATATGATGGGGAGCAGAAAACCACTGACAAAAAACATTCGTAAAAGAAGAGAATATAACAGAAAATTGTGATTAATTTTCTTGAAAAGGATGAAAAATTGTCCTCTGTTGTAGACTAATTTTATCCATGCTAAGAGGTAATTCCCACTATCTGTGTTACTAATATGATATGCAATTTGAGATTCTAAGAATTTTATTTTGATAAACTATAGCATATAATATCCACTTGCCAGAGTATTACTAAGGATGTATGAAGAGAATTGGAAAGAGTTTCTAGTGATTTCTTTGTACATTTACAGCTATTTTTCCATTAGTCAACTTACAGATGGGCATTTCTGGCCAGGGAGCATGTAGATCTCTAACCAGTGCAGTAGCCACCTGATTACCTTGCATACAACAGAAGCAATACTGAACCTGTGGGAATACAGTGTTGGTCCACTGGCATCTTCCCTCACTGGATGGCAGCAGAAAGGTACAATTCCTGTTCACCAAAAACATCTGCCTAGCTTCAGCCCAGGATGACAGAAAACTACCTCCCCACCATTTTCTCCTTAATTAATCCTACACCATAACAACTATTCATTATCTTGATAGTCAAAGTTTCAGAGACAAATAGCAAATGACTTACGGTGAAGGAACCACCTGTACAGTACTTCTGACTCCTCCATACATGTAAGTGAAGAAATCTCAGATATATAGTGGAGATCAGCAGTATTTTTTCCACAGTCTGGATTTGCTGCTCTTTTTAAAAAAAAATCTATTTATTAATTCCCGATTTTTATGTCATTTTCTCCTTTTTAGGTTCCCCCACTGCCTCACTCCATTCTCTGGCTAAAGGGGCAGGCAAGGCAACCTGCTTCTAAAGTTCAAAGAATGCAATTTTGTAAACAGCCAGCAGGCGGTATGATTTACTCTTCAGCCCTCTTTCCCTGTGAGAAAGAAGACCACCTCCACTCAGTGACTCCCTGAATGGTTTGGTTGACAACAGAAACACACTGTGGACACATTACTGTGGGCACAGGCTTTGATCATCCAAACTTTAGAAAACCATATCGATCAGCACATCCTGATGATCCAATTCCAAACACAGGAACATAGGAACAGGAGAAGGCCATTCAGCCCCTCGAGCCTGTTCCGCCATTCAATTATTCAACTGAAAAACACTTCCATTCCACCCCTCAGCAAAAGGATAACAGACACCTAAGAAACATTGTACAGCATAAAACAGTTATAGTAATCACCTCAGCTATTTTCTATGGATGGTGGTAAATAAATATATTCAATTTTCAATGAAGAAATTCTTTAGTTTGATCATTATAATGCCCTAATATCATTGCAAGAAAGGGGAAGGGAGGAATTTGGGTCAGCAACAAAGTATGGGTCAGAGGAAGAAACCAAATACTTCCTTTAACCCCACCTCCTAACTGCTATGGAACTAACAGGCCGGAACACTGAAAACACAGCTCCAGTTGTATCCTATGGGAGAACACTTGTTTCTTTTTAAAGTTTGATAAAGACTGAAGATTTTTAAAATGGGTAGAAATGGAAGTGGATGGTAATTCCACCCTGGCAAACACTTTCCACCTACGCAAATGGCAATCATACCACCCACAAGCAAATAGTTATTAACCAGCATCAGAATCAAATGGATTGATGTGCTAATTCTAATGATAAGGTGGGTGTAACATGGAGGTTTGCAAATGTTTCCTACTTTATTGTCGACATCTCATCAAGCACCTGCAGAATGGTCATGAACATTAAAACATCCTACTCCTATAGCAGCATTTTTCAACTGTAGCACAATTTTTCTTAAAGGGACAGCCCATCTGAATCAAAACAGTTCATACTTCAAACTTTGTTTATTCTGAACACTTGATTGGCACTCTGAAGTTATCTGAACAGTTGAATAGCACTCAAACAAAACGTCATTTGAATCATGTAATGAAGCAAGCACATAGTAAGCGAACTGCTTCAGGGAAATCAGAAAATAGTGCCAGGAATTAGAAGGGTTAAATTCTAGCAGACACATTAAAACAGATCAGAAAAAGGAGCTATTCAGAAAAAAATAAAATCAGATTGTTAATAATGTACCGTATCCTCAAAAAATTGCTTGTACCTGCTCTTTAAGAGATGTTATATTCAGATCAGTGCCAGGAGGCTTTTTTCAGATATCTTGCAGTGGTAAAAGACTTTCTAAGAGATATGGTACGCTTCATTAGGACTAGCTTGAAGGATTTAATGCTTGGGGTGTTTTAATGTGGGGCTCATGGTGGCAGAAATCCAAATGTGATCCACAAGGAATATTTTTTTGAATTTTTGAACATATCTTGTTCAATAATTCATAGCAGAGATGGTAATTTTTGCACCTTTGTTATACTTCTCAAGATGCCGTATCCGTTTCGTGGGCGAGAACAAAACAAAACTAAATTAAAAATGCATCTTATATAACAGATGCTATAGTAAATGAATATTTCATTTGATTGCTCAGCATGAAAGAAAAGCTACAGTCAGCCCCTACCATCCTGAATAAGCTTCCAATGGCTCCCTGTCTTCTATATTTTGCAAGGTGGGGGTTATTCTGTTACAAGTCAGCAAACAGCTAATGAGATTACGTGAAACCAAAATGAAAATCATATAATTTTGAAATATTTTGCACTTATGGAATAATTCTGGAGTATATGCAGCAGTGCTACATCTTAAAAAGTGCTCTATTTTACAGTAAAACCCTGTCAGCTGTCTGCATCATAAGTGTGCTAATCTCGGAAAGACTATTAATCCTGTCACTTGACGCAAAGTTGCAGAGCAGAACTCAGTGGCTTCATGATGTTCACGAGCAGTAAGGAGAAACGGACAGCGATATTGTAAGGTACAAACCCCAACGGTAAAACTTGAACAGAGGTCTCCGCCCATGGGTCAGTAAGTTTATCTGGTCAGCGGCTGAACCATACAAATAAGGAATGCCCCCAGTTCCCTCAGTCTGATCTCAGCTGGACGATCAGTACAGGCACCACAACTAGCCTCACTGCTTCCAGGTTAGGGAGGTTCCTAAGTGCTATCCAGCAAACTCTAATGGAAATGCATGGATGTGGAAACTGGTGGGGTGAGTTGTTATAACCCCTCTCCGCCCTCAGTGGTTGAATAGCCTGTTGACACGCACTGTAAACGTCCCATATATCAGTAACGGACACTTGAGCAAGATACCCCACAGGTCACTGTGGAACCGTGACTCATGTATGAATTCAACACCTCCAGGAGGGGTGGGATTGGGAAGAAAATTGGGCACAAAAGTTGGAGGGAAAGAGAGAAAATGAAAACCTCAAATGGAAAAGTTCAGAAATCAGTAAGGGGGTTATATTCAGGGCTGTATCACATGCAGAGAGTTTAGATGGTGTTTAAAAGCCACTTATGCTGTTTATGATGCCTACCCTACATTAAACCCCACCCACCTGTTATTCTATAAGTAAAGCTCGAACTATTCCTTTTCCTCATTCGTAACCAAGTGAAAAACAAATACACTTCTGCTAAAGAAAAATACATTGTCAGATCACCACATCAAACAATCAACTACTGGTGTGAAATTAAATTAATGCAATAAATGTGGTTTCTCCAAGTTAAACAAAAATTAACACTGATGTAACAATGTTTAGTTTTACAGTATTAACACTTTATGTAGTTATATAGGAACAACTAACAAAATGGCAGGTGCATGAAGAATTTTTGGTGTGAACAACAAATAACCCATCATGTTCCACCTGTAATCATGATCTTTTACAACTTCTCAAATAGCAAACAAACCACTTAACTGGTATAAGAGTTCATGAATCCAACTGTGGATTCAGCAGATTGTTGATGAATTGCTGAAGCAAGGTCTTAAAGTCTATTTCAGTTACTAGACCCTGACTATCCTAGTGGACTATGCAATGAAGAAACTACAGGTCCCCAACATTGTAATGACGCAAGACTTAGAGAGATATATAACTGAGTATATGAACTTGGTACCCAGCATTCAAAGGATCTGAGAATGAAGTTGCATGACTTGAGAAAGAGCACAAAGGTAAGGAAAGAATATTTCTGTACAGTGGCAGTGTAGGACATATATAAAAATGATGGAAAGCCCTAGCTGTTGGAGAGATATGGAAAGGCACTGTATTCGTAGAAATGTTAACAAGAATGTAGGCAGGAAGATATTGAAAGTGAGAATGATAGGCTTAAGCAAATTAAATTACATATGTTATGATGGGAAAGAGAATTTAATGCAGGAAGGAATTTCCATTGGTCAAGTCCCCTATATCAATTACACTGCTCTTGTGTTTAAAGGCAAAACTCACACATAAGAGGGTACGGAGTAACAGACAGTGGATCCAATCAACTGAACCTGTAGGGAGGCTCTCAACGGTGCAGAAGGTTGGAGAGGTGTGCAGACCAATTGTTATATACTGTATAGTTCATATCTTCTGTGCTTTTCACAATACGTTATATCAATCTATTCATGCACAATAAGTATGCATAAGTGTTTAATACGGTCTACTCCTGTTAATTCAAAGTTGCTTTGAATTATCCAATCGTACAAGTTGAGCAATTTTAACAAAACAGCACAAGAGGCTTTTTTGGAAGATGTCAATTTGAATTAACAGATAATTTGAATTAAGCAACTTGTAATTAAGGGTAGACTATAGTACAAGTAATGACATTACAGTACTCAAATGAAGAAGTGTGCTTCTATTCTCATAGTGTCCTATCTGCTCTCTTCACCAAATGGTAGTCACCACATTTCTATCCACTACTGTACCAGCCATCACTATCTATACTTGGATTACAATATACATACTTCAGGTACTTTATAACAGGTATATAGTGATGTGGTTGAGGTAGCAAAGGGGAAGGGCAAGGCACTGATTGTGAATGGGTACTGGTGGTGGGGTTGATGAAGAGGCAACAAGTGTTGGCCAAAGGGTCAGCATGTCAACTGCTGCTCCCGAGGTGTCTGGGGATACAGATCGTAGCAAGTCTGCTTTCCAGTGGTTTGTCTTAAATAGCCACTTATCTCCACACACACAGATCTGCAAGGTGTTATAGCTAGTTGGATGAAAAGCTGTCTGCAATGCAATCTGCCATCATGCAGGGAGCACCAGTGATAACCACAGTGCCTACCTCAGTAACAGAAATTATAAACCTAGTAGTAGCAGCATTTCTCATCAATGCTTTTACTGCTGCTATGGAGTCTAAACTCCACAAAGCAGTCATGGCAGGCTTCAACTTATTTGCAACTGCAGACAGTTGTGAGGGAGGGACTCAGAAAACTCATTGATGCAAAGTGTTCTATGCTTAGACAGATCAATGGGCATCATGAGAACGTGGTCTCTATCAGTGACTTTTGGAGAAGCACAGCATTATCTGGTTGACATCAGATAGTTCTGTGCCATCATGTAGCCCTGCACAGGTGACCATAGGAGGCACTCCAAAAATAATGAACCCACAATGGCTTCAGCTCAAGAGACTTCTCATACTGATGCAGGTACATGATGATTAGTTGCAGCTACAGGTAGTGGGCCTTCTGTATCCATGCAGCTCACTCATAGCCTGAATAACCACCCACCATTGCAGCTGTCTCAACTAGAAAAGCATTAAGTGCTGGGAACATGTACAAGGCTAATGCAGAAGATCATGAGTCACAAGAGGTAAACACAATAGAAAAACATGAACACATATACCACATGCATTCATAGTCAGTTTTTACACCTTCTAGCCTGTTACCATTTTATTATATGGTAAAGAAAACGGTGAAGAAAACATAAGTTGATCTAAAATAAAACTTAGCCAAAAGCAAACAGGTCAAGTGAGCAGCAGTTTTGTGATTGTAAATATATTGAATAAAAAATAACATATGCATGTAGCCATCTGTGCATCTATCAACATTCCTACGGCAAACTTAAGTAGAAAGGGCTATTAATCTATCAATGTATAAATACGATTCAAGAAATAGTACACGTCAGTGTACGCTTACTGGGGGAGGGAGCGTGATGCTTTCATTCTGGGGCAATCAAATGAAGGAGAAGGAATGTTGGACAGCTGGAGATGAGGACTATTCACTACAACCACGTGTGATGAGCCTGTGCAAAACTCCTGTACCCGCGGGGAGAATGGATACAACATGGGACATGGACAAACCAGAGGTGTCATTGAGCAGAGGTTTGGGTTGGTAAAGCATCACTTCAGATGCTTGAACTGGCTGGGAGAGGGGAGAACTTGCAATGTTTGCAAAATTGTAGCAGTATGCTGCAATAGTAACTAATCGCAGAGCTCACTGGAAAAAGAACTGGACAGTGAGATCCTCACACACCTGTTTCCCTGGCTGCAGTGGCTGGTTTGGTGCTGGTTACTGTTATGCACCATTATCACCCCAGTCTCCCATATCTTGCTGTTGTTCCACATCCTAGTCAATGCTGAGTCCTCTATCCATAGCAATATTGATCAAACATACCACAACTAAGAGTGTGGGATTAGCCTAGATGATCCATGTTGAGAAAAACATCAGCTCAGGCGCAATGAGCCGAATGGCCTGTTTTTATGCTGTAACATTCTAGAATTCAATAAGCTGAGGGCAGCAGTGATTTTCACTGCCTCTAATCATGTAGTGCAAATGTTTGCCCCTGATGATCGACACGGATTAGGTTGTACAACTCAGATACAGCCTCCCCGCTGATTCTGAGCATCAGTATATATTGTTCCTCTATAGTGTTCCTCTGTTGTGGTAATTCCACATCCTGAGGTAGTTCATTCTGCAGATTGTTCACTCCCTTCTGCCACTTCAGTGCAGTATTGATAGGAGTGCTGTACTGTCGGAGATGCCGTCTTTCAGATGAGACATTAAACTAAGTCCCCATCCGCCCTCTTAGGTGAACATAAAAGATCCCATGGCACCAGTTTGAAGAGGAGCAGGGGAGTTTTCCCCAGTATCCAGGCCAATATTTATCCCTCAACCAATATCACTAAAAAAACAGATTACTTGGTTATCATCACATTGCTGTTTGTGGGACCTTGCTGTGCATAAATTGGCTGCCACGCTACCTACATTACAACAGTGACTAAACTTCAAAAGTACTTCATAGGCTGTAAAGCGCTTTGTGATGTCCTGGGCTCATAAAAGGTGCTATATAAATGCAAGTCTTTCTTTTCTTTCTTTTTTGCTTCTGCATGCCTGGCCGCTCTCTCCTCCTGTTGCTACTAAGAGGTGCCTAACAATGACTGGTGTCCTATGGCAGAAAATGTATTCAAAACATTTTTAGAAAGTTAAAAAAACCAGCTTTTTCCTTGATAATGCCCTGTTTAAGGCCAATCATGAACAACTTGTGCAGAATTATACAGAATAAACAAAAAAAAACCAAGAGGCCTGAATTTGAGGTCAGACCTGCTGTTAACAGCTGAGCAAAGGGCAACATTTTCAAATATCACCATAGGATTGAAAGAAGTGAACAGTATAGTTATAGGAATTCAATGTAGACAAATGTGAGGTCATCCACTTTGGATCAAAAAAGGATAGGACAGGGTACTTTCTAAATGGTAAAAAGTTAAAAACAGTGGATGCCAAAGGGACTTAGGTGTTCAGGTACATAGATCATTGAAGTGTCATGAACAGGTGCAGAAAATAATTAAGAAGGCTAATGGAATGCTGGCCTTTATATCAAGAGGACTAGAGTACAAGGGGGCAGAAGTTATGCTGCAGCTATACAAAACCCTGGTTAGACCGCACCTGGAGTACTGTGAGCAGTTCTGGGCACCGCACCTTCGGAAGGACATATTGGCCTTGGAGGGAGTGCAGCATAGGTTTACTAGAATGATACTCGGACTTCAAGGGTTAAGTTATGAGGAGAGATTACATAAATTGGGGTTGTATTCTCTAGAGTTTCGAAAGTTAAGGGGTGATCTGATTGAAGTTTATAAGATATTCAGGGAAACAGATAGGGTGGATAGAGAGAAACTATTTCCGCTGGTTGGGGATTCTAGGAGTAGGGGGCACAGTCTAAAAATTAGAGCCAGACCTTTCAGGAGTGAGATTAGAAAACATTTCTACACACAAAGGGTGGTAGAAGTTTAGAACTCTCTTCCGCAAACAGCAATTGATACTAGCTCAATTGCTAAATTTAAACCTGAAATAGATAGCTTTTTGGCAACCAAAGGTATTAAGGGACATGGGCCAAAGGCAGGTATATGGAGTTAGATCACACATCAGCCATGATCTTATCAAATGATGGAGCAGGCACGAGGGGCAGAATGGCCTACTCCTGTTCCTATGTTCCTAAGTTGGGTTGGTTAATGTAAATTATATGACCACATAAATCAGAGCTAAAATAATCTTAATTTCAGAACCCTAAATAGGAATGCAAGTGTGCAGTTAAAGATAATACTGATATCATAAACCGTAAAGGTTTTCTTCATTGTAGATCAATAAAGATCAATTGTAAAAAAAAATCCATGAGCCTATCGGGTTAGAAAATATTCTAAGATTATTATTCCCAGGCTTTCATTGCGAATTGTTATTATTGATACTGAGCCTCAATACGAATACTCAATATTAGTATTCAGTGTAGCCTGATATTTCCATTCTAACTAGATATAGCTTATTTTTGTCAGCCAAATTTAATTAGCACAGCAGCCCCATCAACAACTGAACCTCACAAAATTCATTGAGCAGGCTATTTTACTTTGCAAACCATTCAGCCAGCCGAATATTAAACTTAATTTCCTGCTGCTTCCAGTTAATTGAGATCATATAATTCAGTCAGAGCTCATTGTCCTGTTCAATCCTGAACTGAATTGGAAGTAATACTTGGCATTAGAACTATAACATGATAAAATTTTGATGACATTGTTGCGCAAAGGAAGAAGCTTCCTGCAGCTTCGCCTGTATTACATGAGATAAGCTTGGTTAATTTAAAATTAATGAAAAGATTTGATAGAAGCAGGGACACTTATTTTCATCATCAGGTTTAAAATGGTAGCCTTGCTTTTCAATAAGGGCTTCAATACTGTGCAGTGTTGAGCTGTACTGAATGTTGCAACAGTCTGAAGACAAGCCACTGACATGAACTGAGATCATCGGCTTATAGCATGTTTCCAGGCACACGCACATTTTACAACTGGAACTTCACGCCAATTGCTACCCAGCTGAAGAACTCCTAGTAACACTAGCACATTTCCTTGACTCATTCGTTTACATATTCAATCCCAAACCAATTAGAAGTGAACAAAGTGTAAAATCAGGTTTGACTGCTATCTGAGAGAAGCAGAAAAGATGAAATAATAATAGTCATAGTGTGGTGACAAATGCATTTCCAGCTTCATAACTTACTTTCAGCAATGACTGGGCAGTTACCTTTTCAGTTGCTGTAGTATTAAATAGCTAGTGGAGCCCCATACTGCTATATTTTATCAAATCGATAAAGCATTTGGTGAGGACTAATATAACCTTTCCTTTTCCCTCCCTTTCCACACATAATCTGCTTTGATTAGTGGGTTCAGTCAGGAACATCTCCGTGGCTGACATCGGTGAGAAACAAGTTGAGCAAACAGGAATCATGCTCAATGAATTGGGGAAAGCTCCCCTCACCACTTGTCTCTTCCTCCCACAGACAACATGTTATCCAGCCTGGTAAATCTTACCCTTTAGAGCAAGTCAGAGTATCAGCTGAGATTGGGATTGAAATTCAGATTTACTGACTGGGAGAATTCAACACTCCAGCATGCAACTGCCTGGCCACCCTCCACATGACCTTCATTTTAATTTCACAAGAAGACTTTTATTATATGAAAATATACAACAATTGTAACATGTTGCAAACAGTAATTTTTAAAAAGCCTCATATTTTAGTAAGATATAGATTATACAGAACATTGCAGACCTGTCAGGTTTTCTGCATGGCTCAATATGTTTATTCAGGAAGTAACTGACTCATTCATACAGGGAGGTCTCAGATTTGTGCTAAATTAGCTGATCTCAACCAGGGCAGTCATTTAAGGAACTACAACTGACCTCTTAGTGCCTCTGGAATAAGGTGGAGAAAATTAGGCAGCATTTCAGCTCCTGACCACTGTCCTTCCCCATGCTGGAAGTGTACATGAGGGAATGTTGAGTGAAGACAGGATCTGCCTTGGTTGTGATTGTCCCATGGTGGAATAGCCTGCTGATATTTACTGTCTAGACTCACATATACAGCCGTTTGGGTGTGGCACCAGAATGCAGCCAGGGCCTGTGGAACCGCATCTCAGCAAAGAATCAATGGCCTCAGGATGTGGAAAGAGAAAATTGAGAAAAAGGAGATATCTCGGAGTGAGTTATATGGAAATAACTTACTTGAAATGTTCAAATGAGCATACATCAATAGTGAGAAACTTTCATGGTTTATCAATAAGGCCCAAGAGTAGGTTACAGTTTTTTTCCTAGTTTCTTTGGAAATTTTTTTGAGGTTGTCGACAGGAGGATTGTGGAGAATGAAACATGTTTCCATTTTAAGCATCCAGTGTCAGAATCAGCCACAATGATAATATAGAAAGAAGGGAAAAACTTCCTAATAGCTTCATCTGTATTCCAGTTGATCTAAAAAAAAATATTATTGAAGGAATTTGATATGAGCACTTATTTACCTCAGGTATAGCACAGCCTTTACTCTGTTCCAACAATGAACCTTAACCCCAGTCTCCACAGAACATCAATGCAAATTTTCCACCTTCTTATGACATTGAGATTGTTAATTCATCGTGAATTTCATTTTGTGGATTGACGAGGGATTCAGTTCTAAGGACTGGAAGCCTTTTCCTGTATTGTCAACATCAGGCATTCTCAGATCAGATATTGGAAGCTCAGGTGCACAGTGAAGTTACTCCTACTTAGCTTCAATAACGTACTTTTACCTCTACCTTTGATTACCTTCAATTGTATCAATGTAATATTTTAATAGTGGAACTATTATATTTAATTATTTTTTGTGGACTCAGCTGTTTAGGAATTTGGTTGACATTATCCAAACTTATTTCACATAAATCCCTCAGTTAACAGACTGGGGGAGATTTTTCAATTTACATCGGAAAATGGGGTGGCTGGCAGTTGAAAATTGGGAGAGAAAAAAATTGCTTGCCCATTGATTGCTTGAAGCCCACCCAATGCGATTTTCAGGTGGACCTTGAAATAGGCAGCTAGCACATCCATCCAAACAGGCAGGTGCCTTGTAAAAATATTTAAATCGGGGTCTTGCTTTGCTTGTAGGACCCTGAGGCCATTTTCTTACATCAACGAGCAGAGCATGTGCCATGCACGCTCTGTCCATTTGTACCAGGCATTGAGTGTACTAATAAGGCAATCCTTTAAGGGACCACTGGAGGTTGTTTGGAAAATGGCCCAAAAGATTTTTTCTTACAATGATTTTAGTAGGGGCCAGGAGGTGCATGAATGCTCCCCCTAGCCCCATGAAAATCTTCAGGCCTGCTGCTGACTGCTCAGTGGCCCCTACCCGATTCCCCCCCCCAACGAGGCTTGACATCTGTCTGGATTCTCCGCACACTGCCTTCCCTCCTGTGTGTGCTCGCCGAACTCGCCCAAAATATTTATATGAGGCCCGAACATGAAAATGGTTCTGATGGGTGCTTGCTTTGGGTCACTGGTGGTACTAACAAGGTGCTCTTCCATGCCTACAATGACTGAAGAGGGAAAAATGTCCCCTGATACACTTGAAAACAGAACTTGTATTTGTAAGATACTGTGTATGATGTTTGTATGGTTAGAAGTAGGTGTTATAAATTGGATAGCCAAGTGATAAAGGATAGAGTAGTACAGCCTGGTCTTTAGTTGCTTCCAAGCCTTTATTCACGGAGATTCCCCTTATGTATACACCACACCCTAGGTAAGCTCTCTTATAAAAAGGATACAAGAGAGTCCCCAATTGACACACACCACCTGAATACAATTAACACTAATTGATATAAATCATATGATACAATTAACAGTAGGCTTGTTTGTGGGAATCAGTAAGAAGGGAGCAAGACCTAAGAGCAAGATAGTACGAAGCATGAGCTCAGAGGTGGACTCATCTTTCCCTACTCCTTCCATTCTCCGATCTGCTAGGATGGCTCCTCCAAGAAAGTCAAGGCCTTGTGATTTGTAAACCGTTACACCATTGGGACTCATTCTCTTAAATTTTGTGCCATTTTGTTGTCCGAGCAAAAATGTAGTCTTGAGTTGCTGTAAATTGAAGGAACACATACACAGTGGCAGTTATGTGCTCCTTAAACTGCAGGCCAATGTACCTATCATACCATGCATCATACAGCTAGGTTGTGTTTTAATGCTTTGTTGATTGACAACCATAGTAAATAGGAAAGTGGCAAAGTTTTCAACTGCATGTATATCTTGAATGTTTATCCTATAAGATGCAATGACAGAGCTGTAAAGTTATGTGAGAGCTTGGCAAAGAAGAGCAGTAAATGTGGAAGAAGCTGTTAGGCAGTATGTTGTAGCACAGAATCTTGTTCCAGTTACATGGTACAAATTGGCAGCCAGATTCGTTAAGGTGTGCTCTCTTCTCCCATATCTGTCCCCATGTATTGCAGCTACTGTAAACAGTATTGAGCCTGGTCACCACCTCCTGCCAGGCATAGTACATTGTGCCAGCTGGGGACGTTGCTCTGGAGTGAACAACACATCAACCCTCCTTGCACCCACGTCATGCAACATCACAACCAGTTCACCAATCATGAAACATGGGGTTGAGTGCAGTGACACTTAGCCACTTGCCCACAGACTCTGTTTTGTACCTCCAAGCTGGCTTTTCCTTCCTTTTGGTCTCACCCCTCACTTCTACCTCCCAACTTTCCAAAGGGTGCCAAATTTTTCTAATAATTTCTGAGCCTTTAAAAAGGCTCACAGATGTTTATGCGCTCCATAGATATGGCTACTTTCTTTCAGGTGGTTGCACTCCCTTTAAATTGGAACTGTCGCCTTTAAGGGTTTCAAGCTGCCATGATTTCTGGCCACTCCCTTGTCCTCACGTACCTGCACATGTTATTAGTGATTTAGGGAGCATGTATAAATTATATGCATGTGCTAAGCTTACAATATCTGGGGAGCCCAGCTCTCCATCCACTTGATTTGGTCTCAGTGACAGTTATGTCAGGATGGCAATTATCAGTCTTATAGTTTCCAGGTTCACTGCCTTACGGAATATTTTGATGTCATTTGTCCTAGTCCCCAAGTACTGCTCCTGTATTTAGGGAACACCTAATAGTATCAACCAGAGCCTTGCCTATTCCTCTCTCATTTCCTTGATCACTTAATTTCTCTAATCACGACATTTATTATTGGTACAATAACATAAAAAATAAAAGCTGCATTGTTTGTTGCAAAATTCTACAATGTTATCCTGCGGTTCCACATAAGAAATGGTATTTTATGGGGCAGTGTACTGGCACAGTAATTTTTTAAAAAACACAGTTGATTAACATTGATACACAGTACTGGCAATCCAAGGTACTATACCATGGTAGAACCTGGGTATGGGTCTGCGAATCCTAATCTCTGATATGCCTTTAACAGAGAAATCAAGTGGAGATATTTTCTTACGGAGGAGGATGAAAAATCAGAGAAGGCCACTCTGTATTGCCTCCTAGAAACCAATTCAGGAATAATATTGGTACAGACCTGGGAGCAGCTCAACTACTCATAACAGGCTATAGTATGCAGCATGGGGAGACCTGGAGGAAGAGGATATAGGTTAAATTTTGTGGGATCCTATGCTACTAGAAGGACTCCACACATAGCAGTGCACACCAAAAATGGCTGGCGCACTGCCCAGGATAGAGACCTCAGAGGCGTTAAGGCCACATATGATAAGTTGGTGGCTATATCTGTGGTTCTGGTGTGAGCATGATGTAGAGGGTGAGGTTGAGGAAGCTGAGGAAGGTAAAGAAATCAAAGGAGATGTGGAAGGGTGTGTCAAGGTGGAAATGAGGGATGACTCAGTGCAGAGGCTGAGATTGGACAAGAGGGAGATTTTGGTTAGAACGGTGCCAGGTGGTCTACAGGGGCAGCAGACGAAGAGGGTCTTAAAGGAGAGATGGGAAGAGTGGTAGAGGTGTTTGTTATGGTTACCCCTCCACCATAGCTTATTATAATGATGACTATAATTATAAAGAAAGGACTTGCATTTATATAGTGCCCTTCATGATCTCAGGACGTCCCAAGGCGCTTTACAGCCAGTGAAGTACTTTTGAAGTTTAGTCACTGTTGTAATGCAGGAAACGGCTGCAGCCAATTTGCACACAGCAAGGTCCCACAAACAGTAATGAGATAATGACCATATAATCTGTTTTAGTGGTGTTGGTTGAGAGATAAATATTGACCAGGACATTGTGGAGAACTCCCCTGTTTCTCTTCGAATAGTGCCATGGGATCTTTTAAATCCACCTGAAAGGACAGACAGGGCTTCAGTTTTAACGTCTCATCCAAAAGACAGCACCTCCGACAGTGTAGCCCTCCCTCAGTACTGCATTGGAATGTCAGCCTGGATTATGTGCTCAAGTCTCTGAAGTGGGACTTGAACCCACAATTTTCTGACTCAGAGGCGAGAGTGTTACCCAATGAGCCATGGCTGACACATAGGGCCCGATATTAGGAGGGCGGCGGGTTCTCAGCGGGGGGTCGACTGGACACGTGGGTAACGCGCCCAGTGAATTCGGGATGCTCCGCAGGGCATCGCAGGCTAATTGGATCCACTTACCTGTGCTTCCGGGTTTCGCGCTGGAAAGCTGCGCGGCGGGCGGACTGCGCATGCGCAGCATAGACTGTCAGCTGGAGGAGCCCTATTTAAAGGGGCAGTCCTGCACTGACTTATGCTGCAGAAAACAGGAAAAATTACAGCATGGAGCAGCTCAGAGGGAAGGCTGCTCCCAGGTTTAATGATGCCTCACTCCAGGTATCATTGGATGGGGTGAGGCGGAGGGGGAGGACAGAGATCTTCCCCCTGGCGGGCGAGAGGAAGCGGCCTGCCTCTGCCACCAAGAAGGCCTGGCTCGAGGCAGCAGAGGAGGTCACCAGCACCACCAACATATTGCCCACCTGCATACAGTGCAGGAGGCGCTTCAATCACCTAAGTAGGTCAGCCGAAGAGAGTACAATTACTCATTCCCCTACAATCCATCTGCCACATCACCGCCCCCACCCCACATCTCCTTCTGCACTGCCAACACTACTCTATCGCATCACCCCTCACACCCACTCAAAGCTCATCCTCATCTTACCTGCACTTACTCACCTCACCAGTACTCATCCCACCACTACCACTCAACCCAATCCTTATACAATCTCATGGCTCTATCTCATACTCACCCTCTCATGCATCTCTTTCACGGTCAGCCTCACTCAACCTGCTACTACCTGTGCTGCAGCCATAGGGCATGCATCACATATGTGCAGTAGGATGCGTAAGGCAAACGTGTCGTGAGCATGAAAGGGATGCACAAGGGTGTTTGAGGGTTTGTCATGGTTTTTAATTATATTTCATTTCTGATCAACTCACATAACATATTATATTGTCACCACTACTGCCACGTCTTTGCGAATCTTGTCTGGTTTGTGCAATAATGCCCTTTCCTGAGGATCACCATGAAGACCCACAACTGATGCCACCCATTGTGTCACTGCAGAGTGGGTGTATTTGTATTTGCAGGGCTCTTTTGTGCAGACGACTGAGAGACATCGGCGATGTCCCCGGTGGCACCCTGGAAGGATGCGGAGGAGAAGTTGTTGAGGGCAGTGGTGACTTTGACAGCAACAGGTAAGAAGATGGTGCTCGGGCCAGCCGGGAGCAGCTCGGCATGAAGGAGGCTGCAGTTGTCCACGACTACATGTCGAGTGACTCTGAGCCTCCGTGTGCACTGTTGCTCAGAGAGGTCCAGGAAGCTGAGCCTCAGTCTGTGGACCCTGTGGCGAGGGTAGTGCCCTCTGTGATGCATCTCTCTCTGCCATTGCCCTCCCTCCTGCTGTGCAGGTGGATGTGTCACAGCACTGTGTTGTGGAGCTCCACGTGTCAGAGGTGGACAGCTTGGCCGGCGAGACTGGTGATGCTGTTCGTCCTCCGAGGAGGTCATGACTGCAGCTATGGTGGCCCCCATCCGGAAGATGTACATCTGAGGGGGTCCGCAAGGTAGGTACATGTATCTGGACACCGGGGTAAATGTGCAAGTTTGTGCATTTTATTGTTAGGAGGAGGGTGGTGGAGGTCAAACTTTGTCCAAAGTGAGAGTGGCCTCCTGCAATGAGTGAGGGTTCCCCCCCCACCACCTGTCAAATGGACCTTTGCAGCTGCCACAGGCTGGTGGCTGCAACACGTCCATTTGAACTGGGAGTGTTTCCCCCAGTACGGGAAACAGTCTCAGTTCATTGCAAAATCCCACCCCTCCTAAAATGTTATGTTAATCAGGTCTGTAAATGACCTGAAATACCTTAATGAGTACTTTAAGTGGCACCCCGCCGGCTTTAATTGCCGGCGGGAGTCCCACATGCGGGGGTTGCGCGCCCATGTCAGCACGTCACTGGGGAACCCGGAAGTGAGCGGGTTGGAGCCGGGCTCCAGGCCCGCCCTGGGAATCCCCGATTTTTGCAGCCCCCCTGCCGCGAACGCACCTGCTCGGGGGTGCGAAAATCAAGCCCATAAAGTGCAATTATCATTAAAATTGTAATATTGCATCATTAAGAGTCCGATGAATCATTTGCCCATACTTCACTTATTCCATTCCATCACTCGCAATAATAAAAAAAATACAAATTTCCTGACCTATATTGCTCTCGTGCATACTCCTGAAGAACTTAAAATAGCATCAAGAAGATTCCGTTGGATCCAATTTGAGAACTGGAATGCATCAATATGCATTATATTTGGAGAAATGCTTAATAATTTTTGTGATAACAACAATTAGGCAGTAAACTACTGTCATCCTTTCAATAATTCTACAATAGGAAGAATAATGCGTATTGATTACAAACCTAGGGAAGAGGCCTTTACTGCAATGTGTTGTGATATACTCAGAATGGAATGCTAGAATGTGAATTCATACCCGCAACAGTCAACATGGGGTGCATCCAATCATTGAGCGAGGTGCCAAGAACAAGCAAGTTGATTCCTGATAAAGATGTGCGAGGGGGAAATCAGTCTCATGTAGCTCCTGGCATCTGATTTGACTAGCATAGGCAGAGCCTTGGGAACTAGGCATCTGCCTTACACGCTTGGTGAGAAATGATACATCGTACAGAGGGGAAGTTATAACTATGTGGAAAAATGGTTTATTTCTTATGGATCAAGCAAAATAATGAACAAATGGGAGCTGTGTTAGATCAGTTCCAGTAAGACAATAACTCCGTTAGATCAAAAGCAAAATACTGTGGATGGTGAATATCTGAAATAAAAACAGAAAGTGCTCATCAGGTCAGACAGATCTAACTCTGTCAGATCAACTTGTTTTTTATGTGCAGTAATGCCTTGTTGCATTTTGGGCTTTTTATGCACCATGTTCATGCAAATGGTTTTATTACAACTCTGAAAATAAATACATTCCTTACAAAGTGAAATCTGCAGTTTTTACTCTTTTCCCTGCTGACTTGATGTAACGTGAGTCTGACAGTTTTCCTTAATCACTAAACTGCTTACTGAATTTTATGTAGGATGCGCAGTACATTTATTGTCAATCTGCAAGGTGAAAAATATCACAACTCTGGACTACTTTATACAGAATCAGGTTTGTTTAAAATTAAAAATTCACCAATGCAAAGATTCAGTCAAATTATTTTAAAAAACTAATAGCCATTTGTAATACAAACAAATGGAGCGATTGTTTAAAAGAGTCAATTTTCCCCCATTTTAACTCTTAGAATGGCAGCCCACTACAATAATGCATAAGTCGCCTGCTTACGGAATTCTAAGCCTCACTACTGTATTGGTTAAATGCCAGAACTAAAAAGACACTTTGCATTGATACAGTGGATTTCTTTGATGTAGGATCAATCTCTTTAGCAGCCAATTTTAATGGGCTTACATAATTGACAAGGCAATTGGCTAAATCATTGATGTGGACAGAACAATCCTAGGAAACCAAAGAATGGGCCATGGGCCGGATTTTGCTGTAAAAATAACGATGAGGCTAACAGCGCTCACTGTTATTTATGTGCAAATCGAACAGTAACTTTCGGCGACCGCACTTGCGCAGTTAAACGCGAAAATTGGGAAGTTGCTGTTTGAGATGTGTTCCTCCAAAAGCTGGGCGAAAATGACAACTCGCCGGCTAACTCACCATGAAAATATACTGAACAGTGTGAAGTTCCTGTACTTAACTCATAGATGCGGACTAAACTCACCAAATAAAAGTTAGGGCTTGTCCATTCCAGTGTAAGTACCCTCTTAACGGTGTGGTAAGTCTTAATTACTGCCAAACAAAATCTCTTGCACTGAAAATTAACTTTTACAAGCGTGGAGTCTCATTCCTTCAGATTTTAATTGTTGTTGGACATTTTAAAACAAAATTAAATACATTTTTTTATACTTTTTCTTTCAGTCTTTTTTATCTCTGTCTCTTAATCCAATCTTTCTTTCCCTCTCTTTATTTTGCTTTCTGTACCTGATTTGATATTGAATTCACTATCCAAACTTACACTTCCTGGTTCAGATGCTGCGCTATTCATTAACGATTCTTCAATCTGATTGGTTAAGGAGACACATAGTTGCTTGCCCTGTTCACACAGGTCCCAGATGCCCTGTAGAGGGTGCCGTGCTGAATGGATCTCCACCTTATAGTGACTTGCAATGCAAACGCTCATGGAAAGTCTAAGGGCGAGTGCAAGTCTAATGAATGGCTAGCACCGTTCATTTGGCTCACACCAAAATCTGGCCCACTGTTTATGGGAGGATACACCATGATTGCAGATTCCTGCTGAGTCTTTGGCAAGGTGGAAATTGCTCACCACAAAGAAAGAACTTGCATTTATATAGTGCCTTACTCTACCTCAGGACATCCCAAAGCGCTTTACAGCCAATGAAGTACTTTTGAAGTGTAGTCACTATTGTAATGTAGGAAACATGGCAGTCAATTTGCGCACAGCATGGTCCAACAAACAGCAATAAGATAATGACCAGATAATCTGTTTTGGTGATGTTAGCCAGGACACTAGGTTAACTCCCCTGCTCTTGTTTGAATAGTGCCATGGGATCCTTTACATCCACCTGAGAGGGCAGGTGGGGCTGCAGTTTAACATCTCATCTGAAAGACGGCACCTCTGACAGTGCAGCACTCCCTCAGAGTGTCAGCCTAGATTTTGTGCTCAAAGCTCTGGAGTGGCAGCTAAACCCACGACCTTTCTGACTCAGATGTGAGAGTGCTACCAACTGAGCCAAGGCTGACAAGGGTATGTCCCTGACTCTGGTCAATTTCTGGGGTGAGCCTATTTTGTATAACTGAGGCAGAGTCCCTGGCTTCCACCAGGGAGTCCATTTGGAGGGGCATGGAGAAAGGCTGCGGCAGGCTTCCATTCCTGCCACAAGGTAGCAAGCCCATGAGTTTCTTGGGCAGCCAAAGAGAGGGAGAATTCTTTTAAGAATCCTGCAAATCATGAGGAAGATATTTGAGTCAATTGCCCTGCCATCTATTCAACTTCCTTTGGGGACTTCAAATTTAAATCCTCTGCCCCATCACACACAACAATGCTCGAAAACCAGGATGAACAGGTGTCCTTTGCACCCAGCATTGCTAAGGTACATGTGCCATTATTATATTTGGATGTGTGTACTAAATGCTTAGCGTCACTTTTGGTGCAAAGTGTCATAATTGGCAGAATTCTGCCCAAGTTATGCCAGGGAGCCAAAAAACTCAAGTGGAAAATCCTGCCCAATTTTTCTGTCTGGAAACAAACATCCTATAAACAAGTTGTTAGTTGTGACAAGATGAAAAAAAAATCTTTCAATGAGAATTGACTATACTAATTCAGGATGAAATGTTTGGACCTGTTTAAGGCACAAACGATCACTTGGCTGAAAGCTGTTGGTGATGGACGGCATGCATTAATTTTTTTTTCTCCCTCAGGAGATTGCTTTGCTGGTTGGTGAGGTGTGGCAAATGGGGGTCATGGTGTGCATAATTTGCATCATGACAATATGGGACAGGCTTGTCAGACCAGCCGGTCTTCTCCTGTCCTTCATTTCCATTTGCTCGTAAGTTGTAAACATGCTGAACAGGACTTTCATTCTAGCTAATTCATGGATAAATGACTCTGCCTGTTCTTGCAGCCTGTCTTCAATTCCTCATTTTGAACTTAGTGAAGGAATAGTCTCCACTTTAAATGTTATTACTCTTGATATTAAAACTATATAAAGCCAAAGACACAATTCTTATTTTTGTCACACCCCTATTACTTGTACAGTTGATTGGCCCAGATGGTACTACTTTCCCATTTATTTTTGATAATTGTGCGAGCATGCATCTGACCCAAGTTCCTGATCAGGTCTTATTGCAGACATTATAAAATGAGCCTATCAGACCACACATTCTTTAAGAAATGGGGAAGGGCTGTGTGTTGACGTTAATGTCTGTTTTTCCAGTTTCGAGCAGCCATGGTAGGAATTCATTTAATTTGCAATTGTAAAGCTAATGGCCTGGATTTTCCTCTGAGCGGCAAACGAATGGCGTCCGCCGCTCAGAGGAAAATCCGCATTTTTTACACAGAAACTTTTCTTGTTTTTTTTTCACGGCAAGTTCCTCTCATCCGGTGCTGAATCCAAAACGTGTCCACTACAGGGCGTCTGGGACCTGTGTGAACAGGGCAAGTGACTGTCTATCCCCTTAACCAATCAGATTGAGGCATCTGATAAGCTATGAAGAAGTCAGAACCAGCAATTGTTAGTTAGAATAGTGAATTTAATGTCAGATCAGGAACAGAAAGCAAAATAAAGAGGGGGTAAGAAATACTGAATTAAGAGACAGATAAAAGAGACAGAAAGAAAAATAAAAAAAAGTTACATTTTAAATAAAAATGTCTAACAATTAAAATCTGAAGGAATGAACTCCACGCTAGTTCAGGTTAATTTTCAGTGCCAGCAAGGTTGTTAAGCAGTAATTACGCCTTTAAAGGGTGCTTAGACTGAAATAACTTGACGTACCTTTTTTTTGGCGAGATTACTTTGTATCTATCAGGGCAGTAAAGGAACTTCACACTGTTCCATTCATATGAACAGCGAATCAGTCGGCGAGATGTCCTTCCCGCGGACCTTATGGAGGAGCAGGGCATCTGATACAGTAACTTCTGGATTTCCACTTTTAACTGCGCATATGTGGTCACCAGAAGTTGCTGTACCAGTTGTACTGAAATAACAGTGAGCTCTGTTAGCCTCGCCATTATTTTCGCAGCAAAATCCAGCCCAATATATCTATCTGCCTATATGTGTCCCACATGGTAAATTTGCAGCATTACCAATTCTAGCATTAGCAATCTCAGTTAAAGCATACCATTGATTTAAGAATTCTACCTGCCACCTGAGTTCACTGATGTAATCCACGTTCGGTAAATTAATGGTCGGCACTGGACTAATTTCTTTGTTGATGTTGCTCAGATTATTTTTGGATTCCCTCAGTCTTACCTTCAGATCCAGCAGGTTGACACTTGTACAGATCTGTTCAGTACAGTTAGCTTGAAAGTACAAAGTGGATGAGTTCTCGGCTGTAAATGAATGATTGGACAACTTTGATTATAATTTGCTGTACTTCTGATGCAGGCTTTATTAACAAAAAGAAATAGTCAATTTGTAAACTTGTTGATGCAGAGTTTCAATTTCAAATGAGCATTTTCTTTGGGAAAATGAGATTCACAGCATAGCTGTAAAACCTTATCTAGCACATTTATCACTGTTACTTTATTCCTCATACAAGGTTTGGTCTTTACTCATCATTATTTGCTGTGTGACCATTTATTCTGAGTGCCCACCAAATGCAATGCACTGAGATACAAGCTTGAAGTTTCTGTTGGGCAATATTTTTAAATTTATTCTTATTTTCTCAGAGTCCATTAAGGACTTCTTTTACTGATATTGAGGTAAACCAATAGCTCTATGCCAAAATTTTGGACGTTCTTTTGCAGTAAAAATTATGGATTTCCTACAACTAGACAAAACGAGTTTTTAATTTTGCTTTTTAATATCCTTTTTTTTTGTTTTAACCCATGCAATAATTTTTGTTTACTTTCCTACTTTGTATTAACCTTCTTAATAAACTTAATTTTCAATGCTTTGGTCCATTTTCTTAGCACTGTACAAATTTTTTCTAATTTTGGAGTAAATTTTACAGCACAACCAGTGAAGCTCTGGAATTGGCTAAATCGTAAAATCTGCTCCATTATCTTTTAGTTTTCTTTCTTTAATCATTTTTCTTTTAGGCAGCTTCTCTAATTGCCTTCTATTGTACGTAATTACACTTCCTGCATGGCTCTGGACTGCTTCTGTCGGCACTATGCGAACACAATCTGTGGAATAAAACTGGTCAAGATTGAATAACGTTGATTACAATGTTAGACTTATGCTCTTACACTTTTCCTGGATTATTATTATTAGGAATCAGAGAGGAGTTTTTGGGTTATTGCATGTAGTTCTTTACCTACTCCAGAAGATTAAGGAGGAAGATTTCCACTGAGTGTTATATGTAGAAAAATTGTACATGCGTTTATAAAGAACACATTTACAATTTCACAAACTGCATACAGGTAATCTTTGCCCTAAGCAAATTTGGTAGTGTCCATGATCGTGAAAATTGTACATAGGCTGTTAATTCAGTAGGCCAAATGGCATCTTTTTGTGCTTCTATTTTTACAATGGGCCAGAATTTGCTGTCAAAATAACAGTGAGGCAAATGGCACTCACCGTTATTTATGCGCAAATGGTACAGCAACTTCGAGGGGCAGATGAACGGTTATATGCGGATAGCCAAAAGTTGCTGTCCGAGTTGCCCCGCTCCGTCATTAGCTCCGCGAAAATGGCATCTTGCTGTCTGCCTCACCATTGAAATGCATTGAACCGCATGAAGTTGCTGTATTTGCGCAGTAGATATGAACTAAACTCGCCTCAGAAAGTTAAGTCAAATCATTCAAGTCTAAGTATCCTTTTAAGATTTTAAGATGTCATAAGTGTTAATTACTGCCAATCAACCTCTCTGGCTCTGAATATTAACTATTACAAGTGTGAAGTCTCATTCCTTCGGGTTTTAATTGTTATTGGAGATTTTTAAAAATGTAAGATTTTAAATTTAATTTTTTTTTAACTTTTCCTCTCTCTCTCTTAATCCAATCTTTCTTTCTCTCTCTGTACCTGATTTGACATTGAATTCACCCACTCCAATTTACACTTCCTTCTCAGTCCTTGTGCTGGTTATTTCACAATCCTTCAATCTGATTGGTCAAGGAGATACACAGTTGCTTGCCCTGTTCACACAGATCCCAGATGCCCTGTTTCCCTCATTGCGACGTTATCAGCTCGCACTTTCAGCAACTTGCCATACAAAAAATTAAAAACCTAAATGTGCAAAGGCAAGTCGATCCATCTCGGCCTCCTCCCGAATAGCCCCACCATCACAGAAGCCAGTTTTCAGCCAATTCAATTCACTCCACGTGATATCAAGAAACGGCTGAGTTCACTGGATACAGCAAAGGCAATGGGCCTCGACAACATCCCGGCTGTAGTGCTGAAGACTTGTGCTCCAGAACTAGCTGCGCCTCTAGCCAAGCTGTTCCAGTACAGCTACAACACTGGCATCTATCCGACAATGTGGAAAATCGCCCAGGTATGTCCTGTCCACAAAAAGCAGGACAAATCCAATCCGGCCAATTACCGCCCTATCTCAATCATCAGCAAAGTGATGGAAGGTGTCGTCGACGGTGATATCAAGCGGCACTTAGTCACCAATAACCTGCGTGCCGATGCTCAGTTTGGGTTCCGCTAGGACCACTCGGCTCCAGACCTCATTACAGCCTTGGTCCAAACATGGACAAAAGAGCGGAATTCCAGAGGTGAGGTGAGAGTGACTGCCCTTGACATCAAGGCAGCATTTGACCGAGTGTGGCACCAAGGAGTCCCAGTAAAATTGAAGTCAATGGGAATCAGGGGGAAAACTCTCCAATGGCTGGAGTCATACCTAGCACAAAGGAAGATGGTAGTGGTTGTTGGAGGCCAATCATCTCAGCCCCTGGGCATTGCTGCAGGAGTTCCTCAGGGCAGTGTCCTAGGCCTAACCATCTTCAGCTGCTTCATCAATGACCTTCCCTCCATCATAAGGTCAGAAATGGGTATGCTCGCTGATGATTGCACAGTGTTCAGTTCCATTCACAACCCCTCAAGTAATGAAGCAGTCCGAGCCCGCATGCAGCAAGACGTGGACAACATCCAGGCACGGGCTGATAAGTGGCAAGTAACATTCGCGCCAGACAAGTGCCAGGCAATGACCATCTCCAACAAGAGAGAGTCAAACCACCTTCCCTTGACATTCAACGGCATTACTATTGCCGAATCCCCCACCATCAACATCCTGGGGTCACCATTGACCAGAAACTTAACTGGACCGGCCATATAAATACAGTGGCTACAAGAGCAGGTCAGAGACTGTGGCAAGTGACTCACCTCCTGACTCCCTAACGCCTTTCCACCATCTACAATGCACAAGTTAGGAATGTGATGGAATACTCTCCACTTGCCTGGATGAATGCAGCTCCAACAACACTCAAGAAGCTCGACACCATCCAGGACAAAGCAGCCCGCTTGATTGGCACAGAAGCTGTCACCTCAGAGACCCAAAGATTTGCGTACACTTGGAGCAACAAAGTTCCACAAGCCACCTCTCCTGCCAGTGAGCTCTATTCTTTCTCTGTCACATGCACACACTGTGATGTTCACTTGAAACATCATCCCTCAATTAACTGTCACATTCTGAATGTTGTTGCAGCATTATACATTTACCATTGATTGTTATCTCAAACAATTTCGCCAATATTTTACTTTTTATCTCCTTAGCAATCATTATGGTTAATTTTACGATAGACTTGCGAGTACATCTTGTCTCAAATCATTAGAATCCCTACATCTTTTACACATGTTGCTGGAATTTGTGTTTTTCCAATATTGTAGCAATTTTAAAATATGTGCTGTGATTTTCAGGGATAACTTTGAAGTTTCTCAGTATGCAAGGAGGCAAGAAATGCACAGGATTGTCCAATCTCTAAGTGCCAACTTTAAAGGGAGCTGCCTAAGCTCTTTAAGTGAATTGCGTAAAAAAGTGCTGGGAGACTCAAAGTTCATTCCGGTGTTAGAAATAATGAATATTGATTGCAGTCCATTGCTTATACTTCCAACTATAGACTTTGCAATTGTCTCATCAGGCAGTCCTACAAGGAAGGCTTTCACAGTTTGCTTATGCCCTGAAGGTATATGAATTGCTTGTTTGGTGCTTAAGAGGCTGACCTGCTACATGTAAAAACCTAACATGATTGAGGAGTAATTCACTGCAGGAAGTGTTTCACAATGGGTTAGCTTTGATTAATTGTGAATTAAAACTATTTATTTTTCTTTGTACTTGCCTGGATCAAAGGAAATAGGGAGATATAACAGGGAGTCTTTGTTGGCCAGTTCACATCTAGCAGTACTGCCACAAGGGCTAGAGTCTATTGGAGGACACTGTGGTGTTTATTTCTCATGTAAAAACTTGTCATTCAAGCATGGTCCAAATTTGAAAAAGTACTTTGGACAACTGCTAATGAGTTCTTGACTTTTATTGTCTTGGAAGAAACAGTAACTTAAGTAAATTATTGTAATCTAGCTAAATCTGTTGTTTCTTTAAAATCTTCCTCCTGTTTGTTTTATTCTTAATAAACTTGATTTGTAGTTTTCAGCCGAGTCTCATTGTCTGTCAGTGTGTATTTTCAATCAGCGATGTATGGTGGTATCAATACTATTTCCAGTGCAGACCCCATTGGTAAAAGGGCATATTGTTTTCTGCAACCAGCTATTCTGGATTGCAATACGCATAAGGTCATACTTCAGTCCATATGGTTTGAGGGCCTGCGTATGGAAATTAACTTTTGTTTTGGGGATGAGGATTAAAGTATCTGGAGTCAGCCTGAATCATTACAATTAGGGTCGATTTCATGAGAGACTGGTTCTTGGGACAGTGCCAGCTGCATGCCCCTTCCTTTTAAATATTTTTTTAAGGTGCATTTGGCACTTTTGGCACAGTGGCACACTTTTCCCACCCAGTGTTGGTAATAAGCTCAGTTAGGTCACATATAATACAACCAGCTTCAAGAACAAACTCTCCCTGGCCTGCTGCAACAATGTGCTTTTGTTACAACTACAAAAAGCACCCTCTATTGCATTACTCTGAACTTATCCATCTGCTGCACTCCCAATCCTTAGAGCCGCTCAGAGTGAGATGGTAAATTAGTACCAATTTTGCATTATAAACCCATGTTCATTTGGAACTGGGTCGAGTTTGCCGAAACCCATTTCACATTGAATCCTTGCAGCCAGCAGAGACTTTCATCCCAACAGTTTCAGTTGGATTCAAAGCCAGATCCCAGCTTTTAACCTACTGCACCACCCAGTCACCCTGCATAATGTTGTTGTGCTATCTGACAAGCTTTTTCTCAGAAAAAAGGACAAATTTCACATTGGGTTGATTGGCAATTTTACCTGCAGATTGATGAAAATAAATGCCAAAAGACTAACTGACCTTCAATCCAAAATTCTAGGTTAATAGTCATTTCATAGATATTGTCAGTCTAGAAGTAACTATTTTTGTAATGAAGCAATGCTGCCACTAAATAACCTTACAAACATTGTATATTTCTGTACATGTTATTTGCTAAGTTGTCTCATCTATTTCTGCTGAGCTCTTGAGAATTGCTCTCAGCTGGGAGACTCCAGGGGCCTGTTAAAAATGTCTAAATGCAACACCTTCTAAAAATCAAGCAGGATTTGTTACTTATAGGGCCTTAGCCCTATTTCAAACTGCTACATTCATATAATTGATTCTCAAACATAATTGTCTGTTCAGTGTTCTGAACTCTTTATTGCTATGTTATGGAATGATTCCTCTTGGAATTGTAACATTGTAATGGATCTGCTTTACATCAGTGGGATGATTTCAACGCACGTTGATTTCTCAGTTTACTGGGTCCATATTATATGAGCCAGTTTATAATGTAGTCAATCCTGGGACCACATTTGTTGGGAGAAAAGGCCACAGCAAAGTCGGCCTTCAAACAGAAAAGAAGCAAAATGTAGCTTTCTTTTTGATCAGCTGGGCATCCAGCAGGCACAGAAATCTGTCATGATGCTTAATACTCCAAACCGAGCTACTGGGAAATCCACATAATTAATGCCTGGGACTGTATAAGGATCGTATTGACTCCATTCTGCTTGGCTGAATTCAGGCCAATCTAATCGATTTATATTTAATAATATGTTTTTTTTTTAAGTTCCACAAAATTTACAATTGTATATAGATGGGGCATCATTCAGAGCTGTACTCCCTATACTCCTATTACAGGGACACATTCTACTTGGCAAATCTCAGAGATCTTCGGCAAACCCAAGTGTGCTTCTCGCTGGGAGCACCTGATGAGGGAAATCAGCCCTTATATTTTTGGATCAGTTTATGAATAAGCTTTAAACCAGAACAAATACCTAAGCTCACTTCAGGGCTTCAGTTGAAGCAAGCCAACTCAACATTTGCTAGCTTGTTTTTGGTTTGATATCTGATCGTATAATTGTGCTTTCCTGAATATTTTTTACGGCCACAGTTGAGGGGCCAACTGCCCTCCTCATACACTGGGGTTGAGCATTTGCAAATTTAACGCAGAGCACACAAGATCATTGCTACTTATGTTTACCACCAATTGGAGTTGAACCTGGGTGCAAGTAATCCCTTAGATTAATGTCATCGATCAAACTTCTTCAGAGCAACATCCTATTTCTTCCAAATAATGATGTGTAAAATGCACTCAGTTAATTTTTTCATCAAAGAAATATCAAGAGCAAGATGAGCAGTAACGTATTAAAACAGGAATGTCCCAGCACAATGGCTGAACCATTACAGAAGCCTCAACAAATAGCAAAGATCTGACAGAAAATCAATGAACAGATTAATTCATGTTTTCTTCCTACAATGTCACCTTGCGTTAAAACACATGATATACATCACACATAACAACACAACTCAAGCTGTTGGGGGGTGGGGTTACTGTCACTAAACTTCTTTTATACTGTTTATTTGCTGCAAAGCTTCCACTGAAGCATGTCAGTAAGAAGGCTAATTAGATATCTCAGTAGGAGATGTACACCAAATTCCGTTAGCCGATCAGTAGCATCTTTCTCATACAGCTATACTCGCAGGACTAAATGTGCTTTTTTGGATTTCTTAAAGCTGTATTTGTTTTTTAAAATTATTAGTCAATAGTCTGTGTACAGACTTTTGAGGTAACTGTTAATTAATTCTATCAGTTTGTGGACTTTTAATTCAATGCATTAATAACATTGATATAGATTATGAATGAATCCCTTTGAAAACTGTTGCTTGAGATTGTTACAAATAAAAGAAAGAACTAAAGTTAAAGAACTTTTAGCTAAATAATCGAAAACACTAATTAGGCAGAATTAGGAGAATAGTAATTGAAAACATATATCTTCTGTGTGACTGATGCTCTTGTCATTGCAACGATCCTCCGGTAATTAAAATGATGAAAGTCATTAGACAAGGATTTTGAAAGAATAAAATGCTATCTGCAAGGGACTAGGTTACACAATGGCATTGTTGTATTCTACAGTCCTGATGAGAGTTTAGAATCCATCTCAGCCATGGATGTCCTAAAAATTATATTCACTCTGATATCTTAAGGATCACATTCTCCATCCATTTTTGATTGGATGTGGATCAAAGGCACAAAAGGTTCTGGCAATACTGCTGAAGGTTGGACTTCTGTAGCACATTTTTACTCAACTCCCAGCAGAACTGCACTTAGTTACTGTTGAGTCAATAGGGACAGTCTATTATACAAGTGCAAAAGCTCATCATCATCTCATTGAACATATTGATGATATGATACCACAAGTAACTAGGCTGAATTTTCCAGTTATGTGGTGTTATTCTCATTGCAAACACTATGCACTTCATAGGAATTTTGGGAAATAATATTTTATTTTAATCTCCAGCATAAATTGGAATATATTTAAATACCAGTGCTGTGTAGACCTAAAGCAATTGCCCTTTTCTGGTGATCAAAGGCAAATTGGCAGTTGGGGACAGATCATTTGATGGATATCCAAGTATTTCTATTCAGCTCTGCATTGACTATTATTTTAAGTCTGAGAGAGAAAAGGTTATCTTTGATTTCTGTCATTGCACTGTGCGAACATCTTTACTGAACCAATTTTACTTGATTTTGTTGGACCACCCTTTATCCTCACTAGTATTCCCTCCCCTGACCACTAGCTTCCTTGTATTATCATGACAAAAGAAACAAAAATTATTGCTTGTTCCAGTGATGGACATGAAAATTTGTCAGCACTGAGGACAAAAATGTAGTTGCTCCACTACTGCAAGTGAGCTATTGTGCCCTTTGTCCATGAGTAGATAGCTTTCTATCTGTCATTAACATAGTAGTATCATTGAATATTTAGGCATATGGCTTTCTAATCCTCATTAGATGAACATTTGTTAACTCTTAACAAGTATCTGTTTGCAGATCAGCACAAATGTAATTTACTATGATGAGTGCATTAAATAAAATTTTGACTTTTTGTTGTATAGCTAATATTTAATAGTGAGTGGAAAATGACTGTTGTCTGCAGGTTTAATGTTTGTTAGCAATCATAAAGAAAGAACAAACTTGCATTAATATAGCACCTTTCACGACCTCAGGACATCCTAAAGGACCTCACAGACAATGAAGTACTGTTGAAGTGTCATCAATGTCATAACGTAGGGACACAAATTTGCATACAGCAAGGTCCCATAAACAGAAATGAGATAAAAGACTAGATCATTTGTTTTTAGTGCTGTTGGTTGAGGGATAAATATTGGCTAGGACTCCCCTGCTCGTCTTCAAATAGTGCCATGGGATCTTTTACGTCCACCTGAGAGAGCTTTGGTTTAACGCCTCATCCAAAAAACAGCACCTCCAACAATGCAGCACTCACTCAGTACTGCATTTAAATGTGAGCCTAAAAGATGTGCTCAAGTTTCTGGAGTGGGACTTGAATCCATAATCTTCTCATTTAGAGGCACGAGTGCTACCACTAAGCAAAGGCTAATACCTATCTAGCACTCTGTTAAATTCATGTCATGTTTTTTCAAATCAAACTTGAGATGTCAAATTATTTCTTGTATCTAAGGATGGAAATTTATGAAATTGCATTGAATAGGGAGCTATTGATCATAATCCAAAATAAAAACAGAAACTGTCGGAAATACAAGGCAGGACCATCAGCATCTGGATAGACAAATGAAAATGTCATATTTTGGGTAGAGATCCTTTGTCATATTTCAGTTCCTGACTGACTGCTGTGCACTTCCAGCATTTTCTGAGGTGATTTCGAGTTCACAGGTTTTTTAAATCTCTAAGATAATGGTCTAATTGTTATTTTGATTACTCAATAACCATTGGATCCTGGTGATATGGATAGCAATATTGTGATTAGCTAATGGCATATTGTCAATCTTCTTGTGTACTTGCTGAAAGAGTTGCACTGTGGTCTTTGTGCCTCAACTTATTAAACAGCTTCGACAATGAAAAGGGCAGACTGCTGATATCATTTTACCATACCAATGATATGGTTAAAAACATTGATTTACATAAACTTGTCACTTGATTCTGAGGTCCCTATTAGGTATGAAAATTATAACATTTTTCACAATACCATTAAGTCTCTCAGGATTTCCTCGTCATCTTCAACATTAAGGAAGCAAGCTGCCTCCAGTTTATTATCTTCCTGCACAAAGATATCTACTATTGAAGGGAAAATAAGTTTAGATGAAGAAGTTCCTTCAGTTCATTTGAGATCATCCTTCCAGACCATGAGCCATATATTTACAGCATCAAGCTGTTTCTTAAACCAGTCCAGTGTGCCAGCCTCAACCACCCTTCCAGGCAACTTGTTCAGTACTTGATCACCCAATGTGTGAAGAAATATTTCCCGATATCTGTTCTCAATTTGTCGCTCACAACCCTGAATCTGTGTCCTCTTCTTCTGCTGCCCTGGGGTATCTGAACGTACTGCCGCTGCTTCACTTCCTCTATCCTGTTACACATATTTCCCTCTGAGATGTCTCCTTATGAAGTTGACAGGCCTTAGTTTGTCAAGTTGTTTCTCGTCGTTCTTCCTCTTTTGAGTGAGAATCAACCTCATTGCTCTCCCCTGCACTGTTTAGTGTCTGGATGGCGTCCTAGTATGGCAGTAACCAGAATTGGAATCTGTACTCTAGGTATAGCTGATCAGATCACTGGATAGTTTTGCACTTTTCTGGGGATTTGAACTGACAATAAATGCTCCTGCGATCATTTAAGTTTTTAAACATTTTTACATCCAAAATAACCATAATGGTTGTGAATTCCAACATTTATAGTTAGAAATCCAACTTGTGGCTTGGAAAGGGTTCAACTTTTTATGTGAATAAACATTGTTAGGCAGAATGACTTTTTCCTGCTCCTAGAGATTCTTGTGTTCTTGCCTCACACAGCTCATGGGACAGTTGCATAAAGCTCAACATCATTTTCCATGAGCATCTAGACATGTATGCTGCTTTCCTACAGACAAATACTCAAATAAAATATATTTTGTTCTTCGTCATCCATACTACAGCGCTAGTTGTGAGTTACGACAGACTAAGCAGTATACTATGAACTTTATTTTTCCAGGTTTCTTACTCACGTTTAGAAATACTCAATTGAGTGTTGTCAAGTCTAATTAATATGACAGAACTGAGGGGAATAGGGATGAAATGCAAGGCCAACCGCAGAGTATGTGGTTTGATTTGACGGCAAACTAGGTGATTTTATATTAATTGCATGAGATCAACTGAATAATTAGTTATTCATTGATGCAATTTGGAAGGAAGAATGAGGAGAGGCAATATAAACTAAATGGTACAATTTTAAAGTGGGTGCAGGAACAGAGAGACCTCTGGGCTCATATAGACAAATCGTTGAAGGTGGCAGGACAAGTTGATAAAACTGTTGAAAAAGTATATGGGATCCTGAGCTTGAAAAACAGAGGCATAGAGTACAGAAGCAAGGAAGTTATGCTAAATCATTATAAATCATTGGTTAGTCCTCGGCTGGAGTATTGTGTCCAATTCTGGCGAGGTTGTGCAGCACGCAGCATACCATGACGCTTTTTGACACCCACTCAGTTGAGTACTACAGGGCTCCAACAGAATGGTCCAGGCAGAAGTGTTGCTTTAGAACGCCTATGGTATGCTCAATGACGTTGCATGTGGCAGCATGGCTCTCGTTGTAGGCCTGCTGTGCAAGTGTGCGTGCGGTCCTGATCGGGGTCATGAGCCCTTGTCACTCAGTAGCCAGCCTTTCACTTGCCGAGCCGGTTCAAAGACAGCTGGCACATTGGACTGCTGCATTGTGAAGACGTCGTGACTGCTGCCAGGGTAGTGGGCATTGACCCCCATGATGTGCTGCGTGTGGTCGTACACCAGCTGCACGTTCAGGGAGTGGAACCCCTTTCTGTTCATAAAGATGGCCGAATTGAGATGTGGAGCAGGCATGGCAATATGCATGCAGTTGATGGCACCCTGCCCCGTGGGGAAGCCCACAATGCGAGCAAACCCTCGTGCTCGCTCGTTCTGCTTCTCTCTATCAAGAGGGAATGTGATGAACCTGTTGTGCATCTTGTATAGTGCTGTGTCCTCCCTTCTGCAGCAGTGCACTGCAAACTGCGAGATGTTGCACAGCTTGCCAGCAGAGGCCTAAAAGGACCCAGGGCAGAAGTTCAGCGCCGTGGTTACTTTGACAGCCACAGGCACTGCTGTCCTTGACCTGCTCTGAGGCTGTAGTTGTGGCTGCAGCAGGTGACAGATCTCCATCACAACCTCTTTGGTGAACCTCACCTGTCGGATGCACTGATCCTCGCTCATCTGGAGGTAAGAGTGGTGTTCCCTGAAGGCCCTCATGTGATATGGCCTCATGCTCAGTTCCCTGTGCCTCCTCCTCCCCCCTCTCCTCACAGCTTGACCTGCTCTACGTGTCCTCTCTGCATGCTCCCAGTTGTGTTCTATGCCCAGCAGGAGCCCATGGTTGCCAGGAATCTTGTTCAAACACTGTTGTAAATTATACCAACCGTAAGGCAGTACCTGCCAAACCACTCTCAAATATACTATAGCAACTCTCTGTAAGTATAGGAAGCTTCAACAAACATGTCCTATTCTACCAGCAGCCAGAAGCAATAATCCAGCAACCAACTTGCAACACCTGCATGATCCCTTTAAATTGCACTGGCGGGGGGTCCTCCAGGCACTCTAAGACATGTTCAGGTGTTCGTGGTTAAGACAATACGTTAAGTGCCAAAATGATCTCTATCACTATAAGTCAGCGTTGCACACTGATCTAACGCATATTCTCCCTACTTTACATGTTGCTGGCATTGGTTATCTGCGTGTGCGCAAAACCCTTTATCAAGATGGCACACGTAACACTAGAAGCATGTGCGCACATTGGAACTTCGGGGGGTCGCGCAGCGCCGAAACAATGGGTGCTACACGGCCCAATTTCTAGCCCATAGTGTTTCCACTGGTAGGAGGGTCAATAACCAGAGGACACAAATATAAGATAATTGGCAAAAGAACCAATCGGGAGATGAGAAGATTTTTTTTTACGCAGTGAGTTGTTATGATCTGGAATGCACAGAATGAAAAGACAGTGGAAGAAGATTCACTAGTGATTTTCAAAAGGGAATTGGATATATACTTGAAAAGGAAAAATATGCTGGGCTATGGGGAAAGGGGAGTGGGACTAATTGGATAGCTCTTTCAAAGAGCTGGCACAGGCACGATGGGAATATAGAAACATGAAATAACATACTTCAATATATTTTGACAGTCTTGTAATTCAGAGTGAATACATTTTAATATATTGGATTAATAATTACAACTGTGAATTTTGGGGTCTGTGAGGAGACAAAACTAACTTAATTCTAGCAATGATTGAGCTGAAACACCAAGGGGTAATCCTTGTAAAATGACCTCAATGTCATTTTGCCAAGTTTGGAAATAGAAGTTTAGAAAGAAATTATTTGCTGTATAATAACATCATTCAAATAATGTTAACCAATATAAATCATATGTTTAAAATCAAATAAACTGCCTCACCATAGTCTGAGCTCCAGTATAATACCTACTGCAGTGTAAATTTTGTTCAGTGGCCAACAAGGTAGATTTGAAAAGGAGTTTTAAGAATAAGTTGTCCCATTGGTCTTGGTTGTCTCAGAAATGAAAAACCTTTTCATATAAAGCGACTGTACTCTGGCGGAATGTGCCAAGTGATATTCCCCAGTGATCTGCATTGGGGCCTCAGTTTATCACCATATATATCAATGACTTGAATGAAGGAATAGAGCATTGTACATCGAAGTTTGCAGATGACACCAAGTTAGGAGGAACAGTAAGTTGTGTAGATAGGAGCAGGAAGTTAAAAAGGGTCATAAGCAGATTCAGTAAGTGGCAAAACTATAGCACATAGAGTTCAATATGGGGAAGTGTGAGGTAATCCACTTTGGATCCAAGAAACACAAATCAGAATATTCTGATTTGAGCTGTCACCAGTCAGAATATTTATCTCTCAACTAACATCACTAAATAAGAACAGATTATTTGATCATTATCACATTGCTGATTGTGAGACCTTGGGACCAGCACAAATTGGCTGCCACAGTGCCTGCATTACAACAATCACTACACTTCAAAAGTAGTTCATTGGCTGTAAAACACTTTGGGACATCCTGAGGTTGTGAAAGGCGCTATATAAATGCAAGTCTTTCTTTCTTTTTGAGTTTAGAAGGTTGAGTTGTGATCTAATCAAGGTATGTAAATGACAAAGGGATTCGATAGGGTAGATAGAGAGAGGCTATTTCCTTTGCTGGAGGAATCCAGAACAAGAGGGCACAATCTTAAAGTTAGAGTTAGGCTATTCAGCAATGAAATCAGGAAGCACTTTTTCACACAAAGGGTGGTGGAAATGTGAAATTCTCTCCCCCAAAACTCTGTGGATGCTCGGTGAATTAAAATTTTTAAGATGGAGATCGACAGATTTTCTTAGATAAGGGTTTCAAGAGATATGGATCAAAGGTGGGTAAATGGAGTTGAGGTACAGATTAGCCATGATCTAATTGAATGGCATATCAGGCTCAAAGAGCTGAATGGCCTACTCCTGTTCCTATGTTTTTATTAAGAATGTTACAAATGCTCTGTTCAGGTGGGCGTCTCAATTCATTACATTCTCAATGGACTCTGTAAAACAAAGAGAGTGAACATTCAAAGTTTATAGGCTAGCAGGATTCTTCCAGGTACGGGGTGCCATTGAAGGCCTCATTTGAGAAACCCCTTAATTTTATAAACTGGAAGGAGGTTCTATTTACTTAATGTGCAGCTAGGACTTAATGTGCAGCTAGTGCGTGATGCCAATCGCATAATTTTACCTGTCAATGCCTGCCACCCAGGAAACTGCCATGACTTGTTTATACTTCATCAATCAATCATCCTTGTATTGTCGAGACAAAACACAATCAAGATGATTAATTGGAGACCAGGAATACCCTCTGCATCCCGAGCTGATGGCAGCTCTCAGGCAGCCACAATCAGCAGGGGACAAAAGATATAAATGAGGCCCTTGGAACAACTCAAATTGTTATTGAGCAATTGGAATACTAAAGTCTTATTTCAGGTGCCGTGACAAATCTAGTGTAGCCCTGAAATACAGCCTGGCAAAGGTATTGAGAATGACTATGGCCCGTTGCTTCCTATACAATGGTGGTTGCCCAAGAGGGAGATGAAGTGGTTCACAAAAAAACCCATTGCCTGCAGACTGAGAAACACACCAGGAAATTATTCAATAGAGCTAACTTAAGTAAAGTATCTAGGATCATGATCTTCTGGATGAATCTACCCATTGGCTGATTATGAACATTATTTCCTGCATATTGCACACACTTTTGGCTGATGAATGCTAACTACTATTTCTTACCACCATGCCTAAAACCTCCAAGGATCTAGCTTTACTCCCCTCCTCTTTCTCATCTACATGACACCCCTTGCCCACATCATTTGCAGGCATAGGGTCAGCTTCCAAATCTATGCTGCCAACACCCAGCTCTACCTTTCCCCCACTTTCCTTGATCCCCACTGTCCTATCAGACTGTCTGACTGACATTAATTTATAGATGGGTGAAAATTTCCTCTAACTGAACATTGGGAAGACTGAAGGCATAATTTTCGGCCCCTGCCATAAATTCCACTCAGTCATTCTATCGTCCTCTCTGTCCACTTGCAAAACGTTGCCATCCTGCTCTACTGAAAGCTGTTTCAAACCTCATATCCTATTCATTATCAAGACTGCTAAATTCCATCTCCAAAACATCACCCGCCTCGACCCCTACTTCACCTCATTGCCACTGACCGTTAACATACAATTGCCACACCTTGATTCAGTTTCTGCAATGTCCTCCTTGCCAGCCTCCTGTCTTTCCTCTTGTCCAATTTGTTCAAAACTCAGCTACCTGTATCCGGTCCCGAACTAAGTCCAGTTCACCCCTCACCCTATCCTCACTGATTGCAAAATTCTTATCCTCATCTTCAAATCTCTCCAAGGCCTTACATCACCCTGCCAATGCTTGTGTTCCAGTTTTCACCTTCCCCACTTCTTTTTTACCTGCTGTGCATCTCCCTCTCCCTCTCACTCTGTTTCAGCAGCTTAACCCTCGCACCTCCTATACTCTTGAATTACCTTCCCAAACCTGATTGCTTTGCAGCATCTATTCCCAGCATCAATTGGCTCCTAAAACCTACCTTTTGAAACCTTGTAGTCATTTACCTCCCTTAACTCTTCCACTAACTCTTGTTTAGTGTCTGACCACATCCCTTTCCCTTGCAAAATGCATTGGGAGTGTTTCAGGATTTTTTGACCATTTTTCCACAGAAAGGATTTGGAAGAAGAGTAACTTTTAATATTTGATTTTTAAAGCAGTGTATTCATACAAGTTTAGTAAAAAAAAGACAACTGGACAAAAGCTGTTTAATATGCTAATGGAGGTAGGTTTTCCTCGAAGATTCTAACCTATATGTAATTTGTTAGCTTGTCTCAGTAATCAATAAACACCTCACTCCCACTGTGTTGGGAAGTCTTTTGACCTGGGTGATCAGCAGGTGGTCTGGCAGGCTTCCCCTCCAGCTGTGAATAGAGGGTGAGAAAACACAGAGACAGAGATAGTCAGGTTTTAAAAAAAAGCTATAAAGGCAGTGAGGTCCAGGATAGGCAGCACAGAGGAGGAGTTAGAAATGATCAAAGACAGGGTGTATTGACTGAATTAAGTGAATCTGACTATAACTGTTGCGTTGTACGTTCACCTGTTGTGAAATAAAGCAGCTTAATGATTTGTATCTTGCCTCGTCTCACCAAGTGTTTGGTGAGCTCACCTTCAGAGATTGAAGAAGTGCACGTAAGAATGATACAAATATCCAGAGCAGTTCACATGGAATGCTATTGTTACACCCATGGGTTATGCTATTATATAGTTAGACACTGGGCAGTTCAGGCACACCCCTAAATTTAAAATGCTCAGACCACTTACAGGAGTGGTGACCATCACTATACCTGAGAATACATCTAAGGCAAAACACTAAACATGTAACAGGGACATTTTGCTATGCAGAAGGTGCTAAATAAGTATAAGCTGGCATGCAACTCATCCATGACTTTTACAGAAGGCTTTACAGATCTAAAAATGTGGGAAAAGAGCACTCTCCAGATGTAGTTACAGTTTCTTTATAGCATCAGACTGTAAATTTGAGACAGTCATTAGCTAATTTCAAAACACTGGACAAATCAACTGGGATCCTGGTCAAAACAATCATTGATTTATTCAGTGTTAAAGGATCTGGAAGTAAAAGGTGGGCCCATGGAATCATACAATTTACAGCAAAGAAACCGGCCATTCACCCAACAGGTCTATGTCGGTGTTTATGCTCCACATGAGCCTCCTCCCACCCTACTTCATCTAACCCTATCTGCGTATATTTCTATTCTTTTCTCCCTCATGCATTTAAAGGGATTCTAGATAAACACATTTATGCTATTTGCCTCAACTACTCCTTGTGGTAGCAAGTTCCACATTCTAACCACTCTCTGGGTAAAGAAGTTTCTCCTGAATTCCTTATTGGAAGCTGACATTCAGAACTAATAGCAAATACATTGGGCTCAATTTTCAAGCTGAAGTGTGGGCACATTGAGAACAGGGGGGCTCCGAAAATCGGGGAAATCCTAAACGGGTGAGGAAGCCAGTTCTAACACGCCGACTTCCGGGTTCCCCACAGATGCATCTGCGCGCACGCGCACCTCAAGAGTGCGGAAGTCCCACCAGCAATTAAAGGCGGCAGGATGATAGTTAACACAGTTATTTAGATAGTTTAAGTATTTGAAGTAGTTAATTACGTGGTGATTAAGGCAGGGGAACGATTTTCATTCAGCCTCAGCATGTTTCCTGTGCTGTGGGAAACACTCCATGTTTTAGGAGATGTGTTTCACCCAGCAGACAGTTGGATATTGAAATGCTTGTTTGACAAAAGGGGATAAAAGGTGAGTTATTGCAGCAGGGCACTCTGTTCTTTCAGACAAACTTTTGGCTGGGAGATCCTTTGTGTTTACACTGAAAATTCCATAGGGAACTGCACAAGAGCACAGAGGGGAACAACAGAGGGAGCGACATCGTAGGAGGTACTACCCTCGCCAGAGGGTCTACAGGCCAAGGCTCAGCTTCCTGGACCTCCCTGAGGAGCAGTGCACATGGAGGCTGAGGGTGAGTCACCAGGTGGTCGCAGACATCTGCAGCCTCCTTCATGCCGAGCTGCTCCCAGTTGGGCCAAGCAGCATCTCCTTACCTGTCACTGTCAAAGTCACCACTGCCCCTACCTTTTTTGCCTCTGGATCATTCCAGGGTGCCACCGGGGAAATCGCCGATGTCTCTCAATTATCTCCACACAAGTGCATAAGGAGGTCACCGACAGATTGTTCCACAGGGCCTCGCAATATATCAACTTCCCCACGGACGACCTCAGCCAGATGGAGAGAGCAGTGGGATTCCACTCTGTGGCTGGCTTCCCACAGGTGCAGGGTGCAATCGATTGCATCCATATAGCAATCAGAGCACCTCCACACGAGCCAGGACTGTTCATCAACAGAAAGGGGTATCAGTCCATCAACGCTCAGCTCATTTGGGACCACCACAAAATATTCCTTCATGTGTGCACCGGATTCCCTGGCAGTTGCCACGATTCCTTCATTCTGAGGGAATCCAACATCCCGGGCCTCTTCCTCACACCGAACACTCGGGGACAAGAGATACCCCCTGCACACGTGGCTCATGACACCTCTGAGGAACATTATCACCTAGCAACAGCGTCGATACAATGACAGCCACGTCGCCACCAGGTCTACAATTGAGCATGCTATAGGACTGCTCAAGATGTGATTTCGGTGCCTTGATCATTCTGGAGGAGTGCTTCAATACACACCAGACAGAGTGGGACGCATTATAGTAGTGTGTTGTGTCCTGCACAATATGGCACAACAGAGAGGGGTGCCACTTGAGGAGGCCCCATCCACATCTGCCATCTACAGTAAGGAGGAGGCGCAGGAGGATGAACCCATGGCCAGAGCAGCGGCTCACCTGGCTGCTCATGAGGCCAGGGAGTCACTGATATGTGAACTGTTCTCCTAACATCAAAAAGTGTGAAGAGTCCAGTCCTCAGACCACCTGGAAGGAGCAGCGCCAACACCAGCCACCCCCTGCACAAAACAGTCCTGCAACTACACATATACCCATTGTAAAGTGACCCACTGGGTGGCATCAAGTGTCCCCGTTCATGGTGATGCTCATGAAAAGGCTCTATCACAAAAGCCAGTCAAGAATGGGCAAGACGTGGCAGTAGTGGTGAGAATGATAACATTTAATGTCACTTTAACAAAAACCAAATGTGAATGGAAAACATGACAGTCTGTCAGACGCCCTTGTACATACCCTTGGTGCTCCCAAATCCTTAGCCGTCCTCTTCCTACCGCTTCGACGTGGTGCATCCCCTGTGGCTGCAGCAGAGGTAGTGGCAGGTTGCTCATGTTCATGCCCTGACTGACTAGATGCTTTCAGCCTATGCCCTCTGGGGTTTGGAGCCCGTGAGGGCCCCTCCAAAAACTGCTCCACCTGCAGCTGGAGAGGAGGCAGCATTGCGGGTACTGGTTGAGAGGGGGGCAACGGGTGAGACGTGGCAGCGATTTGAGAGGCATCCCCACTTCCATGTCCCCTTTCGCCATCATCCCTCTCCTGGGCCAGGCCCACATCACTCCTACCATCCTGCTGGAAAACAGTTCGGAGGACATGTGTGAAGCCTTGTAAGGTCACTTCTAAAGTATCTGTCAGCCTGTTTAAGGTGGCAGTATGTTGTTCACCCTGATTCTGAACATCCGTTGTCAGGGCCTGAATGGACTCATTTGTGAGCTGTGCTTGAAGCTTAATGGAGTCTAGCCTTCTCTCTATCGCAGACATTCCCGCACTTACCTGTGTGACCATTCCACTAATGCAGGAGTTGGACTCCTCCATCCTCTGCACTATTGTGGAGAGTGTGCATGGCACCTTTTCCAGTACCTCACAAATGTGCTGCTGTCCCTCGATCATTCTCCTTTTAAAGGAAGGGCCCCCGGGGTTCAGCATCTGCGTCCAGCTGAGCAGAGCCTGGAGAGCAGTGCACCCACCGACACGGACTCTCCACAGCTGCCCCTGCCACCAGTGTCTGCTCGTGCTCACATGTGTGTGGTGACTCACCAGGTGCCAACCCAAGTAACTGACGACTTGGACCCACTGAGGTGTGAGTATCTGCATTGGTGGATGGCTTGCTGTGTTGTGATGGTGTACCCTCAGATGCCGGGAGCTCTTCTGAGGAATCGTCCTCTGTGGTTGTTCCAGGGCCAGTAAGAGAACAGAACGCAATATTAAGCATCATCACAGATGTGTCATTTTGTGATGAGCATACTGAGGTGTTGAAGATGGCAAGCATTGTTAATGTCAACTCATGTGGTGTGTGATGCTGCGTTAAGGGCCATCAATTAAGTCACGATCGCGTGGAAAATGGTAAGATTCTATTAGTCGGGTTACCCGCACGCCCATTGACCCCCACCCCCCACCGCCATCCCTCCGCCATTTGAAAATCCAGCCCATTGTCTCATATCCATAATTTTTATGCAAGAATAAATTATTTGCCATTCTTAAAAAAAACCTTGTACATTCAATACGATCAATCTTCACATCTGATAGTCTGCCAATTAAGCTATCAATCAGTATTTCAGAACTGAACAAACCAAACAATGTTAAACATTAAATACCTCACTACTATCTGATCATATCGTAAATACTTTTATTGATCAGAAGATTCAGACATACATCATATAAATTCAGCATAAGTAGGGAGAAATATGCTTTTTCAAGATGCCTTTAAGGTTTGTGTTAAAGAGTAAATAATATATGCGAGAGCATTGAAAATAGACAGAAAGAGCTAGCGAAGGAGATCAAAAACTGAAGGTTGTACCTGCAGTCTCGAAAGCTGCTGATGACTCGAGTTATAAATAGGAGCTTAACAGTGTGACGGGCAACAGAATGGAATTTGTTAGGTTTAAATCTAGTTAACAATTTTATGAGGGAGGGAAACAATTGAGTAAATTGCTAGTTAGTTTGTCGTGCAGATGCAAGGCAAAAACCCATTCATGTTGTCATTCGAATAGATCAGACATTCCCCACAACACATCTATAATAAATTTCTAAATGTTAAACTAAGTTATACAAATTCCAATAGAATTCACCCAGTCTTCAAATATTTGACAGGATAAAACAATTTCTAAAAACTTACCGAATCTCAGTCATATTGGCATTACTGGACTTAGTTGACTCTTTTGCAGCTTTGTTAGGCTATAGAAAAAACAGGAGAATTAAATCTATGAGGCAGTACATTCCTGCTTTGTTGTTTAACTGGATAACCAACAACATTTCTGGGATTTTACTGCAGATAAATTTACTGGAAATTATTCATATCAAAACGGATAACAGATGTGGCTGAAGATAATCTGGTAGGTTGGAATGGACTGGTGATGTCCTGTGGCAAAGGATTAATCGCACCAAGCTACAGTGATTCCACCACTTCACTATTTACCCACTGTATATACCTCGTCTACATTGCTAGAATGATTAGATATTTAATTTAGAACAGGAAACACCCTGAAGTGTAAGAATTGTAATTGGAACTTCCAGTCCAATGTTTTTGGCATCTAACTTCACTGCGTATGTACACTGCAGTGTGACTAAACCCAACATTAAATTCTCCTGCTCACTGATATATTGAGATGGATCTGCTGACTTGTATTCCTCAGATCTACCCCTTACAAAAACTTATATCATGATTATGGTTAGTCAAGATCCATCTTGTTTCTAATTATAAAAGACTGCATATTTTTCATATTTTGTTGTGGAATTTAATAGCTAGCCAGCTGGTGACCACTTCAATTTGATTACTGTCTGTTGGGAATAGATTACATGTGTTCTTGATTTGTATAACATGTTAATGTCACTTCAAAGGCTGGATCAGTCACCTCTATCCAGGTTGACCACCTAAGGAATGTTAGATGCCAGGCACGGGTGGGTGAGAAAAAAAAACCTTAATTCTTATTTTCAAATCCTTCCATGGCCTCGCCCCTCCCTATCTCTGTAACCTCCCCTAGCCCTACAACCCTCCGACATCTCTGCATTCCTCCAATTCTGGCCTCTTGCGCATCCTCGATAATGCTCCTGTGAAGCATCTTGGGATGTTTTACTACATTAAAAGCGCTGTATAAATGCAAGTTGTTATTGTAATGTTAATGACCTAGGTGTGAGAAGGAGACAGAGATTGGGATTGACAGCCCACCTGGAGGGAAAATCTAACCTTGCTCTGTACAAGAGTTGCTTTGTCCCACGGCTATAAACATTGGATCAGAAATCTTATCTGGCTGCCTTTTGCTTTTGAGCCCTATTTTGATTTGACATCTTTATCTATTGTGAAGGTATCCCTTTTGAAGTTCCTTTGTTGCAATTCAGTCTTCTGAGTAAGAGAGGGTATAACTGTGTCAAGGTCCATCATGAATTTTGCTTTTGCCAGGTAATTTGTGAACGGGGGCTAATGGAAACACTGTGACTATTTGATTTCATCTATAAGATTTTCCACACAGGCATACATACTAAGTTGTGAGAATTATTAGTTTCAAAATGTTTATTATTTATGAAATGGATTTAAAGTGCTGGTGAGAAATCAAAAATTCTTTTAGTGTAATCTAATAAAATAAAGCTGTGTTTTCTATCACAACTATTTCATTTTACCTCTCAATACAGCTGATTTGTAGTTTATGGCTTGAGATATACAATCTGTCAGGGTTATTTGTCAGTTAATCAGTCAGAGAGGCTAGGAGAGTGAGATATTCACTTTTATTTTCAGTGAGCTTATCAGCACTATAGGGGTTTTTGGCACTGTAGCATTTTGGGTCTTTCACCTATATGGTGTTTAAGGGATTTTATTTTAATTCATGTCATGATATTGCTATAAAGGCTATAGTCAGCTAACTAAAGCCTTAATAACAAACACTGATCTGACTTTAAGTTTGGAGCCATTTAGGATGTTAAATAGGAAAGAGTGAGAAGTTGTTGAGTACATTCCATAGCAGTTCGCACCCTACTGGTTCCCAGGATAGGATACCAGACAAGCCAGCCATCACAGGTTTTTAATTTTGCATGTTACGTTCGTTTTGAGATAATGAGGTTCATTAAGATTTGGTCCTCGGTATTTCTTGCCTTTCGGCTAGAATGGGTTTTCATTCAATTTGCCCACAGGAGAAATGGTTGAACCAGACATACATATGAACATACAGAATTGACAGGCAGGAAAAGACCAGCTGGTCCATCAAGTCTGCCCCACACTCATGATGGCCGGAGTGCATGAAAAACTCAATGACAAATTACAGGTTTTGCAAGCCTTCACATCAAGGGCGTGGTAACTTTGATTGACAGTATGGCAGGCCAATACCAAGAGAGGCACAAAGAGTAGCTGGGGACTTAACCAATCGGGAGTCAAGCCTGGAACCGCGACAGGAGAGTAGGAAGGCAGAGGAGCAGTGATGTGTTGGGATGGTGATGGGGGGCAAAGTACCCAAGAGGGAAGAAATGAAAGTTGTATGACTGGGTGACAGGATCTGAGAAGGGCCAAGAGAGGGAAAAAAAGAGATAAAAGTAATATGTTCGGGTTCAGAGTGGCAGCCAAAATGCGCATGTGAATGGACACAGAGACAATAGAAATTGGATTTGCTGGATGACTACGAAGGTCATAGAACTATACAAAGAATGGATTGGTTTTTATGTTGAGTCCACTGCATCATAACATTTTATTTTACTATTATTATTGTTGTACTCTACTAATAAATGAATTGCTTAGATTAGATAATAATGTAACACACAACTTAATCAGTTCAGTTTGAAATCCAACATTACTAAGCACGGTCAGCTTTCTAATGACAACATCTTTATCTTTAATGGACCAGAAATAAGATGGTTCTCCCTTTCCTTGGGTCAAAATATAGGCATCTGGTCATAATCAACACCATAAAATCCTGCTTCATCGTTGTCGCAGTCCTTGAAAACACAGTCTGGGGCTGTTGTCCTTAGTTAATATGCAAGGCTGCAAGCATAATATTTATACTTGACTGCCTCAGACAGCCTCTGAGTAGGAAACAAATGGAAGAGCTGATTTCTCAGCCTTTTTTTCCCAGTATTATCTCTACCTGTGTTCTTTTTTGTAATGAGTTTAATTTCCAACCTTTGTTTTTCACTGAACTTTATTGACACAAGAAGGAAAAATCAGATAACAGCAACTGTCTTATCCAAGCGAGAATGATGGGGGAGGAACCTGGCACTGATTAGACTTCCAATGAATGTTTGTAGCAAGTAAACAGTGCAATGTGACAATATCACGTCTAACAAATATTTCATTGAGGGAGAGGAAAAGAGTAAAAGCAGAAAATGCTGGAAATACACAACAGGCTCGATTTTGACCCTGAGTGGGTTACGGGCAGACTGGGAATGGACTGATTGCGAAAAGCACTCCCTGGCTTAAGTTTGAGGTCCAGGATATTTTAACTCCTGGGCATCATCTACATGCCGCTGGACAGCTGCCTGCCGGAAAGGGGCAGAAAGTGACATCTGGCTGGTGGGTGAGAAAAGTAGTTCGGGCAGTTAGAGGCCATCAGACAGCACTAAGGGAAGGCTCACTGGCAACCAGCTAAGTCATGGGGAAGGGGAATTCAGGAGAGTCTCGCGGGTGGGGAGGAGGAAGCTGGGGGAGGAGAGGTCATGACTTATCATGGCGGGCCTGGAGGAGTACTCCTGCTCCTCTTGGTCCCACAGAGTAAAGCTTTACACTTACCTTGAAAGACCTCTTCTGTCTGCAGATCTGCTTCAGCCTGTAGGGAAATCCATGGCTCCGGCCCCAGTTAAAATGCAATTGGTATCCTTTTGACATAATAGAACCCCAATTTGCCTAAATTCTTGAGGTCTCCCCCTGCTTAAGGCGGGCGCCTCATCCGCCTGCAGGTTAAATTGGAAAATGGGCGAGTAAGGTTAAAATGAGTAAGGTTAAAATTGACCCCAATAGGACGGTCAGTATTTGTAAAGATTTAAGACCGATTATGACATTTTGGGTACACCTGAAATTTCGTAACCTGTCTTTTCTCCTCGCAGGTGCAGACTGACCTGTTGTATATTCCAGCATTTACAGCTTTTTTTATTTGTAGATATATTGTCATGTTGTACGCCCCTGAATCAAGACTATGGTTTAGAACACAATGATATCAGTGAAAAATGATTAAGGAAAAGACAATGAAATGGCACGAGATTACGCTCCAGAATATTGCTTGTCCAGCTTTTGGTTGATCAGACCAGGTTTTGAGTCGGCTGTCTGGATTTCTAAAATGTAAACCTGACATCCAAAGCCTATATTTCAAGTAAAAGACACGTTTTTCCATTTCCTTCTACAGTGTAGATTTAATACCGCTCTCCCAGTGAGGACCTGTACTTGAAGGAAGCATCAACGATAATACTGAAGTCCTGACTCTCTGACCCACACTCCCTTTGAACACATTTCCCCACTGTGAATGTTGAATTTACCTTGATGTGGAGGTCTATAAGTTAATAAAGTTTTTCAATGATTTACAGCAGCATCAAAGAAAACCTCAGAACGCAAGACTTGATACCAAAGGCCAAAACTCACCATTGTCAAAGGGAATCGTGACACATGATACAAGTGGAAGTCTCAAGGTAGCAGGGAAGCAGAGTGGAAGCAGCTTTACTTTGTTGCCACCTCACTGCTCCTGCTTGGATGCCATGTCTGTACTCCCTTAAAGAATCCTGAGTTTCAGTAATCCGACTCCCCTATCCTGTCCCCGATACAGTTTTCAATTTGGCAAAAGATGGCACCCTTTCTGCTCTGTTTTGCAAGCAATCTTTAAAAGAAAATCTATAGCTAAGTACTATCAATAGTAATTAATTAGCCACAGATTACTGCCATGTATTTAATGCTTTTTAAACAGGGATCTGTGAAAATATTTGAATTTACACAGTTCTTTCGTGGAACCTTAAGTATTTTCCATCTAGTCAATTTCAATAAATAACGAAGTAGAATTGAGGAGATCACATAAACCAAGGGAAGATTCTGCTTAGTCCATTTGCTTCTTATCACTAGTACGTAAGCATCTATTTCCACTGGTTGGGGAGTCTAGAACTAGGGAACATAGCCTAAAAATTAGAGCCAGGACTTTCAGGAGTGAAGTTAGGAAACACTTCTACACACAAAGGGTGGTAGAAGTGTGGAACTTTTTTCCGTAAACGGCAGTTGATGCCAGCTCAATTGTTAATTTCAAATCTGAGAGTAATAGATTTTTGTTAACCAAAGGTATTAAGGGATATGTGGCCAAGGCGGGTTTGTGGATTTAGGTCACAGATCAGCTATGATCTCATTGAATGGTGGAACAGGCTCGAGGGGCTAAATGACCTGCTTCTGTTCCTATCTTCCTATGTTCCTTCCTATGTTCCTATGATAGTGAATTTAGTCTTTTTAGAATCCACTCAGACCACCTTATGCATTGTTCCAGCAGTCTTAAAATTAGTACTACTTTAAAATACATAAATTTTCATCAAGGCATCAGTTTAAATAGCTTAATTCTTCATGTCCCTAGTCCCTAGCTTGGTGAAAAGCAGAACCCATGGCTAAAGGTTGGAAGTCAGTGCCATCTTTACACAAATATATGGGATCCTATCCTCAATAATTCATTACCAGAAAATTTAAACAAACCATTTTTGAAACACAAAATTTTAGCAGGCAAACATCCCGAAGAAAGACCTTGACAATGAAACAAATAATGGGACATTAAAGCTTCAGCACCAACCGTTCCTGGCTCCTACTGAAAAAGTCAAAACATTGCTTCATACAGGATATGCTGTGGAGATCATATTGCAGAAGTTTACTAAAGAACCTGAGCTTTGACTGTATAACAATGAGATTTGGCTTCATAAAAGCAAAGAGCCCTTCTTAATCTTTCATACAATATGCAGATCTGTTTATATCAGAGTAGGAAATACTACTGTATTCTACTATACTATAGTTGTAGTCTTCCAATCACATGACCCTCTCATTAACCACGACTAATAGAACCAAATCAGGTATCAACTCAACCTGGGTATCAACTCGAAAATTAACTCATCAATAGCAATAAAAGAGCACATAAGTCTTTCAATATCTCAGTCTTACACGTCGTAAGTCATACACACTTCCAGACACCGTTCCCTAATGGCGTCCTCTCTCTCCACCAGCGAATTCAGGAAGCAAGTTCACGAATGCGCACATGGTACTAAAACCCGGAAATTGTGAACATGCTCCCATTGGTTCACCGGTGGTTTGACAGCTGCGAATCAAATTGGCATGCTACGCTATAATTACTGAAATTATTCAAAAATTGTAAACTTACCCATCTGGCCAGCTGGAACGAAAATATTTACGCCACCTAAAGATACGCTGAAAAATACCAGCTCTACACTACTTTTTAAAAGCGTGATGACTCCTAATGACTGCAAAAAAACTAAAAATTAAATTAAAAAAATTGTTATATTACTCATATTTTAATATTTTTGATCATTAAAAAAAAATTTAAAACTAAAAATTTTAAATTTTTTTTTACTTTTAACTTCTGTCTGTTTCATTAAATCAAATCATTTGGTTAGCTTTTTGTAAGAAGATATGTTACATTTTTATTTACACTGACATACAGAAGTTTACTTTAAATTAATGATTTCTACTTGCCTACTTGTGGGCTTGGCTTCCATTCCCACAGACATTTCCCATGCGAATCAACCCATACTGTTCAGAGGCTGGGCTGGTCTCGCGATTTTTTTTCAAAGCTTCAAAATCACTCAGCCCGCAGTGAGTAAAATCGTATATTTTATTCGCAGGAGCTGCTGTGAACGTTGCCGCGCCGATGTGAGCAATTTCCGGCCCAATTGTCATATTTTGTTTGTGTGGCTCAATTAATTTCTGTAATGCAACTTTATAATTCTTAGCGTAGGAACTGAGCAAAAAAAATGCATTTATACAGCGCCTTAAACATAGAAAAATGTCCCAAGGCGCTTCACAGAAATGGATGCGGAGTCAGAGCAGGAAATAATGGAAGGATGACCAAACTCTTGGCCAAAGAGGTGGCTTCTAAGGAGGGAATTAAAGGAGGATAGTGAAATAGAATTGTGGAATCGATTCAAGGACAGCATTCCAGAGCATGTGGCCTAGACGGATGAAGGTACGGCCACCAAGGACAGGGCAAAGGGAAGGGGGTATGCAAAAGAGGCCAGAATTGGAGGAATGGAGAATTGTAGGGCTGTAGAACATTACAGAGGTAAGGAGGATTCAAACTGAGACAGTAGTTGGGGAGGGAGATGTAATCAATGGCAAGGGTAGAGAGTTTTTGGTTGAGGCTGAAGACAATGGCTTCAGTCTTCACAATCTTTAACTGAAGGAAATTGCAATTCATTCAAGACTGGAAGTTGGACAAGCAGTCTGACAATGCAGGGGCAGTAGAGGGGTTGAGAAAGGTAGATCTGGGTGTCATCAGCAAACATGTGGAAGCTGTACTCATGTCATTGGATGATGTTGTCCTGGGCAGATACCTAAAACAGTCGTTAGGTCCCTTGAATATGTAAATGAGGGCCTAATGCCTGTTGAGGACTGTTTTTAGAAATTTGTGTCCATTGTGTGGGTCAGGCCCCAACGCCTGCCCTGCTCAGGAATCTACAGCGGTTGTGAAAAACTTTTTATTGAAAAAAACTGTTTCTTTCGAGCCGGAGAAGCAGGAGTGGCCCTGTGACGCCACAGGAGTCACTATCACCCACCTCTCCCCCTCCCCCCCAGCCCTCTCCAACGTCCCCTCCAGGGCTGCTGCCGGCAAGGTAGGTGGCCTGAAATTGATGTCTTTGCTCACGTGAGCTGCCTGTGGAAGCACGACCAGTGTTGGCAGTTTGCACTGAGCATACTTATGAGGGCTGAGGAACAATTTCGATCGCTCCTCGGGCCTTTTGCTTTTGGGCGCTGCAGGCTGCACTACGCCAAGTCTATTTCTACCTCTTGAATTTAAAAACTTTAGGTGTGAACTATACACATCATCACAGGTCAAAAATAAGTGGAAGAGCAAGAGGAAACTCTATCCAAATGGGCATTAAATGAAATTCTACCTGCATCTGGTAACTTTGTACATTCAAATAGCCTTCACAGCTGGCATCTGGATCTTTGAATGCACAACACACTATCAATGGTTAAAATCTGGAGTAAAACTCAAACACACAATTCTTAGGGGAGAAGCATTTTTTTTAACATTAGTGAAAGTTTACATGTTCCTTTATAAATGTGTACAATGTAATGGTATCATTTCTTTCCATAAATTGTTCTATATATACAGCAAGGCTTTCTAAAAGCCCCATAGGGTTTCAAATTGACTTGACATACTGGGCTCGATTTTAGGATCGTGTTTCCGGCGGGTTCCCAGCGGGGTGGCCCCGAAAATCCCGATCTCCGGTCACGTGACCGCATCGCGACGAAATCCCGGCCACTTCCGGGTACCGCGCTGACGTGCGGGGCTGCGCGCGCAAGCCCCGCTGGTGGGAATCCCGCAGGCAATTAAAGCCAGCGGGGTTCCACTTGAGAGTACTTACCTTGCTCGTTGTGGTCAGTTAATGAGCTGAAGCAGCTGTCAAAAGAGGAAGTGTGGGATTTTCGGTTCAAGGCAGTGAGTTTCCCACACTGGGGGAAACAGTCTCCCTCCAACCAGGCGTGTTGCAGCCAGCAGCCTGTGGCAGGTGCCAAGGTGCGCTCCACGGGGGAGAGCCCTCACCCACGCAGGAGGCCACCGCGTCACATAGGGCAACCCCTGCCCTCCACCACCCCCCGCCAAGCCAGAGGACAGACCGACACGAAACCGCAGCCCCAGTCCGAGGAACCACACACCTACCCTGCACAACCCCTCAGACCAACACCTGCCAGTTGGGTGGTGTGTGGACACCCTCGGAGGACGAAGAGCATGACCAGCACCAGCAGCCTCGCAGTCCACGCCGTCCGCCGCAGAGACGTGGATCCCCCCAACACGGTGTTGTTGCACGCCCACCTGCACAGCAGGAGGGAGGGCTACCGCAGAGAGAGACGCGTCGCAGAGGGCACTACCCTCACCACAGGGTCCACAGACCGAGGCGCAGCTCCCCGGACCTCTCCGAGCAGCAGTGCACAGGGAGGCGCAGATTCGCTCGACATGTAGTCGTGGAGATCTGCAGCCTCTTTCATGCCGAGCTGCTCCTGGCTGGCCCCAGCACCAACTGCTTACCTGTCGCTGGCAAAGTCACCACTGCCCTCCACACCTTCTCCTCCGCATCCTTCCAGGGTGCAGCCGGCTACACCGCCGATGTCTCTCAGTCGTCTGCGCGGACGAGCCCTGCAAATACACCTGCACCTACTCTGCAGTAACACGATGGGTGGCATCAGTGGTGGGTTCTCATAGTGATACCCAGGAGCGGGCATTATTGGACACAACGGACAGGATTCGCGGAGACATGGCAGTGGTGGTGTCAATATAATGTGTGCTGTTTGTTGCTCTGAAATTCAATATGGGTAACACCCATGACAAACCCTCAGACACCCTTGTGCACCCCCTTCATGCTGATGAGACGTTTGCCTTACGCTGCCTACTGCACATATGTGATGCATGCCCTGTGGCTGCAGCACAGGTGGTGGCAGGTTGAGTGAGGCTGGCCGTGAGAGAGATGCACGAGAGGGTGAGTATGGGATGGAGCAATGAGATTGTATGAGGAGTGGGTTGCGTGTTACTGGCAGGGTGAGTACTGGCGAGGTGAGTAGGTGGAGGTAAGATGAGGATGGGGTGTGAGTGGGTATGAAGGGTGATGTGACAGAATAGTGTTGGCGGTGCCGAAGGAGATGTGGGGTGGGGGCAGTGTTGTGGCAGACGGAGTGTAGGGGAAAGACTTCGTGTTCTCACTGCGGCTGACCTACTGCGGTCATTGCAGCGCCTCCTGCACTGTATGCAGGTGGGCGATATGTTGGTGGCGCAGGTGACCCCCTCTGCCACCTCGAGCCAGGCCTTCTTGGTGGCAGAGGCAGACCGCTTCCTCCCGCCCGCCGGGGGGAAGATCTGTGTCCTCCCCCTCCTCCTCACCCCATCTGATGATACCTGGGGTGAGGCATCATTAAACTGGGAGCAGCCTTCCCCCTGGGCTGCTCCATGCTGCAATTTGTCCCATTGGTTGCAGCATCTGTCAGTGGAGGACTGCCCCTTTAACTAGAGAGCCTCCAGCTGACAGATCGTACTGCGCATGCGCAGCCCGACCGACGCGCAGGCCAGCGCCGTGGACCCCGGAGGAGCAGGTAATTGATTCCTATTAGTGGGTTGCCTGCTACGATCGCGCGGGCAACCCACTAATTTCGCCGAGCGTGTTGACCACGCTCCCGGAGGACCACCCGCTGGGAACCCGCAGGCCTGCTAAATTCGGGCCCACTACATTACTTTTCTGTCACACACACTCTCAATGTTCTCCAAAAGCATGTGATGTCTTTTTGGAATTTTAAATACTGTTTTTTATTCAATGTTTCGATACAATACAATTTCATGCACCAATTGTTTCTGAATTTATAATTCATGAATCATGATAGCTATGTTTGATTACACTGCGTCAATGACCACTTAACAAAGCACAATACAATAACTCCATTACAAAATTATTCCCCTGAGAAATGCAACTATTGGAATACAGGAAAAGAGCCCAGAATGAGACTTCCGAGTGATACATTTCCAATGTAGGTTATTGTGTTTAGTCAAGGTGTTACTGTGCCATGATGACTCATTCAGGGTTAACAACAAAAACTGCCTACCTTCTGGAATCTGGCACTAATTTTCGGTATAACAGTTCTAAATCATATCTGTGAACTGGAAACTAATGGTTTCCCTTCTCTCCTGGAGTGACCATGGACCATTGACATACCAATAATGCCCATGATCTCACACTTGACTGTTGGTGATTTAAAATGTTTAAGGAACACCAAATGCAGAATCATAAAGTCAGAGAAATTACAAAAGCAAAGGAGACCATTTCACCCATTGTTCCTGTGCCAGTGCAACCTCTTCAACGGGAGCTATTCACTCGAATCCCATTTCCCTTCTCTTTTCCCATATCCTTGTATATTCTTCTTGTTCAAATACTTATCCAGTTCTCTTTTAAATGATGTTATAGTCTCTACCTCAATAACTACGTAATAAATCATTGGACGTTCTAAAAACCCGATGCGAAAAAACTTTCCTCTTCATTCTTCTATCGTGAATCCCGAGTCTGCGTTTCTTGTTTATGATTAGCCAAATAATCTTTCAGAATTATGAAAACCATTATCAAATTTCCTTAACCTTTTCTGTTTCAGACTTTGAGTCTTTCTTCATAAGCACATTTTCTGATTCCTGACATTATTTTACTGAATCTTCACTGTGCCCTTTCCGTGGCTCTAATAACCTTCCTTAAATGGAATACCTAGAACAGCACATAATATTCTAATCAATGCCTTGTACAATTTAACATCACCTTCTTGTTTTTATATTTAATGCCCCGATATACAAATCAACAATGCTACTTGCTTTTTAATGGCCTTTTTTACCCCATGTCCAACTTTGAAGATGTGAGAATCTGCACCTCTACATCTCACTGTTCCTTCACTCTGTTAAGAATGTTAGAGGGTTATAGAATCATAGAAAATTTACGGCACAGAAGGAGGCAATTCGGTCCATCATGTCCACGCTGGCCAAAAATGAGCCACCCAGCCAAATCCCACTTTCCAGCACTTAGTCCGCAGCCTTGTAGGTTATGGCACTTCAGGTGCATGTCCAGGTACTTTTTAAATGTGATGAGGGTTTCTGCCTCTACCACCCTTTCAGGCAGTGAGTTACAGACCCCCACCACCCTCTGGGTGAAAAAGTCTTTCCTCAGTTCCTCTCTAATCCTTCTACCTATCACTTTAAATCTATGCCCCTTGGTTATTGACCACTCTGCTAAGAGAAATAGGTTCTTCCTATCCACTCTATCTAGGTCCCTCATAATTTTGTACACCTCAATTAAATCACCCCTCAACCTCCATCTTCAGCTGCTTCATCAATGACCTTCCCTCCATCATAAGGTCAGAAATGGGGATGTTCACTGATGATTGCAGTGTTCAGTTCCATTCGCAACACCTCAGATAATGAAGCAGTCCATGCCCGATAAGTGGCAAGTAACATTCGCGCTAGACAAGTGCCAGGCAATGACTGCCTCCAACAAGAGAGAGTCTAACCACCTCCCCTTGACATTCAATGGCATTATCATCGCCGAAACACCCACCATCAACATGCTGGGGGTCACCATTGACCAGAAACTTAACTGGACCAGCCATATAAATACTGTGGCTACAAAAGAAGGTCAGAGGCTGGGTATTCTGAGGCAAGTGACTCACCTCCTGACTCCCCAAAGCCTTTCCACCATCTACAAGGCACAAGTCAGGAGAATGATGGAATATTGCCCACTTTCTTGGATGAGTGCAGCTCCAACAACACTCAAGAAGCTCAACAGCATCCAGGACAAAGCAGCCCGCTTGATTGGCACTCCATCGACCATCGGCGCACAGTGGCTGCAGTGTGTACCATCCACAGGATGCACTGTAGCAACTCGCCAAGACTTCTTCGACAGCACCTCCCAAACCCATGACCTCTACCACCTAGAAGGACAAGAGCAGCAGGCACATGGGAACAACACCACCTGCACGTTCCCCTCCCAGTCACACATCATCCCGACTTGGAAATATATAGCCATTCCTTCATTGTCGCTGGGTCAAAATCCTGGAACTCCCTACCTAACAGCACTGTGGGAGAACCTTCACCACACGGACTGCAGCAGTTCAAGAAAGCGACTCACCACCACCTTTTCAATGGCAATTAGGGATGGGCAATAAATGCTGGCCTAGCCAGCGACGCCCACATCCCATGAACGAATAATAAAAAAAGAAAACAACTCCAGCCTATCCAATCTTTCCTCATAGCTAAAATTCTCCAGTCCTGGCAACATCCACGTAAATCTCCTCTGTACCCTCTCTAGTGCAATCACATTCTTCCTGTAATGTGGTGACCACAACTGTATGCAGTACTCAAGCTGTGGCCTAACCAATGTTTTATACAGTTCTAGCATAAACTCCCTGCTCTTATATTTTATGCCTTGGCTAATAAAGGAAAGTATCCCGTATGCCTTCTTAACCACCTTATCTACCTGTCCTGCTACCTTCAGGGATCTGTGGACATGCACTCCAAGGTACCTCACATCCTCTATAACTCTCAGTATCCTCCCATTTATTGTGTATTCCCTTGCCTTGTTTTCCCTCCCCAAATGCATTACCTCACACTTCTCCGGACTGAATTCCATTTGCCACTTTTCTGCCCACCTGACCAGTCCATTGATATCTTCCTGCAGTCTACAGCTTTCTTCCTCACTATCAACCACATGGCCAATTTTTGTATCATCTGCAACCTTCTTAATCATGCACCCTACATTTAAGTCCAAATCATTACTATGTACCACAAAAAGCAAGGGACCTAGTACTGAGTCCTGCTGGACCCCACTGGAAACAGCCTTCCAGTCACAAAAACACCCGTCGACCATTACCCCTTGCTTCCTTCCACTGAGCCAACTTTGGATCCAACTTGCCGCTTTCCCTTGGATCCCGTGGGCTTTTATTTTTTTGACCAGTCTGCCATGTGGGACCTTGTCAAAAACCTTGCTAAAATCCATGTACACTATATCAAACGCACTACCCTCATCGATCCTCCTTGTTACCTCCTCAAAAAATTCAATCAAGTTAGTCAGACACGACATTCCCTTAATAAATCCATGCTGACTGTCCTTAATTACGCCGTGCCTTTCTAAGTGATGGTTTATCCTGTCCCTCAGAATTGATTCCAATAATTTGCTCACCACCGAGGTTAGACTGACTGTCTTGTAATTACTCGGTCTATCCCTCTCTCCCTTTTTAAACAACAGTACGACATTAGCAGTCCTCCAATCCTCCGGCACCATGCCTGTGAGGATTGGAAAATGATGGTCAGCGCCTCCGCTATTTCCTCCCTTGCTTCTTTTAACAGCCTGGGATACATTTCATCCGGGCCTGGCGATTTATGTACTTTCAAAGATGCTAATCCTCTTAATACTTCACTATGTTTATTCCATTTAATATTTCATACTCCTCCTCCTTAACTACAATGTGTGCATCATTCCTCTCTTTCGTGAAGACAGATGCAAAGTATTCATTAAGAACCATACCAACATCATCCGCCTCCACTCACAGGTTACCTTTTTGGTCTCTGATGAGCTATGCTTTTTCCTTAGTTATCCTCTTGCTCTTAATGTATTTATAAAACATCTTTGGATTTTCCTTGATTTTACTTGCCAATACTTTTTCATGCCCTTTCTTTACTTTCCTAATTCCCTTTTTAATTTAGCCCTGCACTTTCTATACTCCACCAGTGTCTGCCTTATCTTACCCTGTATGCTCCTTGACATCCAAGGGGCAGTCTCACCCTTTTTCTTTGTGGGAACATGTTTGTTCTGAACCCCTTGAATCTCCCCCTTGAATGCCTCCCACTGCTCTGGCATGGCAGAGTGGACTGCTCAACTATTGTAGAACCCGCCCAATTTTCATCCCATTGAAATCAATGGAACGAAAATTAAGCAGGTTCTACAACAGGCAAGTGATCTGCTCCACCAGGTTACCACCCAGGCGACAAATTCGAAAATGACCCCCTTACTGTTTAGGATAATTCCTTTCAGTTTAAGCCTACATAACTCACTCCAAATGTAATCCCCTGAAAAATACGTGGCAGTATCATTCAGTGGTTTATTTTTGGATAAGTCACTGACGCTGCATTCATATTCCACAAATATTGGTGCAAAGTGATTTTGGATTCACCTCTATGCTGAAATTGATTGCAAATTGGGTGTCAAGTTCCCCGCTGACTCCAAAGGGAAGTGGTGACATTACCTTCTCCACGGAGTCTTACTTCATTTGGTTCCAGCGTCAGGTTGAGCTATTACCCTCCCCTTTCCATGTATCCTTTTATATATTTCCTTTGAAATAGTCACCCAATTTTCTTTTAAATTTGATATGGTTCCTATAGTTTTAATAATCCTTTGCGTGAAAACATTTCTTTTAACTTTTCCCTTCAGATTCAGGCTTCATTTACACTATAAAAGCAGCATCAGCACAAAGCCAAACCGTTTCAGTCATAGAGTGAATGCACCCTAAGTGCCACTGTGTAGCTTATAGATCTTTTTATCTGGGAACGGGCAGTAGAAATACACGTTCCATGTCGGTGTTTAGCAGTGATTACTTGTGCATAGAGGAAGTGAACTCAGTTGTTGGAACTGAAATTCTATACGTGAAATTACTATTATGTGAAATTAGGCTAGAGAAGCTGGGGTTGTTCTCCTTAGAGCAGAGAAGGTTAAGGGGAGATTTAATGGCGGTGTTCAAAATCATGAAGGGTTTTGATAGTGTAAATAAGAAGAGACTGTTTCCAGGGGCAGAAGGATCAGTAACCAGAGGACACAGATTTAAGGTAATTGGCAAAAGAACCAGAGGCAAGATGAGGAGAATTTTTTTACGTTGCGAGTCATTATGATCTGGAATGCACTGCCTGAAAGGGTAGTGGAAGCAGACTCAAGAATAACTTTCAAAAGGGAATTGGAAAATACTTTTAGGGAAAAAATTTGCAGGGTTATGGGGAAAGAACAGGGGAATGGGACGAGTTGAAAAGCTCTTTCAAAGAGTCGGCACAGGCACAATGGGCCAAATGGCCTTCTTCTGTGCTGTATCATTCTATAAATAACTGATATTCCCCAATATGAGTGCTTGCTACACTGAGTTTTATGCCTTTTGAAATAGCATTGGATATCAATTCAGAGGTAAATATAATAAGCTCAATATATAACCTTTAACCACTGGATAAATAATGAACATTGCGCTTATGGTAAGATTAATTTTTGAGTGGAAATATTTACTCAAGGATCAACGAGCTCCCCATGCGAAGAGAATGCTTTGTTCCCGATGGGGATGTTCCCAGTAAAGGAGCATTCCTGCTTCCTGGCTCCACGAAAATACAGAAAAATCTGAATAAATACTTAATGATGTTTTCCAATACTGGTTCCTGTGAAGGAACCTGTAAAAAATATTTGTTCTTATTTCATTTTTAAAAGCGAGCTGCTATCAACTTGATTAACTTTGCAGATAGGGTCAGTTTCTAAAGAAGCTTGTCTCACTTACATGGCATTTTCCGGTCTGAGAAGGTAATTTCTCAAAACACGTGATACAACTACTGAGGTACAATCTTATTCCAAGTATAATTGCTGTATAGTCTCATAAAACATAACATTTGCTTAACCATAACATATTTAAATAAATAATCTGGAGATGGAGGCAATCACTGGTACAATTATATTATTGCATGAATTTTAAATGTAAAATATTTTAAAATCGAGATCAACATATGCACTGTTTGGGCAGTGGATTACTAAAAATTGATCATTTGTGCAATAGCTAACATAACTCATTTCTGAATGTCCAGTATACTCGGCCATTGCCCTTATGGTTTTATTTCATTAGTACACTACTCCATCAGCATCTCAAATTATACACATTCAACGGGAGGTAAATTGGTTAACCTCCAAAAACAGGCACTGGGATCACAGTGTGCAATGAACCTGCGTCTGGTCGTTGAGATGCAGGCAACACGTAACATCCGTGCTGCCTGATGATTTCAGTGATTGCTGCGTGCAGCCAGCGCTTCCTGCGTTGTTGAGCAGATGCTCACCAGCAGGGGGCCCAGATAGCAGGAGTAGCTAGCACTATATAAAGGCGCATGTTAAAGGGGAGGTGCACTGTGGCTGCAAGGAAATGGTGGAAGTCAATGGTGAAGTGAATCTGTGCTGCCATATCGTGAAGCATGGTGATGATGGGAACTCTGGAATTTTTAATGAGCAACAACTTGGCTGCTCAAAGTTTGCAGGACTCTGATATTTTCAAAATATAAGATACGAATCTGAACGGAGATCAGAAATTGCACTCGTAAAACAGAGCTGCAGTTCCCGTCCTTATGTTTAAAAACTGTTGAATTCTTTCAAAACATTGAATAAAGGTTGCTCACAACTATGTCCTATATCCTCCAATCTGTAAGCTCGACCCCACCAATCTGCCGATCTAAGTTTGTCCTAGGCCTGTGAGAGAGCGTGCATCAAGGTTCTCTGATTATCCACTAGAGGCAGATAGAAGGAGGGGCATCCTATATCCACAGGGGAGCAAGAGGCCCTCCAGACATATGCTCCTGAGACAGTGGGAGGCAGTAGGGGATGAGGTCAATGCCAGGAACATAGCACCACGGACATGGATGCAGTTCAATGCTTTGCATGAGTGGTTAAAGTGCGTGAGTTCAACGGTCAAGTGGCGTCTCCTACCAACTGCACCACTAGCCGCATCCACTGTCTACGCACTGCAGCCCCCATCACCCACATACCAACAAACTCTTTCAATCAGTACTCAACTCTTCCAATCAGATGCTTCATCTCACCTTCACACATTATCACTGTTGCAAGCCGCACACCCATAACTCACAGGTCACACACACTGGCAGCTATTCAATCATGGCAGGACCATCACCCAAAAATCTTGCAGGACACTCACCGACACACTTCCCGCTTTCTTGCAGGAGAAGGTGGCGCATAACAGGAGGCAGCAAGTGGCAGTGGCTCCATGGAACATGAACCTGCTGTCCTCTCTCAGGATGACAGCATTCCTGTCCCACCCCTGCCACTCTGCTAGTGCCCTTACTGTTGCCTGTCAGCCAGCCAGCCCACTCCCTGTAGTGTATTGAAACTTTATTATAGGAACATAGGAAGATAGGAACAGGAGCAGGCCATTTAGCGCCTCGATCCTGTTCCGCCATTCAATGAGATCATGTTTGTGATCTGTTTCCTAACTCCATTTACTCGCCTTAGCCCCACATCCCTTAATATCTTTGGTTAACAAAAATCTATCAATCTCAGACTTAAAATTAACAATTGAGTTAGCATCAACTGCTGTTTGTGGAAGAGAGTTCCAAACTTCTACCATCCTTTGCGTGTAGAAGTGTTTCCTAACTTCGCTCCTGAAATTCCTGGCTCTAATTTTCAGGCTATGTCCCCTCGTCCTAGTAGCTAAGTAAAGGTATAAATGCATCAGCAGCCAGAGGCAATAATTCAGCACCTAACCTGTAACTCCTGCATGATGCCTTTAAATAGCACTGTTGGGGGATTCTCCATGCCGTTTAAGACCTGTTCAGCTGTGCGAGGTTAAGACACTGCGTTGGCTGGAGCATGGAGTTCCAATATAGCAGCAGACCTTGTAAATCAGCATTGCACACTGATTTCGGTCATAATCTCTCTACTCTACATGCTGCCAGTGTTCATTAGGTGTGCATGTGTAAACACCTTGACTAAGCACGTCACGCTGGAAGTGTGCGCACGCATCTCAATGCCATTTTTGGGTCTTAGGAGTCCGTGTAGCGCCTACACAACGGGCGCTACACCGTCCAATTTAGCCCTCTATTTGTTTCTCACTTGTATTTCTGTGATAACAGTTAAAAACACACTAGGATACAAGAAAATCTTATCTGTAAGACAAAAAAGTCTTTATTGGTTTAGTGTGAAACACCCTGGGACGTTTCATGTTCCACAATAATCCAATAAATTTACAGATTACACCAAACTGAGCATCATTGTTGGAATAAAAAGGTTATATAAAAACAGATGGGCAACTTGAGGCTGGTTCAAGACCCACACAAGGCCTGCACTCAGTGGTGGATTATTAAATACACCACACCACTACATTTGATGGGTGATTTAACAAAGAGACTTGTGAGCCTTTTATCTATATTAGAGTGCACTCAGTCTTTAATCCCTTGGGTAAAACATTAAGGCTGTTGAACAACAAAGTCTCTTAGCGCAAATGATTGCTGTTAACTTAGAGAAGAACAGTAGAGATGACAGTTACATCACATGACCACTGGTAATTTATCTTGATGTCTCTCCAGTCATTACCGTTTAAAGCTTATTAATTAGATTTAAGCTATAGCCTATCACCAGAAACAATTTCATGCAATATTTGTTGTGTGTGTAGGGGGGCGGGCGGGTGGTTGTGCTATTATGCAGGCTATGGATACATTATACAATATAGTAATATATCAACTTTTACAGCACATGAGAGCGAGAATGCATAACTGCCGTTAGTGTCAGTGAGTTACAGTGTTATTTTCCCCATAAATGAAGGGAAAATTGGCAGGTCGTTAAACATTGCTAGTATTCAATTCTTTGTGGAAGTATAGCAGTAGAAAAACAACATAAAAAATCAATTTTTAGTTTAATTCCATATTTTTACATTCAAAATAAAAATGAAAGTGGAATATAACACAAGCTTTAGATTGAAGTGGTTGTTGCATTAAAAGGTTTCTTCAGATGTTCTGCTATGATGTCAGCAAGGGTCCCAACTCTTTCTGTGTCAGGCCACAATTCCCTTTGTTTAGTTACCAAGGCCACAATGTTCTGGGTATAGTTGAATAAAACAAAAGAAGCAACCTGAGAGCTCATGCTTATATTTATTCATTTTCCCCAATAGTTCATGGCGAAGTCAGCCCAGGTCTCAAGGCTCCTAAAAGCTGCAGCAACAAACTCCGCACAATCTTCTTGCTGAATTATAAAAAAATAAGCTAAGTTTGAATTTAATCTTAAATTATACCTTGGTTTCTTCCTCAAGGCTGCCCAGTAGTTTGTGAATCAAACTTAGCCAGGGCACCCCGTCCAAAGATGGTCCCACCGTAGCTGCTATACCAACATTCATCGCCATGCCAGTAGGATCGACAGGAATGAAGGAGCTAAACAACCCATCAGCTCTTTCAGACAATAACAGGAGTTCTTTTGATTCCTCTATTAGCTAACTTAAGTGGGAATCTTTTCCTTCTGCCCTTAAAGCTTCTTCATAGGCAGCAATGAGCACAATAGGATGTCTCCAAATTGAGCTAACTGTATCAAGTTAGTCCTTCACATGTCATATACTTATTCTGAACTCAAGTTGCAAATAATTATATTGTAAAGCTTCCCATCTTCTCCATCATGTTAAATCCCCATCCCCCCTCCAAATAAAACAAAAGACTATTATCTATCATGGAAGAAGTGCAATGCAGTACCCCTCTATCACTTTACTGAAATTCACATTGCGACACAGTCAAAAATTCCATTTCATACATCTTATTGAAATATATTAAACTAAATTAACACTAATCCACTTCCATCTGATATGTGAAAATTTGGATGTTTTTCTGGAGATATTAAGCCAAGAGCAATTTTAAGCTATCAACTGTGAAATGCAGTGAGCTGGAATCGATCCAAATATAGTGATAGTTATATTTGAGTGATAATATCTCCATTTTCATAACAGCCCTGAAAGAAATTATTAATTGGGTCACTCATGTATGTTAAACCATATTTACCGTAATTTCTGCAAAAGGTACACCTATATTTTGCATGTTCTACTCCTTGAATATATGCTATTTCCTATATTTTTGTGCATTCCTTACCGGTTTTATTTTGTACCCCCGAATTCAAATAGTTAACGATAAACCATTCATTTCCCTGAGCAGTCAGCTCAATCTTACATAATGCCAATTTTGTTTTTTTTGGAATTCGAGCTTCAATATGCCTTAAACAGTAAACTTTCTGCATTATATCTTTTTCATGTGCCTTCAGCCAAATAAAATATTGCAAATTTAAAATTGACTTCAGTTAGCTGCATTCTTAAAAGAGTCGCTGTGTGATGATAAAAGACAATACATGATGAATACTGACCGGAGATATTTACATTTCTGTGGCCTCTGCTTGGTCCAGTTGGTTTCCTGGGGTGATGCTGCATGTATTCACAAAATAGTTATTTCAGAAATTCCCTCATTTTTTGAAATGTTAATGCACAAGAGTTTCCAGATTCCTATTGGCCAAAATCTGACTAACTAAGAGCAGGAAAACCTTTTTCATATGAAAGTCAGGTATTAAAAAAAACATTAGTGCTCACACTCTTTTCGACCTGAATGATCATCAGTTGCTACAGGTTGTTTGTCACAGCCTGCCCTGACTCAATAAAAGTTCTTCTGAAGCAGGCTCTGTGAGGTCTAGATTGCTGGGCTCAATAGATGAGAATGGACGCATGCTTTGTTATTCAGTCAACAAGATCCTGCTCTTTCTCTTCTTCCCACTACCATTCACTCCTTCTGAGCTGGACATCTTCCTCTGCCTTATTATCTGAACTCCCTGCAGTGGATATACCTGAGCTGATGCTTGCAAGTGTAATCATTTGTGAGATACTGAGCAGGCATGAACCACTCGGCTCTGACACATCTAGAGAGAGGAGAGAAACATATGTTACAACACTGTCATCATTATAACCCTAAAATAAAATCCACAGCAGAATGTGTCACATTATATTATGCTTCCCTGTATGCTTTGGTAACAGTGAGTGAGTAGGGTTAGAAGGATAGTACTAACCTTGAGCTCGGGGTAGGTCTCCAAATTTACCATCCTTTACTTCCTCTATGCCCTCTTAGCCAATCAGCTGGAGGGTAGCCTTCCTAAAGTCATTCAATAGCCACAAGTTATGGGACCTTCCTCCTGCTCAGGTTTACTCCCTCCTGTTATGTGCAGCCTTCTCCTGCAAACAGAGTTGCAAAAGTGAGCTGTTCTAATTTTCAGGGATGTCCACTGATACTCAAGCATCATCATGCAGCTCATAGTCGATATGATTACACGTGCATGTATGATGCAGCTACATTCAGATGGATGAATTCCTTTAAGGGTGTGACTGAAGGAACACTTACAGTTGTAAGTTTCTGGTTCAAAGCATACCTTGCTGCATAATCATGGAATCATACAATGGTTACAGCACAGACAGAGGCCATTCAGCCCATTGAGCCTGTACCGACTCTTTGTAAGAGGAATCCAGTTAGTCCCATTCCCCCGCTCTTTCTCAATAGAATGGCCATGCCTGTTATTCGAAGTACTGTAAGATATTATGAGAGAGAGGAGACACTGTGCTATAGATATTTTGGGATAGTTCCCAATTAGAGACATTAACCCATGCCCAGGTGTTGAAATTCTAACCCTAACCCGAATGCAGGCAGCACGTAACATTTGTGCTGCCTGCTGTTTTACATGATAGCCATGTGCTGCCAGCACTACCTGCGCGGTTGAGTGGCTGCTCACCAGCAGGGGGCCCACGTATCGTGAGTGGCTAGCACCACTTAAAGGCAGCCTGCACCTCTTAAAGGGGAGGTGCACTGTGGGTGCAGGAAGTAGTGGAAGTCAATGGTGAAGTGAATCTGTGCTGCAATATAGTGAAGCATGGTGATGATGGGAACTCTGGAATTTTTAAGGAGCAACAACTTGGCTGCTCAAAGCTTGCAGGACTCTGATATTTTCAAAATATAAGATACGGGTCTGAATGGAGATCAAGAAATCGCACTCGTAAAACAGATGCAGGTCCCGTCCTTATATTTAAAAACTGTTGAGCTCTTTCAAAACATTGAATAAAGATTCCTCACAACTACATCCCACATCCTCCAATCTGCCGATTTAAGTTTGTACCGGGCTTGCGAGACAGCGTGCACCAAGGTTCTCTGATGATGCACTAGAGGCCTTGGTGCAAGAGGTGACTAGAAGGAGGGGCATCCTATATCTGCAGGGAGTGGGGGAGGAATAAAAGGCCCTCCAGACATATGCTCAAGAGGCAGTGGGAGGCAATAAGGGACGAGGTCAATGCCAGGAACATTGCACCATGCACATGGATGCAGTGCAGGAAGAAATGCAATGGTTTGACGAGTGGTCAAGGTGAGTGAGGTCAACTGTCAAGTGGAAAATCCTACCAACTGCACCACTCGCCGCATCCACTGCTCCACACACTATACCCCCCATCACCCACCTACCAACAAACGCTTTCAATCAGTACTCAATTCTCCCAATCAGATGCTTCATCTCACCCTCACACTTTGCCACTGTTGCAAGCCGCAGACCCACAACTCACAGGTCACACACACTGGCACCTATTCAACCATGGCAGCCACATCACCCAAACATCATGCAGGACACTCACTGACACACATCCCGCTTTCTTGCAGGAGAAGGTGGTGCATAACAGGAGGCAGCAAGTGGCAGTGGCTCCATGGAACATGAACCTGCTGTTCTCTCTCAGGATGAGAGCATTCCTGTCCCACCCCTGCCACTCCGCCAGTGCCCTTGCTGTTGCCTGTCAGCTGGCCAGCCCACTCCCAGTGGAGTAGTGAAACTTTATTATCGTAATGTAGGAACATAGGAACAAAGGAACAGGAGTAGGCTATTTAGCCCCTCGAGCCTGTCCCGCCATTCAGTGAGATCATGGCTGATCTGTGACCTAACTCCATATAACTGCCGTAGCCCCATATCCCTTGATACCTTTGGATAACAAAAATCTATCAAGCTCAGAATTAAAATTATTAATTGAGCTAGCATCAACTGCCGTTCATGGAAGAGAGTTCCAAACTTCTATCATCCTTTGCGTGTAGAAATGTTTCCTAATCTCACTTCTGAAATTCCTGGCTCTAATTTTTAGGCCATGTCCCCTCGTCCTAGTATTCAAGTGCAGGCGACCTCCAAAAACAGGTACAAATGCATCAGCAGCCAGAAGCAATAATCCAGCAACAAATCTGTAACTCTTGCATGATGCCTTTAAATAGCACTGGTTGGGGCTCCTCTATGCTGTTTAAGGCCTGTTCAGCTGTGTGAGGTTAAGACCGTGCGTTGGCTGGAGCATGGAGTTCCAAGATCGCTTTGTCCCTTTAAATCAGCGTTGCACACTGATCTACTGCATAATCTCCCTACTTTACATGCTCCTGGCCTTCGTTATCAGCTCGTGAGCAAACGCCTTCACCAATATGGCGCCCTGCGCACGTCACACTGGAAGTGTGGCGCGCATCTCGGATGCCATTTTTGATGTTTAGGAGTCTGCGTAGTGCCTACCCAACGGGTGCTATGTGGCCCAATTTAGCCCCAATCATTCCTACCAGCAGCTCGCTGCCATTTTGATAATGAAGCTTATCGTGAAACTCCAGCTGTGCTCCAATCCAGTGGGTACTAAACTCCCAACACCCACCTCTCACCCAGTCTGTACTCAGACTGGATAATCAATCATTAAACTGCAAGTGTCTTCCCCAATATAAATTTCCAGTCTATCCTCATGTTCAATTCCCAAGTGTCCTTAGGGCATTGACTTCTTCCCTTATTACTGTCTTACTGTTATGGTATTAAAGATTTTTTTTGGCTTTATGTTTTGCATGTGCTGCTACATCCCATTCTAATTTTCTCTTTGTTCTCTGACCTACATATGTCATATGTTCCTATGTATACAAGTGCAAGTTTTGAATTAATGAAGGTTAACAAATCCTGAAATTTCCAAAAAAGTGATACATACATAAAGCCTTAAGAATGATAATCCGGTGTCTGCCACAATCAAAATTTGTTGATTAGTTTTGGTGACCTATTGAGAGCTTTTCTGCAGGGAAGCAAACAAGGCTTGTTGATAAATTTCAATGACTATTTTATCAAATAAAGCTTTGTTAACAAATTCTCAAATCTTGACAGCCATCACACAGTTTAAAAATGAAAACACTGTCATAGAAAAAACTCAGCAAAATTAGTCGACTCAAATCAAAGGATTTCATATTAACATGATCCACAGCCTTATTTATAGAATGATTTTGTAAAACAATAATTACAGCAATGAAATAAACCTCTTGCATTTATCTTACGATTTGCATGTTATTAAATAGTGGTCGATGATTTTATTAATATAAAATCCATTTTCAGCCAGAAGTCATAAAATGGGCTGAGAGGAAATGAAGACCATTTTGTATAAGACTTGAAAATTTTAAGGTTTAATATTACTCTCTTGATAATGTTTTATTCTCTTCATCAGTGGTGATCGTTCAACTAATAACATGTTCACGGAGCCAAGAAATTGTGTTCCATTATATGTTCTACACTTTAGTGCCCCTTCATTTATTTTCCTTTCTTCCCGTGTCAACCTGAGATTAGGAGTCCTTCAACATCTGAAGGGGTGCTACAGTAATGAACTAGTTTCAAAGAAAAGACACAGGAAGGAATTAGTAACTGGTTTAATTTCAAATTTTACATGGCTGATTTACAATGAATTCAAATGGTGACAATATTGTGATGGATGCTGCTCCTTTGCTCAGCATGTCCTTCAGGTCACATTCAGAAGCTACAGTCCATTAAACCCTGTCTTTGACTGAAAAATAATGCAAAACTTCCATTACATTTGGATAGAGATCACACAATTAAATAGTAAAGTTCGTTATGAGGCATTGTAGAGCCTGTCACTAAAAACTGACTGTGCTATCCAAATGTCAAAGGCTGGAATTATATATAGCAATGGAGGATATTTTTGTATTGGTTATGCTATGTTATGACAGACCATAACTAACGTAATACCATCTGCAAAACAAAGGGAAATGATATTGTGCATCAGAAAATCAGAAAAGGTTATTAAGATGGATATTAACTGGTCAGGTCTGACATGGTGTAAGCTTGTATTTTGTCTGAGTTTTTAGTACTCTTTCACCTGACATGCAACTGTGTAATTGTTCAATCCTTACATTCCAAAAGATACTAAAACAATCTTTCACTCATTTCAATAGATTCATTTTAATCTGCAGAATTCGACTCAGATCTCAGTTGGGTTCTCTGCTCAGCTCTTGTATTAGTACATGGATGTACAATTTATTCTGCCAACGTACTGAACACAGTCTAAACTATAGACTGACAAGTTACTGTGCTGGAAACACAGATGCTTTCATGAGCATCTCTTTCTCAAAATACTTACTGGTATAGGCTTCATCTGAAGCACTCAAAAGCAAAGAAATGACCACTTTATAAAATGTGGCTATTATAGGCTCAGATCACAGAGTGTATCCAATCCAAAAACACCCATCTGTAAGATACATATTTAAAAAAAAATATTCTATGTAAATACTGAAACTTGCAATGATTCACAGTTCTTTATAAAGGATTGTTAACAAGAAACAAGATGGATTTATAGAAAGCGAGAGATACATTCTTGTTATAGATGCTTCATTTTTCATTGGTGTCCTTATTGATTTATTGACGTGTATGTTTCTCTTCAATAATGAACAGTGGAGACCAGTTTACTTCATGAATTTTAAACAAATGCCTTTTCTTTAAACTAGGAATTCATTCTCACATTTCTTCTCTTACATTTTCCAGTGTAAACTTACATTTCAGTCTGTATTACAAAAATTATGACAATGGAATTAGGAGTGAGTACGATCATTCCATTGCCAACCAATATGATAATTCATCGCAGGGAAATTTACATAGGATAATAGATGGTTGGCAGTGAGTGAAAAGCTTCTAATTCAATCAAGTGGTTTTGAAAAAGTGAGGCTCAAGCGGTTTATGAAAATCGGCAGCAGAAGATTGAAATACTCCCTTCCAGACATTTATTATTCTCCACTGGTCGAACACCAGTGACTACAGATATAATTGTAGAAATTTCAGTTTGAAATCTCTTACCGCAGTGTAGTGGAGCGATGTAGGTACAGAATAATAAAGATGCCAGAAACTGCAGATATATGGCTCTATGTCATTTGCACTATAGTCATTCCAGTTTCTTTTTTCAAGCAGTGGACGACAACAACTTGCATTTATATAGCATCATTAATGTGGTAAAACGTCCCAAGGCGCTTCACAAGAGTAAAATTTGACACTGAGCCATATAAGGAGCTATTAGTACTGGTGGTCAAAGAGGTAGGTTTTCAGGAGTGTCTTAAAGGAGGAGAGAGAAGTAGAGAGGCTGAGAGGTTTAGGGAGGGAAGTCCAGAGCTCGGGGCCGAGGCAGCTGAAGGCATGGCCGTCAATGGAGGAGTGATTAAAATCGGGGTTGTGTAAAAGGCCAGAGTTAGAGCAGCGCAGAGATCTCGAAGGGTTGTATGGCTGGAGGAGGTCACAGAGATAGGGAAGGGCAAGGCCATTGAGGGATTTGAAAACAAGGATGAGAATTTTAAAATCGAGGCGTTGCCAGACCAGGAGCCAATGTAGGTCAGCGAGCACAGGGATGATGGGTGAATGGGACTTGGTGCAAGATAGGGCACAGGCAGCAGAGTTTTGGATGAACTTAAGTTTATGGAGGATGGAAGATGGGAGGTGGGCCAGGAGAGCATTGCAATAGTCAAGTCCAGAGGTAACAAGGCACGGATGAGGGTTTGAGCAGCTGAAAAGCTGACGCAGGGGCAGATTGGGCGATGTTACGGAGGTGGAAGTAGGCAGTCTTGGTGATGGGGCAGATATGTGGTCGGAAGCTCATCTCAGGGTCAAATAGACACCAAGTTTGCGAACGGTCTGGTTCAGCCTCAGACAGTGGCCAGGGATTAGGTTGGAGCTAGGGAACGCATAAAAACCCAATTGCTTCACTAATGTCCTTTACGGAAGGAAATCTGCTATCCTTACCCGGTCTAGTTTATATGTGATTCCAGTCCCACACCTTAACTGCCATATGAAGAGGCCTAGCAAGCCATTCAGTGGTATCAAACCACTATAATGCTGAGGTTCAAGAAGGCCCTCTAGTACCTTCTTATGGGCAACTAGGGATGGGCACTAAATGCCAGCCTTGCCAGTGATGCCCACATGCCGAGAATGAGTGAAACAAATGTATGCCAATGACACCCAGCAAATCATCTCTCCTACTCCCCTCAAACCCACGGTCACCTCTATGCAGGTAGATTGCTTGTTCGACATTAAATCATGATTGAGACAGGATTTCCTCAAAGTGAATACTGGGGAAAACAAAGCATTTGTTTCCAGTCCTGCCAAAAATGTTTGCACCCTTTTCATAAATTACATCTCCTCCAGGCTGCAAGCAACTTCATCATTCAGTTTCACCCAAAGCTGAGCTCCAAACCCCATATCCTACTCATTACTGTGCCCGCTTACCTCCACTTCTACAGCATTGCCCATCTCCACCCTTATTGTACACCTACTGCAACTGAAACTTATGCTTTTGTTACCTCTAGACACAATGCCGGGGATTTTCAATTGTTGGCTGCCTGTTTGGCTGCAGAGAAAATTCTGGTGGGGGCCTTGTATGCCTATTTGCCCACCTGAACAATTTTCCAGCAGGTCCTTTAAGTGGTCAATCAGCACTTCTGCCCAAAACAGGCGTAAGGGTTTAGGACCCCAATTGTAATTTTTATTGAGAAAAGGGTGGATGCTAGTCCAACTTTCTTCAGATGCTGGCCTAACCAGTGGTCTTTAAAGGGACAGCTGTATGTCATTCTGAAAATGTATGCTTTTCTTTCTTGCCCCTGCTGGCTCCACAAAAATCTTATGGCCCTCTGCTGACTTGTTTTCACCTCCCCCCAACCCCTTATGAAAAGGGTGCATAAATTACATCTCCCCCAGGCTGCAGGCAACCTCATCATTCTGTTTCACCCAAAGCTGAGCTCCAAAATCCATATATACTCATTGTTGTGCCCAGTTGACCCATCCTTTTTTCAGTATAAAAAGGTACCATATAAATGTAAATTGATGTTGGTGAAAGATTCAAAAGTGTTTTCTTTGGAGAATTGAAGAGCTGGAGTAGACATGACGTTCGCGTCTTCTACGCTGAGATTCATGGTGAATATAATTTGCAAACGATTTAACTTGTGAGTGCAGAACTGGAGGACATAGAAGCAAAATGCCTAAGTTTCAAGTTAAATTGGAGATTAGAATTTATCCCCACAAGGCATGTGGAACAGGCTCCCAGAAAAAAAAACAGTTGGTGCTTTGTTGATTAACTCTTTTGAAAAAGAGCTAGATATTTATCTTGTTAGGATTGGGCTTGAAGGTTATAAAGATAAGAATGGACAGTCAAGATCAAATACTCCATGGAACACAATGGTTCCTATGCTGATGGGACCATGGGATTGTTATCTATCGAAAGCAAGGTGCTAGGGATGAATAATGGGGGTTGTAAGGTTAATAAGTATTCTACAGTTTAGCTTGATTACCTTTGGGGCAGGGAGATATTTTACATATCTCTGCATCAGGAGAAGAAATACATTGGTCAGAGTCCACGATTGGTCAAATTGTTCATGGTCTGTGGAAGGAATTAGCTTGATGGGTCAGCTGGTCTTCACATCTATGTTTTCTTATATATTCTTAAAGCATTATGGAGCTTTGTCCAATGGGAATGCGCATGGGGAGTTCAGACACCGAGGTCACGGCACACTGCACACTTTTATTGTCCATTCAGTTTATGCTATGTTTTAACTCCTTTAAATAATACTAGGTTTAAACAAAATGTGACAACAAACCTGAGTTCGATCTGTCATATTTACATTCTGAACCAAATAATATTTCCAGAATGTTAAGCAGTAACCTAAAGGCATATTTTGAAACATAAATTGTAGATTTGAGTGTTTTTAAAAAAAAAAATTAGGACAATTCTGGAAATTGATGTATGAAATAATTATACCTAAAATCAATTGTAGTAACCAGGCTGCATAACAAATGTATTTGTATTTGTTCCGTGCCAGCACAATTGTCTTAAGATTTATAGTAGGCATATGTGCTATTTATGGAAAATATGATTGAATATTCCTCACAATATTTGACCTTGCATTCCATATATTAATCAACATTTTACGACTTTGTTGTGTGTCCTGGTCCATTAAGCCTTGATTTGTTAGTTAATCAAAGTGTCCCATAAAAAGTCCTTTTTCTTACAAATATGCAAATACAAAGTAAAACAAAAAGGTTTATTACATATTTCAAGACATTACCTATATCAAATTGTAATATTCATGCGATCTTAATTTTAGAAATCAGTGTCATCCCCTCCCTCTTCCTTAAAAGAATTATCTGCAGTAGCTCTTCAGCAGTATTCTACTTCCTATTTCTTTAACTGACCCGAGAGATTTCTTTCAGCACCCATGGGTTGATTCATGGCATGGTGTTCTGTCATAGCTGGCTGTTTTGAATTTAAACTTTGCACGCAATATGTGGATACTCATCATTATTAACCATTTGAAACAATTTTACTCAAGTGTGTCGATTGCATCAGTGCCAGAATAGTTTAAAACAGACTTTTTCCCCGTTAGATGTTGAGTCTCAGAAGTGAAATAAGCCAGGCAGTGTCTGCCAAGTCCCAGTGGACCCACGTCTGCAGCAAAAACCTACCCGCACTTTGTCACTCTCAGTTTTGACGGGCATAATGTTTGTAAGTGTGAATAATGGAAATATGACAGCGTGCCACAGGCTGGGGAATGGCAATGCATAGGTTTGTCACTACATTGTCATCTGGAACATCAGAGTATGACACTACTGCTGCAAATGAGGGATAGAAATTATTTTCTAATATATTAGTAATTTTTACTCAATGACTATCAAAATAAATAATACATTATGTGATTGAATTTATTAAGATTTTGAAAAGCAAAATGACACAAGCCAGTAAATGAAAATAACTGGCTGCATAACTGTAATAGAGACTCAGACTCATAGGCTTTTGTAGTACTTTCTGTATCATGAGTCCTTATTTTTATTTTAGCACACATCGACAGAGTGCACTCTATCTCAAGAAGCTCCAAACTTTATTCCAAGATGGCTCTGACTCACACTATGCTCTCCTGATGTATCTCTTTTCATCAATTATACCCTAATCTAGTGCTAGATATTCAGTTTTATATCATTATCAAAATACCACAGCAAAACATTACAAGTTTTCCTACCCAAATCTCAGTATTGCACAGTCTGTTGCCATAACAAAATAAGCAGATCAGTAATGGTGCTCTAAGCTTCAACCTGAAAAACATGACTGCTATAGCACCCTTCCTAATCGATTTGCATCGAGGGACAACATCTTCACTCATCCATTTATTAGCACTCTCCCTAATTCAACTGCAACAGTTTCTCTCGAGCACAATCCACTAGCCAGACTGCAAAGGACACTTGGATGATTGCCTGCAGGTGGAGAGAACCAAACATCTCTCCCTTCAGGGCTCCATAGTTTCTCAGGAGAGGCGTGTTAGCAGTAAAAAAGCCTTGATGTATTGTTACCTCAAGGCAGCGTTATTTTTTGTTTGCTTTTAAAATGAATTCAACATGCGTCTTATTTCCAATGTAATAATATGCAGAAGAAACCCTAGTGGACAGCAAATAATTCTTGCACTGACATTAAACACACAACCCTTCATGGTATTGAGGGCTGTTTTAATAACTACGGAGGCAGAGGTGGGGGAGTAGAACGGGTTGGAAATGTTATCCTGTTATGCCAATCGTTTCAATTTCCCCCTGTGCTGCAAAGTGTTCTACTAAGCTGATTCTCACGGAAAGAAATTTATATTTATTATACTTTAACTTATATATATTCCCCCTACTGTGGAGAAAGAAGTGCTAAAAATAGTTGCCAATTGGGACAGGCTGGAAAATTCAGCAGCAAATTAAAGTCCTTATGAAAATGTGAAAGATCCATGTATAATCTAATATATACTGGCAGCTCTGCTCTGCTAATTGCAACTGTGATTTAGAAATAGAAGCTGCTAATTATTCTGAGTTTACAAAAAAAATGAAAAGCAAATAGGTACTGCGTGTTTATAATTGTTATCACTTCCCCCCCCAAGCTTTTACAATGTACAGTATAGCACTTAAGATTCAGAAGAGTGTCAACATCAGTTTGGATGATTGGCAGTTTTTGGAATATTCCCCGTCAATATGCAGTAAGTAATTTGAAGCTGCAATAGCTTCGGGAAACTATCAAGCTGTCTTTTCTCCTCACTTGCACCATTTTATGAGATTCTAATATTCTTGGGAGAAAAGAAGCATACTTAGGCTCCAACTAGTCTGATTATGTCATCCTAAATCCATATCTCTATTAGTTGTCATCCCTGGCCTGTGAGTACAAGGAATCCTGCAGGAATTAGCAGAGGTGCTCTGGACTACATATGAAACAAAGTCCATAGGTCTTCCAGATACAATATAATACAGCAGTCTGTCACTGATGACAGATGATGCACAGGTTCAAACTGTTTGTATGAACAATATAGTTGGTTACATATACTGAAGGTTTAACCAAATGCAGAGTAGATTAATCAGTTACAACAACTTGCATTTATATAGCACCTTTATCATAGTATCATATACAGCACAGAAGGAAGCCATTCGGCCTATCATGCCTGCGCTGTCTCTTTGGTCGAGCTATCCAATTTATTGTAGTAAAACGTCCCAATGACACTGAGCCTATGTAAATTGATCTAATCATTAGTTACCCTTTACACAAAATGCTTAGCACAGACCAACGCAAGACATAAGCAGGCAGAAATGGGTTTGACTATTAACCTGTTTATTTCTTATAGGCTGGAGAGAAGTTATGTGGTGCAAGTCAAGCAGTAAGAAGGATAGCATAAATTGCACGTTAATAAAAGAATGATGATGCACTCGTGGTCAAAGGTTGCAGAATGACATAGATCTCAATATTAAATTCAAAGAACATCCATAAGATGGTCAGAGGAATAAACACAATTCTTCTGTATAATTTACTTTCTCACTGTGGCAGTGAGCGATATGGTCATACATTATTTATCAACACTTCAAATAGCTGCAGTAAGAACTTCCCAAGTTTGTTACCACAATGTTTGTTCAAATAAGATGATATATTTCTTTTTAAAAATCGGACAGATATTGTACAAGTGATTTAATGCAATCGTTTCACCATCTTGCTGGTTTAAACGCAATTGACAAATGGAAGCTTTTGCAGAATTAGTATGAGTTTTCAGCCCCAACATTGATTCGATATAAATGGGGGAAAAGTGCAAAGACTGTTTCACGCAGCCTGAGGCTGCCAGGACTTTTGTTGAGAGAACATTTGCAGTAATTTTAGTGAATTTAAATTTGCAGACATTTTAAATGCATAAAGATGTATTTACACTGTGAAAATGTCCCGATTGTAGAATTAACTAATGCACCAAAAACATATCACAGCACCAACTTCCAAACTTAGCTTCGAGTTTGCTATTAATTAATTATTTTTAAATTAATTTTACGACAGTTTGTACAGAACTATCGTTGCTTTATACTTTGACTGTGATATATGAATAACCTCATTCAGCTACATATAGATTGCATTATTGATTGAGTGAAAGGGGAATCATAGAGCAAATCTCAAAAAATTATATCAGTGAAAGATTTAATGGACAATGTTACAACTTTTACTTTTTTCCCACCACTGGTTTCAGCTTCACAGAAAAAGTGACTCAACCCTGGAGCAAGTAGGATCGTCCCAAATTGGCTGTGTTACCTCCCCCCACACCCAGTACAAAGATGTTAGAAACATAGAAACATAGAAAATAGGAGCAGGAGTAGGCCATTGGCCCTTCGAGCCTGCTCTGTCATTCAATATGATCATGGCTGATCCTTTATCTCAATACCATATTCCTGCTCTCTCCCCATACCCCTTGATGCCTTTTGTGGCTAGAAATCTATCTAGCTCCTTCTTAAATATATTCAGTGACTTGGCCTCCACAGCCTTCTGTGGTAGAGAATTTCACAGGTTCACCACCCTCTGAGTGAAGAAATTTCTCTTCATCTCAGTCCTAACTGTCCTACCCCGTATCCTGAGACTGTGACCCCTCGTTCTGGACCCCCCAGCTAGGGGAAAACATCCTCCCTGCATCCAGTCTGTCTAGCCCTGTCAGAATTTTATATGTTTCAATGAGATCCCCTCTCATTCTTCTAAACTCGAGTGAATACAGGTTACAATTAAACCATCAATGTACCCTTCTGTAAATGCCCTGTTGAGAATATGCACTAGTGCTATAGTGTGAAATCCACTGTATAACTTTTTTGTTTTGCATGATAGAAGTCTTTGAAAATGTTAAATTAAAACAAATTGGGCCGGAACTTGCTGGAGTGGGGTATCTCACGGCATGCCCCGTTAGTTAGACTTTTTCCTGCACCCTTCAGCTCAAAAATGTTTTGGACCCTAACTTGCTGGAAGTGCGAGCTGATAACAGCACGGTGAGGGCAAGGGGCCACCTGGGACCTTAGTGAACGGCGGGACCAACAGTGTATCTCCTTAATCAATGAGATTTAAGGATTGAGAAATAAACAGAGGAAGGACTGAGAAGGAGGGTGAATTAGAATCAAATCAGGTACAGAAAGAGAAATAAAGCAAGGGAAAGAAAGATTGGATTAAGAGTGAGAGAGAAAAAAAGAGACAAAGGAAAATAAGAAAAAAATTAAAAATCTGACATTTTTAAAATCTCCAACAGCAATTCACCACCTGAAGGAATGAGAACAGTTTAAATTGTTCACTTTCTAGGCCAGAGGGGTTGATTGGCAGTCATTAACAATTATCACATCATTAAAAGGGTACTTCCGCTGATAATTACTAGACTTAACTTTCTGTGGTGAGTTTAATGGACAATTAATGTACAAATCCAGCAAGTTCTTAAAAATAACAGGGAGGCTGAGGGCGAAATGCTGTTTGTGCGAAGCGATGTAAATCGACCAACAAATCCTGGAGATTCGCAACTCATGGCGCATCTCTTAATCCTCTGAACTTGCTGGCTGATTTGCATATTAATAACGACATGTGTCATTCACACGCCGTTATTTTTTCAGCAAGCTCCAGCCCAATGTTTATAGCTGGTTAAATGCTTGCCAGTTTTTCCGTTTCAATTTGTCATCTGTTTGCTTGTAATGTTTAATTTTCTGAAATAAAATGTGTTGAGTGTATGTGTGTGTGTGTGTGTGTGTGTGTGTGTGGAGGTGGTGTAGTACACCATTCACCTTTAAAGATGTAACATTGATTGCTGCTATTCAGTTGCAGATTTATTGAATTTATTTTTTCAGCTTCAACATTGATTAAGAAAATAACCTGAGGTCACAACAGATCATGTAGGATTCGGATAATTGAAGGTTCGGTTAGATTTGGATGGCAAGAAATAAATGATTGCAGTCTCACTATTCTCATATTGTGTAACCTCCTATTGTTTGCTTTCATTTATAAAAACAACACAAAGTGCTGACAACTTAAATGACTCTAGAATTTCCGTCTTATGCTACAATGAGAATTTCCAACTTTGGGTAACCATGACAAATTAACTGTTGAAAATGGTTACAGGATGTAAGCATAAAATAGAAACACAGAATCCCTATAAATTAACTTGACAATACAGTTGAATTGTGATAAACACATAACTACTTTGCCAAGATATTTTATGCTGTGATCAGGAGTTCTAGTAACTATAAATATTTCTCCAGTGCCTCTCGATGAAGGTTTGCAATGCACTTATCATTTTGAGCATGGGAAGCAATGAACATGTTAATTAGAGTGGATGTTGTACATGAATCACGCATTGTACACAATTGGAGTGAATGGCATTTCAATTAGTACACTATAATTCTATGGTTAGACCAGAATTATGTATAAATGTAATACTTCAATGCTCATTCTGAAGTCCTTTTTAAAAACTAGTGGATTTCTGTGATGTTGTTTATGGTAAGTCAGAAGATATTGTAGAAGTTTAAGAAAGATGTGATGAAAACCAATGAAATAAGTGGTTAATAATTGAGTGTTCTTTGGTTCCTGGGAAATATGGGACATTTGGGATTATTGTGTTATGGACACTTTGCATGTGAGATGGATGCATCTCATAAACTTTATATTATTATCTATATTTTGGACTAAAATACTGAATGAACTGAACACCAATTTTCTGAACAAGAATCATTGGGCATTATATAGAGGCAGATGTTATGTATAAATCAGGTGCTTTTTAAAAAATTCGTTTATGGGATGTGGGCGTCGCTGGCAAGGCCAGCATTTATTGCCCATCCCCAATTGCCCTTGAGAAGGTGGTGGTGAGCCGCCTTCTTGAACCACTGCAGTCTATACTTTTTTTAGCGAGATTTTACAACAGAGTGGCTTGCTAGGCCATTTCAGAGGGCAATTAAGAATCAACCACATTGCTGTGGGTCTGGAGTCACATGTAGGCCAGACCGGGTAAGGACGGCAGGTTTCCTTCCCTAAAGGACATTAGTGAACCAGATGGGTTTTTACGACAATCCGGTAGTTTCATGGCCACCATTACTGATACTAGTATTTTAATTCCAGATTTTATTTAATTAATTGAATTTAAATTCCCCAGCTGCCGTGGCGAGATTTGAACTCATGACTCCGGATTATTAGTCCAGGCCTCTGGATTACTAGTCCAGTAACATAACCACCATACAATTGGAGTGAATAGGATCCTAACTTCCATTTCAGGCTTTATCTTTTTATAGTAAATGCCCCTTCCCCTAATAGATGAAGTTATTGACTATAGAATGTGTTTTAGACAAGTTTTCAGAATATGGCAGAAAATCACTACACTGGACCTTCTCTAGGGTTTAATTTTCAACCAAATTTATTAAAAAGTAATAGAATAAGCAAATAATAGCAGTAATATAGCATATTTTAGTAATTATTAAGCTTAGCTAACTCTATGCAATAGAAAATAATAAATAGTTCAGAATTGATATGCAAAACTGTGCATGCTGTAATTAATTTTAATAAATATAACCGTCTTTTTTCTGATCAACCACAAATGTTACCTGGCTTAACTAATTCTCCTTGGAGGTTCCAGACAGACTCAATGATTTGAAAAATGCAGGCTGATAAATACCTTTGAAAGAGTTACTGGGACCATGATAAGTTTAAATAATTCTCTGTTGAATTAAAAAGGCCAATCAAACACATGTTTGAACAAAGCATGTGGAATGTTTGTATTTAAATTGAACAACTTGACTCTTGCCAAGCCCCCAATTCTTCAGAATAATTCTCACAAAAAATGTAACAAAATAAGCTGAAACATTCTTCAGTGATTACCAAGTTAAGTCTTAGACTGAAATGCTTCATTTTTGTTACGTTGGGTACCTGCTAATTGCACAAGTAACTTCTTTTAAACAAATATTAGAAAATGTATCTGAGAGACTTGGTACTTTTTGCTGTTTCTTACAACAGTACTATGAACTTTGAAATATAGAAACATAGGAACAGGAGTAGGCCAGTAGTTCAGCACCTCGAACCTGTTCCGCCATTCAGTTAGATCATGGCTGATCCATTTACCCGCCTTTGCTCGATATCACTTGATATCCTAACTTAACAAAAATCTATCGATCTCAGTGTTAACATTTTCAATTGACCCAGCATCCACAGCCTTTTGGAGGAGCGAGTTCCAGGTTTTCACTTCCCTTTGCGTGGAAAAGTGCTTCCTGAACTTCACGTCTAAAAGGCCTAGCTTTAATTTTAAAATCATGCCCTCTTGTTCTGGATTCCCCCACCGAGGAAATAGTTTCTCTGTATCTACCCTATTGAATCTCTATCATTTAGAACACCTTGATTAGATAACCTCTCAACCTTTTAAACATAAAGGAATACAAGCCAAGTTTATACAACCTGTCTTCATAATTTAACCCTTTAAGCCCAGAAGGTTATCAATGTTCTCACGTGTTCCCTCATTGGTCTTTGTGTGATCAATGGAACTCAGCTCTTAACATCATACAAGCTTAATGCTTGCTCACTTCCTTAATTATATATTTTTAAAATTATTAATTCCAGATCAGCTGCAGGAAATACAAACTATTTGTAAAGTAGGCACAATCTAAAGAGGTAGAGAATATAGCATGCCATCTGGATCAGCTAATTTCAAGTGAAGGATGAGCTCTTGGTATTTTACTAATGCTGTAACATTAATGAAGTATCCAGAGCCAAGCAATCACTTGTTTTTCTCAAATATAACTGCATAACTTTTTTCATGATAGTTCTACTTTTTAATTTTAAGAAATTAACTTCTGCAGACTTAGAGTAAAACAGTAAGACTTAAAGGAACTGGCAAATCCTGGACTTCATCAGTTCTACTTAAGTACTGATCAGCAGCTTAACCAACTTTGTGTTGTTCTATCCAAGAGAGTTCCAAAGTACTATGGTGTTTCATTGGGGGTGATTTTAAACCCCAAGAAGGGTGGGTTGGAAGCTGGTGGGAGTTGAAAATAGTTGTTTTTTTGGGTCGCGACCGCAAAATTTTTGGACTTGGCATTCCCAGTGGGAAACCTGTATTTTTCCGCGCCAACATTAAACCTGGAAATAAAGCCGAGTTGCGGTCGTGATCCAAAGAACAACTGTTTTCAACTCCCACCCACTCCCAACCCACCCATTCTTGGGGTTTAAAATCACCCCCATTATCTTTTTGTCTGTTTTATATTAAAAGAGACTGACTAAGTATTGACTTTTCACATCAGCTTTCTTTGAGTGGAAAATATGTTTATGGCTGTAGGTTTGGCTTCCAATGCTTCATTAACAAATTTGTGGTCTCTTCCTTTGTCCACAGGTTGCCTTTGAACAGCTGTTCTTCTAACAGGATGAGTTCCGGTAGTTCAGATGAGTTCTTCCAGTCATTGAATCATGCAGAGCAAACATTTCGTAAAATGGAGAACTACCTCCAACATAAGCAACTGTGTGATGTTCTCCTGATTGCTGGGGATCACAAGATCCCTGCACATAGGTAATATTCAAGTTACATTTCAGTGTACCATAGAACTTGTACACTCAGTGTGAGTGAAATATATTCCAGTTGGAGTCATGAACGCTGTTCAGTTGATAAAAGTCAAAATGGCTCACTTTGAACTATGTTACCAATTATCCAAACCACCTAGTGATAACAGATTAGAGTACACACACCTATCAGAAGTCTTACTACACTGTTTCATATCAACCCAGAAGCCTGTGCAAACTCAGGTGTAATAATACCCTATTAAAATGGACAAGTGAAGAATATGAAGGGTCATCCAGACTATTGACATTGTTGGCAAGTTATTATTCAATTTGCAGCACTGCCAACAAGAATATTAGAATTCAAATATTCATCTGGTGGCATATGTCATGCTATTGAATAAAATACTAATTTAGCCCCTTAACACCAGGAATTTTTATCAGCATCATTGATGTTGTAAAACAAAGAAGAAAGGGAGAGGTGAAACTATGGCAAGAGAGCATCTGGATTGTGATTTTAGTTATTCATCACGCACCACCTATTTGTGTGTCATGCTGTTGAATAAATTAGCAATTTATCTTTTAACAAATAAAGTATTGCTGAGGGAGAGGACAAAATCTTGTCCCTATTTTTAGAATTACCCTGGAGAAAAGAAAATTAATGTGACTTTATTTTTGTAATTTTTAATAAATCAACAATAAAGTCCACTAAAATTGAAACTTCACACAGACTTGGGCCACAACTGAACAACAGGAATTAAACATTAAATCACTGTCCTCATTTCTCCCCAGTCCTTGTTTTGAACACTTGGGAGTGCCAGATGGCGGTGATTAAAAGCTTTTTGGCTTATTACTTAAGACGCCAGTGCTTAAACAAAGCCTAATCAATGTTTGAATCCTATTTCTGCTGAACAGAATTGATCTTCATTAAAAAATTATAACAATGTAGAATTTCTTAATGTTTACATAATTAATACTTCCCATGGGACCACCTATCACAAGGCAAAATTTTAATTTGTGTGTTCGTGGTTTTCATTAATGAATTGGTGGAAATTATAAATCTAAATTTCAGTATATTATATTATGTTGCATAATTTACAACTTATTGTGTCTTGACCAGTAATCAAAATTATGTTTGCCTAATAGCGGAATGTAAGTCCATTAAAAATAGTCAAGGAGACTTAAATAACTTCCTAGTGTGAAGATTTGATAGCTGTAGAAAAGCATTAAATGGACATATAAAAATATATTTGATTAAAGTGCGGCTTTCAGGATAATGAAGTTGACAAAAACATTAGTGCAGTGGTATTTATTTAGAAGTTTACTGCTTACCTCTCATGTTATCTCCATTGTTTACAGGCTAGTCCTCAGCGCTGTTTCAGACTATTTTGCTGCCATGTTTACAAATGATGTACGTGAGGCCAAGCAAGAAGAAATTAAAATGGAGGGTGTAGACCCAGATGCACTTAAGGCACTCGTTCATTATGCTTACACAGGTGACTTGTAATGTAATATTTATAGAGGACATTTCATCAGTTCAGTAGCAATGTCTATATTGGAGGTCAATTTCCACTTCAGATTTCCAATAAAGGAAACAGCAGTTGCATTTCACAATACATCTGAGTCAGCTGTCTTGACTCTGAACATATTTCAAGGTAGAGGATGTGTGCATTGAATGTTTTTTTAAAAAAAAAATACTGTACTTATGTGGAAGACTTAAAACTGGGTTATGTTTCCTGTTTTGGAAAACTGTCAAATGCTCAAGTGCTGTTTCTGTGTACAAGCACACACAAATCAAGAGTGTGTTATATATTTAGTCCTTTCTTATTTTTAGCCATTTAACAGTCCTACATGGATCACACAGAGCCACATGATCCAAAGTTGTCAATAATTAAACTAAAAATGATTGTACTTTTTAAATTTTCAAGTGTATCAATCCAAAGAGTTTGCAAAAATGTTGGACTTAAATGCTAAATATTTATATTTATTCATAGATCATCAATGAAGCCTTGTGTTTTGTATATGTGACCTGTATTGAATTGATGTTGCCACTTTGTTTCTCACTCAGCTCTTGCCGTTGACTTTCAAGGGCTTAGTTTATCTATCAGATGGGAATGGTGAGTGGGATTGCATTTTGGACTGGCAAGACTGAGGTCAAATTAGTTCTGCTGATGCTGCTTGTGGAACATTTTGTTCTTTCTGGATGGTTTCTCTCTTTCACTTTTAGCCTTTCCTATTTCGTTCTCTATTATTTTTCCTCTGACTCGGTAACAGTCCCCTTTTCTCTTTCTTTTTACCTCCCTTTAATTCTCTCACTGATCCTAGTGTTCCCTGAGTTACTTCAGCAATCTCTGCCAACTGCATCCTTTTCCTTCAATGATCTGTAACCGCTGCCTTTTTCTCCATCGATTTCTCACAATGGAACCAGAACTGTGGCAACTAGAACCTACAGAAGGGACTGAGAAAGAAGGGCAGCAGATGCACAGCTGGCAGCATCAAGTGGAGAGTCACAGGATAGAGTGAATAGGAGAGCTTGGAGTGGCTAGGGTCAGCAATGGTGGAAAGAGAAGGATATGCATATTTTTAGTCTGTTGGGCATTCCCATGTATTCTTCATGTTGGTTCTGAGATGGACTGGGCCCAAGAATACAGGGGTATGTGCTGCAAAAGTGCTGTCGGCTTGTGGCTGGGGAAAAGCTGAAGGAAGTGTCAAAGTGGCTGCATTTCTAAATAAAAAAGCATTTTACTGCAATGTAACTGGGCAAATTTTTTTTTGCTGCAATGTCATTTGAAAGATTTCCTGTTGCTACCTGATTGGTGAATAACAAAAGCAGAAAATAACCAATTAGAAGGAAAAATATAGATTTAAAATTTTGGAATTCCCTCCCTAAACCTCTCCGCCTTTCTACGTCTCTCTTCCTTTAAGACACTTCTTAAAACCTACTACTTCGACCAAGCTTTTGGTCACCTGTCCTGGTATTTCCTTATGTCACTCGGCATCAAATTATGTTTGATTACACTCCTGTGAAGCACCTTGAGATGTTTTACTATGTTAAAGGCTCTATATAAATGCAAATTGTTGTTATTGTTAATCAGATTGCAACAAAAAATCTATCTAATCACTTTGCAGCAAAATAAATTTTGTCAATGATGCCGCTACCTTGTCACTCTGCACCAATCATTATATTGAGTCAAAACCAAGTGTACAGTGGAGAGGGAGTTGACAATCTAAGGTGAAAAGAATCCAAGGTGTCCAAATTGGAGGGCCTCTCAGTATAAAGTTATAGTGCTTCATATAATATTGATTTTCTTCAACTAGGTGTCATTACCATGTTTAGTAAATGCTACATCATATTATAATTGTAACACAAGTTAAAGCATTGAGGAGCATGGCATTTTTACTGCACCAACTTCTTTTTCTCCGTGATGTGGAGATGCCGGTGATAGACTGGGGTTGACAATTGTAAACAATTTTACAACACCAAGTTATAGTCCAACAAATTTATTTTAAATTCCACAAGCTTTCGGAGGCTTCCTCCTTCGTCAGGTGAACGGTGTGGAAATGAAATTTTCGAATCCTTCGCATTTTAAAATCACAGAACAAAGCCTGGTGATTACTGCCCGTTGCCAAGGCAATCACAGTGAGCAGACAGAAAGGTGTCACCTAAAAAGGTGACACCTTTTTCTCCAATAGTATTGAATCCTGAAATTAAACTTGCGAATCTAAATCGACTCTTTGTGTCATAATCCTAAACGGAACAGTGACCCAAACATTGATTCAGTTTTTGAAATGCAAATTGAAAGCATCTGAGGTCCCATCAATTACATCAAGTTGTTCTGACACACAAGTTTAAAATATCTTTTACTCCGATGTAAGAAATAATTTTGCTAATGACCAGTTCTGGTGTTTGTCCCACAGGTCTCTTGGAGCTGAAAGAGGAAACTATAGAGAGCTTATTGGCTGCAGCTTGTCTTCTACAGCTCTCTCAAGTGGTGGAGGTGTGCTGCAACTTCCTCATGAAACAACTCCATCCATCAAACTGCTTGGGAATAAGGTCCTTCGCTGATGCTCAAGGCTGCATGAATCTGCTTAAGGTGGCCCACAGCTATACCACAGTAAGGACTTTACAGATTAATAAGTAGTGTCAACACCAGCTCTCGTAGCTGTTTCTAGATGCAATTCCAAATAGGAATTTCCCAAATGAAAAGAAAAGCAAGATTCCAAACCTTGAGTCCAAAGTAGGAAATGATTGCAAATCACCCCCTTGCCTGGCCATCTGATGACTCAAATGAGAACATTTGAACAATAGAAGTGGTCAAGTATTGACAAGATTTCACTGCATTTAGCTTGTACAGTTACATAGGGGATAATTTTGACTTTGGATGATAGTGTAAAATGCGTGATTATTGGCTCAGCCAGCTATTATACACCTCTCTTGATTTTAATTTCCATTGGAGTCAATAGGAACAAAAATTGGGAGAGATGTTTAATGGGTGGCCGAACTGATATTGCGCGTTTTACACTATCGTCCAAAGTCAAAATTACCCCATAGTGTCCTAAACTCTGACACCCATTAAGTTATTAAAAGGATCAACTATCATATTAACAAATTATTAATACAGCTTTCCACATCATTTCATTAATGCTTGTTTCATGGCCGAATATTATGTCCATTAATCAAGTACTGTATTTATTAAATGATGCAATCACCAAGTATTTAACTACAAAATCGCTGTAAACATAGTCATTCATTAAGCGACTCCCGAGAATTATTACATACAAATATTTTTGTACAATGAATATTATAGCTGAAATCTTGAAAACTATTTTTAAGACATTGGTTTTGTTTTGCTTTTTTTCTACATTTCCCACTGCATTGTAAGGGTCTGTGTGAAATAAGTGTTAGGCATCCTAACTCCATCTCCCAAGGTACTTGATATTAAATAGGCACTAGTCTGTAAATTTCATTCAGACAGCTGTAAGGATGCTTAATGCAGGAAGGGGAATGCCACTGATTGTCTTTGAGTTGCATTGAGGAACATAACTAAAAGGAGTTTAACTTGCACTGAAACTCATGCAGTGTCTGGCTGAGAAGTGCTCCCAATGTGGTACAGTATGTGGAAAAATATTAAATTCTATCCTTCACCTTAATACGTGCAAAAATGCATCAAGATCTGGTTGTTTTTCAAGAAGTGAGTGTGTAACATGTTTTATTTGCTCTTGTATTGATAGTGCTATTTTGAAAACATCTAATAACTGTCCAATTACTGTCCAACTGGGGTACTAAAACTACATCTAGGTTAACAATATTTCTGTGAGCTATCTGTTTGTAGTGGTGTCAGTAAATTGATGATGAGTTCTCAGTTCTGTAAGTCTTTGTAGGCATGGATGTTATTTTTTAAATTCTAGAGCCCAGTCCAGAGATTTGAGCACATCTACGCTAATACTTCAGTGCAGTACTGAGGGAATGCTGCACTGTTGGAGGTGCCATCTTTCAGAAGAGCTATTAAACAAAGGCCTCGTCTGCCCTCTCAGGTGGATCTAAAACTGACACTACTGGCACTATTTCGAGCAAGGAAGTTCTACAACTACCACTACAACCACAACTTGCATTCACATCATGCCTTTGACATAGTAAAATGTCCCAAGGCGCTCCCCACTCCCACCTTCTTCCCGGTGTCCTGACCAATATTTATCCCTCAACCAACATTTATAAAACAGATTATCTGGTCATTATCACGTTGCAGTTTGTGGGACCTTGCTGTACGCAAATTGGCTGCCCCGTTTCCTACATTACAACAGTGACTACACTTCAGAAGTACTTAATTGGCTGTAAAGCACTTTGGGACGTCCTGAGGTTGTGAAAGGTGCTATATAAATGCAAGTCTTTCTTTTTTTAATATAATATTGTTGAAGTTTAACAATATGGAAAGAGAGAGGGATGATAAAATTGTTTAATTCGGTTATCTTAGGACATCAGATGGCCAAAAAAAAAGAAAACAGGTTAAAACATAGTAACTGCAAAAGAAGAATTTAACATGAAGGAATTTCTGTGCAATTGTAAAAGTAAAATGGAAAGAAGAAGTAGAACATGTAACTGTTGTGTGATCAGCAGCACTATGTGAAAATTGGACCCTGAATGCTGAAATAAGATTTTCTGTGCTGTGTAATTTATGATGGTACTGACGTATACTGAAAATTAGTTGACTTAACTTGAGTTAGCGCAAGTGATAAGGCTCATTTATAAAGAGAAAAATAACATACTGTGGGCGCATTATTTGGGAGTCATAAGGAAAGTTGTTGGGGTTGTTACTGTCTACAAAAGGTAATGACAATAGACCAAGAAGCAGGGAAACAAGAATATGGCTAAATAATGTGATATAATGGGCAGTTGTAACATAAGGGTTCATCCAAAGTACAGAAATCAAGGAGTGCACTTGTCAGTGACCTCAAGAGCTAAGACGGCACATAGTAAGTTTAACTGTATAAACACACATTATCATATCAGCTCTCACATTAACCTGCAGTAACCATGTCATGCGCACCTTTAAAACTCTTTCAGTGAAAGTAATATTGCACAAATTTGAGCTGTCCACTCACATCACAAATCTACAAAAGACTAAAGAATTTACCAATGCCTGACAGCTTTCAGTAAGTAATCTTAATAACAGGCAAAAAGGGCGATTTCAAGACTTTATTCTAATTTGCGGGTTCAGATGACGTTTACAAATCACTCTAGTTTCATTCTTGCTGTTTTAGATAACCTGCTAAACTTCACAATTAGATTATAATCTTACAAACATTCTCCACCATTCATAGTCATTGAAGATATGACGAGAACAATTAAACTCCCAATTTTTTCCCTCCAAGTAGTCCTGAATCATGAAACAAAACAATAAATTCAGGAACAAAGGGATGAAACAAGCTTTCTACATTGTGATTGATATATTGAATAGTTTTCTCTTATTGACTATTGTATCTCATCCAAGTGGTCATTATTTATGTGAGCCTACACAATGAGTGAGGGCAAGATTTTTGATGTTTTTTTTCTCAAACCTGGCCTTGCATCACTTTGCAGCTTCTACCTCACTGCTCCCCATAGCTCTCTTCAAGTTCATTTCCTCCAGGGGATCCACTTCTTCAACCATCTCCCTTAACTCTCCTCATGCTACTGCTCAGTGTCTGTTTTTGCCTATGCAAAACACCTTGGGGCATTTTCATACCTTACACATGATATATATCTGCAATTTGTCACTGTTTTAAGTTGTTGCAGAGCAGAGATATTACAGTCAATCCTATCCTACCCAATATACTCAGTTTCACACTTCCAGCAGGGGTTACTGGAAAGCCAGCAGTAAAAACCCTGCCAATTTTCCCCTCCCTAAGAGGTACTGAGTACAATTATAGTGCCCCCCCCTCCGCCCCCCCCCGACTGAGATGAGTTAACTCAGCTCAGAATGGAGACCAAATCTAGAACTTTCTGCTCTTTTTGGCTAAACTATTCACTGAATAAACTCATGAAATTATCAGGGCAGAACTTATGACAAAGTGTGCACACATATACATAAAAACACACACGCACACATGGACACACACACATTCACTCTGTTGTTTATATTACACTCCTGCCCTAAATTAGATTTGATGTGGAGATGCCGGTGATGGACTGGGGTCAGGCAGTATCAAACGAGGATCACATGCATGCACTGGTTGGTGGTGATAATGTAAGAAATGGCTGGTCAATGCTAACATTTCATTCTGCCGAATTATCCTGATTCAAATGAATTTGTTTCAGAAACTCTGTAAACAAAGTTTTGACTGCAGAGTCCTGTTTATACTTTCCAGGTTCATTTGAAGTCATGATCTGGCCTAAATGTGATGTCGTTGTTAAGTGGAAACAAATCACAGCAGAGCAAAACTGGCAGAAGAGTCATATTCTAAGATTGCTTCAGTGCAATCAGCAACATGTCTGCATTTTATATCAGAGGTCAGCATTTGCAGTCTGGAGAACAGTACAACACAAAATAAGACAAACCAGAGACACAAAGAGAGTCATAACTGTAAATTATTAAGATTTTGGGTGTAAATACTTCAGCAAACAATATTGTCTGCACAAAAAAGACAGAGACAGCAAATTATTTTTCAAGTTGCAGAAAATAAAGACAGCATTTTGTGTCTAAAATTTCCCAATTTGGAACAATTTTCTATTTTGTCAATTTTAACTTGAAACTGTGGCCAGGTGGTATTAAATTGAATGAGATTATTTGCCCCACAAAAGCACTGACCTTGAATTTACCATTTATATCCCATTTACATGAAAGGCTGCTTGTCACATTCACAACACTGGTGGTGGCACTGAAGCAACAACTTAAGTGCAAAAGTCACGTTTGTAAGCCAGCAATGTAAAACTGTATATATAATGGCATGCAGAAAGCTTAACCCACCCATGGCTAGAACAGAGTGACAATCATTGGCATCCAGTGTGATCAATAGTAACAAGCATTTATATTTTCTAATAGGAGCACTTTACCTCCAGGCAGGGCTTGGAAACCTATCATATGAGGTAGCGCTTATAGACCTTATAATCTAAATGGGTTGCCGGTATATCACATGCTACTTTAAACCAAGGGTCTATGCACCTGTTACAGTGGTTCAGCTAGATGTGAAAGATCCCATGGCAGTACTCAAAGAAGAGCAGTGAGTTCTCCCAATGTCCTGGACAATATATTGCTTCCTCAACCAACACCATGAGAAAAAAAGATTGATTGGTCATTCATCTCACCGCTAATTGTGGGATCTTGCTGTGTGTAAATTGTTTGCCGAGCTACCCACATAACAGCAATGACCACACTTCAAAAAGGTAATTCATTGGATGTGAAGCACTTTGGGACATCCTGAGAAGGTACTACATGGATGGAAGTTCTTTCTTTATCAAATCTGCAAGAGATTCACGTCAATAATTCACACCAGCCTGCTACTAAACCCTTCTTCGTTTCTACACCACACGAAGGTGAAGAAGTACAAGTCATTGTGCAGCAGTACAGCTATAAAACCAGGCATGAGATCACAGAGCAAATAACTCTGCACAGGTTACACTACATTGCAATATAAATCAGTTGTAAGTATGTTCCAAATGGGAATTTCCAGATGTAGTGCAGGCAGACTTTAAGGATTTAATCTGCGATTCCCATTCAATGCTGAATCCGTTCGAGCTTGTGATTTCCCTCTTCCTGCACCCTCCTCCCCTTAGATGGGATAACCAGGTACAACTGTTTATTCAAAATTGATATTTTTAAATCTTTGGAACGTCAGAAAATTAAAATTGGAACACTACCCATGGAACTTATGAAAATAATTTCAGCTGCATTTCAGTTTGTGACTTTCGATATGACAAAACCATATTTTAACTGTAGTTTAAATGCTATTCTGCATAGTTTTCTTAGAATTTTCATTGAAACATGTGGCTTAAAAATGAATTTACTCTGCAAAACCTAAGGACATCCTGTTTAATCCCTTCAGTCGTGGACACAACAGGACAGATCTTATTAACAATTTCCTGCTTCAATATCTTTCTCTCACACACAAAGCCCATCCTGATAAACAGTTTTGCCTATTTTTGTAAACTGGAATGGACTTAGCTTCCTGTTCCTATTTTCCAGACAAAAACACAGTGAGAAGTTGCGATAGGATATGGATAATGGCTCACATCCCCTGTTACTTTTGGAATCAGCACTTTAAATTCTGCTTGTTTTGCAATTACTTTTCATTTTCTAACAAACCATGAAAAGAGATGAAAGACATCAGTATAGCACAAAAATAACTTGACTGCAGTCTAGTAATTCTGCCACATTTGCAGAATGTTGAGCTTGCTAACTAAACAAGGGTGCTATGCTGCCAGGAGTAAACTTATCCATAACCAGAGAGTAATTGTCTGAAATAATACTGCGAATAAACATTTTGTTAAAAGTTGCCACTTTTGCCTGGATAAAAATAGGCGCACAAGTGTGACTTCAAATGACCTGCCCCACATTCTATAAACAAGGGGTCAGGGCACTGCCTTTTATACAGACCCTTTATGCCTTGTAGACATCACATAGAACATAAGAACATAAGAAATAAGAGCAGGAGTAGGCCAATCGGCCCCTCGAGCCTGCTCCGCCATTCAATAAGATCATGGCTGATCTGATCTTAACCTCAAATTTAAATTCATGTCCAATTTTCTGCCAGCTCCCCGTAACCCCTAATTCCCTTTACTTCCAGGAAACTGTCTATTTCTGTTTTAAATTTATTTAATGATGTAGCTTCCACAGCTTCCTGGGGCAGCAAATTCCACAGACCTACTACCCTCTGAGTGAAGAAGTTTCTCCTCATCTCAGTTTTGAAAGAGCAGCCCCTTATTCTAAGATTATGCCCCCTAGTTCTAGTTTCACCCATCCTTGGGAACATCCTTACCGCATCCACCTGATCAAGCCCCTTCACAACCTTATATGTTTCAATAAGATCGCCTCTCAGTAGAGTCCCAATCTACTCAACCTCTCCTCATATGTCCGCCCCCTCATCCCCGGGATTAACCGAGTGAACCTTCTTTGTACTGCCTCGAGAGCAAGTATGTCTTTTCTTAAGTATGGACACCAAAACTGTATGCAGTATTCCAGGTGCGGTCTCACCAATACCTTATATAACTGCAGCAATACCTCCCTGTTTTATATTCTATCCCCCTAGCAATAAAAGCCAACATTCCGTTGGCCTTCTTGATCACCTGCTGCACCTGCATACTAACTTTTTGATTTTCTTGCACTAGGACCCCCAGATCCCTTTGTACTGCAGTACTTTCCAGTTTCTCGCCATTAAGATAATAACTTGCTCTCTGATTTTTCCTGCCAAAGTGCATAACCTCACATTTTCCAATATTGTATTGCATCTGCCAAATCTCTGCCCACTCACCCAGCCTGTCTATATCCCCTTGTAGGTTTTTTATGTCCTCCTCACTCTCTACTTTCCCTCCCATCTTTGTATCATCTGCAAACTTTGATATGTTACACTCAGTCCCCTCCTCCAAATCGTTAATATAGATTGAAAAGAGTTGGGGACCCAACACCGACCCCTGCGGAACACCACTGGCTACTGGTTGCCAGTCCGAGAATGAACCATTTATCCCAACTCTCTGCTTCCTGTTAGATAACCAATCCTCCACCCATGCCAGAATATTACCCCCAATCCAGTGATTCCTTATCTTGAGCAATAATCTTTTATGTGGCACCTTGTCGAATGCCTTCTGGAAGTCTAAATACACTACGTCCACTGGTTCCCCTTTATCCACCCTGTACGTTATGTCCTCAAAGAACTCAAGGAAATTTGTCAGACATGACTTCCCCTTCATAAAGCCATGCTGACTTTGTCCTATTAAATTATGTTTATCCAAATGTTCCGCTACTGTCTCCTTAATAATAGACTCCAAAATTTTACCCACCACAGATGTTAGGCTAACTGGTCTATAATTTCCAGCCTTCTGCCTACTACCCTTTTTAAATAAGGGTGTTACATTAGCAGTTTTCCAATCTGCCGGGACCTTTGCTGAGTCCAGAGAATTTTGGAAAATTATTACCAAAGCATCCACAATCCCTACTGCCACTTCCCTCAAGACCCTAGGATGTAAGCCATCAGGTCCAGGGGATTTATCCACCTTGAGTCCCATTCATTTACTGAGTACCAATTCCTTAGTGATTTTAATCGTATTTAGCTCCTCCCCCCCTAGAGCCCCCTGTTTGTCCAGTGTTGGGATATTCTTAGTGTCCTCTACCGTAAAGACTGACACAAAATATTTGTTCAGCATTTTTGCCATCTCCATGTTTCCCACCATTAATTTCCCGGTCTCATCCTCTAAGGGACCTACATTTGCCTTAGCCACCCTTTTTCTTTTTATATAACTACAGAAACTCTTGCTATCTGTTTTTATATTTTTTGCTAATTTATTTTCATAATCTATCTTCCCTTTCTTAATCAATCCTTTAGTTACTTTTTGCTGTCTTTTGAAGACTTCCCAATCTTCTATCCTCCCACTAAGTTTGGCTACCTTATATGTCCTTGTTTTTAGTCGGATACTATCCTTAATTTCTTTACTTAGCCACGGATGGCTGTCATTTCTTTTACACCCTTTTTTCCTCATGGAATATATATTTTTTAAAAGTTGTAAAATAACTCCTTAAATGAACACCACTGCTCATGTACCGTCTTACCCTTTAATCTATTTTCCCAGTCCACTTTAATCAATTCCGCTCTCATACCATCATAGTCTCCTTTATTCAAGCTCAGTATGCTTGTTTGAGAACCAACCTTCTCACCCTCTAATTGGATATGGAATGTAACCATGTTATGGTCACTCATTCCAAGGGGATCCTTAACTAGGATGTTATTAATTAGTCCTGGCTTATTACACAGGACCAGGTCCAAGGTTGCCTGACCCCTTGTAGGATCAGTTACATACTGCTCAAGAAATCCATCCCTAATACACTCAATAAACTCTTCCTCAAGGCTGCCCTGATTTCAGACACAATTACAATGTATGCTGAGAAACAGGTCAAAAATTGGTGCATGTGGACACTGAGAATGGACCTTGCAATGATTCTGAGGAGATTGGCTGTGAGAAGCTGGAGTTGTATGTCTTCCTACTCCTGGGGAAAGGGGCAGTTGGATATACAAGGCAAAGTCCAGAATATTCTGTGGAGAGAGAGGGAGAGGGAGAGATGGAAGATAAAGTGCTGTTGTAGTTGCTGGCTGTATCTTTATTAGCAATTATTATTAAATATACTCTGGTCTATAGCAGACTTCAGCAGGACAAAGACAGACTGGTGAAATGGGCAGACACATGGCAGATGAAATTTATTGCAGAGAAGTGTGAAGTGATGCATTTTGGTAGGAAGAATGAGGGGCGGCAATATAAACTAAATGGTACAATTTTAAAGGAGATACAGGAGCAGAGAGACCTGGGGATGCACACACACAAATCGTTGCAGGTGGCAGGACAAGTTCAGAAGGCTGTTCAAAAAGCATGTGGGATCCTGGGCTTTATTAATAGAGGCATAGAGTACAAAAGCAAGGAAGTTATGCTAAACCTTTATAAAACACTCGTTAGGTCTGAGCTGGAGTGCTGTGTTCACTTCTGTGCACCACACTTTAGGAAGGATGTCAAGGCCTTACAGAGGGTGCTGAAGAGATTTACTAGAATGGTACCAGGGATGAGGGACATCAGTTATGTGGAGAGACTGAAGAAGCTGGGGTTGTTCTTCTTAGAACAGAGAAGGTTAAGGGGAGATTTGCCAGAGGTGTTCAAAATCACGAACAGTTTTGATGGAGTAATTCCAGTGGCAGAAGGGTCGGTAACCAGAGGACACAGATTTAAGATGATCAGTAAAAGAGCCAGAGACGACATGAGGAAATTTTTTTTCGCAGCGAGTTGTAAATGGAATGCACTGCCTGAAAGGGTGGTGGAAGCAGATACAATAGTAACTTTCAAAAGGGAATTAGCTAAATACTTGAAGGGAAAAAAATTACAGGGCTATGGGGAAAAAGCAGGGGAATGGGACTAATTGGATAGCTCTTTCAAAGAGCCGGCACAGGCACGATGGGCCAAATGGCCTCCTCCTGTGCTGTACATACTATGGTACTATGATAAACATAACTGCATTCGGAGGTCTGTCTGGAAGAAGTTGTGGACCCTGCTATCCAATGCTATTGTGGGTCTTCACAACCCTAACAATGAACATTCCTCGTGACATATTTCAAATTCCTATAGGGAGTATGCTCTGAATAACTAATACAGTTCTATGGAAAATAGATTGATGCTGACTTTGGAATTCTCATTCAAGGGTTTATCAAGATCAGTGCAGATTGTAATCTGAATGTATGTCACAGTTGGTTTATAAAAGCCAAATCTTACTGTAAAAATGTCTTCACAATATGGGTCTGGAATTCAAATCTGCAGAATAACAGTGACCCTAATTACCAAATAATAAGTAAAATGGGAATTAAAATGCTGTCTGAATTCATTCTCGGCCAGACATTAGGTGTACATTTCCTGACTGTAATTTAGAAACTTGTCTAAAGAAACCACATAAAATGTTGCTGACAAGGACTAGCCTCTATTATTTATCAGAAGGAAAAGTCACAGCTGAGTACTGCTCAATAGTTACGGCATAAAATATTTCCATTTTTAACCTTGCCATTGATTTTTGCTCTGCTTGTGTATTACTTGCTTGTTTTTGTGACTTGAAATCATTTTGATTTACCCACTGCCCCAGGGGGTGGTGGAGGCAGACTCAATCCTGCCTTTCAAAAGGGAATCGGATAAGTACTTGAAGGGGAAAAATTTGCAGGGCTACGGAGATAGGGCAGGGGAATGGGACTAGCTGGATTGCTCTTGCAGAGAGCTGGCACGGACTCAACGGGCCGAATGGGCTCCTTCCATGCTGTAACCATTCTATGATTCTAGGATTAGAACAATTCATTCCTTTAATTATTTCAGAGTTTTTGTTGTGCCACCAAAGTCTAGATTTTCTGTCCATTCATAGTTAACGATTTAAAATATCATTTACTAATACAGTCAGTCTCATTTACCATGTACCCATATCAATGAATCCCTGAGTACAACACACAAGCTTGCAGTTATACTGTCACTTTTGCATCACTGCGAAGCAGTTTCCTTTGTCTATTTATTGAGTTCAATATTAACATCCAGTAAGCTGGATTGAATGCTGGAGAGAAATGTTAATGTAGATCTGTTTCTCCGATTCTAAATCTCCCTCTCTGCATTTGACCTGTTGACCTATATCCTTTCCCGACAACAACACCAGCTTGCATTTATATAGCGCCTTTAACATCGTAAAATGTCCCAAGGCACTTCACAGGACTGTTATCAAACAAAATTAGACACTGAGCCACATAAGGAGCTATTAGAACAGGCGGCCAAAAGCTTGGTAAAAGAGGTAGGTTTTAGGGAGCGTCTTAAAGGAGGAGAGAGAGGTGGAAAGGTTTAGAGAGGCAATTCCAGAGCTTAGGGCCGAGACAGCTGAAGGCACGGCTGCCAATGGTGGAGTGATTAAAGTTGGGGATGTACAAGAGGCAAGAATTGGAGGAGCGCAGAGGTCTCAGAGTGTTGTAGGGCTGGAGGAGGTTACAGAGATAGGGAGGGGTGAGGTCATGGAGGGATTTGAAAACAAGGATGAGAATTTTAAAATCGAGGCATTCCCAGACCGGGAGCCAGTGTAGGTCAACGAGCACAGGGGTGGTGGGTGAATGGGACTTGGTGCGAGTTAGGATACAGGCAGCAGAGTTTTGGATGAGCTCAAGCTGATGGAGGGTGGAAGAAGAGAGGCAGGCCAGGATATCATTGGAATAATCAAGTCTTGAAGTAACAAAGGCATGGATGAGGGTTTCAGCAGCAGATGAGCTGAGGCAGGGGCGGAGACGGGCGACATTACGGAGGTAGAAGTAGGTGGTCTTGGTGAAGGAGCAGATATATGGTCGGAAGCTCATCTCAGGGTCACATAGGACACCATGGTGGCAAATGGTCTGGTTCAGCCTCAGACAGAGGCCAGGGCCTGTGCATCTGCTCCCCTTCCTTTGTTACTGGACTGCCTCTGATTTTAAATCAACCTTTCCCTATTTTATTCTTTTACTCAAACTGCTTTGCGCTGTATTTTCTCCCTTACTTCTGTTCTGTTTCTGTCGCATTTGATAGTGTAATCAATGAGGCTGTGGTGAACATGAAACATAAAGAAATGGATAGCAGATAAATAACAATGAACTGAAATAATAACTTTTTATTAATTGATTTTTGTTATAAATGGTATTGACTGCACCAAATATAGAAGACAAAGGTCAAAATACACATATCCTCATCGAACCCTTCATCATTTTAAAAACCTCCATCAAATCTCCTCTTAGCCTCATCTGCTCCAGTAAAGTAATCCCACGTCTCTCCTTATAACAATAGTTTGCCACTGTTAGCTAAGATAGAAGCCCATGGAATCGAGGGAAAAGTACGGACTTGGTTAGGAAGTTGGCTGAGCGAAAGGCAACAGAGAGTAGGGTAGGTACTCACATTGGCAGGATGTGACTAGTGGTGTCCCACAGGGATCTGACTTGGGGCCTCAATTATTCACAATATTTATTAACGACTTAGATGAAGGCATAGAAAGTCTCATATCTAAGTTTTCCGATGACACAAAGTTTGGTGGCATTGTAAGCAGTGTAGATGAAAACATAAAATTACAAAGCGATATTTATAGATTAGGTGAATGGGCAAAACTGTGGCAAATGGAATTCAATGTAGACAAATGTGAGGTCATCCACTTTGGATCAAAAAAGGATAGAACAGGGTACTTTCTAAATGGTAAAAAGTTAAAAACAGTGGATGTCCAAAGGGACTTAGGGGTTCAGGTACATCGATCATTGAAGTGTCATGAACAGGTGCAGAAAATAATCAATAAGGCAAATGGAATGCTGGCCTTTATATTTAGAGGACTGGAGTACAAGGGGGCAGAAGTTATGCTGCAGCTATACAAAACCCTGGTTAGACCGCACCTGGAGTACTGTGAGCAGTTCTGGGCACCGCACCTTCGGAAGGACATACTGGCCTTGGAGGGAGTGCAGCGTTGGTTTACTAGAATGATACCCGGACTTCAAGGGTTAAGTTACGAGGAGAGATTACACAAATTGGGGTTGTATTCTCTAGAGTTTCGAAGGTTAAGGGGTGATCTGATCGAAGTTTATAAGATATTAAGGGGAACAGATAGGGTGGATAGAGATAAACTATTTCCGCTGGTTGGGAATTTTAGGAGTAGGGGGCACAGTCTAAAAATTAGAGCCAGACCTTTCAGGAGTGAGATTAGAAAACATTTCTACACACAAAGGGTGGTAGAAGTTTGGAACTCTCTTCCGCAAATGGCAATTGATACTAGCTCAATTGCTAAATTTAAATCTGGGATAGATAGCTTTTTGGCAACCAAAGGTATTAAGGGATATGGGCCAAAGGCAGGTATATGGAGTTAGATCACAGATCAGCCATGATCTTATCAAATGGCGGAGCAGGCACGAGGGGCTGAATGGCCTACTCCTGTTCCTATGTTCCTATGTCCTATGTTCCATCCCTGGCTTCATCCGGGTGAATCTATAGTGTGTGCTCGCTAGGTCCTTTCTATAATAGGGTGCCAAGATTCTACACAGTATTCTAACTGTGGCCTAACCAATGTTTGGTAGAAATATATCATTACTTCTTAATCCTCGGACTCTATGCCCCGACTAATAAAGCACAAAATGTTATTGGCCTTTTTGATAGCATCATCCAGTGAAGGGCAACTGCACATGAAAATATTTCAGTGTTTAGTTCTCACAGACATGCAGCAGAGTTTTTGGTTAATCTCTGGTCATTATCAAGACTCAAGACCTACCATTTGAACTCTTACATATAAATGTTAATAATCCAGTGCAGTAAATTGAAAGAACTGTTCCATATGTTTTTCTCTGTATATATCCTCGTTTATCCAATGGCAAATTGACATGGCTGTTCAATCAAATTTGTCAAAAATCAAAAACAGATGCTTCTCAAGGATAAGTAAAATAATATTGGTGTTTTTGATTTCTGGATTAATACGTCACCTTCATCACATCAAAATGTTTCAATGCGCCTCACATTGCAGTAACTGTACTGTAGGCAAATTAGGCAGGCATTCTCTGTCAGCAACATTCTATAAACAGCGATGAGATGAATGACTAAGATTAACTAGTCAGTTATACTGCAAACCATTCCTTGTGTGAACCCCTGTTAGAAAATTCTTGCTGCGCACACAAGTTGACAAATGTAGGTCCTAACTGTAATTCTGTAATTTCTGTAAACTGAAATATGTCTATTTATGCTAATCGTTCACTGCACTGGTTTTCTCCTGCCAGCACTCACTGGCTAACTCTGCTTGCTGGTTAGCATGGCTCAGCGGAAAAACTAGACAGATTTTTTCTATGTCTACCTGTGGTAGGTGCTTATCATGCACAAAAGCACTTCTGGCTTGTCAGGGTAACTTTCTTCAGATCTGACATTTTCTTCCTTATATCCTTCTCGGCCCTGTGATTTCAGGAGACAGGATTTAGCTTATCAGTTATTTCGTCCCATACTTGTTGAACTCAGGCACTTCTTGGCAGATGGAGGTTGGGGGGAGGAGGTGGGGGGATGTAGCCATCCCTGCCATAAATTCTTTCTCACTCCCTCAAGAAGCATTTCAATTGCTGGATCATTAAACCTGTGCTGTCTCCACCTTAAAGCCTCCATTGCACAGCAAAATTGCCCAGTAAACATCTGCCCTGGGCTTTTCTGCAGGGGTTTAAATGACTGCTTTACATTGAATTACATAGAATGTACAGCATAGAACAGGCCATTCAGCCCAACAATTCCATGCCGGTGTTTATACTCCACACGAGCCTCCTCCCTTCCTACTTCATCTAACTCTATCAGCATATCCTTCTATTTCTTTCTCCCTCATATGTTTATCTCGCATCCCCTGAAATGTATCTATGTTAGTTGCCTCAACTATTCCTTGTGGTAGTGAGTTCCACATTCCAACCATTCTCTGGGTATAGAGGTTGCTCCTGGATTCCCTATTGGATTTACTAGTGACTATCTTATATTTATGGCCCCTAGTTCTGGTCTCCTCCGCAAGTGGAAACATCTTCTCTACGTCTACCCTGTCAAACTCTTACATAATCTTAAAGACCTCTATCAGGTCACCCTTCAGTCTTCTCTTTTCTAGAGAAAAGAGCCCCAGCCTGCTCAATCTTTCCTGATAGGCATAACCTCTCAGTTCTGGTATCATCCGAGTAAATCGTTTTTGCACCTTCTCTAATGCCTCCATATCCTTTTTATACTATGAAGACCAGAACAGTTCACAGTACTCCAAGTGTGGTCTAACCAAGGTTCCATACAAATTTAACATAACTGCTCTGCTTTTCGATTCTATTTCTCTCGAAATGAAACCCAGTGCTTGGTTTGCTTTTTTTTTAAATGGCCTTATTAACCTGCGTCGCTACTTTTAGTGATTTGTGTATCTGTACCCCCAGATCCCTCTGCTCCTCTACCCCATTTAGACTCTTATAATCCAAGCAGTATGTGACCCCCCCCCTTATTGTTCCTACCAAAATGTAATACCTCACACTTATCTATATTGAAATTCATTTGCCAATCACCCCATTCTGCAAGTTTATTAATGTCTTCCTGTATTTTGTTGCCGTCCTCCTCGGTATTAACCCCCCAATTTGGTGTCGTCTGCAAATTTTGAAATTCCACTTCCGATTCCCAAGTCCAAATCATTTATGCAAATGGCGAACAACAGTGGCCCCAGCACTGATCCTTGTGGAACACTACTTCCCGCCTTTCGCTAGTATGAGTAACTACCTTTAACCCCTACTCTCTGTTTTCTGCTTTGTAGTTAGCTTGCTCTCCATTCAGCTACTTGACCCTTGACTCCACATGCTCTGACTTAGTCATGAGTCTACTATGCGGTACCTTAACAAAGGCCTTTTGTAAATCTAAATATATTACATCTATTGCATTACCCTAGTCTACCCTTTCTGTAACTTCTTCAAAGAATTCAATAAGGTTGGTCAAGCATGACCTTCCCTTTTGAAATCCATGCTAACCATTCTTTATTATATTTTCGGTTTATAGATGTTTTCCGATGACATTTTTGAGTAAGGATTCCATTATCTTTCCTACCACCGACGTTAAGCTAATTGATCTATAGTTCCCTCTAACTCCCATTTTAAATATAGTGCTATTAACTGATGTTGTCCAAGCTAGTTGATCCCGTTATGCATTGGATAGTTCACTGTGAGGTCATTTTAGTGCACTTTGTATTGTAGCTCCTGGAATCAATAAAATCCTGGATTAACGCTTGAAAAATTGAAGCAATGCTCAGTAAAACCCATCATAGTGTTCAAACAGGAACTTCTGGGCTAATGAATTTTGTGGCCAATTCATGTTTTATTTTATGCATGTAAAAAGAATCTTACAATTTCATCAATATGTCATTTAAAAAAAAATTGCTGTCACCAATCAGTGTTTCATTGAATTGCTGTGCAGGAACATTTCATGGAAGTGATTAAGAACCAGGAGTTCCTTCTGCTTCCTCCCAGTGAGATTGAGAAGCTCCTTGCTAGTGATGACATTAATGTTCCTGATGAAGAGACCATATTCCAAGCTTTGATGATGTGGGTAAAACACGATTTACAGAAGAGACAACAGGATCTTGCAATGCTCCTGTCTTACATCAGACTACCTTTACTCTCCCCACAGGTAAATGGATAGCAAGTTGGTTCCACAGGCTTTTCCATACTGTATTTAGTAGGAGTTTAATATTAACTTAAATTAACTTTTATATTACCTTAATTAAAATATTTATGTAATATCCTAATGACAATATCTTGATACCAGCAATTAACCTGACAAAACCTTCAGAGCAATTTTAACCTTACCCACCCAATGGAAACAGGATGGGTGCGCAGTTAAAATTGCCCAGCATACTTACCCGTCCTGGAGTCACTAGCAGCTGACCATTCCCAATTTTAACCTTTAACCTTTAAGATACCCACCCAAAGCTTGCGGGATCCTTTTTTACACATGCATGTTGGATCCTGATGATGTCATCGGGATTGATCTCAATTTTAACTTGATGGCCTTAGTGGGACCAGAAGATACGCAAACAGGTAAGTATTTTGTACTTTCCTTGTGGGGTCAGGAGGAGCAGGAGTACTCCTTTGGGCCCCACAAGGCAAGCTTAGGTCTCTCCTACGACAGTCGCGCGCCCCAATCGTAAGACTGCCACAGGACGGCACTGCATCCGATCCTGCCGCCTACCTGGTGTTGGTGGGCAGTCTCTGACTGCATGATTTTTTACAACTTCCCGCCAACTTCCCAACCTGGAACAGGTCGGAAGTTGGCCGGCGGGATTTAAATAAGCTCCGGAAGTTAAAAATAGCCCAGGCTTCATTTCTGGAGTAGCGGGTGAATTTCTAACTTATGCTGTTACCCACACTCCCAAAACCCGCTGCAGTTAAAATCAGAGCCTAGATTTAATCACATACATTTAGCTGCTAAATTGCCAAGTTTTTTTAAAAATCTAATATAAACGTATCTAAATATGTTAATACTTTTTTTTATTCGTTTCTGGGATGCAGGCGTCGCTGGCGAGGCCGGCATTTTTATTGCCCATCCCTAATTGCCCTTGAGAAGGTGGTGGTGAGCCGCCTTCTTGAACCACTGCAGTCCGTGTGGTGAAGATTCTCCCACAGTGCTGTTAGGAAGAGAGTTCCAGGATTTTGACCCAGCGACGATGAAGGAATGGCGATATATTTCCAAGTCGGGATGGTGTGTGACTTGGAGGGGAAAGTACAGGTGGTGTTGTTCCCATGGACCTGCTGCTCTTGTCCTTCTAGGTGGTAGAGATCGCGGGTTGGGAGGTGCTATCGAAGAAGCCTTGGCGAGTTGCTGCAGTGCATCCTGTAGATGGTACACACTGCAGCCACTGTGCGCTGGTGGTGAAGGGAGTGAATGTTTAGGGTGGTGGATGGGGTGCCAATCAAGCGGGCTGCTTTGTCCTGGATGGTGTCGAGCTTCTTGAGTGTTGTTGGAGCTGCACTCATCCAGGCAAGTGGAGAGTATTCCATCACACTCCTGACTTGTGCCTTGTAGATGGTGGAAAGGCTTTGGGGAGTCAGGAGTTGAGTCACTCGCCGCAGAATACCCAGTCTCTGACCTGCTCCTATAGCCACAGTATCTATATGGCTGGTCCAGTTATGTTTCTGGTCAATGGTGACCCCCAGGTTGTTGATGGTGGGGGATTTGGTGATGGTAATGCTGTTGAATGTCAAGGGGAGGTGATTAGACTCTCTCTTGTTGGAGATGTTCATTGCCTGGCACTTGCCTGGCGCGAATGTTACTTGCCACTCATGTGCCCAAGCCTGGATGTTGTCCAGGTCTTGCTGCATGCGGGCTCGGACTGCTTCATCATTTGAGTGGTTGCGAATGGAACTGAACACTGTACAATCACCAGCGAACATCCCCATTGCTGACCTTGTAATAATTAAAACAATAATACTTGCTTTTATGTAGGGTTTTTCACATAGAAATATCTCAAAATATTTAACACAATGAAAAACGTTTTGAAGTGTAATGACTGTTATGTAGACAAATGATGACTGATGAGTTCAATTTTTTATTAGCTTTTGGCTGATTTGGAAAACAATCCAATGTTTGCTGATGACCTGGAATGTCAAAAACTCCTTATGGAAGCTATGAGGTACCATCTGTTACCAGAGCGACGACCCATGATGCAAAGTCCAAGAACCAAACCCCGAAAGTCTACAGTAGGGGCACTTTATGCAGTAGGAGGAATGGATACCACTAAGGGTAAGACTGAAAAGGCAATTGAAGCGTATATTGGCGATAATATTATTAACATACTTGTAAAGAGATGTACCATTCTTTGCAATTCTGTTGGTGGCAGCCTTTATTCTTTATCCCTCCATGGCTTCACCCCTCCCTATCTCTGTAACCTCCTCCAGCCTTCCAAGGTCTTTGCGCTCCTCCAATTCTGGCCTCTTGCGCATTCCCCATTTTCATCGCTCCACATTGGCGGCCGTGCCTTCAGCTGCCTAGGCCCTAAGCTCTAGAATTGCTTCCCTAAACCTCTCCATCTCTCTCTTCTCCTTTAAGATTCTCCTTAAAACCTACCTCTTTGATCAAGCTTTTGGTTAACCTGTCCTAATATCTCTTTGTGTGGTTTGCTGTCACATTTTGCTTGATAACACTTCTGTGAAGCGCCTTGGGATGTTGTACTACATTAAAGGCGCTATATAAATGCAACTTGTTGTTGTTGTTGTCACACATTGAGATTCGATAGAGAAGATACAGCAAAGCTATTTCCTCTGGTGGGGGATTCCAGAAAAAAAGGGCATAATCTTAAATTTAAAACTCGGCCATTTCGGAGTGAAATCAATAAGCACTAATTCACAAAAAGGATATTGGAAATGTGGACAAAGTCCTCTTATCTCTTCTTTTTAAGTGTGTTTATGTTCTCCCTCCATTGCATTCTGTAGTTTCTTTGAACCTTCCTCATTTGAGTGGATGAACTGGAGATCTGTCACAGTGACCACCAAAATTACCCCATGGCCACCCACCAGGAAGTCCATGACAGTGACTTGGTACATGTTGCTCTCTTCTCCCACAATCCTTGTGATCAAATCCCTGGCTGCCATTCTATTTCTCTACAATGTGACACAGTTGAGATTAGGACATCATGCAGGGAATTTCAGGCATGAACCCATGTTCCACCATTTGTATTAGCAGAAAGGTATTCCTATATCTCGTTCCACTGTGCCACCCCTTAGCTCTGTTGTACTTTATCCATAAATATATTCTTGTGTGTGAATTACCACCTTGGACAATAAAGGTTTGTAGCAATAGCAAAGTATCTGGAAGGCAAGCAACTCAGCAATGGGTCATCAGCAACGTTAAGAGTTATTTAATTCTTTGAAAGCTAGGGCTTGATAATTCTACTGAATTTATATCTTTCATCTTTACTACCCTGCAACCAAAAATTGTCAGCATTTCTTTGATGTGCTGCTACATATTTCTACAGGTGCCACAACAGTAGAAAAATATGACCTCAGGACAAACACCTGGATACAAGTAGGCACGATGAATGGTAGACGGCTGCAGTTTGGCGTGGCAGTGATTGACAATAAATTGTATGTTGTTGGTGGGAGAGATGGATTAAAGACATCGAACACTGTTGAATGCTACAACCCAATAGCCAAGGTCTGGTCCATAATGCCACCAATGTCCACTCACAGGCATGGCCTAGGTAAGCAATAACTATTTCTGCCTTGAAAACAAATATTTAAATATATTAAGTAATCATATATGGTGAAGCAAACACAACATCATTGCATAAATTTGTATTATACTTTCTGTTCATGATTGCCTAAAGCACCTTGAATTTACGTGTTCATCTATGTGACACAAAGAACTGTTGTTAGATTATTGTTTGAATGCAACATCTCATGATACAGATACAGTCTCCACCACTTACACCATCCCCACTTATCCTGGACAGGGGCCTATATCGGGCAAATTGCGCTGACCATTTGCCATTACCACAGACATCAATTACGAAGGCGAAGCTCAAACCGCGCTGTATTTTGGGCCGTTCAAGCAGCTGTTTGCATCATGTTAAAGAGCGATTACCTTAGTGATGTGTCTGCCATTAAGTCCATAGAACCATAGAAAAGATTCAGCACAGAAGAGGGCCATTCGGTCCATCGTGTCCGCGCCGGCTCGAAGAACAACCAGGTGCCCATTCTAATCCCACCTTCCAGCACCCGGTCCATAGCCCTGAAGCTTACAGCACTTTAGGTGCAGGTCCAGGTACTTTTTTTTTCATGATTTCTGCGACTTGGATCAGGCAGCCCCACCGCCTCCCCCAGTCCTGCCGCCTCCCCCAGTAACCCCCTCACCCCCGGGGCCTCTAGAACTCCTGCAACTGCTGCGAGCCCTTCTTGCCACTTCTTGAACTCCTCGTTGCAGCTCCAGGATCTCGAAGACTGCTGGAAGTGTCATTGTTATCACAATTTGGAGGATTGTTCTTTACACCGTGTAGATTCTTCTATTTATATTATTTCTTTACATACATGGGGCAAAAAAGATATGTAAAGTACTCTTTTTTATAAATGTTTTTGTTACACCGGCCACGCATATAAGGGGCAAATCGCATTGACACCAATGCGACTGCTATAAGCAGTGGGAACTGTATTAATGACAACAGTTTAATGTTAAAATTTAACTTTATATTGCTGTAAATTTGAAATTTATAGATTATTTTATTAATAAAACAGCAATGGAACAATCTATGGATTGTTCAATAATCTGTTTTAAGACAACTACCATCTGTGGCCACTGTACCAGGATGTTCGATTGATTTGCCAACCTTCTCAGATGGATCTGATGCCTTGCTGTGCATTTTGGGAATGACAATCTAGTAACTGACCTAAACTTGAGCAGCTATAATCAGAATTCAATTTCCAAAATACAGAACAGACATTACAGTGTAAAGAGAGGTGATGTAATAAATTTAGGTCCATGATTTTAGTACTGAACACAGAAAAGAATGTTTAAAAATCAGTGTGAGAACAGCCATTTTGAAGCTGCTGTCGCCCACAATGTTTTTGTTATAAAAAGCCAACCGTATGGTAAGTATCTGGTCTGTAAAAAAAAAAGCAATTCAAATTCATTGTATTTTGAAATTACCATGGCTAAAATTCCATTACAAAAACAATCACTATCTGTTTACATTAGGATTGCAAGGTTGGCAGGCAGTCCTAGATGGCAAGCTGTGATGGTATCAGTCCACTGGTTTCCCACACACAAGCTGAGCAACAGCATTTCCATTCGGCCTTACATACACACGATGTGAGCAACTTTGACAAAGAAGAAACTTTAACTCAATTTCAAAATTCCATTATCATAAAGTGATTTTGTTTGTCCAAGGGCTCAAAATTTTGTGAGTGCAATAATAGTGATGGAATGCAGCTTTCATGTATTAAACCAGAATACATAGCCCATTTAATTTCTTTTTAAAGCAAATTATACTTGATATTAAACAGAAGTAAGGTCAGATTTTACGACTTTTTTCCTGAGGAAAATTAAAACACAACATTGCCTTGTTCCAAACAGTATGCAGCATAATTGAAGTGTTGGCATAAGATACTGAGTGCTACTTCAGCTGCTATAAATCTGTCAGGATAGAAGTAAATGACAGGGGGAGGATGATAATTGCCAGTGAGGCATAAGCCTGCCATTTGTCATATCTGCTAATTTTGGAGGAGGCTCACTATTAAACTGCTTTGCTCAGCTTGCTTGAGGTTATGATGGCAGTTGTAATATTGAGCAAGTTTATTGCTTATAAGGCAGCTAACTCAGAGTACAGTGGACATCCACGTTATTAAGCAATAATCATATAAAGGAGAAAAGTGAAGCTGCAGCAGTTGAAAAAATAAATACTCTACTTCGTGGATTTAATATAAAACAATTCATATTTTCACTGTTGAGCTTTACTGACATCTGAGAGACAACACTTCAGTCTAAATGTTCCAAATCAGCATGATGCCCACAATTTTCAATCCATTCAAATTAACAGATGGAATATCACGGGCGATGTGCCCGCAATTTTCAGGTGAGATTCCTCATTGCAAATGTACACTTGGAAAATGAAGGCCTTCAGATAAAATGAGTGAGAAAGTCTGTGAGATCTTGTGCTAATCATGAATGTCAACTCCTTTTAGCATTCCACTGTGTGAAGACAGTTGTACACATTTATTCCTTAAATAATGGTATTTCTTCTTTTGAAAGTTGTTCTACAGAGAACTATTGTAGTCGATTATAGTTGATCGTGTGATACTCCAACACCTATCCTCTGTCATTCAGCACCATGGGACAGCCCTTGCTTCATTCCACTCTGACCTATCCAATCATAGCCACAGCATCTCAGGACAATGGCTTCTCTTCCTACTCTTGCACTGCCACATCTGGAGTCCCCCAAGAATCGATCCTTGGCCTCCTCCTTTCTCTCATCTACATGCTGCCATTTGATGTCATCATCCACAGACATCGGGTCAGCTTCTTCATGTGTGCCAATGACAGGCAGCTGTATTTCTCCACCACCAGTCTCAACCCCTCCACTTCCTCTATGCTGTCAGACTGCTTGCCTGACTTCCAGTTTTGGAACTATAGTCAAGAATTACTTCCATGCTGGCTTGCATACTTTACCTTTCAAATTTATATTCAGAGAATATAACATTTTAATTTCACTGAGGCTGAGTTCCAAAAACATCTCTTGTTTAGCCAGGTCTGCATCTTCATGATAAAATATTTGGCACATGGCATCATTGCCTCATTTGCAGCTGGCATCGGAACATAGGAACAGGAGGAGGCCATTTAGCCCCTCGAGCCTGTTCAGCCAGTCAATGAGATCATGGCTGATCTGTGGCCTAAATCCATATACCCGCCTTAGCTCCATATCCCTTAATACCTTTGGTTAACAAAAATCTATCAATCTCAGATTTAAAATTAACAATTGAGCTAGCATCAACTGCTGTTTGGGGAAGAGAGTTCCAAACTTCGACCACCCTTTGCATGTAGAAGTGTTTCCTAAATTCACTCCTGAAAGTCCTGGCTCTAATTTTTTGGCTGTGTCTCCTATTCCTGGACTTCCCAACCAGCAGAAATAGTTTCTGTCTATCTACCCTATCAGTTCCCCTTAATATCCTGAAAACTTCAATCAAATCACCCCTTAATCTTCTAAATTCCAGGGAATACAACCCTGGTTTGTGTAATCTCTCCTTGTAATTTAACCCTTGGAATCCAGGTATCATTCTTGTAAATCTACCCTGCAATCCCTCCAAGGCCAATATATCCTTCGTATGTACCCAGAACTGAACACAGTACTCCAGGTGTGGTCTAACCAGGACTTTATATTGCTGTAGCATAACTTCTATCCCCTTGTATTCTTGTCCTCCAGATATAAAGGACAGCATTCCATTAGCCTTTTCGATTATTTTCTGTACCTGTTCATGTTATTTTAATGATCTATGTACATGGACCCCTAAGTCTCTTTGGACCTCCATTGTTTCGAGCTTTTCACCATTTAGAAAGTACTCTGATCTATCCTTTATAGGTCCAAAGTGGGTGACCTTACACTAGCCTACACTGAAATCCATTTACCACCATTTTGCCCATTCACTTACTCTATTAATATCTTTCTGTAATTTTATGCTTCCATCTACACTGCTTATAATGCTGCCTACCTTTGTGTCACAGCAAACTTGGATATGTGGCTCTCTAACCAGTCATCTAAGTCGTTAATAAATGTAGTGAATAGTTGAGGCCCTAATACAGATCCCTGTGGGATACCACTAGTCACATCCTGCCAATTTGAGTACCTGCCCATTATCCCTACACTCTGTCTGCTGCCACTCAGCCAATTTCCTAACCAGGTCAATAATTTGCCCTCACATCCATGAGCTTTAGCGTTAACTAACAAGCTCTTATGAGGGACTTGATCAAATGCCTTTTGGATATCCATATAAACAACATCCATAGACATTCCCCTGTTCACTAGTATGTACCTCTTCTCAAACAGTAAAAGGTTTGCAAACACCTTTTTTCATGAAAACGTTGCTCCTTTACTCCTTTCTTGCTATGTTTATTTCTTTTCCCTCTTTTGCATTTCGCACAGAATTTGTAGCAAAGGCAGAACTGATTTGCTTCATAGTTTCTTCATCCTTTTCAGTGACTCAGTCTCTCTTCCCTTTTTAATACATTTCCAAATCTGATTTGTCGTGGCATTCTAATATTTATTTTATTCATTATATGGGGAGCTCACAGGGTGCTCTCATACTTTATGAAAATATGTCCTCTCTAGGGTGCATTTTAAAAGTCATGGGGCCCGATATTAGGAGGGTGGCGGGTTCGCAACGGGGGGTCAACTGGGCGCGTTGGTAACGGAGGAGCCCTATTTAAAGGGGCAGTCCTCCACTGACTGATGCTGCAGAAAATAGGAAAAATTACAGCATGGAGCAGCCCAGGGGAGAGGCTGATCCCAGGTTCAATGATGCCTCAATCCATGTATCATTGGATTGGGTGAGGAGGAGGGGGAGGACAGAGATCTTCCCCCCGGCGGGTGGGAGGAAGCGGCCTGCCTCTGCCACCAAGAAGGCCTGGCTCGAGGTGGCAGAGGAGGTCACCTGCACCACCAACATATCGCGCACCTGCATACAGTGCAGGTGGCGCTTCGATGACCTAAGTAGGTCAGCCAAAGTGAGTACACTTACTCATTCCCCTACACTCCGTCTGCCACATCACCGCCCCCACCACACATCTCCTTCTGCACTGCCAACACTACTCTGTCACATCACCCCTCACACCCACTCAAAGCTCATCCTCATCTTACCTGCACTTACTCACCTCGCCAGTACTCATCCCACCACTACCACTCAACCCAATCCTCATACAATCTCATGGCTCTATCTCATACTCACCCTCTTATGCATTTCTTTCACAGTCAGCCTCACTCAACCTGGCACTGCCTGTGCTGCAGCCACAGGTCATGCATCACATATGTGCAGTAGGCAGCGTAAGGCAAACGTGTCGTGAGCATGAAGGGGATGCACAAGGGTGTTTGAGGATTTGTCATGGTTTTTACTTATATTTAATTTCTGATCAACTCATGACATATTATATTGTCACCACTACTGCCACGTCTTTGCAAATCTTGTCTGGTTTGTGCAATAATGCCCTTTCATGAGGATCACTATGAAGACCCACAACTGATGCCACCCATTGTGTCACTGCAGAGTGGTGTAGGTGTATTTGCAGGGCTGTTTTGTGCAGACGGCTGAGAGACTTCGGCAATGTCCCTGGTGGCACCCTGGAAGGATGTGGAGGAGAAGTTGTTGAGGGCAGTGGTACTTTGACAGCGACAGGTAAGATGATGGTGCTCAGGCCAGCCGGGAGCAGCTCGGCATGAAGGAGGCTGCAGATGTCCACGACTACCTGTTGAGTGACTTTGAGCCTCCATGTGCACTGCTGCTCAGAGAGGTCTAGGAAGCTGAGCCTCGGTCTGTAGACCCTGTGGCGAGGGTAGTGCCTTCTGTGACGCATCTCTCTCTGCGGTTGCCCTCCCTCCTGCTGTGCAGGTGGATGTGTCACAGCACTGTGTTGTGGGGCTCCACGTGTCAGAGGTGGACAGCGTGGCTGGCGAGGCTGGTGATGCTGTTCGCCCTTCGGGGAGGCCATGACTGCAGCTACGGCAGCCCCCATCCAGAAGATGTACATTTGAGGGGGTCCACAAGGTAGGTAAATGTGTCTGGACACCGGGGTAAGTGTGCAAGTTGGTAAATTTTATTGTTAGGAGGGTGGTGGAGGCCAAATTTTGTCCAAAGTGACAGAGTGGCCTCCTGCAATGAGTGAGGGTCTCCCCCCCCCACCTGTCAAATGGACCTTTGCAGCTGCCACAGGCTGGTGGCTGCAACACGTCCATTTGAACTGGGAGTGTTTCCCCCTGTATGAGGAGGGAAACAGTCCCAGTTGTTTGCAAAATCCCATCCCTCCTAAAATATCATGTTAATCAGGTCTGTAAATGACCTGAAGTACCTAAATAAATACCTTAAGAGGCATCCCGCCGGCTTTAATTGCTGGCGGGAGTCCCACATGTGGGGGCTGCGTGCGCATGTCAGCGCGTCACTGGGGAACCCGGAAGTGGGCGGGTTGGAGCCGGGCTCCTCCCTACGCCGGGAATCCCCGATTTTCGCAGCCCCCCCGCCACGAACGCACCCGCTCAGGGTGTGAAAATCGAGCCCATTGTCCTAGCATGAACTTTATGTAGCAGGAATACTTATTGGGAATTCAGGTGCAGAGGTCAGTGGGCCCTACAAGATTGTCCAAACATTTTTCACACCCAAATTCCCGATTTGTGCTCGCAATGCATGAAGTTCTGTGAATTCATAAAATGTACACAAGATTCATTTGTTCTACCAAAAAAGGGTTGTATTATAATGCAGAGTTTGTTATTGCAAATTAAAACTGTCCTCTCGATGTATGGGATGTGTGTTCATAAATGGACTGGGTGAAACTACGTATTAGATTTATAATTCATATTAGCAATACTTTAGGATAGAACAAATGACTTGTGAGAGTACATTTAAATGTTATTGTAATGAAGGAGTGTTTTGGTGCAATTTACCACAAAGTGCAGAGGCATATGTTCACACATTCCTCACATAGTAAATTTGGGGTCATGCTGTCAGGAAAAGTTCTTCCCAAAAGCAAGGATAGAAATTCCATAAACAAGACATGCAGACCCCTCTTGCTCACCTGTTAGTGGCCAATTACAGAACGGCATAGAGAGAGCGTTGAGGGCAGCAGAATCAAAGAAAATGTTTTATTTTAATATTTCAATATGTTAGCTGTATCCATCTCTAACCCACCAGATTGCGAGGAACTGTGGCATCCACCAATAAGCGGGTTGAAACCAAACCTAGCATAAACAAGGCACTTTGCTCATTTGAATGGCTCATTAACACACCACATGGCACATTTGCCCACTCAGCCAATAGGATGCCTCACAGTTATATTTGTAGACTGAGGCTTTAGCCTTATTGGAAATAAACAGGCAAATCAATTGTCAAGTAGCCAATTACAGAGTTGATTTCCCCCAGGATATTACTGGCAAGTTAACCATTATTGAGGCAGGAATAAGTATCGTATGGCTTAATTATGTCTTCTGAAAGTTTGATGTGCATTAACAAGATAGAAGCAAAAACAGTTCTACAGACTCATAATTATGTATTTAAGGTTAATATTACCTACTGAAATTTCTTACTCATTTATTTAAATCGAGATAGCTGCAGTCATAGTGGGATCAATTTTCAAATGGAAGTCCGGGTGCATTGGGGGCAGGGGGGCACCGAAAATCGGGAAAATCCGGAGTGGGTAAGGAAGCCGGCTCCAACCCGCCAACTTCCGCGATTCACACAGACGCATCTGTGTGGGCGCTTCAGGAATCCGGAAGTCCCACCGGCAATTAAAGCTGGCGGGCTGATATTTAAAGCAGTCATTAAGAGCGTGAAAGTTGTTAAAGTACTTAATTTTATGGTGATTGAGGCAAGGATTTTAATTCTGCCTCAGGGTGTTTTCCATCCTGTGTGAAACACTCCATATTGAAGGAGTCGTGTTTCAGCCAACAGCCATTTGGACATTTAAATCCCTGTTTGACAGATGGGGATAAAAGGTGAGTTATTGCAGCAGGGCACTCAGTTCTCTCAGACAAACTTTTGGCTGGGATATCTTTGTGTTTAGACTGAGAATTCTTGGTTTCCACTCAGAATTGTTCTGTTTACAAGTATTAACTAACTTTCCAGACCCCGTCAAACTGACACCATCAGGATGGTGGGGGGGGGGGGGCGGGGGGGCACGATGGCTTCTGTACCTGTGCCAGCATTCCACCCATGCAGGAGTTGGACTCCTCCATCCTCTGCACTATTGTGGAGAGTTTACATGGCACCTGTTCCAGTACCTTGCAAATGTGCTGCTGTCCCTCATTCATTCTCCTTTTAAAGGATGGCCCCCGGGGTTCAGCATCTACGTCCAGCTGAGCAGAGCTTGGAGAGGAGTGCGCCCACTGACGCGGATTCTCCACAGCTGCCCCTGCCACCAGTGTCTGCTCGTGCTCACATATGTGGTGACTCACCAGGTGCCAACCCAACTAACGGGCTGCTAGGACCCACCGAGGTGTGAGCATCTGCGCTGGTGGATGGCTTGCTAAGATGTGATGGTGCACCCTTGGAGGCCTGGAGCTCCTCTGAGGAATTACCCTCTGCCGTCACTGCGTTCGTTGAATGGTCTGTAAGGGAACAGAAGGCAATATTAAGCATCATCACAGATGTGCCATGTTGCGATGAGCATACTGAGGTGTTCAAATGCCAAGCATTGTTAACATTAATTCATGTTGTGTGTGATGAATGTTAAAGTTGTGTCACCAGACGTTTGTGGAGTGCCAGTCTCGGCGTCCATGGCGGACAGGCACTCGAGGGTGCGGCTGATCTGCAGGGCCTCCTCCTCCGCCTCTGTGAGGACCCCCATCCAGTCCTCGCCCTCTTGCATGCATTCTGAGCTCTCTTCCCCTTGAAGGGGAGAAAGTATAGACTTGTGAGTCAGCGAGGATAAAGTGGTCAGCCGATGAATGCATTGCTTTGGGTTAGGCTGACCGTGAAAAAGGTGCATCAGAGGGTGAGTATGAGACAGAGACATCACATTGGATCAGGATTGGGGTGAGCGGTAGTGGTGGGGTCACAAACGGGGAGGTGAGGAAGTGCTGAGGAAGTGATGGCAAGTTGAGGATGAGCCTTAAATGGGTGTGAGGAGTGATGTGATGGAGTAGTGTTGGCAGTGCAGAATGAGTTGGGGGTGTGGGGGGTTGTGGGGGGTGTGATGTGCATCACGGAATGCAGGAGAATCAGAAAGTGTACTCACTTTTGCTGACCTAGTTAGGTCACTGAAACGCTTTCTGCACTGGACCCAAGTGCGGGATGTGTTGCTCCTGCTGGTGACCTCCTCTGCCACCTCGAACCAGGCCTTCTAGGCAGCAGAGGCAGGGTACTACCTCCTGTCGGCCGGGTAAAAAGTTCCCTCCTCCTCCTCACCCCGGCCAGTAGCACCTGAAGTGAGGCATCATTAATCTTGGAGCAGCCTTGCCCCTGCTATTTGGTCTTTGCTCCAGCAAAAGCAATTGGAGCAATGGCCCTTTAAATATAGATGCTCCAGCTGACAGCCTGTCATTTTCTTTTTGTCATGTGGGTACACAGTCTGCCCACTGTGCAGCTTTCGGATGGCAAACCTGGAAGCCACATTAAGGGCCATCAATTAACTCGCGATAGCGTGGGGAACGTTAAATTTTTATTATCTGGGTTTGCCACGTGTCCATTGACACCTCCCCCCGCCCGGTGCCATCCTGCCTCCCTTTGAAAATTGAGCCCATTGTTTGTCAACAATGCATCATCTTAAATCATACTTAAACTAGGATGTTCCCTGAATCATTTCTTCATGAAATATATCTACATTAAGTATAATGGAATATTTTTTAAATTACTTCGTCTCAAGAGACATTTCATGGAATCAAGGTCAAGCTGTTAAATCGAGAGGAGGCACGATGAATCTTTCATAGATTCATTACTCCAGTCTTTCTGTCTGTAATGTGTAAAAAAATAGTCAAAAGCTAGAATTGGGTGGAAAAACATGTCAAGAATTCCCAAAAAAAAGGATTTGTTATTTTCATTCCTAGCAGGCACGTTTCAGAGCTGTATTGCAAGTCATAAAGCTGAGATGTTATACCCATTCCAGTCATATATGAAGGATTAGGGGAGTGAAATTGGTCTTTGGTGGTAGTGCATAAACGGGTTCTAGCGAACATGTTTTACACCTTGCCTAACTCTCTGTCCTATTGAAATCAATGGAAAAGAACATTGCCACGGTGTAAAACTTGCTGCCGATTCATTATTGCCTGTTTTTGTGCCACCGTCAAAGACCAATTTCACCCCAGAAATCTTCAGCATCCATGTTTAATTTAAGGTTATAGAAGATACACATTAAATTAACAAAATAAAACGGAAATGATGGGCCATATTGCTCATGATTTGCTGTAGCTGTGAGTCATTTATATCAGCTACTAGTGGTTTATTTTCTGCAAACGTATAGCTGTCCTGGCCAATATTGTGTTTGTTGACCAGGGGTCTGGTTTCTTAAGTTCTTTTAAATATTGAAACACCTAACTGCTCTATTTTAATTTTTGGTTTATTATCTCCTTTGTAGGAGGTTGGGCAGACAGTGATTTAATACATTACTGCTATGGCCTATCACAGGTAAAAGGGAACACTGGGTTTCAGTCTGTATTTGCAGTGTTTTGTTCTGCTGAGGTTCAAGGAAAAGGGAAAAGGGAAAAAGAAGAGAGAAAAGAAAAGCATTTATATATAGCACCTTTCACGACCTCAGGATGTTTCAAAGCGCTTTACAGCCAATTAAGTACTTTTTGATATGTAATCACCATTGTAATGTAGGAAACACGACAACCAATTTGCGCACAGCAAGGTCCCACAAACAGCAATGAGATAATGATCAGTTCATCTATTTTTTTTTAAATGATGTTGGTTGAGGGATAAATGTTGGCCAGGGCATAACAGAAGAGAAGCAAGGGCAGAGCAAAAGAAGAGACAAAGATAGAGCGAGTGAATAATGTAGCAACTTCTCCAAAAGATCAATAATTTATAGCTATCGACATCAAAAAGCAGCCCATGACTGATCGCTGTAATAGATTGACCTGATAGCAGCACTCAGCAGCACAGGGGAACCATTTCCATTTAAGTGAGAGGTCATTTTTTCTTTTACGTACCACTCAATTAGTGCAATTGCCTTATAGTCCCATTAATCCATCAAATAAGGTTCAGTGATTTTTTTATACAATATGGATTTCCATGTCAGAATCATATTCATGTTGTAATGGCATTCAGGTTTGTCATTTTTTTCAAATATACCTCTTAAGCTGAAAAAAATCAGTTTCATACAAACTGCTGCTTCCCCCACCATTCAGATAATCAGGCATTGCCAAGCATCACCGTGGCGATATGACTGGGCTCAGGTATGTTACCCCCCCACCCCAATTGTTGAATAGCCAAACAACACTCACACCTAGATTTTCCTATTGGTGTTACTTTAATACTGGCTGTCAAAAATTCCAATATTAAAAACTAGCTGACCTGTCAATGCGCATGTCTGAATGATCGATATCTGGTTAAGCTACTGTAGAGTGACCAGCACTATTGTATCTGTACTCCAGCAAGGAGTAAATACCTTCTGGATCAAAAATGGAGAAAATTGGTGAGATTAAATAAATCCTAGCTGTCTCACCCATTTTTCATGCCAAGTAAATTAATTGGTTCATTGTATAGCCAGAGTCATATCTGTTGATTTAAGTAATTGTGTCATGAAAGTGTCAGGAAAATGGAAACAATTTTACAACACCAAGTTATAGTCCAACGATTTTTATTTGAAATCTACAAGCTTTTGGAGGCTTCCTCGGACAATTACCTGAGGAAGGAGGAAGCCTCCGAAAGCTTGTAGATTTCAAATAAAAATCGTTGGACTATAACTTGGTGTTGTAAAATTGTTTACAATTGTCAACCCCAGTCCATCACCGGCATCTCCACATCAGGAAAATGGAACACAGTCTGAATTTCTTAAAAAAATTATTGTGATTTTTTTTCCAAGTTCTTAGTTCTTCAAAAGAAGAGTGGTATGGGTAATGTCAAGCGATAGGGCAAGAGATATAATAATTTTAAGCTACAATTAGTTGTCCATCGTATTTCATCCTCCTTTTTCTGCCAATTTTTTTCTCTCCTCAAGGCATGACTCCTTAGCGGAGTATGATTGCCCTCCTGTACCTCACCCAAGTGGCAATTCTTCCTGTGTAAGCCTCGACAGTGAATGTGATCCGGCTATTTGACCATTGAGGGAGCAACACTGCTAAGGCTAATCCTGTCCTTAGCTGATGTCTACATGCACACACTTTTGAGCAGAATTCCCTTCTAAGTCTGGGAGAAATCTGAAGCTAATTTGCAGAACTCCTAGAGCTATTGCAACATAGTCTGGGGATCGGACTTGGAACCATTCTACTCTGTAGTGCTCAGATGCTCTGCTTTCATTGCTGACCCATTTGGGCAGTTAATGGCTTTTCTATCATTCAGCATTAAATCCAAATTTGCACATTTGCCACTGGTTATTATTTATTGATTTGTAGGACCACATTAATAGCAAAAAGAAAATAAGCTGATCTTTTCGGTCACTCATTGATGTACAATCAATGGGTTATTGGTTCAATATCAAGCACCATTTTTTTAACATCAACTCTTGCTTCATATATATATTTTGAGATGGAAGGGCTTTCATCTGAAGAAGTGGAAGTCTGGACTCTCTACCAGTTAGGCACTGAGCGGAGCACCATGTCGGAAAATGTATTGGCTCCAAATTTCGAAAGACTCTATTCCTGATAATGCATGCTGATGCCCGTCAGTGCTGACCCCTGGCCTATGCACCTATGCCATCTTCTTCCAGTAAAGTAGGATTGATTCTGGGTGGTGATATTGTCACTGAATGTCATCATTGTGAATTGCACCTGCCTTTTCAGCGGGACAACTTGAGATTTCTGAAATATATTTCCAATCTCTGAATGATTAACTGTGGTTGTTTCTCGTTGAATTCCATGTCTGTATTTTACTTACCATACTAGTCCCTGACTTCAGTTCCAAATATGTGGAACATCTGGATTGGACCAGCTATATTCACCGCTCACATTTTACTAACTTGGGATTGTACTTAGGACCTTTATTCAGCAGTTTTACAAAGAGATGGGCATGAACTTGCTCTCAAAAGGACAACAGGAGTACATGAGATCTCACAAATAAAGCAAACTCAATTTCTTCCCCCTCCTTCACATCATTTGGGGTTGGTGTTGGCTTGTCCCTTTAAAGATAAAATCCCAATCTACATTAGCACAGTATCACTTTCTCTAATCCCTTCATGCTATTTTAACACATTGAAGAATGGAAGCTGCCATTTGTGTCTGGAGTTATAACGAAGTTAATATTAAAAGTAATAGTTTTTAGTAAATGACTAGTTGGTCTCCCGTGGCATTGCACATAGGGAGTTAGACCAAGTGTAGTCTTAAGGTGAAGTGAGATTAAATGGTGGGGGATAATTGGACCAGAGTGCACTATTGTCATTTAGCCTTCATTTTGATATTTCCATTATGAATTCCTTTGACCACATTGAGACTGGAAACTGTGTAAACTATGTAGCACCTCCACTGGGGGAAGAGTATAAACACAGCATGATGAGTTTGCATTGACAATTTCCATTAGAAATTTAGATATAGGAATTTATAATGGAAAAAGGTGACAGGAAGTGCATCATAAGAATGTCAGATTTTTGACATATTACAGATATATCTGCTTTAGTGGGGTAGGGGAAGGAACATCCGATTCTGGACAATTCACTGGGAGAATAGTTTCTATACGGAACTGTCTGGTGTCTTGTGGCCTTGTAGCTGAATACGCATCAATTGTCTCTGGTAGAACTGACAGGTTGGTCTTTCTGATGTGGAAGTGAGTATCATTTTTTTTTGTTGCCAGTATAACACCAATAGATATCGGGTGTTAACACTACAGGAAGACGTACATGCTTCCCACTGGAACTTCTGCATGAATACTGGGAATTTGAAAATTAATTTGAAGTGAAATCCAATCAAACTCTCACTACTATCGATAGCAACACAATTCCCAAAATCACTAAATAATGTTAAAGCATTTTAAGCTGATTCTAAGATCTAAAAATATCTGCAAACGAGATTGATTTGCCATTTTGGGACACCTTTATTTATAATTATTATGCAGCATGCAATGGTTGTAATTGTAATGTCATTTGCTATAAGGTTGAAATATCTATGTTTTGACCAGATAAGATAATTCACATCATTGAACAGGATTTCCATGTAACAATTAAATATGTTATTATTAACTCTCACAAGCTTCAATATCTTAAAATTAGAAAATTCTGTCAACTTGGCTTCATCTTAGCTTCTCAGTTTTAAAAAGTTCTTTCAAGTTTCTACTTGATATAAATTGAATTCCACACCATTCATAGAACACGAGCTGATTTTAATATCCCTGGCAATTAGATGCAAAGGAGGGAAATATCTCATGTTCCGTGTTTGTTATGGCAGTCAGCAGTACAAATTATTTTAGTGCTGATAAAATATTCTGCACATTTATGAGCTTGTAATTTTCTTCTCTAAAAATCTTTGCTCAATCCAATTCATAATTCAGCTTCCTTCACTCAGTCTTTACTACACAGTACCAGTGTATTTTATATTTCCCATTGTTTTCAAATATACAATAGTTACTGAGCAGTACACTTCCCCTCAGAATGAGTCACCCTTGGCTCAGTGATAGCACTCCTGTCTGAATCAGAAGGTCATAGGTTCAAGCTCCACTCCAGAACTTGAGCACATAATGTAGGCTGACTCTTCAGTACAGTGCTGGGGGAGTTCCACATGGTCGGAGGTGCCATATTTCAGATGAAGCATTGAACCGAGGCCCCATCTTTCTATTCAAGCGGGCGTAAAAGACTGTTTGAAAAAGCGCAGTTGAGTTCTCTGGTGTCCTGGCCAACATTTATCCCTCAACCAACACCATCAAAAACTGGTTACTTATCGCATTGCTGTATGTGGGACACTGCTGTATGCAAATTGGCTGCTATGTTTACCTACATAAACAACATACTGCAAAAACTAATTCAATGGCTGTAAAGCACTTCTGGAACATTCTGAGGACTTGAAAGGTGCTCTATAAAATACAAGCTCTTTCTTTCTTACTCTACATTTTCCATTCTTTTCAGTTATACAGTAGTTTCTGTACAGTGCACTTTTACTCTCTATGCCCAGCTGGTTCAGCTCCGTTTTTAATTTAATTTATGTTTCAGCTCAATTTTGTTTCGAAGCTGACCTATTTTTATATCTTCTTGGTTCATGAAAGCAGAACAGTTTTGAACTTGTATTGATATAACAGCTTAAATTTTAACAGTTCCAAAGCCAATTTCCAAAGCTAGCTGCATGGAAACATATATTGCTGACCATAATATTGTACTAGTTTTGCTCCCCCAGTGTATAAGAACTATCAAAATTCCTACTTTGGCACAAAGAAGTTAATACCTTGAAATGGCTGTTTTAATCAATCTGAGTAATTGTTTCTTGTTTCACTGATCAAATAAATAGAAACTGTCACACAGTAAGAATACCCCATAGTTAGTAGACTAGCAAATTACTTATTATTTACAGTCTATGGGAAAACAGCATCAACGCTAGCTCATTAGCATCATAAGTATTTATCATCTCATAGTCCGCCTTTCAAACTTGTGTGAATACACTATGGGGTTTCTGCAGATCTTCTGCCAAAGTTACGGTGGACAATCTGGCTAACTCCTGTGGAAATTCAACCTTGAAGCTTTTAAAAGCCCAAGATTAAAATTAACTCTTCTTCCCAAGTCCTTACTGTGGAAAATGGTCAAAAGATCACAAAGATCACAAAATATGGCAGTGATAATGGACCAGATGCAGAATAAAATGTCTCTATTTTGCCCCAATAATGTCCCTTAATCCTAGATTCTGTGAAGTACCACTTCCACATGAGCGTGGATTTTTCCATTTCCCATACCCGCTGTAGTAAAGCCTTTCTCAATAAGACTGCCAACTTTATGCTAAACTGTGGTAAGTTTTGTGCTGGAGGACTGTATCTGTTAGAAGCTGGGTTAAAACTATTAATTTCACATAGCAACCTTACAGACAGTAAAAAGAAGACTTTTATCTTATCAATTCAGGATAGATTTGAACATAGGTCCCACAGCTGAGAGGACTAATTAGTGGGTCGCATAAGTTCCAAAGTATAAACTTCTAAAGAAATACTGCAGATATACTGCTGAATTTCTACTCATGTTTTATTAAAGGAGCATAAACTTCTTCTTAATGCATTTGGCAAATTCTTTGTTGTTGCCTCACATGTATTATATGTTGAAGTAAATTGTCTTGAAGCACCCCATTGCATCATTTCCACATGACAATACTCCTAACTCAGCAAAACATTTTATTCACAGATGGGGCTCCATTAATTCGAAGAAAGAAATAACTTGCAATTATATACCACATTTCATGACCTCAGGATGTCCCAAAGCGCTTTACAGTCAATGAAGTACTTTTGAAGTGTTGCCACTGTTGTAAAGTAGGGAGATTTAGAAATTAGAAGGCAGAAATTCACCACTTCACTCTATTCCACTCCACTCCCACATTTATACCCCCGCCACAATTCAAATTCAGATTCCAAGTATTTGATCTGTACATTGCATTATCTGATTTTCCTATCTCCTACATAACCACCTAACAACTTACTGACTGAGACGTAGCTTTGGCATGAAAGGCTGGTTCTGGGAAGGACCAAGCATTGTGAAGTCCTTCAACAATCTGCCCGAGTCACCAAATGATCTCCATAAAGGCATTATGGGTTTGCACCATAGATCTATCAGTGCGGTGTACTATTATGGTTCAGCATCTCCTAAGAGGACTGAAGTCCACTTGTGGTAGTAAAATAGATAACTTGTCATCAGGAAGCTGATCTGCATTAGACCTCGAATTCTAAATACAAATCTCTTAGACACTTCAACAAGCTTAATCCTTGTTTTTCTTCAATTCACTGTTCATAGCTTATGCAGTTATGATTGCTCTATTAATGTACAAATGCAGGATTAGAGAAGTTATAGTGACGATGACGTAACTTATTGTTACACTTTTCAGTATAAAGATGGACTGGTTGCTGAACAAACATATGCCATTGTTAGGTTTTTTAGTGTGGTATTATTTTAAAAATGGTCCCAAGCCTTAAAGGCTGTTCATTCTGATCCACTTTCCATATTGTGGAATATTTCAGAAGTTACTACACTTTGATTTGTTCCTTTCTCTTTCTACAATATCCTCTCACCATGATGCTAAAGAAAACAAAAAAAAATAAAAGTTTACATCATACAGAAAATTCCACAGCAAAATGCAGTATTGTACAACATAAATCATATGCATGGAATAGTCATCACTACAGTGGGACTCGAAATGGCTGAGGTGAAAGAACTGGTCCATAAGGTTAGATTAGTTCTGGTGATGAGTTCTCATTCTTGAGTTCTCTTAATTAAATCCTTAACTTTTCTAGTTGTGTCTTAGTGGTCATTCTGAAGGGCTTAATGTAATTCTGTTGTGCTTTGTGTGTTTTCATGAAGATTGATTTATGTTCCATTTGGACCTATTGACATTTCGTGCTTTGTGATCTGTGTTGCACAATGTTGTGTTTTGCGATTGAATTTTTCTGTATGTTGTGAAGCTGATTCTTTTTTAAGCTGTAATATACACTTAACAGCCACCACACTAAATATGAAGTGTTCTAATACTCTAACACATACATGGACAATTTTACTTCTGTTTCAGGAGTAGCAGTACTTGAAGGACCAATGTATGCAGTCGGTGGACACGATGGATGGAGTTACCTTAACACAGTAGAAAGATGGGACCCACAAGCCCGTCAGTGGAACTATGTTGCCAGCATGTCAACTCCAAGAAGCACTGTGGGAGTTGCAGCATTAAATGGCAAGTAAGTAGTTGCATTGCAGACTGATTGTGTCAAATCTTTGCATCGACTCACCAACAAATCACACATATGACTTTTCAATAGCATAACTTTAATCTAAACCCAACAAATGTACCTAATGTTCGATGATATAATGAGTATTGTGCTGCAGAAAACTCCAATAGGACTGAATGTCTGGATTCGTTATACTAGAAATCATTAATGCTCCATTTTCCAATGAAGAAAAACTTCAAAATTGCTGGAAATCCGAAATAACAACAGCAAGTTTTGGATGTACACAGCCGGTCAGTCAGCAACATGGAAGCGGTAGGAAGAGAAAGGCTAAGGATTTGTGATCACGAAGGGTATGCACAAGGATGTCTGACATGTTTTTCATTTATATTTGGTTTATGCTAAAGTCACATTAAATGTTATCATTCTCACCACTACTGCCACGTCTTGCCCATCCTTGACTTGCTTTTGTGATAGCACCCTTTCATGTGCTTCACCATTAATGGCGACACATGATGCCACCCAGTGGGTCACTTTACAGTGGGTGTATGTGTAGTCGCTGAATTGTTTTGTGCGGGGTTGGGGGGAGGCGGCTAGTGTTGGTGCTGGTCTTTCCAGGTGGTGTGAGGACTGGACTCTTTTCACTTTCTGATCTTACGAGAACCGTTCACATATGAGTGACTCCCTGGCCTCATGAGCACCCAGGTGAGCCACTGCACTGCCCATGGGTTCGTCTTCCTCCTCCTCCTCCTCCCCCTTCTCCTCCTGTTCCTGCTGCTCCTCAATGTGGATGACAGATGTGGTTATTGGATGATGGGATGGGGCCTCCTCAAGCGGCACCCCTCTCTGTTACTTCATGTTGTGCAGGACACAACACATTACTGTAAAGCGACCCCACACTGTCTGGTGCGTAATGAAGCGCTCCCACAGAACGATCGAGGCACCGAAAGTGCATCTTGAGCAGCCTTATCGCATGTTCAATTATAGACCTGGTGGCGTTGTGGCTGTTGTTGTATCAACGCTGTTGCTCACTGATGGGGTTCCTCAGACGTGTCATGAGCCACATGTGCAGGGGGTATCCCTTGTCCCCTAGGAGCCAGCCCTTAAAGGTGTTCAGTGCATGGAAGAGGCCCGGGATGTCGGATTCCCTCAGAATGAATGAATCTTGGCAGCTGCCAGGGAATCTGGCGCACACGTGAAGGAATCTTTTGCGGTGGTCGCAAACGAGCTGAGCGTTGATGGAGTGATACCCCTTTCTGTTGATGAACAGTCCTGGGTCCTGTGGAGAAGCTCAGATTGCTATCTGCGTGCAATCGATTTCACCCTGTACATGTGGGAAGCCAACTACAGAGTAGAATCTCACTGCCCTCTCCATCTGGCTGAGTTCGTCCATGGGGAAGTTGATGTATTGCGAAGTCCTGCAAAACAAGCTGTCGGTGACCTGTCTTCTGCACTTGTGTGCAGACGACTGAGAGACCCTGGTGATGTCACCGGTGGCACCCTGGAATGATCCGGAGGCGACTGGTAATGAGATGCCGCCAGGCCCAGCCGGGAGCAGCTCGGCATTAAGGAGGCTGCAGATGTCTGCGACCACCTGGTGACTCACTCACAGCCTCAGTATGCACTGCTCCTCAGAGAGGTCCAGGAAATGAGCCTCAGTCTGCAGACCCTCTGGCGAGGGTAATGCCTCCTGTGACGTCGCTCCCTCTGTTGTTCCCCTCTGTGCTCTTGTGCAGGTGACTGTGGCACAGCACTGTGTTGTGGAATTCCAAGTGGCGGAAGTGCACTGGCGAGGATGGTGATGTTGCTTGTCCTCGGATGTAGTGGCGAATGCAGCCATCACGCCCCCCACTCCCCCCATCCTGATGGTGTCAGTTTGAGGGGGTCCGAAAAGTTGGTCAGTATTTGTAAACAGAACAATTCTGAGTGGAAACCAAGAATTTTCATTCTAAACATAAAAGATCTCCCAGTCAAAAGTTCGCCTGAGAGAACTGAGTGCCCTGCTGTATTAACTCACCTTTTATCCCCATCTATCAAACATGGATTTAAATGTCCAAATGGTTGCCGGCTTAAACACGGCTCCTTCACCATGGCGTTTTTCAGAGGCCACGGGAAACACGCTGAGGAAGAGTTAAAATCCTTTCCCTGCCTCAATCAACATAAAATTAAGTACTTTAACAAGTTCAGCTGCCTTAATTACTGCTTTAAATACCTTCCTGCTGACTTTAATTGCCGGCGGGACTTCTGGCTTCCTGAAGTGCGCGCGCACCCAGATGTGTCTGGGTCAAACGTGGAAGTCGGCGGGTTGAAGCCGGGATTCATTCCCACTCCGGATTTCTCCCATTTTCTTTGCCCCCACGCTCCCAGCGCACCCGGACTTGGCTTTTAATATTGAGCCCCACCTGCTTTAGGCGCTCTTGTTTATTCAGCGAGCAGCTGAGCCATATAGACCAGGAAGGAAAGTTAGGTTAAGTCATTGATCTGTGCTTAGATAACAGCTGCACCCCTGGGGTTATGGACCATAAAACTGTCCAGCGTTTTCACCCACAATTTCTGTCCAATAACCTCTACTGGAAATGTGTAAGGACAGAATGAGGATTGCTTGTGATGCCTCCATGAAGAATATTCTGCCAACACTTGCTGTCAAGTCTAATCCTTTCATGATGCCCACTTGGGCAAGGTATAGCAGTGTGATTGGTGCCAAGGGAACCAAAGGCAAGCAAGGAATCAACATCTGCAGGAAAAGAGAAGAATGGAGAAAACTGGAGAGAAAAAAAAGGAAAAAAGAACGAGTAGCATTTTCTCCCAATGAATCGGGAGAGTCACAAATTAGGCCAAAAATGATGTGGTGTGACCCCATTAGTTTCTATGGAAACTACAGCATACAGCTGACATTAATTCACTACCATTTACTCTGAAAGAATTTGAACAGGTGAAATGTTGCATAGTGCACCCATGTGGTGAGCTCTTTAGAAACTGGATTGTTCCAGCTGGTAACAGGGAGAGTATCAGCATCACCATTAATTCACACATTACTTAACCTAAAGGATTGCCAAGTTTGAAGAAATTTGTTTTGTCTCTATTGTCCTTATCTGTTTTTTACAATGTATAAAAGGCTCAAAAGATAAATGACTCATTTCATTCCAGTTTAAAAATAATCAATAATCAATGTAAAAATAAAACACCTCTAGCTGTAAAGGATTCATTAAAAAAATTCACAAACTGCGAGGCTCACATGTTTAAAATTCATACTGAGCAAACTCTGCATGCACTGCTTGCAGTAACAGAGTTCTAAAGAAAGAACTTGCATTATACAGCACCTTTCATGTTGTCAGGACATCCCAGAGTATTTTACAGCCAATCAATTACTTGTGAATTGTAGTCACTGTTATTTTGTGGGCAAACATAGCATCCAATTTATGCACAGCAAGGTCCCACTAACAGTAGTCAGATAAATGCTGACCAGGACATCTGGAGAACTCCCCTGTTCTTCACATTTTCCATTTGTCTGAGTAGGCAGATGGGACCTCATCCAAAAGACAGCACCTCTGACTTTGCAGCATTCCCTCAGTACTGCACTGAATTGTGTCATTCTAGATTATGTGGGGCTTGAACCCACAATTTTCTGGCTCAAAGGCATGAGTCCTAACACTGAGCCAAGCTACTGATGTACTTTACTGGCAGCTAATGAAAAATACAAAATACCAACAACCCATGACATTCTTGACATAGTAAAACATTAAATTATTACGGAGCTCTTTAACAATCTTATTTATTGCAAATTAAAAATGGTTAGCTGGCAATATCAGAAATAGTAAAGTGTACACCAGTGTTATTTCAAGATAAGTTTATGTATAACTGGCACAGTTGGATTAACCAGGTCAGTGACTTCTCGATGACTTGGCTGTTCATATTATCATGTAGTTTGATCAGAATGAGGCACACTGTTGTGACATGAGATGGTGTTTGCTAGGTATTCTGGGTAACTGCTCTTCCTCCTCCCTCCCACAACTACACACGGAATGTTCCACATTTAGTCTTTGTTAGTTGATTTTTTTTCTCCCCCCCCACAAAATAATGGGCCAGATTTTGCTGCAGCAGGGCATCTAACGGCATCTGCCATTGGTTAGACTTCCCCCTGCACCCTTCAGCTCAAAACATTTTTGCCCACTAAGTTGCTGAAAGTGTGAGCTGATAATGGGGCAGCGAGGGAAACAGGGCATCTGGGACCTGCATGTCAATGGTGAGGCAGACAGCGAAATGCCGTTTTCACGAAGCTAACAGTGGAGCAGCTCAACTTGGTCGGCAACTTTTAGATATTGGCATTTCACCGCATATCTGTTCCTCACCTGAAGTTGCTGTACCATTTATGCATAAATAACAGTGAGTGCCATTAGTCTCAACATTATTTTGACAGCAAAATCTGGCCCAATGTTTGTAGATGATGATCACAAAAGTAAATTCTGATCAGTTCATTTATAAACGTGGACCTTGCTGTTTCTTTGATCGTCACTTGGCAATGAGCTCCAGAAATATGGAAGCTTTGTCTTACACATTTAACTTTATAATGAATTTGGGTGACACATCACAAAATCATGGGCTATATATTTTAGTTATGATGTACTACACAATGCTTCACATCAGAATGTCAAGAGATTAGGAGGTGTGCTTCTCATCTGGGAATAGAAAAAAAATCCAACACACATGAAGCAGTTAAACTAGAGTCAACCATTTGACAGGGCTCAAAGTCAGGGCCTCATCCATTGCTTTCCCCAATATCAGGGGAAGGTCCACGCTGTCTAAATGCCGAAACAGGATTGCCAATATATAGGAGAACCCTGAGCGCTCAACGTGCCCACGGCCAGAAAAAAGGCAGCCAATGTTGCCAATGATAGCTATTCACATTTGCAGCTGGTAGCAGGGCTGCCTGTAGAGGTGCATTGGAAAACCATGTGTTCAGGCAGTTCTCCATTTCTCCAATGGAAGTACTGCAGCCTCATAGATACGTTTACATTACAACACTGCAGCTGAAGTCAAGGCTGCTGTTGGCAGCAGCCTTGCATTATATCACATCGAAACTTGTGCTTCTTACACAATCACAGTCATTTTTGATAACACCACATAGATTAACCTTGCATGGCAAGGCTGTTGGATGCACAACTAACAGCATCGTGCCAAATGATAATACCAATCTGTATCAGCATGGGAACAGCAAACAGTTTATGTAATAAGAGCTCAAGACATGTATAAATTTATAGGGAAAAGTAGTGTCAGGAACATACCATGAGGAGTGTTTTCATTCAGGTTTCTCACCAATTTATAGAGAGAATGATAAAAAGTGGGGGTTTAAGACATAATGAGCAAAAACTTGCAACAGATTGAAGAACAATTACATGGTCAACATATATATTACAGTAACAATTTGACTCTGGAGTGAAATCCGCCTTGGGTTCATTCTGGATAAAAAATGAAGACTGGCCAATACATGTTGAAAAACTTCACATGGGGAAAGACACTAAAACAAAAATATTCAGGAACAGAACCAATGATTATTTATATCACTTGTCACTTTACTAGTGGCAGCCATTCTACTCTCTAATTCTCTAATTCCATCAGGATCAATCACATTAAATGGAATAAACTATTTGAAGGATTTATTAATACTCCACATAGACTGATCTTTAATCTTGTCCATTGCTCCTTGGGAAAAGAACAGAACTGAATAAGATTTAACAATGTAAAAATATTACTTGGAATTTAATCACTGCTAATTAAAACCTTACTCCCGAAGTATTGAGGGAGGCAGTAAAACTTTATTGATTTAAGCCATTCTGACATCATAGTATCTAATGAGTCCCCACAAAATCATGACATCTCTTGCAAAGTCCTATCTATTTAATAAAACTGCTTGTAAACCTTATTAAAAAAAACTCTTCCCCTCCTCCTCTTGTCACATAACAACTGAAAGGAGACAGCAAATCTGCTCACCAGAAGTAATATGGACAAATCCAGATCTTGCCTCTATTTTTCTTAAATACGGATCACATTCTACCTGACTTGCATTCATTTCTTCCCCCACTTTCCCCTTCCCAAATGTTCTTCTCTCCTCTCCCAAAGTGATGATATGTGCTTGGGTATGGTTCCAGGAGTTTTGGCAGCCTTGTGGTATCTCAGTAAAGTTGCTATTTTTCATGCATTAACCTTGATAGTGAGTGCCTATTTTACCATGGTGGGCATCACAGCTGAGTCTAATTTTGTCTTCACTTGACATCCATACCCACATGCATTCTAGCAGGGGTCTGAAGAGGGACGAGCAGGAACAGCAGTTGATTTGTCCCCTCTCAAACTGGGGACACTGAGTCCAATTACAAAACCCTTATTGCCAACATCCCGGCTGAGATCACCTAACTCAGCACAGATCAAAAATCCCCTTCTCATATGCATTTATGTTCAAATTTGCAAAATGAAGAAAAAACAAATTCAGTAATTCTTCCAAAGAACCTGTAACTTGAATTTAATTCTCAGTGGTTCCACTGGACAATCCAGGGGTCTAACCATATTCTCAAGGCTCTCATTTAATTTTGTGTGTGTTGTGAAATCCTAAAGATGAATGTTGTGTTTTTGTAGGCTGTATGCAGTAGGTGGGCGAGATGGCAGCTCATGTCTACGATCAATGGAGTGTTTTGACCCTCACACCAATAAATGGAGCATGTGTGCACCCATGTCGAAGAGAAGAGGAGGGGTGGGAGTTGCCACATGCAATGGCTTTCTTTATGCGGTGGGAGGACATGACGCCCCTGCTTCCAACCACTGCTCTAGGCTGTCAGACTGTGTGGAACGGTAAGAATGACCAAATCTGTTTTTTTTTTTTAATTGTCCTTCCAGTTTACTCCCTTCCTTTCCTGAAGGCACAGACTCATGTTGGGCAAATGGTTCCAATGCCACAGGCCAATTTCAAGAATTGAGAAATCAGGCAAGTTATGATCATGGCAAAAAGAAAATGCACCTTGTTGTACAATGTTGAAAAGAAAAGTAACGAGCATTGTTTGATAGTTTGGTGCATCTTCCTGGAACAATACTTTGACATTTCATACGACCTCTGGAATTTCAGCACAGAATGAGGCCATCCAGCTCATTCTATCTCTGCCCCTGTTAGCTATCTACTCAAACACCATTTCCCTGTACTCTTAATATTTTTCTTGTTCAAGTGTTTGTCTAATTTGAACTTAAATATTGTGATTGAATTGGTTTCAATAGATGAAAACATTCTTTTAACCTCCCTTTTAAAGCTTCTAGTACTAACCTTAAATCTATTTTACTGAATCACCAGCCTATGGAAGTAATTTTCAATATATACCTTCCGAAAAACCTTTCATATTTTTGAACACTTCCACTAACCAGTGAGCACAACCCTAGTTTTTCACTAATTTAACTATAACCTCTTGTTCCTGGTAAATCTACGTTGCAGCTTATCCCTGGCTCCAATACCCTTTCTGTAATGGGGCGGCCAAAACTGCATACAACAGGGTAAGTTTTGAGAGGCTCTGTTCCAAGTGTGGTACCTTGCTCGATGAGCGTACGGGTCATAGAATCAAGCATGGAGGTCAGCACATCCAATTCATGCCACTCTCAATATTCTGGTGTTGGGAGCCTCATTCTGCAATATCAACCCAAGCATTCCAACTGTGGCCCAACTATTATCTTCTGCAATTTCATCCTTACCTCCTTGCTTTTGTATTTAAAATCCAGATTTCCATTTGCCTTTTCATGGCATTTGCCCAGTCTCCGTTTAATTAATTGGAAGTGGAAATTAGTTTTCCTTACAGATGTGATCAGATTATTTTCACTGTTCAATCTTTTTGCAACAATGCAAGTATATTTTATTATATATCAAACCTGCACATTAATGTTTGAACAATAAAGAATGAACTTGCAAAGGTTTCAAAATGGGAAGAATGTAAGCAAATTTGCCTAATTCATAGCCGACCACTCTTACAGGCATAAACTAGTACAATTTGTTCTGCAAATATTACATTTAAATATCTGTCACATTTAGATTGACCAATTTTATAAACTAAATATTTTATTTTTAAATTTGTAGGTACGATCCCAAAACAGACACCTGGACAACCGTGGCACCTTTAAGTGTTCCAAGAGATGCTGTTGGAGTGTGCCTCCTTGGGGACAAGCTATATGCTGTGGGAGGATACGATGGACAGACCTACCTAAACACTGTAGAATCTTACGATGCACAAAATAATGAATGGACAGAGGTAATAGATCACCAGGAACAAAATAGAAAATAAAATAGATTTGCAGCTGCATAAAACTTAGAATGATTTATCTAGAACATTTTAATTAAAAGATAAATCTAAGAAAGCACTATTATACCATGATAAGGTATCATCAGTGATGTAATAAGTTCTTGCAAGGACACTTCAAATGCATCAACTGTATAGGTCAGACGGTGCTGTGGGAGTGTGCCAGATCCAATTCTGCCTTTATGGACGCAAATGCCCACAGTCGGCTATACAATATGGAGAACTGTGCTAATCACTGAAAGGTGTAAGCCCTTTCATGGCCTAAATATATTAACTGTTAGGTACAGGGTACAACTCCCCATCTGTGAAAGCAAGTACCTATGCTAAAGGTTATCTTTGAAAGAAACAAAGGGGTGAAAAATAATGTTCAAATATGATGAAAGTGGTGACATTCAGACCTGTGGTACAAACTCAATACTCAATTTTCCCCTGCTTTGGATTACATAATCAGTTTAAAAAGCAGCAGCCTCTTTAGGGGAACAATTCCATATTCATGATGGTGCTAATCTGTGTTTGCAATAAGTAATGTGAGGCAAAATGTTTTTCAGTGCAGTGTCTTGTGCTTCTGCAACTCTTTAGTGCACTTGGTATCTGCTACAACAACACTTAGCCGCAGCTAACAGTAACTCACCGTTCAATTTATTTTCCATCCGTATGTGTGGAAAATGCACCTCGAGAGTGAAATTCCTCCTGTCGATAATCTGTGGCAGGATGTGAGTGTGAGTACAGAGTGGCAGGATGTGAGTGTGAGTACAGAGTGGCAGGATGTGAGTGGGAGTACAAAATGGCAGGATGTGAGTGTGAGTACTGCATGGCAGGATGTGCGTGTGTGCACAGAGTGGCAGGATGTGAGTGTGAGTACAGAGTGGCAGGATGCAAGCGTGTGTACAGAGTAACTGATTTCAGCCGAAGGAGCAGGGGGGTCGTTACCTATTTCAATTTGGCCTCAGTGTCCCTGAACTGGGAAAGAGAAAAATCTGGTGATCATTTAGCCACTCTGTTGGAAAGTGTGCATGTTTGGACATTGGTGATGGCAGGACAGGCTGTGATACCCGAAGATTGGAATAGCCTGCTAACATTTATTGTCTAGCTTCACACACAAAGAATTGAGAGGTCTGGGAAGATATCTGGGATCCGAGAAATTGTATTTAAGCAGGAATCAACCCCTTCAGCAATGAAGAAGGGGTGAAAATTGGCAAAAAAAATAGGGGGAAACAAGAATAAACTACTTAACAATCATCAAGCATGATATGAGTTTGAGCTCTGGTAATAATTACAGGAAGGGAGGCTTATAGGAAAACAATGACAAGTTCCTTAGGGAACGTTAATAAAACTTAACTCAACAAAGCCTGTAATACCAAAGTAGTATGAAAGTCTTGTTCGCAAAGGACAATTGGAACTCCCTCTCATCAGTAAAATAGTCTGTTAATTCTAAAGGTTTGGATTGCTTTAGAGGAGCAAATAATCTCTACATGGTTTAAATTCATTCTGGGTGAGTGCAACAGACGTTTATTCAGTAAAATTCAATTGAGTGGATTAATGTTTTTATTTTTAATTGAGCAGATCAACATTGTCTCGGTGGGCAGTGGAAATTCTATTCAATTGCCAAAGCAAAAAAACAGTTGTAAGTTTCAAAGTGGGAAGATATTGACAACATAATTCAACATTCCATTAACTTTTTTTCATATGGCCTCATCTCTCAGTATATTTACAGAAATGTACTTTACAAAGACCAGCTAAAAATAAATTAAGACAGAACAACCACCTATACTTCCCATAACTGTTACTAGAAACATTTCATTTGTAGCCAAAATTCTGAAGAACTAGTCCTTCTTGCTTGTGGCAAAAATGAGCAAATACAGTAAAATGATGATGCACTGATCTCTTACACAATTTGTAAGTTGCAGCTTTAGTTTAGTAGGTAATAAAATCTGTGTGAAGATATGATTTACACACTGGGGTTTAAAGTACTAAAAATAAAAATAAAATTGTAACATGAGAATTCAAATCTGGTTCGTAAACAAGTAAACTAATTGTGTGTTTACAGGGAAATACCCACATTTGTGAATATTAGTGGCTCAATTTAATTGGATTTTGTTACATGTACTACAACTTTCTTTTTTTTTAAACAAACTTGTGCATGAGTTTGGCTCAGTTGGTAGCACATCATCCTGTGGGCCAGAAGGTAGAGTCCCATGCCAGGGGGTTGAGCTCATAATCTACAACAACAACAACTTGCATTTATATAGCGCCTTTAATGTAGTAAAATGTCCCAAGGCACTTCGCAGGAGCGAATCAAACAAATTTTGACACTGAGGCACATAAGGAGATATTAGGACAGGTCAAAGAGGTAGGTTCTAAGCAGTATTGAGGGAATCTTGCACTGAATTGTCAGAGGTACATCCTTTGGATTTGTTTCAGTGGTTCAAGCGGCAGTTAAATACCTCATGTCACTAATTTTAAACTTTTCTAGAAGGGTCTAAAATTATGTTGATCTTAGAGACTTACTCACTGGTGTGCTTCCCACCTACAGGAGGTGCCTCTGAAGATTGGAAGAGCTGGTGCTTGTGTTGTTGTCGTCAAACTGCCATGAAAAGCTGAAAAGAATGTCTAATTTTCTACTTAAGATCACAGAGAGTCAAAAAAAAATGTGCTGTATATACAAGATCAAACATTCCAAAAACTGCATCAGCCTCACCACAGATTGAGGTGTACATTACAAGAGGCTCAGCACAGAATGAGATGTGCACTGACGGAGCCTCTCTACAGAATATATATTAATGAGCCTACTGCAGAATTAAGTGGACATTGCCAGAGCCTCACCATAGAATGAGGTGTACACTGATGGAGCTTCAAAATGAGATGAATACTACTGTAGGAACCCAGCCTCTTGAAAAACCTTATTAGTGAAGCTCTTGTTTATGACTGATTCTACTGAAGCTGGTTTACTAGTACTGTACTTAATGTAGGAGAGAATTTGAAAGATTTCATATATGTCAATGTTATTGTATGAAACATAGTATATTATAGTGAAACATGGTTTCAGTCTTTCAAGGAGGTTTCATCAATATCTCTTCAAAGATAAATTGTAAACAATCAAAATTAAGTTACACACTGGGACAACACTGTTATTTTTAAACACATTTTCCAAACTAGTCAAGAAATAGAGAAAATTCAATATCAGTCCATGCAGCTATTTTCTTACACTCAACAATTCCTTGAACAGGTCACAAAATCCCCTTCCCCTGTGAAAGCCAAAAAATATATTTCAAAACAATAATAGAAAATCATATTAGAAATACTTTAATCAAAACAGGGCTTTATGACCTTCACTCCATGAAGATATTATAGTCACCCTTCCACAGGCCCAAGTCTTAGTCATAAGAAAGGTACTAGTAAATAATCTAGAATATTGTGAGAAGGAAATCAAGTCTGGGCACTTTTCCTCAACTACTCTGTCTCCTTATTTTACCTGAGCCATCTCAATAAACTGATCATCAATAATATCACAATACAAGAGTGGGCAGGAGACTCCAGGCATACTGCAAAGCACATCCTTCACAGCCAAGAGTTGTGATACATAAAGACAGTGCCATACCCAATGCATAGTAGCTTAAAATGTTCATCCCAATTTTAAATCTTCTGTTCTATTACAGAAATATTCACCCTAAAAGGATTTTTTTTAAATGTCCAAATAGTACATTATTTAGCTTTAAACTTTTAAAACTGTGATTCCCAATGTAAAAAATACAGCAGCTTTAAACTAAAAATGAGTGATAATAAAGTGCCAGGGAATTAATAGTGCAGACACATTTTTGCAGCAGTGTTATATTATCTAAATTGATAGTGGACAGCAGATACCCATGGTGTATTATGTTTAAATGCTTCAATTTTAGTGTTGGCGTCACTTGTTTTCTGACAAGCAATCCGGGGAGGAATTCCAAAATGCGATATTATAGAAAGATTCCAAAGGTTATTTTCAATGAAGCTTGAAGCACATTTTTAAACCCGAGTAATTGCAATGACCTGATAGAATCACACAGTTTGAGGAAAAAAGCCTAATGAGGATGACAATGCAGTCACATAAGCACATTCTAATAACAGAGGACTGTCACTCTAATAATGACGTTATATCCATGCCTCATTGAGTTTGCAGGTGACCAATAATTTCTTCGCTGAATGAAACTTCAAATTATATACCATATTTTAAAGGTATCATAGAATTAATTTTACTGAGCATTAATCTAAATGTTCATACACCATGGTTATGTTTCGGAAGAGCAGCCCACACTTTCCTCACAATGACATCCTAATAAGTCTCTTTAAAGCAATGTAATGATTTCAGTGTTCTCATTTGTGATCTAAGATATATTTATACAGCATAAAATGATTATTAAATGGGCTAAGAATCATTATCAAATTGTGACTTGAAATGGTCTTTGAAGTTCGTACATTAATTAGTGTAGTAATGACAAATAAATTACACCAAAGTTAGTCATAGGCGTATTTATGTAGTGCTAGCAATGCAGAGTTATATTTATGGAGATATATAAATATACTATTTAATCCAAATGTCTATGTACATATCATATTGATATTGGCAAATGTATTATTGGTCAATCCAATTTTCTGAGCCTTTGAATGTGCCAACAGAATTACAGCAGGTATGCATAAAACTGCTGTATGGGCAAACTGATAGTGATATATCTGTATTGTGTAATATTCCACAACATTTCATACAACCATCCAGGGCAGGGAGAACATTTTGTACCTTATGAGGCCAAGACCAACACAAGTCAAAGCTGCAGTGTCCAGAGAATACACTTCTTCCTGTGGACAGGGCAAAGTTAAAGTAAATCAGCTGCAGGGGAGGTGGAGGCAATAACATTCATATTAATTTTCTAAGATCAGAGATTGGTAATAGAAAATGTGGGTTTTGCATACTTTGGATAGCGATCTTTGCCCCGGATTCTTGCTGATCATAGAATTCATAACCAAGGATAACGAGCTGAGGTCACAGTAAACATATTCAAAGCTTCCATTTCTGGTTTTCTGTCTCAGCTATTAAACAATTGACATTTTGCTTATATACTGGAAATTGTAAACTCCAGTCCTCCAAAGTTTCAACACATTCTACTTTACATTGGTCAGTCCAGATACTTTGAGTTGTCCCTGTAGTGGACTGGAACATATTTTAATAGGCCTGTAACCTTTAGTGGTCTGCAAAATCAGCTTCAAGTGGTACCAGTGTCCACTCTCACTAGAAGACAATATAAACAGGGTGTTCCTTCCATAAAGTGAGCTCTGCTCCATCCGCACTAAAAAGAAAATAACATGAGCAGTACAAATTTAATGTAAGTGGCATCCAATCCCGTCTGATACCAACATAATGTTTGAGGAGTCTGTATACACTAGAGTAATAGAACATGCAAACTATAGTAGTTAAAAATACTGCAGTGTCTCAGCATACCTAATGTACTGAATACTGTTTGCACCTGACAGTCAATTATATCTATATAGAAGGTGCTGAGATGGTGCTCCATACGTCTGCCAAAATTGATGATGTAGAGATACTTCTAGGATTTTGGGTAGTCCAGGAGCACTGAATTCTTCCAGCCCTGACATTCTAATAATGTTTACAGTTCAGCTGCCAATCTTAACTCTTGTGCTGCACCTGAAAGAAACTACTTTCAGTTTTGGAGTTAATACAGTTGACAAGAAGAGTTGTAATGGATCTGCCATTTTGTAAAAAATCATTTACAGTACAGTACACCAGTTTCTATGTAATTTTTATGCCAAATAAAAGTAAATGAGATTTAGCAAATAGATTGCAAATTAGATTTTTTGGGGGTTTCAAAAAAAAGTAAAGTTAGAAACTTTCTTCACGAGCCATCTCTGTTATCAACTGTAATCTTTTGGACAAATAGCAAACTTTTAGAAGGTTAAATGGGATGAAAAATTTCCTATTTTTATGGTCTTACAGACTAATTTTGCAACATGGGAGGCCAAAAAAATTATACTTAGATCAACTACTTACACTGCCTTTCAGTATCATCAGACTCTGCAAAGGTGATGGAGTATATATTTATGTAAGCTTGAATCTTTTCAGTACTGTAATTTATACCAAACATTTGGTCACTATAATGTGTTTTTTGTTCAGCATGCAAGGAATCTTTACTTTCTTACTGCACTCTTGGTGTATTTACCGTTAAATCTTCTGTGTTATTCTGCAGTTGTCACTTTGCAAATAAACAAAGACATTAAAATGAGCATGTCTCGCTGCTTCATTGGTTTCCAAAGCATGTAAAGTAGAATGCAACCGGGCTGTAAGGATTTGGGCCCACTTTTCCCCAGTTTTGTAAAAATCTTCTGGGGTGGCCAAACCACAAATTCTACTTGAAACAGGCTTAGAGTATGTTATAACTGAAAGATCTAGGTTATTGTGAAAAACATGTACATTGATGTACAAAATAGAGTGAGGGATTACCTGAAATCGATTGGGTTTCAGACAGGAAGGGGGCAGAGCAAGCGTAAAACCCGCCCAATGCCATTAGTTTGTGGCCGGAGCTATTTTAACTAACAGGCCTCATTTGTATCCCACTGGCCGGCTGCCCACGTGAAATGGGTGGAGGAAGGCAGCTGGCTGGCTTCAGGCAGGTCAGAATTGTGGGACCAAGAGGCACCAGGTAAATCGTGGGAAAGGGGATCAGGGCTGTTTCGCAGGTGGGAAGTGAGGAGGAGCTGAGGGAACAGATGCCCAGACTTCAGAGCGGGTAACTACTCAGTATGCTGTTAAAATGTCAAAATCAATTTCCTTGCCTCCCCCCACCCTCCCACCATGCCCCCCCACCCCCCACCCACCAATGCAGCAAGTTGTTATGATCTGGAATGCACTGCCTGAAACGGTGGTGGAAGCAGATTCAATAGTAACTTTCAAAAGGGAATTGGATAAATACTTCAAGTGGAAATTTGCAGGGCTACTTGAAAGAGCAGAGCAGTGGGACTAATTGGATAGCTCTTTCAAAGAGCCGGCACAGACATGATGGGCTGAATGGCCTCCTTCTGCGCTGTAACATTCTATGATTCTATGAATGCTGCTTTTGTAAACATCATCCGAGTAGCTCAGGATGTGACTGGACACACTCCAAGACAGCCAAAATATAGTCAGAATATACTATTCAAACTTAAATATCTTCTAACTGGTAAGAGATAGCCTGTCTGATTTTTTTTAGTGCCTTAATAAGCACAGATAAGGGAATGCTTTTTACAAAAAGTATTCCCTGGCCTTTCTAGCTTCTTTAAATTAGTCTGTGAGATCTATGGCATTGAAAAATGTGACCATTGATACAGAAGGAATGGGTATTACAATGTATTAAAATGCTCTCCTGAAGTACTGTCTATTCACCTCTAGAGAATTGGATAGAAATCCAATCCACAGGCCTAATTCCTCAGATGGCTATTAAGGATTACAAATGAAACAGATTCTGGCAACTTCAATCCAGTTCCCAGATAATATAAATCTTCAGCCTACAATCTGAAACTTTGCACTTATAGCTAACTTCTCTGTAACTGCCTCAGGATTGGGAATCTACATAAAATGTAATTATTTTAAAAGGAAAAATTGATTCCAAACCTTTATACTCATACAGAAAACCAACTGAAAGGAAATCTTTTCAACAGTTGTAGGAAGCAGTTAAATACTGTTGATAAACCTATGCAGGGGAAAAACATAACAGGGATTCTCATTACCTGTGCTGCCTTTGGAGGAGTTACTGAGCCCAACAGTGTGAGGGAGATAAATTATCACCAATAGTTACGGTATTTTTCTTAGGATGGTTCAACAACCAAATCACTTCATCTCCCTCATACTGTTATACTTATTAACACCTCCATGGCAGTCTCCCTAATGGTGTCATTAGCATTGAGTACTTGAAGCACAATTTTGAAAGATGTACAAGTTAATCATGGTTCATTACTACTGATTTTTAAGAGGTAAGGTATGTCATTTCAAAATAAAACTGTATCAGGTTATGTACAAAACAAAAGTGACTATATTTTCACATGGTATGTGACATGTTGTACAATGTAAAATTCATGGGGTTACAATGTATTCAAATACTGCTCTGAAACATTGTCCATTCACGTCAGAGAATTAGAATCTGGCTCCCCTGATACGTATGCAATTCATTCCGTTTCCTCACAGCACTTGAACATAATGCCAAATTCATATGAAAGCCTCAAAATAAGAACTTGAAGAAAATAGCATTTTAGCAGATCTGCAAAAGCCTTGTGCTGGGTGACAAAATGTGCAAGGGATAGGTACAAATAAAGCCCCCAGGCATCCACTGTATAAAAAAAAGTCAATTGAAGTGGAAAAAAAGGACGAGACTTTTAAAATGAGAAAAGATGGGTTTGAAAATGTGATGAATAATTAATAACTATATGCTAAGGAAAAAAATACTTTCTTTGATCTATTTATTTTGCAACAGAACAAATGATTTTGTTTTGAGGTGTTGGTTTTATATCTAGGTGACAACAGCTCACATTATAATACTATTAATAGCCAGAATGTAAAGAATAGAAAGATGACGTTTAAAGCATTGGGAACAAAGGTGTCTGTGACCAAAATGATCCTCCCAAACACTCAGAATGCCAGCGCTGGAACCATGGTCATTTAAAACATCAACTTAACTACTTCCCACGTAGCACTATGAATTCAAAATGATAAATAAATAATCTTACTTTAATCTCTGAATGGGAAGGATATATGTAGTATTTTATCTAGATGTTTTGCACAGTGTTTTTAATAAAACAAATCTTTCAGTAGTGTGGCAAGTGGGACCCTATTTTCAGACTGTTTACCAGGTTTGTGAGAGAATCATAGAATCGTAGAAGTTTACAACATGGAAACAGGCCCTTCAGCCCAACATGTCCATGTCGCCCAGTTTATACCACTAAGCTAGTCCCAATTGCCTGCACTTGGCCCATATCCCTCTATACCCATCTTACCCATGTAACTATCCAAATGCTTTTTAAAAGACAAAATTGTACCCGCCTCTACTACTGCCTCTGGCAGCTCGTTCCAGACACTCACCACCCTTTGAGTGAAAAAATTGCCCCTCTGGACTCTTTTGTATCTCTCCCCTCTCACCTTAAATCTATGCCCCCTCGTTATAGACTCCCCTACCTTTGGGAAAAGATTTTGACTATCTACCTTATCTATGCCCCTCATTATTTTATAGGCTTCTATAAGATCACCCCTAAACCTCCTACTCTCCAGGGAAAAAAGTCTCAGTCTATCCAACCTCTCCCTATAAGTCAAACCATCAAGTCCCGGTAGCATCCTAGTAAATCTTTTCTGCACTCTTTCTAGTTTAATAATATCCTTTCTATAATAGGGTGACCAGAATTGTACACAGTATTCCAAGTGTGGCCTTACTAATGTCTTGTACAACTTCAACAAGACATCCCAACTCCTGTATTCAATGTTCTGACCAATGAAACCAAGCATGCTGAATGCCTTCTTCACCACCCTATCCACCTGTGACTTCACTTTCAAGGAGCTATGAACCTGTACTCCTAGATCTCTTTGTTCTATAACTCTCCCCAACGCCCTACCATTAATGGAGTAGGTCCTGGCCCGATTCAATCTACCAAAATGCATCACCTCCCATTTATCTAAATTAAACTCCATCTGCCATTCATCGGCCCACTGGCCCAATTTATCAAGATCCCATTGCAATCCTAGATAACCTTCTTCACTGTCCACAAATAGTAACTATATAGTTACCCCAAGCCAATCACACTTCATTTTTGGTTTAACCAGGGCTCAATTCACCACCATTGATAAGGTAAAACGTGGAACTGGAGGTAGGTTATACTGTCCTAACAGAAAATGAGGCGATTTACATTTACAATAATGGTGGTAAATAATGGAGAAGATTAATAATCGCCAAACCAAGTTACAGAGAATTCTCTACATGTAGGATATCTGATTGCCCATAATGGAGGGTGCATCCTCTCCTCAGAAGGACATAGTCACTTACCCAAGTCTAAAGAGTTTTAGCACAGGTTAGCAGAGCTAAGGCTTAGGAATCCCAAATGCACACACGGATACTGCTGAAATTAACCAGCTAAAACCATACAGATTACCAGCAGAGTGCACGGGAACACTTCTTATTGCTTGTCCAGCGATGACCACCGTACCTATTAGGCCAATGGTGTGCAGGGTTAGCTGGAGCCAAGTGGAAAGAATTCCAGCCCCAAGTAACAGGACAGACCTTTTAGGTTCCATTATTGAACCCAGCTGGCTGGTCACTCATCAAACCTCCACTGGAAAACTGCAGACCTGTCTAATTCAGGTATCCGATTACCAAATCCATCACGAAGAGCCACCTCAACCTCAAACAGACCCCACTTACAGGACAAGAAGTGATGATATGGTCTTCCCAGAAGGATCAGCTACTTTATGCAATGAGCAGCTAAGCTCTACATTCAGGAAGGCTCTCGGTTCCATTCCTCATCTGTGCTGAGTTAGCTGATCTCAGCTAGGGGAGCATTCAGGGCAGTAGAATTGGCCTCAGTTGCCCTGTGTATCAGAGGGCAACTGGGGCTCATGTAAAATTATGTCAGGAGTCACTGACATCGCAAGATGAGAAGAAGGAAGAAAACTGGTGAGAGGGAAATAAAAGAACTTGCATTTATATAGCAATTTCACAACCTCTGATGTTCCAAAGCACTTCACAGCTAATAAGGTACTTTTACAGTGTAGTCACTATTGCAATGGAGGTAAGCTCAGCAGCCAATTTGCACACAGCAAGGTCCAACAAACAACAATGACCAGATATTGGGGGTTATATTGGATAGCCCCCGAAAACGGGCGCTAGGATCATGATGCTTGATTGACCCATGCCTGTTGGTTGTGATGCAGGCAGTTCGTAACATTCGTGCTGCCTGATGATTTCAATGATTGCTGCGTGCAGCCAGTGGTACTTGCGCTGCTGATTGGCTGCATGCATCAGCAGGGGGCCCCGATATCGGGAGTGGCTAGCACTACTTAAAGGCAGCCAGCACCTCTTAAGGGGAGGTGCAATGTGGCTGCAGGAAGTGGTGGAAGTCAATTTTGAAGTGAATCTGTACTGCAATATAGTGAAGGATGGCTGTGCCTGTGAGAGAGCGCGCACCAAGGTTCTCGGATGATGCACTAGAGGCCTTGGTGGAAGAGGTGGACAGAAAGAGGGGCATCCTATATCCGCAGAGGGGCAAGAGGCCCTCCAGACATATGCTCAAGAAGCAGCGGGAGGAAGTAGCAGATAAGGTCAATTCCAGGAGCATCGTGCCAAGAACATGGATGCAGTGCAGGAAGGAGTTCAATGATTTGACAAGAGTAGTCAAGGTGAATGAGTTCAACTGTCAAGTGGTATATCCTACCAACTGCACCATTAGCCTCATCCACTGCTCCACACATTACACCCCCCATCACCAACCTACCAACAAACTCTTTCAATCAATATTCAACTCTTCAAATTGGATGCTTCATCTCACCCTCACACATTACCACTGTCGCAAGCTGCACACCCACAACTCACAGGCTACACACACCAGCAGCTATTCAACCATGGCAGCCACGACATCCAAACATCTTGCAGGACACTCACTGACACGCTTCCCTCTTTCTTGCAGGAGAAGGTGGCGCAAAACAGGAGGCAGCAAGAAAGAACTGGAGGAGGAAAGGTACATCTACACATCCTAACTCCCATGCAGGAGACAGGGCTGGCCATCATTGGAAAGGCCATCGCTGAGGTCGTGGCCTCTGGCGGCGCTGAAGGTATCGATGAGGGTCTCTGCATACCTAATCCTCCTTCTCGCTTCCTACTTCTCCCTCATCCTACAATCTTTTTTGACTCATGTGCTGCAGATGGTGTGAGCACGCACGTCTTACTTTCTCCTCTCCCTCCACCACAAGTCAACCTGTGTCCCTTTGTCATTTCAGATACCCAAGAACTGGAACCTGCCTAGTCAGAGGAGGCAGAGGAAGATGACAGTGATGATGAAGACAATTGATCTTACACTCGCAGCCACCAGCTCAGAGACTAAGGCCCCGATATTATCAGGGAGGTGGGATGGCAGCGGGGGGCAACTGGGCGCATGGGTAACCCACCCAGTAAAATCCGTCCATTCCCCACGCGATCGCAGGTAAATTGGAGCCACTTAATGCGGCTTCCGGGTTTCCCGTCGTAAACCTGCGCAGCAGGCGGACTGCGCACCTCCATCACAGGCTGTCAGCTGGAGGAGCCCTATTTAAAGGGACAGTCTTCCAATGCTGCTCCTGCAGCAAACAACCAAAATTACAGAATGAAGCAGCCCAGGGGAAAGGCTGCTCCCAGATTTAGTTATGCTTCACGCCAGGTGCGAGTGGATGGGGTGAGGAGGAGGAAGGATATATTCTACCCAGCGGACGGGAGGAAGTGGCCTGCCTCTGCCACCAAGAAGGCGTGGCTCGAGGTGGCAGAGGAAGTCACCAGCAGCAGCAACGTCTCCCGCACCTGGATACAGTGCAGGAAACGCTTCAATGACCTAACTAGGTCAGCCAAAGTGAGTACACTTACTCATTCTCCGACACTCCGTCTTCCACATCACTGCCTCCACCCCACAACTCCTTCTGTACTGCCAACACTACTCTATCACATCATTCATCACACCCACTCAAACCTCATCCTCAACTTACCTGCACTTACTCGCAACTTCCTCACCTCCCCAGTACTCATCCCACCACTACCACTCAACCCAATCCTCATACAATGTCATGGCTCTGTCTCATACTCACCCTCTGATGCATCTCTTTCACGGTCAGCCTCACTCAAACCAATGCATTCATCGGTTGGCCATGTCTCCATCACTCACTCACGCCTCTCTACTTTCTCCCCTTATAGGAGAAGAGAGCCCAGAATGCACGGGAGAGGGCGAGGACCGGAGAGGGGCCGCAACATCTAGTCGTCCTCACAGACGCGAAGCAGGAGGCGCTGGAACTGAGCCGTACCCTCGAGTGCCTGTCCGTCGGGGACGCCGAGACTGCCACCTGACAAATTGCTGGTGACAGAACTTTAACATTCAGCACACACAATAGCAAATGATGTTAACATGCCTTGCCATTTTCAGCACCTCAACATCTGTCATCATGCTTAATATTGCCGGCCTCTGAGGGGGCACTGTCACATCTGAGTGAGCCATCCACCAGCGCAGATACACACACCTCGGTGAGTCCCCGTCCTCATTTAGTTGGGGTTTCACATGGTGAGTCACCACACACGTGAGCATGAGCAGACACTGGTGGCAAGGGCAGCTGTGGGGAGTCCGCATCGATGGGAGCACTCTTGTCCAGGCTCTGCTCAGCTGGACACAGAAGTTGAACCCTGGGGGAAATCCATGAAAAGGAGAATGATCGAGGGGCAGCAGCACATTTGCGAGGTACTGGAACAGGTGCCACGCGCTCTCTCCACAATCGCGCAAATGATGGAGGAGTCCAAGTCCTGCATGAGTGGAATGGTGGCACAGGTAAGGGAGAGCAATTCTGAGATACTCTCACAGGGACGTGAGGGCATCTCTGAGATAGTGTTGTGGGTAAGTGCGGGAATGTCTGAAATGGAGAGAAGGCTAGCCTCCATGGAGCTTGAAGCATGGCTCACCAATGAGTCCATTGAGGCCCTGACAATGGTCCTTTGGACTCAGGGTGAACAACATCCTGCCGCTTTAAACAGGCTGGCAGTTACTCTGGCAGTGGCCTTACAAGGCTTCACACATGTCCTCCAAACTGTCATCCAACAGAGTGGTAGGAGTGGTGTGGGTCTGGCCCAGGGGAGGGAAGATGGCAAAAGGGGACATGGAAGTGGAGACGCCACTCAAAGCGCCCCCACGTCTCACCCATTGCCCCCCTCTCAACCAGTACCCACAATGCTGCCTCCTCTCCAGGTGGCCGAGTCTGCCCCTGCACAGGTGGAGCAGTCTTTGGAGGGGTCCTCATGGGTACCGAAACCCAGAGGGCGTAGGCCCAAAGAATCTTATTGGTCAGGGCATGAAGAAGAGCAACCTGCACTACCTCTGCTGCAGGCACAGGGGATGAACCACATAGAAGTAGTTGCAAGTGAAAGGCGAAGGTTTTGTGAGCACAACGGGGATGCACAAGGTGTTTTACGGTTTGTCATGTTTTTTATTTATATTTAATTTTTGTTAATAGCGCATTAAATATTATTATTGTCACCACAACTGCCACATCGTGGCCATTCTTGGCTGGCTTGTGTAAAAAGGTCTTTTCATGAGGTTCACTGTGAACATGCACACTTGATGCCACCCATTGGGTCACTCTATAGTGGGTGTATGTGTAGTTGCACGACTATTCTGTGCAGGGGGTGGGGGGGTGCTGGTGAGGCCACTGCTCTGTCCAGGTGATGAGGACTGGACTCTTCACACTGTCTGATGTTAGGAGAACCGTTCACATATCAGACTCCCTGGCCTCACAAGCAGCTAGTTGAGCCGCTGTTCTGTCCCTGGGTTGCTCCTCCTCCTCTGCCTCCTCCTTCTCCTCAATGTGGGTGGCTGATGTGGATGGGGCCTCCTCCAGCAGCACCCCTCTCTGTTGTGCCAAGTTGTGCAGCGCACAACAGACGACTATAATGTTTCCCACTCTGTGTGGTGTGTATTGAAGCACTCCCCCAGAATGATCAAGGCACCTGAAGTGCATCTTGAGCAGCCCAATAGTATGCTCAATTGTAGACCTGGTAGCGATGTGGCTGTCGTTATTTCGATGCTATTGCTCGGTGGTGGGGTTCCTCAGAGATGGCATGAGCCACGTGTGCAGGGGGTATCCCTTGTCCCCTAGGAGCCAGCCTTTAAGGGTGTTCAGTAAGTGTTCAGTGCCTGGCGAGGCTGGTGATGTTGCTCATCGTCGGATGAAGTGATGAATGCAGCGATGGTGTCCCCCCATCCTGACCGAATGAGTTTGAGGGGGTCCGCAAAGTAGGTAATGTGTTTCCACAGCAGAGTTTTGGGTATAAATTAAGAATTTTGAGTGGAAAGACAAAGGTCATGCAGCCAAAACTTTATCTGAAATGAGAGTGCCCTGCTGCAATAAATGAGGTTTTCCCCCACCTGTCAAATAATCCTTTGCATCTCCTACTGGCTGCTGGCTGAAACACGTTTGCTCCAACAGGGAGTGTTTCCCACAGCACGGGAAACACGCAGATGATCCTTCAAAATTGCACCCCTGCCAAAATCTCCACTCAGTGAAGTCTCTCAAGTACCTCAACTATCGACCTAACTATGTAAAGCAGCATCCCGCCAGCTTTAATTGCTGGTGGGTGTTCTACATTTGGGAGCTGCGTGCGCACCCGAACGCGTCACTGGGTAAGCAGGAAGTCAGCCGGTTGGAGCCGGGCTCTGAACCCGCTCCTGGATTCCGCCATTTTACGAGGCCCCCGCCCCCAATGCACCTGCTCCGCCATCCGAAAATCGGCCCCTAAAACTACATGTAGTTTAGAGGCTAGGATAGAGGAGGGATCTGCACATGGTGAGACAATGGGCAGAAATGCGGAGGAGCAGGGGCCGGGGGGGGGGGATCGGGTACCACAGGTGCCAGCCCAACGGGCGTACACAACCGAATGTTTGGTGCACTGGAAAGCCTGCCAGAAAATCTGGACACAATATCAAGGAGGAGTCCAGCTCCAACTTGGCACAAGGTTTTGTGCAGAGCTTGGAGCCCATCCTTTCCCAGATGGAACAGTTGGTCACCTCCATCAGTACACCTGTGAAGCCCACCATGATAGAGCATCTGATGACCGATGTCACAGCTTCCATTGCAGCACAAACATCTGCCATCAAAGGCCTGACTGCTGTATTTGGAGCGCAGACTGCTGCCTTGGAAGCTCAGACTGTTGCTATCGTGGGTCTGGTACCACTGTTGAAAGGGGCTTCCAGGGTGTCACAGCAGTCCAGCAATCTCTTCTCAAACAGATCACCAGGATTGCTCAGGCACTGTCCCAGGAAAGTGGTTGTGGCGTCATGGAAGACGAACCTGCCATCCGCTCTCAGGATAACAGCATTTATGCTCCCACCCCTGCCATTCCGCCAGTGCCTTGCTGTTGCCTGTCAGTCAGCCAGGACAGACTGCTGCAGCCCAGGCTGAGATCGTGCAGTATGAAGCCGGGCCCTCTCAGCCCAGAGGTGCTTGAAGTCGACCTCCAAGGCCATCTGCACATTCCTGCATTGAAGGTCAACAGCCTTTCACACCCATGCTCCAGCCACTGGAAATGCACCTCATAGGAGCAGTAGGAAAGGTAAAGGCATATGAACAACATGCAGTGAGGGAATGCACAAGGGTGAATAGTATCAGTTTGTTTGCATCATTTCATGAGTTTATTTATAAACATGGATTTGAATTTGCATTTGGTGGTGGTTTTTATTTCTGCGATGAGCTGAGGGAGGATGATTTGATGGTCATGTGCGAGAGGAAAGGTAAGGATTGTGGGACTGTTGGTGAATGGGGAGGTGTCATTGAGGTTACTGGTATCGCTCATTAATAATCTGATCATGCAGAGTCCTAGCAGACTGGGCCTGTTTGCCTTGTAGCCTCCCTGACTCTTCCTCCACTTTCTGCTGCATTTCCTCCTCCACTTCCTCCTTCGTCTCTTCCTCCTCCACTTCATCCTCCGCCTCTTTCTCCACTTCCTCCTCATCCGCCTTTGGCTCTGGCTCTGCCTCTTGCTCAGGTTCTCGCCTGATCGGCGGTGGCAAGAGCTGTTCCCTCTTAATGGCCAGGTTGTGCAGCATGCAACATACAACAACTAATCTTGATACCCACTCAGCTGAGTGCTCCAGGGCTCCTCCAGAGTGGTCCAGGCAGCGTAAGCGTTGACTGAGGACATCTATGGTGTGCTCTATGATGTTCCGTATGGCAGCATGGCTCTCGTTGTAGGCCTGCTGTGCACATGCGTGTGCGTTCCTGACTGGGGTCATGAGCCATTTCATAAGGGGATAACCCTTGTTGTCCAGTAGCCAGCCTTTAACTTTCTGTGCTGGTTGAAATATAGGTGGCACAGAGGACTGGCACAGGATGATGCGCTGCATGTGGTCGCACACCAGCTGCACATTGAGGGAGTGGAATCCCTTTCTGTTCATGAATATGGCCGAGTTCAGATGTGGAGCACACATGGCAATATGTGTGCAGTCAAGGGCACCCTGCATCATAGGGAAGCCTGCAATGCGAGCAAAACCTCATGCTCACTTCTGCTGCTTGTCTCTGGCAAAAGGGAATGTGATGAATGTTTCTGAGTATGTACAGAGCATGTGACCTCCCTTATACACTAGTGCCCTGCAAACTGCAAGATGTTGCTCATATCGCCAGCAGCAGCCTGAAAGGAGTCAGAGCCATAAAAATTAAGCGCCACGGTTACCTTGACAACCACAAGCAATGCAGTCCTTGCCCTGCTCTGAGACCGCAGTTGTGGCTGCAGCAGTTGAAAAATTTCAGTCATGCCCTCTTTAGTGAACCGCAAGCTTTGGATGCACTGGTCGTAGCTGAAGTTGAGGTAAATGAAATGGTCCCTGCAGACCATCCTTGGATGTGACCTCCTAAAACCATAAGAGCAAGGAGCAGAAGTCGGCCATTCGGCCCCTCGAGCCTGCTCTACCATTCAATGAGATCATGGCTGATCTGATTTTTACCTCAACTCCACTTTACCGCCTTTTCCCCATATCCTTTGACTCCGTTGCTGATCAAAAATTTGTCTAACTCAGCCTTGAACGTATTCAATGACTCAGCCTCCATAGCTTTTTGGGGTGAAGAATTCCAAAGATTCACGACCCTCTGGGAGAAGAAATTCCTCCTCATTTCCGTCTTAAATGGGCGACTCCTTAATCTGAGACTACGCCCCCCTAGTTTTAGATTCCCCCAAGAGGGGTAACAACCTCTCAGCATTAACCCTATTGAGTCCCCTCAGAATCTTGTATGTTTCAATGATCTCCTCTCATTCTTCTAAACTCCAATGAGTATAGACCCAACCTGTTCAATCTTTCCTCTTAAGACAACCCTTCCATGCCCGGAATCAACCTAGTGAACCTTCTCTGAACTGCCTCCAATGCAAGTATGTCCTTCCTTAAATAAGGGCACCAGAACTGTACGCAGTACTCCAGGTGTGGTCTCAGCAGCACCCTGTACAGCTGTAGCATGACTTCCCTGCTTTTATACACCATCCCTCTAGAAATAAAGGCCAATATTCCATTTGCCTTCTGGATTACCTGCTGCACCCGTATGTTGACTTTTTGTGTTTCATGTACAAGGACACCCAAATCCCTCTGTACCGCAGCATTTTGTAGTATTTCTCCATTCAAATGATATTTTGCTTTTTTATTTTTCTTCCCAAAGTGGATGACTTCACATTTTCCCACATTATATTCCATCTGCCAAATTTTTGCCCATTTGCTTAACCTGACAATATCCCTTTGCAGACACTTTGTGTCCTCATCACAACTTTCTTTTCCACCTATCTTTGTATCATCAGCAAATTTGGCCACAAGACACTCTGTTCCTTCATCCAAGTCATTGTTCCTTCATCCAAGTCAGTCTCCTGCTGAGTGCCCTCATCCTCTTCCTCCTCCTCCCTCTTCTAGAAGCTTGTCCTGCTCTGTGTGGCCTCTCTTCATTCTCCCAATCATGTTCAATTCCCAGAGGAAGCCCTAGCAGGCCACCCATTTCTGAAAGCAACTTTTCTCAGCACACTATTTTAAATGCCACTAACAGTACTGCAAGACCAGCCAGACCACTCTATAGAATATTGAAACTTTAGCCAAGTAGAGGAAACTTCCAAAAACACATACAATTGCACCAGCAGCCAGAATAAATAATCCAGCAACTAAACTGTAACTTCTGCACGATCCCTTTGAATAGCGCTGGTGGGGGGGGGTTCCTTCATGCCATTTAAGTCCTGACCAGCTGTGCGAGGTTAAGACAGGGCGTTGGCTGGAGCATGGAGTTCCAAAATGTCGCGGCTCCTTCAAATCAACGTTGCCCTCTGATTCACATCATAATCTCCCTACTCTACATGCTACTGGCAGTCGTTAGGTGCACGTGCGCAAATGCCTTTACCAAGAGGGCATCCTGCACACTTCATGTCGGAAGTGTGCACGCGCATCTTGGATGCCATTTCCGGAGCTTAGGCGTCCGCATAGCGTCTACAAAACGGGCGCTACGTAGCCCAATTTCACCCCCAGTCTGTTTTAGTTTTGTTGATTGAGGGATAAATGTTGGCCAGGACACCAGGAGAAGTCTCCTGCTCTTCCTCGACTAGTTCCACCCGAAAGGGCAGATGGGGTCACGATTTCATGTCTCATCCGAAAGATGGTACCTCTGATAATGCAGCACTGCCTCAGTACTGCATTGACGTGTCAGGCTAGATTACGTATTCACATCTCTGGAGTGAGGCTTGTAGCATAGGGCTGCTGCCAGCTGGAGCAACATGTCCATAAATGGATGCACAGATCACATATCTGTATATTCTTTAAGACTATTGTGCTAATAATTACCTTTTGTTATCTTTAGAAATTGGTGAGCGTTAGACTTGTTAGAGCCGCAATGTGTGGGTGTGTGTCTAATAATAATCTAATGTTGTTGCTCATGACTCTTTGAAATTGTATTGAAAGTAGAAGTGGTATTGGTGTGTGTGTGATAACAAAACCACCTTGTTGTGGTCATAATCAGAACAATGCACAGACAGCCTTGTGGTTATGGTTGAATCAAGGCTAGGTCACAAATGTAGTAAACAAGTTGGGTATTGATACAGATGGCATAGCCATAGCTGGTTAGAACAGACTTGAGAAGACAGCGCACTCATTTATTTTCTCCAGATTGAGATAGTTAGACCCTTCCTATATTTGGACATGCTGCTGATACAATCATTAAAGACAATTTGTGAGCTTGATTATCTGGCGTCCGAAACCATAAGATTTCTATCATTAGAGTCAACAGCCTTGAACCTACAACCTTCTGACTCAAAGGTGAGTGTGTTACACTAAGCCAAGTCTGACACCTGAAAAGCAATTAGTGGCACAAACCAGGTGAAAAAGGACCATTTTTCAGCAAGGTGGAACAGCACATAATTGTTACACAATGCAAAATGTGAAACATACATCCTTTGGCACTGAAATAAAATGTTCTCAATAACAGAGAGCAGTTGAAAATAATGGATCATCCTGGTCAAGAAAGTTAATAAGTATGTGATAGCACCTGAAAGGTGTCAGCCTTGGCTCAGTGATAGTACACTTAGAAGGTCATGGGTTCAAGCCCCACTCCAAGGACTTCATAACGTCATCTGCAGTACTAAGTGAGTGCTGCAGTGTTAGAGGTGCTGTCCTTTGGACATGTTGTCAAATGGAGATGCTGTCTTCTCTATCGAGTGAATGTAAAAGATCCCATAGTGCTATGTGAAGAAGAGCAGAGTTCACCTGGTGTCCTGGCCATCATGTTGGTGGAACCTTGCTATATGCAAATTGGCTTTCATGTGTGCCTGCATTACAACAGTGACGACACTTCATTATTGGCTGTACAGCACTTTGTGATGGCCTGTAGAGTGAAAAGTGCTATTTAAATACAAATTGTTGTTGTTCTTTCTTTCAACCACAGAAGACTGTAGAATATTAATTGTTGATTAAAAGGATTGCAAGAGTTAAACAATAATACAATGAAACTCAATTGCACTGGACTGCAAGTCACCTCGGAAATAGCTTCTGTGGCCTGAGAAGATGATTGCCAACTATTCAAGCTCCAAGGTGATGTCAGTAGCAACTTACCATCATAGTTCACTGCTGAGTCTGGTAATTGATATAAATAATGCATGCAGTCAGCCAGCTAAAAATAAATATTGACATAGAAATGTCCATAAAATCTTCTGTAATATGGTTGTTAATAATGTATTGTAAATCACTGGGTATTATGTCAATGTCCATAATTGATTTCAGTAACTTCAGATCATAACCGCTACTCCCATTTTTTCGGACTGCTGATGCTGCTAATGGTTCTGATGCTGCCATTTACAGCTCCTCCAGGCCCATCTTTTGTTTCTTTACTTGTCCTGTTACCACCCTCCTTGCCTTGCACCATCATCCCTTTTGTCAATTAATCACTCCTGCCCTCCACCCTATCAGAGACTTTCCCTTTTGTTCATTCCTCCCCTCCTTTCTCTGGCTCTGTACTTGTTTATAAACTATTTAATCTTCAGCTTCTTCCAGTTCTGACAAAGGGTCATCAACCTGAAACGTTAACTCTGTTTCTTTCTCCACAGATGCTGCCTGACTTGCTGAGTATTTCCAGCATTTTCTGTTTTTATTATTGTTTCCTGTGCCTGAAGTACATTAACTAATAAGTGACTCTGTTTTATGCAACGGTCTTAATGTAACAGCATCTCCAGTTCAAACATAATCTATAAACAAATATTAAACATCTCTGAAGTCGATAGCATTCATCACCACCGAGCCATTCCAATGGCCTATGAGCATATGAAGGAAGGGGTACATTTGACGAAGTTGACAACACCTTAGAAAGAACAATCACAGCCCGACAAGTCACTGATGGTTTGGTTGTCAAGCAGCATGAAGGCGTGGCTGATCTTCCATGAAGTCTTCTCTGAATTGTGCTCAACAGGCTGGATGGACTATCTTGAAAGGCCTAGAGTCAGGTGCAATAGCCCTACAACTCACCCAGAAAGCATCCAAGGAGACCATTGCCCCACTTCATGCAGCAGTGTGCAATTACCATGCCATTATACACTCTCAATACACAGCGATGTGATCATACTGTATACTATTGTGCAATTTGACAATTTGAGGTGCATATTGGCTTGGCAGTCAATATGTTAACTGTACTGATGCAAAACCAGCAGACTTCCTCTCTGTAGCTCAGGGTTATGCCAGTTAGAGCGGTCTCAAATTCTCCTTCCTCTTTCATGTCAGTTCTTTCTCCCTATTTCATATACAAATTAGAAAGCTGCAACTTACTGCATCTTCGATGTTTAATGTGCAGATCTCACAGTTTCCGAAATATTCTTCAACATGTTGCTCTTTTATCCTGCAAATCCCCTGGTTCCTATTATCATGAAAAAAAGTGCCATCTGAAACATTGAATTATTTGTTGTGCAACAACCTCACAAATTTCCCAATTTGCCATCAGAACATTACAGAAAAACAGTTGTTAAGTGTATTATTTTTTTTTTTTTAAATACTCTCAACAACAATGCAATGGAAACAGGTTTGTTGGTGAACAACCCGGCAATGTTCTTAAGTCTTGAGTATTGTTACTAATGTGTAATACTGCATGAGTAAGATTTCAACATTCATTTGATATGGAAAGTATATCAATGGTAACAAAGCCTGGTCCTAAGGTTATAACGGTTTTGAATAACAAAAAGTATCAAGCTGATGAGATTTGCCTCTGATAATTGGTTCAAATATTGTTTTAAATCCACCTGTCGTATACATTTCCTGCTTTGTTAAAGCAGCATTGGAAAATATAACAAGCATTAAAATTGTTAAAACAAAAAAAGTGCAATTTTGGACCTGGCATTGAGTTGGCATCAAATTTTAAGTGACTCAGAAAATAAGGCCTGTGATCTTCATAATGCCACTTCCCTAACCCCAATAGCTGCAACATACAACCTGCACCTCTATTTCTGTAGTGTGATTATTTTGACTTTCATACAGATGTATACTTGCATTTTCATTGACATCTAAGGCTCAATTTTGCCAGGAAATTGCGGGTGCGTTGGGGACGGGGGAACGGGGAAGATGGGGTCCGAAAATCGGGGAAATCTCATTCGGGTTCGGATCCCGACTCCAACCCGCAGACTTCCGGGTTCCTCACTGACATGTCTGGGTGCATGTGTACCTCCCAAATGCAGAAGTCCCACCAGTAATTAAAACCAGCAGGATGATACTTGACACAGCTGTTCAGATAATTTAAGTAGTTGAACTACTTAATTATCTCCACATTGAGGCAGGGGTGTGATTTTGAAGCATCCTCAGCGTGTTTCCCGTGCTGTGGGAAACACTCCATGTTGCAACAGACGTGTTTCAGCCAGCAGCCAGTGGGACATTCAAAAGCTTATTTGACAGTTGGGGAGAAAAGGTCACTTATTGCAGCAGGGCATTCGGTTCTTTCAGACAAAGTTTTGGCTGCGAGATCTTTGTGTTTTCACTGAAAATTCTAACTTTCCACTCAAAATTCTTCTGTTCACACATATTTAACTACGTTGCGGACCCCCTCAAACTCACATCATCAGGATGGAGGTGGGGTGGGGGTGGGGGGGGGGGGGGGGGGGAAGACGCCATGGCTGCATTCACCACTATATCTGAGGACGAGCAACATCACCAGCCTCTCCAGGCACGGCGTCCACATTCGCGACTTGGAGCTCCACAACACAGGCACCTGCACATGAGCAGAGAGAGCAACAACGGAGAGGGGTGCCGCTTGAGGAGGCCCCATCCACATCTGCCACCCACATGGAGGAGGAGGAGGAGGAAGAGGAGGAACTCATGGGCAGAGCAGCGGCTCATATGGCTGCTCGTGAGGCCAGGGAGTCACTGATATGTGAACGGTTCTCCTAACATCAGAAAGTATGAACAGTCCAGAGCAGCGCCCACTCCAGGCTGCCCACCCCTCCCTGCACAAAACAGCCCTGCAATTACACATACACCCACTGTAAAGTAACCCAATGGGTGACATCAAGCGTCACCGTTCACGGTGAACCTCATGAAAGGGCCCTATCTCAGTCAAGAGTGGGCAAGACGTGGCAGCAGTGGTGACAACCATAAAATTTAACGTCACTTAAACAAAAACTAAATATAAATGAAAAATGTGACAGTCTGTCAAACATCCTTGTGCATGCCTTTTGTGCTCACAAAATCTTTGCCTTTCTCTTGCGACTACTTCTACGTGGTGCATCCCGTGTGTATGCAGCAGAGGTAGTTGCAGGTTGCTTATGTTCATGCCCTGACTGCTTAGATGCTTTGGGCCTATGCCCTCTGGGTTTGGAGCCCGTGAGAGGCCGTCCAAAGACTGCTCCACCTGCACCTGTGCAGGGGCAGACTCGGCCACCTGGAGAGGAGGCAGCATTACGGGTACTGGTTGAGAGGGAGGCAACGGGTGGGAGCACTTTGATTGGCGTCCCCACTTCCATGTCCCCTTTTTCCATCATCCCTCCCCCACTCCTACCACTCTGCTGGACAACAGTTTGGAGGACATGTGTGTGCCTTGTAAGGCCAGAGCTAGTGTATCTGTCTGCCTGTTTAAGGCAGCAGAATGTTGTTCAGCCTGAGTCCGAACGGCCATCGTCAGGGCCTGAATGGACTTATTTGTGAGCCATGCTTGAAGCTCAATGGAGGCTAGCCTTCTCTCCATCGCAGACATTCCCACACTTACCTGTGACAGTATCTCAGAGAGTTGCTCACGTCCCTATGATAGTATCTCAGAGATTCCCTCAAGTCCCTGTGACACCAACTCAGATTCCCTCACGTCCCTATGATAGTATCTCAGAGATTCCCTCACATCCCTGTGACACCAACTCAGATTCCCTCACGTCCCTATGATAGTATCTCAGAGATTCCCTCACATCCCTGTGCCACCATTCCACTGATGCAGGAGTTGGACTCCTCCATCCTCTGCGCTATTGTGGAGAGTGCGCGTGGCACCTGTTCCAGCACCTCGCAAACGTGCTGCTGTCCCTTGATCATTCTCCTTTTAAAGGATGGCCCCCGGGGTTCCGCATCTGCGTCCAACTGAGCAGAACCTGGAGAGGAGTGCTCTCACTGATACGGACTCTCCGCAGCTGCGCCAGTCACAAGTGTCTGCTCGTGCTCATGTGTGTGGTAACTCACCAGGTGCCAACCCAACTAACTGAGGACTAGGATCCACCGGGGTGTGAATATCTGCGCTGGTGGATGGCTCGCTAAGATGTGACGGTGCACCCTCCGAGGCTGGCAGGTCCTCTGAGGAATTGCCCTCTGCCATCACAGCAGTCGTGGAAGGCCCTCTTAGAGAACAGAAGGTGATATTAAGCAGCATTACAGATGTGTCATGTTGCGATGAGCATACTGAGGTACTGAAGATGGCAAAGCATGTTAACATCAATTCATATTGTGTGTGATGAATGTTAAAGTTGTGTCACCAGGCGTTTGTAGGGTGCCAGTCTCAGTGTCCCCAACGGACAGGCACTTGAGGGTTCGGCTGACCTCCAGTGCCTCCTGCTCTGAGCTCCAGTGCCGTCTGTAAGGATGACGATTTGTTGAGGCCCCCCTTCGGTCCTCGCCCTCTCTCGTACATTTTGCGCTCTCTTCTCCTGGAAGGGGAAAAAGAACAGACATGTGAGTGAGTGATGGTGAAGTGGCCAACCGATGAATGCATTGGTTTGGGTGAGGCTGAACGTAAAAGAGATGCTTCAGGGTATGAGACAGAGCCATGACTGAGGATTGGGTTGAGTGGTAGTGGAGGGGTGACTAATGGGGAGGTGAAGAAGTGCAGGTAAGTTGAGGATGAGCCTTCAGTGGGTGTGAGGATTGATGTGATAGAGTAATGTTGGCAGTGCAGAATGAGTTGGGGGGTGGGGGGTGATGTGGAAGATGGAATGTAGGAGAATTAATAAGTGTACTCATTTTAGCTGACCTAGTTAGGTCACTGAAGCGCTTCCTGCACTGGACCCAAGTGCACGAGATGTTGCTGCTGCTGGTGACCTCCTCTGCCACCTCGAGCCAGGCCTTCTTGGTGGCAGAGCCAGGCCACTTCCTCCCATCTGCCGGGTAGAACAGATCCCTTCTCCTCCTCACCCATTCCAGTATCACCTGGGGTGAGGCATCATTGAATCTTGGAGCAGCCTTGTCCCTGTGCTGCTCCATTGTGGTGTGTGGGTGTTTGTTCCAGTAAAAGCCATTGGAGGAATGTCCCTTTGAATAGAGCTCCTCCAGCTGATGGCAAATCTGGAAGCCACGTTAAGTGCCAACAATTGAATCGCGATCGTGTGGGGAGCGGACATTTTTTATTGGGCGGGTTACCCACGGGCCCATTCACCACCCCCCCCACCCCGCCTCTACTCGAATATCGGGGCCCTAATCTCGATTGAGAATTTGCAGTTCATTGGTTTACCTACATAACAACAATAACAACACCTTAAAAGCACTCCATCGGCTGTGAAGCACTTTGAGATATCCTAAGGTTACAAGAGGCGTTATATTGATATGCTATATTCTTACTTTCTATCAGAAGAATCATGTTGCCAATTATACTAACAACAATACTCTATACTTTAAACAGTACAAGTACATCTTGCAACATCAGTGTTACACATTATAATATTTCCTGAATAACTTGCAGTTATGAAATCAAAAGTCATCAATGCTCTTTTGTGATCAAATTGCATGAAGGACAAGGATTATACACCAGCAGGTAGAAACACTGACTGCTACTGGTGCCACAGTAAGTGATATGATATAAAATAACCCTCTCCGAATATCAATTCAATGGTATAAAGTTTTTAAAATTGTAGATACTGGGGAGTGAGCTTATATGTTTAATCTAAATTTAAGGTGCAGTTGATGATTACAAATATAATATACAAAACACTATTGTTATGACAATTTTATTATATTTACATGCTTAATTTTAGTTTGTTGCACAAAGACTATTGTTTTGATAGAAGAAAAGTTGTGACCTTGACTGATGAAGGGACTATTTATGGATTAGCACTGGCTGCCAGCTAACATGTGCATTCCCACAAGACACAGGAAGCTGGTGTCAGAAAAAGAGGCTCCACACCATCCTTCAAAAGCAGATGAACATCTGGCATCATGCTCAGTGTGTCAGGGCCATGCTGAGTATCCTTTCTTTTTATCAGTGGATGGTTTAAAAAAAAAATCCAGAAAGCAGGCCATGTTAACAAATATGGAACAGTCTGTCAGGCACTGGGAATTTTGGTTGCATACAACACAGTTCAGTTGACAGAGAACAATATAAAAGTGTGAGATAAAAAAGAATTATAAATTATTGGCAATCTGAAATAAAATCAGAACATTCTGGAATTGGGTCAACAACATCTGAAAAGCGAAGGCCTACCCAAAATACTAACCTGACTTCTTTTCAGACACTGACAGTCCTGCTGTCGATTTCCAACATTTTCTGTTTCTATTTTAAAAGTGTTAGTGATAAGTTTGCTTATTTCTGTTCCTTAACACATGTTGTTGTTCTGGATCGAGGCCATTGTCATGAGGGAAAGGACATTTAAGATTAAAAAGTTACTCTTGATGCATTTGTGAATGTAAAATGTCAGTTAAAAAAAAGGCCAATATTGTACTCAATAATCAACATTAAAATTACAGTAAAAAACTATAGCAACATGAGAAATAACTATTATTTTAATAACCACAAATTACTAAAATAAATACCTAAAACATTTTAAATAAAAATGTAAAATCTGTGTTTACCCTATCATTCCTTTACCCTCCTGCTCTGTCTTTTTAAATTTTTTTTTAGTTTTACTCTTTTCTACACATTGAAACCCCTTTCTCCTTCTTTCCTTGAAATGTTTAATTCGCTTTTCTTCTGCCCACTTGCTCCCAACATTCATTTTGGACAACTTAAAAGGCTGGTTTTCCAACCAATGAAACCAATAAAAAGACAAAGGCAACTTTCAATGTGAAAAACTTATCCAAATAAAATTGTCAGTAGGCTCAGAATCTGGCAGTTAAACCTGTTCATGGCGCTCAGAAGTTTAATCATTTAGGCTGCAGTTAAACTGACACTTCTGAATTGCTGTGAAGTAGTTTCCACTTTGCAGCACTACAGAAGTGACAGTATGATACTGAAGTCAGATTGGTGATCTGACTCCAATGAAACTTCTGGCAGTTGGGAATCTCAAGCCCAAATTCAAATTCATTTCTCAGAGTTCGGGTGCGCAGCAGCACTTTGGATGAGCAGGACTTCAGGACATCTGGACAACAACAACAACTACTTGCATAGTAAAAAAGTCCGAAGACGATGTGAGGATGATAAGAAATATGCCACAGCAGGTTGATGTTGTTCAGCAAAAGTTTCTTCTTTCAATTTTAACTTTCATTTCAGATGCATTCTCTGGGTCTGACGCCCATTTAAATGCACCAATGGGAATGAATCATCAGGCTGATGACCATTGCATGTGTACGTTCAGGGGCTTGGGAACTGACTTCAGAATTGCTGAAAATTCAAATAACTAGATAGCAGTGGAACTTAGGCCTGTGTGGTTGCTGCACACTTGCAGTCTCAGGTGGCAATGTGCAGTATAACTGCAACCTCAGCATCCCTTTTCCTGACTTACTCTTAAGCAACAGAAATCTTTGGATGTGATCACCTTAACAATAGTCACATTAATCAGCCTAGAGAAGAGGGAAAAAATCTCTTTGCCATTTAAGACTGTTAACTGCAGGAACTTTTATTTACCCAACTTCAAGTCAAATCTGAGTTTAGTAAATAAAATACATTATGCAACCATGAGCTCTATTGACCCAAGGAATAGACTTTAGCCATTAAAAAAGTGGCTCACATTTCACATCTGTAATTGTACAAGATTTATTATTAGGAAATGAGCCAAAAAAATTCCCAAATATTTTAAACAATATGGAAATAACATAATAATTAACATTTATGTTTTACCTTTACTTGTTATCAAATCCAAATCTGGAATATTTATTTTTAAAAAAACAATCAGTATATTTGATCACAGAACTTGTGTCTGTTAAACTAAGTTCTAACAAGTATCAACATCCAGGATTTTTGAAAATTAATTAAACTGAAGTTTTAAAAATCTGAGAAACATACTAAACATCAACCTAAGATATTTCTAATTGCAGCAAAAATGTCATTATAGTCCACAAGGGAGCAAATTATTAATGGTAAGACATACTGTGATTTGAACTTTATTTTATTTATGGAAACCTATTTTTGTTTCATATCTTTGCCATATTCACTGGCTACACTGAAAATAGTAAAAATACCCTTTGATTTATTGAAAAAAATAGAAACTGCACAGACTGGTGCCATCTACAGGACACTATGAAAAGTGATTTAGAAAAAAAAACATCCCAATATTGTTTAAGAACGCACAGCTTTGAAAATGTTAGAACAGGGCCTAATAACCATTCCTCTGTATGGTTGAATCTTTAAAGTTTAATAAAGAAACAGGAATATTAGTCAGAGTGTTGTTAAGGTTTGTTTTTTGTTCCTTGCTTTTAAGAAGTAATTGGTGTTTCCAGGAAGATGACCCAAAACTGCAGATAGTGTGCATTCCCTCTTATCAATATAATTCATTTATGATCTAGGCATCATTAGTAGCATAAAATATTGATCAATTAAGGCCTTAGTACTGTCATTCTAAAAATAATTGATAATCTGAGAAGTACTTTTAATCTAAAATAGTAATTCCAGAAAAACAGCTAGTAAAAGTTACTGAGAAAGTGTGTTCCTGGGTCTTCCCTGACGTTTATTAAGTGAGTAGCTGATCGGGGAAATCCCAAATTCAACCCCTAGTTTATGCTGCTTTGGTTGATCTAAGTCCCGTTGGTAGTAAAGGAGCTACAGTGGATCTCAGCATCCTTAGGTTGGGATGGGGATAAGCAGGCAGGATTGCTACTTCTCATTGCTATCCAGCGACCCCTGCTGGAAGAGTGCATCTGCATCAGGCGACATCAGGACTGTGCTTACTATGATGGCACTACATTCATTGCAAAGTCTCAAGCATGAAGAAAGGCCACTTGAATGATATACCAGTGAGTGCCTGGCACCAGTGGAACTCTACCCACACCCCCCCCCCCCTTAACGAGTCAGTGCCTTGAAGAGATGAGGTCATAGAAATTTGCAAAAAATCAAGAATATTTGTTCCCTAATAGGTGATTGATTATATTGTTTTCCTTATAAAAATTCAGTGCAAAGGAGACCTGTGATAACCACTGAGAATTTCCTCAGTTCTCCCAATCGTCCACCGTAACTTCGGCAGAAGATCGGTGGAAACCCCACATACACATGTAAGTTGAAGTTACAGCGGCCGATCGGGGATCCCCTGAGGAAGTTCCCGATGAACATATTTTCTGGCTACGTATGAAGCTGACCATCTCTTGTCGTGCTGAGAAAGGCTTATCATCTTCCCTAGCCTTGGATGCTGATACTGGTGCTTGAGCACAACTCAAATGTCATCTTGGCCAATACTTATCGCTCGACCAACATCACTAAACCAGATTATCTGGTCATTATCTCATTGCTGTTTTTGGGAGTTTGCTATGCACAAATTGGATGCCTTGCTTCTCTACATTACAACAATGACCACACTTCAATGGCACTTCATTGGCTGTAAAGCCCTCTGGGACGTCCTGAGGTCGTGAAAAGTGCTATATAAATGCAAAATCTTTATTTTCTTTCATAGAATCATAGAAAGGTTACAGCATGGAAGGAGGCCATTCGGCCCATCGAGTCCGCGCTGGCTCTATACAAGAGTAATCCAGCTAGTCCCACTCCCCCGCCCTATCCCCGTAGCCTTGCAATTTTTTTCCTTTCAAGTACTTATCCAGTTCCCTTTTGAAGGCCATGATTGAATCTGCTTCCACCACCCCCTCGGGCAGAGCATTCCAGATCCTAACCACTCGCTGTGTAAAAAAGTTTTTCCTCATGTCACCTTTGGTTCTTTTGCCAATCACCTTAATTCTATGTCCTCTAGTTCTTGACCCTTCTGCCAATGGGAACAGTTTCTCTCTATCTACTCTGTCTAGACCCTTCATGGTTTTGAGTACCTCTATCAAATCTCCTTGCAACCGTCTCTGTTCCAAGGAGAACAATCCAGCTTCTCCAGTCTATCCACGTAACTAAAGCCCCTCATCCCTGGAATCATTCTTTCAATGCTTAGTACCAGGTGGGGTTCAAATCCCACGGAATATTGTCTTCTTTTAACAATATTATTACCCACCAGTTTCTTCCACAGTGAGGATGTGTCATGGAACAGTGACATTTTAACCAGAATGAGTGAATATATAAAAGGAATATGAATTTTCCTAAAGTTTTATTTTATTTCAACCTGGAAGTTTACATTCTATGCAGTGTGGCAACAATATCCGTGGTAAATCACTGCACAAAAATATAAGTGTGAAGTTATACGATAGTTACTGATCTAAGAACCAGTAGTTGTGCAGTGTGATGCTCAATCAGCAGACCGAAGTTATACTGCTGACTGCATCTTGAACTAAGCTCATTGTTAAAGGAGAAATAGGAACGTAGGAACAGATGTAGGCCTTTCAGCCTCTCGAGCTTCTTCCACCATTCAATTAGATGATGGCTGATCTCTATCTTAACTCCATCTACCCGCCTTGGTTCTGTAACCCTTACTACCCCTTGTCTAACAAAAATCTATCAATCTCAGTTTTAAAAATTTTCAATTGATCTAGGCTTGACTGCTTTTTGGGGAAGAGAGTTCCAGATTTCCAACCTTTGTTGAAAAAATGTTTCCTGACATCCGAGCTCTAATTTTGAAGTTATACCCTCTTTGTTCTGGAGAGAAAATAGTTTCTCACTATCTATCCTATCAACTGCTTTAATCACGTTTAACACCTCAATTAGATCACCCCTTAATCTCCTGTACTCAAGGGAATATAAGTCTAGCCTATGCAACTTGTCCTCATAATTTAACCCCTTTAGCCCCAGTATCAATCTGAATGTATATGCGTGCTTGAGAAAGTGTGGAAGCTCCTGCTTTCTCATAAGCATTGAAAAATAGATTTACTGAAGTCCCAGGTGGTCCAATCTCAAATTTTAAAATGTGGCTATATACCGGGCTAGAGTCAATTGGTGTGAGGCTAAAGTGGGTGAGATGACCTCCTGTTGCATTGATTGTTTGCTGGCCCAATTCTCAAATTATACTACCACTTTTGTGCTAATGAACAGTGGAAAATGCTTCATGTTGATGTCACAATGATAGTGTAATTGCACTCCTACATTACTACAGTATTGATTGTTGATTTTAACTTCTCTAACTAAATGGCTCCCCATTTTTTTTTCTAAATTACAGGCTCAATGATTAATGTAATTAATATATTATAAACAATTGCTTTACCTCCATCTGCCAGCTGCTTCTGAAATCACTGGAGGCTAGTTTACTATGTGAATTCAGCTTTCAACATAAATGAGAAAAGCAACCATTAAAATGCTTATCTGCATAAACTCTCCATTACAACTTTTGTTCAGTGCTACATGGAGGGAAGTGCAAAAATTTGAGAATTTGATTTGCCTGTTTTGTTGTTAATTAACTATATAATGAAAAGGCTTGCATCTGGGGCACATCTGCAGCATCTCACCTTTCAAAAGGTACTACAACTGAAAATGTGACTTCAGAGGTTAAACACCTCCGGGCGTCAAACATTCAAAGTGTCACCAATCATAAAGGCAAAAGACCATGATTATCTCAAATAACCACTTATATGTTATTACCAGTCAAATATCCAATTGACAATGCAAATGTATCAAAAATAGAAAGGATGCCAATGCAGAAGAAGAAACCAGCAAAAAAACAATCAAATGTTTCAATTTTTTTCTAAAACGACCATTTACAAACCAGCAAATACCACAAAATCGATCAATCAAGTCATTCAAATCATTTTTTCACCTTGTTTTCAGCCGCCATTTTCCTTCTTTGCTCAGGCAAATGTGCACAGCTACAAACAAAATTTATAACACAACAAATAAATAGAAAAATACATAATTAAAGAAAAAAATATGTAATTTACCCATAAAATCAGTTATTTAATGTCAAAGATGGCAGCAAGAAATTTTTCCCACACAGGCCTACTCTTCTGTCCAGGGCCTGGGATTTGAGTTGGAAATTTCACCCGAGCTTGAATGCTTGACAAATTCTAAATATGTGTGTGTGTGCGCCATAGAGAGAGAGAGAGAAAGATGCCTTGTGGGAGTTGTACATTTCATACTAATACAAAAATGACTATCTAATAATGCAGATGTACAAACATGAAACAGCAGCTTCATCTACAAAAGGGCAGGTATTATGCTTTTGGGTCTTTTTAAACCTTCTTACCCTAGATTATTTCGGCTTTTGTATTTCAGATCACTCTCATGGGTGAGTCCAAAATTCCAATTGGGGTCAATTCTAACCCCCAGCGAGCTTCAAGCGAGTAGAGGTCAGGGCGAGTGTAAAAATGCACTTGCAGGCCAAAGTTTGAGGCCTGGGGCATTTTAACTCCTGGGCCTCATCCGCATGCCACTTGTCAGCAGTCCACCCGAATAGGGTTGCCACTCAGTTTGGAGGTTTGATCACTTTCACACCAGCATGAACAAAAGAGGAGGGAAAGCGAAGGTGGGGGAACGATTTGCCGGGGGAGGGGTGGAATCCAGAGCTGGGAGGAACTTTGATTTCACCAGTAACTAATAGTAACACTGAAATTGCACCAACGATTATAATTAACAGTAATACAATAACTCACTGATAGTCTATTTGTAATGGAGTCATAGATATAATGCCCCGATAGCCTACCTGTAACTAGCAATAATCCTATAACCCACTGATATCCATCCTGAAACTACAGCAAAGATCCCCTTGCACTGCACAAGGTGCGGTTAGGCTCCCCAGTCACTTATAAAAAAATCCAATCTCTCTCCCTATCTCCGTGGGCTCTGGTTTGGACTCCAGCTCAGTGTGAAGGTGGCAACTCTGAACTGGGAGCCTCAGTCAGAGCTGATCTGTACTTGGGCTTCACATGTCAAAATCAGCCAGCACAGACTAACCTGAACCAATCCCAGAGATTGCACAAAGGGCAGTGAGTTCAATGATTGTGGCACTTCTCACAGGCCACATTGTCCTAAACTCAGCTCAGCACCAACATTTCTAAACTATTTCCTGGGCTCTGAGTCAATAAAGGAAACTTTTCATAGAATGAGAAATATTACAGCACAGGAGGAGGCCATTCAGCCCCTAGTGCCTGTGCTGGTGCTGGCGCTCTCCCCTGTAATCCCATTCCCCCAGATCCTTTTCAAATACTTATCCCATTCCTTTTAAATGATGTTCTAGTCTGTGCTTCAACAGTCATTTGTGGTGAAGCATCTCATGGTATAATAGCCCTCAGTTCAAGAACCTTCTCTCTCCCTTCCGTCCTTGGTTCTTCCTGTGAAAATCCTCAGTATCCATCCCCTTCTTCCCTATTCGTCCATGACTGGAAACAATCTTTCACTATTTACTCACAGTAAAGTCTGCAGGTTTCACTCACCCTTTTACTGGCTGCTCCTCTCTCTGTGTCGTTCCCACTCGCTACCTTGCGGCTGCTGCTGCTCCCGGCTCTGCCCATTCCCCAGTCTCCATCACTCCCACCATACCAGAGCTCCAGTTCTCAGTCCCAAGCCTCCTGCTCAGGCCCAGGTTAAAACGCAATTGGGGTCCTGCATCCGATGCGCCTCAGCCACTTAACTGGAGCAAGCAGTTAAAATGGTGGCCAGCGGGAACAGGGCAGTAAGGCTGAACATTCCATTTTTCAAAGCCTCCACCCCTTTCCCACCAGGTAGGGTGGGTTAAAATTGCCCCAATATCTCCGAGAGACCCTTATCTTGAAATCTAAAACAGGATTTGGTAACTTGCCCAGGAAGCAAACTGCAGATCCTGTTTGTTAATTGTTATTAGGCACTGGATTACCTTACAACCTCATAAGATTTGCACCAGTCCTTGAAAGTGAATGAACATCAGAATAGACCTTGGGGGTGATTTTAACTTTGGTTAGCTGGTGGGAGGAGTGCATCAGCCGCCTGCCCAAAGGCCTTGCCAAGAGGCCCAAGCTATTCTGAGGACTGGGCCTCATTTATTTGCTATCAGTGAGCTGTGAGCATTGTTCCAGAGCTCGGTGGTTGATGGGTGGGAATTCCAGTAGCTCCTCCACAGAGCCAAGCTGGAAACATAGTGTTAAGGGGGACAATCGCGGTGGAGGGGGTGGTGTATATCATAGAACCCCAGTTAACATTTAAAGTAGGCTCGTGCCTGAAACAGGCAGAAACTGGGCCTTCCATGTGAAGGGCCCAATGAAGATGCTGGCAGGCAGATCGGGAGCAGCAATGGAGCCATAATGTTTCACCAGTGGGAAGAGGCCCTCAAAATTGGGGCCATCATCTTTAAAGTTTAAAATATGATACAGATTTATTATATAAAAATTAAACTAGTGAATAATTTAAGAATGATACGATACATTTAGATATATTTGGCTAATATTTAAAGAACGTGTGCAGGAATTACAACAATTATTCATTCCTGTCTGGCGCAAAATTAAAACAGGAAAGGTGGCTCAACCGTGGATTACAAAAGAAATTAGTGATAGTATTAGATCCAAAGAGGAGACATATAAAATTGCCAGAAAAAGCGGCAAGCCTGAGGATTGGGAGCAGTTCAGAATTCAGCAAAGGAGGACGAAGAGATTGATTAAGAGGGGAAAAATAGAGTATGAGAGCAAACTAGCAGGGAACATAAAAACTGACTGTAAAAGCTTCTATAAATATGTCAAGAGAAAAAGATTAGTGAAGACAAATGTAGGTCCCTTACAGTCAGAAATGGGGGAAGTTATATTCAGGAACAAAGAAATGGCAGAACAATTAAACACATACTTTGAATGTGTCTTCACAACAAAGGACACAAATAACCTGCCAGAAATGTTAGGGAATCAAGGGTCTAGTGAGAGGGAAGAACTGAAGGGAACCAGTATTGGTAAAAAAAAATAGTGCTAGGGAAATTAATGGGGCTAAGGGCTGACAAATCCCCAGGGCCTGATAATCTACATCCCAGAGTACTAAAGGAAGTGGCCCTGGAAATAGTGGATGCATTGGTGATCATCTTCCAAAATTCTATAGACTCTGGAACAGTTCCTACAGATTGGAGGGTGGCAAATGTAACCCCACTGTTTAAAAAAAGAGGGAGAGAAAAAAAAACAGGGAATTACAGACCAGTTAGCCTAACATCAGAAGTGGGGAAAATGCTGGAGTATATAATAAAAGATGTGATAACAGAACACTTGGAGGGCATTAACGGGATTGGACAAAGTCAGCATGGGTTTATGAAAGGGAAATCATGCTTAACAAATCTACTGGAGTTTTTTGCGGAGGTAACTGGTAGAATAGATGGGGGAGAACAAGTGGATGTGGTGTATTTGGATTTTCAGAAGGCTTTTGATAAGGTCCCACACAAGAGGTTAGTGTGAAAAATTAAAGCACATGGGATTGGGGGGAATATACTGGCATGGATTGAGTACTGGTTGTCAGACAGGAAACAGCAAGTAGGAATAAACGGGTCTTTTTCCGGGTGGCAGGCAGTGATTAGTGGGGTACCGCAGGGATCAGTGCTTGGGCCCCAGCTATTCACAATATATATCAATGATTTGGATGAGGGAACTAAATGTCACATTTCCAAGTTTGCAGGCTACACAAAGCTGGGGTGGAATGTGAGCTGTGAGGAAGATGCAAAGAGGCTCCAATGTGATTTAGACAAGTTGGGTGAGTGGGCAAGAACATGGCAGATGCAGTATAATGTGGATAAATGTGAGGTTATCCACTTTGGTTGTAAAAACAGAAAGGCAGATTATTATCTGAATGGTGATAGATTGGGAAAAGGGGAGGTGCAACGAGACCTGGGTGTCCTTGTACACCAGTCGCTGACAGTGAGCATTCAGGTGCAGCAAGCAGTTAGGAAGGCGAATGGTATGTTGGCCTTCATTGCAAGAGGATTTGAGCACAGGAGCCGGGATGTCTTACTGCAGTTATACAAGGCCTTGGTGAGACCACTTCTGGAGTATTGTGTGCAGTTTTGGTCTCCTTATCTGAGGAAGGATGTCCTTGCCATGGAGGGAGTGCAACGAAGGTTTACCAGACTGATTCCTGGAATGGCAGGACTGACGTATTTGGAGAGATTGGGTCGACTAGGCCCATATTCACTAGAGTTTAGAAGAACGAGAAGTGATCTCATCGAAACATATAAAATTCTAACAGGACTAGACAGACTAGGGAGGATGTTCCCGATGGTTGGGGAGTCCAGAACCAGGGGTCACAGTCTCAGGATATGGGGTATGCCTTTTAGATCTGAGATGAGGAGAAACTTCTTCACTCAGAGGGTGGTGAACCTATGGAATTCTCTACCACAGAAGGCAGTGGAGGCCAAGTCATTAGATGTATTCAAGAAGGAGACAGATATATTTCTTAATGCTAAAGGGATCAAGGGATATAGGGAAAAAGCAGGAACAGGGTACTGAGTTAGACGATCAGCCATGATCATTTCGAATGGCAGAGCAGGCCTGAAGGGCCGAATGGCCTACTCTTGCTCCTATTTTCTATGTTTCTATATATCTCCTTGAATAGATAAAATAATAAAAGATCACAATTCTAACGACTAAATGATGCTTTTCTAGTAAACATACAATTTCTCTGGAATTTCAAGTTTGCTAGTTCTTTTCAAAATATCTCTTGGCTAGGACTAAAACTTTTGATATTTCCTTTCAGGGTGTTTTTCTAATTGCCTTCTCTTCATGAGATTCTCCAACTGTCCCCGAGATTCTGTAGCTGCTTCCAATTTAAACAAAATTGCCTTTTTTACATCCCAGGAGAAGGTTACTGATGCATTCTGGACTTTTAATAATGTGCCACTCATATTTAAAAAGGACCCATCAGTCAAGTGCTAAATGAACCACTCACAAATTCTGCAAATATTTAAAAATCATGTGCCCTCAAGCCCGTTACCAGGGAGACCACAACAAACCTTGCCACATGGAATTGAGATTGGCCAGCTGCATGATTTTGGTTTTAGCTGGCTGTTAAACTTTCTCTGTAAAATACATAGAACGATACAGGCATTATAACACAGAAACAGGCCACTTAGCCCAACCAGTCCAAGTCAGCATTTACCCTCCATCTGAACAAATGGTCCTAATCACATTTACCCACCCTGTTCCCATATCCCTTCATCCCCTTTACATTCATCCAATCTTGAAGGGGTAGCCAACATCATAATCCCAGTTAAAAACACATCACTTTTTGTACATAAATATATTAAAACATTAAACAATGAAGGAAAAAGTAATTAAATTTACCAATAAAAGTGATCATTTTATGACTTTAATGACTACAAGAAATTTCCCTCACAAAAGCCTGCCCTTCTGTGTGGGATCTGGGCTTGGATGCTGGTCATATTCAGAAGCTGTGGTCAAGTTCAGGGGGTGCATGAGTAACATGGGAGTTGTACAATTCACATTGTCTATCTCATATACTGATTCCACTTCAAAGGCAGATGAGTCATCTCTGTCTAGGTAAACAGCTTAAAGAGTGTGAGACCTGAGTGCTAGACGCAGTTAATACTGATTACTGGGTTATCAATTGTTTATGTCTGTCCATGTCCTTTGCAATTATCCCACTGGAGGTCATGGGTTGTGTTCTGAAAAAAATGGTGGTCAGCCTATTGGGGGTGAGTTGAGGTATCAGTCTCTGTATGCAAATATCTTTGTTCAAAAATGTAAATATTATATCAGGAAACCTGTCCAGCAGATTCTGTGCAGTAAAAGTTACTCTTATTTAAAAAAATTAATATGTAGATGTGGACAGTCAATGTCTTTTCCCCTTCCATTGAAAACAATGACAGTGCTCAAGTGTTGTTACAAGATGCAAACCCATGCAAATTACCACCATGACACTCACACCTAAAATAAGAAGAAACTGTAACATCTTGTAGGACTTGTAACAAGTATATAGCAAGTATAAAGCATCACTTCTGTCAGATGTGGATACCTGCAGGCTTAATACCTATTTGCTATCAGTGGGCAGGTAAGATCTTGCTTTGTTTGGTACAGCTAAAAACCTTTTGGCCTAGAAATTCATTCAGGCCCGTCTTCAAGTACTAAATGAGCACAAGGAACGATCCCTGTGCATGAAGATGGAGACCCGAGGATCATGAGATATTGTCCTCAAGACTTATCTAAATACTCATGGTAAGCTGTCGGCTCATATCGCGCTTCCACAGGACGCTCATCTGACTGAAGAATTGAATTTTGGGGGAGGAGGAGGGCAGTCAAAGTTGTCAGCATCAATTTAAACAAAAATAATTAAACTTACCCTCTCGGTGGCAGCCGCTGGCTAGGCCATATCGACATCTAGGAAACCAGTGCAGAAGCAGCCCCATACCTGCTCCGCTCAGGGCAGCTAGATTTCCAGAGAGGTCCTAAAATAGGTGTTAAGCCCCTCATTAGCATATTGAAGGCTCCTAACACATGGTTTAGGCAGCCTCCTGGGCGCCTGAATAATGGCCCAACCCAATTTTGGGTTGGATGTTTCTCAGGCATCCTTCGGGTGCAGTATATTGGTCCCCGAAATTGGATGCAACGAGATCCAATTTATACCCCTTTCAGTATTTCAGTATTGCTACAACAAACAATTATACTGTAGATAGATACTCAAGTTTGATTGCAATTTGGCACATTATTTTGTAAAAAATTGTTTTGAACAATTCTGGCATCTCCTAGAATCAGAATTTTCCAGAATGTTTTTCTCTGGCATTATTTGATGGAAACGAGGACCCCATTCTCCCAGCAGGAATCCACACTCACGGGAGTGGGGGTCAGAAATAGGGTGGCATCACTGTAACCCCTCCGCACTTTCAGCTTCCTGTTGGGAGGATAGGATCGCAGAATTACCCCTTATATGTGTTCAAAGCCGCAAATATCAACCAGTATTCGACAGGATTAACTTCATATACGACAATTAGAAAACTTCATTGCAAAAAATAGTTGGGGTTCAGTGAATCATTTTGAATTAGGGATAACCTAACATTCTAAATGTGTCACTCTTCTGAAAAGTTAATACCATAAATTAAATTTATTTGCTTTTCAGGTATCTGGACTAAATAGTTAATTGTGAGTTTAGCCTATATTTTAGGACTCAGGATGAAAGGAGAATGCTAAATAAACCAACTCGGCAAAATGCAAATCCCAGAGGTAGATTTCAGTTCAGTTCTGAGTCAGTGGTACTGGTTCGCTCAATCTCTAACTGAAAATTGCTCATCTTCCACTGAGTCAAATGAACAATGATAGGAGCATTGTGATTATTAGCATGACCAGCCATTTCAACACTGAAATACCAAATTGCCAGCTGTCAGCTGAGCCAGGTGGCCAACCCATGCAAAAAATACAGCAGAGCTCACAAATTTGACTCTCTAGTTTATTTTGCAGCCAAATCTGGTGCGTGGGTATATGATTTAAGCTATGACTATGCTTGCCCAGCCCAGCTTCCCTTCAGATGTACCATAAATATATTCATGCACCACTAGTTTGGGATGAATCTTGGGGGGCGGGGGGGGGGGGGGAAAGGAAATATAATATTCATCTTGTCGTTTCTCATTCACTCCTCAGTTCAGATGATCATTGCATTTCAAAGATTCCTTTTCCAGCACTGAGCTGCAATCTTGGTCAAATTACCTAGGGGAGTTGTCATCACATCACTGCTCTCTTGCTGTCCTAATTATATAATAAATAAGCTTTCCCCACTAGGTACAACTGTTATTCAGTCTTTCTATGCATTTTTTAGTTTATTAACACCAAATAGCCTCCAAACAGGAACCAAGACCCACAATTTACAGAGGGGATAGAACCTTTATTTCTGTGAGCTGATTTGCCTTTTTGAAGAGAAGGTTTTCCTCATTAGCAGAGCTCTTTGAATAAATGGAGATTGTCTCTGTGGACTTGAGATAAACTGCTTCACTAAAGCTAGATTAAAAAGAACAGCTGGAGTAAGGCACAGAAAAGTACTGAATTCAAGCCGAGACCTTCAGCCAATGCATGATTAGCCCCAGCCAAATCACCCCGAATACCCCAGATATTTCACTCTTAAAGTGCTTCTAGCTCTGCGAGTGCAGTGATACACAACCATTACCACAGCAGTACACTCATCTGTTTCATCTTGTACTGGCATGTTGAACACATCATGAAATAAAGGATTGCTGTTTCATCTTAAAGACAACACAAAAATGTTCCCCCTCTGCCAGATATTTCCAGAGACTGAGCTCAGGTATTCATACCAAGCTGAAGAGGTTAAATCACCAAATACGGTAAAGGAAGAGCTACTGAGATCTGTTCATCTTGTGGCATAGTCTTAAAAACATGTGCATTAATTGCCCTTTCTTACAGGATATAAAATCAGAAATGAAGGTACAAGTTATTTCATGTGCGTTGTAAGATGTGCTGCAGTACAGCTCGGAGGAGACTTTCAAACATTACAACTTTTTCTGATCAAATAGTTCACTCAATTTAAGAATGCATTTAGTTACAAGAGTACCTTACATTTTAACCCTGGCAAACCTAATTGATTCAAAGGTCAGCCATAGACTGTGGGGATTGAACATTAAGCAACAAATCTACAATTTCTTTTACTATCCAATAAAAGTGGATGGTCGGTGTAAGAGTAAAGGGTATTACAGTTGGGAGCTGGACTTGTGGATACACCAAACCAAATAACCCTGAATTGATTATTCATATAATCATCTGAAACTGACTCAGACACATGCACATGTACAATTTCATCCCTGTCTCTTCATTATTTATGTTCTGATAATTGTAGTGAATTAGTTAGAGAATTCAAATGAGGATTAGTTAGGTAATTAACTAGAATGTCCATGTAAACAAGGACGTTTCTAGTTAGAGAAGCATTCTCTACAAGGAGACAGTAGCATCAATTTTCTGGTTAGGTATATGATCAGGCACTGTGGGAAAGGCACCTGTCCAACCTTTAGTCCGCTGACCAAGTTTGCATTTCTGGGATCAGTCTTATTATCATAATGTGTGCAAGCCTCCAGAATGAACAACACCTGTGACAGAGCTCGTCCATTATTTGGCAGAAGTTCAGGTACTGCTGCAGACTTTAAAGGCCTGCAGCAGCTAAAAGGCGCAGGCATGATGGTTTGCAGATTTTTAAGTCAGTAGACTTCGTCAGAAAAACAATATCTTTAAGGATATCATAATGGTCCCTTTCTCAGATGAGGCCATTGAAATTCTTGTGGAGGAAGTGAGGCAGAGATCCACTGCAGGATCCCAAGAAGAGGAGCTCATGGAGAGTGGGAGGAGATAGTGACTATTGTGAATGTCACCTCCACCACACAGCATACCTGGAAGCAATGTCAGAAGAATGTAATGACCTTACCAGGTACAACAGTCCACCATTATTCTTCGCTAATACAGTCCACTGACTATTACAAATCTTCTCCTTATACTATTTTAAAACCCTACCATGAATGCCCATTGTGCAGCAAGGTGCACCTTCCCACCCCATACTTGACCTGGAAGCGTTCCTTCACTCGCATCCTTACAAGCACTCAACCCAAAATAATCCTCTCACCTACAGTTACCTGCATGCTGCATATACATATCATCTTACCCACTATGGGCTGCATTCTGATACTTAGGTAATTATGTAGGTCACCATGACAATTGGAACTTTTCACTTCTACTCTGGTTGTAGGAGGAGACAGCCTATAACAGGACTGAGAGAATACTTGCAGGAAGAGAATCCCCAAAATTTGTCCTCTAGCCCATAAAGAGAAGGTGGTCTGGGACGGGAGGCCAGAGAGAATGCTGGAGATGGGAAAGTAGGAGGACTGCTGCCAGCTCAGAGTTCATGATAGCCTTCTGCTGCTTTTCCTTCTCATCCTATTCCATCATTCACGTACTAGTAACAAAATATATACTGAAGCATTTCATCATGTTACCACTTCTACTGAAAGTTGTATGTAAAAGCTGATTTCATAACGACATTTATAACTTGTCTATTTCTATAGATGTACTGCAGGAACCTGTGCCAGGCTCACTATCACCAGATGTATTAGCACACACATAGTCACTCACTTTATCTCTCTTGAGCAGTAAGTCAGATAGACCCACCTTGGAGAATTTTACCAATGAGTTACTGGGGAGTCTACGAGTTGGACAGACAGTATGAGTGAGCAAGAGAAAGTGATGGTGGTAGAAGAACAGGAGGAGGAAACTACTGCACAAGGCTTACCTCCCAATTCCGCTGATGAGTCTGGGGATTTGGATCTCATGGAACTTGCTTCTGAGAGAAGGATGCTTTTTGAGCATCAGGTATTAGTGCACACACTGGGGATCATGCCAAGAAGCATGCTACAGATGTCGGCTCATGTGAAGGAGTTCATTAGCTGCATGTGCGCTGCCTTGCATGAAGGTTTTGCAACACTGCAGTGCACCATGCTTGGTCATAGCTAGGTCTTGCTCATTTGGCAAAAGGTTTTGCATCATACCAGGATTGTTACACGCAGAGAGCGTGGCAACAGAGTGCACAAGTTCTCATTTCACACCTGCATTATTCTTGGAACAGGCCTTCGCTTCCTGAAACTGTGCTGTGGAAGAATGACAGCGAGGTAAACGTGCCACGGGAAGTCAATCAACAGGGACAAGGAGGATTAGGTAGTGCTAGAACAGTGCAGCCAAAGGGAGACAGACGAGTTTTGGTGGCAACACTCTGCACATCTGCAGAGGAGCACTGCATAGCATATGATTAGGGCCAGTACTATGAATGCTTAGACTGCTGCAAAAGAGGTCTTGGGTTCCACTGTGAAAAAGACAATCTCTTCCAGCTTCCACAGGCTTGGGGGTCAGCTAGAGACAATGATGAGGTAAAGCTTCACTGATCTCAATTTGTGCCATTAGGTCTGGTGTCATGTTGAACAGTGGCCAAGGTAAGACAGTATCCAGCAGAAGAGGCATAGCTGAAATGAGCATGGATGATGATGACAACAATCTGGACCTCCTGAAGTCCCCTATGATGTCTGAAAATATGGTAGAAAGCACACAAAGTCAGGCCGCCCATGTAGTTGTGGAATGAGAAGCTACATACGGTCCATTTCAAGACTCAGCTACCAGGAGGTGAGGACCTCCTCAATCTCAACAGGCTCATGTGCACACATAGCAGCCACACACCTGACATACTCCTATCACCAAGATAGCACCTGGACAAAGCACAAGACTAGATTTAAAAACACATACATCATACAGTCACCAAGAGAGAGCACCGTAGAAGCAAACAATAAAGACTCCAATGCTACATTTGTTTATTAAAATTCTGGTTGTGCAAGAGTTATTTATATAGAGGGTATTCTTGCAAAGGTTTAAAAGCATGTTTCATCAAATGGCATGAATGGGAGATTTGTGATTTGCATGGCAGATTTAAGGCACTGGAGGTGGAAGTGTCTTTGTGGAAGGCATAGGAAAAATGTAGAAAAGATTGTTATGCACTGGGGATATTTCCAAATTAAAAGAAAGTCTCCTATGCAAAAGCTTACTGAATGGCTCTTGCAGCTTGTATCAGGCTCTCTTTCATAGCCACTTCAGATGCACTTGCTCCTTTTGGTGGTCCCCTCTAATGACATCTTTTTGTGGGGCAAAGTTGTGCAGCATTCAACAGACTATCACAATCATTGAAACCATAGCTGGGCTGTATTGAACTGCCTCCCAGTTCTATTCAAGCACCTGAAGCACAGCTTTAACATGACAGTGGTCTGCTTGATGATTACCCTGGTGGATTCCAGCACATTATTACACCTATGATCAGCTGGCGTCCTCAGATACCACATAGGTATCATGATCCATCATGGCAGAGGTTAGCCTTGATCACCCAGGGGCCACCAGGAGGCTTGCCTTTGTGAGTCAAACATAAGTAGGATGGTGGACTTCCTTAAAATGAAGACATTGTAAAAGATGCCTGGGATGGGAGCATTAACACATACCATGATGCTAATGGTCTCATACAAGCTGAACATTCAGACAATGGAATCCTTTCTGTAGGTAGTTACATTATGCAAGGGAATGTGTCGAGTCACATGAGTGCCATTTATAACTCCCCAGACCTTCAGAACACCTGCCACTCAGTGAAAATGCACAGCTCTCTCGTGCAGCTGACATATGGGAAATATTAAATTGTTTGCTCAAGCAAATGAGGCATCAGTCACTTGCTTTACACATTGATGTTTGGCTCATGTTGGTGTTGGGCCCAGTGGTAGCCTGGAAAAAAGTTGAGGCTATAAAATTTAAGAGCAGTTGTGACCTTGCCAGCCATCGACAATACCATGCCTGTGAAGGAATATGGCTGCAACTCAACTCAAAACACATGACATAACTCTATCACAGCATCTGTTGTAAATCAAAGCTTCTGCAGGCATTGTTCCTCTGACTAATGTTGGTATGTATCCTTCTACCTGTAGATTGTAGTGTGAGGGAACTAGGAGGTGGATGCTGACCTTGTCTGGTATCCCATCATTAGTCCACCTTGTCAAAAAAACAAAATTGAAGGAGATTCTCATGAGAAAACCATTGTGCTAGTAGTTGAAAATTGCCCAAAGGCTCCTGACAACATAAGTGACAAAAGGAAAAAACAACAAAGAAGAAAAATGATGCGGAAAAAGCTCCCAATGCTCCTACCAATCTTCTTATAGGTCTCCTTAAAGATAATTTGATAAATGACATAGTCCCTAGCAACCCCGGATGCTCATTTTACATGGGCAGATCGATGAAGCAGCTCGAGTGGAGAACACATCATGGAGCGAGCTGGTAAGGGTGTAAAATGGGGACACAGTGAAAATAGTACTTCTATGACTGGAATTTGGAGCAGAGGGAGAGGGAAAGTAAAGTACTTTAATTGAAAGTTAAGTAGATAAGAATATAAACTTAACTAGAAATTAACTAACATTTATAGTAAGAATAGCAACACTGATGTGCAGATCCTGCAGGATGTGACAGTTTTGAATAGGAGATGTTAACACAGACAAACACATCTGTGGGAAGTGTCTCCAAGTGAGATTGCTTGAGCTCAAGATTTCAGAACATGGAGTGGAGTTGGAGACAGTCAAAAAGGGAGAGAAGAGTTTGGAAACTTACCAGTGATTGACGGGCCTAGAATAAGGCAATATGGATACAAACTTAAACGCAAGAGATTTAGGACAGAAAGCAGGAGAAACTTTTTTACACAGAGTGTTGAGATGCTGTGGAATCCACTATTACACTTAGTGACTGAAGCAGAGGTCATGTCAACATTTAAGAATAGGTTAGATAGGTCGTTGAAGGAAAGGGGAATAAAGAAGCATGGGAACGGGGTGGGAATATAGGGTTAGGACTACTGTTTTCATGGAGGATAGACACAAACAAGGAATGGTTGGGCTGACTGGCTTATTTCCTTCTTACAATTTCTATGTAATTTGGTGTAATAAGCCAGTGTGAATGCCAGAAAAGTGTGTGCACAACACTGAGGTTATTCTGATGTCATTTGAATGGATCCACCCATGAACTGGCTTGAGTTTCCCGTGCCCTGTAAACTTTGAATCATGAAATTGGATGCAGTGCTAAATGGTGGAGATCTTAAGTTGGAATTTCACTCCCTATTGACCTAACTTATCAAACTGATTGGAAAGTCTAGGCTATTGTGTGGTAAAAGTAAAGCCAAAATGCTGTTCATCTTCTTGTAATTAAAGCTGTTTGAAAACCCACGATAAGTCTCGGCCTAGTCATATGATAATAAACTTGCCAATTACTTTTGAGAAAAGGATGTAATACTACAGTTATGTGATGCTGTATATTTTCAGATGCAGGTTCACAATTATCTTTATCAAACAGTTGCTTTTGCAACTGTGCACAGAATGGCTCCTGTTAATAGCTGTGGTACTTGGGTCACATTACACAAAGGCCTAGAAACAGAATGCTAAGGGATTTGTGCTAAGAAACCTATGAGTCATCTGTGAAAAGTAGCTGGCCAGTATTATATAGTGGAGAGGTGAAGATAATATTGAGATTCTGGAAATTCCTTTAATTGCCTTTGGAGGTTACAAAGAAATCAGAACTCTCCCTTCAGGAGATTAAATAAGTGGAGTAAAATCCATGAAAGGGTTGAATGTATATAGTTGGTGGAAGGAGTTTGAATAGATGGGGTTGAATCCATGAGAGGGCAGCATACCTATAGTGTGTGGAAGGAGATTGAAGAGGTGGGGCACGACCCATGAAAGGATTCAATGTATATAATTTGTGGAAGGAGGTTGAATTGGTGGGGTAGAATCCGTGAAGGGGTAGAACATATTAAATGTATGGGTTAGAATGCATGATAGAGCAGATTGTACATGGTCTGTGGAAGGAGATTATACTGTATTTCACTTTCTATAAACAATCTAACAAACACATTGTCTATAACCCTGCAGCATTTTCAATAACACAGTGCAATTAATTTGAATACCCAGCCCTTGAATGTTGCAGGAGATTAGCTGAATACAACAGTCCGGCGTGAGGTGATTAACACAAGTTGAGAAAAAAATGGTTCTACACTACCAGCCACATCATTTTCAGTGCATCTCTTTATTGTTCTGCTCACATTCAGGAATGCTGTTCATGCCCATGAAGATCAAACTGCTAGTGATCAATCTGTTGCTCACAGACATTTTCCAAAATTCCATTAAGAACATCATAATGTAAAAGAGATAAATGTCGAGCTGTTAAGGGATATCTCCAGCACAAAGCACAAATATAGGATGGAATTAAATATTATCCAGTCACAATTCTGAATTGTACCACACACAATGTGTTATGGAGATAATTATGATGGAAAGTAACATTTTACTACTTTTATTATCCGATGAGAAAAATAAATCAATTGTTGCTTCCTTGCCTAAATATAGACAGTGATAAATTTGATTATAAATCACAGGTTTACTGGGCCCTTTAAAGGATCGCATCTTTTTTCACAAGTACATGTGTGCTTGCTTGTTCATCCTTCCCAAAGACACAGAAAAACTAATGAAAATTAATACCTAAACAGTGTATATTGAGCTTTAACCCTTACCCTCCACACAGATAGACCTCAACTCCAAATATCCAAGCAAAAGTTCTGACAATTATGCATAACCTCTTGATTTGAAGACTGTGGGCTCAATTTTGAAATGGTGACGGGTTGGCAGCGGGGGAGGGGGGGATGAAGGTGCACGTGGCAAACCCGAATAAAAAAAACTTACAGTTTCTGACGCGATCGCAATGTAATTGATGGTGATTAAAGTTCTAACCGGGTTTTGCGCCCGGCAGCCCCTGATTGCCAGGCTGGCTGCCGATAGGAGCTGCAACGCCGAGGGATGGGGGGGGAAGAAAGAGAGAGTGAGATGTCATCTGGTGCTGGAATGGAAGATCGGGGGGGGGGGGGAAAGAGTGGAAGATCGGAATGGGGAGTGGAAGATCGGGGGGGTGGGAGAGGGGAGGATCGGGGGGAGAAGGAAGGATCGGGGGGGGAGAGGGGAGGATCAGGGGGGAGAGGGGAGGATCGGGGGGAGAGGGGAGGGGAGGGGGGGAGGGGGAGGGTCGGGGTGGGAGAGGGGAGGGTCGGGGTGGGAGAGGGGAGGGTTGGGGGGAGAGGCGGGGTTGGGGGAGAGGGGAGGATCGGGGGGGGGGAGAGGGGAGGATCGGGGGGGGGAGAGGAGGGTCGGGGGGAGAGGGGAGGATCGGGGGGAGAGGGGAGGATCGGGGGGAGAGGGGAGGGTCGGGGGGAGAGGGGGAAGATCAGGGACAGGGGGAAGAGGGGGTGATCGGGGGGACATTGGGTGGAGGGAAGATGGGGAGATTGGGTCGGTTGATTTTATGTTAACTTTGTGCAATGGTTTTTTATTTAATTTATTTTGTTTAGTTTTGCCTGATCTGGCCCTTCACGTCTGGTTTCACCAGGCGTAAATCGGAAGCCGTGGGAAAGACGCACAGGTAAGTTAAAAATCGTTCTAGCTACCTAATATGTCACAAATAAAATGCCTTAACTACCTCAATGAGGTACATTTGGTTCTTTAACTATCATGCCGCCGCCTTTAATTGCTGGCGGGACTTCCGGATTCGGGAAGCCTGGGCGCACACAGATGCGTCTGTGGGAAACTTGGAAGTTGGCGGGTTGGAGCTGGCTTCCAAACCCGCTCTGCATTTTTGCAATTTTCGCAGCCCCCCGCCCCCATTGCACTCGCAATTTAAGTTTAAAATTGAGCCCTGCAAGTCTGTTTATCTAATTAACATATTTACTCACATGAAAATGCTTGTATAGCGACAGGTGTAGTAATAAGTAAAATCTGATTATGGTTGTAAAATTTTACAGGTAATCAGCATTTCAATATGAAAACAACTGACTGCCATTAGTGTTCGAATTGGATTGTGAGTTGGTATGAATGCTGACCTGATTCCCTGTAGACCAGCCTTCCCTTTCCCTGACTCATGGAAATAGTTTCTAAATATGTGAAGGGAAAACTGGAAGCCTCATACGAGTGTTTTGATATGGGTACCTCCCACCCCCCCATCACTCACAGCTACAGCCAGTAGGAAAACTGCGATTCCAGTTAAATTTGCACACACCCAGAATTATATATCTGGAAAGTGCAAGCATGCGCCCCATAATTCTCCATCCAAGTGGACAGAAAATCATGGGGAGGTGTACTTGCAGTTTCCCAGAATGCACTTTTGGCAGGCTGAGGGGGCAGTTTTGGAACATCAGTCCTAGTATATGAAGTCTAGAAATTACTATACCTGAGACAAGGCTTTGTTAGCTGCTGAGTTTGGGTGTTCAAAGCATTCAGCTGTTTTACCTCAGGATGCAGCAATGACACCATCTTTGTGTCGCTGCAAAGTGCTTTCCTCCAGTACTGTGTCCAGCCAACTTTTCAGAGATTTGGTTGGACTTACTGGGCACTTTATAAACTTCATCTGAGCTTACTTAAATATATTGAGTCTACCACACATAGTCTCACAATATCTACTGGCTGGGAGAGGAGCTTTGCGCTCCTATGTTAGCAGGCACACACAAAATTCTCTTCTGTCAAGAGGCAGAGTCACAGCCTGGCAGTAGAATCAGGTATTATTGGCTGAAAATTGGTAGTGTGGGCATTGACCGAGATTGGTAGCTATATTATAACTGCAGCCTTATTCGATCAAAAGCAGTAAGAATAATTCAACACAAGAACCTTGGGCTATAATCTTAGTAAAAAATGATTTCTTTTAAACTTTCCCCATCTGGGTTTTCATTACTCCAAAACTGGAACACCAAAATTACTTTAAATTTATTTGATTCCCTTTGAACAAGAATATCCTTATACAGTGCGCACTGCCTTGCTAAACTTTAGAGATGTTGCTAATCACAGAACTGAAGGATGAAAAATTAAAACACTTAATTCAATGAAACTCCGGTTTTTATTATTTTATTAGCAGAACTTAATCGTCATTCTAACTTTATATAAAAATAATACTGCTGTGCTCCATCTAAAGCTCTTGAACGTAGCTTAGTTTCTTGGATTCAGTGTACGAGCTGTTAGTCCTTAATTTACCCTGTGCTGGTTTTTCCGTGTGAATGTTCGTGCTCTTGCACTTCATCTTGTTTAATGGGAGTTATAGAACAGTCCAGTTTGTGAATGAGCAAAAGTCTTTATAAAGAATTTTTACTAACTGACTTTTATTGTGACCATGATATGTGTCATACCTGATTAACAATACCTTTCGATAGCCAGTAAATTGATGGATATGTGGATGTAAAACATGAGAGGAACTAGAGAACTATCACTGGCTATATGGAACCTGAAAACCAATTCTGTGGTGCCAAATAAAAAGGACTTAAGAACTAGAAGTACTGAAGATTTGAGAATATATGAGGAACCCAAGTATGAGGCCTTTCGTCTATGGGAAGCCTGGTGCAGTTGGGTTAGGAAATTAAAATATAATGAGCGGTGAGAAAATACCAAAAAGCATCAGAGCTTGGATTGGGCTGGGCTGGGAGGACTAAATATAGCACAGGGTTGGTTTCCTTTCTGTATAAGAGTCCACATTTAAGTCAATTATTACAGACAGAGAACTAGCATACAATAATCTCAAATCTCCCTTCCTTGTGTATGTGACATTTAGATTGTAGGCTGAAAGATAATTCAATCAGGAAGGGAAATGCTAAAAAGTACAAAGATCACAAGACTGAAAACATAACCAAAGTAGCTTGTATTTCATTCATGCTGTTTCTCTCTACCAACTCTAATCTTTTTCACTCATTCAGCACAGCTTTACAAGCAAAATTGCTTCAGAAAATAAATGCATTATTAATTTCTGCTTGTATTTGATGTGTAAATAAGTGCAGTTTTTACCATTTTAGAGTGATTTTATATGCTGTTAAATGCAGTGATTGAGCTGCATCTTTAAGTTTGCTTTTATTTTATTCCCTGTGAGCAGAGAGGAATGAGATTTACTCTGGTGAGACCTATACAGAACAACACAAGTCCTTCAGTCTCACGTCCATGTCCTGATACATATAATGGTCTGGGAAGCGCAGTTGGTACCTTTTCTTCTGCCAGCAGGCAGTCCCCAGACTAATAGTCTGAATGACTTGTCCCCATTCTCTCCTGGAGTTGGTACCAAGCTTCCCCTCCAGCTAGAGCCTGCTTTAAGTGACGAAGAGAATGACAAATGGCTGATTTACCACAGATATGACTCAGGCGTGAGGAATGGATAATGCGGAAACCAGCAGGTTATTTAAAGGGTGTTTTTACATTGGTGCTAATGACTCAATATTCCGGGAACTGACTGCATCGTAGACCCAAGAAAATGCAGGACTAAGAATCTACCACTGGATTAAGGTCTTGTGTTGCAACAAAGAAAATGCAGGAAGCCAGACCTCTGCTTTTGGATTATCAAATGATTAAAGTCTTCATCACAGCCCAGGACATCTACTGAGACACAAATTAAAAAGAAAGGATTGGTGGATGGAGGTTACTCTCCTGAGACAGGAACAAAACAAAAACAGAAAATAATAAAGCTTCAATGTGGACTGTGAGCACAAGGAGGACAAGAGTATAAAGCTAACAAGCCTCAAGGTAGAGTTTAAAGATTAGAAGGAATTCCCCTCCCCTCACCGCCCCCCCCACCCCCACCACCCGACAGAATAGTGAATATATGAATGGACTCCCAGCTAATTCACTTAATACTGCATCAACTGACACGTATTTTTGCCTCTCCAAGAGTACATGGCTGCTGGTGAGTGGTGATACACGGGGCACCACAACTACATGGGACAGGCCAGATGAATCAATGGGCCATTTCCTGTCTGTCATTTTCGTATGCTCGGTACAAATAGTACAGAATCTAACAGACCGACCATTTCTTAACACATTTCTTTGGCTAAATAATCCCTTTTCTAAAATGAAAACAGAAAATGCTGGAAATACTCAGCAGATCAATGACCTTTCATGTTAACTCTGTTTCTCGATCAACAGTTGCTGCCTGACCTGCTGAGTGTTTCCAGTATTTTCTGTTATTTCAGATTTCTGGCATTCGCAGTATTTAGCTTCTGTTTTAGTCCATTTTCTGAGCTTTTTGTTTTTCTTTCTTATCTCTAAATGTTTCTCTTCTGTCCTGAAGGTCTGGCATTTCCTCAGGTGGTTTTCACCCTCCAGTACCTCGCATGAATGGTCTTTGTTCAAGTATGAGCCTTGACTGATTGCTGGCAGGCTATTTGACTGTAGAAGGCTTCACAATTGAGTTCAATCCCGTCCTCAGCTGGTGTTCACATACGTGTGCGTGCGTGCACACACACACACACACCCAGTATGGGTCACTGGATAGCTATCAGCAGCATAAACTCTGGCAGATTTTTCCTTTTCTAAATGTAGGGGCATTGAGGCCATTTGAAATGCCCCTCTTGCTACCGTGCCTAACTCTAAACACATCAAGAATTGAACCTGGATCCTTCCAGTTCTGGTGTCAACCTTCACCACAAAGACTGCAGCGGTTCAAGAAGGCAGCTCACCACCACCTTCTCAAGGGTAATTAGGGATGGGCAATAAATGCTGGCCTTGCCAATGATGCCCAAATCCCATGAATGAATTAAAAAAGTTCTAGTGTGTGGCTCAGAAACAAGGGTGGAGGTAGTGGAGGGGGTGGGGGAAGGGTGGGGGGTTGGGGAGGTGGACTGGGGTGGGGGGTGTAATTTTGACTTTTGGCAATAGTGTATATCTGGGGATATCCTAGCAGTCGCCAGTTATACATCCCTCCCAATTTTCATTTCCAATGATTTCACGGGCGGCTAACGCGATATCACCCATTTTACATTATCGCACAAAGACAAAATTACCCCCAGTGACTTTACCACAGAGCAAATGGGGGACCCTCACAGCTCACTTTGCTGGCCCAACACCGGTGTGATGCCAGAGTTTCAGCATAATTGCTGTCACATCACATGGCACAGAATTAAAATAGCCCCACTGGCTGCACCATGGGTGACTATTAATTCAGAACGCTGCCACTAAAATCAAACGCCACTGTTTTTCGTACAACTGACAAAAAAATGTTAGCGCTATGCATCACGGCTCAATTTCCTTTAGTGCTGCTGTAAAAAAGAATAGAATTTTCCTCCTGTGTGCAGTTAATAAGATTGCACTCTGTGGGGTTTTAGTAACAACAGTTGAAGCAGAGAAATCCATGCAGTAGATGGTGCTGTTTTCCACGTTTTATGTTCAGGCTTTGATAATCACATTTTCAATGCAAACATGCAACCATTGTACTTAGCCTCATCCACATCGGCACATGCAAAGCATTAAATAATTAGCTTGGACTTACAGGTCTGCATGTCTCAAAATTTGTTATTATGATAAAATAGCTTTACTAATCAATGCTAATTCTGCAAGTTCTTTGGTTATACAATAAAGCTAAAATGTTTATTATCTACACAATATACAAACACTCCATATATTGGCAACATTGTAAAAAAACATGACCCTAATATGTTAGTGTAGCTCAAGTATTATATAATCTACAATGATACTTCATTGCAGTACTGAGTGAGTGCTGCATGATCAGAGATCACGTTCTTCAGGTGACATATTGAACCAAGTCCCCTGCTCTGGTGGATTTTAACGATCCCATGGGAGTTTTCAAATAAGATAGGCATTCTCCTGATGCTTTGGCCAATATTTACCCCTCAACCAATCAACACTAAAAAAACAGGACGTGGCACATAACAACCTAAAGAATAAGTGATTTTACTTTAATTGTTCATTCATCTCATTGCTGTTTCTGGGACATTGCTATGCACAAAATGGCTGCTGCGCTCACCTACTTCAGAACAGTGACTGCATTTCAAAGCAATTCATTTTATGTGAAGTACTTCGAAATGTTTCTGAGAATGCAATAGGTTTTGTATAAATGCAAGTTGTGTTTGTGGGTTGTAGAAGGCGAATTCCCATAGGGATTCTCACGGTCATCCATCATAACTTTGGCGAGAGAGAGGAGGAAAAAACTGTATAAACATTTATGCCATGTTTCCGGGGTTTCTGCAGCTCTTCTGGTGAAGTTATGGTGGTCAAGCAGGAGAATCTTGGTAGAAATTCATCCCCCGTGCATCTTATTACGTTGCAGTAATTAGGAGAAGTGTCTACAGGAATTCATATTTCTGATTTTGATTTGGACCCCCTGGAATTCGCTTGACCTAATTTTGAAGTGCATGAAAATGCCCAACGGCAGTTTACTACTGTAGGTAGTTGGTATCTGCGGTTATGAGGTGCTTCCATAAAAAGCGAGTTACTATGGTGACTTGCCCCTTGTTTATCATTGAGTAGACTGCTGCAAAGGTGCATTAAAGAGTAAAATAAAATGTGGCACACAAGAACTGAAAGTGATTTTTTTTCTTCAAAAACAGGGGGAAAATATTTCAGAGTGTGAATAACAATCTCACACAGTAGTTTCAGAAAACTAGGGGTTAATTTTGTAACTTCCTCTGAACTCCTGATTGTGTTGCAGTTCAACAGTATTTTTGAGATGTTATTCAACGGGTCAATTTATCCCAAAGAAAGTAATGTTATTTAAGTGTGTCTTGTGACACTGTACCACTTTTTAAAATCCTACTTTAAAATTTTTTTTTTAACCTTACTACTAACTTGATCTTCTCATGGCACGTACCATTCATTCCAGGCTTGGGGAGGGCAACCAGGTGAGCTGCTCTCAGGCTTCTGCTTATACCACTATTGATCTGGCCTCTAGAAGAGGTGCAAGTGCAGGCCTGGGTTATGCACCCTCAGAGCTGCCTTCTCTCCCTGTAGGGAAAGTTCCTGGCCCTCTGAACTGTGCCTCATCCAAGACCGGAGATGGGTCACATGAGACTCAAGTGCTTTCAACTTTGTGACAATGTGTTACCTCACACGGTAAGAGTTTGTCAAATACTTCAGCCACGGAGATGTTATCTTTTATTCAGATACATTTTATTTTCACTTACTGTGCAGTGTTTGCTGGCCTCTGTGCCAGGTAAGAGAGTGAGATAGTTCAGATCACAGGTTTCTCTGAGACCAGTCCAAGACTGATGAGCGCACTTGTACTAAGCCCAATGAATCATGCCAGCTTTTCCAGCTCTAGAAGTGCTTCCTCCAGATTCCCCATCTACTGACGTTGCAGAAAATGATTAAACTTATCCCAGTTGTGGCAGGCAAACTTGAGTGATTGACAAACACTTCCAAGTCCAACTTGAGAAGGCTGGTAAAAATACAAGAGTTTTTTTTTATTGCTTAAGGAGGTAAGAATACAATTATTTTCCATCCAGATATATTTTCAATATGTGGAATTGTGAAGTATAATCACTTAAGGCATTTACACAAACATAAATTTTCAACCAAGTTTTCAAACACATATCGGTTGCAAATCTCATAAGATATATTAACAGTGCCATTGAAAATAGTGGGATTCAATCGATGTTTGTGTTTTTATTTATGAAATGTAATTGAATTCTGACACAGTTATTCTGATGCAAGTCAACACATTAGTTCAGGCTTCCTCTTGCTGTTTATCATCCTCCTGAATGAGGGGATTGATGCGTGAAGAGTAATAGGATGAAAAATCCCGCAGGACCACTGGCCTCCATTTCCAAATTCTTGATATGTGCTCTCTGCCAAGAGTACAAGTTTGTAAACATCACTCAGAGTCTCTGTTTCTGAACCATAGTAGGCGAGGCGACACTCAAAACACATTTGTATATTGAAGGAGTGTCGTTAAGGGCAGGTTAATATTCTCTCATTGTCCAATGACATTCTTTACTAAAAAAGGCCCGATATCTGAGGACACAACATCTGTGGATCTCAAAAGCTGCCACTGGGTTTTCATTTACAACTATAGAGTAAATCCAACTGTCCTGTATTTTTAACAGGAACCCTTGCTGTAAGTGGGCTCAGGTTGGAGAATCAATGATACAATGTTTTAGCTCTATGTCTGATCTACACTTCCTTTGCATTTAGCACCCCTCTGGGAGAGCGGGATTGATGAATTTACCCTTACATGTCCAGAGCCAGATTCCCTTCTTTTCAGCTATAAAAATCACAGGTCTCAACACGTCCAATGAAGTTTGATTAGAACGGTGACAGGAAGCAAGATATAAAGGGGTGAAATAAATAGAGGTGAGTAGTACATGGATTACATAAGCTATCATTTTGGGTAGCACCCACTCGGACCTCTTAAGGTAATATAAAGGTGCCTTTGGATTCTTCTTCTCTCTTGCTGGGCAATCAGCTTGCCTGAGCTCAGCACCCAGCTCTGAATGCCCAGGCAAAGATGGCTGCCTACGTATTAACTGCACATCAAATGACATGTTAGAAAATGTGTTGAAATAGCTAAGGATGAAGATGAAGATATCACAGAATCATACGGCACAGAAGGAGGCCATTTGGCCCATCGTGCCTGTGCCGGCTCTTTGAAAGAGCTATCCAATTAGTCCCATTCTCCTGCTCTTTTCCCAGAGCCCTGCAAATTTCTCCTTTTGAAGTATTTATCCCTTTTGAAAGTTACTATTGAAACTGCTTCCACCACCCTTTCAGGCAGTGCATTTAGATCATAACAAGAAGTTAAAAAAAATCACTGGGGCTTTGGAAGACTTGATGCTTAACATGGTTGGATCTCTGCAGAGCAGCAATCAACAAAGTGGAAAGAATTCTGAACTACATATCAAAGAAAGTACAGGATTACTCACAGTAAATCATGATTAAACTATACAGTGTCCTGGGCAGACCACACCTAGTCTACTGTGTCCAGTTCTGGTCACCAAGATACAAGAGACATGTTCAAGCCCTAGAGGAGGTGTAGAGAAGGGCTATGAGATTGATTCCTTCTGTCAGAGATCTGAGTTATGAAGAAAGACTGAAAAGGAGGCAAGTGAGAGGTGACCTTATGGAGGTATGCAAGATAATCAGTGTGGAAAAGGTAAATGCAGAACACCACCTCAAACTATGCCATGACAGTAGGACAAGTGGTCACAGTTTCAAACTAATAAAAGCCAAACTTAGGACAGTTGCCAGGAATTTTTTCTGTACACTAAGTGATTAACGCATGGAATGGACTTCTGGTTAATAGAGTGGTGGCAAAAAATCTGTAATCATGAAAGAAACAGCTGGTTTCTGTGATTGGGTGACTGTAGTGTCTTTCTGGGTGGATGAGCTCAGATAGGATGAATGGGCTTTCTCCACTGTATCTAGCAAACTATCTTCTAACAAAATGTGATAATACCAAATTAGAAGCAGCCATCTCACACTGAAAAATATTGTTTTAAAAAGCCAGGAAAAGATGTGAGTACCTGGTGAGAAATCAAAGTTTGAAAACTTGTTACACATCACTGGACACTGCTGCTCGAAGTATTACATGAAAATCGCTCCACCATGGGAGGCCGTTCGGTCAGTCACTGAGATCCTGCTCCTTGGAACTCTCCCAAAATCACTTTGCTTGCTGTTAATCTCCTTTTCTTCAAAAGTCTCTTAAAAACCTCCCTGACCACGCTTTCAATTCACTCTCCCAATCCTTCCGTTCTCCTGCTCAACATCCTCCTCTTCTCCTTTGTAAAGTGCTCTGAGATCTCCTTCAATGGGAGCGATGCTATATAAACCCAAATTGTTAAAAATAAATAGTTTGAACTAATCAATTGCAATTTTTATGCAAAGTGATAGTGGAGCAGTCATGAAGGTAGATTTAATGATTTTGCGCTCCTGGTGCAGAGCTTCTCCTGCCAGGAACGCAGAGCGGGAATTAGGGTGTGAAGGTTAGCGGGCGTGCAGGATTTTTCATCCATTAAAATGAATGAATGAATGGAGAATCCTGTTGGCCCACTGACCTTTGTGTGTAAATTCTCAGAGCTCCGTCAGCAACACCTCCATAGTGTAATATTCTTAGCAGCCGTGTTCCAAGCTTTTCTTTTAACTGGAAAATTAGATAAAAGAAAAATGAGCAATGCATATGATTCTGAGAATCCCTACGTGGTCAGTTTTCGGTAAAATATTAAAATGCCTACGTGGCAAAGAAGCAGAATGCAAAATGGCTAGAAAGGGTTAATTAGTTAGTAACTGAGATTGATACAAGTGGCCTGGCCCTCCTGCTGGGCCATATGTTTGCTTAGTCAGCAGGCCTGCATTGTCTTATCAATGATATGGAGATGCCGGTGATGGACTGGGGTTGACAATTGTAAACAATTTTACAACACCAAGTTATAGTCCAGCAATTTTATTTTAAATTCACAAGCTTTCGGAGATTTTCTCCTTCCTCAGGCAAATGTTTCAAGATCTCTTGAAACATTTGCCTGAGGAAGGAGAAAATCTCCGAAAGCTTGTGAATTTAAAATAAAATTGCTGGACTATAACTTGGTGTTGTAAAATTGTTTACAATTATCAATGATAGGTCTTTGATGTGAGTCAAGGACTGGTCTGAATGTCTCCATGTTTATGGCAGATCAATATAGGTAACGAGCTTAGCCAAAGTTGAAAGACATTCCAGGTTGGGAGATAAGGAACAGAAGGGACAGGGAAGAACATTCCAAGTTGGAAGATGAGGAAGTGTCCCCTTTGATGTCTAACAGCAACATAGTCAGCACATGATTATTTATGATTGGCCGGAAATAATGTAACCTCGCATGGCAACCTATGCCCGGCTTATGATTGGTGTTGACCCTCGTTAAGTATGTTCCAACCCTATTGATTTGTATAAAAACGTGTGGATTTCTGTATGTTGTTGTTCTTGCTCTGCCAGCATAGAGGGACTCTATCAGGAGTCCAAATCAATGCTGCAGACTAAGAACCCTGCTATTAAAGTTGTGCTGAATTTTAAAATGTATTCGACTTCAGTTATTACTGAACCAGACTGAGGGGAAAGAATCCGGATCGTCATTTGGTGGTAGCGGTGGGATCTTAACGGTCGTTCACCGAGAGTTCGCGGAGTAAGAGGCGGATTGTCTCAGACACGGAGGAAGGAAATGGCGCCCCGATGTAAGTAGTCTTAATTTACTATGTCGGTTTTCCACCAATCCGTCAGTCTGACGACGAATCGTCCAATCGCTAACACTCGTGTGGTGTCCGAACAAGATTCAGGTCAGTCTGGCGAATACACAGATATAGCAGGAAGAGGTCAGTGGTCGAATATCACTGAGGGAATAACTTGTAAGCGGTAGGTCAGTGGTTAATATCACTGAGGGTAGTCAGGGTTTAAGTTCCTGATGATTGGATATAAACAGGAACTATTGATAAAACTTAGATGCCGAAAAAAAGGCTCAGGAATTAATTTGGAAAAATAACAGAGGTACCACAGCCAAAGAACTAATTGCTTTATGGAGACAGTACTGTAAAAAAAAAATGGATAGAATTAAGTGAGTAGACAAATGTTTAAAAGACAGAGACCCGAAAAAGAAAGGTTTTGTTGTGTAAGTGTACTGTCCCTTTAAAAAGCCTGTCTTTGATCAGTGTTTTTTTTTGTCGGTGTTGTGGGCTACGCCCCCTTCTTACTGTGTCTTGTGTGTTTTCTTCCTTTGTGTAATGTATCTGTCTTGTCGTGTGTTTAATTCTGATACTGCTGAATTAAAATTGGAGTTATTGAGGTTAAGTGACCTATTAAATTCTGGTTCTTATAAAGTGTGGGCATGTTAAATTCCAGACATGGGATCTTCAAAAAATTGGCATTTTGATGTTTATTTTGTGATTGGCTGTAGTTTAAAAAGAGGTTAAAAATTAACGGGATACATTAAAAAACTATCAGGATCATTGTGATAGGAAAAGTCGGAAAGCTGGAACAGCTCGCAGCGTTGATTATAATCACATCCACTAAAAGTATGTGAAAAAATAGTGTGCAAAAATATAGTATAAAGCAATCCACAAATGTGAGAAGTAAAAAAATCAGTCAAACCTGTGTGAAGTGAAATTTTGAAGGTGGGAACTTAATCTCAAAAGGGAGAAGGATCAAGTTACTCCTACCACAGGAGCAAGTTAATATTAACCCCTTCCATCCCAAGAAGCCAGACTGTCATGCCAAGAGCAGTTCAAACAGATAGAAATGACCCAGTCGGTTGAGAACTGTCTGAGGCTTGCCCAGAACACAGGTGAACATGAGGTAACAATTGGTATAGGTTATATTAGTAAAGTTGTCCCAATCACTCGGAAATGCCAAAGGCTACAATTGACTGAGATATAAGTTTTCACGCTACAGTGAAAAATTGATAAGAAAGGAATGTAAAACAAATCATATGAAAAGGAAGCATAGGTTAGACAATTGGAAGTCCATTACTTGAGCTATGTACTGACACAGGGTACTAAACGCCTATCAGTGTTACCCTGCCACAGTATGATAAGGAAGTTTTGGAAGTTTTATTTGAAATTAATAGTAGAATACAAGATCTGACCAAAGAGGGGAGACCTTCCCTGACAACTATATAACTCGCATTGAGACTGCTAAGAAAACTCAACAATTAGATCAACACCTCCTAACTCAAGTGTTAAAACAAAGAGCCACATGGAATGGAGGTGGACATCGTAAAAAGAGATAGGCAAATATGGGGACGTAAAGATCTGTGATAAGTGATATATAGCAACTGCCTTTGCCTCAGTTGTTAACACCATTGATTTGACAACATTAGATCAAAAGGTCAGAGATTTAGGGTCTCGCATTAAAGATATATTAAAAGATAAATGAAAAGACAGATAAGGAATTGTCTGAGGATCAAATGCTGACCATATATTTGCAAAGGATAGCTACAGTGCTAGAAACACATGCCCAAACCATTAATAAATTAATAAAAGAGGAATATAACGTATCTTAGCAAGCGGCTGCTAATGATATCTGCTTAATGTGGTTACATCTTGAAAACACAGAGATTAGGACTTGGAGTTAGAAATTCCAGTCTGCAGCCCTGCGTACATCTGTATGTGGGAGAGACAGTGTTTATTTCAGACAGGCTGCGTGCTTCAGAGAGAGTGGAACTAGGCAATTTCTCTCTCCTGTTTTGTTTTCTAAATTTGTTTCGGGTATAGGGATTATTCCTTTGGATAAATAAATAATAAATGAAGATTTGACAAATTAATCACTTGGGCTCTCAAGAAGAGCTGCAATGGATTTTCTGTGTTTCTTTTAAAACAGGTGACCCTGGTTTTTTTTTGGGACCACGTGAGTGTTGATGGTGCAGGATTACCAAGAGTAGTTACAAAGTTACGGTGCAACCTTTGCTGGAGAAATTTGGTGCAGGAAACGATCCAGTGGTGTTAAAGATTTAAGACTTTAGCTGCAGACATCAGCGGATACCAAATGTCACAGCGTGGTGATATCAACCTGATTCTCTTCTTTTGAAAACATTTTGATTTGTTTTGTTTTAACCTATTTGTTGTCTTCCGAGACAGAATGCTCGAGGTGGGGAGATATGGGAATTTCTCTAAAGTCATTGAATTGGGCATGATAAAAAATCAATCTGGCATAAATATACAATCTAGTGGAAGTCAGGAAAGTGTAGTTGAGAATAGTAAATTGATAGCTTTCTCGTGGAGATATTTGTGTCCTTGCCTATAATGAATAATGAGAAAACTACACTCGATAGCCTGGCCACTACCCTGACATCGGGACCATTCAGGGAGAGATAAGCACTCTAGACACCCCTGATCTTTTTGATAAGATAACCTGAAAACCTAAGAATGGCTACAGTGGACATAAACGATACAAATATATGTTGCCATCATCTGAAATGGAGACCAGGATGAAGAACATGATTACAAAGGCCTGTGGCCTGGTGAGCTATTGCAACCACTCTTTAAACAAACCAGTTGCTTTTACAGGACTGAATCCTACAGGACATATGATGTGTGCCATGGAAAATGTTCGGAAATACCATGAGGAAGAAGAGACTGGCCAGCAGAAAGTTAATATCCAAGAACACTAAGCTCATTCCTATGAGATGCTGCTAGTATGCGGAGATACATGAAGAAGATACATTGAAGAATGAGTCTCAGACAGGCTCAGTTACTTGACAACAGCACAACAGGAAAATGGTTAATGTGGTCCAGGCGAGTGAGAAATCCTTTTAAACAAGGCACTGACACATGGTCCATAGAGAAACCAACTAATTAATGAAACAGTCAGGAAACACTGGTATCAATCAAAAGGACTGAAATTAAAGTAAAGAGGGACACAGTAATTTGGATTTCCAAAATTCAGGGTTAGGTTCCCATCAGTTAACAATAAAATTGGGAGAAACAATATTTAGAAGATATCCGCACGATGGATACAAAATTACAAGATTATGAGGGGCCCAGATAAAGTAGACAGGAAGTACCTGTTTCCCCTAGCAGAGGGTTCAAGAACTAGAGGACGTAGATTTAAGCTGATTGGCTGGAACAAAATTAAAGGGATGTGTTACTCGACATGCTGTCACTGTGTGTCCACATAGTGTTGGACACAGCCTAGAAGCACAGTGTGGGTTTAATAATACCGGTACCAATCGGGATCTTAACTGTACCATGGAGGCCCTAGAGGCGGATCTAAAACCCACTTAAGTGGTATATGCCGGAGAGGGCGAATACTGTGTTACAACTAATTTGAAAACGTTTAAATATGCCAATCTAACTTGTGATATTTTAAGTCCAGAATTCTACTCCATTTCTGAAGTCCTGGTTCGGATTGGACACGAGGAACTGGTCGAGATACATCAGCATAACCTCACCACCTTACAAGTTTCTGAGAATGTCAGAAAGGACTTAAAAGAATATCAGGACACATTTGGGTATCTGACACCCCTGTTGCCTAAATACTTGGAAGCATTGCGAATGGAGATACGCCTCTCCCAGAAGGTTTATTATAACCTACAACAGGACAGTAACAACATTAAGCATGACATTGACCAAATTAAAGTCACCACCTGGTGAAATGACCTCTGGAATTTGGGACTGAATATACAGATCCATCCTTGGATTAGATTAATTTCATATGTATTAGTCGTAGTGCAGTTTGTTGTAATGTGCTTCTTGATTTTCATTGCATGTAATAAATGTAAGTAGAGGATGAAGGGTTTGGCAAAGATAGTAAAACAGAGCCTGGGTGAGAATGTCCCCATTGTCTCTGTGGTTTCAACTAAGAACACATCTTAATGGTACCGGGAGTAGCACCCGCTGGGGTAAGGTGCATGTAAAAGGGAAGACAATTATAGTTTGATAGGATTATCAGATGCTCTGCCTCTCTTCCACCCGGACTGGTGGCCAACACGAAGGGAACCTGGTTAAGATGAGGTACAGCATCTAACGGGATATTGTAGGGAGAATTTGGATTAAGGGATATAATGGGGAGGGCACCAATTCACAGGTGTAAAATGGTCTGAAAGGTACCATTCAGTCTAGTTAGGCTGGAAACAAAATATAAAGCACCATGGGATATTTGACTATGTTAGCCTTTTCAAACTAACATGAATAGGTTTAGCTGACCAAGGACATTCACAGCTTACTTGAGAGATGTTTAGAAGGAGTCTGTTCCTGAGAACAGATAAGATACAAAGGCGTATTGATGAAACATGTCTGTGTTCTATTGGGACTTCTCTAGTTCAAGGGCTAGTCATATTCATTGTTATAATTCTTATAGTTTATTGCTTACTTAAATGTTGCTGCACTGCAGAACCAGTGAGCACCGTAATAATTGGTTATCATAAAATGATAAAAGGGGGGAATGAGAATCCCTACGTGGTCAGTTTTCGGTAAAATATTAAAATGCCTACGTGGCAAAGAAGCAGAATGCAAAATGGTTAGAAAGGGTTAATTAGTTAGTAACTGAGATTGATACAAGTGGCCTGGCCCTCCTGCTGGGCCATATGTTTGCTTAGTCAGCAGGCCTGCATTGTCTTATCAATGATAGGTCTTTGATGTGAGTCAAGGACTGGTCTGAATGTCTCCATGTTTATGGCAGATCAATATAGGTAACGAGCTTAGCCAAAGTTGAAAGACATTCCAGGTTGGGAGATAAGGAACAGAAGGGACAGGGAAGAACATTCCAAGTTGGAAGATGAGGAAGTGTCCCCTTTGATGTCTAACAGCAACATAGTCAGCACATGATTATTTATGATTGGCCGGAAATAATGTAACCTCGCATGGCAACCTATGCCCGGCTTATGATTGGTGTTGACCCTCGTTAAGTATGTTCCAACCCTATTGATTTGTATAAAAACGTGTGGATTTCTGTATGTTTCTTGTTCTTGCTCTGCCAGCATAGAGGGACTCTATCAGGAGTCCAAATCAATGCTGCAGACTAAGAACCCTGCTATTAAAGATGTGTTGGACTTTAAAATGTATTCGACTTCAGTTATTACTGAACCAGACTGAGGGGAAAGAATCCGGATCGTCAATTCCAGAGGGGAAACAGTGCTGGGTCTTAAATGCTGAATCAACATTGAAGGCTTTGCCTACTAAACCATCAGAGACTCAGCTCACTGACCTCGTCCAACGCCCCACACCAGAGACTTGAGCACATAATCTAGGCTGACACTTCAGTGCAATATTGAGGGAGTGCTGCACTGTTGGAGGTGCCAGCTTTTGGATGAAACATTAAACCGAGGCCCCGTCTGTCCTCTCAGGTGGACGTAATAGATCCCACGGCACTATTTCGAAGAGCAGGGGAGTTCTCCCCCGTGTTCTGGTCGATATTTATCCCTCAACCAACATCACTAAAACAGATTATAGGGTCATTATCTCATTGCTGTTTGTGGGACCTTGCTGTGTGCAAATTGGCTGCTGCGTTTCCTGCATTACATCAGTGACTGCACTTCAAAAGTACTTCATTGGCTGTAAAGCGCTTTGGGACATCATGAAAGGTGCTATAAAAATACATGTCTTTCCTTCATAACTGGTTTCGCCATCAATTACAAAATCTAGCTGGACTACATCGAACATTATCGGGCCTCACTCTCCTCTGCCAAAACTACCCATTACTCCAGCATCATCCTGGAGAGCAAAGATAACATTCAATTTCGTTTCTCCACTACCAAATCTTTAAAACTCACTCCTGCCTCCACCAATCTCATCTCCAAGAAATGTAAGGAGCTCACAGATTTGATTGTCACTATCTATTTAGCTGCCTCTGCTGCTTCCCCCAGTACCCTTTCCTACCAACCCAAACCTCCCAATGGACTCCTCCACCTCAGCCCTGAAACCAACTATCTCTCTAGCTTTGTTCCATCACCTCTCATGCCTTCTCCTAGCGCACATTGTTTGTGAGAGCCATTTCCTTCTCCCTCTACTCCATTGCCTTGTCACCTCCAGAGTCAACTGTTCCAATATTCTCCTGGCCAGCCTCCCATCCTCCAACCTCCGTAAACATCAGCTCATCCAAAACTCCGCTACCAGTATCCTATCCTGCACCAAGTCCCACTCACCCATTATTCCTGTCCTTGCTGACTGACATTGGCATGTGATTCCCCCAAAGCCTCCAATATTAAATTCTTATCCTGGTGTTTAAATTCCCCGATGGGTTAACCTCTTCCTATCGCTCTATCCTCCTCCAGCCCTAGAGCCCCCCCTACCCCACCCCACTGCTGAACTCTCTGTGCCTTGGACTCTGGCCTCATGTGCATCCCCCACCTCCAACCCCCATACCCCACATCATTGGCAGCTGTTACCTTCAACCGCTTCGGCCCCAAGCTCTTCCCTTCCTAAACCGTTCTGCCACTCTCTCCTCCTTTAGGACTCTCCTTAGAATTTACTTCTTTGACCACGTTTTAGGTCACACTTCCTAATATCTCCTTCTTTGGCTTAGCATCCATATTTTCCTTATGTCTCTGAAGCACCTTGGGATATTTTTTTTCTATGTTGAAGGTGGTGTATACATGCAAGTTATAGTAGTTGTTGAATGAATATTATAAATAGGGCAAAGTTGTGAGTGCCACTTTAAAAGAAAAACAATGTCAGATAATGGTATATGCAGCAGGCAACTCTAATTTCAAATTCAATTTAGACATGCAATTCATTGGGAAGTTTGTACAACAGTAGTAAAAGCAGGTCAAATTAATGTTGGTCAGTACTGTGTTGATGTTTTGAACATTAAAAGCATTAGGTTTCTATTTATAATCTTTGCATTTGTAGCCTCAACATTGATGTCTTTCAAAGATTGAACAAAATCATTGGAAGGTCATTGTAATTACTCTCTGGTCGATCCGGGTATGCCCTTCATCAAAAGGATGGCTCTGTAATTGCAAGCTGTGAATGCACTTCATGTCTTTCCAACCTTTAATTGTTTATTCTTCAACTGTAATACAGCTATGATTGTAATCACTAATCTCTTCACATTTTTGAAAACATTAGCATACTTTCTAAAAAGATGATTACAAGTACACTGGAGTGTGCATTTATAATTTATAAATTAATGACAATAATTAAGATACACTTTTATGTTTAAAAAGAGACCTTCTTGAGTTTGTCATTCTCTTGTGATGTCCAGTAACTAAGTTGGTTGCAAGGCAATTCACAATGCAGCAAGGTTTATACATGGGGTAAATCACATGATTTTCTGATGAGGCCTGTAAATTGCACACGCACGAATCTGCAATAATCAGCCAGCCATTAAATCTTTGAATTTGCATTGAAAGTATGAAGTGCTGTGCGCTCCCACTAGGCAATGGCAAGGTACTGGAGAAAGGATGGATCGAGGAAGGAAAAGATCTTTGGCTCAGAGATTAATTTTATCATGGATACAAGAAAACTCTGATGTTGGAAAAACAGCCTGTCAAAGCCAAAACAGACAGGGAGTCTGAAGGTGACATTGGCATATCTGAGAGTTTCATTGGCCGAGTAGCTGAGGTGGGCCAAAAGCAGGCAATGTTGCCGAGGTGGAAGTAAATAGTCTTGGTGATAGAAAGGATTTGCAGTTCAAAGCTCAACTCAGTGTTGAACAGGATGCTTAGGTTGTCAAAGGTCTAGTTCAGCGTGATATAGTGGCCGGGGAGGAGGACAGAATCGGTAGCAAGTGAGCAGAGTTTGTGGTGGAGGCCAAAGACAATGGCTTTGATCGTCCCAATTTTGAGTTGGAATGATTTTAACTCATTCAGTACTGGATATCAAATAAGTAGGATGCAATTTTCATCTCTCTTCTGCCCAGTTTACTCTTAAAAATGTGGAAACAGGCAGGGAGCCTAATGAATATATTTAAATCAGGGTCCCATGATGTCTTTAGGGCCCAACGCCATTTGAGTAAGTCAGCACTGCAAACATTACTTCTTAAGCCCTTACTACCCATTTCAAACAGAATAAAATTTTTTTTTTTATTTTTTTATTCGTTCACGGGATGTGGGCATCGCTGGCAAGGCTGGCATTTATTGCCCATCCCTAATTGCCCTCGAGAAGGTGGTGGTGAGCCGCCTTCTTGAACCGCTGCAGTCCGTGTGGTGACGGTTCTCCCACAGTGCTGTTAGGAAGGGAGTTCCAGGATTTTGACCCAGCGACAATGAAGGAACGGCGATATATTTCCAAGTCGGGATGGTGTGTGACTTGGAGGGGAACGTGCAGGTGGTGTTGTTCCGATGCGCCTGCTGCCCTTGTCCTTCTAGGTGGTAGAGGTCGCGGGTTTGGGAGGTGCTGTCGAAGAAGCCTTGGCGAGTTGCTGCAGTGCATCCTGTGGATGGTGCACACTGCAGCCACAGTGCGCCGGTGGTGAAGGGAGTGAATGTTTAGGGTGGTGGATGGGGTGCCAATCAAGCGGGCTGCTTTATCTTGGATGGTGTCGAGCTTCTTGAGTGTTGTTGGAGCTGCACTCATCCAGGCAAGTGGAGAGTATTCCATCACACTCCTGACTTGTGCCATGTAGATGGTGGAAAGGGTTGGGGAGTCAGGAGGTGAGTCACTCGCCGCAGAATACCCAGCCTCTGACCTGCTCTCGTAGCCACGGTATTTATATGGCTGGTCCAGTTAAGTTTCTGGTCAATGGTGAACCCCAGGATGTTGATGGTGGGGGATTCGGTGATGGTAATGCCGTTGAATGTCAAGGGGAGGTGGTTAGACTCTCTCTTGTTGGAGATGGTCATTGCCTGGCACTTATCTGGCGCGAATGTTACTTGCCACTTATGAGCCCAAGCCTGGATGTTGTCCAGGTCTTGCTGCATGCGGGCTCGGACTGCTTCATTATCTGAGGGGTTGCGAATGGAACTGAACACTGTGCAGTCATCAGCAAACATCCCCATTTCTGACCTTATGATGGAGGGAAGGTCATTGATGAAGCAGCTGAAGATGGTTGGGCCGAGGACACTGCCCTGAGGAACTCCTGCAGCAATGCCCTGGGGCTGAGATGATTGGCCTCCAACAACTACTACCATCTTCCTTTGTGCTAGGTATGACTCCAGCCACTGGAGAGTTTTCCCCCTGATTCCCATTGACTTCAATTTTACTAGGGCTCCTTGGTGCCACACTCGGTCAAATGCTGCCTTGATGTCAAGGGCAGTCACTCTCACCTCACCTCTGGAATTCAGCTCTTTTGTCCATGTTTGGACCAAGGCTGTAATGAGGTCTGGAGCCGAGTGGTCCTGGCGGAACCCAAACTGAGCATCGGTGAGCAGGTTATTGGTGAGTAAGTGCCGCTTGATAGCACTGTCGACGACACCTTCCATCACTTTGCTGATGATTGAGAGTAGACTGATGGGGTGGTAATTGGCCGGATTGGATTTGTCCTGCTTTTTGTGGACAGGACATACCTGGGCAATTTTCCACATTGTCGGGTGGATGCCAGTGTTGTAGCTGTACTGGAACAGCTTGGCTAGAGGCGCAGCTAGTTCTGGAGCACAAGTCTTCAGCACTACAGCTGGGATGTTGTCGGGGCCCATAGCCTTTGCTGTATCCAGTGCACTCAGCCGTTTCTTGATATCACGTGGAGTGAATCGAATTGGCCGAAGACTGGCTTCCGTGATGGTGGGGATATCAGGAGGAGGCTGAGATGGATTATCCACTCGGCACTTCTGGCTGAAGATGGTTGCAAACGCTTCAGCCTTGTCTTTTGCACTCACATGCTGGATTCCGCCATCATTGAGAATGGGGATGTTTGCAGAGCCTCCTCCTCCCGTTAGTTGTTTAATTGTCCACCACCATTCACGACTGGATGTGGCAGGACTGCAGAGCTTTGATCTGATCCGTTGGTTGTGGAATCGCTTAGCTCTGTCTATAGCATGTTGCTTCCGCTGTTTAGCATGCATGTAGTCCTGATTTGTAGCTTCACCAGGTTGGCACCTCATTTTTATGTACGCCTGGTGCTGCTCCTGGCATGCTCTTCTACACTCCTCATTGAACCAGGGTTGATCCCCTGGCTTGTTGGTAATGGTAGAGTGAGGAATATGCCGGGCCATGAGGTTACAGATTGTGCTGGAATACAATTCTGCTGCTGCTGATGGCCCACAGCGCCTCATGGATGCCCAGTTTTGAGCTGCTCGATCTGTTCTGAATCTATCCCATTTAGCACGGTGGTAGTGCCACACAACACGTTGGATGGTGTCCTCAGTGCGAAGACGGGATTTCATCTCCACGAGGACTGTGCGGTGGTCACTCCTACCAATACTGTCATTGTGTTGTAGGAAGAGGTGCACGTATTTCAACATGCCTACAGTTGAAATCACCCAGGATCCCATGAGTGAATTGGGATCTTAGGATCTCCCAGTTACTTTGTTGCTTCCATGGAAAACTAATAAGACAACGCAGCAATCTTGACTAATCATCTGTCAGGAGGTTAATGCAGTTTGATGTGGAACAGTTAATGCCTGCAACAATAATTTATTATATTTACTTAGTTCAGATGAATGGGCAAATGGCTGAAGAGCACAAGTTGTACAGAAGGTGAGAGTCAAAGTTACTGTTTTCATCACTGCCATTGAAAAGTCTGTGCTCAGTGAAGTAGAATTTCTAAAACACCCCTGAAGTCTTGACAGGTCTGCAATTGCTTCCCCAATAAAGAAACATTTATTTTTAATATTAATGGCTAAAGCCTCAAAAACAGAATCAGATTAGTCTACCTCCATCAAATAATTTGCTGACCCTCGAGTCCTAACCCCTCACCCCTCTCAGCAATTAGACTAAGAAACTGGTAAGGATATGTTTCCCCAAGCTATGCAGAAAGGCTATTTACTGTGACAAAAAAGAAGCATTTTTATCTAAGGTTTAGCATCTTTACTTCTGGCATGGTATAATAAGGGGTTAGAAGAATATTCCAGTTCATTTCTGATGCAATTGTTGTTGAAACAAAGGTTTGCATCAGGTAGGGACCAAACTATTCTATTCAAATACAAACATCTTGTGTGATTTGTACAAATAGATATTTGATTGGCAGATCTTTTTGTATTGAACTGGCAATTATTGAAATTCACCAGATCCTAGTCACTTCTTAAAAAATGTTTTTAGCCTATCTTTTTCAAATTGGATAGTTTGTCTAAAGCTTTTGAAGAGACAGTCAGGCCAGACAGCTTCTGCAGACGTTGAAAAAAAGAAAAAGAACCACATCATCAAGCTATCACTTGTATTGTAGTTTAGCACAGCAATTAGAAAATAATAAATAATTTGCATGATATAAGTGGTTAGCTAAGCTTAAGAATGACTATTAAATTATATGTTGTATTGCCATTGCCATTTGCTTGTTCTTTTACTGCATAATAAAATTTGTTTGGCAGTTGAAGCCCAAGTCAAAATCTAGTGTAGTGCTCCGTCTACCACCTTCCAAAGACAAGTAGGACTGCGGGAGAGCACAGGATAAAACTAATAGCTCAAATGAACTGAGAGGGGACTCTATTCATTCCCAGTGAATTTTTCTAGATATCTGGGAAAGTGAAAACACATTCTCTGGCACAGTGAGCCTGGGCTCATCTACAAGAGTACCCTGAAACATGAAATGCCAAAAACATCTTTGTGGAGTAAAGCTGAGTAGAATGCAAGCTCTTTGCATTTGGCAACATCATGGGTGGAAAATTGGAAAGATCACAAATCCTTTTGTAAATAAAACTAAGCTGAAAAAAAAGAGTTTGATGAGCGCAGAAAGGAAAATTGGATTTTTTGTTGTTTTGTTTGATTTTTTTCTATGCAGATCAAGTTATAGTGAGATTTGTAATTATGTTTGTTTCTTAGAATGCAAATTTGTAAAATAGCATTATGCTGGTAGATTTGATTTTAATGCCACAATCCCTTATCAAGTGCTAAATAAGTTTTGAAAAAATGCCAGTCGCATTGGATTACTAATTTGAACACCATAAATTTCAGATAATAAATCTGTAACATTTTACATTCATAAGAACAGCTCAACAGGAAGCTTCATTGACGCCTCCATACTTTTCTATCAATTTCAGTTCCACGCACCATTTGTGACTTTTGCAGTGGAACACAAGACAACAGCATCTGGATGGGGACTACAGCATAAAACTAATGGGCCATGTTTTCTTGTTACAGGTGAGTTGATGGCTAACACTGCAGAAATTGTGGCAAATGGGATAGCATGAATGATATATGGATGTTCTACTTTTACAAAACAATGAAATCTGGAAAGGTGTGCATCACAAGATATCTTCCATTTCACCTTTCTAGTATGTGATTAATTTGAAATAGTCGTGCACAACTTACAAAACCTACTGAAGCACAAAACATTAGCTCGTTGTATAATCGGCCTAGTACAAACAGCTTCATAAAATTACAAGACCAAGTAAACAGTTAAGGGTATAATCAGCAGTACAGACACAAGATTGCAATTATAAAAAAAAATTAATTATTACTAGGTTATTTTTTGCAAATGATCATGCAGATAACTGAAGCCTATTAAATTCGCAAATAACTGGGAAAGATATTGAGCTAAAAATTCATGGAAGCATAATAAATAATTTTAAATGTGAGCATTATATGCAATTAAGTATATGTATCCAGTGACAAGAATTTACTTTTTATAAACATGCAATATTAGGTCGCTCAAAAGACATGATGCAGCTTGTTACTTCAGACAGTGTTAAAGACTGGTGAAACGACAAATGTAGCTGCAATTTCTTAGGAAAAAGCAAATTTTAAACATTGTATAAAAAAAGCATTTTGAATTGATAGAGAGGACTTCAAGTTAATCTGAAAAAAAAGGATGCTTCCTCTAGCCAAGGTGCTGAATAAATAGCAGCAAATAAGATATTAAATAGCCCTTTTGGCAGGATATATATAGATGAAACAGAAATCCTGAATCCCATAATGGGGTTGAGAAGTGTTTAGAGAGCTGTCACTGGTGGCTCTATGATGTCTTGGAAGCTGTAGCCTAACGACTGCTGAGCCTCTCTCCTTCATCACCATGGTGATAGAGTTTGGCCGAAGTACCTATTGGAGAGGAAATCATCTTTACTGCGTCGATCCTGACAGAATTAGATTGACAACCTGCAAGACAGTCCAACTAGTATAACTATGTCAGAAATGGATGATCCATCTTTGACTCCAGATTTAAGTGGCTCACACTCTTTGGACATTACTAGGTGGTAAGCTGTCTGTGTATTACAGCAAGGGTCAATGATATTTAGATTTGCAACAAGGTTACTCAATAAAATAACAATATTTATTTAAGTTGGTTTGCTCAGCTGTATGGAGATTGAAGCTCACTGAAAAAGGTCCAATTATGTGTATTGTTATATTTAATTCCAGCTCTATGTGGACTGCTGTATTGATTGTTTCTTATTTCACAAGATAAATACAATGAGGAAGGCTATTTGAACCATCTTAGCTCATCCATCAAGAAAAAAAACCGACGGTCCACCTATCAAAGCAGTTAACTGGCTCGTCAATAAATCAAACGTTCTCACCCCCACAATCCCACCCAAAAGTCTATTTTCAGTGCTGATTACTCTTTGGCTGAAGGAATTCTGCCTGATATTAGTGTTAAATTCACCTTTTACCTTTTAAACTCATGCCCCTGTTTTTTTTTATTCGTTCATGGGATGTGGGCGTCACTGGCGAGGCCGGCATTTATTGCCCATCCCTAATTGCCCTCGAGAAGGTGGTGGTGAGCCACCTTCTTGAACCGCTGCAGGCCGTGTGGTGACGGTTCTCCCACAGTGCTGTTAGGAAGGGAGTTCCAGGATTTTGACCCAGCGACAATGAAGGAACGGCGATATATTTCCAAGTCAGGATGGTGTGTGACTTGGAGGGGAACGTGCAGGTGGTGTTGTTCCCATGTGCCTGCTGCTCTTGTCCTTCTAGGTGGTAAAGGTGGCAGGTTTGGGAGGAGCTGTCGAAGAAGCCTTGGCGAGTTGCTGCAGTGCATCTTGTGGATAGTACACACTGCAGCCACTGTGCGCCGGTGTTGAAGGGAGTGAATGTTTAGGGTGGTGGATGGGGTGCCAATCAAGCGGGCTGCTTTCTCCTGGATGGTGTCGAGCTTCTTGAGTGTTGTTGGAGCTGCATTCATCCAAGCAAGTGGAGAGTATTCCATCACACTCCTGACTTTGCCTTGTAGATGGTGGAAAGGCTTTGGGGAGTCAGGAGGTGAGTCACTCGCCACAGAATACCCAGCCTCTGACCTGCTCTTGTAGCCACAGTATTTATATGGCTGGTCCAGTTAAGTTTCTGGTCAATCGTGACCCCCAGGATGTTGATGGTGGGGGATTTGGCGATGGTAATGCTGTTGAATGTTAAGGGGAAGTGGTTAGACTCTCTCTTGTTGGAGATGGTCATTGCCTGGCACTTGTCTGGCACGAATGTTACTTACCACTTATGAGCCCAAGCCTGGATGTTGTCCAGGTCTTGGTGCATGCGGGCTCGGACTGCTTCATTATTTGAGGGGTTGCGAATGGAACTGAACACTGTGCAATCATCAGCGAACATCCCCATCTTTGACCATATGATGGAGGGAAGGTCATTGATGAAGCAGCTGAAGATGGTTGGGCCCAGGACACTGCCCCGAGGAACTCCTGCAGCAATGCCCTGGAGCTGAGATGATTGGCCTCCAACAACCACTACCATCTTCCTTTGTGCTAGGTATGACTCCAGCCACTGGAGAGTTTTCCCCCTGATTCCCATTGACTTCAATCTTACTAGGGCGCCTTGGTGCCACACTCGGTCAAATGCTGCCTTGATGTCAAGGGCAGTCACTCTCACCTCACCTCTGGAATTCAGCTCTTTTGTCCATGTTTGGACCAAGGCTGTAATGAGGTCTGGAGCCGAGTGGTCCTGGCGGAACCCAAACTGAGCATCGGTGAGCAGGTTATTGGTGAGTAAGTGCCGCTTGATAGCACTGTCGACGACACCTTCCATCACTTTGCTGATGATTGAGAGTAGACTGATGGGGTGGTAATTGGCCGGATTGGATTTGTCCCGCTTTTTGTGGACAGGACATACCTGGGCAATTTTCCACATTGTCGGGTAGATGCCAGTGTTGCAGCTGTACTGGAATAGTTTGGCTAGAGGCGCAGCTAGTTCTGGAGCACAAGTCTTCAGCACTATAGAAGGGATGTTGTTGGGGCCCATAGCCTTTGCTGTATCCAGTGCACTCAGCCGTTTCTTGATATCACGTGGGGTGAATTGAATTGGCTGAAAACTGGCTTCTGTGATGGTGGGGATATCGGGAGGAGGCTGAGATGGATCATCCGCTCGGCACTTCTGGCTGAAGATGGTTGCAAACGCTTCAGCCTTGTCTTTTGCACTCACGTGCTGGACTCCACCATTATTGAGGATGGGGATGTTTGCAGAGCCTCCTCCTCCCGTTAGTTGCTTAATTGTCCATCACCATTCACAACTGGATGTGGCAGGACTGCAGAGCTTTAATCTGATCTGTTGGTTGTGGAATCGCTTAGCTCTGTCTATAGCATGTTGCTTCCGTTGTTTAGCATGCATGTAGCCCTAAGTTGTAGCTTCACCAGGTTAGCACCTCATTTTTAGGTACGCCTGGTGCTGCTCCTGGCATGCTCTTCTACACTCCTCATTGAACCAGGGTTGATCCCCTGGTTTGTTGGTAATGGTAGAGTGAGGAATATGCCTATAATGTTTGGAATTTGCCTTTTCTATACCATTTAATATCTTACTTTCTTTGGTAAGGTCCCCTCCAAGTCACTTGCTTCCAAGTTTAAAGGGCTCAGTGTCTCAATTTGTCCTCAGTCCTCTGATGCTGGGGATCAATTTTGTATTTATTCTGCAGGGCTTGAATGTTTCCTTTGTGGCAAAACTGGACACAATACTCAAGCACTATAGAACTTCAGTGTGCATCCTCTCACTTGTGTTCTACTAACTTAGCAATACATAGGAACAGGAGTAGGCCATACAGTCCCTTGAGCATGTTCCATCATTCAGTTAAATCATAGCTGATCTGTACTTCAACTCCATTAAAGCTGCCTTTGCCCCAGATCCCTTGATTACCTAACAAAAATCTATCAATCTCAGTGTTAAAAATTTCAATTTACCCAGCGTCCACAACCTTTTAGAAGAGAGAGTTCTAGATTGTCACTATCCTTTGTGACATGCATCCTAATTTCACTCCTAAACAGCCTAACTCTCCCCTTTGCTCTGGATTCCCCCACCAGAGGCAATAGTTTCTCTGTATCTATCCTATTGAATTCCTTTAGCATTATAAACACCTTGATTAGATCACCCTTCAACCTTTTAAACTCAAGGAAATACAAACCAAACTTATGTAACCTGTACAACCCTTTAAGCCCTAGTGTCATTCTGGTTGTACCCCCTCCAAGGTCAATATATCTTTCCTCAGGTTTGGTGCCCAAAACTGAATGCAGTACTCCAGAAGGGGTCTGACCAATTCTTTGTACAACTGAAGCATCACTTCCTCACTTTTGTATTCTCACCCCCTGAGTTAAAGGCCAACATTCCATTAGCCTTTTTGATTACTTTTGTACCTATGTACTAACTTTTAGTGATCTGTGTACATGAACACCCAAATCTCTTGGCTCCACCATAACTCCTAAGTGTTCACCATTAAGAAAACACTCTGATTTGTCTTTCTTAGATTGGAAGTGGATGACCTCACACTTTCCCACATTGAACTGAATCTGCCACAGTTTTGCCCACTCACTTAATCTTTCTATGTCCCTTTGTAACTTCCCATCTACACAATTTACTGTTCCTCCTAACTTAGTGTCATGATTGCTGCTCCATGGTGATTTGATATTGTTCGTGCCAAGGCCACTAACAACTGCCGATCTCTCTCAACATAAGCTTCAGCTACTTCATCACTATTCGAGGAGCATATATGGCATCTGTTTTTTCTTCCAATGTGCAATATCTTACAATTATATTTCTTCTACTACTGTTTGTCCCATTTACAAATTTTATCTAACTCCTTAAGTTTTCTGCTTGCTTAGACCCAGATTTCTATTATCAGGGTCATGTTGGCTCAATGGTAGCACTCTCACCTCCAAATCAGAAAGTTGTGGGTTCAAGTTCATTTCCAAGTCTGACATTTCAGTCCAGTCCCGAGGGAGTTGCATTATTCAAAGAAAAGGAGTGGAGGTGTCCTGGCCAACATTTATCTTTCAACTCAAACAGATTAACTGGCTGTTGTTTCATTGTTGTTTGTGGGACCTTGTTGTGTGCAAATTGGCTGTATTTGCCTACATAACAACAGTGACTACACTTCTTTGGCTGTGAAGAGCTATGGGATGTTCTGAGGATGTCAAAGACACAAGATTTTTTATTGAGTTTCTAAATCTAGTTTGTTGATGCAATCAAGTGAAACCCTCAATAAATTACTTTTGCTTTGTGTAAATTATGCTTACTTAATCTAGGGAATGAGCCGTACAATTGAAATTTAAATAATTATCTCTAATTTTGAAGTAAAAATAACATGAAACCAAATAATTGGCAACAGAATTTTTCCTCAAATGATTCCTTACTGCTGGGCACTAAAACCTCTCAAGCTCCACACCCAGCACAACCTCCACATTACCCATACCTACATTTCTAGTGCCTAGCTCTATTTTGAGAACTGCATTATTTTTAAGGACAAAACACATTTTAAGATTAGCGCAACTACACAATGACAAATATTAAAAAATACACATGAAGTCGGTCCTTTAACCTCATTTAAAGGTCAGAAATATCCTAACGATGTAATGGAGTAGCATGAGTGCCCTCTTGTGTCAACATGAGAGCTTACAGATCAGGCACTCTTGTACAAAATTCAGAAACTGACTGTCTCGGCTTGACCAACTGTGTCCAGCACTCAGAACTTGGTGCTGAGAATGTAAATCAGGGTACACTGTAAGTGGGTCATGTTGTGAGATTCAGTATCACAAATACTCTAGAAGCATCAAATTGACTTCAATGAAAAAGAAAATCTAGTCGCGGTGTAAAACGGGTTGCTGATTCGCTATTGTATTGGGAAGTCTTCAAAAGACAGCAAAAAGTAACTAAAGGATTGATTAAGAAAGGGAAGATAGATTATGAAAATAAATTAGCAAAAAATATAAAAACAGATAGCAAGAGTTTCTGTAGTTATATAAAAAGAAAAAGGGTGGCTAAGGCAAACGTAGGTCCCTTAGAGGATGAGACCGGGAAATTAATGGTGGGAAACATGGAGATGGCAAAAATGCTGAACAAATATTTTGTTTCAGTCTTTACGGTAGAGGACACTAAGAATATCCCAACACTGGACAAACAGGGGGCTCTGGGGGGGGTGGGGGGGGGGGAAGGAGCTAAATACGATTAAAATCACTAAGGAATTGGTACTCAGTAAATTAATGGGACTCAAGGCGGATAAATCCCCTGGACCTGATGGCTTACATCCTAGGGTCTTGAGGGAAGTGGCAGTAGGGATTGTGGATGCTTTGGTAATAATTTTCCAAAATTCTCTGGACTCGGCAAAGGTCCCGGCAGATTGGAAAACTGCTAATGTAACACCTTATTTAAAAAGGGTAGTAGGTAGAAGGCTGGAAATTATAGACCAGTTAGCCTAACATCTGTGGTGGGTAAAATTTTGGAGTTTATTATCAAGGAGACAGTAGCAGAACATTTGGATAAACATAATTTAATAGGACAAAGTCAGCATGGCTTTATGAAGGGGAAGTCATGTCTGACAAATTTGCTTGAGTTCTTTGAGGACATAACGTACAGGGTGGATAAAGGGGAACCAGTGGACGTAGTGTATTTAGACTTCCAGAAGGAATTCGACAAGGTGCCACATAAAAGATTATTGCTCAAGATAAGGAATCACTGGATTAGGGGTAATATTCTGGCATGGGTGGAGGATTGGTTATCTAACAGGAAGCAGAGAGTTGGGATAAATGGTTCATTCTCGGACTGGCAACCAGTATCCAGTGGTGTTCCGCAGGGGTCGGTGCTGGGTCCCCAACTCTTTACAATCTATATTAACGATTTGGAGGAGGGGACCGAGTGTAACATATCAAAGTTTGCAGATGATACAAAGATGGGAGGGAAAGGAGAGAGTGAGGAGGACATAAAAAACCTACAGGGGGATATAGACAGGCTGGGTGAGTGGGCGGAGATTTGGCAGATGCAATACAATATTGGAAAATGTGAGGTTATGCACTTTGGCAGGAAAAATCAGAGAGCAAGTTATTATCTTAATGGCGAGAAACTGGAAAGTACTGCAGTACAAAGGGATCTGGGGGTCCTAGTGCAAGAAAATCAAAAAGTTAGTATGCAGGTGCAGCAGGTGATCAAGAAGGCCAACGGAATGTTGGCTTTTATTGCTAGGGGGATAGAATATAAAAACAGGGAGGTATTGCTGCAGTTATATAAGGTATTGGTGAGACCGCACCTGGAATACTGCATACAGTTTTGGTGTCCATACTGAAGAAAAGACATACTTGCTCTCGAGGCAGTACAAAGAAGGTTCACTCGGTTAATCCCGGGGATGAGGGGGTGGACATATGAGGAGAGGTTGAGTAGATTGGGACTCTACTCATTGGAGTTCAGAAGAATGAGAGTTGATCTTATTGAAACATATAAGATTGTGAAGGGGCTTGATCGGGTGGATGCGGTAAGGATGTTCCCAAGGATGGGTGAAACTAGAGCTAGGGGGCATAATCTTAGAATAAGGGGCTGCTCTTTCAAAACTGAGATGAGGAGAAACTTCTTCACTCAGAGGGTAGTAGGTCTGTGGAATTTGCTGCCCCAGGAAGCTGTGGAAGCTACATCATTAAATAAATTTAAAATGGAAATAGACAGTTTTCTAGAAGTAAAGGGAATTAGGGGTTATGGGGAGCGGGCAGGAAATTGGACATGAATTTAGATTTGAGGTTAGGATCAGATCAGCCATGATCTTATTGAATGACGGAGCAGGATCGAGGGGCCAATTGGCCTACTCCTGTTCCTATTTCTTATTGCCTGTTTTACGCTCCAGCCGAAGACAATTTTACCCGTTAGATGTTTCCCTACATTACAACAGTGACTACACTTCAAAAAGTACTTACCTGGCTGTGCAGTGCTTTGGGATGTCCTGAGGACATGAATGGTACTATATAAATGCAAGTTATTTCTTTATTTTTTTTCATGTATAGTACAATAGGTGTTGAGTAAATAGTCAAAGAACTAGACTGTAGTAAATCAATAATATAGTAATTAGTTGGATTCCTTTATAGCTCTACAGTTCTTGGTTGCATCTTAACAAAGATGTGGAGATGCCGGTGATGGACTGGGGTTGACAAATGTAAGGAATCTTACAACACCAGGTTATAGTCCAACTGTTCTATTTGAAAATCACAAGCTTTCGGAGGCTTTCTCCTTCGTTAGATGAGCAAGTGTGGGATTCCATGGAAGGTTACCGCATTTATAGTCAGAGAACAATACCTGGTGATTACAGATAATCTTTCCAACTGCCCGTTGTCAAGGCAATCAAAGTGTTCAGACAGAGTGATGTTACCTACAGGACCACCGAATACACAAACGGCCAGAACACAAGACAGACAAAGAGAGAGAGAGAAACATCCGAAAGGAAGAGAAAGACAGAGAATGATCCGTTGTGTTAAAAACAGATAACTTTTTTTCGCTGGTGGGGTTACGTGTAATGTGACATGAACCCAAGATCCCGGTTGAGGCCGTCCTCATGGGTGCGGAACTTGGCTATCAATTTCTGTTCGACGATTTTGCGTTGTCGTGTGTCTCGAAGGCCGTCTTGGAGAACCCTTACCCGAAGATCGGTGGCTGAATGTCCTTGACTGCTGAAGTGTTCCCCGACTGGGAGGGAACCCTCCTGTCTGGCGATTGTTGCGCGGTGTCCGTTCATCCGTTGTCGCAGTGTCTGCATGGTCTCGCCAACGTACCATGCTCCGGGGCATCCTTTCCTGCAACGTATAAGGTAGACAACGTTGGCCGAGTCACAGGAGTATGAACCGTGTACCTGGTGGGTGGTGTCCTCTCGTGTGATGGTGGTGTCTGTGTCGATGATCTGGCATGTCTTGCAGAGGTTGCCGTGGCAGGGTTGTGTGGTGTCGTGTACGCTGTTCTCCTGAAAGTTGGGTAATTTGCTGCAAACGATGGTCTGCTTGAGGTTGGGTGGCTGTTTGAAGGCGAGTAGTGGAGGTGTGGGGATGGCCTTAGCGAGGTGTTCGTCGTCATCGATGACATGTTGAAGGCTGCGGAGAACATGACGTAGTTTCTCCGCTCCGGGGAAGTACTGGACGACGAAGGGTACTCTGTTGGTTGCGTCCCGTGTTAGTCAATGCGATTTTTCGCTGTGGCCCGTCGGAACTGTCGATCGACGAGACGAGATGCCCTCGTAAGAACGAGATATGACGCTCGACTCATTAAAGCATATCAGCAGCACAGTAATTGAAGGTTAGTGTATGTTCATATTAGAGTTCCTTAATTTAATAAAGGAATAAAATTTGTCAAGTATTTTATTTTGACAAAGTGCACGGGTCAAAGAAAGCCTTTAGAGCATTATTTTATGTCAGGAATGCTTTCTCAAAAACAAATTTAATTGCTATTAAACTGTACCTTTTTGATGGGAAAAGAGTTTCAAGATTAATTATAGTAAAAATGGACAGGATTTTTTTTAAAACCCCTGCTGCCATTGTCGTTGTTATGAATGAATGAATCTGGTCCTTGATTCCTTTAAAGTGCATATCAGAGGCTTTTAGGCATAAAGCACCAATTTTCCACCAAAGTGCTAATACTGTATTTACTGCATTAACCATGACAATAAATCCACTGGTGATAAATTTAGTCATTCAACGAATCCCAAATTGGAATGATGCAACTTAGTAACTTTAACACAGAATTGGATCATTTGACCATGGCCAATATTTCTAATAGCCTCAAAGCGTGTATTTAGCTCTGGAAAATGTTGGAGGAAAAGCGCGTGAGGAGATGTGCTTCAGATGAGCTAAAAGAGATCCTCTGGGAAAAGAAAACATCAAATAGCAGGAAACCATATTTAGATCTGTAACATGCATTTACAGTTTGCCAATTCAGAGCAGTCTCACAGAAAGTGGTCAGGAAAATGAGGTCTACCAAATAGAAAGGGATGGGCTGACTGAAGAAAATAAAAACAAGTCTACTGGGAAGATCTTCTTCAAAGATTACGGTGTGGTGCTAGAAGGTGAGTATTGTGTGGAAAAGCTTCAACACCTACTGAGAAGAATATAATGCAACTCTTCCAGAAGGAAGAATTGACTAGCTAAAGTGACACCAAAGATTGTAATATGTTTGTCAATTTAAAGGCACATGTACGATTGCACTAAAAATGTCACTAAATTCAGTGAAAAATATCTGATTTGTCAGAGTAGACCTGAAAAGAAACTATCACATAGCGAACATATTTCACAGTTCTGTTAACAATTTCAATTATCGGTTTTCAGTACAGAGTAAATTAGAGTTTATAATGAGACATTGGCCCCGATATTGGCGGGGAGGCGGGACAGCAGCAGGAGATTGGGCGCATGGGTAACCTGCCCAGTAAAATCCGTCCGTTCCCCACGTGATCGCAGGTAGATTGGAGCCACTTAATGTGGCTTCCAGGTTTGGCGTCCGAAACCTGCGCAGTGGGTGGACTGCGCACCCACATCACAGCTGTCAGCTGGAAGAGCCCTATTTAAAGGGGCAGTCCTCCAATGGCTGCTCCTGGATGAAACACACAAATAGCGCAATGAAGCAGCCCAGGGGAAAGGCTTCTCCTAGTTTCAGTGATGCCTCATTCCAGGTGCTACTGGATGGGGTGAGGAGGAGGAGGAGGGATCTGTTTTACCCAGCGGACGGGAGGAAGTGCCTTGCCTCTGCCACCAAGAAGGCCTGGCTCAAGGTGGCAGAGGAGGTCACCAGCAGCAGCAACATCTCCCGCACCTGGATACAGTGCAGGAAGCGCTTCAATGACCTAACTAGGTCAGCCAAAGTGAGTACACTTACTCAAACTCCGACATTCCATCTTCCACATCACTGCTCCAACCCCCCAACTCATTCTGCATTACCAATACTACTCTATCACATCACTCCTCACACCCACTCAAAGCTCATCCTCAACTTACCTGCACTTCCTCACCTCCCCAGCTCTCACCCCACCACAACCACTCAACCCAATCCTCATACAATGTCATGGCTTTGTCTCATACTCACCCTCTGATGCATCTCTTTCACAGTCAGTCTCACCCAAACCAATGCATTCAGCGGTTGGCACATCACCATCACTCACTCACGCCTCTCTACTTTCTCCCCTTATAGGAGAAGACAGCCCAGAATGCACGGAGAGGGCGAGGACCAGAGTGGGGCCACAATAGGTAGTCGTGTTCACAGATGCGGAGCAGGAGGCGTTGGAGTGAGCCGCACCCTTGAGTGCCTGTTTGTCGGGGACGCCGAGACTGGCACCCGATAAACATCTGGTGACAGAATTTTAACATTCAGCACACACAATATGAATTGATGTCAACATGCCTTGTCATCTTCAGCAACTCAACATCTGTCTTCATGCTTAATATTGCCTTCTGTTCTCTTACAGGGCCTTCAGCGACCGCTGTGATGGCGGAGGGCGATTCCTCAGAAGACATGCCGGCCTCTGAGGGGGCACCGTCACATCTGAGCGAGCCATCCACCAGCGCAGATACACACACCTCGGTGGGTCCCCGTTGGCAGTTAATTGGGGTCGCACATAGTGAGTTACCACACACGTGAGCACAAGCAGACACTGGTGGCAGGGGCAGCTGTGGAGAGTCCGCGTCAGTGGGAGCACTCTTCTCCAGGCTCTGCTCAGCTGGACACAGATGCTGAATCCTGGGGGCCAACCATTAAAAGGAGAATGATCGAGGGGCAGCAGCACATTTGCGAGATGGAACATCTGCCACGCGCATTCTCCACAATCGCACAGAGGATGGAGGAGTCCAACTCCTGCATGAGTGGAATGGTGGCACAGGTAAGGAAAGGCATCTCTGAGATACTGTCACAGGAAAGTGCGGGAATGTCTGCGATGGAGGAAAGGCTATCCTCCATGGAGCTTCAAGCACGGCTCACCAATGAATCCATTCAGGCCCTGACAACGGCCCTTTGGACTCAGGGTGAACAACATTCTGCCGCCTTAAACAGGCGGGCAGATACTCTAGCACTGGCCTTACAAGGCTTCACGCATGTCCTCCAAACTGTCATCCAGCAGAGTGGTAGGAGTGATGTGGGCTTGGCCCAGGGGAGGGATGATGGCGAAAGTGGACATGCAAGTGGGAATGCCACTCAAAGCGCCCCCACGTCTCGCCCGTTGCCCCCCTCTCAACCAGTATCCGCAATGCTGCCTCCTCTCCAGGTGGCCGAATCTGCCCCTGCACAGGTGCAGGTGGAGCAGTCTTTGGAGGGGCCCTCACGGGCACCGAAACCCAGAGGACGTAGGCCCAAAGCATCTAATCGGTCAGGGCATGAACAAGAGCAACCTGCCACTACATCTGCTGCAGCCACAGGAGATGGACCACATAGAAGTAGTCGGAAGCAAAAGGCGAAGGTTTTGTAAGCACAAAGGGGATGCACAAGGGTGTTTGACGGTTGGTCATGTTTTTTATTTATATTTGCTTTTTGTTAAACGCACATTAAATATTATTATTGTCACCACTACTGCCACATCTTGGCCATTCTTGACTGGCTTCTGTAATAAGGCCCTTTCATGAGGTTCACCATGAACACCCACACTTGATGCCACCCATTGGGTCACTCTAGAGTGGGTGTATGTGTAGTTGCAGGACTGTTTTGTGCAGGGAGGTGGGGGAGGGGGGGGTGGTGGCTGGTGTGGCCACTCCTCTGTCCAGGTGGTGAGGACTGGACTCTTCACACTGTCTGATGTTGGGTGAACCGTTCACATATCAGTGACTCCCTGGTCTGACGAGCAGCCAGGTGAGCTGCTGTTCTGCCCATGGGTTCCTCCTCCGCCTCCTCCTTATCCTCCTCCTCCTCAATTTGTTGGCAGATGTGGATGGGGCCTCCTTAAGCAGCACCCCTCTCTGTTGTGCCATGTTGTGCAGCGCACCACAGACGACTATAATGCGGCCCACTCTGTCTGGTGCGTATTGGAGCGCTCCCCCAGCCCTATAGCATGCTCAATTGTAGACCTGGTAGCGATGTGGCTGTCGTTATATCGATGCTGTTGCTCAGTGATGGGGTTCCTCAGATGTCACGAGCCACATGTGCAGGGGGTATCCCTTGTCCCCGAGGAGCCAGCCCTTAAGAGTGTTCGGTGCGTGGAAGAGGGGTGGGATGTTGTACTCCCAGAGGATGAAAGAATCGTGGCAGCTGCCAGGGTATCTGGCGCACACTTGAAGGAATCTCTTGCAATGGTCACAAACGAGCTGAGTGTTGATGGAGTGATAGCCCTTCCTGTTGATGAACAGTCCTGGCTCGTGTGGAGGTGCTCCTATTGCTATATGGGTGCAATCGATTACACCCTGTGCCTGTGGGAAGCCAGCCACAGCATGGAATCCCACTGCCCTCTCCGTCTGGCTGAGGTCATCCGTGGGGAAATTGACGTCGTGTGAGGCCCTGTGAAAAAAGCCGTCAGTGACCTGCCTTATGCACTTGCGTGCAGACGACTGAAAGACCCCGGCGATGTCCCTGGTGGCACTCTGAAATGATCCGGAGGCGAAGAAGTTGAGGACAGTGGTGACTTTGACAGCGTCAGTTAAGAAGATAGTGCTCGGGCCAGCCGGGAACAGCTCGGCATGAAGGAGGCTGCAGATGTCCGCGACTACCGGCATCTGACTCTGAGTCTCCGTATACACTGCTCCTCAGAGAAGTCCAGGAAGCTGAGCCTCTGTCTGTAGATCCTGTTGCGAGGGTTGTGCTCCTGCGATGTCGATCTCCCTGTTGCCCTCCGTGCTGTTATGCATGAGCTTGTGGCGCAGCACTGTGTTGTGGAGCTCCACGTGGCGAAGGTGGACGGAGTGCCTGGCGAGGCTGGTGATGTTGTTCGTCCTCGGATGAAGTGATGGATGCAGCCATGGCGCCCCCGAACCTGACGGTGTGAGTTTGAGGGGGTCCGCAAAGCAGGTAAATGTATTTGCACAGCAGAGTTTTGGGTGGAAAGTAAGAATTTTGAGTGAAAACACAAAAGGTCCTGCAGCCAAAACTTTGTCTGAAGTGACAGAGTGCCCTGCTGCAGCAAATGAGGTTTTCTCCCCACCTGTCAAATAATCATTTGCATCTCCCACTGGCTACTGGCTGAAACACGTCTGTTACAACAGGGAGCGTTTCCCACAGCACGGGAAACACGCTGAGGATCCTTCAAAATTGCACCCCTGCCAAAATGTCTACTCAATCAGGTATATCAAGTTCCTTAACTATCTGTCAAGGTATGGAAATCATCATCCCGCCTGCTTTGATTGCCAGTGGGAGTCCCGCATTTGGGAGGCGCGCGCGCACCTGAACACATCACTGGAGAACCCGGAAGTCGAGCCGGGCTCCAAACCCGCTCCGGATTTCTACAATTTTAGGAGCCCCCAACGCACCTGCTCCGCCATCCAAAAATCGGCCCCATTGGGTCAGAAATCGTTCGGAGCGACGAGGCAATTGTCACTGCCGCTCCTGCGAATTAAATTAACAAAATTACTTACTCTGTCGGCTTTGTAGCATTGAATTGCTTGAATTTGAAGTTTAAAAAAATTGTGCGCTATCAACCCAGCCTCTGAGCAGCGTGAGTTGCCACCTCTAGAACAGTCTGTGAGGAGAAGACACACCCACAAAATCTGTCAGGAAGAGAAGTCACGACCACAGATTCAGGCTGCCTTGCTCAAACAGGCAAGCTGACTTCATTCATTTAAAGTTAATATTCTGTATGTCATTGTAAATAAAAAAAATTATAAAAAGCTAAAGAAATAATTGAATTAAATAAAAGAGACAGAAGGGAAAAGTAAAAAAAAATGTTTAAAATCTTTTTAATTTAATTTTTTTTAATGACCATAAACTATTAAAATGAGTACTATGAGACTCCACATTTTTTAAAGTTAATTTTTAATTGTTTGGCAGTGATTAAGACTTGCCGAGCTGTTAAAACTTAGTTTAGACCTGTATTTTTAAGCGTACCTGTTTGGTGGCCTAATTAGTTACTTTCCAGCTGGGAAGATAAGCAAGTTTGCGCTTTTTCAATGATTTCTCTGATTGCGGAGTACGATGGCCCTTTAATTCGAAGCTGTCATATCACCGGTGAACCATTAGGAGCGAGTTCCTGATTTCCGGGTTTCACTGCACATATGCGAACGCTGGAACTTGCTCCTTCAATTCACCACTAACAACGGAGAGCGCTGTGTTGAGCTTCTCCATTATTTCGGGAGTGATTTGTGCCCCGATAGTTATTATTTGAACACTGTTAAGATGATACTTGCAGTGTTCTACTAAACCTGCGGACTTCCACCAGGAATTAATCATTGTGGTTTTGGGTTTGGCTGTGTCTGTGGGAGTTTACGAGACCCAAATATGGATGAGGATGAGGAAGCTAATCACACCATCACTGCCACCTCAAGACATCACCTCTTACATGAAACCTTCACTTGGAGATCCTCCTGTTGCAAGCAGGCATCACCTAACTGCTGATTCTTGACTTATCTACTTTTCTCCTTGCTCTTTTCAACCAGGTGGTGCTGTACATGATGGGCCCTTGCCCCTCATCCTCACCGAGATTTCTTAATCAATAAAATCAAGAGGAAAGAACTCCAAGAAGGCAACCAGCATATGAATATAAGTGGCACAACAGCAAAAAAAAACCTGGAAATAAGCAAGGGACATTTCAGGTGCTACAAACAGCCATTTCAGGTACTCACAAGACAGGGAACTCTCAGATCATTTGCATTTTTCCCATAACAAAAGATTGTTTCGACTGGTTGATAAATCGGAACAAGGGGTTTGGACTCAGAATTATCATGGGGGAAGAAGAAAGTTAGAAGATTTTTTTTTTGCACAGCGGATTATGAGAACCTGAAATACTTTATTACAAGCGTCACAGATATTCCTCTACAAATTCAGAGATGTTTCAAATTAGACCTTTGAAGTTCTGGCTGAATAGAAAGCTGAGGCTGCCTCAAGTGCCACTATGGTTGAATTGTTCAGGTTGTTAGCATTGATCCCTTCACTCATAACTGCACACTAAGGGGCTTGGAGCCACTGGCATTAAAAAGAAAGCAGAGCAGGTTTGTGAGCAGTTGCAGACATTCTGGAAGGGGAGGGTGAACAGCCAGAGTTCACAGTCCATATTGGTACCAACAACATAGGAAGAAAGAGGGATGAGGTCCTGCAAGCAGATTTTAAGGAGTTAGGAAAGAGATTAATAAGCAGGACCTCAAAAGGTAGTAATCTCCGGATTACTCCCAGTGCCACGCGCTAGCGGCGATAGAAATAGGAGGATAGAACACTTGAATGGTGCAGGGGGGAGGGGTTTAGATTCCTGGGGCATTGGGACCAGTTCTGGGGGAGGTGGGACCTGTACAGGCTAGACGGGTTGCACCTCAATGGAGCTGGGACCAATGTCCTTGCAGGGAGGTTCACTAGTGCTGTGGGGGAGGATTCAAACTAATTTGGCAGGGGGTGGGCAGCAGGATGTAGCATTGAAAAGGAGAAACAAGGGGCACAAAAGGATCGGGAAAAAAGGCCAGCACTAGAGCAAGAAATGGTACGATATTAGGTGGGACCAGACTAAGAGAGAGTACTAGAAAGTCTAAGACTGGTTTGCAGTGCAATGTGTGTAAACACACGAAGCGTGGTAAACAAGGTTGGTGAGCTGCAGGCACAAATAGCCACATGGGAATATGATATTGTGGTGATAACGGAGACCTGGCTCAAAAAAGGGCAGGATTGGGTACTAAATATTCCTGGATACAAGGTGTTCAGGAAAGATAGGGAAGGAAAGAAAGGAGGGGGGTTGGCAGTATTGATTAAGGAGAATATTGCAGTGCTGGAGAGAGATGTCCTGGAGGGGTCAAGGACAGAATCTATTTAGCTCGAGTTAAGAAACAATAGAGGTGCCATTATATTACTGGTTGTATTCTATAGGCCACCAACTAGTCGGAAGGATATAGAGGAACAAATTTGCAGGGAAATTACAGAGAGGTGCAAAAGCTCTTGGGTTGTGATAACTGGGGTCTTCAACTATCCTAACATAGACTGGGACAAAGGGGCAAAGAGGGTGAGGAATTTTTGAAATGTGTTCAGGATAACTTTCTTGACCAGTATGTTTCCAGCCCAACAAGGAAGGAGGCATTGCTGGACTTGGTTCTAGGGAATGAGGCAGGCCAAGTGGAGCAAGTGTCGGTGGGGGAGCATTTAGGGAGCAGTGATCATAGTATTATAAGGTTTAGAATAGCTATGGAAAAGGACACAGACCACTCGAAAGTAAAAATACTCAATTGGAGGAGGGCCAATTTCAGTGGGATGAGAACTGATCTGGCCCGGGTAAATTGGAATCAAAGATTGGCAGGCAAAACTGTAATTGAACAGTGGGCGGCCTTTAAAGAGGAGATGGTTCAGGTACAGTCTAGGCACAGTCCCACGAGGGAGAAACATAGGGCAACTAAAGCCAGAGCTCCCTGGATGACAAAAGAGATAGAGAGTAAAATGAAATGGAAAAAAAGGGTGTATGACAGATGTCAGGTTGATAACACAAGTGAGAATCAGGCTGAATATAGAAAGTTCAGAGGAGAAGTGAAAAAGGAAATAAGAGGGGCAAAGAGAGAGTATGAGAATGGACTGGTGGCCAACATAAAAGGGAATCCAGAAGTCTTCTACAGACATATAAATAGTAAACGGATAGTAAGAGGAGGGGTGGGACCGATTAGGGACCATAAAGGAGATCCACTCATGGAGGCGGAGAGCATGGCTGAGGTACTAAATGAGTACTTTGCATCTGTCTTTACCAAGGAAAAAGTTGCTGCCAGAGTCTCAGTAAAGGAAGATATGGTTGAGATACTGGATGGGCTAAAAATTGATAAAGAAGAGGTACTAGAAAGGCTAGCTGAACTTAAAGTAGATAAGTCACCCGATCCGGATGAGATGCATCCTGGGTTGCTGGGGGAAGTAAGGGTAGAAATTGTTGAGGTACTGGCCATAATCTTCCAAACATCCTTAGATATGCCAGAGGATTGGAGAATTGCAAACGTGACACCCTTGTTCAAAAAAGGATGAAAGGATAAACCCAGCAACTATAGGCCAGTCAGTTTAGCCTCAGTGGTGGGGAAACTTTTAGAAACGTTAATCCGGGACAGAATTAGCAGTCACTTGGATGAGTGTGGATTGATTAGTGAAAGCCAGCACGGATTTGTTAAAGGCAAATCATGTTTAACTAACCTGATAGAGTTTTTTGACGAGGTAGAGAGGGTAGATGCAGTTGATGTGGTGTATATGGACTTCCAAAAGGCGTTTGATAAAATATGGCATGGTAGGCTTGTCATCAAGATTGCGGCCCATGGAATAAAGGGGGCAGTAGCAACATGGATACAGAATTGGTTAAGTGACAGGAAACAGAGAGTAGTGGTGAATGGTTGTTTATTGGACTGGAGGAAGATGTACAGTGGTGTTCCCCAGGGATCAGTGCTGGGACCACTGCTTTTCTTGATATATATTAATGACTTGGACTTGGGTGTACAGCACACAATTTCAAAATTTGCAGATGACACAAAACTTGGAAGGGTCGTAAACAGCAAGGAGGATAGTGATAGACTTCAAGAGGATATAGACAGGCTGGTGGCATGGGTGGACACGTGGCAGATTAAATTTAATGCAGAAAAATGTGAAGTGATACATTTCGGTAGAACGAGGAGAGGTAATATAAACTAGAGGGCACAATTCTAAAAGGGGTACAGGAACAGAGCGATCTGGGGATATATGTGCACAAATCGTTGAAAGTGGCAGGGCAGGTTGAGAAAGCGGTTAAAAAAGCATACAGGATCCTGGGCTTTTTAAACAGAGGCATAGAGTACAAAAGCAAGGAAGTCATGATGAACCTTTATAAAACACTGGTTCGGCCACAGCTGGAGTATTGTGTCCAGTTCTGGGCACCGCACTTTAGGAAAGACGTGAAGGCCTTAGAGAGGGTGCAAAAGAGACTTACCAGAATGATTCCAGGAATGAGGGACTTTAGTTACATGGATAGACTGGAGAAGCTGGGGTTGTTCTCCTTGGAACAGAGACGATTGCGAGGAGATTTGAGAGAGGTATTCAAAATCATGAAGGGTCGAGACAGAGTAGATAGAGGGAAACTGCTCCCATTGGCGGAAGGGTCGAGAACCAGAGGGCATTGATTTAAAGTGATTGGCAAAAGAACCAAAGGTGACATGAGGAAAAACTTTTTTACACAGCGAGTGGTTAGGGTGGTGGAGGCAGATTTAACCATGGCCTTCAAAAGGGAACTGGATAAATATGAAAGTAAAAAATTTGCAGGGCTACAGGGATGGGGCGGGGGAGTGGGACGAGCTGGATTGCTCTTGCATAGAGCCAGCGTGTTCTCGATGGGCCGAATGGCCTCCTTCTGTGCTATAACCTTTCTATGATTCTAGGTAAAGTATCTGCCTGATTTCTATATTTTAAAAGTACATTTTCCAGCATTTAAGTTAATTTGTGAACACCCTTATTCAGTTAGATTTTTCTCCTATCAGAAAAATATATTTTTTTATAATTCAAATTCTGGGCAGGAATGGCTGATGTTGAGTTATTCAATGACAAATTCTGCCATAAGCAACATGCCTACTAATTAAAGCTCCTTGTCCAATTTTCTTATCATATTTATAAATGCACAAATGGTGAATTGATCATTAATATGAAGACCTATGAATTCGGCCATGCAGCAGCCGGAAGTGCGTGCCTGCCATATTGGGAAAAGAAACAAAATAGGCGTCCTTTACTTACGCCTAAAACAGGTGTTAGGAAGGGCATAACGCAAGTTTAAGGCCCCCACTTCAAGATTGGATTGCCTTGAGACAGCCCGCGCCAGTGCCGACTGCAGTAAAACCAGAGCTTAGGGCAACCTGCCCTGAAAATGAAGTTTTTCACATTTACTTATTTGAATGTGGAGCTGGAGTGCACCTCCCAACCCCACATTTAATGAAAGCTTACTGCCACTCCTGACCTCCTCGTCCCCTCCCCCTTTGACGGCTACCGCTTCCGACCCCCCCCACCCCCTCAATCACCACCATTCTACCTTCTATTCTTCCCCCTGGCCTCCCTTCCCGACCCCCGATCCTCCGCCCTGACCCCAACCCTGCCCGTCCCGCACCTGACGCTGATCCTGAACTTGACAGAGTACTAAAGGAAGTGGCCCTGGAAATAGTGGATGCATTGGTGGTCATCTTCCAAAATTTTATAGACTCTGGAACAGTTCCTACAGATTGGAGGGTGGCAAATGTAACCCCACTATTTAAAAAAAGAGGGAGAGAAAAAAAAGAGAATTACAGACCAGTTAGCCTAACACCAGTAGCAGGGAAAATGCTCGAGTCTATTATAAAGGATGTGATAACAGAACACTTGGACGGCATTAACGGGATTGGACAAAGTCAGCATGGGTTTATGAAAGGGGAATCATGCTTAACAAATCTACTGGAGTTTTTTTGAGGATGTAACTGGTAGAATAGATAGGGGAGAACCAGTGGATGTGGTGTACTTGGATTTTCAGAAGGCTTTTGAAAAGGTCCCACACAAGAGGTTAGTGTGCAAAATTAAAGCACATGGGATTGGGGGAATATACTGGCATGGATTGAGAATTGGTTGACAGACAGGAAACAGAGAGTAGGAATAAATGGATCTTTTTCCGGGTGGCAAGCAGTGACTAGTGGGGTACCGTAGGGATCAGTGCTTGGGCCCCAGCTATTCACAATATATATCAATGATTTGGATGAGAGAACTAAATGTCACATTTCCAAGTTTGCAGATGACACAAAGCTGGGGTGGAATGTGAGCTGTGAGGAGGATGCAAAGAGGCTCCAATGTGATTTAGACAAGTTGGGTGAGTGGGCAAGAACATGGCAGATGCAGTATAACGTGGATAAATGTGAAGTTATCCATTTTGGTTGTAAGAACAGAAAGACAAATTATTATCTGAATGGTGATAGATTGGGAAAAGGGGAGGTGCAACGAGACCTGGGTGTCCTTGTACACCAGTCGCTGAAAGCGAGCATTCAGGTGCAGCAAGCAGTTAGGAAGGCGAATGGTATATTGGCGTTCATTGCAAGAGGATTTGAGTACAGGAACAGGGATGTCTTACTGCAGTTGTACAGGACCTTGGTGAGACCACATCTGGAGTATTGTGTGCAGTTTTGGTCTCCTTATCTGAGGAAGGATGTCCTTGCCTTGGAGGGAATGCAACGAAGGTTTACCAGACTGATTCCTGGGATGGCAGGACTGACGTATTTGGAGAGATTGGGTCGACTAGGCCTATATTCACTCGAGTTTAGAAGAATGAGAGGTGATCTCATCGAAACATATAAAATTCTAACAGGACTAGACAGACTAGATGCAGGAAGGATGTTCCCGATGGCTGGGGAGTCCAGAAGCAGGGGTCACAGTCTCAGGATACGGGGTATGCCATTTAGAACTGAGATGAGGAGAAATTTCTTCACTCAGAGGGAGGTGAACCTGTGGAATTCTCTACCACGGAAGGCAGTGGAGGCCAAGTCATTAGATGTATTCAAGAAGGAGATAGATATATTTCTTAATGCTAAAGGGATCAAGAGATATGGGGAAAAAGCGGGAACAGGGCACTGAGTTAGACGATCAGCCATGATCATTTTGAATGGCGGAGCAGTCCTGAAGGGCCGAATGGCCTACTCTTGCTCCTAATTTCTATATTTCTTTGTTTCTATGTTGACCCCACACCTCCTCACGGAACCTATGCTCGGGCTGCTGGAAAATTAATTTTCTAAAAAAATGGGCGAGCTGCCTGTGGAGGTGAAACAGGGGCCAGCAACTCCCCCAAATAAGGTTAATGAGGCCCCAGGCCCAATCCCGGCCAGGCTTCAGTCCTCCCAGTGCACAGTGTCCACTTCAGGCCCAAAAACAGGGCCCGTTTGCCTGCTGTCAAACATTTAGCCAAGCAACAGAAATTATAGTGCATTTGGTAAATTTATACTAGAAGTCTCTGTAGAGCCTAAGAAATCAAGCAATCTCTGTCAGTGTCATTTAAAGCCAAGTAATTCCTGTGGGGCCATGAAAATTGCTACTTTCTCTTCCTCCTGGGAAGGATAATTTTTTTTGCTGTTGAGCAACTCCTGCTGCACAAGCAGTTTGACTGGATTATATATTTCTGAGAGTGTGTTGACGATGTTCCAGTGGTATAAAGGCTTCCTTCAAATAGAATCAAATTAGTTAATGTATAACATCAGAATTTATGATTGAAAATTATAACTGAATGGTATTTCTACTGTTTCATTCTTTAATTTTAAGCTTGCTTGGCTATTAATCGCTCTGGCAGTAATCAATAGCAGAGTCCTTACATTAAACAATTTTAATAAAACAGCACAGGAAGCTTTTATTTGCACCAATTCAATTTGAATTCACAGATAATTCAACCTCGTTATCTTTGAATTAAGAGGAGTAGATTGTATTCCTCCTTAGAAATTTACAGCCTCGGCACTGGATGGAACAGTCACCTAACCTCCAGGCCCTTGATTCAAATCAAATCCAATCCAACTAATGGAATGACAGATTTTTCTGTCTGTTGGCTTTGAAGAAGGATCTTGGACAATGCACATAGACCCACAGCACAAAACTACCCCTAACTCTGCATAAATTGTTATTCACCAAGATTGCTAATGTGAGGAATGAAAAAATATTTCATTGATGCAGTAAGTGGCACTTTTCCACCAGCTGAGGAGTATTGGTGGGCAGAGTAGAAGGAGCTGTATTCTATGTCACCCAAAAATTCTTTTAATTTAAAATAAACGGTGCTTATTTTGAAAGCTGGAACTTGATTGTCATCTTTGCTCACAATTCTAAAGGAGTTGAATCTTAATAAATCAATTTCAGCATAAATGTGGCACACTCAGCAGGGATAAGCATTCAGATCACTGAAATCTCTGATTCAAATGATCGAAAATTCATATAGAAATGATTGCTGTGCAATATTAAGTCAATAGCAAACAGATATCTAAGGCCGCAATTTAGGTTCAAGCCAGGCAGAGCCTTGTTCATTTTGTTTAGCTCCTGCTTTGCTGCAACTTCAACTGTCCTGTTTTTATTTATATTAGTTCATGGGATGTGGGCGTTGCTGGCGAGACCAGCATTTATTGCCCATCCCTAATTGCCCTTGAGAAGGTGGTGGTGAGCCGCCTTCTTGAACCGCTGCAGTCCGTGTGGTGAAGGTTCTCCCACAGTGCTGTTAGGAAGGGAGTTCCAGGATTTTGACCCAGCGACGATGAAGGAATGGCGATATATTTCCAAGTCGGGATGGTGTGTGACTTGGAGGGGAACGTGCAGGTGGTGTTGTTCCCATGTGCCTGCTGCTCTTGTCCTTTTAGGTGGTAGAGCTCGTGGGTTTGGGAGGTGCTGTCGAGGAAGCCTTGGCGAGTTGCTGCAGTGTATCCTGTGGATGGTACACACTGCAGCCACTGTGTGCCGGTGGTGAAGGGAGTGAATGTTTAGGGTGGTGGATGGGGTGCCAATCAAGCGGGCTGCTTTATCTTGGATGGTGTCGAGCTCCTTGAGTGTTGTTGGAGCTGCACTCATCCAAGCAAGTGGAGAGTATTCCATCACACTCCTGACTTGTGCCTTGTAGATGGTGGAAAGGCTTTGGGGAGTCAGGAGGTGAGTCACTCGCTGCAGAATACCCAGCCTCTGACCTGCTCTCGTAGCCACAGTATTTATATGGCTGGTCCAGTTAAGTTTCTGGTCAATGGTGACCCCCAGGATGTTGATGGTGGGGGATTCGGTGATGGTAATGCCGTTGAACGTCAAGGGGAGGTGGTTAGACTCTCTCTTGTTGGAGATGGTCATTGCCTGACACTTATCTGACGCAAATGTTACTTGCCACTTATGAGCCCAAGCCTGGATGTTGTCCAGGTCTTGGTGCATGCGGGCTCGGACTGCTTCATTATTTGAGGGGTTGCGAATGGAACTGAACACTGTGCAATCATCAGCGAACATCCCCATTTCTGACTTATGATGGAGGGAAGGTCATTGATGAAGCAGCTGAAGATGGCTGGGCCTAGGACACTGCCCTGAGGAACTCCTTCAGCAATGTCCTGGGGCTGAGATGATTGGCCTCCAACGACCACTACCATCTTCCTTTGTGCTTGGTATGACTCCAGCCATTGGAGAGTTTTCCCCCTGATTCCCATTGACTTCAATTTTACTAGGGCTCCTTGGTGCCACACTCAGTCAAATGCTGCCTTAATGTCAAGGGCAGTCACTCTCACGTCACCTCTGGAATTCAGCTCTTTTGTCCATGTTTGCACCAAGGCTGTAATGAGGTCTGGAGCTGAGTGGTCCTGGCGGAACCCAAACTGAGCATTGGTGAGCAGGTTATTTGTGAGTAAGTGCCGCTTGATAGCACTGTTGACGACACCTTCCATCACTTTGCAGATGATTGAGAGTAGACTGATGGGGCGGTAATTGGCCGGATTGGATTTGTCCTGCTTTTTGTGGACAGGACATACCTGGGCAATTTTCCACATTGTCGGGTAGATGCCAGTGCTGTAGCTGTACTGGAACAGCTTGGCTAGAGGCGCAGCTGGTTCTGGAGCACAAGTCTTCGGCACTTCAGCTGGGATGTTGTTGGGGCCCATAGCCTTTGCTGTATCCAGTGCACTCAGCTGTTTCTTGATATCACGTGGAGTGAATCGAATTGGCTGAAGACTGGCTTCTGTGATAGTGGGGATATCGGGAGGAGGCCGAGATGGATCATCCACTCGGCACTTCTGAAAAGATGGTTGCAAACGCTTCAGCCTTGTTTCAACATAGAGGAGGACTGATTCATCAGCTGAGGGAGGACGGTAGGTGGTAATCAGCGGGAGGTTTCCTTGCCCATGTTTGACCTGATGCCATGAGATATCATGGGGTTCAGAGTCAATGTTGAGGACTCCCAGGGCCACTCCCTCCTGACTGTATATCACTGTACCGCCACCTCTGGTGGGTCTGTCCTGCCCGTGGGACAGGACATACCCAGGGATTGTGATAGAAGATTCTGGGACGTTGTCTGAAAGATATGATTCTGTGAGTATGGCTATGTCAGGCTGTTGCTTGACTCGTCTGTGGGACAACTCTCCTAATTTTGGCACAAGTCCCCAGATGTTAGTGAGGAGGACTTTGCAGGGTCAACAGGGCTTATTTTGCCATTGTCGTGTCCGGTGCCTAGTGGTCCGATGCCGGCTGGTCCATCCGGTTTATTCTTATTATGACTTTTCGTAGTGAGATTTTACAACTGAGTGGCTTGCTAGGCCATTTCAGAGGGCAGTTAAGAATCAACCACATTGCTGTGGGTCTGGAGTCACATATCGGCCAGACCGGGTAAGGACGGCAGAGGAAGCTCCTTACATGCCTGGATACGTGCATGCTGTCTCCCAAAAGTTAAATAGTTAAATTTTTCAGGGTCGTGCAGGGACAATCTCTGCTCTCTATATATGTAAATCAAAGTCAGGTAAGTTTACAAAGAGCCCAGGAGTCCAATATCCCCAAGCCTTTACAAAGCAGGTTTGACCCTGCACTGTATCTATACTCCATGCAGTGTGTAAAATTTTGAGACTTTTACCTATTTGGCCTGGGAAGAATGTGTGTCAAACTTATATTATGTTATTGCTCTGAAGTTAGATTTTATTCACAAAGGGGTAACTTACTCCCAGATACATAAAAGTTGTCTGGAATTATGTTTAAGACAAATTAGTTAGGGTACCGGATGAATCAGACTGCAAAGGCATCCATTTTCACCATACCATATCAGTTTTCAGACAATGGAGGCTTTTGAGCACATTCCATAGCTGTTCATCCTTTAATCTTAGAATGATCTTCATTCAACTACACCCAGTAGAAAGGTTGTGCAGGGGGTGGGGGGAGGGGAGTAGTTTAGCTAAACTGACAGTGTAGTTGCCATAGCTCCCACATCAATGGGAGGAGATTAAGTAATGCAGGCCTGAAATGCAAATTTGGTAATCCTTGTTAAATCCACTAATAATGGCATAATTCATCTATGATTTCTTGCTCAGTTGTAGCCTCCTTACACTACTCCCTGCTGAGGTGGAGATAGCTGTATTGCAGTTCCCTAGTGTAGTAGTGAATCCTGGTGGTCATCCTCTTATGACCTTGAACCTATAAGGTCCTCCTCTGCAACTTGTGCTCTTCCTTAAACACGTCTAGCAAAGTAAGATTTGCTGATGCACTCATGTTGCAGTGTATACTGGAACAGCTGAGTCTCCTTTTACAAAGTCTTCCACTGTGCTCCATGCAGAACTTCTGGCGATGCTCTTCACTACTTTAATACCACCTTTATATTGGCCATCAATAATGTTATATGTCTGAAAGTCAAGCAAATTTTCACACTTGCTTTTAAGTGCTACTTAACAATTCCTTAACATTCCAAAAGAAAACCATTGATGCTGCCTCTCTGTGTTAATAAGCATGAAATCAGCTTGATCTTGGGGAGAATTTTAGTATCGCACAGATAAAAAGTAAAAAACTTGAAAATAATGGAAATTTGAAACAAAAACAAAATGCTGGAAATACAAATTAGGTCCATCAACACTCGAAGAGTTAAGAAACAGTTCCGGTATGGAGCTTTCCTCAGGAAGTTTAGAGCTTGCTTTAGCTTTAACGCAGAGGAATTTCATTCCCATTGGAATTTTTGACTTGCTTTAGGCCTCTACTTCTGTCTGTGTCTCTGACTTTACTGAATTGGTTTTGTGTTTTTCTTGGTTTTCTTCAGCTCTGCCCATTCTTTCATTCTCCCTCACTCTTTCACTCTCTCCCCTCTGGACTTTATTTCTCACTTCCTCTTCATAAGAGAAAAAAAATAGAAAATAAAATGCCAGCGGTTCTTTTGAGGTAACGTTGAAAGCAAAGGCAGGTTACAGTGATGGCTGAAGCTGTTGGGAAACCAAAGCATCAGTTTTTTTGTGTTTGATTTTATTACATTTCCGGTACATTCTGTTTTGGCAGGTAAATCATCTTTACTCACATTGAGATTTAAATATGATCATTTGTCACACAGCTGGAGAAAGGCTATCAAACTATGTCAAGACATTTATATTCTATTGTCAGATTTCACACAGGTTATGTAAATGCCAATATCAATAGGATTCTTGGTCAATTGAAGAATTTTGCTATCAATGGAGAACAGTGACTGAAGTGGCATCTTAACCAGAACCTAACTCCCATGGGCCAGTTCCTTTGAAATATAATAGCATCTGATGTAAAACTCATTGAAATATATAGAGGAACAAGGTGAAAATTATTCAGATATTTCTGCAGAAAATTTGCCATTTGGTCAGCAGCGTCAGTATGTTGAAGTTTAATGCATCACTTTTACTGTATGGGAACTAAAGAAGCTCATTAATATTACTACAATGCATGAGACAGTGTATGAGCTCCTGATTTTACCATTTATATTTCTTGGCATTAATCATTTTATGATCAACATGCGGTCTTGGTGCTGCTGGTCACACACATACGTGTTACACTGATAGCACATGGTTTGGGATACTTGATACATCGTGCTAGTCAATGAACTTTACTGAATGGCTTTGGGTTGTAAAAGAATTCTGGAGACTGCTTTCAGGAAGTGACTGTCGTGTTAGTATATACTTTTGTGCTTGCTAACTAGGTTAGTGCCTGGTGGATTTGAATTTTGACAGTTACTTTATTTATAATGCATTGGGAATTGTTTTTAGCAATTGTAGATAATGAACAATCATTTTGTTGCAAGCAACTAATCACTTGCTAGAGACAGAGATCTTGTATAAATAAAGCTGCAGTTGAACCACACGTACTGATCTAAGACGGGTTTGTGTTTGAACATGGAGTGGTCACATAGATTGGAGTTATACTGTCATTTAGATTTCATAATACCAAAGCTGATTCCAAGGCCTCAGGATATGGGCATACCATAGCTATCCACATAACAAAACACACATCTTTCCAAAAGCAAGAACTGAAAATTAAGTCAAGTTCACTGATGGCGCAATTGAAATTCTGCTGTACCTGAACTCTGGAAGACAGAAGTTCTCCTGCTGCCTAAAAACTGTAAATGGATTTGAAGCACCAATGCCAGGAATTTCACTCCTTCTGCTTTAATGCACTATGGAGTGACATTACCAATCTGACACCAGAGTTATATTGCCATTCTTGTGGACGCCAGTCTGCAGTGACACAAAGTGGCAGCCTAAAATTTATATCCCAGTTTACAATAACTGCATTCATATAGTGCCTTTAATGTCGTAAAACATCCCAAGGTGCTTCACAGGAGAGTTATCAAACAAAATTTGCAACTGAGCCACACAAGGATATATTGGGACAGTTGTTCAAAAGCTTGGTCAAAGAGGTAGGTTTCAAGGAGCGTCTTAAAGGAGGAGAGAGAGGTAGCGAGGCGGAGAGGTTTAGGGAGGGAATTCCAGGGACTATGCAGCAGAAGGCTCGGCCGCCAATGGTGGAGCGATGAAAATCAGGGATGTGCAAGAGGCCAGAATTGGAGGAGTGCAGAGATCTCGGAGGGTTGTTGGGCTGGAGTAAGATTACAGGGATAGGGAGGTGTGAGACCGTGAAGGGTTAAAACTAGGATGAGAACTTTAAAATCGAGGCTTTGCTGGACTGGGAGCCAATGTAGGCTCTCCAAACTATATATTAAGTGGCAATACACATTCCATTTATTCTCTGAAAACAATCTCTTTTTTTATCTGCTGCTTCTTTTGAAATATTCTTTATTTTTGAAATGTTTCATTTAATTATTTCTCCTGGCCTTCATTTTTCTATATTTTCATTTTATTCACACGATCTATAGTTGTATTTTTCTCTTTCCTTGGTGCCTCTTTGTTTGACATTCTTTATAGACCTTTGCAATTGAAAAGTTTAGAGTTCAAACCTTGACCTGTTCACATACATTTTACCTTTACAAAATCCATTAACTGAAATGCAATTAATTGAGGTCACTTTTAAGATCTTTACATTTTTCGAGAACCTGATATTCCCCAACCTCACATTGCCCTTCGGGTCTTTAAAAGAATCATTGAAAGGTAAAGAAAGAAGCCTCTGTTCTAATGTATTTTACAGCAAATGCTGTTGATTTTAGATTTCATCTATGCAGTGGTGAACACAAACTGTACGCATCTTGCATCGATTTAGTAAATATGTGTTAAGGAGCTTTCTGGTGTAAAGAGCAATGTGTGTTGCCATAGGCACATTTAGACTAGCAATGATGGAAAAGACTCAGGAAGATAAATCAAAGCATATTAGAGAGCTACTACCTCTCAGCAATTACACAGCAACAAGCAAGGACATTCTTTTTGAATTTTGGAAACACTTTAGAATTCGAGGAGAGTTGAACAGGAGAAAAAACACTTAATATAGCTTTTTTTGGAGGGAATAAGTTCAAAAATAACTAATAAGGTAAACGAATTTACAATTTGCTGTTGTTCTCTTCGTAGGTTTATGAAAAGTTGGTTAGGCAGAACAGACTACCACTTCTCCCAAGCAGAATATAATATAGTGACAACTGGATTATGTGTACTACAGTGTCCTGCAGAAAGATGGGATGGGCTTATGGTTGCCAACTCTGGTTTGACGTATTCCTGGAGATCTCATCACATGACCTCCCGCCTCCAACTGCCTCATCCAAACAGCCATTTTTCGCATCTCTAATTTTTTTAAAACTAATAAACAAAAATGCTGAAAGAAAATTTAAAAAAAAACACAATATTCTTTTAATGCACCTATGATTTTTCTCTTGGGTTGCTCGCAACAGTGTTCAGGAGATTAGTCTTTAATTCCTGGAGACTCCAAGTCAATCCTGGAGGATTGGCAACCCAAGACAGGCTGGATTAGGGATGATTTCATGATTTTTTTAAAACCCCAAATTAAATTGCTCTTTATATTATTAAAAAAATTGTCTAATGTGTAATTTGTGTCCATCACAATTAAGTGTCATTTAAATTTCTGTGTCATACTTAAAAAAGTACAAAGAACCAAAAGTAGTCATTTGCCATGGAAGCCACGATGTCTGTAATCGTTTTGTGACCTTACCAATCGCACTTAAAAAAGAAAACCACTGTTGTGACCTGCAGCCTGAAGAGCAATTAAACTCTGACCTCACCCAAAGTTGTCTTAACAGCAATTACCCAGTGTTTACTTAACAATTAGGCTCTGCTATCTCAAAGGGATACAACTTTGTCTGAGAAGCAGAATAAGACAACTAGTGTTACATAGTCTTATTAAAACATCATATTGTTCACAATGTCATGGGAGATCAGCTAATCCATCTATTCTATACTAAATTATTAAATTCAGTATATGGGGGATACACTTAATTGAAAACCCATTATATGTACCTGCAGCACTCGTCAGTCCTGCAGATGGTACAGTGATGGGTATTTTCAATGTTGAAGGCATTGTGCTGAGTGACACACAATAGTTGCTATCTTATAGTGAAAGTATAAAATGCTGTGTTTGTGCAAATCAAATCACTGGGTACCCAAAAATTGTTCAAAATGCTTTCTGAAATTTTTTTATCCACATTTTTTGTCCTCAGTACCTAACATTTCTAATGTTCAAAATAAATGTTTAAACAAAATAATTTTTTTTAAAAAATGTATATTTCACAACAATATTTGAACTGAATTCTCTTTTGTGTCTTTGAATGCTTTCATTAAAGTTTTTACTTGAATATGTAAGCCTCTCCTAAAATCTGGGCTTAGACTTGATACTTTTGCCTAGAACTATGACACTATGCAGAATTTTGATTATGCAAACTGAGCAAGCATTACATTATATACAGTAGGAAACAGTGGCTATTCGACTCACTATACAGGTGTTTATACTCCACATGAGCCTCCTCCCAAATTAATTATCAGTTCCCGCCCTGTTCCCATATCCCTCTATTCCCTTCTCCCTCACATATGCATCAAGCCTCCCCTTAAATGTATCAAAGCTATCTGCTTCAACCACTCCATTTGGCAGCAAGATCCAAATTCTTACCACTCTCGAAAATAAATTCCTCCTAAATTCTTCATTTGATTTAATTTGAGAGCAGTATGTATAATTTTCCAGGATACAACTTTATAAAAGCATGGATAAATTTGTCACATATCAAGACATGAGAAATACTTTGAGGAAAATACCAGTTGACATGAAGCTATCCATAACATATCTGGGCTCCACAGGAAAAAGTAAACCAGTCATTGAGACACAGTTAGATTGGATACTACAGTGACAACATTCATTTTCTTCGTGTAGGTACAAAATGGATATAGATGCAAGTAACTAGCATTGAACAAGATAATAGGTTTTACTGGCTGCTGGTTGTGATGCCTCAATTATTAACACCAGCCTTCTTAGATTTTCTCTGGCCTACATAATTTGCCCTCCTCAATTTCGTGTTACTCTAGTACATACCAAGAAATGATGGGCACAATTGACCCATTAAGATATTTTGATATGTGCATATTTATACATGGAAATAGACTTCAAAGATTACATATGTACAATATATGCTGAATGTTGATAATTTGCTGGCTTTGTTTATCTGACTCATGAATACTTTGCTCTTGTCCCCATTATTGTTCCCTCCAGTCACTGTTCACCACAGGAACAGCAGTAATCACTTTAAAACAGTCTGAGCTTTTTTGAAAGCTGTTACAACAAATGACAGCAGTAAAGGCTCAGAATATCTGGAATACTGAGAACAATTGGCCAAAAGCAGGGTAATCCCTCTAACCTATACCACATGGGATGGTTTGGGTTAATTTCAGCAGTTTACACTGTGTCACGAGTCTGTCCCCAGAACTATGTTTGGAAGATGGGGCAATCTCCTCTTTGTCCCAGTGGCTCCAGCTTGTGACTGCAGGGTAGATTTTAAACCTGTGTGAATTCACTTTAGCTTAAGAGCAACACTTCAATATAACTCATATCCAAATCCTTTCAATGGAAAAATAGCCAAAAATCCCAAAACGCAAAAAAGTTTAATATTTTGTCATAACAAACTGTTCCACATGCTGTAATTGTGCCGACTTGCGCAAAAGTTTTGAAAAAAGGTTTCCAACCTCATTTTTAATTTTAATCCTCATTTCCTAGAAATCTCCCTCTGTGCGTTTCGGGACCTACTTGAAGCCAGGTATTTGTCGAAAACATATTAAAATGATGGCAGGGTCTGAATGACAACATCAGACTCCAACTTTTGCATTTCATTTGGGTCCTCACCTGCCTGGGGTGAGGTCCTAAGACACTGCCCGAATCACCCCGGTAAAAATGGTGAATAGTTCGAAGAGAGTTTTTTTTATTCGTTCATGGGATGTGGGCATCGCTGGCAAGGCCAGCATTTATTGCCCATCTCTAATTGCCCTTGAGAAGGTGGTGGTGAGCCGCCTTCTTGAACTGCTGCAGTCCGTGTGGTGAAGGTTTTCCCACAGTACTGTTAGGTAGGGAGTTCCAGGATTTTGACCCAGCGACGATGAAGGAACGGCGATATATTTCCAAGTCGGGATGGTGTGTGACTTGGAGGGGAACGTGCAGGTGGTGTTGTTCCCATGTGCCTGCTGCCCTTGTCCTTCTAGGTGGTAGAGATCGCGGGTTTGGGAGATGCTGTCGAAGAAGTCTTGGCGAGTTGCTGCAGTGCATCCTGTAGATGGCACACACTGCAGTCACGATGCGCCGGTGGTGAAGGGAGTGAATGTTTAGGGTGGTGGATGGGGTGCCAATCAAGCGGGCTGCTTTGTCCTGGATGGTGTCGAGCTTCTTGAGTGTTGTTGGAGCTGCACTCATCCAGGCAAGTGGAGAGTATTCCATCACACTCCTGACTTGTGTCTTGTAAATGGTGAAAAGGCTTAAGGGAGTCAGGAGGTGAGTCACTCGCCGCAGAATGCCCAGCCTCTGACCTGCTCTTGTAGTTACAGCATTTATGTGGCTGGTCCAGTTAAGTTTCTAGTCAATGGTGACCCCCAGGATGTTGATGGTGGGGGATTCGGCGATGGTAATGTCGTTGAATGTCAAAGGAAGGTGGTTAGACTCTTCCTTGTTGGAGATGGTCATTTCCTGTGGATGCAATGAGTATCATGCTGCCATGATATTAACTCCTCGTACGTCACGTTCTTGTTGGGTGCAAGGGGTTAAAATCGGGGCTTTAGCTTCTACTCTTTGCCAGTGTACAAAGTGATGGGAAAAATATAATTTGCTGAGGTCAAGTGTCTTACTTTCAATAGTAAGCCTGTTGAACCAACTTATTGCAAGTAAATCCTAATTGGGTGGTGTGTTTACCAAAAGCTTTAACACGTGTATACCAAGACAATTCTCCATTTCATACTTCCTTTCCAAAAATTCATTTAATGCTGCCATGTTGCCACCAAAATGCAATTTATTCACTTTTTTCAATAAAAAAGATAAAATATGGACAAACTGGCAGTTTTTTTATCCTAGATGAATCATACAGTTACATTGCATTTTAGAAGTATTCATGCCTTTGGGTGAATTTGTCATTCTTTACTGGTGCTGCAATTTCTGTGATTTGTTCTTAATGGAACAGATAGGAAATGGGGCTGTATATCCTTGGTTCAGTGGGAGTTAACACACATGTCTCCTATTCAAAGTATGGAAGGATAACTGCCTGCAGGCAAGATATGGGATTAATTGCCTTGGAAATTCTTTTAGCTACAATTTACTACCCACCATCTGCTAATGACTAAATTTTTGTTTACCTCTGAAATGCCATTTGATCTTTTCCCAGAAGCATCATTGCCCGATCAGTGCCTTTAATTACCACCAAGCAGATAAGCTAGAAAGCAAACAAATAAGTCATCATGGCTGTTCTATGCAAATTGCGGATAGCTTCATATAACTGATTTACTCTCCAACCAGATATAATGGTCATTAAATCTAAGATCAGACAACTCCCTAATCACTTAAAAGCACTCAACAAAGCACTAGTTGATAGACAAAGTGGTAAACAGAAGGGGGCTTTTGTTGACATTTTGAAAAGAATACAAAGCTCAAGGATGGGTAGAATGACTGACCCAACTGGAATACCTTCAAACTGCAAGCTGCTATTTGGACTGTCATGCATTTGCCAGTTAAAAGATTGAGATGTCACTTGAGCTTGGTCCAAGAGGATTATGTTTGGATTGTGTCACATTCCATCCAAGCTGGGAAACATTGGCATCTGTTTATATGCCTTGTATGATGCACTGTGCCATCTGCCAAAAGAGAAATGCTTCAGTAGATGCCTAACAACAGGCAAGCAAAAATGTCACATTCCAAGAAAACATTGTCATCAGTTCTGATGTGGTGCAAGTCTGAGATCAGATCCAAATTGTGTGGTTCTTGGACAGCTCCAAGGACTGCTGGAAGATAGTCAAATCTGTTTCCACTATCAGACACAAACTATCCTTGAGGCATACACTGAGACAAGCACTCTCACATTTGAGCTGGATTACTAGGTTGGACCATACCAGGTACTGAACGAATAATGTAGGCTGACACTCCGGTTCAGTACACGAGGGAATACTTATTGTTGGACATGCCAGCATTTGGATAAGATATTAAACCAAATTCCCGTCTACCTGTTCCAGTCATTCAGGTGGATGGGGTGGCATTTCTGTGATGGTTCACCGATCTGCTGTAATTCCTGCAGAAGATCATCAGTAGCCCCAGAGAAACGGCATCACAGCCATTTATGCTGTTTCACTGAGGCTTCCATTGATCCCCCACCAAAGGTAACACCTTGTGGAAATTCCAAGTACATACCGAAGAGTTCTCCCATAACTAACAACACCAAAAAGTAGATTAACTGGTCATTTTCAACACATTGCTGATGCAGGAGTGATACTGCATGTGTCTATAAAGCAGTCACTGGTCTTCAGAAGTAATTCAACATACAAAGCATAACCTGAGCTCCATCGAGATAGGTTGCTGCCTGCACTTCAAAGAACTTCTGGTATAGAGTAGTGTCTCAGAGTGCTTTATATGGCAATTTACAAAGATGGCCATAGAGGGGGAACAAAAAGATTGAGAATGAAAGATGGACGCAGAAGAGTTTTAAGAGCCTTTTGAAGGCAGGCCCCGAGGGGGGAGAATGGAGGTATTTAGGGAAGGACTTGCCGAGAGCATGGACATATTGGCTGAACAAACAGCTGATGTTGATGGAGCAGGGAAGGTGGAGATTGAGGAGTACGGTGGCATCTGAGGATCAAAGAGTGAAAGTAGAGACATCAGTAGCCAGTAGACCTGGGATTAGATACAGGCAACAGTATTGAACATAGGGAGGATTGGCTTCCCTTCTTGACCTCCATGCTACCTGACACACTGGATGGTTTCCTCTCCTGGGGTACTGTCCCCCTCCCTTTCAAAACCGCTGTCACCTCCTCCTCCAAAAAAATCTTCAACCTGTCCTTGCAAAATAATGCAAAGAATTTAAAGGGATCTCTGCATAGTGAATTAATCAATTTCTTTCTGGGCATTCCATTGTTCCAGTGCTTTGAGGAGGAAGATGATGATGAGGTTGAGGAGGAAATGACAGAAGCCAAGACAGGGGAGTAACATGCAAAAATGTATCCATTATACAGGATCCACAAACCACTGAGGACCTATCTAGTCTTTTCCTATTGGCAATGTCTCAGGAGGCTGTGGTTTCCAGTCTCAGTGACATGCCAGCTGTTGGAACCAGACTTGCAGCCTCTTTCCATCACAGCACTGCCTTGTCAGTGGCTGTGAAAGTGACAACAGCTCTTAACTTTTATGCATTCGTATACTTCTAGGCAGCCTCTGGTGACACTTGTCATATTAGTCAGTAGTTTATCCCGCATTAGACATGTAATGGATACCCTTTTCAGGCATGCCTCTGAGTTCATTCTGAGTAGCTGGATACAGACAAATGCAAATGTTATTGATGGCACTCGTGTGGGTATAAAGGCACCATCTGAATGCCCCATCAACTTCATCAACAAGAAGAGATTTCATTCCCTGTTTGTCCAGATAGTGCGTGATACTAGCCACCTCATTATGCATGTCAATGCATGCTACCTGGGTATTTAAGATTCATTTAATCTCTGGCAAGCTAGAATGATCGCACTTCTCAGCCATGCGATGTGACAGAGTGGCTGACGGGAGACCAGGGGCCGATGACACCTTTTTGGAATCCAAGGAATAGAGGCCAAAAACAGGTTCAATGAAGCCTTGGGCACTACCAGGTTCATTGTGGAACCAGCCATAGGAATTCTCAAGTCCTGTTTCTACTGCCTGGACAGGTTAGAGGGAACCCTGCAGTATAGTCCAACAAGAGTTCGAAGAAATGTAGTGGCTGGCTGTGTCCTCCATAAGTTGGCCATTGCAAGGAGTTGCAGCCTTCCAAACACAAATGGTGAAGAGGGAAAAGATGCTAGAGACCAATCCTCTGCTCACAACAAAGAAGCCCATCAGGGAGAGAGGAGATGGGCCCCGCTCACCACTCTGTCAGCAGCATGTGCATTCAGGCAGGAGATTATCACCAATATCTTCTAATAAAAAGGGATCCCTCCATATGCATGACACAATAAAGCCCTTAATGATCCCTTGCCATGTTCTCAGACACTCATTCAACTAGTTTGTAATAATTTTAATATCCTCACTTGGAGAGATCAGTTATAAACATTAATTACTGTATAAAGTGGGGTAACAGAAGGCCTACCTGGAAAAAAATAAACAAAAATGCCAAATTGTCAGAAATGTAAGTTTACTACCATCTTGTCCCTTCATTACTGATATCTCATCACTGTGACTACTCCTTGTGCCTAAAATTCTTTTTGCTTATGATTCTAACCTTTTAATCTTAACATGGTATTACATCAGTGTCAGGAGATTGTGAGGTTTGTGGCTAGGACTGTACCAATGGAGCCTCCAGGACTGAGGTGTGGCACTTGTCTCACTGAAGCCAATGTCCTTGAAGGACCTGTTTCCAGGGTCATGTGCATCCAATGCCCACTGGACCCAGATCAGAAGTTCCATTCTGTGCTGCCTTTGGAGAGGGCTGCAGTGATGCCAGCACAGTGTCATCGCCATGAGAAGCAGAGACATCTGTGCCCACTCCTTGAAGCTCATTAATTGTGGGTACAGGCTCAGTTTGGCTAATGGCCTTTGAAAGCTGATTGAATAGTTCCAGTTATGTTTGAAAGCCCAGAGCTAGGGTGCTTTTCAGGATATTTATCAATGCAGTCATTGCTGCCATTCCAGAGCTGTAACTGCCTTTTCCTGAAGTCTTAAGACAGCACTGATTTCCTGTACCACCACAATCACCAGGGTTTTCCTGTCTTCATGCCACACCTCCTGCATTGTATTGCAGATGCAGATTGTGGACTTCTCCAACCTTTCCACCATCTGCACCAAGAGAAAACACCGTCGTCATTGCATGCACATGAGATCTATACTGCCAAATCATAGATCTTCCAAAGACTAGGTACCTGAGATCTTGATCCATTAAACAATGCATAAATGGGACATTGGAATAGTAGGAGAGAAGGTTTCTTGTGCTTACTAAGGCTTTCATTTCAACATGATACTGTGTGGAGGTGAGTCATGCTTTCAGCAATATCTCAGAATCTGCATGTGCACTCATGCCTTCACTTACCTTGGCTAGCCCAGGGAGATTATTAAAATGTTTCTGGCATGGAATAGCTGTTTGTGGGGTTGCAGATTTGACAATGACAGTCAGTGCTATCTCCCTCCAGATTATCTGAACATCCTTTCCCTGGGGCATAACTCCTTGGGTGCCGAAGAGCCTTTCTCTTCTGGCCCTGATCCCTACCAGCATTACTCCCACCACAGCTTCTGAGAATCCTGGTGCCTCATTCATTGCAAACCACCAAGAAGATGCTCCTCCTTCTGCTGTTGCTTCTCGATGTTCAAGTGCAGCTCTAGATCTCTATATTTCTTTCTCCCTCTTCTGAGTGACCTGCTGCGTTTCATGCCATTTCAGCAGAAGCAACTTTTTAAACAGCTGCAGCCTTCTCCGATCTCCCTATGCCCTCGCAGTGGAGACCCAGTCAGGAACGGGTCTCTCACTGAAATCCCACCCTGCATATTAAATGAAGCCCCCCAACATCACCAAGGAAAATGCAGTCAATTACCAGTGGAATCACATAGGTGGGCAATAATGCTGTCCTGCTATTTTTCTGATGGATGTCAGTAAAATCCAAGCTATAAACTGTACAATAATTGGGTTATAAGATAGCTGCATCCTCTCGCATGGGCTATGCCTTTGTGTATCGCAGGATGCTCATCGTCCAGTCTAGGGAATACTTCAAATTATCAGAACAGCAAGGCCATTTATTTTGAAGCATACAAGAACCCTTCATCCATTTTAACACAAATAGTTATTCATCTCTTGGCATAAGCTACACCTTTAACCATCCTAAAACTGCAGTTGCTTGTCACCTTACACCACATCAACACTTGAACATTCTCTTGATCCGTTATCTGTTAAATACTACTAATCTTTTCATGTCATATGATTTGCGGCATATTTAATTCTAAAAATGATGGTACCCTGATTTTAAAAATATGTCATGAGGTTGATGCCCTTACAATATAACTAAGGAAGTAAGGTCTACGTAGATTCTGCCAACACTTCTTTGTATACGAGCGCTGAGTAATAGAACAGATTAGAATGCATAATGTAGAAAAGTATTTTATGACATAGGCTGCCATATGGAATTTGACAAAAGTATATCAAATACAAAATGATTTTATCTCTTTAGATTAGTTTTTAAGAAAAAAAAGTGAAGCAAGTCAAATGTAGCTGGATGTCTCAGACACTGATCAGTCAACTACTGAGGGCAAGATTAGATGGATGCTGCAAGCTGTTATCAAGAAAAAGCAGAGAGAGTAAACTGACAGTTTTTGGGGCTGTAAAATGGTGTTAATGTAGAGACGTCATACTCATCTTATTTCACTCTGCTAAGCAATACTAATAACTGTGATTCATTGTCAATAACTCAGATTATGCTATGTCTTTTACAACTATTGCTGACATCTTGTTTGTTTTTAGTATGGTACATATGCAAATAATTTCCACATACAAATCTTTAAATATTAATCATACAAACTGCTTATTTCACTAAAAAGACAGGAATGATTTGCACATTTTATAGTCAGTTACCTATAATGTGGTTCCTGTTAGTACTTTGTAAAGTTCCACAATTTATTCAGTCATTAAAATTGCAATGTGTATCCTCTGAATAATTTCACAAATGTCCAGTCCACGAATTAATTGCTGTGTAAAATGAGCCCTCGTTCTGATTAGTTATATTAGCTTTATGTATATCAGTATGAATACATTTGCAGTTATTAATTTGATTCTTAAAAGCATTGAACAATAACAACTTGTTTTTATGTGGCACCATTACTGTAGTAAAACATCTCAAGGAACTTCACAGAGGTGTAATTGGACAAAAATCGTTGCTGAGCCGAAGTAGGAGATATTAGGAGGGGTGGCTAAAATCTTGGTCAAAGAGATGGGTTTTAAAGATGATGTTAAAAGCAGGAGAGAGGGGTGGAGAGGTAAGAGTTTCAGGGAGGATGTCCCAAAGCTTAGGGCCTGGGTGGCTATAGGTACAACCACCAATGATAGGGCGAAAGGGGTGAAGGATGCAGAAGATGTCAGAAGCAACGCAGAGCTCTCAGAGGGTAGTAGGACTGGAGAAGATTACAGAGATAGGGAGGGGTGAACACATGAAGGGATTTAAACACAAGGATGAGAAATTTAAATTTGAGGCACTGGAGGACTGGCAGCCAGTGTTGGTCAGTGAGTTCGGGGTCAAATTGGATGCTAAGGTTGCGAACAGCCTGTTTCCACCTGAAACAGTGGCTGGGGAGGGGTATGGAATTGGTGGTGAGAGTACAGAGTTTATGGCAAGGATGATGGCTTTGGTCTTCCCAATGTTTTACTGGAGGAATTTGTGGCTCATTCAGAACTAGATATCAGCCAAGCAACCTGGCAACACAGAGGCAGTGGAGAGGTTGAGCGAGGTGGTGGAGCGATAGAGTTGGCTTTTGTCAGTATATATGTGGAATCTGACCCCACATCTTTAGATGATGTCAGTAAAGGGGCAGCAAGTAGATGAGTAAGAGGAGGGGGCTAAAAACAGATCTTTGGGGGATTCTGGAGGTAGCAGTGTGGGGACAGGAGATCCTCTAGCTGCGATTGGATAGGTAAGAGTAACTCTGGCATAAAGTTATGTAAGCACATTCAGGCAACTGTGACAAAACTCTTATTTGTTAGACATAATTAAAGCAGAACCGTCAAGAGTAATCAACTCAAAAGACTGATTTTGGGAGGGGTGCAGTACTGCGAATGTACATTTGCCCTCAGCTGTCTCTTCCTTTTTCCTCATTGCAATAATCTGTTTTGAATGCTTTTCGATGTTGTACTTTATTACTGCTTCCATTGCTCTTTCTGTCATAGTGATGTCTCTGAATCGTTGGGTGCATAATCAACAACTTTTCTGCACAATTGGGTTGGCAAATTAATGGCCAAGAACACAAGAAGAGGTCAAAATGCATGACTGATGCTTATTGTGTGCGACATGACAGGAGTGCTCAAAGGAATTTCTACAATTACTGTTATTGGAACAAAAAGTAATGGTGCCTAAAACAGCTAAATTAACACTTATAATGAGAAAAAAATGATTTCATAACATTAATGCATTGCTCTTTAGGCTATAAATTACTATAAATAAATGCAGGAGTTGCAGTAACCTATCTGATAAGTATGCCTACAGTTGTACTGGTTGGACTGCAGAGCTAATCTTGAACACTTTTTTTTAAAGGGCATTCTACCCTTAACCTTAATGAAAAAAATCATTCATGATGTAATATAGCCAAAAACTATAAACCGGAGTAAAACAGCCATAATGTTGGGACAAATGCATATTTATGGGCACAAACATCAGATTCACATTGTTCAATCGAAAGTAAATCCGGACCTAACTGCAAACATTTTATTTCCTAATGGCTAATGCTTTATTAAAACAATTGCTGGATTAGATTCCTTAATGGGATATCAGCATGGGCATCATTTTAAATATTCTGCACATTGCTTTGAGATGGCATAAAATATCAGTGAATAAATACTTATAATATAATTTTAATAGAATTCTGGTACACTTTCTCATAAATGTGTCTGGAATTCCACAGGCATATTGAAGAAGTATTGATCATCTAGTATGGCTCCTGCAGATATTATAGATGTTTCATTAAATTACATTGTTTCCATCACCAATTTTTTTCTCCTCTTCTTCTGAAAGTACTGATAGATGCTGGGGTACCTCGAACAAGAAACCGTTCTTTATGTGTGAACCGAGAACATGGGTTAGAACAGCTTATTTTACCGTGAGAGGCATGACAGCTGAGCATGATTCTGTACTCACCTGCTAGCCACTCAGACGATTCAGGAGAGTCACTGATAGGAATCAAGTGCAGGAGCCTTGGCTGATCTTTCTTCTCTATTGCCAGAGATGCTGAGGCCAACTTTAGTGTCCCTAAAGCCATCCTGTATGTGATTAGGTAACTGTTCAGTTCCACACTGGGCAGTGCCCCTATCAAATGAGTTAGCAGAGAGCCCTAAATCATTGTTTGAAGGAAAAAACAATCAGGATGATATTAAAAATTATTTTACAATTTTTTTTAATAAGACAAATGTGCACTGTCTATACTATATTAAAGGTTTTGCATAAAGCATCCACTTCCTGCAAGTGTCACACTTACTTCCAGTCACATTTAGTCCATCATAGATATTTATTAACACCACTATTATAAAACTACGTCTCCTCTGACATGCCATCACATTAAGACATGTGGTCAACACTGGTCCCGCTGATGCTAGAGAGTTGCAGGTTTCACTGGTTGGAGGTGCACCAAAGGAGAATGAACCAATTAGGGGCTGAAGACCACCCACCAGTAAAAAACCAAAGGTGCCAGCTGAATGGAAGGAGGTCATGAGGTTGATATGAAGAGCCTTGATGCCCACATCTGTACCATGTGTGATTTTTTGCATATGAGAAATCCTACCACCTTCTGAAAGCTGTGCATCACGACCAGCTGATGTCTTCTTTCCAGAGCAAAAATGAACATTTTGTCCTTTGCAAACATTGCAGTTGTCACTTGCTTCATACATGGCATGGCAATCTGTCTGATGTACCAGGTGCTACCTAAGGTGGCTTGGACAGATCCAATAGCATGAATGCTTCACGTTGTGGTAACCTTTCCTCTACAAGAACCATCCCTGATCCAGATATTGTGTACACTCAAGCACTACGTACATGTACTTGGCTGCATCTGGAGTGCTTTGCTCTGACAACACCTAATTTCTAACATTGGGAACGTAGGTGGCAGTGATGCTTGGCTCATAACATTAGAGAGAGTCAAAAGCACATTTATTAAGTTGCCAGGAGGTCCAATTGGCCACCTGGGCACTCTTAACAAGTGATTGCTTTTATTACACTACACCCAATGCAAAGCCCAAATGACATGACTCTATCCATTAGAAGTGGACTCACATCTCACTTTAGAAAACCAATCTGATTCCTGAATTAAACGGTCATTTTCTCATTGATGCATATCCAAAACTGTGTCGTTATCAATGGAAAAGTGCTAGTATAACAGGAGACCAAGAGACCAACAATACAGCCCATTGTGAAATATTGTGTGTAGCTGACATCCTCAGTTGTATTGTATCTTGTAAAAGCAGAATTGAAATGGAAAAATAAACATTCTTAATACTCAGTCCAGGGGGAGCATCATAATACTTGATCCTTGCTTATGAAAAGCATTGTCAGAGAAATTCTGTTGTGATTGATATTATTAAATAAAATAAGCTGAGTGCATAAAATAAGCTATTCTTTACAATCACAATGGCACTTTACTGCACATCATTCCTAAATACTGTATAAGAAAGACTCATTTATTCTGGTAAGGAAGTACTGAAGTCCATCAAGGGAATACTATATACACTACAAGTTCGGTAATAGAAACTATGACAAAATTTAATGGAAATGGTGAGTCAATACAACTTAAGCATTAACCATTGACGAATAAATTTCCATCAAGTTAATATGTGAAATGCCGTTGTTAGATTTCTGCTGTACAATAAGTGCATGCACAAGTAATTATATGGAGAAGGCATTAAAATAAATTCACATTACTTCCATGTTTTGTCACAATGTAATGTTTGATTCAATTCTACTTCATGAAAGTGGTTAAAAACATCTGTGACGACAGCACATCTTACATTCCCTCACAGCTCATTACAGTCTGCGCACAATGTCAAGAGGCATGGAGGAGTTCAGCTCCAACTTGGCACAGGGCTTTGCGCAGAGCTGGGAGCCCATCCTTTCCCACATGGAACGGTTGGTCACCTCCATCAGCGCAGCTGTGGAACCCACCATGATACAGTGTCTGATAACCGATGTTACAGCTTCCATTGCAGCACAAATATCTACCATCAAAGGTCTGGCTGCTGCATTTGGAGCTCAGACTGCTGCTTTGGAAACTCAGACTGCTGCTGTTGTGGGTCTGGTACCACTGTTGAAAGGGGCTTCCAGGGTGTCACAGCAGTCCAGCAATCTCTTCTCCAACGGATCACCAGGATTGCTGAGGCATCGCCCTGGGAGAGTGGCAGTGGCACCATTGAAGACGAACCTGCTGTCCACTCTCAGGATGACAGCATTCCTGCTCCCACCCCGTCACTTTGCCAGTGCCCTTGCTGATGCCTGTCAGCCAGCCAGGCCGGACTGCTGCAGCCCATGCCGAGATGGTGCATTCTGAAGCCTCCATGGCGATCTGCAATCTCCTCCATTGAAGGTAAGCAACCTTTCACCACCTATGCTCCAGCCACTGGGGATGCACCTCATAGGAGCACTAGGAAAGGTAAAGGCACACGAACGACAGGTGCTAAGGGAATGCACAAGAATTAAGAGTCTCATTTTGTTTGCATCATTTCATGTGTTAATTTATAAATGTGGATTTGAATTTGCATTTGGTGGTGGTTTTTATTTCTGCGATGAGTTGAGGGAGGAAGCAATGTGTAATCATAAGGAGAACGATTTGATGGTCATGTGCGAGAGGAAAGGTAGGGAGTGTGGGACTGTTGGTGAATGGGGAGGTGTTGTTGAGATTACTGGTATCGCTCATTAACACAGAGCCCTGGCAGACAGGAACTGTGTACTTTGTAGCCTCCCTGCCTCCTCCCCCACTTCCTTCTCTTCCCCCTCCTCCTCCTCTTGCTCCGGTTTTCGCCAGCTAGGCGGTGGAAAGGGCTGTTCCCTCATAATGGCCAGGTTATGCAGCATACGACTACAAATCTTGATACTCGCTCAGCTGAGTATTCCAGGGCTCCACCAGAGTGGTCCAGGCAGCGGAAGCGTTGATTGAAGATGCCTACATTGTGCTCTATGATGTTTTGTGTGGCAGCATGGCTCTCGTTGTAGGCCTGCTGTGCACATGTGCATGCGTTCCTGACCAGAGTCATGAGCCATTTCATGAGGGGATCACCCTTGTCACCCAATAGCCAGCATTTGACTTGCTGGTTGAAATATAGGTGGCACAGAGGACCGCCGCAGGATGAAGGAATCATGACTGCTGCCAGGATAGTGGGCTTTGACCTGCACGATGCACTGCATATGGTTGCACATTGAGGGAGTGGAATCCCTTTTTGTTCATGAGTATGGCTGAGTTCAGATGTGGAGCACGCATGTCAATATGTGTGCAGTCAATGGCACCCTGCACCATGGGGAAGCCTGAAATGCAACGAAACCCTCATACTCACTCCTGCTGCTTGTCTCTGGCAAGAGGGAATGAGATGAAACTGTTTGAGTGCATACACAGCCTCAGTGACCTCCCTTATTCAGCAGTGCGATGTTGCTTATATCTCCAGCAGCAGCCTGAAAGGAGCCAGAGCCATGAAAATTAAACGCCATGGTTACCTTGACAGCCACAGGTAATACTGTCCTTGCAGTTGTGGCTGCAGCAGTTGACAAATTTCAGTCACAACCTCTTTAGTGAACCGCAAGCATCGGATGCATTGGTCGTCACTGAAGTTGAGGTAAGAGAATTGGTCCCTAAAGACCCTCCTTGGATATGGCCTCCTGCTAAGTGCCCTGCTCCTCCTCCTCCTCCCTCTGTTAGAAACTTGTCCTCCTATGCGTGGCCTCTCTTCATTCTCCCAATTATGTTCAATTCCCAAACGAAGCCCTGGCAGGCCACCCATGTCTGAAAGCAACTTTTTTCAGCATAATATTTTAAATGCCACTAAAAGTACTGCAAGACCAGCTAGACCACTCTCTATAGAAAATTGCAACTTTAGCCAAGGAGTATTACAAAAAAAGTAGATGAGCTAAGGGAACAGATAGACACATGGCAGCATGATATCATTGCTGTAATGGAAACCTGGCTTAAAGAGGGGGATAATTGGCAGCTCAATCTCCCTGGATATAGAGTTTTTAGGCAGGATAGAGTGGGTGATAAAAAAGGAGGGGGGTAGCATTATTGGTTAAAGAATCAATTACAGTTGTGAGAAGGGATGATATGCGAAATGGATCATCAATCGAGGCCATATGGGTTGAGCTAAGAAACAAAAAAGGGGCAGTCACACTACTAGGAGTGCACTATAGACCCCCAAATAGCAAAAGGGAGATAGAAGAACAAATATGTAGGCAAATTTCTGAGTGCAAAAATTAGAGGGCAATAATAGTAGGGGACTTCAACCACCCTAACATCAACTGGGATTCAAACAGTGTGAGGGGCACAGAGGGCGCAAAATTCTTGACCGGTGTCCAGGAGAACTTTTTTAGCCAATACGTGACAAGCCCAACAAGAGGGGATGCAATTCTAGATTTAGTCCTGGGAAATGAAGATAGGCAAGTGGGTGAAGTGACAGTGGGTGACCATATTGGGGATAGTGACCACAATTCAGTTAGTTTTAGCATTATGGAAAAGGACAGAGTTAAATCAGGAGTAAACGTTTTAAATTGGGGGAAGGCAAATTTTACAGAACTAGGAGGTGATTTGGCAGAAGTGGACACAGCTACTTGAGTAGAAATCAGTGGCAAGCCAGTGGGAGGCACTAAAGAGTGAACTTCTACAGGTACAATGCAGACACGTCCCCTCAAAGAAAAAGGGTGGCACTGCCAAATTTAGAGCCTCCTGGTTGTCTATAAGTATACAGGGCAAGATAAAGCAGAAAAAAAAAGCTTATGACTGTCACAGAAAACTAAATACTGCAGAAAGCCTAGAGGAGTATAGAAAGTACAGGGATGACGTAAATAAGGAAATAAGGAAATAAGGAGAGGGCATGAAAAAACATTAGCTAGTAAGATTAAAGAAAACCCAAAGATGTTTTATCAGTACATTAAGAACAAGAGGATAGCTCAGGAAAAGGTGGGACCTATCAGGGATGATAAGGGTAACTTGTGTGTAGAAGCAGAGGTTGTGGGTAGGGTTTTAAATGAATATTTTGTCTCCGTATTCACAAAGGAAAGGGATGATCCAGACGTAGTAGTTGAAGAGGAGAGATGTGAAATATTGGATAAGGTAAACATAACGAGAGAGGAAGTACTAGAGGGACTGGAATCCTTGAAAGTTGATAAGTCACCAGGGCCGGATGGATTGTTTCCTAGGCTATTGAAGGAAACCAGGGAGGAAATAGCGGATGCTCTGAGGATCATTTTCCAATCCTCACCAGATACAGGGGAGGTACTGAAGGACTGGAAGACTGCAAACGTAGTACCATTGTTTAAAAAGGGTACGAGGGAAAGGCCGAACAATTATAGGCCGGTCAGTCTTACCTTGGTGGTGGGCAAACTATTAGAATCAATACTGAGAGATAGGATAAACTGTCACTTGGAAAGGCATGGTTTAATCAGGGATAGTCAGCATGGATTTGTTCAGGGAAGGTCATGCCTTACAAATCTGATTGAATTCTTTGAGGAAGTGACAAGGAGGATTGATGTGGGTAGTGCAGTGGATGTTGTCTACATGGATTTTAGTAAGGCATTTGACAAAGTCCCACATGGCAGACTGGTCAGAAAGGGATACAGGGAAATATGACGAATTGGATCCAAAATTGGCTCAGTAACAGGAAACAAAGGGTAAAAGTTGATGGATGTCTTTGTGAATGGAAATCCGTTTCCAGTGGTGTGCCACAGGGCTCAGTGTTGGGTCCCTTGCTGTTTGTGGTATATATTAATGATTTGGACTTGAATGTAGGGGACATGATTGGCAAATTTGCAGATGATACAAAAATTGGCAATGTAGTTGATAGTGAAGAGGATAGCTGTGGACTCCAAGAAGATATCAATGGGTTGGTGGAGTGGGCGGAAAAGTGGCAAATGGAGTTCAACCTGGAGAAGTGTAAGGTAATGCACCTAGGGAGGGCAAACAATAAAAGGGAATACGCAGTAAATGGGAATATATTGACAGGGGTAGAGGAAGTGAGAGACCTTGGAGTGCATGTGCACAGGTCCCTGAAGGTGGCAGTACAAGTAGATAAGGTTGTGAAGAAGGCATACAGAATGCTTTGCGTTATTAGCCGAGGTATAGAATACAATAGCAGGGATGTAATGATGGAACTGTATAAAACGCTGGTAAGGCCACAGTTGGAGTATTGTGCGCCGTTCTGGTCACCACATTACAGGAAGGACGTAATTGCTCTGGAGAGTGTGCAGAGATTTACAAGAATGTTGGCAGGGCTTGAAAATTGCAGCTACGAGGAGAGATTGGATAGGCTGGGATTGTTTTCCTTGGTGCAGAGGAGGCTGAGGGGAGACTTGATTGAGGCATACAAAATTATGAGCAGCACAGATAGAGTAGACAGGAAGTACCTGTTTCCCCTGGCAGAGAGTTCAAGAACTAGAGGGCATCGATTTAATCTGATTGGCGGAAGGATTAGAGGGGACATGAGGAAAAAAATTTTTACCCAGAGGGTGGTGGGTGTATGGAATTCGCTGCCCGAATTGGAGGTAGAGGCAGAGACCTTCAACTCTTTTAAAAAGTACCTGGACCTGCACCTAAAGTGCTGTAAGCTGCAGGGCTACGGACCGGGTGCTGGAAGGTGGGATTAGAATGGGCATCTGGTTGTTCTTCGAGCCGAAGCAGACACAATGGGCCGAATGGCCCCCTTCAGTGCTGTATCTTTTCTATGGTTCTAAAACATCCAAAAACACGTACAATTGCACCAGCAGCCAGAATAACTAATCCAGCAACTAACCTGTAACTCCTGCATGATCCCTTAAAATAGCGCTGATGAAGGTGGGGGGGGGGGGGTCCTTCATAACGTTTAAGTCCTGCTCAGCTGTTCGAGGTTAAGACAGAGCGTTGGCTGAAGTGTGGAGTTCCAAAATGTCACCGGCTGCTTCAAATCATCGTTGTCCTCTGATTCAGGTCATAATCTCCCTACTCCACATGCTGCCAGTGGTCGTTAGGTGCGCGCGCAACCACCTTTACCAAGATGGCGTCCTGTGCACTTCATGTCAGAAGTGCGCACGCACATCACAGACACCATTTTCTGGGCTTAGGTGTCCACGTATCGCCGACAAAACACACGCTACGCAGCCCAATTTCGCCCCCTGTGGTTCTGAGGATCTGGACTCAATTTAGACATAGACTCTAGTGCTATACTGAGAGAATGCTGTTTGGCGGAGGTCTCTCCTTTCAGACATTAAACTGAGGTCCTGTCAGTTCAGTGGTTTAGGTGAATGGTTTGTGGTCCATCCACTGCACTCCCACTGGAGTTACGGCATGAGTACATCAGAATGGCCAAAGATTTTTGGTGTACTATAGTGGTTAGGTAATTGATATTAGCTAAAGAGCTTAAGGCAAATCTTAATTGCCTTTACTAACATTTTCAGATTTTAAAATTGCATTGGAATCTGCTATTCATGCCTGAGATTTATAAGATGCCTAAATTAGCATATCTTTAGACACACATAACCCAGTCCAAATTATACAGATAGCTACATAAGCCAACTCAATCACAACAGGACCGCAGTGCTACATTGAATGAAGTGTAATTAACTTGTACTCGTTAAATGCATCAAAGATGAAGTTGGACACAGAGATGTATTAACTAATCCTTTTTAACATCTATGGTAATGCAATTAATACCATTACAGGTTAAGCATTGAGGATTAGATAAATTACTTTGAAAATTAATATTAATCAACAGAATCTAGATCATAGGTACAACCAAAACAGTTACAATACTCTTGACACTTTTACTTCTATTCGATTAAACACTTAAACTTTTCAACTTTCATTCTTAATACTACTCAACTCTGGAGACTTACTTCCAAAAGATCTTTACAACTTACTTGTCACATTCCAACTTTTCCAAAAAATGTTCGAATTAGGATGGAAAAAGCATGAACTTATATATGTTAAATCCCATTTAAGAGACATAAGTAACCAACCAAGATGATCAATTTTGTCACATGGATCCTTTTCCAAGGGGTAATTCAACTGGACAAGCTCATATCAGAAACTATCTGCATGAAATAAAGACAAAATTGTTTTTCTGTCACAGGATTAGGACTTTGCTTTTGTGCCAACACTAAAATATATTTGTTGACATGCAATGCTTCTCTTTTACATATTGGCATCAATGCACTGAATATACCTGATAACAACATTGCCCATCCCACCATTCCTTGGCAATATGAACTGATGCTCGAACATGATATGCCACAGAGGTTACTAGGACTGCACAATTAATGTGAACATTTTTGCGCATCCCCGATTTTAATCGCTCCACCATTGGTGGCCGTGCCTTCAGCTGCTTAAGCCCTCAGCTCTGGAATTTCTTCCCGAAACCTTTCTATCCTTTAAGACCCTCCTTAAAATCTATCTCTTTGACCAAGCTGTCCTAATATCTTCTTATGTGGCTTGGTGTCAAATTTTGTTTGATAACGCTCCTGTGAAGCACCTTGGGATGTTTTACTATGTTAAAGGCGCTATATAAATGCAAGTTGTTGCTGTTGTTGTAGATGATGCAGCTTACTTCTACATCAGTTGACAGGTCCTATGACAGCAATGTCAATGGAAAGACACATTTGGAGTGTCAAACATTGCAGATCTGAACAACATACTTATCTGATCAGCAGAGATGATAATCATAAACTGATTAAGGCCATGTCTCTTCATCTTCACTGTTATTGTGCTATAGTTAGTTTGACCTTAGAAAGTACAGTTAAATAATCATCTCAGATCCAGTTAGAAATAAAGGATCTCATTTAAAGTTGAAGTCCCCCAAAGATGACACATTCATCCATTTAAACTTTTTGTTCCAACCATCACACATATTTATATAACTACTTTTATATTATTTTGAGTGCTAGATGTTTTGTAGACTATTTTCCTCATTAATTGTCACCCTCGTGAATTACTGAACCTTTCCTTCATTTGTTAATCGGCACATTGGGTCAATGGCACAAATTCCTAAAAAGTACCTTAGCCTTCAAGATTTTTTCAGCTGAAACTATAAGACTCACTTTGCCATATTTTATATATGCATAAATATATAGGTATCCCATATGGCTATCATCTGTTATTTATACACTGTCATCAGTATCAGCTGCATGTGTCCTGCTCCTGCAAGTGAGAAACCTTTTTTTTTTTGAAGAGAGCACTACATCCGTGTGTTAATCTTAATCATAGCTTTTTTCTTCCTTCTTAATTAAACAAAACCTGCTTCAAGCACCCATGATGGCTCAGAGGTAAAAATATAAGTTCTTCAGCATTACAGACCTGGAAAATCTCAGATTCAATCTCCCTTTGTGCTGAGTTAGCTGATCCAAGCTGGAACAGCAAGGGGGATGCTACAATTGACCACAAGGTTTCTGAAGGGAAAATTCAGTGGCGTTCCCCCTCCTGATCCCCATACAGCAACCCTTACTGGAACTCTAGATGACTGTGGGTTTTGCTGTCATATCCTGGACAGTTAAGTCGCCTGCTGACACATAGTCAAGGCTTACCCTTGATTAGCGGGTAGACACTTGGGTGAGGTATCAAAGGATAATATGCACCTGCGGAACCATACTTCAGTGAGGAAGTCAACACCCTTAGGAGTATAGGAGAAAAATTGGGAAAAAATACATAAAGTTCAACTGTATCATATTACTTGATTACTCACAAGTCCTTACTTTCAACTTCATGTCAACTACAAGACAATTCTGTGACAAGTATGAAGCACTTTTTCCTAAGATTTAGTTTGATTCTGCCATGATACACAAGATGTTAAAAAACAGCTTCACTCAGAGGATGTTCCAGTTCATCGTGATACCTTTGACTTGAATCAGTGGTTGTGTCAGGCAAGTGCCTGACAGGGGAGGCAAGCCATTGAAAACTATTTATTATTTTCCACTGTTTGAAGAGGAGCTATGTTGAACAACTGCGATAAAATGATATATTATGTGGGGGACCTGGGTTATCTGGGGGAACTGGGTTATGTAGAGAGTTGGACATTGGCCTTTCTCCTATGGCACTTGGGATGAAAGTCTCCTCTGTCTGCTGGTTGTAAGGGAGGATTTGTTAAATGAGTTTGGCCAGACTCAACCCAGTTCCTGGTAGGCAGATGCCTGAATAGAACATCAATTGGCATTCTCACATGGAGAGTCCACAGAATGTCTAATGTGGGAAATAGAAAAATGTCACTGAAGCAGTCAGGGTGTTCTTCTGGGATTGGGCTGGGGACACTTTGTTGGAGCACAAAAGAGGGAGCTTTACTCTGCATCTCACTGTGCTGCATCTGACCTGGGAGCCCTTGATTCTGACACTCTGGGCCCGATTTTACCAGGGGTGCGGGTTCTCGGCGGGTAGGTCAACGCGCCCGGTGAAATTAGTGGGTTTCCCGCGCGATCGTAGCAGGCAACACACTAATTGGATCCACTTACCTGCTCCTCCGGGTTCCCCGATGCTGATCTGCGCGTCGGGCGGGCTGCGCATGCACAGTAAGATCTGTCAGCTGGAGGCGCTCTATTTAAAGGGGCAGTCCTCCACTGACGGATGCTGCCACAAACAGCAAAAATTACAGCATGGAGCAGCCGAGGGGGAAGGCTGCTCCCAGTTTAATGATGCCTCACCCCAGGTATCATTAGATGGGGTGAGGAGGAGGGGGAGGACAGAGATTTTCCCCCCGGCGGGCGGGAGGAAGCGGCCTGCCTCTGCCACCAAGAAGGCCTGGCTCGAGGTGGCAGAGGGGGTCACCTGCGCCACCAACATATTGCCCACCTGCATACAGTGCAGGAGGCGCTCCAATGACCTCAGTAGGTCAGCCACAGTGAGAACACGTAGTCTTTCCCCTACACTCCGTCTGCCACAACACTGCCCCCACCCCACATCTCCTTCGGCACTGCCAACACTACTCTGTCACATCACCCCTCATACCCACTCAAACCTCATCCTCATCTTACCTGCACTTACTCACCTCGCGAGTACTCACCCTACCACTACCACGCAACCCAATCCTCATACAATCTCATGGCTCTATCCCATACTCACCCTCTCGTGCATCTCTCTCACGGCCAGCCTCACTCAACCTGCCACCACCTGTGCTGCAGCCACAGGGCATGCATCACATATGTGCAGTAGGCAGCGTAAGGCAAACGTGTCGTGAGCATGAAGGGGATGCACAAGGGTGTTTGAGGGTTTGTCATGGTTCTTACTTCTATTGAATTAAAGAACAACTCACATCACACATTATATTGGCACCACTACTGCCATGTCTTCGCGAAACCTGTCCGGTTTGTGCAATAATGCCCGCTCCTGGGTATCCCTATGAGGACCCACCACTGATGCCACCCAGTGTGTCACTGCAGAGTGGGTGTAGGTGTATTTGCAGGGCTCTTCTGCGCAGACGACTGAAAGACATCGGGTATGTCCCCGGTTGCAGCCTGGAAGGCTGTGGAGCAGAAGCTCGGGAGGGCAGTGGTGACTTTGACAGCGACAGATAGGAAGATGGTGCACGGGCCAGCCAGGAGCAGCTCGGCATGAGAGAGGCTGCAGATGTCCACGGCTACATGTCGACTGACTCTGAGCCTCCGTGTGCACTGCTGCTCAGAGAGGTCCAGGAGGCTGAGCCTCGGTCTGTGGAATGTGTGGCGAGGGTAGTGCCCTCTGCGATGCATCTCTCTCTGCGGTAGCCCTCCCTCCTGCTGTACAGGTGGATGTGTCACAGCACTCTGTTGTGGAGCTCCACGTGTCAGAGGTGGACGGCGTGGATGGCGAGGCTGGTGAGGCTGGTGATGCTGTTCGCCCTCCGAGGAGGTCATGACTGCAGCTACGGCGGCCCCCATCCGCAAGATGTACATCTGAGGGGGTCCGCAAGGTATGTACATGTCTCCGGACCCCGGGGTAAGTGTGCAGGTTGGTGACTTCGACCATCAGGAGGAGGGTGGTGGAGGCCAAACTTTGTCCCAAGTGACAGAGCGGCCTCCTGCAATGGCTAAGGGTCTCCCCCCCCACCCCCCACCTGTCAAATGGACCTTTGCAGCTGCCACAGGCTGACGGCTTTAATTGCCTGCGGGATTCCCACCAGCGGGGGCTGCGCTCGCACCCCCGCACGTCAGCGCGGAACCCGGAAGTGGGCGGGATCGAATCGCGATCCGGTCCCGCATCTGGATTTCGGGATTTTCGGGGGCCCCCCCGCCGAGAACGCACCCGGTAGCGGGTGCTAAAATCGGGCCCTCTGTGACTGAAATCGGAAGAGTTCCATTCTCCAGCACTAACATGTCTTGCTTTTGCCTTGAGCACAAAACAATACTTGTTTCAAGTTACTACTACTACTACTATTTACTTGTTCTTTTACTATTTAATACATTTATTTGTTAGTTGATGCCAAATTCCAAGTCTAGCGTAGTGTTATTCTGCTGCCTTCCAAAGATATGGATGTGAGATTATGTGAAAAAACAGTAGCTGAAATAATGGGAAGATGGTTCACTGGGTACGCCATGAATTTAATTAGATATGTGGGCAAGTGAGAACATTATCTCTGAGAGATAGAGAACTAGCGCTCACCTACACAAGTAGCCTGTAATACTGAAGACAACAATATTTAGAATAAAAATGTAAAAAAACCCAAAAATGTAACAACTTCTTTCAATGTCAAGAGACATGAATGCTATTTGCATTGTGGGAGTGATTTGAGATCCTGTGTTGCAAAACTTCTGTTGTAAATCTGTGATTATATTTGGTTTAAACTTCTCACTAATTCAGTCCTTCACCAGAAGATATGATCAACCACAAAAAGCACCAAACCACAGTATTGTACCTATCCTGATTGGTGATAATTTTCCCTCAGCTTTCACCTCACACTAAAGACACAAAGTATAATAGCTTTATAATACTAAATAATATAAATATAACTACCTAAATCAAATAAAAACTCTGCCTGAAGTCCTAAATTAAAAGGAATTACTTATGCCAATACACAGAATTGAATCAAAGGTCTGAATAAGATGTAAACTTTTCAAATGGTAATTGAACACTGCTTTTTTATACTATATGAAGAAAAGAATGGGTTCAAAGCAGATTACAAACACTGGAATAAAGAGGAGAATTGTTTGTGTACCAAGTAAATTAAAAAGCAAAAATTCTGATTGCATCTAATCTGAACTAAAAGAGTGATGTGCAATATTTAAATCACACATGGTCATCACTATGAAATATTATTCATATGTTAAAGAAATCATGGTATAATGAGGGCTCGTACAGTCCAATGGTTCGATGCTAGTTTTTCACCAGTGGAGCCCTGGATCAATGCAAAGGAGGGCAGCCATCCTTGGCACCCTGTCATCTAATCATTCAGCTAGATCTTGAAAAAAGTAAGGTTTTTGACTCCACTTCCATACCTGGAAGATCATTCTCATGTTGATCACTGTTTGCATGAAGACCTTCTTCCTGACATCAGTTCTAATGATGCATTTCACTAGTTTGAGCATATGTCCTTTTGTTCTAATAACTTGCATTCTGTTTATATTACACACTGGGCATGATGTAAAGCCTTTGGATTCAACCTACAGTTGCTTCGATTGTGAACTGGTAGGCAGCCCATTTGGGAGATGTAAGATCCCAATCTGATTATGCATCCACTGTATAAAGAGTTATCGGAAACACGACAGAGATCAAAATGTTTAAGATACATAAACTAACGTCTCTCCTAAAAAGGAAGAAGGGCTAGTTTCAGACAAATATGTTCAGTGTTTGTATAATAGTATCCCACAGTGTAATTTCAGGGCCATGGTGAAGAAGCACAGTAGCATGTCCAGAAGCTAGTATTGGACTGCGAACATATGGGTTGAATCAATTACTGAAGGATGAAAGTAAGTGACCTAAAAAGTACAAATTGTCCAACATATTAGTGAGGAAGCAAGGAATGTGAGGAAGTGCTGAAGCTGCTGAATAAAATGATTCATAACTAACCTACTCAATTTATAGATCAAAGCTCAGCTTGCTAAAACAGAATCCTAAAGGAATGAATGAATAATTTAAATTCAGACTAAAGATAAGCATAGTGAGCAAATAAGTAGTTGTAGTAGAATTAGAGTAAAATGCAATTGGGAGTGAAATAGTGCAAGGCCAACTTAAAACCAGAGGGAACAAAACTATCAAAGGAAAGACATTCAAGCAACACATACACTGAATGACCCGGGGAAAAAGAAAATCACATTTAAAAGAGTACAAAAGCAGGAGACTGGAGAAAGCTAAATGCCAGTTAAAGTCAAATATAGAATGCTTAAGGACACTTTATCCTTCTGTATTAACCTGTAAAATACAGCCCTGTATATATTTTTTTAAAAGAACAAATTTATAAGTTAAAAAAGATTGCAAACTTATCACAAGGTGGTTGGTCTCTCAATCGGGATAGTATCTTAATTGCATTTCCAAGTCTTGGAAAGGGAGAAACAATATTCTATTATTAAAATTTGGTTCATAATTTCCTCTGCTGTGATATCTGAAGTACTGGGCTGGTGAAGTGGGGATGGGTTTGGCAGCTATGTTCTGGAAAATTTGAAAGAAATTAAAAATTATGATTTTTAAATTACATAGGAAGTAGATGAGGAGGGAGAGGCAAGAGTAGTTGTCCTCAACATCAAGGCAGTGTCCAATCAAGGATGATAGGTAACAAGGAGCCCTAGCAAAACTGATATCAATGGGGGTCAAGGGGAAAACCTTTTAGTGACTGGAATCATATGTAACACAAAGGAGGATGGTGGTGCTTGTTGGAAACCAATTATCACGCCTCAAAATATTGGTTGTCGGTGTGCCTCAGGGTAGTGCCCTCTGCTCAACTGTTCTCAGCAGCTTCATCACTGACTTCCCCTCCATAATAAGGTCAGGCATGGGGATGTTCGCTGGTGATTCAATAGTGTTCATCTCTATTACACAACTCCTCTGATAATGAAGAAGTCCATGCTGGCCCATGGCAGGATCTCTAGGCTTCGGTTGACAAGTAGCAGCAAACATTCACACTGCTTAAGTGCCAAGTAATGAACACCTTCAACAAGGAAAGGCTTAACCACCTCTCCCTGACCTTCAACAGCACCACCATTGCCAAGTCCACCATCAACATCCTGGGGTCACCACTGACCAGAAGATTAATTGGACCAGCCATTATTAATGTCGTGGCTACTAAAGCAGGCCAGAGGCTAGGTACCCTGCAACAAGTGGCTCACCTCCTGGCCCCTCAAAACTTCTCTATCTACAAGGCTTAAGCCAGAAGTGTAATGGAATAACTATCAACTGCCTAGATGGTTGCAGCTGCAATAACAATGTATTTCAATGGAAGTTAAAATTTAGCAGTTTCTATAATGGGTGGCTGATCTGCAGTGCCAGTTTTTAGCCTGGGAGGCAAGTTAAAAATCTACGAAAATACCTCTTCCTTCCATCATTGGTGTACATGGGTGCAGTATATACTATCTACAGGATACATTGATAGCACCTCCCAATACCACTACTTCTGTCACCATGTATGACAAGAACAGCAAGATCATGAGAACACCACCATCTTCAATTTCCTGTCCAAGTCACACACCATCTTTACTTGGACATGTATTGCCATTCCTTCATTGTTGCTGGATCAAAATCCTGGTATTCCCTGGTTAATAGCATCATGGGAGTACCATCACTATACAGATTGCAGCAGTTCAAGGCAAAGGCCCACCACCACTATTGCAGGGCAACTAGAGATGGACAATAGCAAATGCAGCTTTGCCAGTGTTACCCACCTCCTGAGAGCAAATACAAGAAACTCCTTTGTGAACTATGTGTAGCAAAATCACCAATCTTATTTTTTAATGAATGGTTTCACCACATCTATCCCACAGATAAAATCTCTCTCATGGCGCAGCAAAACATTGAGAATAACTTCAATGTACCAGTTGTGGAGTGGGCACAGGTACTTGTAAAAATCCAATTAATTGATGGGGGCATAACTACATTTGGAGACCTGGAGGATTTGATCAGTGTAGAAAAAGGAAATAAATGAAGACTAAGGAACAACATACCTGCCAGATGTTTCTTTTGATCCACTTGTAATGGGGTAGGAACAAAAATCTTCTGACAGGTTTAGGTGCACCATTGAACTGGTTACAGTGATACACAGAGACAAAGAAAGAACCAGGTAAGTAACCCTAACCATGTTTAGAAAATTCAGTCATGGAATTGGGATTTGATTCTGTTTCCCCACATTATGGGCTATATATTGGGAAGCGTTGCACCCATTGTGTAGGCGCTATGTGGATTCCTAAGGACCTAAAATGGCATCCAGAATGCTCGCGCACACTTCTAGTGTGACATGCGCCAGGTATCATCTTGGTAAAGGCATTCGCGTAGGCGCAGGTAACGAACACCGGCACCATGTAAAGTAGGGAGACTATGCGGTAGGTTAGTGCACAACACTGATTTAAAGGGACAGATGCAATTTGGGACCTCAATGCTCCAGTCAAAGCACTGTATTAACCACAAACAGCTGAATAGGTCCCAAATGGCCTGGAGGACCCCCCACCAGAGCTATTTAAAAGGGTTTATGCAGGTATTGCAGGTAAGATGCTGGATTATTGCTTCTGGACGCTGATACAATTGGACATGTTTGTTGAAGCTTCCTGAATTTGGAGAAAGTTGCAATATCATATAGAGAATGGTCTGGTAGGTCCTGCATTACTATCGGTGGCATTTAAAACAGTGTCCTGAACAAGGTTGCAGGCAAGTACGGTTGGCCTTCCAGGGCTCCCGCTGAACATTGAACATGACTGGGAGCATGTAGAGAGGCCACGCAGAGCAGGTCAAACTGCGAGAAGCGGGAGGATGAGGAGAAGGTGCAAGACAATGAGCAAGAGGCCATATCCAATGAGGACCATCAAGGACCAATTCTCTTACCTTAACTTGAGCGAGGATCAATGCATCTGATGGCTACGGTTCATGAAAGAGATGTGTCAACTGCTGCAGCCACAACTGCAGAAGGAAGATTAGATATGCAGAGGCCCTCATCATTGATACCTCCAGCACCACCAGTGGCCATGGCCACAGCAACGGCTCGCCCAATGACCCCCAATGCTGTCTCCTCCCGGGGGGGGGGGGGGGGGGGGGGGGCGGGGGGTAGGTAAGAACTGTAGGCGTGCCTGTCCTCCCCCAGATCTTTGCCGCTGCCGGCTGTCATGCGCCACCTTCTCCTGAAGACAGAAGGAAGTGTGTTTGGGTGATATGGCTGTCATGGGAGAATAGCTGCCAGTGTGTGTGACCTCTAATTTGTGGGTGTGTGGCTTGCAAGAGTGGTATTACGTGAGGGTGGGATGCTGCATCCGAAGTGCAGTATCGCATACAGATGGAAAGCGTTTGTTGGTGGGTGGATGACGGGGGGTGTCGTACGTGAAGCAGTGGTGCAGTTGGTAGGATATGCCACTTGACACTTGAATTCACTCATCTTGACTATTTGTGTCAAATCATTGAACCTTTACCTGCACCGCACCCACATGTGTGGCGTAATGCTCCTGGCATTCACTTGAAGCGCCACTTCCTCCCACTGCCTCCGCAGCATGTGTCTGGAGGGCCCCCTGCCACCTTGCGGATACAGGATGGCCCTCCGTGCGTCCATCTCGTGCACCAAGGCCTCTAGGGCGTGGTCTGAGAACCTTAGTGCACGCTCTCTCGCAGGTCCAGCCATTAGACTGTTCTTCCACCACCGATTGAATTGACAATGCAGCTCCCCTGGAAGAGGTGCAGGCTGCCTTTAAGTAGTGCTGGCCATGCCCCATATTCGGCCCCCTGCTGGTGCATACAGCCACTCAGCAGCGCACCAGGTCACCCATGCCTGGTTTTGGGGGTTATCCAATTTAACTCCCTACTGATTCCAAAGCGGGAATCGGCGTATTGTTCAGTTTTCATTCTATGATGCTAGTTCCATACCTCTTTGCTGGAACTGCACTCCAGGTAGCATTCTTGGGTTCCTGGTACTGAATCCATTCACGGTTATACTGGGCTGAAGCCAGCATTGCAGCCAATTCATTACTAAGAGTTCCACCAGGCTGCCATCATTTTGTGACCACAGATTCTTGTAAGAAGCGAATACTCCCAATGATTGCAAACAGGATGTAGCAGCTTACAGATACATATTCTAAAGCCCAGCATGCTACTGTGTGGCTGCCCAAGATTTCATTATGGTTTCCATGTGCTATGTGTAAAGGCTCTTCATAGAAAAAGCAAGAAAATTAACAGTTTAATCCTTTTACATCTCCTGTTCCCCAAAAGCAGACCGTCCCAATAAAAGACAAAGACTAAACCGCCTCTCAATGATATCAGCCGAGTGAAATTACTTCACTCGTTATGTCATCATCCCAGATCTTCCATCTCACATCCATTAATGTAGCCATTGTATCAATAGCAATACTGACAATAGAGTGCACATTCATTTCCTGCTCCTACTGATAGATATTCATAATATATGTATATATATAAAAAGCAGCAGCTTCAGCCATGAAGCAAAGATCCTCTATCCCCTGACTATATCCTCTTCCATTAAATTGTTAATTAAGACAAAAAATAACAAATACTATTCACTATGTTTTTATAATTCTAAAATAAATATAAAATGATATGCTTTATTTCTGTCCATCACATAAAACAAAATCCTTCTTGTGTATTTTAACATGACTCCAATCACTTTGGCTCCTGTTTTAATACCAACTATCGAAAAAAAGCTTGTACTGAAGGCTTGTAAAAAGAATTTTAAAAATGAGTGAACAGCAAGTCTTGCAGTGATTAAGTAAATACAAATGCCTAATGAAATTGGTTCAGATTCTTCTCTTTCTGCCAGTAGCACACTTTGTGCACATGACAGGTGGAGACAATAATACAGCTCAACTTTACAACTGTTTCCCTCTACCCTCCTTGTCACCTAATATTATAGCATTTGAATGTAAAGGCACTTTCTTATTGATAATATACCATCAAAGGCAGATGCATGGTACCTACAGAAAAGTAACTCCATCCATATGGTTGAGACTAGCTATACCTTTCATTATAATAAAAACAGAAAATGCTGGAAATGAAAGGTTATCAACCTGAAATATTAACTCTGTTTCTCTCTCCACAGACGCTGCCTGGCCTGCTGTGTGTTTCCAGCATTTTCTGTTCTTAGTTCAGATTTCCACCATCCACAATATTTGCTTTTGTTATACAATGTATTGATGATTCAATCTAAGGGACATAAATGTAAGCATGATTCTTACTATAATAAATGTAGGAGACTAAGCTGATACATGTAATGTATATAGGACCATCACCTCACCACGTAATTGTAATAAGGATGTTGGAATCTTCTTGGCCGTTAGTACGGCTTTTCAATCCAAGGTAGACCCCGACAGTGATGGATATTGATACAAAAGAGCAGGTTATCAATCAGTATAACCAGGCTACGTGCCATGCTGAAAAGCTGTCCACCTTGGACATTCATTCATTAATTTATAATCTGAGTAGAGTAACTCAATGATGCCATCGGCTATCACATCTCTGTCCCAGTCTGCAAGTCTGATGGACAACCATTAGTAGAAAAGCTTTCCCTATTCCGTGCACTCCACAGCTGTCTGAGACAAAGTTTCACCATTTATACTGATCAATAGTCAATTTAAGTGCTTCATTTCCACAATGGCAGGAATTATTTTTCTCTTATGTAAATAGCTGGTAGAGTAGGACAATGCACCACTTCTCAATTCTGCTAGATGACGTTATATTGGGTTCTTGATTTGTGCCATGATACCCACATGGTAGCATCCTGATCTCAAATGCATAAATGTGCCACTTTGGAAAGTTGCGGCGCAGAGGTTAGATCCAGAGGACATAGACGGCACATGGATGCAAAGAAATACGAGGGGAAAATGAACAAACAACTGGCCAAATATATAACATACAGTACAGATGGATTATTGATCTGTATTGTACCTTATCAGTAGACCATTCCAATGTGTCATGGACTAGATCTAATCACCAAGCAATGATTAAAGTGAAAGTAGTTTTTTTTGATGCCAGAGATAAACCTCCCTATTCTGTCTGCACCAAGTACAAAATGCCGCAGTACTGTGACTGCAATAAAATCGGACCCCTTATCTTTTTTTAAAAAAAGTAATTATTTGATTGCAGCAAGATAAAACTAATTAAAAACAATGTTTTTGTGCATCTCCGACTTCCTTCGCCCCACCATTTGGTGGCCATGCCTTCAGCCATCTAGGCCCTAAGCTTTGGAATTCCCTGCCTAAACCCCTCCACCTCTTTACTCCTTTAAGATGCTCCTTAAAACCTACTTCTTTGACCAAGCTCAGTGTCAATTTTTGTCTGATTACGCTCCTTGACGTGCCTTGGGACATTTTACTACGTTAAGGGCACTGTATAAATGCAAGTTGTTGTTGTTATAATGATGAGATGGACAATACTCTGCTCCAAAGAATGTTTGATATGGGTGATTTGCCTTTGTGATTTCTCATGGTGCATTCCCATTCTCAAGAGGTCTATTCGGGGATATAAAAACCAGAGAGGAAGCATTTCCTCGGTGAGATGGAGGGTCATTCATCCTGTATAACTCCTGCATAGCAGTTGGTCTGAGTGTGGATAGATATGTGAGATCATGTCAGCAATTTGCTCTCTCCATCAAGGTATGGAGCGACCTAAAGGGAAGAGATCAATATATATATCTTGGGGAGTATTTTTAACACAGAAAAAGTTACCAGCATCAACAGCTTTCAGAGTTCAGCACCATACAAAATTGAATACTCAGTGAGAAATTAATTCTGAAAGCTCAATTCTTCCATTGTCAGTGAATACCCTTAACATTGTTTAGAAATTTTATATAACACGCATGACAGTAATAAGGCATAAATAAGAGAGTTGGATCATTATACAAATGAATGTGTTGAGGATCAGAATAATCTCTCTGTGGACTTCTAATGGGATGCTTGACCTCAAACATTTAATATAGTCGCCACATTTCACGTAATTACCTTCAAGTTTCAGAAGAAATTTAGAAACTTGTTTCATCACAAGATTTCTCAGTAATACTTCAAGGTCTACTATTATCACTCAAGTAATTATGGATTTTTGAATCCACAAAATACTAGCATACTATGTACAAAGTCATGTGTAATCTGTGTATAACTAAATTCAAAAAAAGCAATTCCTTGTAACACATTTGTACCAATTATGTGACCAATATGATCAATTTGCTCACATCAGAATGCTTAATGCATTCTGCTCAAAGTTACTACGCAGGGTTGTGAGGCATTGGGAATAAACAGATTCCATACAAAATAAAATTAAAACTGGAAGTGACATAAAACTTCTTGGAAGAGGCAAGAGGGAATTAGAAGCAATAACACAATCTTAGGATTTGGATAATGTGTATAAATTGTTCAGCCTCAGCTCTCATAGGAGCACAGGAACAGGAGTGAGTTATTACATTATCTGAACCAGTTGATTACACTCCTGCCTTGTGTAGAGGAGACCGACAATATTCAAAGGGATAGGACCACGTTTTGTATAAGAGTTCACGAAAGATGGTGAAATTTACCATAAAAAGGTCTAACAGAACAAGTCAGTTCAGGAAAATTGAAATGAGTCCATAATGGATGGGATATCCCCCTTGCAAATGCCAAAAATAAATCAAAAGCTGGTTCTGATTACCAACTATTCACTAAAACTGTCCTGTTAATGCAAGATTACATCAGTTAACTAAAGTCAACTTCTGGAATACAGCTCAAAAAAATGTAAGTTAAATGTATTTTAATTCTGCATAACTCACTGGTGAGACCTCGTTTTGAATACTGTGCAGTTTCGATCACCTTGCTTTCAAAATACATTGGAGAGGATTCAGAGAAGGATGATTCTGGGATTCAAACCCTTAGGTTATGACAATGATCTGACAAAATTGAACTATTGCTTATCAGAGAGAATGAGTAACACTGGTCTTCATTATGTTGGAAAGTTGGAGGAAAGGATATCAAATAAAAATAGTCAATGCGTTAACACGGAGATGAGACCAATTCACACTTTTGGCCTCAGGAACTAATATGGATGTGAGGAGCTAACTTAGAAAATACATATGTAGAGTAAAGGCTATGGGGAATAAATTTGTCTTGGACAGTGGGTGACAGCGAATAGGCAGCCTGTTTTGCATTTAGTCCGATATTTTTTCCCCATCGATTTCAATGGATAAGAACAGCTGACATAGTGCAGAACAGGCTCCCAATTCACAATCAGCCATTTTACACTACCGCCCAAGACAAATTTACACCACGCTATCTTTTATTTATAACTCTTTTCATCATAAAGATCCATTAGTTTAATAATGTAATAGTATAATTTGGCTGCATCAACCTATCTCTTTGATGCAATGTTCAGATATCCATTGTGAGAACAAACCACTTTGGCCTGCAGTTCTGTTCCGTGATGATACTCTTCATGTTGGCACTGCAAATATTAGGTTATATTACAAGAAACAACATTGATCGACAGGTGAACAGTAAGCGTTTGCTTACATCAAATTTTAGCACTTAGGTCCATGTAGCAATGGCGCAATTGGCATGAAGGTTGGGCAATGAACAACTAGCACGAATAAAATAGGAAACTATATAGACTGGACACAATGGAAAAGAGCTGAGAGAAATCATGAAATTCATTGCTCGGAAAATGAAAAAATTATATTCTACATAATTATTACTTATTTATAAACTTTTTATTGGATGGCTACCTCATCAAAAATGTACAGTGGTGACGTGACATTCTTAATAACAAACACCATATTTTATCTTGAATCCTTTTTACTTTTTCACACATAAAAGCAGATGCAAAAATTAGGAACAGCTGTGGCAAAGAAATCCATTTCCTTGCTGTTTCCCCTAATGGTGGTATTTACAGCTAGTACTAGTATTCTCTGAGCTGACAACAAGATACATCGCAGCAAGGCACTAAAAGCAAAGAAATGTTTCCAGGCCCAGCACTGAAGATCACAGCGAGTCCGCCGTTAATGCTATATGCTTATTATTCTATTTAAACCATACCCTCAACCATCGGATATTTATTATTTTCCACTGAAGGTCTTCAACAATCTCCAAAGAGAATGAGTAACAGTATGGAGATGGCCAAGGTTATTTGACATGCCAATCAATAATCGTAGTCATTTATTAATGATATCGTAAGTGTATATATTTTGCAAATATCTGCAGTGTGTCATGAAGTGCCTTAAGGTAAAAAAACATTGATGGTTGAAGGTAATATTGCTGATACATTAGTTGTTGGTGATGCTACAGCACATCATCAGCTTCAGTCAGAAAATGCTACCTTAAAGAAATTTAATGATTGCTCTCCCTTTTTCTGTTATCTGAGCTTTTCAGGTTCTATAGAGCAACTGACTATCATGACATCGGTACCAACTATAAAAAGCTGAGACAAATACATTTTAACTTATTATCTGCCAACCAGTCTGAGGAAATTGCAGTCTTTCTGAATCAGCCATTTAAAAAAAAATTCAGATTTCAGCTCCCATGCCACGATGTGGATACCAATACTAGTACTTCTAATCATAGATTAGAAACTTAACCCAAGTTAGAAATTTAAGCACTACTTAAATGCGCTACTTCTGTTCATTTTCTCCTCTTCCTGTTATTTACAGGTCTCCAGGGCTACAGTTCTGTCCTCATCATGCAGCTTCTAAACTTTCCTTGGGCTGCCCATCCCAATATTTACTGGCTTTCATGTACACCCTAAGATTGTGCCCCTCAACATCACTGAGGCCATTGTGCATGCATTGTCTGATTCCTGACTTTACTTCCTTGTGAGCAACACCATGGGAGGTGCACTCATTTTGGCTTCAGCTTCAGGACAGCATCTGCAAAAGGAACTCCGAAGTTCTTAGCTATAACTGAGGGAGGCAATTACTTCTTACAACCTGTTGATGTACACAATATTAACCTAACTCACTCAGAAATAGCTGGAGACAGGTCAATTCAAATTGGGCTCTTCGATAATGTCACAGGTTATCATTCTTTTTAAGCTCCTCTATTGATCAATCGGTTTATTCATTGCCTAGCTGAGCCATGCAGGCGAGGAAGGTCGCAGGCTCGGTTGTTGGTTTGTGCTGAGTTAGCTGATCTCTACTAAATGGGGAAGGGAGTCTACAATTGGTCTCTGCTCTCCTGAATTAGGGAAGGAAGGGAAAAAAATATAATCGACTAGAGTTTGCATTTTTGATTGGCATCCAGTAAACCCCGTTTGGAACTGCAGGCATGCGAATATCAGATGAAGACAAAATCGGTCTCAGCTGACATGAGAACATAAGAAATAGGAGCAGGAGTGGACCATACGGTCCCTCGAGCCTGCTCCACCATTCAATCAGATTATGGCTGATCTTGGACCTCAACTCCACTTTCTTGCCTGATCCCCATATCCCTTGATTCCCCTAGAGTCCAAAAATCTAACCATCTCAGCCTTGAACATATTCAACAATTCAGCATCCACAGCAATCTGGGGTAGAGAATTCTAAAGATTCACAACCCTCTGAGTGAAGAAATTCCTCCTCATCTCAGTCCTAAATGGCTGACCCCTTATCCGGAGACTATACCCCCTGGTTCTAGACTCCCCAGCCAGGGGAAACAACCTCTCAGCATCTACCCTGTCAAGGCCCCTCAGAATCTTATATGTTTCAATGAGATCACTTCTCATTCTTCTAAACTCCAGAGAATACGGGTGCATTCTACTCAATCTCTCCTCATAGGACAATCCTCTCATCCCAGGAATTAATCTGGCAAACCTTCGTTGCACTGCCTCTAAGGCAAGTATATCCTTCCTTAGATAGCGAGATCAAAACTGTACACAGTACTTCAGATGAGGTCTCACCAAAGCCCTGTTACAATTGTAGTAAGACTTCATTACTTTTGTACTCCAACCCCCTTGCAATGAAGGCCAACATGGCATTTGCCTTCCTAATTGCTTGCTGTACCTGCATGCTAACTAACGAGGACACCCAAATCTCGCTGAACACCAACGTTTAATAGTATCTCACCATTTAAAAAATATGCTGTTTTTCTATTCGTTCTACCAAAGTGAATAACCTCACATTTCCTCACATTATACTTCATCTGCCACCTTCTTGCCCACTCACTTCACCTGTCTATATCCCTTTGCAGACTCTGTGTCCTCCTCACAGCTTACTTTGCCACCTAGTTTTGTATCATCAGCAAACTTGGATACATTACACTCAGTCCCTTCATCCAAGTCATTGATATAGATTGTAAATTGCTGAGGCCCAAGCTCCGATCCTTGCGGCACCCCACTATTTACAGCCCGTCAACCTGAAAATGACCTGTATATCCCTACTCTCTGTTTTCTGTCCATTAACCAATCCTCTACCCATGCTAACATGTTACCCCATGCTCCCCCTACAATAAAAGAGCTACTTACTGTTAAGGCTCACACACGAATTATGGCCAGCTGGTTGAGGTACAGGAGGATGTCCAGCATCCTTTGAACCCTACCCCAGCAATGAGTCAATGTCTTTAGAAGAGGGGGCAGGAGAAAAATTGACAGACATTTGGCAAGAAAAAAAATTATCTTCGGCTTTATTTCTTTTTGTTAAATTCTGCGATTTTTCCAGTATTTATTATTTAACATTATATTGATAAATAAATATAATTCTATCATGTATTCAAAATCTACACATGATATATAGATTATTGGATGAGTGGCAGTGCCTTGCACAGGGGTAATTCAATCAAACAGCCCTGATGATATTATAAATCATAAGAGCAGAGGCTGAGTGCTTTATGAATGGTTATGAATCGACAAGACTGAATTACTCCCATAACTTTGCTGATAATTTTTATTCTCTCTAATATGCAGTCTATTTTAAATGACATTTTTATATTTAGGCAAAAAGGAAATTGAAACAATTGCAATTTAGGAAGTGATGATGTATATTTGATCCTATGTAGTTTGGATTTCTACATCTTAATAATGACATTACCAACCTTTTTGGTAGATTACATACACTAAATATATAAACTGCAGTACATACAAACCTACAGTGATCCATAATTACGCTTTCTGCTTTAAAAGTTGAGCATTAAAATGTTCAACATGTCAAAAATTAGGTTTCAAGCAAAATCATGAATCCAACTCTGAGACATTTTAAATATAATAAAAGAAAAATTGCCACAGCTAAACATTTTGTTTATTAACAGCACCAACCTTCATTCTTCATTTTGTGTTTGTACAAGTAACTAGGAATGTAGGGCAGTGGTTAGCAGCATTAATAAACAATGTGTGGCTGGAGACCAATCAAAAATATTCAAAGCTCATCATAGGATTTTTAGTAATGATTATGTTTTATTGATAAACTATAGAAGCAGAGATGTAGGGCACTGCAGCTTTAACCACTAAAGCACTGAGAGGTATGAGACTTGTGATAAGTAGTTGATTTAAAAACTGAAATCTTGTAAGCATTACACAATTACACTTTTATATACCACATCCCATTCCAGCAGTTCAGCATATAGTCTAGGGTACGACTTCAGTGCAGTACTTAGAGAGTGCTGCTTTGTCCTGTGGCTGAGATATTAAACCGTCTGCCTGTTCCAGTGGTTTAGATACACGCAAAAGATCTCATGACACTATTAGGAGAGTACGAGTTCTCCGAGTGTCCTGGCCTTCTTCAACCCTTCCCACCAAAATAGTTTAACTGGTCATTCAACAAAGAAAGAAAGAAAGAAATTGGAGTATAAATTTGTCTTGGGTGATATCGATATCGCCTGTTTTGCGCTTCGGCATCTTGTTTTGCATGCTGCCCGATTTGAGTGCAGAACTGGCTGCTGATTCACTATTGCCTGTTTTGCGCTACTGCCCATGACAAATTTATAGCTGAATTGTATTTGTATAGCACCTTTCACATGCTTAGGATTACCCAAAGCACATCCCAGCCAATGAAGTACTTGTGAAGTATAGTCACTGGTATCCTGTTGACAAACATAGTAGCCAAATCGCACACAGCAAGGCTCCACAAACAGCAATGGCAAAATAATCTGCTTTTACAGGAGTTGATTGAGGGAAAAGTGTTGTCCAGGACATCGGAGAACTTCTCTGCTGTTCTTCAAATAGTGCACCCAAGCAAGCAGATGAAGTCTCAGTTTAATATCTAATTCAAAAGACAATACTCCCTCAGTATTGCATTGATGTGTCAGCCTACATTATATGCTCAAAGTCCCTAGAGTGGGGCTTGAACCCACCACCTGATGACTGGGAGATGAGAGTGTTGACACTCAGCCAAGCCGATACATTCATCTCACTTGCTGTTTGTGGGAGATTGCGGTATGCAAATTAACTGCTGCATTTGCGTACATAACAATGGCTGTACTTCAAACGTCATTCATTTCTAGTGCAGCACTTTGGGACATTGAGGATACAATAAGTCCTTTCTTTCTATAATATAGAGTCATCTAAATCAATACAGAGTTTACTTCCTCTGTTAACTAATTTTAGTTAAAGAATCAGTTGCTCTACTTTATACGCATGCTGATGCAAACCGAGGTAATGTCTCGGTTTACCTGGTCTTCTCCCTTACTCTTTCAGCCTTGGTGGTGTACTGCACTATTGGCTTTGGCCCTTTATCTAGGTTTCTCAGTATAAAACACACTGGGCTCGATATGGTAATTTGTGTCAGGGCAGGCTCAACATGCCAGATCTTGCACTGAAATGTAGCTGTAGTGGTATGGCATTGTATGGTGCCATTAGAATATTTAATGGTTCAAAAATACAATATCCTAGCAGAATCATGAAGGATTGCCCACTAATTCACAGGTCAATTAGATCAGAGTCATTTCATCCAGCAAGGATTTCTGGAGTAGAATCTATCTTCAGTTTTTCCATCTCTCTGACACAAGGGGCATCGAGACCAACTGTAGTGAACCCACCACTGATCTTGTTGAAATCAGCAGCCTCAGGAGAGGCTAGGGATCAAACCTTGGACCTTTCTTGGTTTGCATGGCTCAGATACTAACTGAATAAATTCAGTGAGCCATCAGGGGGGTGCAGAGAGTATTTTGTGTGCAGTGAACTCCCCTAAGGTCCAAGTAGAAAAAATATGTACAATTAAAAATATATTCCTTATTTCTTGAAAAGAAACTCACTGCAGAGACATATGGCAACTCTTTGGACGGTGAAATACCAAAGCCAATTTTTATCATATGCACTTTCAAAAAGAAACAGCCACCTGTCAAGAGGATAAAGTTGCACGTGTCATATTTTGGGTTTTTACTTTGATATTGTCCTCCTGGTCAGCGTCACAGGCAAGTATCATAAGCAGACGTTGCAATCCCTAAGAAGCAGAGAGTGTGCTTTTATCCGTTTAATATTTAAGAAACATAGTGAGATCCAGCATCAAACAAAGAATGCTCATCGCTGTATTCCAGCTTACTGGTATAGCACGTGCTGCCAAATAAAATAAACATTCTGTCAGGCCATGGTTGCGACCGTAAACTACAAGTTAGGTTTATTGAGCATTAAACAAGTGAAAAAACAATACTCAGTGCCAACATTATATTTACAGTAATTACAAACTATTCTCCTTAAAATGTCAAAAACAAAGACCGTTTTCTGAGCAAACCCTTAACATAAAATTAATCCTTGATATGTGATTGATTATTTCTCCTTATTTATCGCACAATAAGCAGCCTCTGCCTTACTCTTGTAGCCACACTATTGATACATTGGCCCATTATCCAGAAAGCTTTAAGGGACATTGCTGGGACAGAATGGGACACTGCATTTCATAGATGTTAGCATATTAAACTGCCTTACATTGCACTTGAACAACTTTACAGATGTATATTAATGCCTATGAAACGGCCTGTGTGTAAACCTTCATATATAATCTCTGTAACTCAACGAATAAGCTTACAGTACTTAATTTTAACTGTGTGCACTGTGACCAGATAGAATCCAATAAATAATCCATCACAGACAAAACTGCTTCATTTATGGCACAGTATCCTATTGTCACTTTCCCTTCCCCCCCACCCCACCAATAGCTTGATAAGATTAAAGTTACAACACTGCCATACAGCCCCGCAGTCATCCTTCAATCCTGTAGGGATCCAACAATAATCAAAGTTGAAGTGTTTTTGCCACCTTTTCCCATGACTGATGTGGTTTCCAAATGAAAGTGAAGCACCATTTGAACGAGGCGGGAGAGAAATAAATCCAATTGGCTTGTTTATGCTCTCCGAACACTAAATGGAAGATAGTGTGAACAATGATATTAACAAATTTTAAAAAATTTACTAATCAATCAATATTCATGTTTCCTACAGCAATAGTTTTAATGGGGAACCAAGATGGTATGTTTCAATAGCTTACACATTATTGCCCTCTTCCTCGTATTCCAACCACACTCTGGTGTTTTGGCGATTTGGATTATGGCAGCTGAGATATAGGGCACGATTTTAAAAGGGCAGCCGGATGGCAGTGGGGGTGGGTGGGGGTCAATGGGCGTGTGGCAAACGCGAATAATAAAAACTTACCGCTCCCTACACAATCATGACTTAATTGGTGGCCATTAATCTCATTCCCAGGTTTGCCATCCGAAATTTGCGCAGCGGGCGAACTGCGCACCCGCATGATAGGCTGTCAGCTGGAGCATCTAGATTTAAAGGGCCATTGCTCCAATGGATTTTGCTGGGGCAAAGAGCAAGACGACACAATGGAGCAGCACTGGGGCAAGGCCGCTCCAAGATTCAGCGATGCCTCACTTGAGGTGCTACTGACTGGGGTGAGGAGGAGGAGCAAACTATTTTACCTGGCTGACAGGAGGAAGCGCCCTGTTTCTGCCACCAAGAAAGCCTGGCTCGAGGTGGCAGAGGAGGTCACCAGCAGGAGCAACATATCCCGCACTTGGGTCCAGCGCAGGAAGCGTTTCAATGACCTAACTAGGTCAGCAAAAGTGAGTACACTTACTGATTCTCCTGCATTCCGTGTTCTGCATCACCCCCCCACCCCCTCTGGTCATTCTACACTGCCAACACTACTCCATCACATCACTCCTCACACCCACTTAAGGCTCATCCTCAACTTACCTGCACTTCCTGAGCACTTTCTCACCTGCCCATTTGTGACCCCGCTATTGCCACTCATCCCAATCCTGATCCAATGTGATGTCTCTGATAATCACCCTCTGATCCACCGCTTTCATGGTCAGCCTCACCCAAAGCAATGCATTCATTGGCTGATCACTTCACCATCACTCACTCACACGTATGTACTTACTCCCCTTCTAGAAGAGAGCACAAAATACATGCGAGAGGGCGAGGACTGGAGGGGGGCCACAACAAATAGTGGTCCTCACAGAGGCGGAGGAGGCGGCGCTGGAGATCAGCTGCACCCTCGAGTGCCTGTCTGTCGGGGACGTCAAGACTGGCACCCCACAAATGTCTGATGACACAACTTTAACATTCATCACACACAACGTGAATTGATGTTAACAACGATTGGCATGTTGAACACCTCAGTATGCTCATCGCAACATGAAACATCTGTGATGATGCTTAGTATTGCCTTCTCTTACAAGCCCTTCAAAAGCCACAGTGACAGGAGAGGGCGATTCCTCAGAAGAGCTCCAGGCCTCTGATGGCGCACCATCACATCTTTGTGAGCCATGTACCAGCGCAGATACTCACACCAGTAATCAGTCAGTTGGGTTGGTACCTGGTGAATCACCACACACAAGTGAGCACGAGCAGACGCTGGTGGCGAGGCAGCTGTGGAGAGTCCACGTCGGTGGCCGCACTCATCTCCAGGCTCTACTCAGCTGGACGTAGATGCTGAACCCCGGGAGCCATCCTTTAAAAGGAGAATGATCAAGGGATAGCAGCACATTTGCGAGATACTGGAACAGGTGCCACACACACTCTCCACAATAGCACAGAGGATGGAGGAGTCCAACTCCTGCATTAGTGTAATGGTGGCACAGGTACATGAAGGAATCTCTGAGATAGTGTCCCAGGGACGTGAGGAACTGTCTGAGATAGTGTCGCAGCTAAGTGAGGGAATGTCTGCGATGGAGAGAAAGCTAGCCTCCATTGAGCTTCAAGCACGTCTCACAAATGAGCCCATTCAGGCCCTGACAGTGGCTGTTTGGACTCACGGTGAACAACATTCTGCAGACAGAAACTTTACAACTGGGCTTCCAAGGCATCATATATGTCCTCCAAACTGTTCTCCAGCAGGGTGGTAGGAGTGATATGGGCCTGGTCCAGGAGAGGGATGATGGCAAAAGGGGACACGGAAGTGTGGATGCCACTCAAAGCGCTCCCACATCTCACCCGTTGCCCCCCTCTCAACCAGTACCCGCAATGCTGTTGCTCGCTAATGGGGTTCCTCAGAGGTGCCATCAGCCACGTGTGCAGGGGGTACCCTTGTCCCCGAGGAGCCAGCTCTTAAGGCTGTTTGGTGAGTGGAAGTCCGGTATGTTGGATTCCCTCAGAATGAACGAATCATGGCAGCTGCCAGGGAATATGGCGCACACGTGAAGAAATCTTTTGCGGTGGTCATAAACAAGCTGAGCATTGATGGAGTGATACCCCTTTCTGTTTTAAGAACAGTCCTGGCTCATGTGGAGGTGCTTGGATTGCTATATGCGTGCAATCAAATTTACCCTTTACATGTGGGAAGCCAGCTACAGAGTGGAATCCCACTGTCCTCTCCATCTGGCTGAGGTCGTCCATGGGGAAGTTGACGTATTTCGAGGCCTTGCAAAATAAACCATCGGTGACCTGCCTTATGCACTTATGGGCAGACGACTGAGAGACCCCGACGATGTCCCCAGTTGCACCTTGGAATGATCCAGAGGTGAAGAAGTTGAGGGCAGTGGTCACTTCAACAGCAACGGGTAATGAGATGCCGCCAGGCCTAGCCGGGAGCAGCTCGGCATGATGGAGGCTGCAGATGTCTGTGACCACCTGGGGACTCACTGTCAGCCTCCGTATGCACTGCTCCTCAGAGAGGTCCAGGAAGCTGAGCCTCGGTCTGTAGATCCTCTGACGAGGGTGGTGCCTCCTGCAACATCGGTCCCGCTGTTGTTCCCCTCTCTGCTCTTGTGCAGGTGCCTGTGGAGCAGCACTGTGTTTTGGAGCTACAAGTGGCGGAAGTGCACGCCATGCCTGGCGAGGCTGGTGATGTTCCTCGTCCTCGGATGTACTGGCGAATGCAGCCATCCTGATGGTGTCAGTTTGAGGGGGTCCGAAAAGTTGGTAAATATGTGTAAACAGAACAATACTAAATGGAAACCAAGAACTTTCATTCTAAACACAAAGATTTCCCAGCCAAAAGTTTGTCTGAGAGAACTGAGTGCCCTGCTGCAACAACTCACCATTTACCCTCATCTGTCAAACAGGGATTTAAATGTCCCAACGGCTGCCGGCTGCAACCCGATGACTTTCCAATGCCATGTTTCACACAGCACGGGAAACCCGTTCAAGCAGTGTTGAAATCGCTTGCCTTCATAGTTAATTGCATTTATGGATTTTTTTTTAACTACTTTAACTAATTGAATTGCTGCTAATGTCGTCCCGCCAGCTTTAATTGCCTGCGGGACTTCTGGGTTCGGGAACAGTGCTCGGTCCCAGGTGACTCTGGGTCATGCGCCTTCTTTGGCGTGTTGGAGCTGGGATTCCTGCCCACTCCTCAAGAACATGATTTTATTTGCCCCCCGCCCCCAACACACCCGCAGATTTCTTTTAAAATCGTGCCCATGGTATTACTTCTCCTTCATCCAGTACGCTATGGTTAATCACACTGATTTCATAACTACAATACCATAGGTCCTTCAGTGGTTAGCAAGCTGATCCACTGAATAGTTGACAAAGCAGGAAGATCCCCTGTTTGCGCTGAACTCAATCTTTTCAGTCAACGGGATACCAAAATTGACCTCAGTGTCCCAGGATTGGCAAGGGAATAATCAACCAGGTCTCCCATTTCTGATTAATATCCAGTGACCCCTTGCTGAACAAATGTTTGAGTGAATGTCAGGTAAGAACAGAATCAGGCTGGAAAGTGATACCTTTCCCCATTAGTCCAACACTTGCTCTTGAGGCTCACACATTAATAATGGCACGTGGGCGAGGTGCCAGAGGTTGTAAGGAGTCGTAAGCTAGCAACTCCTTCAGGAGAGGTGAAAAGTGGCAGAAAAATTTGACAAGAATGAATTGATGATTTATTCATAAATAAGAATATCAGATAAGGTGAATAGTTTTCCCGCAACAATAACAAATCTATTAGAGAAAAGCAGTAAATAACCTCGAATTAATGGATTTGAGAAGATACACACAGAGTGAAATACCCATCTTTGCTAATTTAGAAAAAAGTACCTAATTAATCACTAGTTAAAAAGGTATTCCACCATTTTTTAGGCATATCTACTGTTTGGTAAAATTAGCAGACAGAAATTTTGGACCCACCCTAAGTGGAGCGTTTAGAATGTTCTAAATGGATAAATCTAGCAAACAGAAGTTGAAATTTTGACATGTGAAATTCAGTGCAGATTTCTAAGAAAATGCTGTCCAGTGTTTTACTTAATTGGACCTTACAAAATGCTATGAAAAGCTATGAAGTAAACTACAGCCTGGATGGAGTCATGACATGACTGTAGAATGTTACCTAGATTACATTCAATGAAGGAGAAGCAATGATGGCTCCAATTACAGCCATTCAGCTCATGCAGCTCATCCTGTCATTTAGGTCCATGTTTAAAACCCACACAGTCCATTTTCATTTCCGTCCCAATTGTGTCTTCATGCCAAGTCTGGAATCCTATATTCCCCTTTAATCATAATCTGCCAAGCTCTTTTGGAATGCTTCAAGTGAGCCCACATTCACTGAATTAAATGGCAGTCTATTTCATAAGTTAACAACTCAACTGTCCAGGTTACTCAACAATAATTGAACAGGTATTTGGGTGCCAGTGAATTGAGAAATGTATATGCATCCTTAATGAGAAAGCAATGCAGAGCCAATGACATAACCTAGTTCTGCATCATTGCAAACATGTACTAGTCTCAAACAAAAGAACACAGTGGAAACTGTTTTTCAACTTTTTGCATCAATCACGTTATTAAGTAATAAAGTCCTGAAAATTATGCTGTACAATACACTTATGAAACTCCTTTGTCTGCTATTTTAGCGACTGTGTTAACCTGGTGGCCTCTGCTAAAATAACAAAGAAACTTCACATGAATGCATTAAGCTTTTGTACACTGCGCAGAGAAATTTACAGGTCAAAGTCTAACGATTTATCCCTATGATTGTGTTTTGAGTAGTGAACCTAATCAGAAGTGAAGCTTTTTTAATACAATATATAAACATAAATTATTACTACCCACACCAGTTACCCAGATAGTAGTAAAAGGTTAGAAATTAAAGGTGTTTGAGAAGGTTTAATTATTTGTTTTGCCAGTAGTGTCTGCAAAGTGTAAATAGCATTCACTGCATAAGAGAAATGGATGGTGCATGAAAGGATACATGTATCTTTAGCTGCCACTAATACTCCAATTGACTATTGTTAAACTTGCTGTTGACAAAATCAAAAGAAAATGAAATGTGATTGAGTTGAGATCAGATTTCTGTGAGGTGTTACGATTCCTTATCCAAAACCAATCTTTAAACTGTGCATGTGTAGTGTGAACCAAGAACATCCTATAACCGTCTCAGATGTCATTATGGAAATATTACCCAGTTTCTGCAAAGTTTAATTTCTGTTTCTCCAGTGTAATTATGACATATGGTAAATATTATATAAATAGATTAGATTTGGAATCAGAATTGAAATAGTACTTATTTTAAATAGAATAGCGTCTTTTGATTGTTTTCACTGATTCACAACAGGATGTCTGATGTGTAACATTATTTGCAGGCTTTGCATTTCTATATGTCAGTATTATTGCAATTGAGGATTAAATTTGAAGATTATTATATCAAATGTAAAAGTTGAATTTTTTTCATCCATCATTAATAAATAATTAACCTTTTATTATTGATGACATTTTGCTCAGAGTAGATCAAGGAATGTGACAATTTCCTGATACTGTTGCAGCACTTAGGTACTGGACCAGTATATTGAACATCAGTACTGTTAGAAACCCATCTTTTTCAGATGCTGATCGCCCTGCTGAGTACTGCCAATCATTTCAGATTTCCAGCATTTGAGGTTTTTTTATAAACCATTAGCAATGTTAGGCTGCCTAACCCTGTCCATATACCCTGACAATTTTTTTTTTTATTCGTTCACGGGATGTGGGCGTCGCTGGCGAGGCCAGCATTTTATTGCCCATCCCTAATTGCCCTTGAGAAGGTGGTGGTGAGCCGCCTTCTTGAACCGCTCCTGCAAAATCGTATATTTTATCCGCACAACTAAAGTGACATAGTTATGTCTGCTTAAACATTTTAGACTGGTTTTGTGATGGTGCATTAAGGTCAGCTTTTATAAGAGGACCATAAAGCATATTTAAAAAAATAAATGACGTGTGACAGCAATCAAAAATATACATATTCTAATGCAACAAATGCAATCATTTCATTTGAAATGTTCCCCACCAAATACTTTAATTAAATACTTCAACATTCGTTAGGTGTTAGAATGTGACAGATAACCCAACCACAGGCAACAGCTAAAACTCCCATAGTCGCGCTAAATCAGATGGTTGTTTGGTTTAAATCCCATTCCAGGGTTGAAGCTCATAATTTAGACTGTTACTCCAATGAAATACTGAGGGAAGGTTGCTTTGCATGAGACATTAAACTGAGGACCCACCTGTCAGTTCTGGTGGATGCTAGATATCCCAGGCCTTATGCAGAAACAACCAGAGAGTTCTCTTGGTATCTTGCCAAGATTTCTTCCTCAACCAACACCTCCAAATAAATACTAAATTGTCATTTTATTATCGCTTCACCATTGGCGGCCATGCCTTCAGCTGCCTCGGCCCCAAGCTCTGGTTTCCCTCCCCCAAATCTCTCCACATTTCTACCTCTCTCTCCTCCTTTAAGATGGTCCTTAAAACCTACTGCTTTGACCTGTCCTAAGATCTCCTTGTGTGGCTTGGTGTCAAATTTTGTTTGATGATGCTCCTGTGAAGCGCCTTGGAATGTTTTACCATGTTAAAGGCGCTATATAAATGCAAGTTTTTATTGATTATATCATTGCTATTTGTGGGATCTTGCTGCATTGCCTACAAAACAATAGTCACTGTATTTCAAAGGAATTGATTGAATGAAGTGCCTCAAAATGTTACTAAAGCCCTTTAGAAATTGATTTTTTTTCTTTCCACTAGTACATTGGTACAACTGCAGAATCTTGAGATGAACCCAAGGCAGCAACTGTGAGCCAAATGCTTGGGCTGATAAAATTGTGCTGTGTATCCAAGCTAAAAGGAGTGATAAGAACAGAAGCAAAGCAAACAGACCCGACAAGCTTTCTTGCATAATTAGGAGACTCCTTGTTACGCTACATAAGTGGTGTCTATTCTTTCTGCAAACCTTTTCTATATCTTGTTTCTTCAGAGTTCTCCCAGTGTCGTCAATTTTCCTTCCTCGACCAGTATCACCAACAAAAACACAGGTTAACTGGTCATTGACTGCACTTTATGTCATGTACCTGGTACAGGATGCCTGCAATGTGCCCAGACAAGAGTCAATTTAATTCAAACGTTTTTTTAAAATCCTAGAATCTTAGAAAGGTTACAGCACGGAAGGAGGCCATTTGGCCCAACAAGTCCATGCCGGCTCTATGCAAGAGCAACCCAGCTAGTCCCACTCCCCCGCCCTATCCCCGTAGCCCTGCAATTTTTTTCCTTTCAAGTATTTAAGCAGTTCCCTTTTGAAAGCCATGATTGAATCTGCCTCCACCACCCCCTCTGGCAGTGCATTCCAGATCCTAACCACTCGCTGTGTAAAAAAGTTTTTCCTCATGTCAGCTTTGGTTCTTTTGCCAATCACCTTAAATTTATGTCCTCTGGTTCTTGACCCTTCCACCAATGGGAATAGCTTCTCCCTATCTACTTTGTCTAGACTCTTCATGATTTTGAATACGTCTAGCAAATCCCCTCGACCTTTTCTGTTCCAAGGAGAACAACCCCAGCTTCTCTAGTCTACCTATGTAACTAAAGTCCCTTATCCCTGGAATCATTCTAGTAAATCTCTTCTGCACTCTCTCTAAGGCCTTCAGAAAGTTAGTAAAAAGTAAGTAAAAAGCATTTTGAAATAGTTTGATGTTGAGGTACTATACAAATCCAAGTATTATAGCAATAAGGAATAGCATGCGTGCAACATTTCATTCATTCCAGATTTCCTGCTCAGATCCATGTGTGCTTCATCAATATTCTGTAGATCTGTATTCTGTTCATATCATTTTAACAAGAAAATAAATTTTCTGCTGCAATTTATCTTTTTTAAATTTTGGAATGAGGTTGTACAAGAAACAATGGAACAGATTTAAAAGTAAACACTCCATCGTTCAAGAATAATTTATCTTCAATAATTTAACCTTCTGAAATTGTTCCTGGTTTTGTTCAGGAAATAATTGATTTTTTTTCATCAGTTTAAATAATAATGTCTATTTTGTATTTTTGTGCTCACAAGGATGAGTCAGGTCAGTGCTAGAAAATGGGACATTCATCATATCTGTAAGATTCTCAGAATTCACAGATCACCTAAAACTCGGAGAAAAACCCAAAAGAAATTCACCTTTTCCCTGAGTATGGAAAACTTTGGCCATTGGCTGAAATCCTAAGATGGAAGGATAGGTGAGAGGTCACCAGACGAATCCACAACCCACACAGTGGAATGTGGGAGAATTACTGCTTCAGACATGTCTCTGTTTTAATGCAAAACCGACAGCAGGTGGTCGACACTCAGCACGAATTCTATGGGCAGTCAGCCATTGAAAGAGGCAACTGCTCCAGACATGGTGGGGCCATGTCTTTGTTTTAAAGCAACACCTAGGATGTTGGATACAAAAGGAAGCCTTGTGTGAGAAGCTCTAAAATCGGAATTAACAATGACCCATCGGGAGAAGCAATTGCAACATGATGAGGGACCATCAAAAAGCCATCAAAGATTCTTAAGGACTTTGTAAGAACTGTTTAAACAGACATGAAGTGTTTGTTTTTAAAGTGTCGAAGACCATTGTAAGAGGGATTATAGACATGGAAACTCGAAACCTCGCTCTCTCTCTCTCTCTGGTTCTTGCTGGCTGCTTGTCTTGTTCTGCCTGTCTCTGGAAGGAAAGCAGCTTCCAGCGAACAACAAGGAGAGCAGTTCGACAGGGAAGGTCAGCAGCTCTAGAAGCAGGCCGACACACAAGAAGAAACCAGAGCAACAGCCCCAGTGACCATCAGACACCTTGCGGCAACAAGGGCCTTACGAAACAACCAACCGAATATTACCACCAACCAACCGGGTAATATTGAGCCACTGCGACCAAAGAAAACCAATTCGGGAGAAAACCGAAGATCCGCAAAATTTCCACTCTACAATCTATTTCTGACTTACCTCTGGGTGAATTACTGTCAAGGTTTCGTTTGGTGAGCATTATCTCTGGCCCTTTAGAGTCCAACCTAGCTAGTACAGTGGGATTGGGAGGGGTGAGGTATCTTTCTACTGTAATTTCCCTTGTGTGTACTGAAGTGTTCCCCATTTTATTAGAGTGTTAAGATTGTTGTGTTGTATTTCCTCTCTTGAATAAAGGTCAAAGTTTCTTGCACCAAAACCAGTTGTCTGCTGCACTTTGTCACAACCCCCAAATAAGTCCAAGGTCTAGAACCCAGGGAGTGGGAGCGATTCGGACCGCTCAGAAATCAGAGGTGAAGCTGACACACACCACCGCCCCCTACATATCAAGTGGTAGCATTGTATAGAGTAAAACTCCCTCAACTCTGCCCCCAAAATTTGCCTCAATAGAACACCCTCCTGCACCAGGTTGATATTTCCATTTGTTACACATGCCAGTTTTCTGATTTTGTAACCGAGACTGACATTCTGTGGGCAGCTTCATACTGTGGATTCATACTACCTAAATTGATTTTACATCGAACGCTAATAGTTGGATTTGAACCCAACCCTTGGAGCTCAAAGAACAGTGTTTTTAACTCCTATGCACCACTCGGTGCTAAATTACTCTTCGTGCCTTCCTTTCGCCTTAAAAAGTAATTTCTTATTGTTTTCTTCCATGCCATTTCCCTTGCATGTTTTTATTATTTGTTTTTCCCCAAAGATTACTTTCATCTGCTCTCGCAATTGTCTTCCACTCCCGTTATTCTCCGGTGTTTTGGAACTAACTATTGTTACTATAGTTCAATATTTCCAACTCATCTCTGTTCATTTATAAATTTCCATCCTATCCACACTGAAATATCTTTTTTCCAAAGCACTGAGGTAATCTATATTTCAAAAATAAGTCAGTGCCTCCTGTTCTCTGTTAATATTTGTATGTTTATAACCGTTTATTATCTCCCAGTAGATTTTTGTATCAGATCGCTATCTTTTCACAGAATTTAGGGACTATTTATTTATTCATATCTTTCTCCCATTTTCACAGCAAGCACTGACAACTCCTTTCACTCACTCCTTTCTATTCATTTGTTTTTTTATCCGAGGACTTGGTTTACATTAGACATGTGTCTGTCTTGCTTTAAAAGTCACTTCTGATGGGCACCTCGGTTACAGTTTGATATTGTGGTGAGCACTTGGTACAAAATATAAAAAATGAATAGAATAGAATATGAATACAGAAATATAAGGATATTAACTAGAAAACTATAGGGATATTGGAAGTGACATTGTTCCCCCTGTTTTTATTTCTAGATATCTTTATTTCTATTTGCCTTTTCCTACTATGTCTCTATTGTCCTCAAATCTTCATCTTTCTGTAGCGCTTGGTCTTTCTATCACTATAATTGCAACTTATATAATAAAAATAAATCCCTGTGTTAATAGATTTCTCCTATTACCATTAGTCTTTATACAATGACATAAGTGATGACGATTTAATGAAGTATCGCCTGGTATCTTATTACTCAAAATAAGAAACTAAAGTACATAGAGGCCTACTGTCATTTCCTAAAAACATTCATTCACTCATCAAAAATTCTAATTATTAAAAAAATCTATTGCACTTATTATTGTTTGAAATTAGCAGTTTATCCTATTATCCATAAATTGTTATCTATACCTAATTCTATCATCATTTTCTACAATTCTTTGACTCTACTTCTTAATTCAATCTATTTTCAGCTCCTGATTCACATCTATTCGTACTCTATTTGGAAAAGTTTCCAGAAGTTATGCTAAGGTGCACTGCTAAAAACCTACTTGGAAAACTGTACTCAGTTCTGATCACTTCACAAACAACACATGCATGCAATGGAGAGACTCCAAAAAAAAACAGCAAGACTGATCGAAAATGTAAAAAGGATAAGCAACACAGCTGGCAGCACCAACTCTATAGTCTTGATAGAAGGCTACAGTGGGACCTCATCAAGGTAATGTATTAGAGATAATAAAGGTAAACCTAAAATATTCCTTCGAAGTAAAACCAGGAGAGTAGGATTAGAGGAGATAAATTCAATGGGTGAAAAGTAAATTTAAAACCAATAGTAGGAAGAATCCCTTACTCAAAGGATGATAGATGTCTTGCATCATCTACCGTGCAGGGTACTGGAAGAAAAAACATGAGGAACAGTCAAAGTGGATGCTATAATGGGAGGGTTATCATACTAGTGGGAGGAGCTTTGATGAGCTGAATGGCTCTTTCTCATCCTCTTTATCTTTTATGTATTTAACTTTGTTTCCCTCTTGGTTACCATCTTTATAACCCTATTGCTTTTTAATACCTTTCTCTCATTAATATTAATATAGCAAATATGGGGATGGCATCTCCATAAAATATTTTTGTATTTCATATAGATGACAAGATAATTGAAAACTGACAGATCTCAGAGAAAAATGGTTCACAGCGATGGCACTGGAACCAATCCTCAATTTGCACAGTAATGATTGAATTTAAGATTAGTATTTACAACCAATGCTTATCATTTTAATTACTTAACTGAAGGATGGTATAAACAAAATATATGATGTGGCACCTTTGGATTATGAGGGGTACTTTTACGAGTCTGTGGTCCAACGAGGAATCTTGTTCACCAGTGGTGCATATCAGCAATTCAGGCAGGCACTGCTGACAGTTTTCTGACTATTTTAATGAATGGTCAGAAATCAGGGCAATGTGCATCCCAAATTTCATAAGTGCTCCAGGCAGGTGGGGCTCTCCGCTGAGAGCATGGACAGAAAATTATCCTTACGTTCTCATACCATTGCTAACCACTTGCACAGTAATGAGTTATCATATCAGTCCACTTGTGTAATATAAATCCTCATTATATATCCTTTGATGGTCAGAGTAAATATTTTTCTGCAGAACTTTGCTATAACACTTAATTTTGCACACAGATACATGCAAACACAAACATTCAGAATTCTGTGCTTACAAGGAATGATTCTTCATTCTGGTTTTATCAGACAATTCATTAAATATTCAGTTGTTTAATCTGATTTTAAACAGTTGTATTTTTGGCAATCTTCCATTCAAATTGTAATATTTGCTTTTGAAATTGCATTACAGAAAACATTTATATTTAACAGCAGGTTGAAGGAGGAGATCTAATAATTACATTATATAACGCAACAAATTATATTGTGTAATGTCATATCATTTTCTTTACATAGAAGCTGCACTGTTCATTGTACTCATGTTATGCATTATGTTTTTCATGAAATTTATAAAAGTAATCTTACCTTGTATAATAAATGAGGATATATTTATCTGTTCAATATCATTACAAAACTGCCGTATACTTGTACTTGGCTGCTTTTGGTACGAAACCTAATTCTGCTATTTGATAGGAATAAATATATATAAGTTTTTGTTGTGTGATTTTCCTTTAATAGGATCTAAACTGACTGCAACTAAGCAGATATTCAGGGCTCCACTATGTATTGTATTGTATTGTTGGTGCAGGTCAGCATCACAGTATAAGTGGTCATATTTGCATTTATCTTTAGCTTTGAATGAAATTATAATTAACATTTTCTTATTCTTTCTAGTTGGCACACACTGCACCAAAATCACAATTAAAAATATAATCCATGAAAAAACAGGATAAATCTAACTCAGCCAATTAATGTCCTATCAGCATCCTCCTAATCATCAGTAAATTGATGCAAAGAGTCATCAATAGTGCCAGGAACTAACACCTACTCACCAATAACATGCTCATTAATGCTCAGTTCGAATTCCATCAGAACCACATGACTCCTGTCATCAACACAGCCTTGATCCAGATATGGACACAAGAGCTAAATGTCAGAGAAGAGGCGAGATTGCTGCCCTTGATATTAAGGCAGCATTCGACTGAGGATGGCACCAAGCTGCCCTAACAAAACTAAGGCCAATGGAGGTACCTCCAGTACCTAGACTCATACCTGACAGAGAGGAAGATGGTTGTGGTTGTTGGAGGCCAGTCATCACAGCCTCACTACGTTATTGCAAGCGTTCCTCAGGAAAGAATCCAGGCCCAAACCATCTTCAGCTGCTTCATCAATGACCTTTCTTCTATCATAAGGTCATGAGTGGGGCTGTTTGCTTATGATTCCATAGTGTCCTGCTCCATTCATAACTCCTCCAATAATGAAGCAGCCCATGCCAGCTTACAGCAGGTTCTGGATAAGTTGCGGGCTTGGCCAGACAAGTGCCAGAAAATGACCATGAACAAGAGAAAGCCAAGCCAATTTCTCTTGATCTTCAACAGTACCATCAGTCAATCTCCCACCATCAACATCTTGGGGGTCACTAATGACCAGAAGCTTAACTGGACCAATCATATCATCAGTGTGGCTGTAAGAGTAGGGCAGAGGTTGAGTATTCTGTGATGAGTGGTTCATTTCCTGATCCCCTCAGAGCCTCTCTATTATCTATAAGGCTCAAGAAAGGAGTATGATGGAATATTGACCACTCATCTGGATAGGTACAGCTGCAACAACGCTCAAGAAGCTTGACACCATACAAGACAGAGCAGTGCCCCTGCCACTGGACTCAATATCCACTCCTTACGTTATTGACACAATGTGGCTGCAGTATGTATGATCAACAGGAATTCACCAAGGTTACTTCAATAGCATCTCATTCCCCTGTGACATCTACCACTGAGAGGAACAAGAGCAGCAATGTTGTGGGAACACAATCACTTCTAAGCTCCCATCAAAATCAAACATCATCTTGACTTGTCACTGGGTCAATATCTTGAGATTCCTTACCTAACACCATTGTGGGAGCACCATCACTGCAGCAATTCAAGAAGTGGCTCATCATCACCTTCTCAGGGCAACTGGAGATGGGCAACAAATGCAGCCTTTCCAGTGTCGCCCACATTCCGAGAACAAACATAAAAATATAACGGGGCCAAATTGAGAAAATGACAAAGACCAGGTATAGTCCTGATATATCTTTATGCATTGAGGTGAGCAAAGATACATCACACAAACAGCCACAATGGTTGCTTTCCCCACCATTCAGGTCACTAAAATTTTTTAATGTATTTTGGTGGGTTTGGCACCTAAAACATGACAATTTTAAATTAGGGATCAGGAAGTGGAGGTATCCGTGGACAATCCCATGAACCTCTGCATAGTCTGGTCCCAAACCATTTATCATGTGATTGCTTTCACCTTCACTCAATCTTCTTCATCACAAACTTATTTCCTCTCATCGCTTAACTTTAAGAATTTCCCCATGCATGCCCCTATGATTTCCTAATACTCCAATAGTGCTGCCTGTACCTCACATCATCACCCAGTATCTCGACATTTAATTACAAATGGTGAAAATTTCCACAGCTTTCCCCCCACCCCAATCCCCCCCCAACACACACACACTTCTTTTAACCTTGTTGACAAATAAATTTATGTCCTCTTTTTAGAAAACCAAGAGTGGATGGGCCACAAACAAACGCACATCCACGAAATACAACAGAAGAAAAAGAGCTGCAAACCACTGATAAGAAAAATAGAACTTGGAAAACAATAACAGTAAAGATCTCTGCTGCTGCAATCATTCCCAGCCATCAGGATTCTCTTTGATGGAAGGGTGATCATTTTGGAATGACTAAAAATATAATTGTTTATGTTCATGCTCCTCTGCACATGCCTAGTGTCAGCTTTTCAAAGAGGGACGCATCTGAACTCAAAACTGGGCTGAAGAAAATTTTGATTTGGAAATGTTTGCTTTCTAGTCTAATTCTACTGCAGATAAACAGGCCCATTATGCCACAAACTTTGCAGCGACACAAACTGCATTGCACTTGGGCAGTAGACGTGAGACAAAATCTGCAGGACCTCATTGTCACAGCTCTTTGGCATAGCAATAGTAGTAAAATTTTAAAAGTTCTCGGGTGGTACATCTGGCGTCCATTGTAAACAAAGAGTTTACAAAAAATTAGATAAAAATAAATTCACTAATTTATTAAAGTCTTCTTCAAAATCATAAAATTGTACAAGTTTATCCATTTAATACTATTCAATGTTTATTACTATTTTTCATTCTATGACAGGTGCTGAGTGATAACAGCAGACTGGAATATGAAATAAAGTCCAAATGTGTCTGCATTAAGTCATCACTTAATGTTCTGTATCATGCAACATGTTTACAACTAATTCAAAAAATAAATAGAAAATTCCATTGCTGCAGGCATATTTCTGAAATTTGTCACTTTTGTAAATGGACTGTTGTAACACACTTGCACCTGCCTGTGTTACCCAAGGACCTTCATGGAACAACTCTGGTAAACCAATATGGAGTGAGGTAATATTCTTCACTTTGTACAGATTCATTTTTAGTTTGAGGCTGACCTTAAAATTGTCAATCAGTGACCGCTTTCATTTTCTGCAGTTTTTAGATAATTAAGAGTCCACCATTGTCTGAAGAAATGCTTTATATTGTAGCAAAAGAAGAAACTCCTGCAGAGAGACAAGGGGGTGTATATTAATATTCATCTCCACAACTGTTGGCCCTACTATTACTATTCATCATTACAAATCTTAATAAAACACTATGTGAATTGAGGACTCAGACTTGATGATAATTTACAATATGCTGCAGGTTTTCTAAAAGGAGGCTCCTCAAACATAATGCAGCATTTCATTCAACCTAATAAGAACTAACTATAACCATATCTGCACATGCTCAAGTTAGATCTTTATTTGGCATCAGTGAAGAAATATTCCTGCACTCCTCAAAGGTTAAGCAGATTTGAAAAGATGGAAGGGAAAGAAAAAGTTGAAGCATCTGCCTTTCTTTTATAATCAGTTCCAGGTTTGATGCATCACTCAGAGCACTAGGTTGCAAAATACTAAACCCTCTGATAGCTTTTGAGACAATATTTCACAATCATATATTTGTGAACCCTGGGCACAATGGAATAATCAGACAAATGTCACAAGCAATGTGCAGAAAACAAACTGAATTTCTCCGTAACACAGCAGTCACAACACCAGGAGGGCGGGACAGTGCGATTGGTTAAATTCCTCTTTTATTGGGAAATGGGGGAATGCCTGTTTGTAATTAATATCGTGCTAAGAAATCATGAGAATGCACGCTGGTAGCAAAAAAGACCCAGTAAACTACAGACCAGTGAGTTTGACGTCCATTATGGATAAAGTTATGGAAACCTTATTAAAAATAAGATCATGGAGCATCTGGATAGAAATATAATCAAAGATAACCAAAATGGCTTAACGAAAGGCAGATCGTGCCAATCGAATTTACTGGTTTGCTTTGAGGATGTGCCAAAGGAGTTTGATGGGGTAAAGCAGTGGATGGTCGTATACTTGGATTTCAGTGAGGCCATTGATGCAGTTCCTTTGGAAAGGCTGGTTATAAAGAAACTGCAATCAGTGGAAATATTTTACAATGGATATGTAATTGGTTGACCAATAGAACCCAGAGGGTGGTGGTACAGGGACTGTCATCATCCTGGGAGAATGTTACTAGTGGGGTCGCACAGGAGGTTATTTTGGGACCTCTCTTGTTTAATATCCTCAAAGGATTTGGAGCTAGGAGTCACGATAGCTAAATTTGCAGATGACACAAAGCTAATGAAAATGGTAGTCTGCAAAATGAACAGGATAAGCTACAGAAGGATTTGAACACACTGAGGAATTGGGCAGACCGGTGGCAGATGAAATTCAATGTAGAGAAATGTAAATGCTTCACATGGGGATAAAAAAAATCCAAGAAGGGACTATTACATATATGGAAAGAAAATAGTGTATATGGAAAATGAAAGAGATCCGGTGGTCTTGATTGATAATAAATTGAAGGCATTTTAAAGAAACAATAATTTCTGTTCAATGCCAAGGTTTCAGTATGCAGAAAGCCTGGCTGTTGAATAGAGCTTTTAGAGTATAACAGGACGCAGCTAGCTCAGGCTGTTCTAACTTATAAAATAGTTGTTACATAAATTAAATACAGTGGAATGAGAAGCAGTGGTGAATTGCCCACATAAAAGTCAATCTACTTCAAAACTAATTCATCGTTTGTGAAGCTCGACGAGGTGTTTGAGAGATTTGATAAGACAGTAAGTTATGGCACAAAACTGGAGGAACCCTGCAGAGTTTCAGCCCTATAATATCTAATAAATTTTCTTAGTGTCCCACCATTCTGAGAAATTGTCTGACATTCAACAATATCTTAGGTTGTGGAAATATATTTATTGCTGCCATTGTTCCGGGATCAAGCTTTAATGCCTTGAAGAGAAACAGTAGAGTAGGTTTTCTGAGTCATCGTCTGCCTTAAACGTGCAACAGTAAATTGCTTGTGGTGGGCAAGAACTCAGAAAATCTACCCCAATATGTCCAAAGAAAAATACCCTTTCTGACTTTTAAATTTTACAGTCAGCTCTGCTTTCTGCAACTAGGGGAATATTTGCCACAGATCCTTCAGGTGGTCCAGTACTGTGGGTTACACCATGATAATGTTGTGCAGGTACACTACAAAACAATTGCAAGCAGAACCAGACTGTTCGCAACCTTGGCATCCTATTTGACCCATAGATGAGCTCCCGACCCCACATCCGCTACATCACCAAGACCACCTACTTCCACCTATGTAACATCAGCTGTCTCCACCCCTGCCTTAGCTCATCTGCTGGTAAAATCCTCATCCATGGCTTTGTTTACCTCTAGACTTAACTATTCCAATGCTCTCCTGGCTGGCCTCCTATCTTCCACCCTCCATAAACTCAAACTCATCCAAAACTCTGCTGCCTATGTTCTAACTTGCACCGAGTCCCGTTTACCCGTCACCCTTGTGCTTGCTGACCTACATTGGCTCCCGGTCCAACAACGTCTCGATTTTAAAATTCTCGTCCGTGTTTTCAAATCCCTCAGTGGCCTCATCCCTTCCCTATCTCTGTAACCCATCCAGCCCTACAACCCTCCGAGATCTCTGCGCTCCTCCAATTCTAGTCTCTTGTGCATCCCCGATTTTCATTGCTCCGCCATTGGCCACCATGTCTTCTGCTGCCGAGGCCCTGGAATTCCCTCCCTAAACCTCTCCACCTCTCTCTCTCTCCTCCTTTAAGATGCTCCTTAAAACCTACATGTTTGACCAAGCTTTTGGTCACCTGTCCTAATATCTCCTTATGTGGCTCGGTGTCAAATTTTGTTTGCTAATCGCTCCTGTGAAGCGCCTTGGGATGTTTTACTATGTTAAAGGCGCTATGTAAATGCAAGTTGTTGTTGTTGTCAGACCAGGCAGCAAGTTATTCGTGAATGTAACATGGGCAATTCTCAGTGAAAAGGTAGTAGTTTCAACTGGATCAACCCTCAGCTGGAGTGAAATACTTTCTTGGACCTGCTGTCAGGAGATACAGCCACTAGCCAATATCCAGAAGCCAGGTCCAGTGTATTTGGCTATTGACAGGAAGTATTTTGTCCATAGGAACATAATGAACAGTAGTAAACCATTCAGCCACTAAAGCCTGCTCTGCTATTCAATCAGATCATGGCTGATCTGCACCTCCACTCCATTTACCCGCCTTTACTCTATATCCTTGGATACCCTTACTTAACAAAAATCTATCTACCTCAGTCTTGACAGCTTAACCTGTCCTAGCATCCACAGCCTTTTGGGGGAAGAGAGTTCCAGATTTCTACTACCTTTTGTGTGAAAAAGTGCTTCCTGATTTCAAACTTGAATGGCCTAGCTCTAATTTTAAGATTATTTCCCTTGTTCTTGATTTTCCCATGATGTGGAGATGCCGGTGATGGACTGGGTGGACAAATGTAAGGAATCTTACAACGCCAGGTTATAGTCCAACAAATTTATTTTAAAATCACAAGCTTTCGGAGATTATCCCCTTCGTCAGGTGAATGTGTGAAAAGGTACTCAAATCGCATATCTTATACTAGGCTGGGACAGCATCACACCAATCAAAAGGTGTCGTTGTTGTTCAAACAGGCCAGTCACGGAGAACAGCACGTCCCAGTACACTGAATATACATTGTGTCAATTATACAGACAGACAGAAAGAAACCCAAATGGCAGAGAGAGAGAGAGAATATTAAAAACATAACTTTTTTTTCCCTTTTTGCTGGTGGGGTTACGTGTAGCGTGACATGAACCCAAGATCCCGGTTGAGGCTGTCCTCATGGGTGCGGAACTTGGCTATCAACTTCTGCTCGACGATTTTACGTTGTCGTGTGTCTCGAAGGCCGCCTTGGAGAACGCTTACCCGAAGATCGGTGGCTGAATGTCCTTGACTGCTAAAGTTCCCTGACTGGGAGGGAACCCTCCTGTCTGGCGATTGTTGCGCGGTGTCCGTTCATCCGTTGTCGCAGTGTCTGCATGGTCTCGCCAATGTACCATGCTCCGGGGCATCCTTTCCTGCAACGTATGAGGTAGACAACGTTGGCCGAGTCACAGGAGGATGAACCATGTACCTGGTGGGTGGTGTCCTCTCGTGTGATGGTGGTATCCGTGTCGATGATCTGGCATGTCTTGCAGAGGTTTCCGTGGCAGGGTTGTGTGGTGTCGTGGACGCTGTTCTCCTGAAAGCTGGGTAACTTGCTGCGAACGATGGTCTGTTTGAGGTTGGGTGGCTGTTTAAAGGCGAGTAGTGGAGGCGTGGGGATGGCCTTAGCGAGGTGTTCGTTGTCATCGATGACATGTTGAAGGCTGCGGAGAACATGGCGTAGTTTCTCCGCTCCGGGGAAGTACTGGACGACGAAGGGTACTCTGTTGATTGCGTCCCGTGTTTGTCTTCTGAGGAGGTCTATGCGATTCTTCGCTGTGGCCCGTCGGAACTGTCGATCGACAAGTCGAGTGTCATATCCCATTCTTACGAGGGCGTCTTTCAGCGTCTGTAGGTGTCCATCGCGTTCCTCCTCGTCTGAGCAGATCCTGTGTATTCGTAGGGCCTGTCCATAGGGGATGGCCTCTTTGACGTGGTTGGGGTGGAAGCTGGAAAAGTGGAGCATCGTGAGGTTGTCTGTGGGCTTGCGGTAGAGTGAGGTGCTGAGGTGGCCGTCTTTGATGGAGATTTGTGTGTCCAAGAAAGAAACCGTTTCTGAGGAGTAGTCCGTGGTGAGTTTGATGGTGGGATGGAACTTGTTGATGTTATCGTGTAGTCTCTTCAGTGATTCTTCGCCGTGGGTCCATAGGAAGAAAATGTCGTCGATGTATCTGGTGTATAGCGTTGGTTGGAGGTCCTGTGCAGTGAAGAAGTCGTGCTCGAACTTGTGCATGAAAATGTTGGCGTATTGGGGTGCAAATTTGGTCCCCATGGCTGTTCCGTGTGTTTGGGTAAAGAACTGGTTATCGAAGGTGAAGACATTGTGATCCAGGATGAAGCGGATGAGTTGTAGGATGGCGTCTGGAGATTGGCTGTTGTTGGTGTTGAGTACTGATGCTGTTGCAGCAATGCCATCATCGTGGGGGATACTGGTGTAGAGTGCCGAGACGTCCATCGTGGTGAGAAGTGTTCCTGGTTCAACTGGTCTGTGGGTGCTGAGTTTTTGTAGGAAGTCTGTAGTGTCGCGACAGAAGCTGGGGGTTCCCTGTACGATGGGTTTCAAGATGCCCTCGACGTATCCAGAGAGGTTCTCACACAGGGTTCCATTGCCTGATACGATAGGACGTCCGGGTGTGTTGGCTTTGTGTATTTTTGGGAGGCAGTAGAAGTCTCCCACGCGGGGAATACGTGGGATGAGAGCACGTAGGATGCTTTGAAGGTCTGGATCAAAGGTCTTGATCAGTTTGTTGAGCTGGTGGGTGTGTTCTTTGGTCGGATCTGCGGGTAACCGTCTGTAGTGTTCCTGGTTGTCCAGTTGTCGGTATGCTTCTTTGCAATAGTCTGTTCTGTTCTGTATGACAATGGTTCCTCCTTTGTCCGCTGGTTTGATGACGATGTTGCGGTTGGTCTTGAGAGCATTGATGGCGTTGCGTTGTGCTCGGGTGACATTCTGGACTGTCTTGTGAGTGCGGCTGATGAATCTGGCATTGACGCATCTCCTGACAGCTTGAGCGTACATGTCAAGCTTAGGACAGTGACCCTTCGGAGGAGTCCAGTTTGACTCTTTCTTCTTCGGTTGCTGTACCGCGGATCCCTCTGTCTGCTGTTCCGGATCGTTGATTGTCTCATTGGGCTCTCTGCTGAAATCTTGGGATTTGTGGAAGATTTCCCGGAGTCTCATTCTCCTAATGAATTCCTCTGTGTCCGCCGCGAGACCGATGGGGTCCATTTTGGTGGTGGGGCAGAAATTGAGCCCTCGGCTGAGAACCTCGATTTCGTCTGGTTGAAGGGTGTGGTCGGACAAATTGACGATAGACTTCCCTGTGGTTGTAACCGTGGTACCGGGGGAGGCTTGGTTGATGCTGGTGGTGATGCCGAGTTTCTCAAGCTTCCTGCTCTTGGTTTTCATGTAGGCAGTGTAGTTCCGTTGCCTCATCTGTTTGGCGGTGTCTCGTAGCTGGTCTGCTGTGTCCTGAGTACAGGTTGAGAGTATGGACTCTATCTTGGTTTCGAGGTTGCGGCATCTGCTGTAGAGTTGGTGTATGAGATGGTTGCGGAGTGTGCGAGAGGTACGGCGGCAAAGTCTCTCAGCGTAATCCGAGTTGTATGTGGACTTGAGTGGGTTCTTGATCTGTAGTCCTTTCGGGATCTTGTCTGCTTTCTTGCAGCTCTGTAAAAACTTGATGTCTGTGTCGATATGCGCAATCTTCATGGGGATCCTTACCACTGTGAGCCGGCAGTTTGTGGTGTCGATAGTAGCCATGATGTGGAGATGCCGGTGATGGACTGGGGTGGACAAATGTAAGGAATCTTACAACGCCAGGTTATAGTCCAACAAATTTATTTTAAAATCACAAGCTTTCGGAGATTATCCCCTTCGTCAGGTGAATGAGTGAAAAGGTACTCAAATCGCATATCTTATACTAGGCTGGGACAGCATCACACCAATCAAAAGGTGTCGTTGTTGTTCAAACAGGCCAGTCACGGAGAACAGCACGTCCCAGTACACTGGATATACATTGTGTCAATTACACAGACAGACAGAAAGAAACCCAAATGGCAGAGAGAGAGAGAGAGAGAGAGAATATTAAAAACATAACTTTTTTTTCCCTTTTTGCTGGTGGGGTTACGTGTAGCGTGACATGAACCCAAGATCCCGGTTGATTTTCCCACCAGAGGAAATATTCATCTGATTCAATCTTCCACAGTTGATGCAGAAATTGACCTCCACTGTTGGTTTTGGGACTATGACCAGAAGAAATGTCCCCTGGCCAGGGGATAGTTCAGTAATATCATCTAGTGTCTGTCATCTTCTTGACATGTTGATCTACCAATGTGTGTTTTGCCAGTGACTGGTAATAAGGGGTCAAAGCGATGGGAACAGCCTCTCTTGTATCAATATAATCAGTTCATGCTGGCTTGCCAGAAAACAGTAGAGAATTTATGTCGGAGTTCAAACAAATCATTATTCTCTAACACATTGCTAGAGGCTTGTTTGGCAATTAACTCAAATTGTCCTTTAGTATCCTTGGTTGAAATAGTGTCCCAAAATAATTGCCTGGCTACCTTACATTGTACATCCTGCATCTGTTCTACAGCAAAGATAGCCAAGTGTTCCTGCAACGCTACTATCTGTGATATAGCGGATCTTTCCACATGTTACTGTCTGACTGAAACCTGTATCTGATAAGCTTTCCTTTCATTGTGGGACATCCAACATCTGCTATTGAATTGCACCCGATTATATGGGCCAATCGTGACCATATACTGAACAATAAAATCACAGCCTGGCAGAAAAAGTGCAAACAAACTCTCAATTAATAGATAATCTTGACTGAATTTTTGCCAACTTGAATTCATATTTTAAGTTAACTACCACACAAAGTTTTCCATTATGAGGGCTGGACCTAAGTAAGGTTTGACGATCAGTCCTGGAATGTCATCCAAGAATCCTCAACACAGAAAAGGTGGCAACTGTCCAGCAGGGCTGCAAATTGCCTATTATTAATATAGTCATAAATGGACTCCTGTTTGTTAAAAGTCATGCTTTTCTTTAAAGGTTGCAAAAAACGTGAATTCTCTTGTCTAATGTACCTGCCCGCTCAGAGGTGGTTGTATCTTACTCCGCTCTCCCTGGGAAACCTCTAAAGGTGGGCCTTCGTCTTTTCTATCAGTAGCTTCGCTGGTTATAATTAAGGTGGAAAATTGTTCCTGAGAAGCTCTATTGCAGCTATAGATTATGAAATTCACTATGCCACAGCCAAAACATTTCAACTGCTAACCCCTTGGCCAGAGACACAGACATTCTTCCATACAAAAAGGTAAAAATTTAGCTAAGTTACCATTGGTACATTTCCATCCTGGTTTTCAGAGGACCTTATAATTCTGCTTCTCTGCTCTCATACCAGTAAGTCAGTAAGAGAAAAACACATATGGTGGATTACAAAAATATTTGTTGCTCACCATGGAGGTAAAATAGAAATGATGTTCAAGCATTGGTCTTTTCCTATGTCCAGCATTACTTGCAACTAGTGTTTCAATTTAAAACTCTCACAGTGCTTTTGTCATTCTAAAATCATGCTATTTGTTTTATAGGAGTTTAAGCTACTCTGTGGTGTGGCAGCAGCAGCAAATGTGAATGGTGTATTTTGTGTACAAGGGTATTTTAGTTAGTGGTTAATTCATTGTGATCGACACACAATCACTTCAATTCCTATTATTCTCCTGTCAGTTATTTGATATACATTTCTCGAGAGAGTAGATTCTCCTCAAGAATCTCTCCCACAGAAAATCGGCAATGCATCGATAACTCGCAGCACTCACTAATTTCCAACAGTGCCAAGATCCTGGGATATCTTGGGTTGGCCCTCATTATTAAATGATGTCGATCTCCAGACTCGCATTAATATTACTGCTGGAAGCTTGTGAAAGTGGCGGTGTAGGAAATTTCAGGCTTCAGCAGCCCTTAAAAGGCTGCTTGGAAAATTAAAAAATAAGCAGGTGCATATGGGGCTAAAAAAGAAAAGCCTTTCAACAAAAAAAGGCTGTAAATCTTTCCTTTACACTTTTTAAGATACTGAATGGAAAAACTCAATGCTTGGCAAAATAAACACGAGGCAGGAAGCAGAAGTCTGTAGGCAAGCGATGAAGCATCATGGTCAAACATAATTAGCCAATGGGAAACTACTAATCTTTCTCTCCCATTAACTAAAGGCATCTTTGTTTGGGTGCCAATTCTGGAGAGCCGTGTAAGCATTGGATAACAGAGTCTTCAACCTCTTCCAGACAAGGCTTGAAACACAGTCATGCTTGATGGCTCGCGAAGTGGAGGCATTGTTGCATGAGATGTGTACAAAAAGTGTTGCTTTCTTTGGTACTCCGGTGTACCCTCCCCCGAGGACAGCAGTTGCACAATACATGGCGGGAGGAAAGAAGATAACTTTGGGGGGGTGGGGGTGAGAAGGAGCTGACCTTGACCGACACTGGCAGTGCTGTATCAATGTTGCAGGTTGACTGCAGGTGTCCTAACAGCAGATGACATAGATCTGAAATTTACTCAATGTTAATCCAAGAACCTGCAAAGCCAGCTCCCTACAGTCAATGCCAGGGTAGGTGTGCCAAGGCCTGCAGATATGGTTGGAAACATAATAGCAGATGTGGATAGTTCAGCATTGGCACCTGCCGATCTCCCTGGCACACTCTTTCACCTTTTATCACTTGAATCATGAAATACTGTTCTTCGGGTACATTCAAACCAACCGCTATTATTAACTTTACCTTCACTTGCTACACACAAGACTCTTGTAGCTGGATACCTTGTGACTCTCTAAGCTCCCTGAAAGCTAGTATTGGAAGAGCTCCTTTTCATGTCATCTCTTATTTTTGCCTGTTGCAGTTCCACTGAACTCCTGTAAATGATTCACTTAATCTATTTTCCAGTGATATAATGGACAATGATGAACTATTTTCTTCAGGCGTGTTTAAAAATAAATCTAGCGCAATGAGTAAATATAAATTGTCCCTTTAAACATTCATGCAATGATACAAATAATGAACATCAGAAAAATAGAAATTTCTAATGAAAACACAGTACAAGGAACTGTAAATATTCTAAGAAAATAAAATATCTGAAGCCTGATCTCCTTTAAGAGCTCCATTGGACAAAGAGATTCCTTTGTGCCCATTCAAAATGGGCCTTGAAGGAAAAATGTTCAATCCTGGCAGGAAAGCCTGAAAATTGTAGCGGATATTCATTTAAATATTCGTGCATGAAATCTGGAGCCTTAACAAAATATGCACCAGCACTTTAGAACACAAAATGTAGACAGCTTGAAAATTGTGGGCAGAACTGGATGCAATCCATGTCTAAGGTAAATGCGCCCAATTTTCTGATCTTCCTACATCCACCTGCACCTGTGCATAAACGGGTTCTAGCGAACATGTTTTACACCTTGCCTAACTCTCTGTCCTATTGAAATCAATGGAAAAGAACATTGCCACGGTGTAAAACTTGCTGCCGATTCATTATTGCCTGTTTTTGTGCCACTGTCAAAGACCAATTTCACCCCAGAAATCTTCAGCATCCATGTTTAATTTAAGGTTATAGAAGATACACATTAAATGAACAAAATAAAACGGAAATGATGGGCCATATTGCTCATGATTTGCTGTAGCTGTGAGTCATTTATCTCAGCTACTAGTGGTTTATTTTCTGCAAACGTATAGCTGTCCTGGCCAATATTGTGTTTGTTGACCAGGGGTCTGGTTTCTTAAGTTCTTTTATTAACCATTACCTGTGGCAGACCTTACTTATCAAGTTTTCCAGGAAATGAAGGGGTTATGCCCTCTAGAACTCTAAATTACTGTTGCTGCAGTGTTCACTTTAACCGATATCTTTGTGTAAAGTAACTTTGAAACAGAGGAACCTTCACCTATCTGCATTCCAAATTATTTTCTTCAGCCATCCCTTCCTTCTGCAATCTACATGCTTTTAAGATCTAGGCGTGGTGTCACCTAACCACGCCTCTCTGATTCATCTTTCCTTCTCTCTTCAACATAGATAGTGACAGGATCGTTTTAATCTTGATATTTTGATCTTGCCCTAAGTGGATATTAATTTGGTATGTTGGAGTACATTTTGCAAGATACACCCCCTCACCCCCGCAGGGCCTTGCCCACAGCTGATGGGGAAAATCACAAAATTGTGGGTGCTCTTACTTGTTTTGCAATCCCCGTCAGTTGCCCGTAACATGTTCAATTGTTATCTGGAAGTTTAGTCAGGGAATTATACAAGTAAAAGTAGGCAACATTGAAACAGAGCAAGAGTGACAAGAAAGCTAATTAAGTACCTGTTGTACAAATTCTTAATGTTATTGAAATTATTGGCATTGGATGGTCACATTCTCGATAAGATCTGCAGTTAATGGTTGCATAAGAACATAAGAACATAAGAAATAGGAGCAGGAGTAGGCTAATCGGCTCCTCGAGCCTGCTCCGCCATTCAATAAGATCATGGCTGATCTGATCCTAACCTCAAATCTAAATTCATGTCCAATTTCCTGCCCGCTCCCCGTAACCCCTAATTCCCTTTACTTCTAGGAAACTGTCTATTTCTGTTTTAAATTTATTTAATGATGTAGCTTCTACAGCTTCCTGGGGCAGCAAATTCCACAGACCTACTACCCTCTGAGTGAAGAAGTTTCTCCTCATCTCAGTTTTGAAAGAGCAGCCCCTTATTCTAAGATTATGCCCCCTAGTTCTAGTTTCACCCATCCTTGGGAACATCCTTACCGCATCCACCCAATCAAGCCCCTTCACAATCTTATATGTTTCAATAAGATCGCCTCTCATTCTTCTGAACTCTAATGAGTAGAGTCCCAATCTACTCAACCTCTCCTCATATGTCCACCCCCTTCTGATGAAGATCGGAGTTGTTTATCAATGGAGGATTGCAAAGGGAAAAGCAAGGTTTGAACTCTGCATGGGACAAAATTCTAAAAATTATTGACTGCTGCCCATAAGATTTGAAAGAAAGAACTCTATTTACGACCTTTAAGCAATCAGGTTAATAAACCTGATGTAACTGTTTGGGTCATCTGAATGATGAATGCATGATGATATTAAACTCATACTCATGAAATTGCATGGCCCCTACAGTTCCAGTCTCAAATACATAGCTGACCTTGTTGCTAGCCATTGAATGACATTAATGCGCAGGATGCACTGGAATAAATGATTACCCATTTGAAATTTTACTTCATAGTAGGACTAGTTCCGAAGAAATGCTCAGCTGACCATTAAAAAAAACAATTAGCTAGTTTAATGTCAAATGCACGGATAAAAATGACAGTGGAGGAGAAGAGATGTGAGGCCATTTCAAAGCTTTTTTGTTCCTTGTTAATTCAAGGCCTGTAGGCTGAATTCAAAGAAAATAGCAGGAGTTTTAACTCTGAAGCAACCATCCATAATAAATATACTATATCCAGATGCATTACTTTGAAATAATCAGGTTGCCTCCAGCTTTGTAGAAATGATTTAGTCAAAGAGGCAGTTATTAGAGTTGCATTTGTAAAATATTAGATGAATTTGCTAAACATATAGAAAACTGTCAGAGTTGTATCAGACAGTTGCTAATGTACCTTACACTTTGATCACCCTAACAGAACTACACAACGCATTTTCCCCACTGAACAATGGCTTATGAATACTAAAATGACTCAAAGGTAAAGGCAAAACAATTCTTTTAATGTAGCCACTTTTATTGATTACCAATGGAGCTGTCATCTAAAAAACATTTCTTTCTCTAGAAAAGCAAAGACTAAGGGGTGACCTAATTGAGGTCTTTACAATTGTGAAGGGGTTTGATAGGGTAGACGTAGAGAAGATATTTCCACTTGTAGGGGAGGCCAAAACTTGGCGTCATAAATATAAGATGGTCACTAATAAATCTAATAGGGAATTCGGGAAAAATTTCTTTACCCAGAGAGTAGTTAGAATGTGAAACTTGCTATCACATGAAGTAGTTGAGGTGAATAGCATAGATGCATTTAAGGAGAAGCTCGATAAGCACATGAGGGAGAAAGGAATAGAAGGATATGCTGATAGGGTTAGATGAAGTAGGGTGGGAGGAGGCTCATGTGGAGCATAAACACCAGCACAGACCAGTTGGGCCGAATGGTCTGTTTCTGGGCTGTAAATTTTATGTAATATTGTTTTCCTCTCATTAGTGCTTACAGACTGACTTGGCTATCAAATACTTGCTTAGTGTCCTTACATGCAGTATTACTGTTAACGAATGAGACCCCCAGTCGATACTGGCAATTGGCAGATAATCAAAAGCTACCCCAAATCTTGGTCTTTCACATCCGGTACAACAATACTCCAGGCACATAAATGATGACCAATGCAATACAAATAACTAAAAAAGCATTATGTTGTTTTATTCATCAATAAAGAGAGCTAAAATAAAAGCAACAAAAGATCTACAATGAGGTAATGCTGCATGCAAAAAAAAGTTCCCAATTTAACTTTCCATGAAAAATTAGTTATATGAACTGATCATCGCTTACTGGCAATTTTCTACTGCATTCCTTGTAATTTAGGGAGAAAGGCTTGGAATTCCCACAGTGAAAGTATTCTGTTAAATGTATGGTTGCACGATTTCTGTAAGAATCTTAAACATGTTAAATTAATTTTAAATCATCTCATGCTGCTGCCAAATGTTGTGCTATTTCTCTTGTGCAAATTATAATTTATGAAATAGCCAATTATGCCCACGATAAAACTTTTTTCTATCATCTTTACCCACTTAATTGAGCAACTATGCGGCCAATCTGTTAATTTTCATCTAGGTTCACTTTCGAGTCTCAGCCCTCAGTTAATATTGCAAATGAGCAAAATTGTGTTCCTGCCCCATTAAGAATTTGCACTGTTCTCGCCATTAAAAAGAATTTTGAGGCTTAGAAAGAACACTTGTTTTTTGCTGTTTTATGGATTATAAATTGAGCATTAAACTTACATAGAGGGCTGTCTAATAGAGTGGCAAAATCCATAATGAGGGCCAATGCCTGTTAACTGTGCTGAGCATCCATTTAAACCCATGCAGTAGTACAAAGGAGAGCTGGACAGTTGTTAAACGATGTAATATTACTGTCTTGTGGAGGTTATCGGATAAAGGAAGTAAGAGGGCTGATTTTAAATTTCTGCAGTGGTGGAAGTTAATGGAAAGGAAAATCAGCCAGGCTATATAATGGGCAGCTGATTTACTAATACCTATTTTCCATCAACGTCGACAGTTAAAATCAGCTCCAAGGTTTTAGGATCATATGTTGGAAGCATTTCTGCAGGGAATGAGAGGAACCATTTATAGCATGGATGGCCAACACGTCCCAGAAATGCCTGGTACAGCAGGCATGAGGGGGAATTGCAGAAGGGTCAGTACTGTCTCCTGAACCCAACAGACCTTGGAGGATATTAGAAAAAAGATACCATCTGCTTAGGTAAGCCAAAAGTACTGTTATGCATGACAAGGCCCTAGCACAAGTAGACAGGCAAGGAAGTTTACCCTGACAAAATTTCAAACCTTGTTTGTAGAACCATGCTAACGTGTAAAAGCAGGAAGTGCAGTATTTTCACCAGATAACCAGGGCATTGAATAGCTTGTATGAATGGGGATACTTCTGCAAGGGAACGATACAGTGAGCAAATGCAGATACCAACCTATGTGGGTAGCAACAATTCTTAAAGGGCTTCACACAAGGAACTCTGACCTCTCAAATGCATCCCTATGCAAACTCTAGCTTGTCCGAAACTCCAGTACACATATCCTGTCCCATGTGAGGTTTTGCTCACTTAACATCCAACCTCACTGACCACCATTGGCTCCCTGTCCTTCAAAATCCTTGTCTTCATTTACGAATCCCTTCATGACCTTGTTCCACCCTATCTCTACAGTCTCCTCCAGTCATGTGTCCCAGCTCATATCCTACAGTTCTCGGATGCTGAGGTCCCATACATTTGCCCCCGCTCCACCACCCCGCCATAGAATTTCACGTTCGGTTGTAGAGATTTCAGCTACCTTTTCCTCAGCCACTGGAAATGTCTCCCTATACCTCCCCACCTTTGAAATCTGACTCAGAACTTACATTTTTGATTTGCCTTCCGTCAACGTTCTTGATGTTTCTGCTGCTTAGACCTGCTTTCCGCGACACAGTACTTTTGGATGTTTTATTATATTAAAAGGCACTGAGCAATTGCAAATTCTTGTCATCAACAAGAATGATGCTTGTTCAACACCTGTCAAGCAGCATGGCCATGTAGGTGAGCAACCACATGAAGTTGTCTGTGTTTCACGTGCCCAAGATCTCAACACTTCTTGCTGCAACGTAGGACAAAATGACATAATCAATGACATCGTAGTTCTCGATTATTGTGCTCAGTGGTAGCATTCTCACTTCTGAATCAGAAGGCTGTGGGTTCAAGCCCTACTCATGAGCATACACTGTGGCGCTGAATGCAGTACTGAGGGAGTGCTGCATTGTTGGAGGTTCTGACTTTTGGATGAGATGTTAAATGAGGACCTGTCCACCTGTTCAAGTCAACAAAAAAGATCCTGTGGTGCTCCCAGATTATCTGGTCATTTATCTCATTGCTGCTTGTGGGACCTTGCTGTGTTTGCCTATGAAACACTGATTACACTTCAAAAGTAATTCATGGCTATAAATTGCTTTGAGATATTCTGAAGATGTGAAAAGGTGTTATGTAAATGCAAGGTTGTCCTTTTTTCTAATGAAGCTTTTAATAGAGTTTACAGGGAGAAACTGTTTCCACTGACAGGAGGATCAGTAATCAGAGGACACAGATTTAAGACAATTGGAAAAAATACAAGGGAGAAATGAGTTTTTTTTTATTATTATGCAGCGAGTTGACATGATCTGGAATGCACTGCCGGAAAGGGTGGTGGAAGCAGATTCAATAATAACTTTCAAAAGGGAATTGGATAAATACTTGAAAAGGAGAAATTTGCAGGGCTATGGGGAAAGAGCAGGAAATGGGAGTAATTAGATAGCTCTTTCAAAGAGCCAGCACAGGCACAATGGGCCGAATGGCCTCCTTCTGTGCTGTACGATTCTATGCTTAATAATGTAAAAAATATTGCTTGTAGGCAGGTCATTAATGACTATACATTGCTGTAATTGCTGGTGGACAAAACTGAGCCAATGGGAAACCTAATCATTTCCTGTTTGGCTCATACCTTTCAATTGCAGTGACAAGCAGGCAAAAAGAAGCTACGGTGACCACCAGTGCATTCTGAGCTGTGGTCTTGCTACTATGTCTGATAGGTGGCAGAGAAAAGCATGATGCATGGATCATACAATCTTGGAATTGACGGATACAGTCATTGACTATCACCAAGAATTCTTTAGTGTCACTGACTACACAACCACAATCGCTTGGCAGAAAGCTGCTATTATAATGGAAGGAATAATCTGATTGTTTAAAACAGTATAGAGGAATTTGATACAAATAATAAAATCATCAAGCTGCATTTTCCAGATTTATATCTGAGCAACTTTGCACTAAGTCTCAAAGGTGGGCCTGACGGCTTTATCACTTAAACTTCAGTAGCATAGAAATGTAATTCATTACATTAGCTATTCATTTTTCTCCTTCATCTTATTTATCCAGTAAAAACACATCCTGCCTTTTTTTAATATGAATTTTGAGTAAATGGCACTGACTGAGGAAAGTTTCTGTAGAATGATCATTCATGGCTTTTACTTGAGCAAAAATTTTTCTAACCTTTTGTGGTTTGGGGGAGGGAGAAAAGCCAGAAGAGATGTATATAATCTAATTTCAAGAAATACTTGTATTTATATTGCACCTTATCATATCAAAATGTCTCCAAGGGCTTCACAGTTTCAAAGTGCAGTGGCTATTCTTGTGTACATATATCATGTTGCACAAATGATAGAATTATACCAACTAATAAAATTTACACCACTCTGTTATGTGTTTGTAAGTAGATTAAAATAAGGTTTGCCAAATACTGTTTGAATGAAGCAATGTCCATTGAAGTAATGGAAGTGAAGTCACAGGGGCTGAGTTTCACACAGTAACTATAATCATCCAGAGTACAATTTTATCTATAATTTATAGCAGGAAAGAAATGGTAGGACAATCCAACTTGTCTTAATAAGTAAACAAAGAAGTGTCTCTAGTCAGGAGAAATAGACACATTCACAGCAATAAATGAAAAGTCTCTCAACCAAATACAAACAACTTCCTATTTCACAAAATTCTTATAAAATGTTGTATTTAATCTTTGCATTTGTAAGTGAAAATTCCGGAACTGCTGGTGAATCACGTAGCGCAGGATAAATACACTTACATACATGTTCATATACTCTAGGTAAAAATGCAACAGTCCTACCGTGGCAAAATGATTTTTGTCTGTTGGATTTTTCACTTTGCAGCATTAGATTGCTGGAATCAGCATGTATGGGATTAAATCAGTGTCAGCCAAAATATTTCTCAAGGGGATCACAACAGTTCATTTCTAGGCATACCAGGTCCAAGCATTCTTTACATATGTGAATTGATGAATCGAGAACAATATGAAGTTCTAGATATCAATTTGACTAGAATTGTCACATTCATGGACAAGCATCATAAATCAAGATTGTTTCAATTTAATGTTGATGAATGGCTATGTTGGTTGAAATAAACCATGAGAGCTGCATCATCTGCTTATAAATTCAAAGGGTAAGCCCCATTGTGGGATAATGACTTTGATTGACAATGGTTTAAGACCAGGAAAAGGGGCAGGTCCTTGATTGGTTGGAGCCCTCTGATTTACACAAGGTAGGCTTGGCCGATTTTAACGGGCAGGCCTCATTAACATGCCGCTTGCCAAATTCCCAACCAAAAGGTCCGGGGGTGCCCAGTTGTTAAAGATCAGGTGACAAGGGGCTGCTGCCGGGGACCTAGGGAAATGGTCCGGGCCACAAGGTAAGTGCTCTCTGAGGGCAACCCTGGTCAGGTGAAAACTCCAAGGTTTCCTTCTGGGGCCTGGAGGAGGAAACCTGCAAAAACCTAACCTTACTGGGCCTCTTCTGGCCCTGGCTGCTGCCCCAGACAGGTTTGGCCTGATGGGGAAGCCATCACTGCTTCCCCCACTCAGGCCTCAGGTTAAAATAGCAGATCGGGCCCCGATGACTACATGGGAGACTGATGTGCATATCTAAAGGGGACCCCACTAGCTTGGGGAAGGTGGCCTTGCCATCTGCAATTTAAAATTGTAGTCAGACAGATATGGGCAGGAAAGGAGTGGGCAAGTTCCCCATCTTCATTTTAACTGCCCCTTTGTCTGGTTTCTACCAGGCGTGGTGGAGTGGGAGGGGGGATTAAAATTGACCCCAATGATGTCAGCAAACAGAGATGGAATAGCTATTTTGATGGATGAAGTTGTATTCTTTCAATCTGATTGCTTCCTTTCAATTCCTGAGAAATTTAATGTCTCACTCCTTCAGTGTGTCCCTGTATTTTGTTTTTAAATTCTCACTGTTACCCTCACCATTCCCTCTTTGTTCACCTGTTCGTGACGTTTCAAGTATCTGATTTTCTTTTTTTGTGGGTGATGGAGGCAGATTCAATCATGGCGTTCAAAAAGGGAACTGGATAAGTACTTGAAAGGATAAAATTTGCAGGGCTACAGGGAAAGGGCAGAGGTGTCGGACTAGCTGGATTGCTCTTGCTTAGAGCTGGCGTGGACTCGATGGGCCGAATGGTCTCCTTTCATGCTGTGATTCTACTCACTAGCTCGTCAGTCTTGGCACTCCTGAATGCACTCGATGACGCTGTGCACTGTAAATTAGTTGTTACCATTCTCCAGATCTGAAAATGAGGGACACGTATCCGGAAGTTCAGGTCTTTGTAGTTGATGGGAAGATGACAGTACTTAACACATCCCCAGACGCTCGGATTGCTTTTGTGTCACAGGTCTCAACGTAGGCAGACTTCTGGCAAATTACAAAGAAATAGAAAGTAGCGCGTATGAAACAGGATATTTTTAGTATCTAGCACTTAAATAAAGTGCTAAGTTTTAGTAAGGAAGAATAATTAGTTAAATTAATCATGTGTTTAGGAAAAAAGTACAATAATAAAATGAAGGCAAGCTGGTTATCTGCATTGGAGAATTATTTAGTTTAGTTAATATTAATTTGTCGTGTATTTTGTGAAATTGTTTTACATTGAGATGTCATCTGAATTTGTTTGATAATTTGCATGCATTTATGCTCCAACAGAAATTTTTAATTTAAAAATAATCCACTTTCTCAGCTCATTTCAGGAAATAAAATACAAATTTGTTTTGCATTTCTTATGCACAACAGAGATAACTATTGCAGAACACCATCACCAACTCTAAATTTAAAAACGTACAATTAGAATAACGAAAATGCACCTGGTAATAGGCAGCTCCTGGAACCGTCATCCCAACTTCAGAATCAGTGTGTTTGTGTGAAAGGCAAAGAATTTGGTCAATAAGCGATGGCATTTCCCCTGTCTTAGCAAGTAAAATTAATCTTGATATAATTTCTGGTCTAGCCAAGTGGAATAAAATCACTTCCAGCCTAATGTTGCGGTACACAAGTTGGAGCTGACCACCTGTTACTGTTACTATTTGCAATGACATGGTCACCAGCACAAAAACAACAAAAGTGGAAAATAGTAAATAGAGAAATGTAAGAAACAGCTATATTATACATGTCATGCATGTTTTCAGCAACGTTTCTTAGGTCAACATGGCCAATTTTCTTCCTTCCACCCTCACACCAGATGATAGACAGCATGCCTGAAGTTTGCTGCACCTATCAGGGCCTCTCTATGCTCAATTTTTGTCTCAGACCACTAACATGACCCAGTACATCTGCAGCACAGGCCTGTCCCTCATGGACAGCAGCAATTAACAGGCCCTGAGGCCCAAAGATCTTTTTGAGTGAAGCAAAAATTAGACTTAATTGCTTGGTGCTCCTCTTAAGCTTACTCTCAGACTCTCCCCCCCCCCCACCACTCCCAAACCCTCCTATCTGAGGAAGGCGATCTGATGCCCCACCATCAGCTTTCAAGGGTACCCTGCTTTTGAGTGCTGCAGGGATGTATCTGAAGGAAATTGAAGCAGGATGCAGAGAATGCTCTCTCCCACCATATTTCCTTAGCAATTCTAAATCCACACTTATCTGAGGCCCAAGACTGCCCATTCAGGAAAACTCTGGAAATCCTAGGGCAAATCCAAGAAATGTGACAGATTTCCACCTCTGTTTCCTTTTTGTAAACATCTGGGAACCAGGCACCATAAAGAGGAAAATCAGCTCTCACATGTCCTTGTGTTTATAACGTGCAATATTATGTTTATTGGATTATATTTTCCTGGAAACCAGTCAAAAAATACAAATGCTTGCTTCCTTGTCTCTGCATATCTTAGTGAAAATATTTTTCCAAGTGCTTTCAGCAACCATGTTGGCTCCTCATTCAACCTACACCTTTCCTTTTTTATTCCTCCGATTCTTTTTACCTCGACCGTGGTTAATTAATATTTTCCTAATCTCTAATGAGAAGAAGTTCAAATCTACAGGTTTTACCCCATCACTTAGACCTCCAATTCTCATAATCATCTTTTTCACTCAACACTTTGCAAAGTGTATATTATATATATAAAATTATACACACGAGGGCTGATTTTCCGAGTTTAGGATTATTTGGCTGGAAGCCTTGCCAGTTGGTCTGCCTGTTAGAAAATTGTGGACATGCCAGTGATAATTTTCTACTCATTTATTTTAATGGACAGAAAATCATGCCCACAGTGCCAATATGTGCCACTAGCAGGCAAGGCTCCCCCTGCTTGTGCAAACTCAGAAATGTACACTTATGTTGTTCACCCAGTGGAAACTCAATGCAATAGATCTGGACATGTACATTTACCGACTATGGTCTATCTGAAATATTGGGGCAGTACAGTTGTATCCAGTCAAATGGCAATTGTGTCCAAGTTTCCATACCTCCTGGACTAGTTTTGATTGCCTAAGGGGGATGGAGAGGAATTTCCCAGATCTTTCCCCCCACAAATTGGCCTGGGTTTTTAAATCTGGTTTTTCGCCTCTTCCAGGGACCTGAGTGGGGTGGGGAGTGTGTATATTGTGATGCACAAGCTATCACAATAGTGTGGTACAGGCTGGATGGACCAGAGGGTCTTTCCCTGTCCGTCATTGCTCATAAGTGTATAAAGATGCCCTGAGAAGAGGTGAAACGATTGTATTTGGGTGGTGGGTCCTTAAATTTTCTTCCCTTTACTGACCTCCATACTGTGACAGGGCTGAAATTGGGATCTTTGACATATGGGGAAACATGGATATCATCCTCCAATGTGCTATGGCACTGTACACTCAACACCCCAGGTCATAAATGTTTTCAAAGATGACCTAACCTTCTGTTGAGCATAGCATAGCATTACAAATGTAATCACATTTATCTAATATAAATGTGGTAGTGTCCGTCTTCAGCTCTAAGGTGTTAGGAATGTATTTGATCTACTTTGGGAGTTACAGCCTTTTAGAAAGTCGACATGTAATGGAGTGAAAAAAGGTTCTATTATATAGTACCATATTACATTCCTCAGAACTGCCTCAGAGCTCTTTGCATATAAAGGTAAATTCATCAATTCTCTGACCTGCACTCCCTTCAAGTCTGGCCTCCCTCTGGGAGTGTGGGACTGATCCATTTATGCTAAAATGAACTACTTTCAACAATTTACACTTGTACAATCACCTTAATGAAATATCCCACAGTGCTTTACTTATGGGAGAGTAATGGACACCAAGCAGAACTGGGAGAAGGTGGAGAGGGAAAGTGATCAAAGGAATTATAAACAAGGTAGGTTTTACGGAGGTATTTGACAGTGGAGGTGAGAACAGCACCCAAGTGGGTTGCAGTGGCAATGTTAGTTTGCCACAGGTTTTTCCCACTCTAACTTCGGAGGGACATCATGGAAACACCGGAGAAAGGGGATAAATGATTGTTTTTAGCCATTTACGCCGCTTTTCCAGGGTCCCACCGATCTTCCGTTGAAGTTACAGCAGTGGACCGGCAGAACTTCCATGGATATTTCAGGCAAGGATTTTATAATAGGAAATTAAAGCCGAGACACTGATATTTTCTCGACTCTCTTCCCAGTCGCTGGCTATTTACTATTACTGCCGTATAATTATTGACTCATTAGGATATCATTTCCGATTTACACGTTTTCGTTGCAAACCTGTTAAGCATTTGTACCCAAACAGCACCACTGGAACCTGGGGGCATGTTTTTCAATGGATGAAGCTCAGATCGGAATGTTTACTGCACTTGTACTACATTTCACTGCTTGTTTTACTTCGAGGATTTCATTTCACATCGTTCACCTGACGAAGGGGGAAGCCTCCGAAAGCTTGTGAATTTAAAATAAAATTGCTGGACTATAACTTGGTGTTGTAAAATTGTTTACAATTGTTTTACTTGGGCAAGCATTAATCCATCAAAAATTAAAGACGGTTTAAAAATAGCGAATAGAGGAATGTGCTACAAGTGGACTAAGCAGTCCTGAACTTTGCTGATCAGAATATATTCTCCTGTAGACAGGAGGGTGCAATTATCTGGGACACGCACTACAGCTTAAATTGCATTAGTTCTGCTCTGTGGTCAGCCCCTAGAAGGTATGCTTGCAATGATACGTTAGTATTGGAGTTTTTCTTATTTCATTATTACCATAGTAATCACTTTCAGTTAAGGAAGTTTGAAACTTGCGCTCAAGTAGTGCCAGACAAACCTGTGACCCTGTAAACAGAAGGAAGGCACCGTACCATGAGTAACTGAGTCATACACTGCAATACAATTTCAAGTAAATACGACTCCACTATCTTCAGCTCGCAAAATCGCTCGTTAAAATGTTTACCATTTCATTTAACAAATGCAAGTAACATCTGACACCAAAAGTGTTGTCCATAAAAGGTGAATTTTTGTATCTATTGAGCACACAAACATTTGTTTTATTTTAAGCAGCACATGAAATATATATTTTGTATAATCAGACAGCTATGTCCTTATTTTGCACTCCTCCCGAAATTCTGCATTGGGTTAAAATGGATTTCTGCTGTTGTCAATTATCCCTGCAATCATCATGTTCAGATTATTTATTTTGCCGTGCAGGAATTTTCTGATTCAGTTTGGTAGAAAGTATTAGTGATCAACATGTTTGCAATAATTTTCCTGTATTTTTTAAATCGTTCAAAATAATGATGTAATTTCTGCTTGGAGGGTGGGTGATATTTTAATAAAGTCAGAGGCCGCTCAAAAAACTTGCCGAGGAAATTTTTAACTGTTATCTTGTGGGGTCAAGAGGAGCATTCCTTCTCCTCTTCCTGGCCCCAAAAAACTAATACTCCAGTTGGCTACCGGTCCATGGCACCCCTCCCCCACCCGATTCTGGCTATCTGTCGGTTCTGCATGGGAGCCAGACAATTTCCTGATCTCTCCAACCACTGATCTGCCTCGGAGCGCCAGTTACAACAAGCGGGCGGCGAGTTTGCTCCACCCACTGATCACCCATTGTGCATCTAATTTAAAATCACTCCCGTAACGTCAGAAGTCTCAGTTATAAGGAAAGATTGAAGAAACTTGTACTTTTAGCAGTGTTGGTTGAGGGATAAATGTTGGCCAGCACATCACACCATCACCATAAAAAAGGTTATCTGGACATTTATCTCATTGCTGTTGGTGGGACCTTCTTGCTTGCAAATTGGCCATCACATTTCCCTACAACAGTGATGACACTGCAAAAGTACTTCATTGATCATGAAGTGCTTTGGGACATCCCGAGATCGTGAAAGACGTTATATAAGTCCAAGTTTGCTCTTTCTACCCTTGAAAGGAGGGGACCAATCTTCGACTTCCACCCAAGTCAGCGGAGTGGCTGTACCACCCGCCCAATGTCGGCATCAGGGGGCCTAAACCATGTTCAGTTTAGGCCTCACGTCACTGGCGAGGTGCAGGCGCCAGATGGCCACTGCGCTGCAGCTCACCAGTTGTGGGAGGACAGGAAATCGGCTGGTCCCCGTATTGAGTGCTCCTTTTGGCCCCACAAAAAGAAAAATTAAAAATTAAAAATTTCCCTGGCCGTTTTATGAGTGCCCTCCAGCAGTCAGCCCAGTGGTGCCTGAAAATTCCAATCAGAATCCTACAACCAGCACAGGACCTCAGTTTGCATATTTAATCTGCCTCAAGCCAGTAGCAGGTGGTTGGGGCTGCTCTTGCAATTTTCAGGTAACTGGATCATGGGCCTTGGACATCAATGGGCAGCCAAGGGCCTCCCTTTCCTGCCCTTATTTTCAACTGCCTCCTGTCCATTTTTCAGGTGAGAAACAGCTGGCTGGCCAATAGTTGAAAATTGCTCCAGAGATCTTTGATAAGTGATCTTATAGAAGGATACAAGATGGTTATGAGAGTAGATAAGTAAATCTGGAAGATTACTACAAATTGTATGACTAGAACAGGTTCAGGCTAGACAGGGATAGATTTAGAACTGATAACAGGATGTTGTTCTTCACAAAGAGTGATGAATGCATGAAATGAACTTCAAAATAGGGTAGAAGATGCAAAACCCCCCATCACTTAAGAAACAATTCGGATGCATTAATGGGGGTACCTGCGGGGTACCTTTGGATGGATACACTAGGATAGTTCGAATGGCCTTCCTTATCCACAATTATTTTATGATTTTGAGATGATGCATCTATTCTTCAGTCATTCAGAATTACATGGAAACTCAGCACATGCTGAGAGTCTCCACCCCAAACTACTGCAGCAAGGGGAAAGTCTCTGATTTCTGATTTGGAGTTTACATGTACCCCTTCCCTTATCCCAGAGAGTTTAGGCACAGACCAGCCAGAAGCAAAAGTTAGAGACCTCAAAGGCATACTGCTGCAATTGAACCAGCTAAAACTGCACAGTCTACCAGCACAGAGCACTTGTAAGCTTCCCACTGCTCATCCAACAAGTTGATGTATCTGGGTCCAATAAGGAAAAAAAAGAAATAAAGCATGTATATAGTGCTTTCACAACCCAGGATGTCCCAAAGTATTTTTGAAGTATAGTCACCGTTGTAATGTAGAAAATGCGGCAGCCAATTTGCACACAGCAAGGTCCCACAAACAGCAATTTAATAATGATCAGGTAATCTGTTTTTCAGTGATGTTATTTGAGGGATAAATATTGGCCAGCACACCTGGGAGAACTTCCCTGCGCTTCTTTGAAATATAGCCATGGGATCTTTTACGTCCACCTGAGAGGGCAGACAGGGCCTCAGTATAATGTTGCATCTGAAAGACAACATCTCTGACAGTGCAGCACTCCTTCAGTACTGCACAGAACTGTTAGCCTAGATTTTCTGCTCAAGTCTCTGGAGTGGGACTTGAACCCACAGCCTTCTGTCTCAGAGATGAGTGCACTACCACTGAGTCACAGATGATGCTTGGTGATGAAAAAATATCTATCCCTTGGATGCATCAAGTTGATGGGTGTGGAGGAGAGATAAAGGGAGGGCAGCATAACATAACTTGACCGAACATGGCTGGACCTGCAGTATATATGGTGATCCTGATTGATAAGGCCGAAGACTCATTTGTTAACATTTTTCAGTAGCTAGCACCTGTGAAATAGTGCAAACTCTGTTTTCAGTTAATTGCTTGGTAGTATATCTTAATGCAATAAAATCGATAAATAAATATAGACATCATTTTGAACAGACCTTGTACTAAAACAAACTGAAAATTCCAGCTCTGACTGCATCCAGCGTACATTTATAGATAAGTATTAAAATACATTTAAATAAATTCAATTTAATATAGTGCACGTCACCTTCATGCAAACGTTTTAATGCTGTGATTGAAACTGATCAAATAAATTTGTGTCGCAATATTTTATTAAAAATGTGACTCATGGCTGTAAGTGGCCAAATTCCATTAGAAGTGCAGTTTCTAGCAAGAAGACTGCGATCAGCATCCTCCCAGTTATTCTTTCCTCGCCTCCAATCCAGTTTCACTGTATCAGCCGACACTCAGCACCTCGCTAATCACTCCTTCCCCCATCCCATTTTTCTTTCTGCACTCCACAAATTCTATTGTTAACATGGAAATGCATCTCTCAAATCCTAAGTGCATTTAATTTAATGTGTCTCAAATCTGACTCGTGCTGTTGTGCGAGTGCTAACATTCTGACTGATGGACAGGAGAAAAAGGCACATTTTTTGAGCATGAGGTGAGATTGGGAGGAGCTCAGAAAATAATTTTTGAGCTCGAATCAGGGACAAATGTTACTTTGGCTCCATGGTAACTACTGGGTAACCATGGAAAAGGCATTTTGAACTGATGGCGAGACACAATGTAGTATTAAAATATCTGATGCCCATGATAAAAGGCTGAATGAAGTACAAATTTAGGAAATAATGAAAGAATTGAAGGACTTATTTTCATTTTTTGATAAGAGTTAATAATCCTATTTATAATAGATCTTACTGCCCCCCAATCAAAATTGCAGCTCAGTGAGGTATTCTTAGTAAATTTCATGAAAAATGAAGCCAATAATGGGAATGATAAAACTGATGCTCTCCCCCGATTGTTCTGTCAGCTTGTTCAGTAAATAGTGGAGGGGGATAGGCCCCAGGTTTGATCCCTAGTCTGCGCTGAGTCAGCTGATCTCCACTGGGTTTAGGGCATGAGGGGAAAATTGGCCAGGGTCCTGCACCTGACCCCTACAGAATTCGGCCGAGCGGTGATGCCCTCACCTCCCATGAAAGTCTGCTCTGACTCACTGCTGAGGCTCAAAGAAAAAGAATGGCCACTTGAGCAAAGTAGTAAATGGTAAATGGTGCCCATGGAATCATAACCCAGTGAGTCAACAGCTTCAGGAGAAATTGGAAAGGAAGAAAATTGGCAAGAGAAATAAAAAGTAAAGAGACACAACAATCACAGCACTCCTGTAATAATGCTCTTTTCACATTACCACGTAACAGATAGAAATTCTAAAAAAAAATTGGAATACAATAGTGCAGTGGTGCAATAGGTAGTAAATATTGATTTATCCACAAGGGGTAGCCTTACTGAAAAGGAAAGTCCGTGTTTTCGGCCAAATCTCTGGTCACCTGGATAGAGAAACGCCCCAAAAATCGGTAAATTGGCCCATCTGTTGCATGCACTGTTTTGGTCCCACTATCGCCCTGTTTGCAAAAATCGGTCCCCCATGTGTTCTCCCACTTTAAAGAGATGCTGTTCCTCAGGCAACACCACAGATTCCACTTGTCAAATCACATAAATCTCAAAGTGATGCACAGTTTTGGTTGTTCAATAACTTCAAATTTACAAATATAAATAGAAGTTTTGATGAGTACTACATAGGGGGAACAAAGTGGCAAACAATGGACAAATAATTTATTCTACAATTAAAGATCCTAAGTACAAACAAAAGGTTAGCCCAGGTCAGACCAAGGTGAAAAGGAATGAGACACTGGCATGGGTGCGGAACTTGGCTATCAATTTCTGCTCGACGATTTTGCTTTGTCGTGTGTCTCGAAGGCCGCCCCATGAGGACGGCCTCAACCGGGATCTTGGGTTCATGTCGCGCTACACGTAACCCCACCAGCGAATAAAAGTTATCTGTTTTTAATTCAACGGGTCATTTTCAGTCTTTCTCTTCCTTTCGGATGTTTCTCCCTCTCTCTCTCTGTTTTGTGTTCTGGCCGTTTGTATATTCGGTGGTCCTGTAGGTAACACTTCTCTGTCTGAACACTTTGATTGCCTTGACAACAGGCAGTTGGAATGATTATCTGTAATCACCAGGTATTGTTCTCTGACTATAAATGCGAAAGGTTCAAGGATTTCCTGACATTCACCTGACGAAGGAGGAAGCCTCCGAAAGCTTGTGATTTTCAAATAAAATTGTTGGACTATAACTTGGTGTTGTAAGATTGTTTACATTAATACTGCAAGCAAAGAGCCACTGGATGCAACCGACGATCTAGGCGACAGCATCTTGAAACCCCCAAATTCATAATAAAACACAATTAGCTGTCCAAAACAGGAAACCGAGTTTGTCAGAAGTATCCATAAAGGCATCACAATATAACAGATTATGTATGGTCCTTTTGAAATGTGTTTACACCACCATATGCAATATGTGAGATACTCAGCTTTCATAATAAAAACCATTACAGTTTTCGAATGAATGTTATAGTTCCACACTAATCAATCATTGAGCTAAATGTAATTTGCTACACATCCTAATGGCAAATTGCATAGATATGTTTTATTTGGTTGGTGCCTTGGTTAAAATCTCATAGACCGCCGTCATTATATTGGTAGTACTAAAGAAATCATTCTCGATGATTTCAATATTGGGATTGTATAATCCGTACATCAAAAAATAGCTACACAGATACAGTGCAGTGATATTTCTCTTTACACTTTCGGGGCTTTTATTTAAAAGGAAACTTTAACAAAGTGAGTACAAGGAACATGGAGCTAGAAATTGGGCTGTGTAGTGCCCATTGTTTCGGCGCTACACGGCCTCCCGAAGTGCCAAGATGGCGTTTTGGTTGCGCACGCACGTTTCCAGCGTGACGTGTGATGGACGCCATCTTGGTATAGGTATTAGTGCATGTGCTAAAACTGCCGGCTGCATGTAAAATAGGGAGAAAATGCGTACAGTGTGCAATGCTGATTTAAAGTGACAGACACCATTTTGGACCTTAACGCTCAACTCAACGCACTGTCTTAACCTCACACACCTGGGAGAACCCCCTACCAGTGCTATTTAAAGGGACCATGCAGGTGTTGCAGGCTAGTTGCTGGATTATTGCTTCTGACTGCTGGTGGTATAGGAAGTGTTTTTTGAAGCACCCGATACTTACTGAGAGTTACTACAGTACATTTGAGAGTGGTTTGGCAGGTACTGCCTTACGGTTTGGAAAGTTACAACCGTGGTTGAACAACATTCCTGGAAACCATGGGTGGTCTGCTAGGGCTCCCGCTGGGCATTGACTATGACTGGGAGGCCACGCAAAGCAGATCAAGCTACGAGGAGAAGGAGGAGGAGGTGGAGGTGGCGCAGGGCACTGAGCAGGAGGCCGTATCCAATGAGGGCCTTCTGGGACCAATTCTCTTACCTCAAGATGAGTGAGGAGCATTGCATCCGATGGCTGAGGTTCACCAAGGAAGCCATGACGGAGATCTGTCAACTGGTGCGGCCACAACTGCAGCCTCAGAGCAGGGCAAGGACAGCATTGCCTGTGGCTGAAGGTCACCGTGGTGCTGAACTTCTACAGCTCAGAATCATTTCAGGCCTCTGCTGGAGACATGTGCAAAATCTCGCAGAATGCAGTGCACTGTTGGATAAGGGAGGTCACAGACGCACTGTATGAGATGAGGAACAAGTGCACACACATTGTGTGCCTTGCATATCAACTCAGCTGTCTTCGTCAACCGAGAGGGCTTCCACTCCCTGAACGCGCAGCTGTCGTGTGACCACACGAATCATGGGTACGGTAGCATAGTGGTTATGCTACTGGACTAGTAATCCAGAGGCCCGGACGAATAATCCGGTGTCATGAGTTCAAATCCCGCCACGGCAGCTGGGGAATTTAAATTCAATTAATTAAATAAAATCTGGAATTAAAAAATACTAGTATCAGTAATGGTGGCCATGAAACTACTGGATTGTCGTAAAAGCCCATCTGGTTCACTAATGTCCTTCAGGGAAGGAAACCTGCCATCCTTATCCGGTCTGGCCCATATGTGACTCCAGACCCACAGCAATTTGGTTGATTCTTAATTGCCCTCTGAAATGGTCAAGCAAGCCACTCAGTTGTAAAATCTCACTTAAAAAAAGTCACAATAAGAATAAAACCAGATGGACCACTAGGGACCGGACACGACAAAGGCAAACCAAGCCCAGTCGACCCTGCAAAGTCCTCCTCACTAACATCTGGGGACTTGTGCCAAAATTGGGAGAGCTGTCCCACAGGCTAGTCAAGCAACAGCCTGACATAGCCATACTCACAGAATCATACCTTTCAGCCAATGTCTCAGACTCTTCCATCACCATCCCTGGGTATGTCCTGTCTCACCGGCAGGACAGACCAACCAGAGGTGGCGGTACAGTGATATACAGTCAGGAGGGATGACATCAGGTCAAACATGGGCATGGAAACCTCCTGCTCATTACCACCTACTGCCCTCCCTCAGCTGATGTATCAGTCCTCCTCCATGTTAAACACCACTTGGAGGAAGGACTGAGGGTAGCAAGGGCACAGAATGTACTCTGGGTGGGAGACTTCAATGTCCATCACCAAGAGTGGCTCGGTAGCACCACTAGTGACCGAGCTGGCCGAGTCCTGAAGGACATAGCTGCCAGACTGGGCCTGCGGCAGGTGGTGAGCGAACCAACACGAGGGAAAAACTTACTTGACCTCGTCCTCACCAATCTACCTGTCGCAAATGCATCTGTCCATGACAGTATTGGTAGGAGTGATAACCGCACAGTCCTTGTGGAGACGAAGTCCCGTCTTCGCACTGAGGACACCATCCAACGTGTTGTGTGGCACTACCACCATGCTAAATGGGATAGATTCAGAACAGATCTAGCAGCTCAAAACTGAGCATCCATGAGGTGCTGCGGGCCATCATCAGCAGCAGAATTATATTCCAGCACAATCTGTAACCTCATGGACCGGCATATTCCTCACTCTACCATTACCAACAATCCAGGGGATCAACCTTGGTTCAATGATGAGTGTAGAAGAGCATGCCAGGAGCAGCACCAGGCGTACCTAAAAATGAGGTGCCAACCTGGTGAAGCTACAACTCAGGACTACATGCATGCTAAACGGCGGAAGCAACATGCTATAGACAGAGCTAAGCGATTCCACAACCAATGGATCAGATCAAAGCTCTGCAGTCCTGCCACATCCAGTCATGAATGGTGGTGGACAATTAAACAGATAACCGGAGGAGGAGGCTCTGTAAACATCCCCATCCTCAATGATGGCGGAATCCAGCACGTGAGTGCAAAAGACAAGGCTGAAGTGTTTGCAACCATCTTCAGCCAGAAGTGCCGAGTGGATGATCCATCTCGGCCTCCTCCCGATATCCCCACCATCACAGAAGCCAGTCTTCAGCCAATTCGATTCATTCCACATGATATCAAGAAACGGCTGAGTTCACTGGATACAACAAAGGCTATGGGCCCCGAAAACATGCCGGCTGTAGTGCTGAAGACTTGTGCTCCAGAACTAGCTGCACCTCTAGTCAAACTGTTCCAGTACAGCTGCAACACTGGCATCTACCCGACAATGTGGAAAATTGCCCAGGTATGTCCTGTCCACAAAAAGCAGGACAAATCCAATCCGGCCAATTACCACCCCATCAGTCTACTCTCAATCATCAGCAAAGTGATGGAAGGTGTCATCGACAGTGCTATCAAACGGCACTTATTCACCAATAACCTGCTCACCAATGCTCAGTTTGGGTTCCGTCAGGACCACTCGGCTCCAGACCTCATTACAGCCTTGGTCCAAACATGGACAAAAGAGCTGAATTCCAGAGGTGAGAGTGACTGTCCTTGACATCAAGGCAGCATTTGACCAAGTATGGCACCAAGGAGCCCTAGTAAAATTGAAGTCAATGGGAATCAGGGGGAAAACTCTCCAGTGGCTGGAGTCATACCTACCACAAATGAAGATGGTAGTGGTTGTTGGAGGCCAATCATCTCAGCCCCAGGACATTGCTGCAGGAGTTCCTCAGGGCAGTGTCCTAGGTCCAACCATCTTCAGCTGCTTCATCAATGACCTTCCCTCCATCATAAGATCAGAAATGGGGATGTTCGCTGATGATTGCAGTGTTCAGTTCCATTTGCAACCTCTCAAATAATGAAGCAGCCTGAGCCCACATGCAGCAAGACCTGGACAACATCCAAGCTTGGGCTCATAATTGGCAAGTAAAATTCGCGCCAGACAAGTGCCAGGCAATGACCATCTCCGACAAGAGAGAGTCTAACCTCCTCCCCTTGACATTCAACAGCATTACCATCGCTGAATCCCCCACCATCAACATCCTCGAGGTCACCATTGACCAGAAACTTAACTGGACCAGCCATATAAATACTGTGGCTACAAGAGCAGGTCAGAGGCTGGGTATTCTGCGGCGAGTGACTCACCTCCTGACTCCCAAAAGCCTTTCCACCATCTACAAGGCACAAGTCTGGAGTGTGATGGAATACTCTCCACTTGCCTGGATGAGTGCAGCTCCAACAACACTCAAGAAGCTCGACACCATCCAGGACAAGGCAGCCCACTTGATTGGCACCCCATCCACCACCCTAAACATTCACTCCCTTCACCACTGGCGCACAGTGGCTGCAGTGTGTACCATCCACAGGATGCACTGCAGAAACTCGCAAAGGCTTCTTCGACAGCACCTCCCAAACCCGCGACCTCTACCACCTAGAAGGACAAGAGCAGCAGGCACATGGGAACAACACCACCTGCATGTTCCCCCTTCAAGTCACACACCATCCCGACTTGGAGATATATCGCTGTTCCTTCATCGTCTCTAGGTCAAAATCCTGGCAGCCCCTTCCTAACAGCACTGTGGGGGAACCTTCACCACACGGACTGCAGCGATTTAAGAAGGCGGCTCACCACCACCTTCTCAAGGGCAATTAAGGATGGGCAATAAATGCTGGCCTCGCCAGCGATACCCATATCCCATGAACGAATAAGAAAATCATGGCAGTCGATGCCTGCTATCATGGGAACAGTCATGATGCCTTCGTTTAGCGTCAGTCCAACGTGCCAGCTATCTTTTACACGGCTTGGCAAGTCAAAGGTTGTCTACTGGGCGACAAGGGCTATCCCCTCATGCTGTGGCTCATGACTCTGGTCAGGAACCCACGCACATGTGCACAGCAGACCTACAATGAGAGCCATTGGCCTCCTGAAACAAAGCTTTTGGTGCCTAGACCATTCTGGAGAAGCCCTCAGTACTCTGCTGAGCAAGTGGGAAGATTCTTGGTGGTGTGCTGCATGCTGCACAACCTCGCCATCATGAGGGATCAACCCTTGCCACCGATGATCGGAGAAGACCCTGAACCAGAGGTGGAGGAGGAGGAGCCAGAGGAGGAAGATGCAAGGGTGCACAAGGAACACACGCCTTGTCTGCAAGGGCTCTGTGTGCACACCTGATCCGTACCCGCTATCAATAATGTCAACTACATTCCCCAACTCACCAACAGTTCTACACTCCCCACCTTTCCGCTCCCACATGACCATCAAATCACCCTCCATCTGATTGCACATTGGTTTCCCCCTCAGCTCATCACACAAATAAAAACCACCACCAAATGCAAATTCAAAGTCACATTTATCAATGAACAAATCAAATTATGGAAACAGAACAGAACTATTCACCCTTGTGTATTCCCTTAGTGCCTGTTGTTCATGTGCCTTTACCTTTCCTTGTGATCCTATGAGGTGCATCCCCAGTGGCTGGAGCATGGGTGGTCAAAGGCTGCTGGCCTTCAATAGAGGAGTGTGCAGATGGCCTTGGAGGACGACCTCGAGCAGCTCTGGGCCGGAAGGGCCCGGCTTCAGACTGCACCATTTCAGAATGGGCTGCAGCAGTCTGGACTGGCTGATAGGCAACAAGTGCACTGGCGGAGTGGCAGGGGTGGGAGCAGGAATGTTGTCGTCCTGAGAGAGGACAGTAGGTCCGACTGCCATGGCGCCACTGCCACTTTCCCGGGGCGGTGCCTCAGCAATTCTCATGATCAGCTGGAGAACAGATTGCTGGAGTGCTGTGACACCCTGGAAGCCCCATTCTACAGTGGTCCCCAAATCCACGACAGCAGAATTCTGAGCTTCCACTGTAGCAGTCTGAGCAGCAACTGTAGCCTGCAGACCTTTGATCGCATCGGTTTGTGCTGCAATGGAAGCTGCAACATCGGCCATCGGGCGCTGCGTCATGGTGGGTTCCACAGGTGTACTGATGGAGGTGACCACCCGTTCCATGTTGGAAAGGATGGGCTCCAAACTCTGCACAAAGCCCTGCGACAAGTTCGAGCTGGACTCCTCCATGCCTTTTGGCATTGTGTGCAAGCTTTCTGGCAGGCTTTCCAATGCCCCAAGCATTTGTTGGTGTACGCCCATCAGCCGTCTTCTGTAGCCTGGCCCATCAATGTCCTCAGCTGACTCCTCTGCAGCAGAACTAGTGAGCGACCTTGCCCTCCGGTGAGCTGGCACCTGTGGTATCCATTCCCCCCGCCTCGGCTCCTGTCCACTTGTGCCTGGTGTCTCACCACGTGCAGATCCCTCCTCTAAAGGACGCGCAATATCCATCTCTGAGCTAGTGGATGCGAGTGTAAGATCGAGTGACGGTGTGCCTTCAGTGTCCTCCTCCTCCTCGACAATGCCACCACGTGTTCTTGGGTATTTGCAATGACAAAGGGAGACAGGTGAGTTGTGGAGCGGGGAGAGGAGCAAGTAAGATGTGCATGCCGACAGCATCTGCAGCACGTGAGTCCGAAAAGATGATGGGAGGAGGGAGATGTGGGAAACGAGAAGGAGCATTAGATATGCAGCGACCCCCTTCATTGGGACCACCAGCGCAGCATGTGTTCACAGCTGCAGAGATGGCCTGGCCAATAATCCGAAGCACAGTCTCCTCCAAGGGGGTGAGGACGTGTCGGCCTGCCTGTCCTCCCTTAGGTCTCTCCTGCTGCCGGCTGTTATGCGCCATTTTCTCCGGCAAGACAGAGGGCAGTGTGTCAGTGAGTATCCTGCAAGATGTCTGGGTGATGTGCCTGTCATGCAAGAATAGCTGCCAGTGTGTGTGGCCTGTGAGTGGCGGATGTGTGGCCTGCAAGAGTGGTCCTATGTACGGGTGAGATGCAGCATGCTGAGTGCAGCATTGTGTATGGATGGGCAGTGTTTGTTGGTGGGTGGGTGATGGGGGGGTGTGATGCGTGGAGCAGTTGGTAGGATGTGCTACTTGACACTTGCATTCACTCACCTTGACCACTCGTGTCAAATCATTGAACTTCTTTCGGCACAGCACCCATGTGTGTGGTGCAATACTCCTGGCATTGATTCCCCAGGCCAAAGCCTCCCAATGTCTGCGCAGCTGCAGCCTGGAGGGTCTCCTGCCACTCTGTGGGTACATGTTGACCGTCCTTTCGTCCACCTCCTCCACCAGAGTCTCCAGTACATCATTGGAGAAGCGTGGGGCCCGCTCGTGCACCGGTCCTGCCATCCTTCCGGCCATCTTTCCCTCCTGAGTGGACTGTGCATGTCCCATTTAAAATGTGCACCTGCACCTTTAAGAGGTGCAGGCTGCTGATGACGTGCGCTGAGCACACCCCATTTCCGACTTCCTCATTCCCCGTGCAGTCGCTCAGCAGCACGGGTAGCGCTGGCTGCACGGATCTATCATGGTAAGTAGCAGGCTGCCCCGGCCTGCATAGGGGCCGTCGGGCACGGGTTAATAGCAGAATGCTCTACCTACACCCAATAATAGGCCTTATTGAATTTTTCCCCCCATGGTGTACTTTTCCATAAGTAAATTATGGGGAATTAGTACCTTCTCTTCAACTGGTACACATCATTCCTTGTACTTGCCTCATACATCAAAATTCCCCTTCTTGGCACAAAATTCCAAAGCCATGTGGATAGTTCACTTTTTAACAACTTAAACAGGCCTAAGAAAAGATTGAATGATATTTGATAAGTACTACATAGGGGGCACTAAATGGTGAACAATGGGCACCCAATTTACTCTACAATTCAATAACTATTGAATAAAGTTATGACTGCGTTCTGAAGTTATAGTACACTGGGGATCGTAACAAGCATAGGGGGTACTTTAATATTCTCCATTATGTCATATGACCTACCATCAATCTCTCTCCAGATGCACTGGCTGCCATTTTGAAAACCCTTTATTAAAATACAATATAAAACAAGGGCTGGTTCAACTCCAAAGCTGCAATATACCAATAATGGGAAAACTGCAATTGAGCAGGCCTACAAGTTTGTCTGCATTTGCAGCAAAGAGGTTTGAATTGGCCCAATTTTCTAGCGGGTGTCCCACCCCTAATTTGAATAGGCTACAGGCACAGTTTCTCCAGAGAACTTGGCCTGTAGCAAACTTGGCTGGGGATCAGAAAATTTGCCTGGGGAGCAACTCTTAAGGGCTGTAACCAGTCATTAAATAGGAAACCGAGGCAAGTAGAAAAGTGGAGTGATTAATCACAATAGCACAGCAGAGGCATGTGCTCCATTTTATGCTCTAAGATTTAGAGGTTCAGATGCAGGAGTTGTACCCAAGAAGGGTGGCCCGACATGGGACCGTAGATCACCCTCCATTGAAAGCTGCATCAAAGGAGATCCCTTGCTGAATCCATGCAATCACACAGGTCATTGTATTGTTACAAATGAAGAAGTTTGCACCTGGCAGGAGGATAAGTATTAAGTGTGTTCTTCACAGTTGCACGCACTTATTGAGGAGTCCATCAAGGATGACACAAGCGCCCAAGATGAGAACTCCAACACACTTTGGGAGATACCATGTCAAGATTTTACAGAACCATTACTCTTTTACATACACTCTTCCATTGTGCCAAAGCAACATGCTACACTTCGCTTGCAGATGGTGGTAGCAGAGTGGACAAATGCTCTGGCTTTCAGCCCTGTGCACTGCTCTGCTGTTAGGAAGTCCTTCATTGGAATCAGCAGCCATGGATGCAGAGGTTAGCTCTGGTCCCCCAAGAGCTATTCACCTTCCCCTCCCCCACAGTGTTTCTTCTAAAAATGGAGTATAGTGGACTGCTGCTTACTGATGACATTATGGCTGCTTTTTGGTTAATGGCCATGGACATGCTTAATGATGGTTCTGTGGCCAGATACCAGTTGAACATGAATTGACTGAAAACCCTTTCCCTTAGGCTACAGGGCTTTAAGGAACCCTAATGCCCCATATGGGTTCCAACTATGACGTTTTGCACTCAAGGATAACCGATTAAGAACATAAGAACATAAGAAATAGGAGCAGGAGTCGGCCAATCGGCCCTTCGAGCCTGCTCCGCCATTTAATAAGATCATGGCTGATCTGATCCTAACCTCAAATCTAAATTCATGTCCAATTTCCTGCCCGCTCCCCGTAACCCCTAATTCCCTTTACTTCTAGGAAACTGTCTATTTCTGTTTTAAATTTATTCAATTAGACGGTGAAAGCTCTGTGTTAAGTCCAGCTGATGCTTCCTTTCCCCAGGGCAAGTAATGAAAGTGTTGCCTCTTACAAACACAACATCTGGTACTTGTTTGATACAGGTGTGCAAGGTTTCTGGGGTAGCTTGCAACCTTCACTGCTGTGAGAAGAGATGTCCCTATTGCAGATGTTTTGTGGAAATCATCTTGCAGCAGAATAGTGCAAGTCTTTGATACTGTCTTGTGAAGCTGAAGCAGCAAAGACAGATCTCCTTTGCCATATCCAAGTAGATGTGGACGAGTCTACAAGTGCCATTCCCTGGACAGTGATTGTGCGTAGACAGGATGCCTCATTGCACCACCATTTGGTGGCCAATTATGAAGTCCTCCTCTGAAATATCCAGCAACCAAGAATACTGAAGAAAATAATTGGCAACATAAAAAGATGCAAAAATGGCAGCGGTCCAAGTAAAAACAACCAAGACATGGTACAAAGTGCCGCAATATGAATCAGAAAATACGGACGCTATACCTAACTTCAAGAGGCCTGTTTCAGCTTCAGCATGCCAGGCCTCAGAATCTCCAGTGCGTCCATATCAACTGGGCCAGTAGCTGTCCCTCACCTACAGTTGAAAGTTCTTGCAAGGGACCTATTCAAAGATAAGGCAACACAAATGAAGCCCGTGCATGTTAATGGTGCTGCCTTATTTGTGCTCAGAAAATGGGCACTGTAGAAATCAGGTGTGTTGTGAACCATACATGTGTGGCCGCAGGACCAATTTCTTGATCACCTCCTGCTGTCTGAGGCTTCACACGCCTGGCAGAGCACCGAGAAAATTTACTCCAAAATCTAACCTTTATAAATGACTTCTGTTGCTGGTATGATTCCTGGCCGATTTGACTCTATATGTAAAAATGCAACAGTTAACAAGAACTTACTTGCATTTATATAGCACTTTTAACGTAGTAAAACGTCCCAAGGCGCTTCACAGGAGAGTTATCAAACAAATTTTGACACTGAGCCACATAAAGGAGGTATTAGGACAGGTCAGGTATGTTTTAAGGAGCATCTTAAAGGAGGAGAGAGAGGTAGAGACGGAAAGGTTTAGGGAGGGAATTCCAGAGCTCAGGGCCTCGGCAGCTGAAGGAACGGCTGCCAATGGCAGAGAGATTAAAATCGGGGATGCGCAAGAGGCAAGAATTGGAGGAGCGCAGAGATCTGGGAGGGTTGTAGGGCTGGAGGAGGTTACAGAGATAGGGAGGAGAGAGGCCATGGAGGGATTTGAAAACAAAGATGAGAATTTTAAAATCGAGGCGTTCCTGGACCGGGAACCAATATAGGTCAGCGAGCACAGGGGTGATGGGAGAACGGAACTAGGTGAGAGTTAGGATATGGGCAGCAGAGTTTTGGATGAGCTCAAGTTTATGGAGGGTGGAAGATCAGAGGCTAGCCAGGAGAACATTGGAATAGTCCAGCCTGGAGGTAACAAAGGTACGGATGAGGGTTTCAGCAGCAGATGAGCTGAGGCAGCGGCGGAGATTGGCGATGTTACGGAGGTGGAAGTAGGTGGTCTTGGTGATGGAGCAGATATGTGGTCAGAAGCTCATCTCAGGGTCAAATAGGATGCCAAGGTTGCGAACGGTCTGGCTCAGCTTTAGACAGTGGCCAGGGAGAGGGATGGAGTCGGTGGCTAGGAAATGGAGTTTGCAGTGGGGACCAAAAACAATGGCTTCAGTCTCCCCAATATTTATTTGGAGGAAATTTTTGCTCATCTGGTCAGCCAAGCACTGTGATCAATGAGAGACAGTGGAGTGGTCGAGGGATGTGATTGTGAGGTAGAGTTGTGTGTCATCAGCATACGTGTGGAATCTGACGTGTTTTTGGATGATGTCGCTGGGGGGCAGCATGTAAATGAGAAATAGTAGGAAGCCAAGGATAGATCCTTGGGAGACTCCAGAGGTAACAGTATATGAGTGGGAAGAGAAGCCATTGCAGGTGATTCTCTGGATAGATAAGAATGGAACCAGGCGAGTGCAGTCCCACCCAGCTGGACGATGGAGGAGAGGCGTTGGAGGAGGATGGTATGGTCAACCGTGTCAAAGGCTGCAGAAAGGTCAAGAAGGATGAGGAGGGATAGTTTACCACAGTCACAGTCACATAAGATGTCATTTGTGACTTTGATAAGGGCCATTTCAGTGCTGTGGCAGGGGCGGAAACCTGATTGGAGGGATTCAAACATGGAGTTGCGGGAAAGGTGGGCACAGATTTGGGAGGTGACAACACGTTCAAGGACTTGAGAGGGAAGGCAGGTTGGAGATAGGGCGGTAGTTTGCAAGGACAGAGGGATCAAGGGTGGGGTTTTTTTTGAGGAGGGGTGTGATGACAGCAGATTTGAAGAGGAGGGGAACAGTACCTGAGGAGAGGGAACCGTTAACAATATCAACTAACATGGGGGCCAAGAAGGGAAGTTGGGTAGTCAGCCAAGGGACTTCATTGCACACTTCATTCACTCCTTCTTCACCTGTTCAAATGCTGACCACAATATTTTTGCTATTAGTTTCCCACATTATATGTGAAATCACTTTGGCCAAGAAACTCCTCAGAGCTGCTGCCACTCTGCTAACGTTACTTCACCACAAGTGCTGTGGGAAACTCCCTTTACGCACACAAGCAGGGTTTCCACCGCCAATCTGGTGAAGTAATGGTTGGAGCAGCGGGAGCAGGTCCAAGGAATTTCCCGGCCATTGTTAAATATTTTTGGTCACCTGAATATTTAAACGTTTCAATTCCACTTTTTGAAATCCTCCAAGAAAGAAAATAGAAGCATCAATGAAGCATAAAAATAAATGTTCAAAAATACTGAGAAAGACTAAACAAAAATTGTTTCACATGTAATGTGGTAATCTAGCAGCGAAAATGTTTCAGTGACCCCCCACTGAGAATTGCACATCAGGTAGCTCTGCAAACAGTTATAATCTGTTCAGAAATATATATATGTTGCCAGGTTTAACAGAATCTGACCATTTTTGGCAGCAAGTCTTTGGTAGATAAATTGTTTAACCTTAAAGTTCATCATAGTTGTCATAAATATATGGATCTTACTCATTTCATTTTAAAGTAGAGTTGTATTGGTTGTTCATCAGGAGATCAGAAGTCCTTTGATCCTAGATCAGATGGACTTGCTGACCTTGATTTTAACTCTGGCAGAAATCAGGCAGGGGAGGTAGTTAAAATGGAAAGTGGGGACTTAGCTGCTCCTTTCCTACCCGGATCTAACCAACTGCAATTTTAAATTTCAGGCAGCAAGAACACCCACCCCAAGCTGGCGCAGTCCTTTTTAAATATGCAGATTCAGGCTCCGATGAAGTAATCAGGGCAGGATCTGCTGTTTTAACTTGAGGCCTGAGTGGGGGAGCAGTGCTGGCTTCTCCTCCAGGCCAAACCTGTCGGGAAGAGCAGTCAGGACCAGAAGAGGCCCAGTAAAGTAAGTTTTAAAAATGTTATTTGTTTCCTTGCGGGCCAAGAGAAGCAGGAGTTCCCCTGGGTCCCTGGCAGCAGTCTCCTGCCACCCGATTTCAATGGCTGGGCAGTCGCTTTTTGTTATCTTCCAAGTCTGTTGCCACTCTTGAACGAGCAAGCCGCTCGCTTTGCTGCATTCCTGCCCGGGTGTTAATAAGAAGCCCTTCGATAAAATTGCTAATAGCTGCAGCAATACAAATAAAATGGTTTCCTGCAAGCAGAAAGAAAAACTCAGATTGGCTATTTTCTTTGTCTTGGAAACATGTCTATTAAGCAAATCTTCAAAGATAGATATTGATGTTCCTGCTCAGTAGTGTGAATTTTAACTCGTGTCCAACTTGCATACATATATATTCATATTGCTGAACTTTTCTATTGTAGTTATTTCATTAGGTTTGTCTGATGACTCTGATTTTAATTAATTGAGTGATTAAAACTAGGACACTGAAAAATACTGCAGTTTTTGTTACTTCTAGAGCTCAATTTCATGATAATGAAACATTTACGGGTGTGCATAACCCTGACATGGGGCACAGTCCATGCCAACATTTGCAACATGGGCTCCCTTCTATTTTAACTAGACTCCCAGCTCTTAGAAAACATATGCTAGTGTCAGGCCTGCAGGCTAACTGGCTGTCAATCACAAAATTGGACTAGCCAACTCCATTTACAGAGAACATACATGCCCTTAAAAAAGATATTTTTCTATGCTGGCAAGCAACATTGGAGATGCTGTACAACAGCTGAAAGGAGCACTGAATGCTGCCGATTTAATAGAACAAAAATAGACCTCCTGCTACAGGAGTTGCAGCAAAGGTTGGTGGCTCTGCCTGGGGCAGAGGATCAATCTGCTCACCTAATTGGTCTGAATCCAACAACTCTCCTCCATTCAGCTTTGGCTTTCTGAGAATCCCTGGCATGGATTTTGGAAACTTGTAAAGATTTTGCTCGACGTCGTAGTCCCTGCACACATTCATTCTCCTGTGATTAAGGTAGAGTCCTTCCCATACAAATGGAAACAAGGCACACATTCCAGAACCAGGAAAGTGTATCTTGTGTTGCATACCCTGGGACAACTAATTATCCGATTTTGCAGTCGCCCTAAAATTACAATAATATCCCCATTATGTTCCTGTCAATCTGAGGGATGGAAAATATGACACTGACAACTCAACTGGTTAAAACTACTGATCTAAGTTATTTAGAAATGAATAGCAAAGAAATTGGCAAACATTACAGAGCTCAACAAACATACTAGAATTTAGGAACATTCTACAAAGGGTTAATTTACCCTTTTTAGTCCAGCAAAACTTAAGTCTTTCTTGAATTGACATGGTTCCTTGGGCTGAAACAGGCAAGCCATCTCTTGGTAAACAAAATATAGTCTTCAGAGGTGCCCTGTAGGCAGAAGTGTTATATCCTGAATACATGAACCTCAAATTGTGTGTGTGTATCTTGACATATATTGGCCATTATTCCAGGATTAAAACTAGCAGAGACACCTGGGATGTTTATCCATCAGATTTCCTTTGAAGACAGAACTTCAGTTGAGAGCAAAGGAATAATTGCAGATTCTGGTAACAATATCTCATGAAGCCGACCACATGGAATGCTAATGAGAAGATAAAAACACTAATAAGCCCCAGGTCTGCCTTAGATATTCTCCTGGGTACGGCAGTGCCTTAAGCAGTCCAAGTGTCTTGCGTTCAGAAGTGTGCCCATACTACCCAACGTCTATTATACCATAATATGTAATAGGGATGTAACATTGTGATTTGAACTGGATAGCATGGTTTTTTGCACACTGTTACACATATGCTTCCCCAGTCACCCTAAAGTGGCCTGAAGTCCTTTTGTGAGAAAAGGCCAGATCTGAATTAGTAAGCTGCTTTAATTTTATAGACATCAAGCAAACATACAGAGCAACAGATGTAATCAAATCTCATCATGATTCAACAAACTATAGCACCTTTGAGAACAAGAAAAATATTTTAAAAATATACTCCCATCCCTTTTTGCGGGCTTACCAAACTTAGTCAGCCTTCTGATCCTGGTTGGTTTGAGCTTGACAACAGCGAGTTTCCCCTCACTAGGCCAGACTTCCGCCCCAGATCTAAGTGCAGATGTATCACTTTGTTTGTGTACCTAACCAGTGGAAGGTTTGTGCACCTAACCTTCTCAAGGGCAATTAGGGATGGGCAATAAATGCCGGCCTTGCCAGTGACGCCCACATCCCGTGAACGAATAAAAAAAAAAGCTGTGCCTCCGATTCCTGCCCCGGTCATTTGTCAATAAAACTGTTGGTAGTCTCAAAATGAATATGGAACATCCTGGTTCAATGGGCCTGGAATGAGACAACTGACCCTTATTGTCTGAGTTTAAACTGTGAGCTGCAACATTTCACAAACTGGCTCATGTGGCATTAATACACATCTTCAAAGATGCAGCCTGTGACTTTCGTTTTTAAAAAACTTGTGCTTAGTCACTTTGTTTTAAAATACAACATAGCTCCTAAATCCCATCTGTAAAGAAAAAAAATGATCAAAACCCTTCAAATGTGACACCTATTGTATGAAATTCAACATTTCTCCACTCAGAGGTGCAGCACAGGAGTGTGTGTGTGGATATAATCTCATCAGCTGCAGCCTTTACTACCAGTGCTGATAGTAAAGTCTGCAGCTCTGAAGAAAAAACCACCATTAGTTTTCACACACTCCTGTTGGTCACCAAATCATACACATGGTTTTGGCTGAGAACAATAATGTTGGTCGGGACAGCAGGAAAGTTAATTTTAAGAAGTGCCACAGAAACAGGCCTCTTTATTATCTCATTCAAAAGAAGGCATTTCCAGCAATGTAACACTCCCTCAGTAGTGTCAGCGTAGATTATGTGCTCAGGTCTGCAATGGGGCTTGAAGCCACCTCTACCTGACTCAGAAGCAAGAGTGCTATCTGCTGAGCCAAGTTGACACTCTAGCCTAGACACTTGTGCGCAATTAGGAAATTGGGCACAAATTGCACTGTTTTTCCAAATTGAAGTCATGGTTCAAGTTTCCGCCCAAATGCATTGCATGACACCGAACATTTCACATGAATCAGCGTAACAGAGCAACGTAAACGGGTGTGATCGAAAAGTGATTGGGAACAGAGCCAAATCGGGCCTCGAGTATCGGGGAGGGGTCATATAAAAGCCATTTTGAAAACTTTTCCTTCAGACCTCTTTCTCTGATTGATTTAATGCATAGCCGTAGTGAATGATTTCAATCTGAGCATTGTGCAAATTTATTTAAGGGATTGATTGGATTTAAATTTATTAAAGCATACATTAAAAAATGCTTAAGTTTTAATTAATTTATTAATTCATAAGTGTTAGTTTTTAATCTGAGCAGTGTGCAATTTGATGCTAAAAACTGCATTCATCTAATCGATTGATTTAAATAAATTTTAATTGAATAATGCAAAGTTTGAAGAGCAGCGAGAACGTTTTCAATCTGAGCAGTGTGCCAAGCAGTCTGAAAGTAAACTTTGTTTATAATGACCTGCAGGCCCTCCTCGATGAGATTGAGGCACGGCAAAGGAGCCTATTTGCCTCGTCTGGGGCCCAGCTCTCACAGGCAATGAGGAGGCAAGCCTGGAGGGAGGTGGTGGCAGCACTGAATGGGTCGAGTTTGATCCCCAGGATGGCAGACCTGTGCCGGAAGAAAGTTAATGATCTGACAAGGTCAGGGAAGGTGAGAAATTAATTTCCATTCCTTCTGCCACGCCCAATCTGTAAGACTCAGGCGAAGCAACCATTCGGAGGACTAAACCCTCCTCTCCTGATATATCCACAGCAGTAGCTCACTGGAATTGATAGTCAACACATTTTGATAATTTCCTTTTGTCTTTACAGGCCAAGCATGCGCACAATGCCCGGCAAATGGCAAAAAGTGGCGGGGGCATGGCAAACCTCAGGATGTTTACTCCCCCTCCCCCACAATGAGCAAAAGGCAGTGGAGCTGCTGGAGAGATGCACCATCAGAGCTGTGGCGGAAGCAGAGGTGGTTTGATAGAGTCCAACAACCGGTGAGTAGTTTCACTATTCCGTACAGGACAGTGGCAGAGGGTTGCCACCCACTCCCTTCCTTCCCGGCAATGTAAACAGTCTAATCATCTGTTTTCTCCCCACAGCCAAGAGGAGAAGTTTGAAGGCGGTTCCACTGTGGTGCCCGAAATGGTGTCATCAGCCATGACAACAGGAGGTAGGCTTTGTCCCCGATTAGCCAACCATCAGGCCGATCACCTTCCCCTAATATGTGGGCCATGTCTGATACAATGAACGAGTCATGATCCAGCACATAAGCCATTCACGTGCAGGATTTGGAAATGGGCATTACAGACTACCTGCACATTAAGGGAGTGTTTAGGTAGCTCTGTGAATCTTTGCGGGTGACCTTTATTGCCATCAATTACTCCAAGCATCTTGAGGAGGCCAGCTATTCGGTAAGACTGAAGTGACCATTGCCGTTGCTCCACAACTGTCAATTCAAATTTAATAAAGTCATTCACCCTGCAGAATAGGGCGTTTGTCACCTGCTGGATGCTGGTGTTCACGGTCCCTTGGCTGATCTGACACAGGTCCCCTGCCGATGCCTGGAACGAGCCGTATCTGTAAAATGTAAAGCCGCCGTGACCTTCATTTCCAATGAGATGGCTATGCTGTTTATTGATCACAGCTCAGGTCCTCCCTTAGTAAATCGCAGAGCTAGCCAATTGCGAATATGGTGAAGCATTGACGGTGCACCACCAGCTCCTCGGACATCTCCTCATGACTCATGCGGGGCCTGTACACTTGCCTGGGGGTAACTGCGAGTGGGGTGAACTCTCCTTCTGTGTTGCTTCGAGTCTGTGGGCTTCGAGCCTCCCGAAATCTCTCTCCTCCTCCTTTTTCTTCTCTTTCTCCAGCATTATAAAAAAAAAGAGTGGAATGGAGAGAAAGTGCACCTTTTTGTCTACTCTAGGTCTGAATTCAAATTCAATTTTAACACAGAAAATAATAGTCAAAGCAGAATCTCCAGGCACTGTAATGAGGCTATAATTGATTTGATTCAACAATTTATCAAAAATAAAAGCAGTTGTAATGGATTAATTCAACTAAACTATTTTCTTCAGGGCTGTAACTTGCTGAAATGATGGCTGCTCACTGCAGATAGGTGGGACTCACATGACTATGGGTGCCAGTACGCTGGAAAATGCAAGCTCAATTTGAAGACCCTCCTCGAACGGGCACAATCGGCGGAAACTCACCATCCTCATTATTTCGATCTGGAGGCATGGCCAGGTTTGTGGGCGGGGCCATCTTCGGGCACCGTGATTTCTAAACCAGTGTAAAAGTTTCGGGTGTAACTCACTTATGCTTAAAATTCCGTGATCTTTTTCACTGGTTCGACAGATTTCACAGATATAACTAGTGCAAACAAGCGGAGACTCTAGGCCACTGTCTTTTTTACATTTCAAAATATACTTTATTTCATAAAATTTAAAGATACGCACAATTCGATGTAAAAGGATACAATTCCAAGAAATGCAGTTCAAACCAATACAATGCGGATCGTACACACTATGATCCCATTATTACAATTCAAAACACAGTACATATCTTCCAATACATTCTGTACAATACAAAGTGGGGTGGCCTTACATGGTGGCCTTTCCCCATTGAGCCTTTGCGTAGGCCGCACCTTGCTTCAGTGCGTCCCACAACACGTACTCCTGGACCTTGGACTGTGCCAGTCGGCAACACTCAGACATAGACAGCTCCTTCAGCTGGAAAACAAACAGGTTTCGGGCAGACCAAAGGGCCTCTTTCACCAAGTTGATGGTCTTCCAGCAGCAGTTATCTGTCTCGGTGTGTGTCCCTGGGAACAGCCCGTAGAGCACAGTGTCCTGTGTTACTGAACTGTTGGGGATGAGCCAGGACAGATACCAACGCATCCCCCTCCACACCATCTGCGAGAAGGGGCAGTCCATCAGGAGGTGGACGGCGGTCTCGTCCGCACTGCAGCCTTGAGGGCAGCTCACGGGTAGCGCTGAGATTCCTTGCGTGTTGGAGGGACAGCACTGGGAGGGCCTTTCTCACCACCATCCAGGCTACATCCTGGTGCCTGACAGTCAGTTCTGGCGATGAGACATTCTGACAAAAAAAACTCTAGGCCACTGTCCCCAATCATCCGAATATTTTAAAAATATTTCTTAATTAACAGAAATGACCAATTCTTGCAGACAGCCTCTCTTATGTCTACCATTTTAAACAGAGATAAGGAACGTCTGATTTTAAAAAAAAATAGAATTGCCGTTGTTTATTAAAATAATAGATGTGTGAGTCAACCAAAACAAAAATCCTTATTTTTAAGGTAACTGTCTTTTGAGATGAATTGCTTCAATTTTTTGAATTTTACTGCGCTCTGTATTTATCGCATTTATTGCTATTCATTAGCACATTTCAGCATACTTAATGAGTCTCTTTTCACTTTTAAGAAATGGTAGATTTGAAATTATTCGAACTAATTTTTGACTGGTTGTCTTAAAATCACCACCTGAGATGTTGCATGTGGCAATTTGCAATGTTCCAGCCTCAGGCTAAATACCTAAACATCCACAAACTCAGGAAATCATTATTTATTTGTGGTTGTTCTCAGTGGGAACAGATATTACATTCTGAAATTCAGAGCTTCTAGACAACTTTCTTCCAGCTATCAGAAAATTGGAGAAACATTTGAATCAGTAATCTGAACAATTATTTTCCAATTTATCTGCTGCCTCACTGAATAGTCTACTAAAAGCATTCCTAGGAAGTACTTTGAGTGTTTCAGTTACTCATGTTGAAGAACACTTTTGACAGGAATTTAATGGTCCTGTTTGCATAACATATTCTAAACAAGGCGTACAATTCCTTTACTGTTGATAAACCCTGCAAAGAATAAATCTTTCTGGAGGTTCTGTGCACACACTTCAATCAGAACCATCCTATTCTTGGCTCCCTTTACCACTTTGCAGTTTAACAGATGGTACACCAAGCAACCTTGGCCAACAGTTAAGGGAGCTTGTTAAAGCAGACGGTTGTCATACTTAGTATGTTTAGTTTAGCTCAAACTCACGTGCATTTTGAACCTGAAAATGGGACTAATTAAATTTATTTTTGTGCTGTTTCCTGTGTCAGCTAAATATTACTATAACTGAATATCACTGTATATTTCAACATCTGCTCATCTACAGTGTAGTAAATGAACTGCATTAATTTAGTATGGAAAATGCTGAAAATATATTGATGATGTCTGAAAAAAGGACAGGTTAATGTTTTGAGTCAATATAAGTTCTGATGCTGACAGACCTGCTATGTATTTCTAGTATTTTCTGTTTTTATTTCAGGCTCCCAGCATTTGCAGTTTTTTCTTTTTATTAAATGAAATTAATGTGGAATTCACACCTTTCAAACTTAGCAACATGAGTAGGCCATTCAGCCCCACCAAGCTTATTCCACCATTCAGTTATATCCTGGCTAATCTGTATCTCAACTCCATTTACCCACCTTGGTTCTGTAACCCTTAATACCCTTGCCTAACAAAAATATATTAATCTCAGTTTTGAAATTTTCAATTGACCAAGCTGCAACAGCTTTTTGAGGGAGAGAATTCCAGATTCCCACTATCATTTGTGTGAAGAAGTGCTTCCTGACATCACCCCTGAATGGCCTAGCTCTAATTTTAAGGTTATGCCCCCCTTGTTCTGGACTCTCCCACCAGAGGGAATAGTTTCTCTCTATCTACCCTATCAAATCCTTCAATCATTTTGAGCACTTCAATTAGATCATCCCTTAATCTTCTATATTCTAGGGAATGCAAGCCTAGTTTATGTAACTGTCCTCATAACTTAACCCTTTTAGCCCCAATATCATTCTGGTGAATCTGCACTGCACCCCCTCCAAGATCAATATATCCTTCCTGAGGTACGGTGCCCAGAACTGAATGCAGTGCTCCAGATAAAGGCCAACATTCCATTAGCCTTTTTAGTTATTTTTTGTACCTGTCCACTAGCTTTTAGTGATTTCTGTATTTGGACCCTAAATCTCTGCTCGTCCACAGTTCCTAGCTTCTTGCCATTTAGACAATACTCTGATCTATCTTTCTGAGGTCCAAAGTTGATGACCTCACACTTTCCCACATTGAACTCCATTTGCCACAGTTTTGTCCACTCACTTAATCTATCAATGTCCCTTTGCAACTTTCTGCTCCCATCTGCACTATTTACTGAGCCATCTAACTTAGTGTCATCAGCAAACTTAGATATAAGGCTCTCTATTCCTTCATCTAGGTCATTTATAAATGTAGTGAAAAGCTGTGGCACCAGTACAGATCCCTGGGGGACACCACTAGCCACATTCTGCCGATTTAAGTACATACCCATTATCCCTACTGTCTATCTCCTATCTTATAACCAATTCACTATCCAAGCCAACAGGTTGCCTCCAATTCCATGTGCTCTAATTTTTGTTAACAGTCTCTTGTGGAACCTTGTTGAATGCCTTCTGGAAGTCCATATAAACTACATCCATAGACATCCCCCTGTCCACTACTTTAGTTACTTCCTCAAAAAATTCAATTAGGTTCATTAGACATGACTTACCCTTTACAAATCCATGCTGGATCTCTCTGATCAGTTCAAATTTGTCCAAATGCTCAGTCATTCTGTCCCTAATAACAGATTCTAGTAATTTCCCCACAACTGATGTTATACTAATAGGCCTAGAATTTCCTAGTTTATCTCTCTTACCCTTCTTAAAACAATGGAGTGACATTGCCAATTTTCCAATCCAAAAGGGACAATTCCTGAATCGAGAGTGTTTTGGAAAATCATGACAAACTTATCAACAATTTCCTCACCTATTTCTTTTAATACCCTGGGGTGGAAACTATCGGGTCCTGGAGATTTGCCTATCTTTAATAATGTTAGTTTTTCCATTACATTTAAAAAAAAAACTTGTACTGAATCTAATTAGTTTCTCCCCTTGATTTAATTTTAGTTTTCCTTGGTATCTCTAGTATGTTATCCGCATCCTCTAATGTGAAAACTGATACAAAGTAATTATTTAGTAAGTCTGCCATTTCCTGATTTCCAATTATAATATCACCTGAGTCTGTCATTAAGGGGCCCACATTACTCAGCCACCTTCTTTCTATTAATATATTTATAAAAGCCTTTAGTGTTGTCCTTGATATCCCCCACAAGCTTTTTCTTGTATTCTCTTATTTCTTTATATCTCTCCCAGTCTACAGAATCTCCACTGTTCTTTGCCATCGTACAAGCTCTTGCTTTTAGTTTTATACTATCTCTCACTTCCCTTGTTGACCAAGGTTGTTTAACTACAAGTAGAGCTCTTGCCCTTTAGGGGTATGTACAGATCTTGTACTTTACCAAATACTTTTTTGAACACTGCCCACTGTTTATCCATAGTTTTATCCGTTAGTAGTTCTGCCGAGTCTATTGTGGTCAATTTTTGCCTCATCCCTCCATAGTCAGCCTTACCTAAAATTTAAAGCCTTGGTTCATGACTCCCCTTCTCCCTCTCAAGCCTAATATCGAATTCTATCATATTATGGTCATTGTTAGCTAGGTGTACCCTTTCCATTAGATTATTGACTAATTCAGGCTCATTACTCATTATTAAATCTAACATGGCCTGTTCTCTTCATGAACATATAGTCCCAGGAAACTGTCCCGAATACTGATTCTCCCAGTTTATATGAAAATTAAAGTCTCCCATTATAACTACTCTGTTTTTGCAATGAACTTCTCTGATCTCTTCATTTATGTATCCCGTTACTTTATCACTGCTATCTGGAAGTCAATAAACAAATCCCACCAAAATCTTACATCCTTTTCTATTCTTCAATTCTAACCATAGCGTTTCTACTGCCTTTATTGATATCCCCTTTCTAATGCTGTAATAGTGACCCTTATCAATATTGCTGCTCCTCCTCCTTTTCCAATTTCCCTGTCCTTTCCAAAGACCTTATAACCTGGAATATTTATCTCCCAGTTATGCCCAGCTTGTAGCTTTCCTAAAAGTTTAGGCAAAGATATATTTGTTTCTCATGAGCTGCAGCCCCTTCCAGTTATATCAGTTTTGCACCATCTCAGCTGATTGGTGTTAATCCCAACCCAGAAAAATTTTGCCCCAGTAAATTTTCCATTTCATCACCGGAGATGGTGTGTTTTGTTACTGCAAGCCAATCTATCATGTATGCCCAAAAAAATTGGAAATTTGGCCATTTGGAGGTGTTATTCAAAGCTGTTTTAATTCAAGTTCCCAACAGGATAGTAACTAGTAATAGACCACTAGACTGTTACCAGGCAATGTATTATCCTCAGAAAGCAGTATTGTCTGGGCTACAAATGCTCCTTGGCAGCTTGAATGTCAAGCAGTAGGAAGATGGATGAACAAATAACAACTTTTACTTTTATAATAATCTCAACTTCCACAATTTGTAGGCAAACATGGCAGCCAATTTACACACAGCAAGGTCTCACAAATAGTAAATGAATGAATGACCAGATAATATACTTTTGGTGATGTAATTTGAGAAAGGTATGCCAGCTAGGACACCAGGAGAAGTCTTTGTTGTTCCTCAAATAGTGCTACATGATCATTTATACCCATCTGAGCATACAGATCCTTTGTTTAATGTCTTATCTAAAAGATAACACCAATTTAGTAGTCTGCCTAGATTATGTCCTCAAGTCCCTAGTGGGATTTGAACATATAGCCTTCTGACTCAGAAAAGTGCTACCCACTGAGCTAAGCTGACACAATATGCAAACATTTTTAGCCTTCTCTAGCCTAATTGAAAATCTCTATTGAAGTATCACAGTACATATGTTAAAATAAACTTTACAAATATGTTATGGCACTCAGATTGCTATCTGTTGTTGGGTCAATTAACTCATACCTATATTATTCTACTTATGATTGTACTAAGAAGAATATAATCAAGAGCATTGTAGTAGATAGCCATTCACAATGATGTGAAAAATTAACAATTTGACTAATGGTGAAATGTACATCTTGGATACTTTCAAATAGGTCACCTTTGTTATGAGACAAAGTCTGTTAAATGAAACTTTAATCTGGACAAAAATCACATCAAGTTATTTTTCATGATATACTTGTGTCTCAGTTAATTTGTCAAAAGTATTTCAGAACCACATTAAATCATATTAGATGTAGTGTTTGTATTTCTGTGAGGTATTTCTTTCCACAAGCATTATTCATATTTTCATCAGGTTTATTTTTCTCTTTATATATGCATCCCTGAGCCACAGATTGTCCTCACAAGAGGGTGTACAACATGTTCCCATACTCTATCAAAGCATTCTGTTGCAAGCAGCCATTAGGTGTGCGGGAGTGAAACACATTGACTAAACTCGCCAGTTTACTCATTCCAGTCACAGTCAAAACATTTCACCTCTGCTTGAATCCACTTCTGGCCGAAACTCGGGACACGATGTTTTGGGGAAATGCAACATAACCAGCACTCTGCCACTCTTGTGCAGTCAGTCATTACGGTAATACACTGTATCTTTACTAACAGTGCGTGCTGCACTGAAAGGGACAGCCCAGGTCATACATTTCTCTTCATGTAATCAGCTCATAGTTTGAGGTTTGATGAAAGACAACTTGGATTTTGCTATTGCAAAGCCTTAAACTACTCAGATGAGCAAAAATGCAAGAACTCTGGTTAGTGTGATGTGTAATCTAACTTGAATTTGAGCCTAGAAATGACTGTGTCTGGTATTACTGTATGAATGCTTAATAGGTTTGTGTGACATTACTTTAAAGCAGACATTAAGCCATTTATTTAAAAATGATTGTACTGTTTTAAAATAGTAGGCAAAAGTAAAGTTAAATATTTGCACACTGACATTGAATACAGAAATTTCTAGGCTGTGAGTTCTCTTACCTAATGCCTAGCTTTTGTTTTGTGTGAGAATACTAAATCGGTACTAAATCAAAATCTAATGAGGATAATCTGTATATATATCTTCCTTTGTCTTACCTTGCATCAGAATTAATAACTGAACCAATACATTGCCTTATGAAAATAACATAAGGAAACATGAAATAAAAAAGACCATTTGGCTCTTGAAGCCCATTCCTTCTATAGACCATGTACAATCCGTCCTATTAGGTATTCTACTCAATTATTCTCCTGAGGGAAAGTATTGCTAAGCTTCTACTTGCCTTCCCCAAGTTAATGGAGTGAAATCCCAGAATAGTTATCCAATGCTCCAAACTGCATTATTGATCCTGGACTGGTTGCACTTCATGGCTGACACCTTCAAGGTCTTAATAGTTCATTGTTTCATACAGTGCTTGATTACCTCTGTCTACACCAATAAATTTCAATTGTGTTGCCAAGCAGAGTTTCAACTTTTAAAAATTGGAATCACTCTCATTTTACTGGGAGTTTGAACCGCAAGAGTGTGCGAGCGTTTGAACCGCAAGAGTGTATGGGGCTTGGCTTTCTTCTTGTCTCACTTGAAGCTTTTAATCTATCCTCACACGGTACAGGTTGGATAACATGCTTATACTTAAATTAGTGGATGTGCTGTGGCGCTGTTCACAGGAAAATAAGCAAAAGGCACAGTTCTGTCAGTGCATTAATGATACTATAAGTATAGGTATGGAGATCTGCAGCTTATGAAGCTTCATCTTGTGGTAGAAGAAATCAGCTGTGGGTGTGAGGGGAAATGTCAGGAACAGTTTGCAGAATGGATTTCTCAGGAAAACATAAAAGCTGGCAAGTTGCCAACAGTTAGGAAAGCTTAAAAATTGCTGGTCACAGTAGGAAAACCATTTGAGGAGGCATTTTGTAGACAGCAGAAAGCTATGGAAAGTAGTAAACATGTCCTATGGGTAAGGAGGAGGGAACAGCCTGCAGAATCCATCTCAAAAGAGAGAACACTCAAAAAATGGAATCATTACTTAAACATTGAAAGAGGGAAACTGAAGCAAGGGAAGAGAACAGTGATGAGTTACTATTTCTAATTATGCAGAAAGGTTGGAAATGTTGGTAGTGTTCAGGAGACGAAAGGTTGTCTGAATCGTGCTGCTGTAGGTATAGGTATGAGGATCTGCAGCTTCTGGAGTTTATGAAGCACCATCCAGTGATGCAAATGTGCAGCTGGAGGAATGGCTGTGGGTCACAGAATGGTGATGCCCATATAAGGATTGTGTGCTGTACATAGCAAATTTAATGTACTACATCATGTCTCTTTGCATTTTAAACACTTCAATCATGTTCACGCTCATGAAATCAAGTTGAATTCTACAGGTGTCTCCTCATTAAAATTCTGGATTTATCCCCGTCACTCATATCTGAACTTACTTCAATGCATTAATTTCCTTTTTGAAAGTAGGTTGCCCAAAGTTACACAAAATCTTCCCAAGTGTAGCTTCATTGATCTTTAACTGATTAGAATTATTTGTTTTGATTTAAATCAAAAACCTTTGAGATGCACTCCTGTACTTGATTAGCCATGTTGATAACTTTACATTGACCTTCTGTAAATGGTCAATAATTATACCCAAATCCTTTTTGTTTTCCATCTTTGCTAGTGGCCATTGTAAATCACATTCCCACATTAAAATCCATCAGCCATTCCCAACCTACCTAATTAAATTGTTCAAATCCCTTTGCATATGATGTGCTTTCCCCACCATATAGTTCAACATAAACTGCAGTCATTAACTTGTCAGTGCTAACTTCAACTTTTCCTGATGTCGTTTATAAGGAAGAGTGTAGCTCATTGTGTGAAGCCCTTTAAGATGCTACATAAATGCAAGTATGTGCAGATGTCTTCTGGCATTACTTAGTGAGTCAGATGAAATGCTGTTTTACAAGGAGTATAGTGCACAATGTATTGTTCTGGTGCTGAAATGGAGTTGTGCCCTTTTAAGGCCACAAGTCTAATTAAAGTAAATATATTCACAGGTCAGAGTTTGCAGGTCATTCAATCCATTAACTTCCTTTCTGTGATATGTGGTTTCTACTCCCCCTTTTTTTCTCTCAATCTTATTGAAATGCTTGCTTTTCAGTTCTGACAAACTACTGATATTAACTACTGACTGACCTGCTGTACATTTCCATCATTTTCTGTCTTTGCTTCAGAGCTTACCTATTTTTTGGTGAGGAGAACGTGCAGATTGGAAAATGCATGCACATTTCAGGCTTCAGTTCAGAAATTCTGAACATTAACTGATTGGCTTTATTTTTCTTTTTTTTTTAAGAAAGATTGTTTTGCATTTGTAACAAAGTGTGATGAATTTCACACTAGATCCAAGACTAGAATATATTATGTCATTAAGACATAAAATATTTTAATCGTGGTGGGCTTCTAAAGATAATTATTGGAGAAGTTCAGCTATGTACAGATGTGAGTGCAGAAAACCTTCAAGTGAGGTTGGTACAAATGAATTTTAATTTAAAAACAGAATAATACTCCGGGGAGATTATTTTGGAACCAAATGGATCAAGGACTAGGTTAATAAATACATCAATATGTTCCTTACTCAGGCAACATGCAAAATCACCTACACAATAAACTGGAGACATATTTTTCCAATTTGCAAAACTCAATGGAAATCTGTGGAAACAGTGGTGTATCTCACGGGATTAGTTGTTGCACTTTCACGATTCATCAACAGTAATACAATACAGAATCAAATTACAGTAGAGCCTGATGAGTAGGTGAATATAAAAAATTACCACCTTAGCTTTGAATGATAGGAGTAACAATGCTAAATGGTGAAGAAATCAAATCACTGCTGGTGAAAAATGATGTACAATGGTAAGAGCTAAAATAGAAAAGGAAAAAACTGCAGTGTTCAGAATAATGGGAGCTGGCTGAAGTGAGGAATCAATGCAAATCTGAGTCAGCATGACAGGGGCCTTACTTAGAAAACAATTCATCTACAAATGGGAAAGGGACCTGTGAATAGTATGTGAACACCGAGTACTATGGAAGCTCTTTAGATGCAGTATAGAACGTAACATAGTTTGGAAGGGTGGAGAAACAGATTGACGAAACGTATAAAGACAAGCTGATGTAGGTGTAATTATAGAACTTCACAACAGGAAGATTTTCAATAGATAATAGATGTATTCTATGGACAAATTTGCCTTTAGTGTTTCTCCTGAGGCATAAAAGGATTCTTTTAAAAAAGGGACAGGATAAAACAAACAACAAAAAAAGGGTAGATTGCATGTATACCAAACAAAGTCATTCTTGAGATGCCTTTGAATCCATGAATCAATTGCAATACAGATCACTGTCTTCTTCACCAATCAAACGTTCTGCTTCATTGCTGGACTGATGTGGCTACTTTAGCTCAAAATGCTTCTGCAAACCACAAAAATAATGCTTCTAAACCGTGTTTATATTTACAAGTAATCATTTTTACGCATTCCAGTTATCACTTCAGATAACACACGTTATAATGATGAATGTTTTTGGTGCTAATCAGAATGAGAAATGACAGAGTGAGGAACTGAATACTTTTTCACTTTCTGTCCTAAAAATGTGAAAACTTTTCCAATTCACATGCTGAATGAATTTGTCAATTGTGCTAAATTTGACAGCTTGGGCACTAGGAATTGCGTTTAGACTTCAATTAATTATCTCATGTAGATCTTTACAACTAGCAGAGAGGGATGTTCTAAATATAGCAGTCTAGCTGGATTTGAACCCCAATTCCCAGAGGCAAAGGAACAATGTTCCAACAAATCGTCTGTTTTTTTTAAAAATTGCATTTTCAGTAGGTGGAATGTGCTGTCCAAAATGAATCTTTATTTAAAACATTAAGGATAAAACATTTTATAGATGATAATAACTTCATTTTTTCTTACATCAGCAAAGTTCTTGTTTCATTCACATCTAGTCTATATAACAATGTTTTTAATTACTCCTATCCGCCACCCTCCAAATGTCTAAGACTTGGTACTGAAAGCGGCGTTACCCAGCCAGTCCACAACAACTAGCCACAACAGAATACAATAGTAGAAACAATTGTGACTGGTAACTAATTAGCAGTGAGACAGCACTGTAACTGGAACCTCTGATGGAATAGGTTCCCATTAACACTATGACTATGATTAATAAGAACGCTACCCGAACAACAGAGTAATAGAGTAATTCAAAAACCACAATGATTTAATCTCTGTGACTTAGTTTCAACTGGTAAAACTGCAACTGAGAGACTTTACAGTTGATATTGATTATATCATTGCTGATGAAGAAGTGTTCTTTTTTTAAAAAAATAATCTTCTTTTGAGGAGGGAGATATATCGATATTGGTGTAAATTTTTATCCAGAGTCAAGTACGGAAAGTTCCCTGCAACCTAACGGTGCTTATATGATTGACAGTTGCACATAGCAGGTTGAAAGTGGCTGAGCAATAAGCAGCCCTTTTTAAGCTCTGAAGTCTTTTTCTCATTTGTTATCGATTGAACTCAATAACAAATGCAGTCATGTTGTTCAGGGTGGTGATGGAGAGGTACAGCTGAATGTTGTTAGCTGAAGCTAACCCCATACCCACGGGTAATGTTGACAAAGGGCAACGTGTAAATGAGGGAAAGATGGTGGCCAAGAATAGCAACTCGGTGTACTATGGAGGTGACTGTGTGGGGTCAGGAGGAGTGGCCTTTGCTAGAGATCTGCTGGCTGCATGGGAATGGAACCAAACAACAGCAGTCTAGAAGGTAACTGACTGCCCTCCCCCACATCCCTTGGGGGAAACATTACATAAGATGCACGAGGAAGTCTACTGGCACACTGTGTGTTACCCCACCCCCACCATGACAATGCCTTTGCTCACAATAGGGTTTGATTCCCTCTGGTCACACACTAGTTAACAGGTGCATGAAATTCCTTTGCATGCTCGTTTAACATGGTATTTGTTCCATTTAAAATAATTACACAGAAAATCTTTTGCAAATATGTTAACTAGTGTGCTGCAAGAAGACAAGAACCCTCAATCATGCAATTATAGGTACAAAAGGTCAAATAGCCCTTATGTTCTGCTTATGTTTTTTTTTCTGTGGTGATTCCTCTTTGATATCATATTTAATATTTCCCTCCAATTGGTACAAAGAGAAATATTTCTAGTGTATGTGACTATAAAGACAACTTAATTAGTAATTAAGTAATACTCACCTAGCTTCTCTCTAGGTACAGCATTCACTTCCACCCACCCCCACCCTTCCATGTACAGGTTCCACTTTCAGTTAGCTGTCCCTCTGCAAAGCTTATTGCAGTTGGGAAATCTATAAGAATTCCCAATTCCATTTGGATTGATTAGATATCTTATTTTACTGTCTCTTTATGACTTCAAGGGAGATCCTGTCAGTCTAGTCTTCTGCTTGAACTGCAAATCAGCTCAACTCCAATCTCAGGATTCAGTTGCCTCTTCCTCTATGTCATGAGTGCAGACTCTGCTTTATGGGCAATCACTATAATCTTAACAGGATTCATTGTTGATGCAACAGGTGCACCCTCCTGTCTGGACACATCTTCCTTTCAGTGAGAAGGGCCACATAGAACTGGAGCCAGTAAAAAGCTGTCAGTCACCATGCAAGTGTTTCCTTCAACTTCTTTGCTCAACAACCTGTACAAACAAGTTGTTTTGTTTTCACCAAATTGAGCATGCACAAAGGACAATAATTTGAATTTATATAACACATTTAATGTAGAAAAAGATCCAGAGGCATGGGGAAAATGGATGCTGAACCAAAGAGGGAGAGAAAAGGAAGGGTGGCCAAAGAGATGGGTTTGAAGGAAGGTAGAGGGACTATGGGATATTGAGAGGGAATTCCAGAGCGTGCGGCCAAAGTGGCTGCGAAAAGTGTGTGGGGGGTACACAGGAGACGCTGGAAAGTTTAGGGAAGGTTATAGGCCTGGAAAAGGTTACAGATAGAGAAGGGTGAGGACATGGAGGAATTTAAACACAAGGATTAGAATTTTAAGTTTGAGGCATTGTGGGACTGGGAGCCAATGTCAGTCAGCGTGGACAGGGGTGATGGGGCAGTGGGACATCGTGCGGGTAAGGGTACGGGCAGCAGAATTTTCAAAGAGCTGGTGTATGGAGAGTGCAGAATTTACTCGACTCCAGGTCTTAGGCATTTCTGAGTCATAGATCGTGCTGAAATTGATTATTCTGTGGCTAATATCCCTCAGAGGTACTACATCTTTCGCTTCCCATACATTGGGGAATTAATGAATACCAGGTCAAAATAAACACTGCCTCTTGTTGCTTCCTGGATACACTGATTCATGAAACAATAATGCATTACATTTACCAACCCTGACTCTAAACCACTTGGGTTTATATTTGGTTGATTGAAGCCTCCCATTAAAATCGCTTTCTTGTTCTCACACACCCTTCCAGTCCCTAGGTAGTGCAAACTGATCTTCTTATGCTGACCTGGAGGTCTGCAGCAGACCTCTGGTGTAAACTTACATTTTTTTCATAATTGAGGTGTTTAACCAGAGTTTTGTAGCTATTGTAACCATTTTGTGGTTGGTCCTACAGGATCAATATCAATACCTGCCAGGCGTCCCACATATAGAGCTATCTCGCTTCCTTTTCTGTCTACTCTGAACACTCTATACTTTTGAATATTCAAATCATTTCCATTCACAGTATTCAGCCACATTGCCATTATTCCCACTACATCAGAGTTCCCTACTACCACCACATTTTGACATCTTATTTCCAGTGCTTCTGGGATTCATACATACCTGTCTTACAGATTTAACCCCTTTTATGTCCACCAATGTGTGCCGATTCCTGGTCCCCAGTTCATGTCTTTGGGTATTGTTTTCTGTGCCCAACTGTTAACTACTTTCTATCATATGATCGACCTCGTTTGGGATCTGGTTTTCTCCCTGCCGTACCTACCTATTTTAAATGTTTTTCAATTACTGCCAATATGCCCTTCACAAATCTCTTTGTTCCTACTTGGTTTTGATACAGCTCATCTCTCTTGGACCAATCCTTTTTGTTCTGAAAGTATTCCCAATTATTTAATGAAACTATTAATATTGCTTTTGCACCCAATTGCCAGTCAATCATTTACCTCCTCAGTTTTCTTGACGAACTCTTCTTTCCCAAACACTGGAAATATACTGGAGAACAATACTTTGTATACCCTATGTCATGTATGTGACTTTTAAGGACCAAATACGTTTTTCTCTATGTAGGTGACCCCCTACATGAACTACCACCAACATATCCCTTCTTGTCCCCTTCAGTATCCCTTCTAGAATCATTATAGCGCAGAAGGAGGCCATTCGGCCCATCGAGCCCATGCCAGCTCTTCGTAAGCCTTACACCTACTGATGAAATGTGCCACTGACCCCGCTGTAATTCCCAGGATAAGCTCATTGGCATGTTGTATGATGAACAAGGAGTGTAACTCCCTTGCAAAATATCCCTGCTGGGGCAGGGGTGAAGTGGGGGAGGAAACTTGTTACTACAGCATTTATATGGCTGCTGCCATTTTACATTGCTGCAGCATTTAAAAGCCTGCAGCAACGTAAAATGGCAGCTGCTTTTAAGTTGCTGCAGATGGAGGAAACAGTCCCTCCCACCCTAGATGGGAAATATCAGCAGAATCAAAATAGGGTGTAAGTCTGGGAGAAATGGGTCCTGACGAAAAATACCAACCTAAAAATTTGGAATGAGCCCACAATTCACCATAATTTCACAAAAGGCAGCATGGGTTTTCAGGGACCTTGTTTTTAAAATACCGTGTTGTGAAGCTGTATAGTTTCTTGTATAAACATAGCCAAAATAAAGCAACATACCCCCATGTGCCTTGTATTCATAGCAGCTATCTATTCTGCTTGTTTAAGTCATCTGCGAGGCTTCATGAAGATCATAGACAATGGAAGTTTGGAGCAATGACAGCTAACATCAAATTGCACAGAGTGGAAACATTATTTTCAAGGGGCTGTATGTTTTATTCATTGTTGTTTTACTTACCCTCATTCTTGATGCAGCTACTGTCTATAATATATAGAAAATCAATTTTCAAATCCAGCTGGTCCCGCCAATCATTACATTCTTTATAGCTCAGCTGGAGCAACAGATGTAATAGTGAACCTATCAAATCTGTCAATATTGCCTGCACTGATTGGGAAGCAGGGTAAACAGCAGATGGGTGGGACCTAAGCCCTCAAACACGAGCAAAATGGCAGTGCTGGTGGGGTATTATGTATGCTATTTGTAATTAATTGATATTTTAATTTTTAAAAAATGTTTTATTCAGAGGGCTATTTTGCTGGAATAACTATTAGCAATTCTGACAACAGAAATACAAAATGAAAATGTACAGCTCCTTTAACACTTATGTTCCAAAATAAATTGTAAAAAGAGAGCCAGAAATATTGTGGTCAAAAATGAAAAGGAGCTCAAGGACAAGTTAAACTAAATAACTCTTTTTACACTGCAAATGAAAGCATTAACATTAAATTGAATTGCAAAATGACATATATATTTGAAATAATTATCAATAGTTTACTATTGCAAATGATGCATTACAATCAAAGAATCATTTTTATTTTGACCATTGTTTGCTTTCATTATTTACAGTAAAACAGACTATGGAATGGATTTATTATCTGCACAGCTTTTCCAAGTGTATTTATAAATGACAACTCAAGGGATGGGACTTTCCCTCTCCGTCTCAGAACTGCAACCATTAATAGGGATTAGTCATTGTACAATCTGAAATATGCAGAGCAAATCTGAGTCCCAACCTTCAGAGCCTGAGGTGATTTTTGACAACTCAAAATTCAAACCCATCCTCATCATCCTATTTTGTTCAGTGGTGCAGAGATCTTCTAACTCTATAGTAGAAAAAAGGTCATAGCGCAGAAAGAGAGGATTTGAGCCAATGGTTCTGTGCAGAAATTCTCCCCAAAACAACAAATGCCAGCCAATATTAATAAGGAATGATTCTAAGAGGGACAATAGACATTGGGCCCGATATTACCATGGCAGTGGGTTCGCGGCGGGGGGTTTATTGGGCGCATGGGTAACACGCCCGGTGAAATCAGTCAGCTCCGCGTGCAATTACAGGATAATTGAAGCCACTTACCTTTGGTTCCGGGTTTCCCGCTGCTAAGCTGCTCGTCGGGCGGACTGCGCATGCGCAGTAACGTCTGACAGCTGGAGGAGCTCTATTTAAAGGGGCAGTCCACCAATGCTCCTCCTGCTGCAAACAACAAATGCACACATCATGGAGCACTCCAAGGGAAGGCTGCCCCAAGATTCTCGGACCCCTCACTCCAGCTGCTGCTGGATGGGGTGAGGAGGAGGAGGAGGAGGAGGGAAACATTGTTCCCATTGGATGGGAGGAAGTGCCCTCCCTCCACCACGAGGAAGGCATGGTTGGAGGTGGCAGAGGAGGTCAGCAGCTACGGCAACGTTGCACAAACCTGGGTCCAGTGCCGCAAGAGATTTAATGATCTAACCAGGTCAGGCAAAGTGAGTATACTTACGCATTCTCCCACACTCCGTCTTCCACATCACCTCCACCACCACACAACCCCTTCTGCACTGCCACCACAATGCTCTCGCATCACTCCTCACATCCACTCAACTATCATCCTCACCGTGCCTGCACGTACTCACCGCCCCTGTCCCCATTCGAACACTATCACACACCCCAATCCTCATGCAATCTTATGGCTATGTTACACACACACCCTCCCATCCATCTCCCTCACGCTCAACCCACCCACACCAATGCATGCAGCGTCTCACCATGCAAGCATCACTCAATCATGCCTCTGTGTTCTGCCTTGATAGGAGAAGAGATGCCAGAACGCCCGGGAAAGGGCACGGACCGGAGGGGGCCCGCCACACCAGGTGGTGCTAACGGACGCGGAGCAGCAGGCGTTAGAGATCAGCCGCACACTGGAGTGCCTGTCCGTGGCGGATGCCGAGGCTGGGGCTGCACAAACGGCCGGTGACAGAAAGCTAACACTCAGCACACATGATAGCGAATGATCTTAGCATCACTTGGCATCTGCCGCACCTCAACATCTGTCCACATGCCTAATATTGCTTTCTGTTCTCTTGCAGGGCCGTCTGCAAGCGCCGTGAGCATGGAGGGTGATTCCTCAGAGGACCTGCCGGTCTCTGAGGGTCCATCATCACATCCGAGCTATGCATCCACCAGCGCAGATACACACACCTTGGTGGGTCCCCGTCCTCACTTAGTTGGGCTTGCACATGGTGATTCACCACGCACATGTGAGCACGAGCAGACCCTGGTGGCAGGGGCAGCCGTGGAGAGTCCACGTCGGTGGGAGCACTCTTCTCCAGGCTGTGCTCAGCTGGACCCAGATGCTGAACCCTGGGGGCCAGCCGTGAAAAGGAGAGTCGTCGAGGGGCAGCAGCGTATTGCCGAGGTGCTGGAACAGGTGCCATGCGCACTCTCCACAATCACGCAGGTGATGGAGGAGTCCAACTCCTGCATGAGGGGAATGGTGGCACAAGTACAGGAGGGTATCTGCGAGATGGTGTCGCAGGAAGGTGTGGCAACGTCTGCGATGGAGGAAAGGCTAGCCTCCCTCGAGCGTCAAGCACGGCTCAACAATGAGTCTATCCAGGCCCTGACAACGGCCGTTCGGACTCAGGGTGAGCAACATTCTGCCGCCTTAAACAGGCTGACAGATACAATACAGGTGTCCTTCCAAGGCCTCACACAGGTCCTCCAAACTGCCGTCCAGTAGGGTAGAAGGAGTGATGTGGGCCTGGGCCATGAGAGGGATGATGGTGAAAGGGGACATGGAAGTGGGGACGCCACTCAAAGTGCTCCCACATCTCACCCATTGCCTCCCTCTCAACCAGTACCCACAATGCTGCCCCCTCTCCAGGTGGCTGAGTCTGCCCCTGCACTGGTGCAGGAGGAGCAGTCTTTGGAGGGGCCCTCATGGGCACCGAAACCCAGAGGGCGTCAACCCAAAGCATCTCATCGGTCAGGGCATGGACAAGAGCAACCTGCCACTACCTCTGCTGAAGCCACAGGGGTAGCACCACGTAGGGGTTCCCGGAAACGCAAGGCGAAGGTTTTGTGAGCACAAAGGGAATGCACAAGGGTGTTTGACGATTTGTCATGTTTTTTATTTGTATTTCTTTAGTTCACATCCACAATAAACCCCATTGTTATCACCACTACTGCCACGTCTTGCCCATCTTGACTGGCTTGTGCAATAGGTCCCTTTTGTGGGGCTCATCATGAAGACGAACACCTGGTCCCACCCATTGGGTCATACTACAGTGGGTGCAGGTGTAGTTGCACCACTGTTCTGTGCAGGGGGCAGGGGAGGGGGCTGGTATGGCCGCTCCTCTGTCCAGGTGATGAGGACTGGACTCTTCAGACAGTCTGATGTTAGGAGAACCGTTCACATATCAGTGCCTCCCTGGCCTCACAAGCAGCCAGGTGAGCCGCTGTTCTGCCCATGGGTCGTTCCTCCTCCTCCTCCTCCTCCTCGTCCTCAATATGGGTCGCAGATGTGGATGGGGCCTCCTCCAGCGGCACCCCTCTCTGTTGTGCCATGTTGTGCAGGGCACAACAGACGACTATGATGCGTCCCACTCTGCGTGGCGAGTATTGAAGCGCTCCCCCAGAACGATCAAGGCACCTGAAGCGCATCTTGAGCAGCCCTATAGCCTGGTCAATTGTGGACCTGGTAGCGATGTGGCTGTCGTTATATCGACGCTGTGGCTCGGTGGTGGGGTTCCTCAGAGATGTCATAAGCCACGTGTGCAGGGGATATCCCTTGTCCCCGAGGAGCCAGCCCTTGCGGGTGTTGGGTGAGTGGAAGAGGGGCGGCACGGTGGACTCCCTGAGGATGAAGGAACCGTGGCAGCTGCCGGGGTATCTGGCGCACACGTGTAGGAATCTCTTCCTGTTGACGAACAGTCCTGGCTGGTGTGGAGGTGCCCGTATTGCTATATGGGTGCAATCGATTACACCCTGCACCCGTGGGAAGCCAGCCACAGCATGGAATCCAACTGCCCTCTCCACCTGGCTGCGGTCATCCATGGGGAAGCTGGTGTAGTGCGAGGCCCTGTGAAACAAGCCATCGGTGACCTGCCTTATGCACTTGTGTGCAGACGACTGGGAGACACCGGTGATGTCCCTGGTGGCACCGTGGAAGAACCCAGAGGCAAAGAAGTTGAGGGCAATGGTGACTTTGACAGCGACAGGTAAGAAGATGCTGCTCGGTCCATCCAGGAGCAGCTCGTCATTAAGGAGGTTGCAGATGTCCGCAACTACCTGGCGACTGATTCTGAGCCGCCGTATGCACTGCTCCTCAGAGAGGTCCAGGAAGCTGAGCCTCGGTCTGTAGACCCTGTGGCGAGGGTAGTGCCCTCTGCGACGCATCTCTCTCTGCAGTTGTCCTCCTTCCTGCTGTGCAGGTGGATGTGCCACAGCACTGTGTTGTGGAGCTCCACATGTCAGGGGCGGTCGGCGTGGCCGGCGAGGCTGGTGATGCTGTTCGTCCTCCGAGGAGGTCATGACTGCAACTACGGCGGCCCCCATCCGGAAGGTGTATGTCTGAGGGGGTCCGCAAGGTAGGTAAATGTGTCTGGACACCAGGGTTGAGGTTTCGGGTCGGTGAATTTTCTTGTTAGGAGGTGGGTGGTGTAGGCCAAACTTTGTCCAAAGTGACGGAGTGGCCTCCTGCGATGGTTAAGGGTCTCTCCCCCCCACCTATCGGATGGACCTTTGCAGCTGCTACAGGCTGCTGGCTGCAACACGTCCGTTGAACTGGGAGTGTTTCCCCCAGTCTCTGTCAATTGCAAAATCCCATCCCTTCAAATATAACAGGTCAATCAGGTCTGTAAACGACCTGAAATACCAAGATAAATACTTTAAGTGGCACCCCGCCCGCTTTAATTGCCAACGGGAGTCCCACATGCGGGGGCTGCGCGCGCATGTCAGCGCGTCTGTGGGAAACCCGGAAGTGGGCGAGTTGGAGCCGGGCTCCCGCCCCGCCCCGGGAATCCCTGATTTTCGGAGCCTCCCCGCCAGGAGCGCACCCGATGGCGGGTGCTAATTGTGGCAGTGAACAAAATACAGATTGGATAAATAGGATTTGTGTGTAATTTTTCAGTGGAATCCAAATGAAGACAGTGGAAGAGAGGCATATTGAGTGATTAGTTACCCAATATTACTGTTTGAGACTTGGCACATCCAGTCCACTCACAATGAAAAACAAATAATGGTGGTATGAGCATGGGGAGGGGTCAGAACCAGTTTCATTCAAAAATTCTGAATTTAAAAGAACAGTTTAATTTGCATAGATATACATTTTTTTCCCATAATTTTACTCAGATACAGATAAGAATATGAAACTCACCAAGCAGAACTGGGAGGTGTGGAAAGTGCTTTAGTCTCAATTATCAATTTACAAAATCTGATTCTGATGAAGAGAACAGGTAGAATACTACCGAAAAGTCTCAGGATGGGGTTTTCAATACCTCTGTGACCCACCCACTCTGCTGGACATCCAATTGCAGGAGAAGGATCAACACATCCATCCCTGTTGTCAGTCTGAGCTAATAAAACAATTCTATTGCTTTGGACCTATTGTCTACACACCAATCTAGAAAATGAACAGCAGCTGACCAACAGCCCCCAAAAACCCAATAACAGCTCTGATTCGAAGCCTGTGACTTCCTTTATATTGAAAAGTTTCTTTCTCCCAATAGCAGCAAATAATCCATTACTGGGAGAAAATGGTTTGAATTCATTTTCTTTTTTTAAAAAAAATTGCTTAATAACAAATAAGGGATTTGAAACTAAAACAGAAAATTCTGGAAATACTCAATCAGCATCTGTAGAGAGAAAAGACAGGTTAACATTTTGAGTGTTCACTGTTCATCAGAACCTTGCTTTATTGACCATGAGATCATTCCAGTCAGAGCTGTGGGCAGTAAATTTAGAATTGCGCACGTTCCTTCCAAATTTGCACCCCCTCCTTGCACATCCGGTAACTTGTGCATTTGTAGGGGTGTCAAGGGGATGCTCTGTCTGGAAGATTTTGCCCATTATGCCCATTTTGTCTCATATTTTGCCCTGTCTAATCTTTTCTCTGGCCTCAAAATTGCACAGCCCTTTTAAATCAGATTAAAATAGTCTTTTGGTGACAAGGTCAGAATCTGTCCCCAGTTTCTTCCACTTATGCTAGGCACAAGTCATGTGCAAGTGAGTGCAGGCTGTCCCTGTGAAGGTTGGGGCAAAGGAGAGAAGGTGTAATTTCTAAGGCCACTCTTTGCATTGGAGTAGGTCGGTAGCATTTCAGGAGTGAGTTTTCAGTTGGCTTTGACAGTATTATTGCTGAATTCAAGTGCTATATTAGTGAAATTGGATTTTTTTCAAACATTTTGCGTGGTGCTGACCAACTGTGCCCCTGACATCAGATTGGTTGTGCCATTGGACATCCTATTATTTTTGATTGTGAAGAGAAAGACCACAGGGACATGATGACGACTTGATAACAATGAGCACAGACATGTCCCTGAGGTGCTGATGAGCAGTGTCCTAGTGGAGCATGCTTCCAATTCTGTGCCCAAGAAACATTGGGGCCATTTTGCTCACTCACAGTAGATTAGAGTGTGGTAATATACAGGATAGGGCTATCTGTGTCCAAGGAACGTAAGGTACTACAGATCATTTTTCTTTGAGTGGTCTGCTAAAATGAAAAGTTGAATTACTGGGTATCTCTATAAACCAGCAATGGCTTACTCTAAAAGCATATTTGTTGCAAAAACACATTTTTCTATACACTAATAGATGTCCTGTGGCATTGGTTATGGCTAATCCAGGGCCTGGACTGCGGTATCTGATATTTACCGCACTCTCGCTGCATCTAACCATGCCAGTTAATGTAATATTACAAAAATCATACATGTCCCTCTAAGACAGAACATTCTACAGAAACAGGGCTGAGCTATCCCATCCTTTGAGTATATATATTTTTTTTTTATTCGTTCACGGGATGTGGGCGTCGCTGGCGAGGCCAGCATTTATTGCCCATCCCTAATTGCCCTTGAGAAGGTGGTGGTGAGCCGCCTTCTTGAACCGCTGCAGTCTGTGTGGTGACGGTTCTCCCACAGTGCTGTTAGGAAGGGAGTTCCAGGATTTTGACCCAGCGACAATGAAGGAACGGCGATATATTTCCAAGTCGGGATGGTGTGTGACTTGGAGGGGAACGTGCAGGTGGTGTTGTTCCCATGTGCCTGCTGCTCTTGTCCTTCTAGGTGGTAGAGGTCGCGGGTTTGGGAGGTGCTGTCGGAGAAGCCTTGGCGAGTTGCTGCAGTGCATCCTGTGGATAGTGCACACTGCAGCCACTGTGCGCCGGTGGTGAAGGGAGTGAATGTTCAGGGTGGTGGATGGGGTGCCAATCAAGCGGGCTGCTTTATCTTGGATGGTGTCGAGCTTCTTGAGTGTTGTTGGAGCTGCATTCATCCAGGCAAGTGGGGAGTATTCCATCACACTACTGACTTGTGCCTTGTCGATGGTGGAAAGGCTTTGGGGAGTCAGGAGGTGAGTCACTCGCCGCAGAATACCCAGCCTCTGACCTGCTCTCGTAGCCACAGTATTTATATGGCTGGTCCAGTTAAGTTTCTGGTCAATGGTGACCCCCAGGATGTTGATGGTGGGGGATTCGGCGATGGTAATGCCGTTGAATGTCAAGGGGAGGTGGTTAGACTCTCTCTTGTTGGAGATGGTCATTGCCTGGCACTTATCTGGCGCGAATGTTACTTGCCACATGTGAGCCCAAGCCTGGATGTTGTCCAGGTCTTGCTGCATGCGGGCTCGGACTGCTTCATTATTTGAGGGGTTGCGAATGGAACTGAACACTGTACAGTCATCAGCGAACATCCCCATTTCTGACCTTATGATGGAGGGAAGGTCATTGATGAAGCAGCTGAAGATGGTTGGGCCTAGGACACTGCCCTGAGGAACTCCTGCAGCAATGTCCTGGGGCTGAGATGATTGGCCTCCAACAACCACTACCATCTTCCTTTGTGCCAGGTATGACTCCAGCCACTGGAGAGTTTTTCCCCTGATTCCCATTGACTTCAATTTTACTAGGGCTCCTTGGTGCCACACTCGGTCAAATGCTGCCTTGATGTCAAGGGCAGTCACTCTCACCTCACCTCTGGAATTCAGCTCTTTTGTCCAGGTTTGGACCAACGCTGTAATGAGGTCTGGAGCCGAGTGGTCCTGGCGGAACCCAAACTGTAAGTATATGCAGCCTTCCTTCAAATAAATTCACTGAAGGTAGTTTCACCCATTGCTGTACTACAGCAAGCTTATTGATAGAAGGTCAAAATATTACAGGGGGTGAAATTTAACTTCAACGAGGGACATAAAACGGATGGTAGCAGAACGGCTGACCATTACACACCCTGCCCGATTTTCCATTGATTAACTTCAATGGAAAGAAAAATGTATATAAGTTTAATTTTTTCTCCCCACGTACCTTACTGCCACTAAAAGATAGCCCCTCACAGATATAATATTATTTATTATATATTCATATAATTCATAATATTATTTATTTATCACTTTGCAAGACATTTTTAACATGCAAGTAACTTCGCTTGTTATTTTTTCACCTAAACCTCTTCTCAGTTATTTACGATATAAAATAACAATTTTTTTTTTGGTCTCTCAAGGAAGGTTTGCAGCAGTTGATGAAAGGACTTGTTTATTCTTTTCTCCTCCCTCCCCAAAACCTAACTTCTAATTTTAGTTATTTACATAATTATAAAAAGGTACTTTATTAATCAGTCGATCTCAGCGACAGAAAAAAACCTGATCCTAAACCTTGTTACTGGCTCTGAATTTTAAAATTGTATAAAAATACTGAAAAAAAAAATCTTTTTTTTTCATTTATTTTAAAATGTTCTGCCTATTTATCATGTGATATGGGTTGTTATGTGACACTTTAGTTCCAAAGGAGCAGGATCTACTCTCATGATGCAGTATGCTCAGCCTCTGAGTTTTTCCACAGCACCTGAAAAGCCCCGCCATCAAAGACCAAATGAAATATCCAACTCAAATTCCAGGCCCCCTGTTCGAAAGACAGATTACTTTTGGAGGAAACTTTTTGCAAGTATTTCTAACACAACTCAATTTTATGGGTGCATTTAATGACTTTTTTTCTAAATTAATGTTCTGTTATTTTTTAGTACTTGTTAGCCTAGACTTTATGATCAGCATATTTTAACACCGGCATTGACCCATTTAAAATAAATGGGCTAACTCTAGTGGTAAAATAATGCTGATCATAAAATCGAGCCTTTTGTGTTTTAAATGTTATTGTTAGCTTTATTCACTGATCTGAATGGAGAAAGAAAATGGTGGCTGAAAGGAGTGTGAAGAAATTATCTTTAAAAAAAAAATGTTCTCAGGATGTGGATGACACTGGCAAGGCTGCATTTGTTGTCTATCCTTCGTTGCCCTGAGAAGGTGGTGGTAGGTCTTTACCTTGAATCATTGCAGTCCTTGTGGTGATGGTGCTTCCACAGAAGTGATAGGTAGGGAATTCCACGATACTGACCCAGTGATGCTGGAGGGATGGTGATACCTGTCCAAGTCAGGATGGTGTGTGACTTAGAGGGGATTTGGTTCTGTGGTATTTTCTGCTTTGAAAACAATTGAGGGTTTTGATTTTCACACAAAGGGTCGTGGAAATCTGGAACTCTCTCCCCCAAAAAGCTGCTGAGGCTAGGTTAATTGAAAATTTCAAAACTGAGATTGATATATTTATGTTAGGCAAGGGTATTAAGGGTTACAGAACCAAGGTGGTTCGATTGAATTAAGATACAGATCTAATTGAATGGCGGAACAGGCTCGAGGGGCTGAATGGCCTACTTCTGTTCCTATGTTCCTATTGCTCAGTTTTCTGCTGATTACTCATTCCTCATTGGTTCTCAGGATGTGGGTGACACTGGCAAATTTGCATTTTTGCTACTTTGATTTGTTCATGTTTATTCAATTGGATATTTGACTAGTTATTTGATCTAACCTTGATTTTTGCTCCCCGACATTGGCTGCCCTGAGGTGTGACACGTCTGAGACCACGTTTTCATGCATGATGCGTCGAAAGGTGTAGCATGATGCACATGCTAGACACAAGACTTTTAATGATAGAAATTAATTCATTACTTTTCTTTTATATTTAACCATTCCCTGTTTGAATGGGAGATAAATATTGATAAAGCATCCAAATTAATTGCACCCACATTCATTGCTAAATACATTAATTAAACTAAAAAAGGCAGATATGCACTTTATGAACCAGAGAATGCTTTCTGCAGCTAATAAAAATCATATTCATGGAAATTTTATTTTTCATAAATGCTGACAAAAGCATATGAAACATTTTTTGCAGACTAGGGGCATGTACACAGTTCATTAAAAGATCTGACAAGAATTACAAGAGAGTGTATATATTTTCTTTTGTATACATGATAGGAATGAACTTTCAGATTGACTCAAGTTTTGGATTCAGATTGAGAAATCCTTGTGCTCCTGAACTTGAAAATGATCCAAAGTTCTCTAAAATCCCTGGTGTATGAGAAGGGAGAACATCCTGAGACCACCAAGAAAGTTGAATGCAAACTACCAACTAGTCACCATGGAACTGCAAATGACTGCAGGAAAGCCAAAGGCAGATCATAAGGGATTCAGGAACATTATCCATGAGACCATCATTAGCTACCCAACGCATACATTCATACCCCGAGAGGACCAGCAAGGACTTGATCGCATATCCCAACTAAACCATTTAGGAATTCTTATGCCATCAATTTACTGCCAGGTAAGTTAGATGTTCCACTAAATCACTAGGAAGTTGCTGCCTAGTCAATACAGCATCGCAGAAAAATTAAGAGACATAATGCTGATGAATCGTTAAATAATAATGTGAAAACTGCACCAAGCATCCAACTTTTGACATGAGGTAAATTTCTGAAGAGACTTACAAAACAGAATTACATGTGATTTCAAAATGAATGCAAACTAGTAAAGATGACTCAAATGTGGTATCAATTTCTTAAAGAGGCAGATGCATCCAATTCTGTATGGTCTAACTAGGCCACCATTCTTTTATTGCCATTTGATTTTTAATTCATAAGTCATGAGATCTTCAAGGTTTTATTACAAATTTATATTATGCATGCAGCCTTTCCTCACAACTTATCACAAACGTCATTACTTTTTAAATTAAATCTAAATTCATTGTGCTCAAATAGTTTCTGACAATTTTTAAAATATAGTCCGAACATGGTTTGGGTACGAAAAGAGAAAAACAATCCCTAAATTTGCCAGTAGATGGCAATCTTAACTGACAATTTTCTGTATTCATGATTATCCTTGTTGGTAAGTTTTCCTGTGTTCTTTTTCCTCTTGGCTTAATTAGTATCAATACACACGTCAGCAGAAATCTATCAATAATAGGGATTGATTACAATAGTGGATGATTGAGATAGAGATTTACATGGGAAAATATATGTGTATATAAAAATATAAGTTGAGTTAGCAAAATTACTTTAGGGGGCTATGGACCATATTTCAGTCTGTGACATGTTCTGTCATCTTGAAAATATCCATGATGCCTGGCAGCAAAATCAGAATCCAACATGGACCATTTTTGACTCCACTCAAAAACCTGAATTGTTTGAATTTAGATTATTTCCGTTTTGAGTTTGAGCTAATTTCTTTGTTGTTCAAAATGTTTGGGATTTTTGGACACCAATATTTTAAAAAAAACAAGATCCTTCTTTGCATAGTCTGGTGCTCAGCTTTGGATGTTCCAACTGACTGGCTACATTATTTACATAGGGTCAAGGAGCATTCATTGAGCGTAGTAAGTACTTGTCATTGTTTCTGACACTAGGCAATTCAGCAAATTTCCTATTTGGTCTGATTGTTTCTTGAATTGAAGCCAAGATGGCTGGAAAAAGTAGGGTTAAAGTGGACAGATACAGTGGACAGATATTTTAGATCTGAAACGGGGATAAAGGTCCTTTTTGTTTGAAAAACTATGTTAACATGAAACCATAGAAACTAGTGGAAATGGCAGGTAGCTACTTTCAAAAAGATCTTTAAAAGTGATGTTTAATTTTAAGTTGAAACTCTATCATGTACTATTCTCAATGCAAACTTGTCTGACCTAGTTATTTTTTTAGATTTAAGGTTTCCTTCCACTTTCTGAGCTTGTTTTTCTTTTTGCTGATGAAGTAGTTTTGATATTCCAGCCTGAAAATGATGTTAAGCCCTGCAGTGGTGCATTGACTTCCTGTTCTTTTCTTACCTCTGGAAAACAATTAGACATATTTTCCCACCATTACATATTCCGCTTAAGCAGGTAGGATGCGGACAGTCTGTGCTTCCTTGTAGTCGCTGCTGATGCTGTTGTATGATTAGCCAGCAGGGGGTGCAATTCAGGAAGAGGAACTTGGCTAATCTTTTCTTTCCCATTTTGCGCCCATCTCCACATGCAATCTCATGCCTTTATTTGGTACTGTACTGTACTGTGCTGGCGCCCAGCCAGGAAGAGACAGAGCCCACAAAACCAAGATGATGGAGTTAGAGTAGTAGGCAGCTCTGCTGCTTTAATTCAGTTATTAAGGACATAGCAACAGGACACTTAGAAAATCATAATATGATTCGGCAAAGTCAACACGGTTTTAAGAAAGGGAAAGAGGAGGAAAAATTCGATAGGGGCTGATTTTGGGCGTAGGTAACATGATGTGCTATTACCCCGCGCCCAATGGCTCCTGCGCAAGTTTCGACCCACCCGAGGACTTACCTGCAATCAGCGTTCCTTTCCAGGCCTTGCAGGTGGAATCAATGCAATTCGCACTTTCCAGAGGGAGCTCAATCTCTTAAAGGGAGGATGTTTCTTAGAAATCTCTTAAAGGTAGCTGGTACCTGTTATTTGCTGAAAATAACAATCTACTGTCTGTACAGAGTCTGAATGGAGATCAGTCATTGCACACATAAAGCACAGATGCAGGTCCCAGCCCTATGTTTACACACTGATGAGTTATGTTAAAACATTGAATAAAGGTTGTGCACCACTAAATCCCACATCCTCCAATCTGCACGCCAGACCTCACCAACCTGTCGATCTGAGTTGGTACCAGACCTACGAGAGTGCATGCACCAAGGTTCTCTGCTGATACACTAGAGACCTTGGGTGCAAGAGGTGGACAGAAGGAGGGGCATCCTATATCCGCAGGGGTGGTGAGGGATGGGGGGCAAGAGGCCCTCCAGATATATATCCAAGAGGCAGCGGGGGATGAAGTCAATGCCAGGCGCACAGCATCATGAACATGGATTCAGTGCAGGAACAAGTTCAATTCTTTGACATGAGTGGTCAAGGTGAGTGAGGACAACTGTCAAGTGGTGTCTCCTACCAATTGCACCACGCACTACACCCCCCATCACCCATATACCAATAAACTCTTTCCATCAGTACTCAACTCTGCCAATCGGATGCTTCCTCTCACCCTTACACATTACCACTGTTTCAAGCCGCCCACCCACAACTCACAGGCCACATACACTGGCAGCTATTCAACTATGACAGATACATCACCGCTTTCTTGCAGGAGAAGGTGGCGCATATCAAGAGGCAGCAAGTGGCAGTGGCATTTAGCCCCTCGAGCCTGTTCCACCATTCAATGAGATCATGATGGACCTGTGACCTAACTCCATATACCCGCCTTAGCCCCATATCCCTTAATACCCTTGGTTCACAGAAATCTATCAATCTCAGATTTAACATTCACAAGTGAGCTAGCATCAGCTGCCATATGCATAAGAGAGCTCTAAACGTCTCCCACTCTTTGCGTGCAGAAGCATTTCCTAACTTCACTCCTGCACGTCCTGGCTCTAAATGTTAGGCTATGTCCCTACGTCCTAGTATTCAAGTGTAGGAGACCTCCAAAAACAGTTACAAATGTCTCGGCTGCCAGAGGCAATAATCCAGCCACTTACCTGTAAATCCTGCATGGTCCCTTTAAATAGCGTCGGTGGGGGGTCCTCCAGGCAGTCTAAGACACGTTCAGATGGTCGGGTTTAAGACTTTGCGTTGAGTTGAGCTTTAAGTCCCAAAAAGGTGTCTATCACTTTAAATCAGCGTTGCACACTGATTGAAGCCATTTTCTCCCTACTTTACATGATTCCAGCGTTGGTTATCTGCGCCTGCGCTAACTCCTATACCAAGATGGCGTTTGGCACACATCACACTGGAAATGTGTGTGCGCATCCAAGACACCATCTTGGATGTCGAAGAGGCCGCGTAGAGCCGAAACAACAGGTGCTATATGGCCCAATTTAGCGCACAGAGTGTTTTTGAGGGTGTAACTAGCAGGGTAGATAAAGAGGAACCAGTGGATATAGTATATTTGGATTTTTAAACAGCAGGTTCCACACAAGAGGTTGTTACACAAGCTTAGGGCTCATGGGATTGGGAGTAATATATCAGCATGGATTGAGGATTGGTTAGTGGACCGAAAACAGAGTAGGAATAAACGGGTCATTTTCGGGTTGGCAGGTTGTAACTAGTGGGGTGCTGCAAGGATCAGTGCTTGGACCTCAGCTGTTTACAATATATATCAATGATTTAGATGAGGGGACCAAATGTAATGTATCCAAGTTTGCTGATGATACAAAGCTAGGTGGGAAAGTAAGCTGTGAGGAGGACACAAAGAGGCTGCAAAGGGATATAGACAGGTTAAGTAAATGGGCAAGAAGGTGGCAGAAGGAGTATAATGTGGGGAAACGTGAAATTATCCACTTTGGTAGGAAGAATAGAAAAGCAGAATATTTTTTAAAAGCTGAGAGACTAAGAAATGTTGGTAGTCAGAGGGATTTGGGTGTCCTTGTACACGAATCACAGTTAAATATACAAACTTAACATGCAGGTACAGCAAGCAATTAGGAAGGCAAATGGTATGTTAGTCTTTATTGCAAGGGAGTTGGATGTAAGAGAAAGGAAGTCTTGCTGCAATTATACAGGGCTCTGGTGAGATCACACCTGGAGTACTGTGTACAGTTTTGGTCTCCTTACCTAAGGTAGGATATACTTGCCTTAGCGGCAGTGCAACGAAGGTTCACTAGATTGATTCTTGGGATGAGAGAGTTGTCCTATGAGGAGAGATTAAGTAGAATGGGCCTATACTCTCTGGAGTCTAGAAGAATGAGAGGTGATCTCATTGAAACGTATAAAATTCTTCGAGGGTTTGACAGGGTAGATGCTGAGAGGCTGTTTCCCCTGGCTAGAGAGTCTAGAACTAGGGGCCATAGATAAGGGGTCAGCCATTTAGGACTGAGATGAGGAAAAATTTCTTCACTCAGATGGTTGTGAATCTTTGGAATTCTCTACCCCAAAGGGCTGTGGATGCTCATTCATTGAGTATATTCAAGACTGAGATCGATAGATTTTTGGACACTAAGAGAATCAAGGGATATGGGGATAGGGCGGGAAAGTGGAGTTGAGGTAGAAGATCAGCCATGATCTTCTTGAATGGCGGAGCAGGCTTGAGGGACCCTATGGCCTACTTCTGCTCCTATTTCTTTTGTTGTCATGTTCTTCTGACCTTCTGGTTCAGAGTCAATCACTCCTATCACTTGAGGAATGGTTTACCCCTTCCTCATCTCTCTTACTTGGAATCTATCCAAATACATAGGGTACAGATGAAAGATTAATACCAGTATCAGTTTTAATGTATATTTATTGTTGAACATGTCAGCAGATGTTTCTTACACCATATCTTTGTATGTTTAGCTCAAGTGAAAAATAAGATTTCCATTAGCCGGAAAATATTAAAACCCACATTAATGTTTATATCTTATTAATTGCTGCTCAATAAAACTAACCTTTCAGATTAATTAAGTCTTTGGATTCAGTCAATGTAAATCCCACGTTTGTCTTTGAAAACAGTGCATAAGTCAGAAGAGCCTCCCCAAACCACAGTAAAATTCACTTAGACACACCCTCTCTTAGATCTTCAAATGACTTAGAGCACCAGATAATTCAGACAGTAAAAATAGCATATGCTAAACCTAACACATGTGTCCCGATAGCGCCGCACACTGTTGCACAAAGTGCAATGCTACAGATGGGTGGGATATGATTTCTTATTCATGTTTTTCAACAGAGCCACTGGGGAAGATGCTGAGTGAATGTCCAGTGAAGGGAGGGAGAGAAAATTGGTGTGGATTCATCTAAATTCATAATTGTGTATTTCCCAGCAATCACTTACAATGTGAAATTAGAAGAGGGCTTGGAGGAGGCCATTGGCCTAACCACTAAAGCGTAAAATTGCACGTGGAGTGGGGGACGATAAAAATGGACAAGAAATAACTTTGACAATGCCATAGGAGATAAATTTAAGTCATTCTCTTTCAATCTGAATTGTTATTTGGAGGGAACTTTTTGAATGACTCTTAAGACCTTGGTATACATAAAGAAGTGACTGAGCATCCATTTGCTCCTCTCTGGAATAGCTTAATCCAAAACAGCATTGAATAGATACATATGTAAGGGTCTGATTCTTCAGACAATAATAGGTGTTGGAATATTCCATGACAGCTATTCTGGGCCCGTAAGACTTCCACAGCTTTGTTGGATTGTCACTACCCCGCCTTTCAATGCTTCCTTTACATCCACTGGTAACTAAGGAGTATGGATGAGTTCTAAACTTGCACATGGCAGCTGTGCATACAAAGTCACTTCATGATATAAACAGACTCCAAAATGATAGAAATGATATAAGGACATTCCAGACATAATTCGAAGGGTGGAGGAACTTCAATACCTGTTTCTTGGTGCTTGAGTTATGGCTTTAAACAACAACAAAAGCAGCATCAAACCCATATGACTAAAGGCAAAAAGTTTCCATCTCAATTTTAAGCCATATTATGTTTTTCCCTCTCTTTTGATCTCCTCATTCCATATAACAGTCCTGATCTCCTCCTAAGGGGGTGCAGAGGACAATGCTACAGATGGGTGGGATATGATTTCTTATTCATGTTTTTCGACAGAGCCACTGGGGAAGATGCTGAAGGGAGGGAGAGACAATTGCCAATGCTATTCCTGACCTGGTCCCTTGGAGATTTACAGGAGTTCCTTCTTTGTTTATGACTTTGTTTTTTTTACTTCCCTCCCTGGAAGGAAACATTTGGCCTCTTCCAGGTACCTCCCCTGAAAGCTGGATTGTAGATAGGAAGCTGTCATATGGAGAACCACACTCCAACATACTAGATAGAATTACATAGAATGTACAGCACAGACACAGGCCATTCGGCCCAACTGGTATTTATGCTGCACACGTATCACCTCCCATCCTACTTTATCTAACCCTATCAACATACTCTTCTATTCCTTTCTCCCTCGTGTGTTTATCAAGCTTCCCCTTAACTGTTCCACTGTGCCACTCCCTGGAAGGTATTTTGATTGTAAATGTTATGCCAATGTTGCCGTGTCTGCTGGAGTGGTTTCCATATTGGTTTTATACCAATAGAAGTCCAATTCATAAAGCCAAGTCCCACAAGGGTTAAAATAAACTACAAACAGGAATTCCGGTACTTTAATTCAAAAGAATGTAATCAATTTGTGAACTCTTAAAACACCAATGTTTGTTGTACTAATGAACGGGCTGGGATTTTCGTGTGAGCAATAATCTCACTCTTCCATTATGTAATGGTTTAGCTGACCCCTATCTTTTCCCCACTGATGTTTACATTTATAGTTTCATATCACACACTGAGGAAATCATCCCACCATGTGTCCATTATAATGGGGAACAGAGTGGTGTCACCCTGTCGGTTAACAGTACACATGAGAACGACCAGCAAGGATACTGTTTTGCAAATGAGGGGCTTATTGCCAGCAGTGAGTAATAGTTGTGACAATAGCTATTTCCGCCAGTGTTCAACCTACACTTTCTTCAGGCTGTAAATCCTGATGATGGTGTTCATGTGTATGTAACAAGTTAAAAGGGGAACCGACCCAAGTATCATACATTTTAAGCCCAACCCATGTCAACACATTTACTTTAAATTCACACCATTTAAAATTGGCTGTAGAATTTCTGCAATGTGCAAAATTTGTAATCGTGAAATATTTACAAAGCATCATTTGCACTTGTTACTGACCAGGACTTCTCAAACCTTCCTCATACTTCTCTGGAATCTACTCCAGATAACCACAACAATACAACTGTTTTACTCTTAAACCTGGAGCAATTGCTTTATAAGGCTGCAAACTGATCTTCTCTCTTCTGTATTTGTTATCTATATCTTCTTAGATATCTCATCATGAATATAGCGCAGAGTCCAATTCATCAGTGGTCAAGGCTACAGCCACACAATGTTGTGTGTATCATTAATGAAAAACCAGTAAACTAATATTCATTGTAAGTTCAGCTTGATCACTGACTATAGCAACAACAGCTGAGAAAATTGTAGTTACAATAGTGACATCACAGGATAGTTGTTCTCATATCTTTACGATCCCGACTTGCAAAGGAAGAGGACAGGTTTTGGTGGGAAAGGATTTACTGGCTCAGGGCTATCAGGGGTAATTCCACTATGTCCTGTACTGGAAAAAGTTGCACCCACTGGTATTGTCTGGTTTTACCTGTCAACTTAGACAATCAATTTCCTACATGATTATCTCATATAGTCTCTCTAATAGCAGAGAATGTGCAGAAGCTAAGAGATAATTAAAAAGTCATTTATTCAACCCCAGGTTAGCTTAGCATAATTTATGATGGAAGAAAATTGGGGAAATTACTTCCCTTTATCTACTGAAGGTGTGTGTTGGCTTTAAAAGCTCCTTTTTTTCTATAGTGAGTAAAACCCAAAGTTTGCTTTCCTCAGTCTACATCTGTTGGCATTTTAGTCTCACTTGATTTATCGACTTTTCTTAACTGATAAATTGTGAATGAATAAAATGAAAATGAGCATGAAAGGAAAGATTAAAGATCTAACACCCCGATTTTAGCTGGGGCTGGGGGCCGAGGGCCGACAGTGGGGCCAGCTGAGCGAGCGTCAGGCTCGTCGATGTGAGGCCCTGGCCATTGTAACTTCCAGGGCTCATTTAAATACACCAGGCCCAACTCCCGCCCGAACCCAGCGTCAATGATGTCAGGCAAGCAGGGGGGAAGGTCAGGCGAGTGTGGCAGGAGACCACAGCTGCTGCCTGGCAGTCAGGTAAGTAATGAGGGGGTGGGGGTAAGCGATCACAGTCGGTAGATGGAAGCCCGAGGTCCTAGGTTTTCTTGTGGGGCCTTGAGGAGCAATCCTGGCTCAAAAGGAAACCTTTTTAAAAAAACCTTTTTACCTTTACGGTCCTCTTCTGGGCTTGCTGCTCCTTCACACCAAGATTCAATGGCAAGGTCGCCACCAGGCGCTGGCTTTGCAACACAAATTTAAAATAACATCGGGGTCTGATTGACATCAGCAGACCCCGACTTTTGCCTTTTAATGAGGCCCTTGCCGGCTGGTATGTGTATGACGTCATGCCAATGGGCAGGATGCTGCCTCTATTTTAACCCCCTCCCACCGCACATCTCATTCTCATCGGGCATGGGGGGGTGGGCTAAAATTGCCCCTTTGACTCAACCTCACTTCTACATCGGTACAATGCAATGGGTGTTTTACAGTCCGTGTTGAATTGCATTCTCATTCAAATGCTCTTAGTTGTGGGAGTTATTATTGGGAAATAGATTTCAACATGTGTGATATTCAAAGTTGGAAAAGGATTATTAAAAATATCCACTGTTCAAAATAAAATTGCCAACTCTGGTCAGCAAAACACTGTGACTGTATAAAAGCACGTTGTTATTCATCGGAGATTTATACTGAATTCAGTTCAATACATTTTCAGGATTGTATTACAGAAATACCGTTAACATTGCTGATACTTTAGAAAATACATTTTTAATCTTATAAATAATACAATGAAACAATAAAAAAAACTGTCCAGGACAGCAGCAATAACCACTTCCCCTATGTCACCAATTTGGGTAATGTAAAAATTATTTACCAATTGTGAAGATGAGAATTTCATCCATCATTCCCTACAGAGAGCTGAATATTTACTTATTAATATTGCATTTTCCGTGTTCATTTTTCAGTTACTGTCTTTACAGTATATAAAATTCTGGGGGTCCTGTTTGCCTCAAAAAGCAATATGAGCTCGTAGAATATGCTGCCTGGGTAAATTTATGAACAAACAACTGCTGATTGTGGACAGAATGAAGGAGAATTGGTGGTTCCGATTTATTACAAGTTATTCATGAATAGATTGAATATTAGTGGAACCTACCTGTATAAAGCATAGTTCTTAGAAATTCATGAAGCTTTGACTCTCAGTAGAGGGTGGTAACGGGACAAGTAAAGAAACAAAAGATGGGTCTAGAGGAGCTGTATATGGCAGGTGCTGGTAATGGTTCTGCTGTTGCCGCCTTTTGTTTCTTTACTTGTCCCATTACCACCCTCCTTACCGTTCAGTCTGCAAACGTGACCCTGACCTGCTGGTCACTTGCCATTTTAATTCCCCGTCCCACTCCCACTCTCACCACTCTGTCCTCGGCCTCTTACACTGTTCCAATGAAGCTCAATGGAAGCTCGAGGAACAGCACCTCACCTTTTGATTAGGCACTTTACAACCTTCCGGACTCAACATTGATTTCAATAACTTCAGATCATAACCACCGCTCTCATTACTTTCTTTTTGTGGCACTGCAGCTGCTGATTATGGTTCTGATGCTGCCATTTACAGCTCCTCGAGACCCATCTTTTGTTTCTTTACTTGTCCCAGTACCACCCTCCCTTTTGTCATTTAATCACTCCTGCCTTTCACCCTATCACAGACCTTCCCTTTTGTTCTTTCCTCCCCTCCCCTTTCTCCCTCCCTTTCCCTTGCTCTGTATTTGCTTAAAAACTGTTAAATCAAAAGGTCATCGACCTGAAACGTTAACTCTGTTTCTTTCTCCACAGATGCTGCCTGACTTGCTGAGTATTTCCAGCATTTTCTGTTTTTATATCTAATATCTCCTTATGTGGCTCGGTGTCAAATTTTGTTTGATAGCTCTCCTGTGAAATGCCTTGGGACGCTTTGCTACGTTAAAGGCCCTATATAAATGAAAGTTATTGTTGTTGTTGTTGTTGACAAGAGTGCTGCAAGTTTTGCAAGTTGTAAGTTTTAAATAAGAACATAAGAAATAGGAGGAGGAGTAGGCCATACGGCCCCTCGAGCCTGCTCTGCCATTCAATAAGATCATGGCTGATCTTCTACCTCAACTTTACTTTCTTGCCCAATCCCCATATCCCTTGATTCCCTTAGTGTTCAAATAGTCTATCGATCTCTGATCTTGAATATACTCAACGACTGAGCATCCACAGCCCTCTGGGGTAGAGAAGTCCAAAGATTCACAACACTCTGAGTGAAGAAATTTTACCTCCTCTCAGCCCAAAATGGAATGTTAGCTCCCTCTGATGGCCTGGATGTGTGATATCATTAATTTTATAATTACCAAAGCAGTAAGGATATAATGGCTGAAAAATTTGATTGTCGCCGGGAACAAAACACGGGCCCGATGACATCAGCGAGAGGCATGCGCGGAATTGGAGTACGTGCCTCATTTTAATATTTGTGGCGCACTGCCAACTGTTGATTGGCAGCTCGTAGATTGGGTAGTCAGGAAATGGGGCATCAGTGTCCCCATTTAAAAGCAGCCTGCACCTTTTGAAGGGGAGGTGCACTTTGGCGTCTCTTTGAGCTGATTTGCAAGGGCCCTCCGATTCTCCGGCGCTGCACTGGAGGTGTTGATGCAGGAGGTCACCAGGAGGAGGGAACTGCTATTTCCTCTTGATAGCAGAAGGGTGCCTAAGCAAGCCGAATGTTCAGGGAAGATTCTGTGTTGGATACCACCTCCCGAAATTCATCTCCGCTGCACCCACGTCATGCCCTTAAATTGCCCAGTTTCTCCCCCTCCCCCCACACCAATAAATGACGTTACTTATCTGTGCGGTTTTCAGGGGAATGAAGGTCAGAGTTGCAGAATGCAGTTCCCAAAACACTGGCAAAAATGCTAGAATCCCATGTGCTATGTCAGGATTTGAATTATTCAGGCACCAAAAACCAGCAGCTTCGATAACTATCCTAACATATATCCCTTAGTTTCAGAAGGGTTTTGCCCTTTCGTCAAGAATCAAAATTAATATGCTCTCATGAGGTAATGTGGTACCTAAACTAGGCCAAACACCTAATCTCAAAGGAACATCTTTAATTTGCCATTGGTGCTAGTAAAATTGCTACTACATGATTCTTGCACTGACAGTCTAGCAAATGAGAAAAAGTGACAAGCATTGTGTTGTTCTGTACAATAGGTCAAGGTGGACAGAGTGAATCTGGTGGTGGAATTGTAAACCAAAGTGGGTGGGGTGAATCCCTTGGAGTGACAGTATTCAGTTGGTGGTCATCTATCTAAGAACTGTAACCTCTCTCCATTTTCCCAAACTATCACAATAAGTGAGGAGCTGGGGCTGTTGCTTTTTTTGGTAATATCCACACATATTCTACTCCATTTTTAAGTGCAGCACGTCATTTGGGTGACGAGAACAGGATGCAACATGGAAGAAAGTTATTGTATGATTAGCCTGAGGATTGTATTGGTTTTTAAACAGGACAAAACTTATATTTGACTTTACTTCTACAACAGCCTGATGGAAGAATCTAGCAACTGCTTGAGTAAATCGAAAACACTGCAGTCTTAGTGATATGGCTGATTAATTCTCCCAGGGTATAGTATAAGTACAGCCTGAATCCAATATCAGGACATGACACTGGAATGAATTCGAGTGAGACTCCCACTTTGCTGTGGAGTCATTTTGGGCCTTCATTTCTAATTTTCCCTCCATGTTTAATGTTGGTGCAATATGGTTTCGGTTTTGCATCAACATTAAAGTTGTGCAGTGTGAATGCACTGTTAAAATGGAAATACACTCCCATTACAAATGTGGACCTGCAGTCCACTCAGCCCATCCATTATCCTAGATGTCAGAAGCGGTGGGGTAGCAGAGCACCATACTGCTTGTTATAAGCAGTTAGTTGACCTGCTTTTGTACTTTTGCTCTAACGACAGGGGATACTTTAACGGAAGGTTCTCTTCAGAATTTTGGGGAGGGAGAAGGGTATTTATGTCACCCCCATGGCACGTAAAAAGTCTGTGGACTAAGTATTTTTGGCATTGGTGAATGAGTAGGTGAAAGCACCTTTCCTGGCATCAGGAGAACATGTTTATTTTTTCTACCACTTTTCCCACAGACAATTCTGCTATATTCTGCCATGCAACAAGGATTAATAGACATTTTGGACACCCCTTTACTGGATTGCATGGAATAGCAGGGGTCAGATGCTCATCTGTAGCCTATCAAAGAATGGGATGTCAAACTATGATATATACCAGCTCTGAATCTACTGTTGGAGCAGCATAACATTGATGTAAAGCCTTTACACTGCCATGAGGACACTATTCAATCATTTAAAAACAATAATGCTTATTCCTCTTCAATCATACACAAATATTTACTCCCACCATGATAGAGATACTAAACTTCTCCTGTAACATAGAGATATATCGACGGCAATTTTGATGTTTTTAGCGCCCGTTTGTGCTCAAAAATGGGGCGGCAGCATAAGGAAAATGATGTGTCAGTTTGTTCTGCTCAGTTTGTGGTGATCACGGAACTTGCTTCATTTTCTGGGTAGACGGGGAATTCTTGGCAGCTGGAGCTCTCATCTCCAACAGGCAGGAACCTCATGAATAATTGTAAATCAGGGTCATGAGACATCATTAAGGCATCAACACATTTTCCCAAACTTACTGTCTGACTAAAATCACTTCCTGCTCTTGTCCTCAAACCTTGGGTAATAGAACTTGTTAGCTCAAACACAACTCACAGGGATCCTCACCTGCTCTCAGGTGAGGCTGCATGAAGCTTTGGATACATATTTCTTGCACTAGCGTATGGGTAACCTGGCCTTAAAGTTAATAAAAGTTGTTTTATTCACTGTGATAGGCTCTGGATTATGCAGGAACTTTTGACATTGCAGATGTGAATTCATGGGGAGTACGTTCAGGAATCCCGCTCTGGGAGAAGGAGGAGAAAGGAATAAACAGAGTAGCAGCTGGAGGGACAGCAAATAGAAGGGTGTATGATTGAAGAAATTATTACCCCCCCCCCCCCCCCCACCCCCGACAGAGTTCAGGGGCTCAGAATAACATACCTGCTGTTCTCTTTGGAACAATGTATAACGAGGCTTTGTTTCTTTTCAGGGAAACAATGATTGAGTAGTGTCACATTCTGCAAGTAAACCTGCAGCCAGTGTTCCATTTTGCTGCCAAAATATGGCTAATATGTATGACTTCATCTGTGACTTGCATTGTAAGAGTTGGGGTAATTTTAACCTAATTTACGGGCGGGAAACTCACGGGATCGGGTGGAATGCCGATTTTACACTCTGCCAAATATTACTCATCATTGACTTCATGGACAGTAAATTCGAATGGGGTGTAAAACCAATGTTGAACCCGATCTCTTCAGTTTCCCGACGGGTGGGTTAGGTTAAAATTGCCCCCAGTAAGTTCCAACTAGTTTGACTCAGTTAGTAACACTCTCAGCTCTGAGTTAGAAGTTCTACCCAAGAACCTTTTTTTTTGATTCATTCATGGGATTTGGGCATTGCTGGCAAGGCCAGCATTTATTGCCCATCCCTAATTGCCCTTGAGAAGGTGGTGGTGAGCCGCTTTCTTGAACCGCTGCAGTCCGTGTGGTGAAGGTTCTCCCACAGTGCTGTTAGGTAGGGAGTTCCAGGATTTTGACCCAGCGACGAAGAAGGAACGGCGATATATTTCCAAATCAGGATGGTGTGTGACTTGGAAGGGAATGTGCAGGTGGTAGTGTCCCCATGCACCTGTGGCCCTTGTCCTTTTAGGTGGTAGAAGTCGCGGGTTTGGGAGGTGCTGTCGAAGAAGCCTTGACGAGTTGCTGCAGTGCATCTTGTAGATGGTACACACTGCAGCCACAGTGCGCTGGTGGTGGAGGGAGTGAATGTTTAAGGTAATGGATGGGGAGCCAATCAAGCGAGCTGCTTTGTCCTGGAGGGTGTTGAGCTTCTTGAGTGTTGTTGGAGCTGCACTCATCCAGGCAAGTGAAGAGTTTCACTTGCCTGGATGAGTGCACATGATCTACACTGACATTTCAGTGCAGCATTGAAGGAGTGCTGCATTGTTAGAGGTGCTGCCCATCAAGATGAGATGTTAAAATACGATCCTAGCTAGTTGCTCAAAGGGACGTAAAAGATCACATGGCACTAATAAGACCTGGGAGCTGTCCTGAGCCCTTGCCAACATTCACCCCTCAACCAACACCACCATAAAAACAGGTTAACTGATAATTTGCTGCTTATGGGACCTTTGTATTCACAAATTTGCTGTCATGTTTGCCGAAATAACAACAGTGACTGCAGTTTAAAAGTAATTCATTGGATGTAAAGCATTTCAGGATATCCTGAAGTCATGACTGGATGCTATATTAGTGCAACTTCTTTCTTTTGTGGTTAGTGTTGAAATATTGTTGGAGTAATTTGCTTTTGTCCTGCCAGAGGCAACCTTGCCACAGTTAAGGACTTAATATTACCTGAACTTGGATTGAATTACTGAAATTAAATGAGAGTTGAAACATATTTGATTAATCAATGGTGCTTTACTGATAATCACCAGGTTCAACTTGTGTTGAAAAATGTTTGTAGCTATGTAAGTACTGAACAAATATCAACCAGGATTTTGCCAATTGCAATCAGACACAAAACAGGGAAATAGAAATTGAAAAATTATACAATATGTTGCTCTTATGATTATGTAGAATTTTCCATTTTTTTCGATATTAAAGTCTGCAAGCAGTAAATATTGGAACAGATGGCAGGAAAGAATTGGTTGCTGTGTGTTAGTGACACTGTGAACGTAGTGAGAAGCTTTGCTGTTAGTTATTTCTAGTGCCTGCATCACGTTTATTTAACTGAGATTATACAAAGTGTTAGGGACATAGAATCATACAGCACAGAAGGAGGTCATTTGGCCCAATCATGCCTGTGCCAGTTCTTTGAAAGAGCTGTCCAATTAGTCCCACTCTCCTGCTCTTTCCTCAAACCCTGCATGTTAAGAAAAGCCTTTCCTAAAAGTACAAACTGGTGAGAAGTATAATTGTAAGTAATTGATTAAACTTTTTGTGCTAATGGCATGATTGTTGCACTGTACAAAATTGCTCAGTGCTGGCTGAGCACTTGGACAAGATCTAGCTGTAACCAGGACAACTGCAAATGTGTGCACAAAAAACAAGGCACATAATTCCTTTGAACATTTTTGACAGGCTACTTAATGCAGTTCAAATAAAAAGGATACAGTATCACTAAGCTGGTAGTTATTAGGTCCTGGCTACTTAAAACAAGCCGGTTGCGAGATCATAGTAAGGTATGTGTGATACAATCATAGCTTCACATGCTGTCAGTGGAACTTGGAGCTTAGGCACACAGTCATTTCATCACTGTCGGCATAACCATATGCATGTTTAGGATCTGCTCACAGTACAGTAACTTGCATATTTCAGAGCTACGTCTTCTCTTCAATTTTATATTTTTGTTGGAATGTCTCTTCTGTTGCTAATATCATGAGCTCCTTCTCTTAGCTGGAATGTGGACCACTGACTGAAGGTTAGGAACTAAACATTTTTGTCTGATTACTCCTCTGTGAAGCACATTGAGTCACTTTTCTAGATTAAACGCATGGTATAAATGCAAATTGTTGTTAACAGGAAGACTCAATTGAGCTACTCTGGGCTCCTCTCACATACCTGCTGAAGCAAAACTACCCTTGAAACCCAGTTACGCCTTCAATCTGTTCTTCCAATGGACCAATAGCATGTACAAGAAGAAAATTAAATCAAGATAGGGACCGTTTGGACAGTGGTCCTTCTCCCGAAATATGTGATAAACCAGTGTTGTCTTCGTCCTATAAATTTGCATTATACAGCATTTTTTATGTAGAAGATATCTCAGGGCACTTTTACAGAAGGGAAAGCAAAAAGAATAAATAGATAAAAGGAATAAAGAAACAGATACTGAACCATAGCAGGAGAGGTGATCAAAATAATATGGGAACTTTCCTTCATTTGCTTTATGGTTTTTGATCTTTGATAACGCTAGGTGAACAAACAACTTCAAATGCTGTGTATGTATTTTAGATTCATATATAGTCAACTGAGGATCATTGCATAACATACTGAATTTTATAACAGTACTTGTCGATCTTCCATGGAATTGCTCTTGTTAAATTGGCTGCAATGCTGTTTTACAAGGACCGAAGCATTATATCGTACAATGCACAAAGAATTATTCTGCTATTAAGGTAGGGGTGTGCCTCTTTAAACCCACAAAGTCTAATTGTTGCTAAGCATACACAGCCTCAGGTCAATCGCAGATTAATCGTTGGTAAGTGAACTGCACAGAGTGAGGTCAGAGTTTAATTGCTCTTCAGGATGTAAATCAGAACACAAGATGAAATGGCTGGTTTGCTTTCTCTTTTTAAAGTGTAATTACTAAGGTTACTTTTAATTAACAGGCTACATACATTCTGATTCATGTTTCAGTAAATTATTTTCTGTTGGTGGAGGAACTTTATCTGTACATTCCAAATGACTTGTTCCTATTCTTTTTTTAAAGTTTGTTGGAAGAAATTTGCATACGAGTCGGTCAACTGCAAGAAATTTGCCTAGAATAAATGTGTCTTAATTAAATGTGACAGAATTGTGACACAGTAAATGTCATGTGATAGACAAGAAATGCATGATCAGGAACCATTTTTATTGTATCATAGACATACATTTTACCATTGCCTTTTTACTGTGGATTATGATACACTGATTTCTTTTTATTTTCTCCAGCTCATTTATTTTTTGTTTTTATTCCCTTTGCTCTTATTTTAGAAACCTTAGATTGCACATGATCTACAGCCACAAGACATAGGTGTGTGATCTGCTCTCAGCCTTGTGTTCTTGCTGCCCTTCATATGGCCAAAGGGATATATTTAACATTGGCTTAGGATGACTCGTCCAGTGGTTTTTTCATTTCCATTGTTCTAAATCCTGTGTCTCTCCGATAGTTCCACTGTGAAGAATAGCTAATGAGAAAAAGAAACCTAATTGGCTGTCTTTTCACTTGGAACTGTATAGACTTGGAGAGACAAGAGTGTTAATGCAATGTGTTCCATTACAGAATTTCAGACAACACTAACCTCTAGCAGCAGATAAACCCTATTGTAAAACATTGTTATATTAAAAACTCAGTGGAAATAGCAATCAAGTTGCTGGCGTTTCCTGCTGGTTTATCTTAAGTAAATCAAACTGATGTATTCCTTCTTCTTTCTTTGTTATCAGGTTGTTTCCTATATGCTGACAGATCAAGAAGAAATGAATATGAATTACTGGGACATCTTTGAGTAAAACAAACTGATGAATCTGCTGACAGAAGGAAAATTACACATGGATTTTTTTTGGACGTTCAGTTTAGAACAAGATCAAATTTCCTGAGAAATATTTTCAATCTTTAACCATCCAAACAAAATAAGACCACTGAAAACACAATTAGTATGTTCAAAAGATATTATGTGTGTGTTATTTCACAAATTCTTGATTGAAAAAAATCATACTACTGCTACTTGTTTTGTATCAGAGAGTAATGGTAGTCTTACAATGGAGAGAAACAAACTCTGTGACCTTTCAGAGGATAGTATATGCATTGAGGAGAGGAAAGTATAAGTATTCAGGATAGTACAAGTATTGAAGATAGGATGGTATAAGTAGTTAGGATAGTATAAATATTGAGATTAAGATAGGTTGAGGATTAAATTGGATAACCCCTGAAAATGGGCATGGGGATCACAGTATATGATTAACCCGTTACATTCGTGCTGCCTGCTGTTTTAAATGATTGCTGCGCGCTACCATCACTACCTGCGCTGTTGATTGGCTGCACACATCATCAGGGGTCCCTGATAACTGGAGTGGCCCGCGCTTCTTAAAGACAGCCTGCACCTCTTAAAGGGGTGCAGGCTGTCTTTAAGAAGCGCGGGCCACTCCAACAACAGCCAATCTCCGGAAGCCATCCTACAACTCATCCGCTTCATCCTGGATCACAATGTCTTCACCTTCGATAACCAGTTCTTTACCCAAACACACGGAACAGCCATGGGGACCAAATTCGCACCCCAATACGCCAACATTTTCATGCACAAGTTCGAGCAGGACTTCTTCACTGCACAAGACCTCCAACCAACACTATACACCAGATACATCGACGACATTTTCTTTCTATGGACCCACGGCAAGGAATCACTAAAGAGACTACACGATAACATCAACAAGTTCCATCCCACCATCAAGCTCACCATGGACTACTCCTCAGAATCAGTTTCTTTCTTGGACACACGAATCTCCATCAAAGACGGGCATCTCAGCACCTCACTCTACCGCAAGCCCACGGACAACCTCACGATGCTCCACTTTTCCAGCTTCCACCCTAACCACGTCAAAGAGGCCATCCCCTATGGACAGGCCCTGCGAATACACAGGGTCTGCTCAGACGAGGAGGAACGCGATGGACACCTACAGACGCTGAAAGACGCCCTAGTAAGAACGGGATATGACGCTCGACTCATCGATCGACAGTTCCGACGGGCCACAGCAAAAAATCGCATAGACCTCCTCAGGAGACTAACACGGGACGCAACCAACAGAGTACCCTTTGTCGTCCAGTACTTCCCCGGAGCGGAGAAACTACGCCATGTTCTCCGCAGCCTTCAACATGTCATCAATGAGGACAAACACCTCGCTATGGCCATCCCCACACCTCCACTACTCGCCTTTAAACAGCCACCCAACCTCAAACAGACCATCGTTCGCAGCAAACTACCTAGCTTTCAAGAGAACAGCGTCCACGACGCCACACAACCCTGCCACGGTAACCTCTGCAAGACATGCCAGATCATCGACACAGATACCACCATCACACGAGAGGACACCACCCACCAGGTGCATGGTTCATACTCCTGTGACTCGGCCAACGTTGTCTACCTCATACGTTGCAGGAAAGGATGCCCCAGAGCATGGTACATTGGCGAGACCATGCAGACGCTGCGACAACGGATGAACGGACACCGCGCAACAATCGCCAAACAGGAGGGTTCCCTCCCAGTCGGGGAACACTTCAGCAGTCATGGACATTCATCCACCGACCTTCGGGTAAGCGTACTCCAAGGCGGCCTTCGAGACACACGACAACGCAAAATCGTCGAGCAGAAATTGATAGCCAAGTTCCGCACCCACGAGGACGGCCTCAACCGGGATCTTGGGTTCATGTCACGCTACACGTTACCCCACCAGCGAACAAATGTTATCTGTTTTTAATATAACGGGTCATTTGCTGGCTCTCTCTGCCTTCCGGAGGTTTCTGCCTCTCTCTGTGTTTTTTTTTCTCTGTTTTTTTTCCCTGTTTGTTTTTTTGTTGAATGTGTATTCGGGGGTTCTGCAGGTGACACCTCTCTGTCTGAACACGGTGATTGCCTTGGCAACGGGCAGTTGCAGGGGCAGTCTGTAAACACCATGTATTGTTCTATATGTATAAATGCGTAGGCTTCAAGGAGCTCTTGAAACATTTGCCTGAGGAAGGAGGAAATCTCCGAAAGCTTGTGAATTTAAAATAAAATTGCTGGACTATAACTTGGTGTTGTAAAATTGTTTACTCTTAAAGGGGAGGTGCATTGTGGCTGCAAGAAGTGGTGGGAGTCGTTTCAAAACTGAATCTGCTGTGGTACTTAGAAGAATGGCTGCGCCTGGGAGCGAGCGTGCACCAAGGTTCTCTGATGATACAATGGAGGCCTTGGTGCAAGAGGTGGAGAGAAGGAGGGGCAGGGAGACAGGAGGCCCTCCAGACATATGCTGAAGAGGCAGTGGGAGGAAGTAAATGTCAGGAGCATAGCTTCGAGAACATGAATGCAGTGCAGGAAGAAGTTCAGTGATTTAAAAGCAGTTGTCAAGGTGAGTAAGTTCAAGCTTCAAGTGGCACATCCTACCAACTGCACCATTAGTCTCATCCACTGTTCAATTCACCACATCCCCATCACCCACCTACCAACAATCTCTTTCAGTCAGTGCACAACCATTCAAATCATACACTTTATCTCATCCTCACACACTTAGCACTGTTGCAAGCCTCACACCCACAACTCACAGTTCACACATACTGGTAGCTATTCAACCATGACAGCCACAATCCCCAAACATCTTGCAGGACACTCACTGACACATTTCCTTCTTTCTTGCAGGAGAAGCTGGCGCATAACAGGAGGCAGCAAATGGCAGTGGCTCCATGGAACACAAACCTGCTGTACTCACTCAGGATCACAGCATTCCTGCGCCCACCTCTGCCACTCTGCCAGTAACCTTGCTGTTGCCTGTCAGCCAGCAAGTCCTCTCCCTGTAGAGTACTGAAACTTAATTCAAATATAGGAAACCTCCAAAAACACATACAAATACACCAGCAGCCAGAAGGAATAATCCAGCAACTAACCTGTAACTCCTGCATGATCCCTTTCAATAGCGCTGGTGGAGGGATCCTTCATGCACTTTAAGTCATGTTCAGCTGTGCGAGGTTAAGACAGTGTGTTGGATGGAGTGTGGAGTTCCAAAACAGCAGTGGTCCCTTTTAAATCAGTGTTGCACACTGATTTGCATCAAAATCTTCCTACTCTGCATGCTGCTGGTGGTCATTAGGTGCGTGTGCAAACCCCTTTACCAAGATGGCGTCCTGCGCACTTCACGGTGGAAGTGTGCGCATGTAGCTCGGACCCCATTTTTGAGAATTAGTTGGCCATGTAGCACCTAAAAATGGGTGCTAAATGGTCCAATTTCACCCCAATGTAAGTATTGAGGAGAGGATAGTGTCAGGATTGAGGAGAGGATAGTGTCAGGATTGAGGAGAGGATAGTGTCAGGATTGACAAGAGGATAGTATCAGGATTGAGGAGAGGATAGTGTCAGGATTGACAAGAGGATAGTATCAGGATTGAGGAGAGGATAGTGTCAGGATTGAGGAGAGGATAGTATCAGGATTGACAAGAGGATAGTATCAGGATTGAGGAGAGGATAGTGTCAGGATTGAGGAGAGGATAGTATCAGGATTGACAAGAGGATAGTATCAGGATTGAGGAGAGGATAGTGTCAGGATTGAAGAGAGGATAGTGTCAGGATTGACAAGAGGATAGTATCAGGATTGAGGAGAGGATAGTATCAGGATTGAGGAGAGGATAGTATCAGGATTGAGGAGAGGATAGTATCAGGATTGAGGAGAGGATAGTATCAGGATTGAGGAGAGGATAGTGTCAGGATTGAGGAGAGGATAGTATCAGGATTGAGGAGAGGATAGTGTCAGGATTGAGGAGAGGATAGTGTCAGGATTGAGGAGAGGATAGCATCAGGATTGAGGAGAGGATAGTGTCAGGATTGAGGAGAGGATAGTATCAGGATTGAGGAGAGGATAGTGTCAGGATTGAAGAGAGGATAGTATCAGGATTGAGGAGAGGATAGTATCAGGATTGAGGAGAGGATAGTGTCAGGATTGAGGAGAGGATAGTATCAGGATTGAGGAGAGGATAGTGTCAGGATTGAAGAGAGGATAGTATCAGGATTGAGGAGAGGATAGTGTCAGGATTGAGGAGAGGATAGTGTCAGGATTGAGGAGAGGATAGTGTCAGGATTGAGGAGAGGATAGTATCAGGATTGAGGAGAGGATAGTGTCAGGATTGAGGAGAGGAGTGGCAGAATAGGAATTGGATTGCAGAATTTTTTTGAAAGATCCTACCATCCAGTCCAATAATCACTCACTTTTCAATTAAGTTGTCAAAATTATCTTATGACTCAATTTAACATTGAATTTGAAGGATATATATATACATATATATAAACCCAACATGGAAGGTTGACATCATTGTGTGTCGCACTGTGTTCTTTTCATTGCTCATTTGCAGTGATACAAAAGTAAACAATGAAAAGAGGGGAGAGTTGAGTTAGTTAAGTTATGGACATGAATCATAAATCTATAGAGAGGTGTAATCGAGACTTCACATTGATGCAGTGCTTGCGAGTTATCCCAATTTTCCACTCATGAAATGAAATTTGGAGCTGTGCCATCAATCTTATATACCATATCCAATAATTAATACATGCCAAATTGCTTATAATCTATTAGGATCACCTTTCCTTCAGAATTATTCTTTACAACCTCCTGGAGGTCACAATGGCTTTTCTTTCCCAAGCTATCACTATCCTTTGCAAGACCACCATTGCCCTCCCATGCAAAACAAAGTAACAGCAGTATGATTTTTTATTTAAATCAGCAATTCCTGACATGATAAAACATGCAATACCTGTGATACATACCAACTGTATTTTCAGTGGTTTTATTTTGTTTGGACTGAATACTGAAAGTTTATTTTTTAATATGCTTTCATTCATCCTTAATAAAACTATTTTAGACCAGATTTATTTTTGCTGAAAATGTGAGCTTTATCATGTAATTAGAAGATTTGGTATTTTAAGTCTATTTTGTGGTTTTACAGACATACACCATTTTGAGTGCTACTCTGATGTAACAGAGGTGTAAATAAATACCTGCTTTATCAACAAAGTTTGTCCTGACATCAAGTGTGAGTACCTTTGCCATGCTAGGTATACAACTTGTCAAATTTCTAGAATACATATTCAGCTGAAACTGAGACACACACATGCCACATACAAATCAGTGTAGTTTTATCTATTGTATACTGCAGCTCAACTTTAAAGATTAGTAGCTTCAGTCTGGATGTGAATTGGATTTAAATGTAAAGATTAGCTTGAATGAAAAGATTGCTCTTACAAAGAGCCGGCATGGGCTCGATATGTCGAATGGCCTCCTTCTGCGCTGTAACCATTCTCTGATTCTATAATTCAGAAGTAAACATTTTAGGATCTCAAACTGATGAGCCGAAGTTAATGGCTGTCAGTTGTGCTAACTGTATGAATTGACTGTATGTCCTTGCAAACATAGATGGTATGATTCTGAACTAGATACTGTATTAATAGTCACTGATTCTGAACTAGATACTGTAGTAATATATCAATGAATATATATTTTTGCCACACCTTAAATAATTTCTGCACTAATTCCAGAAGAGAAGAAATAAATTGCATTTAGATAGCACCTTTCACAACCTCAGGATGTCCCAAAGTGCTTCACCATGAACTACTTTTGATGTAATGTGGGGAAAAGTGGCAATTATTTTGCGCACAAGCAGGGTCCCATAACCAGCAATGAGATAAATAACCAGATAATGGGCTCGATTTTAGGGTCGGGTTTCCTGCGGGTTCCCAGCGGGGGGGCCCCGAAAATCCCGATATTGGGTCACGTGACCGGATCGCGCCGCGATCCCGACCACTTCCGGGTTCCCCGATGACGTGCGGGGCTGCGTGCGTGGCCCCCGCTGGTGAGAATCCCGCAGGCAATTAAAGCCAGCGGGGTTCCACTTGAGAGTACTTAACTTGCTTGTTGAGGTCATTTAATGAGCTGAATCAGCTGTCAAAAGAGGAAGTGTGGGATTTTACGTTCATCGCAGAGTGTTTCACACACTGGGGGAAACAGTCTCCCTCCAACCAGGCGTGTTGCAGCCAGCAGCCTGTGGCAGGTGACAAGGTGCACTCCACGGGGGAGAGCCCTCACCCACGCAGGAGGCCACCGCATCACATAGGGCAACCCCTGCCCTCCACCACCCCCCGCCAAGCCAGAGGACAGACCGACACAAACCCACAGCCCCAGTCCGGGGAACCACCCACCTACCCTGCACACCCCCTCAGACCAACACCTGCCAGATGGGTGGTGCGTGGACACCCTCGGAGGACGAACAGCATGACCAGCCCCAGCAGCCTTGCAGTCCACGCCGTCCGCCGCAGAGACGTGGAGCCCCCAAACACGGGGTTGTTGCACGCCCACCTGCACAGCAGGAGGGAGGGCTACCGCAGAGAGAGAAGCATCGCAGAGGGCACTACCCTCGCCACAGGGTCCACAGACCGAGGCGCAGCTCCCCGGACCTCTCCGAGCAGCAGTGCACAGGGAGGCGCAGATTCGCTCGACATGTAGTCGTGGAGATCTGCAGGCTCTTTCATGCCGAGCTGCTCCTGGCTGGCCCCAGCACCAACTGCTTACCTGTCGCTGCCAAAGTCACCACTGCCCTCCACAACTTCTCCTCCGCATCCTTCCAGGGTGCAGCCGGGTACACCGCCGATGTCTCTCAGTCGTCTGCGCGGAAGAGCCCTGCAAATACACCTGCACCTACTCTGCAGTAACACGATGGGTGGCATCAGTGGTGGGTCCTCATAGTGATACCCAGGAGCGGGCATTATTGGACACAACAGACAGGATTCGCGGAGACATGGCAGTGGTGGTGCCAATATAATGTGTGATGTTTGTTGCTCTGAAATTCAATATAGGTAACACCCATGGCAAACCCTCAGACACCCTTGAGCATCCCCTTCATGCTCACGACACGTTTGCCTTACGCTGCCTACTGCACATATGTGATGCATGCCCTGTGGCTGCAGCACAGGTGGTGGCAGGTTGAGTGAGGCTGGCCGTGAGGGAGATGCACGAGAGGGTGAGTATGGGATAGAGCCATGAGATTGTATGAGGATTGGGTTGCGTGTTAGTGGCAGGATGAGTACTGGCGAGGTGAGTAGGTGGAGGTAAGATTTGGACGGGGTTTGAGTGGGTATGAGGGGTGATGTGACAGAGTAGTGTTGGCGGTGCCGAAGGAGATGTGGGGCGGGGGTAGTGTTGTGGCAGACGGAGTGTAGGGGAAAGACTTCGTGTTCTCACTGTGGCTGACCTACTGAGGTCATTGCAGCGCCTCCTGCACTGTATGCAGGTGGGCGATATGTTGGTGGCGCAGGTGACCCCCTCTGCCACCTCGGGCCAGGCCTTCTTGGTGGCAGAGGCAGGCCGCTTCCTCCCGCCTGCCGGGTGGAAGATCTCTGTCCTCCCCCTCCTCCTCACCCCATCTGATGATACCTGGGGTGAGGCATCATTAAACTGGGAACAGCCTTCCCCCTGGGCTGCTCCATGCTGTAATTTGTTCCATTGGTTGCAGCATCTGTCAGTGGAGGACTGCCCCTTTAACTAGAGAGCCTCCAGCTGACAGATCGTGCTGCGCATGCGCAGCCCGCCCGACGCGCAGACCAGTAGCGCGGACCCCGGAGGAGCAGGTAATTGATTCCTATTAGTGTGTTGCTTGCTACGATCGCGCGGGCAACCCACTAATTTCGCCGAGCGTGTTGACCACGCTCCCGAAACCCAACCCGCCGGAAACCCGCAGGCCTGGTAACATCGAGCCCAATATGTTTTAGTGATGTTGGTTGATGGATAAATGTTGGCCAGGACACTGGGGAGAACGCCCCTTCTCTTCTTTCAATAGTGCCATGGGATTTTTTGCAATCACCTGAGAGGGCAGATGGGGCTTCGGTTAAAGTCTCATCTGAAAGACGGCACCTCCAATGGTGCAACACTCCCTCAGTACTCCACTAGATTATTAACCTAGATTATGCGCTCTAGTCTCTGGAGTGGGGCTTGAACTCACAACCATCTAACTTCGAAATGAGAAGTGAGCGAAGTCTGATATCTAATTCTGACAGCTAGGCATAATTTTCTTAAGCAACACTCTTTAAACTGTAAATAAAGTATCTCCATACTAAATCTGTTGTATGTACTTGAATAATGTGCCACTAGTCCAGAATTTACATGTGTAAGAGGTCATCAGTAATTTGTTCACATTTACCCAATTCCCTTGAGGGATTCAGGCCATGCTTTCATTTACAACAGAAATGATAACCAAACTGTCAGCATTGTTAATCTTGCCTTGAGGCTATTATGAAAGATTAACAATGGACAGGGGTGCAAGAGGATGCACAGTTCAAACGCACGAGACCAAGCATGATCTTCGTCTATGGTGAGTTTTAGAATGCAGAAATTGGAACAATCATTTTTCATTTATGTGTGTATCAAAGTCTTTCTACAATTTTCATGCCTGAAGAAATAGGTTAGAGAAACGAAGTTGACCTCTGAATATTTCACTATCTTTGGCTATTGTCTAAAAACCTTTATATTTATTGTGAAGTAAAATAAAGCAGAAAAATTTATTGGGCAGGATTTTAATATGCCGGCAGGAAGAGTTGGTGGGGGGGTGATTTACGGATGTGAAACCCGGAAGGGAAGTAGGCGGGTCGCGATCTGTTTGACAGGCTGGCTGCCGACAGGAGCTGCACATCCGAGAAGGTGGGGGGGGGGAGAGAAAGAGAGAGAGACCTCATCGGCAGTTAGGATAGAGATGACAGGGGTGTAGTGGGGGGGGGAACAAAGATTAGAGTGGAAACATCAGGATCAGAGTGGAGATAGCAGACATCAGGATCAGAGTGGAGACATCGGACATCGGACGTCACTTTGGGGGGTGGGGTCCAGGCAACATTGTTTTTAAAGTATGTTTATTTTCTTTTTTTATAATGGGAAATGTAATTTTATTTAATTTATTTAGGTTATTTTTCACTGATTTTCTTCTTCTCGCCTGGTTTCACCACGCATGAATCGGAAGCCGTGGGAAAGCCGCCCAGGTAACGTTAAAATCTTTTAAAGTGTCCGATACACAAAAAATAATCTCCCTTAAGTACCTCAATGAGGTACATTTGCCGCTTTAATTATCGGCCCGCTGGATTTAAGTGGGGGCTGAACTTCCTGGTGACTGCTGTGCGCACGCACACAGATTTGTCTGAGTCTCATTCAAAAATGTGCGGGTTCCAGCTGGGATGTCTGCCCACTCCCACAAACAGCGATTTTGATTGCCCCCCGCCTCCAACCTGCCCATTTTTCCCTTTTAAAATCCTAAATTTCTTAGCTGCTGACTATTAATAGGGCAAGTGGTACGGTGGGGCATGACATCCCATGAGTCTCTACATTTGCTTTATGTAGCGCATAATTTGCTGCTTGATTACGCAATTCTGCATGAAAAATCTTGGATTTAATGAAAATGCTGGTTTCTGAATGGATTTGGCCAATAGCAAATCACTTGTCTTAATTATTACATATAATTGCAAAGAAATTATAACACAGAAACAGGCTGTTCAGTCCAATCAGTCCATGTTGGTGTTTACTCTCCACATGAGCGGTATATCTAATGCCACATGGTCACCTTATTCCCATACCCCTTTATTCCCCTTCCCCTCAACCACCTATCTAACCTATTCTTAAATGTAGACACGATCTGTGCTTCAATCAGTAACTGGTGCTGCACTCCACAGCCTCACAGTCCTCTGTGTAAAAAAGGTTTCTTCTGCTCTCAGTCCCAAATTTCTAACATTTACTCCTCTTGTTCTGGACATTTGAACCACTGAAAACAATCTGTCTTGATCTACTCAATTCCATTTCTTCATTATTTTAACCATCTCTATCAAATCACTGTAATCTTCCCTGCTCTAATGAAAACAGCCCCAATTTTTCAAGTCTTTCTCCAGCCCTACAACCTTCCAAGAACTCTGTGTTCCTCCAATTCTGGCATCTTGTACATCCCCGATTTCCTGCACCTTTCCATTGGTGGCCGTGCATTCAGTTGCCTAGGTCCTAAGCTCTGGAATTCCCTCCCTAAACCTCTCTGTCTCTGCTCTCTCCTCCTTTAAGACACTCCTTAAAACCTAGCTCTTTGACCAAGCTTTTGTTCACCTGTTCTAATATCTCCTTAAGTAGCTCGGTGCCAAATTTTGTCTGCGAAGTGGGGGCGGGACTTCCTGGTGACTGCTGTGCGCACGCACACAGATTTGTCTGAATCTCATTCAAAAATGTGCGGGTTCCAGCCGGGATGTCTGCCCGCTCCCATGTCTCCTGTGAAGCGCCTTGGATGTTTTACTACGTTAAGGCATTATATAAATGCAAGTTGTTGTTGTATCTGTATTTTCTCATACCAGGCTGCATCCTAATGAATCTGCGCTGTCCCCTCTCTAAAGCTTCAACATCCTTCTTATAGTGTGGAGCCCAAAACTGTACACAGTATTCTAACTTGGTCTTACTAAGGTTTTATACATATTCAGTATTATATCTTGATTTTAATATTCTATAGCCAGTATTCCATTAGCCTTTTTATGGTCTTATCCATTTGATTTGCTGCTTTTAATGTCTTTTAACCTGAACTACAAAATACTTCTGCTCTTCCACATTACCCAACTTCTCCCCATTCAAAGTATCAATATTACTCCTTTTTTTTAACAAAACTGTACCACCTCACATTTACTGACATTGAATTCCATCTGCCACTTTTTTGTCCATCTTATCAATATCCCATTGAAGCTTGCTTTTGATTTACTATGTCTCTTATTCTGGTATCATCTGCAGATTTTATGTCACTTCCTCTGGTTCTATATCTAAATCATTGGTGTACACAGTGAACAGAAGCAGTCCCAGAACAGAATCCAGCAGGACCGCTACACACTCGGAGAAACTGCCCATCTACTCCTTGTTTCCTCCCTTCTAATCTGTTTTTAATCAACTTGCTACCCTTCCCCTAATTCCATTCCCCATGACCTTCTCCGATAGTCTCCTGGGTGATATCTTGTCAAAGGCTTTCTGAAAGACCATATATATCACATCCACTGCAACTCCCCCCTCCCCTATAACTATCACCTCCTCAAAAAATTCTATCAGGGTTGTCAATCACAATCTTCCTTTCTAAAATTCATGTTGACTGCTTCTAATTATTTTCTCTTTATCTAGATATTAGTAATTTCATCTTTAATTAAAGATTTCAAAATTTTGCCCACCACAGATGTTAAACTAACTAGCCTGTAATTGGCTGGGTTATCTCTAATTCCCTTTCTAACAGTGATAATTATGATAACTGTATGTAAATTTTTCAGTTCCATACGTTGACTCACACAATATGAAAGTGATGGTGCGAGATGGTTTGCACTGGTTTCGTACGAATTGGTTATTTAAAAGTGTCGTTATATTTAAAGCACAGTATCGAGATGAAAGTGATGTAAATCTGGCAGACTTGAGTTATATTGCCAAATCCATGTTGTTCTCTGGTCAGGGAAACGCAGAGCTCTACTCAACACCAGTTAAAGCCAGTTAAAGTTTTTAAAAATTAAGCTAAAGAATTCCCAGGCAGTCTCACAGAGCACCTGGGAACTGTTTGAATGTCACTTGGCAATGCCTGCCTGGTTATACTGCAGCTGGCACAGTGTTAAAGTGGTGAGAGACTAGCTCCTTGAGGTGGTCTTTACACCTCTTGCCCAAATGTAATTTGAGTGATGCGGTTACACTACACTGTTTGCTTTGATGTCAAGTAAACCATTTTGCATACTGCAGTATAATTGGCCTAAAAAATAAACCCATTAATATTCACTGCTTCAAATCAAAATATCACAGCTATAGCAGACCAAACTATTGAAAGTTGCAGTTGAATGGCACCTGGAGTTCAGGTACAGCTCAGCCATGATCTAATTAAATAGCAGCTCGAGGGGCTTAATGGCCTATTCCTGTCCCTATGTTCCTTCTCTGTTATATATTAACAACTTAACAATCACATAAGAGAGAAATAACGGGGCAGAAATTACCCACATGTGAACGCTGTTCCTCAATGGCGTCCCCTGTCTCTGCCGGCAAATCGAAGGAAGCAAGTTCACGCATTTGCATATGCGCACTAAAATCCGGAAATTGTGAACTTGCTCCTATTGTTTTTCCGGCGATTTGACAGCTGCGAATTATTGGGGAAATCACACGCCATAATCATTGAAATCACTGAAAAATCATAAACTTGCCCATCTGCCCAGCTGGAATGTAACTACTTACGCCACCAAAAGGTACGCTGAAAAATACCAGATCTACACTACTTTTTAAAAGTGTGATGACTCTTAATGACTGTCAGACAGCTAAAAACTAAACTTTAAAAATGTGGAGTCTCTTATTACTCCTTATTGTAATAATTTTAGGTCATGAAAAAAATTTTGAAAATTTTTTTTTAAAGTTTAAAATGTTATATTCTACTTTTCACTTCCGTCTCTTTAATTTAATTAAATTACTTCTTTGGCTTTTTATATAAAAAAATAAATTTTTTATTTACAACCACTTGCAGGATATTACTTTAAATGAATGAACTTTGCTTGCCTGCTTGTGGGCGTGACTTCTCTTCCTGACAGATTTTGTGGGCGTGTCTTCCATTCTCCACAGATATTTCCCATGCAAATCAACCCACCCTGTTCTGAGGCTGGATTGATGTCGCGCATTTTTTGAAAACTTCCGAATCATGCAAGTCTACACGACGGAGCCCGCAGTGAGTAAATTCGTACATTTAATTCGCAGAAGGTGCTGCGAATGTTGCCATGCCACTCTGAGCAAGTTCTGGTTCATTGCATCCTTCAGTATGTTATGTATCATCAATAATAAATGTATTGTTGATTTGTGCCTTTTTTAACCATCCCTGCGTAATAAACAGAATATAGTGAATGATTGATATTAAGGGCCTTGTTTTCCTCTGTTTCAGAAAAAGCATTAATAACCTTCGAGGTAAAATTCAACTTTGGTGGGGGTGCAAAATGGATGATAGTGGATTGGCCGCTGGTTATACACCCGCTCGACTTTCCTTTTCATTGACTTTGGGTGGGGTGTATAGTGGGTGACCAATCCGCTACTGCCTGTTTTGTGCCCTCCAAGACGTTGAATTTTACCCCCCTTATTTTTGGTAGCATTTAACAATTGCCAATCAAATTGGTGGCTGAGCATAATTTTCCTATGTGAATTTGTGAAACTCAAACTTGTTGTCTAGAATGACATACAAAATAACAACCATTCAAGAGACAGCTGCAATAATGCTTCTGTAATATTTTTAAAGCAGCTAAATTCCCCCTTAACCAGTATAACTGATGAGAAGTACTATCATTCAGCTGTAGAATATGCAGTACTTTTGCTAATCGCTCCACAAAAATGGAGAAAATGCCAATTTATGCACAAAGCCCTTAAATAGAGTAAGAATTCCAAAATAATTGTCTTCTCATCACTACCTCCCGATCCTCCTGCTCAACTAGTTAAGCTAATTCAGCCATTCTTGCTTTTGTGTGTTCTGTACTGAGGCTTACAAGTTTTACAGGTAGTTGATCACAATTTGGACAGTGTGTGGTTAGCTTCAATTGCTCCTGAAACCTACCGTATTGATTTAACTGTAAAATATGCACAAGTGCTTTGCACATGGACAAATATCATCCTTGAAAATAGAACACATTATGCAAATTACAGAAATTATACAGGGATTTACTTGCACATGTCCAAACAGTGAATGCAATGGAGGGAATCAAACCCGTACTGTTTTCTGTTAACATTCATGGGGGTTGTATTCTAAATATTGAAGGATGATATTTAGCCTGGCTAGAGGTTAGTAGATAGAAAATGTTAACACATCAGGAGGTAAAACAGATTCCAGAGATTACCTGTAAAATGATACATTTAGTACAAAATTGTCATTTAATACTTCACTTAATAGAACGGGTATTGATAAAAATTAACACAGAAGTAAATCTAACTTTACAAGCAGTACTTACTTAACGGTTGTATGCTTAAGTACAATTGGCTATCTGAACATTTTACAATGGCTTCTTCACTGCTTTCGATTTAGTACAGTGATATCAAATACAATCAGGCTTAGTTATGTTATGCTGTGCAAGTTTGGTTAAAATTGCACTTCTTCCATTTAATTAATCTAAAAGTTCCACCTACATATTGTTTTTTTCTTCTTATTAATGTATAATTTCATGTACGCTACTTACCTAAGGATTGATGATATAACGTAATGTTATAACCTTGAATTGATGAAGAAATTGTTATACCTGAGATGTTTTTTCTTTTTTCTAATATGTGATATTTAAACAAAAGTATATAAATAACATATCTAAGCAATATCTTGACAGTAACCGGTATCAAAAGAAGAAAAATCCTCTCTGCCTACAATTGGGTCATTGTGCTGATACTTGTGCAGATACACTGTGCTGATTCTTCCTGTTCAAAGCTGATGAACGCCAGTTCAGCCAGCTTCAGTTGTATGTGTTCAGAGCTCAATCTCAGTTTTTATTTCCCCCACATAATGCTGGACAATTTTCTCTTCTTTGGCCTTCAGCAAAGTTTCAGCAGTTCTTAAGAAGCCAGAGCTTTTTACTTGCTAATTTCCTTTCACACATTTTAGGACGGAGCTTGGACTCAGAGGAGCAGTACTATAAGGCAACAAAATCAATTCTGTTTTCTATCGGTTTTGCTCACCTTTTTGCTCATGTCTATTTTCCCCTTGGAATTAACACACAGATCATGTCATTTATAAATGATAGAACCATCTTGATTATGGAATTGTGAAGTTGCCTGTTACGGACAAGAGACAATTTTCTGGTTTGGTGCTCCCAACAGGAGCACATTCTAGAAATGCGGGAGTGTGCTGCGAATGTTTCTGCAATCATCAATTTAAATGACTGCATTTTTTGGGGTGTATTCTGGGGTGGGACACATTTCTGCTGGGTTTCTGCCTCAAAATGGCTGCGCTGGCGTTTCCGCTGCAATCTAGGATCGTCCACGTGTGTGCTCGTCGATGCTGCTGGGAGCTTATTAGCATATATTACAATGAGGAATATTGGCATTGGAATGCCCAAAACCTGTGACCTCTCAACTGAGTGCACCAAGGATATTTAACAATGAGTTAAAAGATGTATGCCTGTTGCTGACATTAGCTAGGAGAGGGAAGCATTGCTTTACTTTGGAGACTGCAGTCTGAAGAAACTTTGAGGAGTGATTCTAGAGTTGTAAATTTTTTTTAGGGCATTATTGTTCTTCACCTGGGTAGAGTTGACCTTCCTTGCAATAACCTGACAGGCTGTGCCGCCATTGGGAAAAATTTTCCATTCCTACAATGTAAGAGATTCTGAGTACTATTAATTCTATAAGATAGTGTTTTCACACTAAAAAGTAATAGTTCTTGTAGTAGTCTAGTCCTGATAGAAGTTGTGGTAGAAGGTTCAATTACATGCAAGAGTCTTTTGTCTAGTGTATATAGAAGGGTGTCTTTGTAAGACAGAACATCTCCAGACAAATAAGCCCTCATCTTCTGACAGGACGGAAAGAGAGAGAGATAAGTTACAGAAGTTAAAATTGTACAGGCATACCAGACAGTTGCAAGTGTGTCATAAGTTTCCCTGAGATTAAGGGAAGTTAAATTTAAGCCAACCAGTCCAATACAGCTACTAGCGCAGAAGATAAATCTAATCTGATTTAAATGAGCTGACACATCAAATTCTGGTATAAGTACCTCTCCAGACTATCGACGGTTGCAAATCATTTTCCATAGGCCTAAAAGTGGTGCAACTCACTGCATGAAAATTCTAGGACATGATTTGATACAGAAACCTCTTTTCATGTGACTAAAGACAGATTGGACCTGGATCTCATTGCACACTTCACATTTATTCTTCCCCTCTCATCATTCTGTTTGACTTCCTCACGACTGGCCTTTAAAAAGTAAAAAGCATTTTTTTCCTCTTTCCGCTAAATTCAATGAACCCATTTTAGAGCGAAAGACCAGTATTGTACCAGTATTCACATACATCACCTTCAACGCAGAGAGGAAAATATAGCAGTTAGTTACTTTGTCATAATTCTGGCTTACAAATCTAAAGGGCAGGATTTTGCTGTAAGATTTTGCAAGACTTGCATTTGCCCAGAAACTATGGGGTTTTGCATGGCAAGTTACCGTAAATTAGAGATCCAAACAGCACATCTGGGACCTGTATGAACAGGGCAAGCAGCTGTGTATCTCCTTAACCAATCAGATTGAAGAATTGTTAATGAGCAATGCACAGTCTGAATCAGGACGTGTAAGTTGGAATAGTGAATTCAATGTCAACTCAGGTACAGAAAGTGAGCTAAAGAGAGGGAAAGAGAGAGATAAAAGAGACAGAAAGAAAAAGTTAAAAAAAATCTTTAAATTTAAAAAAAAATCTCCAAAAATAATGAAAAGCTGAAGGAATGAGAATCCACACTTGTAAAAGTTAATTTTCAGTGCCAGAGAGGTTGATTGTCAGTAATTAAGACTTACCACACCGTTAAAAGGGTACTTAGACTGGAATGGACATGCCCTATCTTTTTGTGGTGAGTTTAATCCATATCGATGACGTCAGTACAAGAACTTCATGCCGTTTAATACATTTGAATGGTGAGCCTCATAGCAAAATCCAGCCCAATATCTTGATCCCTTTTTTTTGTTGGGATATGACCTAATGCTACGAGCGAGGTTATGTAAAGGTTCTTTTGATGTAATTATGAATACACGGCTGCAAATGATTTATCTCCCAGATTGCCTTTCCTCATCCCATAAGGTCCAGTTACCACATCAAGGGTGATCTGAAATCACAGCATTGTGGATACAAGTTGAACAGAAATAGCCGAGTCAGCATATTGAGGATGGAAGTCATGTCCTAATTCAATCCAGACCTTTGGATGCAACTGAGCCATAGGAAACTGCTGGATTGGGCAATGAATTCAGTCCATTCCAGTCATGTTAATTTATGCAATAGTTTTGAGTCAGTGTAGCAAGTTCCCTTAAAAGATTGGTTGTGGTTGTCCCAACCCACCCAAACATTCCTATCATAACCCTTCTTCTGATTGTGGAGAATCTTTTAGAAGGAAAATTTGTAAAGTTCATTTTGATTCTTTTAACTTAATTGACGGGCTCTGTTAGGGGCTCGTGCTTCTTCCACCTAGTGTTCCTATATTTGCTGCAGGCAATCCAACAGCCCCAGACATGTGAATGGGAATATCTGCCCCACTAACTATCATCTTTTCCATAACAAAATAACTCAGAAACCAACTCCAAAGTGATGAAAGCCGACTGACAGGAAGCATCAACATAGTTTACAGAAGGAGCCAAGGGATAAAAGCTATGTGTGTTGCCCTTTTATGTGACGGCAGAAGAAAAGAAAACCATTATCTATTCCAGTTCAGATAATGGTTTTTAGAGACTTCACTGTACTTTGGCAACCTTGAGTTATGTTGATCTTGTTACCTAAGGGCATTTCAAGTGTAGTTTTATTATCACATTCATCAACTAAACCACTTTAATTTCTATGGAATAACAATGATCAACTCAATTCCAGCTCGTACTATAGCCCACTGTCTGCTGAATTCACTTAATATCCCATAATTGATTTTGAGTAACCACATCAACATCTACACTTTCTATGACATTATCCTTTTGCAAAGTGGAAACTAATACTGTTTGCTGATCACCAGGTACAAATCCCTTCTCGGTCTGTGATTCACAATCCTCCCTGGATTTGTTTGACTTCCAGCATCTGCTTGAACTTATTATTATTAAGATGCTTCCGACATTCATTTTCTGTCCTTTTGATCTGGGGAACTGAATTCATTCATCAATCTCCTCCAAGGCTGTCTTCATTTACAAAAGTTAATGTCCTGTACTATATGACCAAATTGCTTGTTTTTTTAAAAAAAGATTTTAAGGGCACTAGATCCTGAAAAAAGAGACATGTTCACTGCCTTGCAATAATTGCTTCTGCCATTTTGGATCTTTCAAGTTGAGCACAACAAAATGGGATTGGGAAATGTAGGGATTCAAAATGATTGAGTCAATTGCTGCTGTATAAGCCTCTGTAAAGTGTTAGGAAGTTAGGGAACATAGATGCAGTCCACAATCCCCTCCACCCCCGCTTCCCTCCTCATTACAGCAACAGGGAATGCAGATATATACAGAGTAGCAGGGATCACATACAGACACTAACCCATAATCATTAACCCACCAGATTTGCCAAAGAAAACAGATGTATCTTCCTACAGATCGCCAAGGGAAACACAGATGCATACTACCTCAACACTGTATCTCCAGAGATAAAAGGTACATTTAATTTTTGATACAGTTGTCTTTCCGGTTATGGTTTCAGCCACCTGCCTACTTAACATCAGAAAAATGTAAGTGTAATCATCATTATGGTTTTTATATTGTGTATTTGTATATCTTCTATGTGCTGTACAAACGTTTTGAATGGGAAAACAGGAGATTAATGAACAAAGCTGTAAAATGAATAGTTGGAAATATATTCCCGTGCACAGGTGCAAAGAAATAACAGATCACAAAAATATTTAGTCCTTTTGCTTTCATTGTCCCGTGTCAATCCAAACTCTTAATAGTCTTAATTGAGCACCATGAGGACTTTATGAATAAAGCTGAGAGTTGAATTCAGATCAATTGTGTTGAGCCAAAAGGCCATATCCTGTTCCAAAAAATTCCTACTATCTTGCTGTTATTTGCTGAGATCATGCTGAGAATTTGATTGAGTACTCATGCTTAGTGTACAGCTCTAAAATGCACGTGGGAGCTGAAGAGGCAACCGAGCTTCAGAGGGAAATGTACAATTACTGGTAAAATACAGCGCAACATATTCTGTGCTGTGTTTGGCCCAATGCATAAAGACAAATAAATAAAAAAAATACAAGTTTTCCCTTTCAGCATTAGAATTCTCTAATGGAATGGTTTTTAAGCTTTTCTGTGAGGAGGAGTTCCTGATAACATGAATAAGGACCTCCAGTCAATATGGAAATGCTTCCAGCAGCCTTGTCCTAACTTCCAAAAAACTGTGTTAGCTATTCAAAGAGAAACAGTGTTAACATTTTTTGTTAGGTTATGGCAACAGAAGGAAAGGCTCCGATTTTAACTCTGGGCCGTTTTTGGGTGGGCGAGAAGTGATGTGAATTAGAAACTGACCCACTGCTCCAGAAATGAGACCCAGGGTAATTGAACTTCCAGGCCTCATTTAAATCGTGCTGGCCAACTACCCACCAATCCAGGCGGGCAGCTCGGAGGCCAAATGTAAAAACTTGTCTTTTTCTGGGCCTCTCCCGACCCCGATCCTCTTCGCTGCTGGGTTGGCCTGTCGGGATACTCAGTTCTGGTTCCCGTTCAAGCCACCTAGTGAAAATTGCAGACATGCATGTGTTATAAAAAGACCCTGCCAGCTTTGGGTGGCTATTCTTGCTATCTGCTTAGGAGTGTAAGTCAAAATTGGAACCTGTCAGCTCCTGCAAGCTCCAGGGTGGGTAATTAACGGGCAATTTTAACTGGTAAATTTTAAGTGGTAAATTCTTTTTATTGTATTTGTTTTTTGGGGGGTATCTTCCGGGCCTCATTTAAATCCCGCTGGCCAGCTACCCACCAATCCAGGCGGGCAGCTCGGAGGCCGCTGATATCAGATAAGTGCTGAGATCTGCAATCGGTGGCGGGGTCGGGGTGGGGGCGGGGGGGGGGGGGGGCGGAGGGGCGAGAGAAGACTGTTGGCCAGAATAGCAGGAGAACTCCCTGTTCTTTTTCAAATAGTCCCATAGGTTCTTTAATATCTACAAAAAGATAGCACCTCTTATAATGCAGCATTCCCTTTTTACTGCAATACCTGAATTATGTGCTCAAATCTGGCGTGGAGCTAAAACACAGAAGCTATTGAGCTACAGGCAAAAGTGCCACCATTTAAGCCAAGTTAATACACTGGAGTCATTGCAACAAAACTCCACACTCACCAGGTTTCTTCTCAGGTGAGAACCCACTTATCTATTATTCATCAGTAACTGCAACCTAATCTTTAGTTTCACAGGACATGTACTCAGCAACTCGAGAGTATTAGAGCTGAACCTGTCGAGTGAAATAGGACATTGAGCAATAGCCACCGTATCTGACTGACACCGAAAATCAGTCAGATTACACTATTTTGGTCATTTAACTTGTGTATTGCAACATTATTTTCAGTTTGAGGCAGCAAGTTTGACATTTAAATTGTAACCTTCGAACAGCTTGAGTTTTATTTTCTTGTTGCTGACTACTTTTATTCCATAATGTCTAGAATGTGTGTATCTGCTGAAGATAGGATATTCATGGACACCGAACAACCAATTAGTTCAATATTCTTGCCATTTAATCCAATTATAAAGCATATCATTACTCATTATTCTCCTTTGTCAGTTTTTAAATTAACACCATTAACATTATGTGAGAACACACCATTCTATTTAAAGAAATGGGACTTTGAGATATAACGACTATTATTTGAGAAACTCATGGCAACTGCCTGATATTTTTATTTGCAATGGATCCCATTCATCTGAGTCAAATGAGTGATGAGACATCCTGACAGGAGATTTGAAGTCATGGAACAGTGTTTTGAGAGGCATTTACAGATTACATATTTCTGGCAAATATTTGAATAATTTAGGTGGCATATTGAAATATGCAGGTGTTTGTTTGTGATGTAAACACTAAATTAATATAAAACTAATTATATGGTTCAAGGTGGTACTTTCCCTCTATTGATTGTGAATAGAAAGAAAATTCTACTGAAATATTTTATATCAATTCACTTTAACATGGATTAGAAGTACTTTGAAAATCATCTGTTGTGAGATGTGAAAGCTCTTCCAGGGCATATTAGAGGCTACAATACAATATTTCAATAGTCATTTCAATTTTGTGCAGCCTTATACTTCAATTATAATGAGACCCAGCTCAGTATAGGAATTAGCAAGGCCAGGTCAGCGGTGCAGTCTTAGTTAGGGTGGCTAATCTTATTTGGGCATTGTTCTTTTTCCTCTTACATGCTGTATATATTCTCACTGGCCATTTTGTTAAACTTATAGTGGAAGTACACGATATGATGTGTGGAACATAGTGGAGGTAGTATGTGACATGGTAACGGAATTCAGAATAGCAATAGACTGGGTACGGTAATGTAGTGGTTTTGTTACTGGACTAGTAATCCAGAGGCCTGGATTAATAATACTGATAATGTGAGTTTAAATCCCACCATGGCAGTTTGAGAATTTGAATTCAGTTTTTTAAAAATCCGGAAATAAAAAAGCTGGTATCAGCAGAAGTGATCATGAAGCTGTCTGTGGTTAAAAACCCAACTGGTTCACTAATGCCCTTTAGCGATCCAAACTTGCCGTCCTTCCTCAATCTGGTTTATATGTGACTCCAGTCCCACACCAACGTGGCTGACTCTTAACTGCCCTCTGAAAGTGGCTAGCAAGCCACACAGTACCAAACTGTTACAAAGAATAACATGGACTTCAGCAATTCAAGAAGGAGGCCCACTGCCACTTTCTCAAGGCAACTCGGGATGGATAATAAATGCCGGCCTTGCCAGCGATGCCCACAACCCAAGAATTAATTTTTTTAAAGATTCAGCATGGAGTTCACTGTCAGGCTATAACAGCAAGCACCTAAATCATGAAACCAATATCTGGTGGGTCCGTTTTATAGAAGCACCAGTTTGATATCTTGTTGTTCAGATGGATTAGGCAGTGTCTTGGGGGATGGAACACAGCCACATTAGACTTCCTTGAACAAGTAGAACTGGAGCCCAAAGGGTCCTTCACTTCAGCAGGAATTTCTAAAAGATACCCAATAAAATGTCATACTCTTCTCCTATAATCAGTGTAACTAATCCTTTCCAATGCAGCAGTATGATGCAATTTGTCTTTTGGCAAAGCTACGATGTCATCACTTTCCTGGGAGTATCACTGTGGCCTTGTGGGAGGTTAACAGTTGAGTCATATCACTCACACAGAGCTGTTCCCTCCAGCCCAAAGCTCTAAAATGCAATAGAGGAATAATTTGATTAAATCAATTATGACAGAAAATTTTAAGCAATTTAATTAAACCAATTTGAAGATATTGGATACAACTTTCCCCCACTGTGTACATACCATGCAAATTTTATGAGCAGATTTTGACACATAGCCATATCCAAATCCATTAGAAATATGCATGTTTGAATGAAAAAGTACAGAAACATAAATGTTTGTAGAAGGTGGTATTCCCCATTACATTGCACATGGAATGCTCATGGGCACTTGTCTAACCATCGGCTAGGTTGTAAGAGCTAATCGATGAAAATTACATGCTAATGGCGCAAATTTCATATTTAAAACATGATCGGTGAATGTGCACAGGAGGAAAGTACGAACAACGCTCACAAAAAGAGTGACTAAAGCAGAGATGGGGTTAGTAACATATGATACCCCAATTCTATGATTCTGTGACAACTCAAAGGGACCATCCCATCCATCCTTTGACAGATTTATTTATTCGTTCATGGGATGTGGGCGTCACTGGCAAGGCCGGCATTTATTGCCCATCCGTAATTACCCTTGAGAAGGTGGTGGTGAGCTGCCTTCTTGAACCGCTGCAGTCCATGTGGTGAAGGTTCTCCCACAGTGCTGTTAAGTAGGGAGTTCCAGGATTTTGACACAGCGATGATGAAGGAATGGCGATATATTTCCAAGTCAGGATGATGTGTGACTTGGAGGGGAACGTGTAGGTGGTGTTGTTCCCATGTGCCTGCTTCCCTTGTCCTTCTAGATGGAAGAGGTCGTGGGTTTGGGAGATACTGTTGAAGAAGCCTTGGCGAGTTGCTGCAGTGCATCCTGTGGATGGTATACGCTGCAGCCACAGTGCGCCGGTGGTGAAGGGAGTGAATGCTTAGGGTGGTGGATGTTGTGCCAATCAGGCGGGCTGCTTTGTCCTGCATGATCTCGAGCTTCTTGAGAGTTATTGGAGCTGCACTCATCCAGGCTAGTGAAGAGTATTCCATCACAATCCTGACTTGTGCCTTGTAGATGGTGGAAAGGCTTTGGGGAGTCTGTAGGTGAGTCACTCGCCGCAGAATACCCAGCCTCTGACCTGCTCTTGTAGCCACAGTATTTATGTGGCTGGTCCAGTTAAGTTTCTGGTCAATGGTGACCCCCAGGATGTTGATGGTGGGGGATTCGGCGATGGTAATGCCATTGAATGTCAAGGGGAGGTGGTTAGACTCTCTCTTGTTGGAGATGGTCATTGCCTGGCACTTGTCTGGCGCGAATGTTACTTGCCACTTATCAGCCCAAGCCTGGATGTTGTCCAAGCAAGTGGGCTCGGACTGCTTCATTATCTGAGGGGTTGTGAATGAAACTGAACGTTGTGCAATCGTCAGAGAACATCCCCATTTCTGACCTTATCATGGAGGGAAGGTCATTGATGAAGCAGCTGAAGATGGCTGGGCCTAGGACACTGCCCTGAGAAACACTTGCAGCAATGTCCTGGGGCTGAGATGATTGGCCTCCAACAACCACTACCATCTTCCTTTATGCTAGGTACGACTCCAGCCACTGGAGAGTTTTCCCCCTGATTCCCATTGACTTCAATTTTACTCGGGCTCCTTGGTGCCACACTCGATCCAATGTTGCCTTGATGTCAAGGGCAGTCACTCTCACCTCAACTCTGGAATTCAGCTCTTTTGCCCATGTTTGGACCAAGGCTGTAATGAGATCTGGAGCCAAGTGGTCCTGGCGGAACCCAAACTGAGCATCGGTAAGCAGGTTATTGGTGAGTAAGTGCCGCTTGATAGCACTGTTGATGACACCTTCCATCACTTTGCTGATGATTGAGAGTAGACTGATGGGGCAGTAACTGGCCAGATTGGAACTGTCCTGCTTTTGTGGGCAGGACATACCTGGGCAATTTTCCACATTGTCGGGTAGATGCCAGTGTTGTAGCAGTACTGGAACAGTTTGGCTAAAGGTGCGGCTAGTTCTGGAGCACAAGTCTTCAGCACTACAGCCGGGATGTTGTCGGGGCCCATAGCCTTTGTTGTATCCAGTGCACTCAGCCGTTTCTTGATATCACTGGAGTGAATCGAATTGGCTGAAGACTGGCTTCTGTGATGTTGGGGATATCGGGAGGAAGCTGAGATGGATCATCCACTCGGCATTTCTGGCTGAAGATAGTTGCAAATGCTTCAGCCTTGTCTTTTGCACTCACGTGCTGGACTCTGCCATCATTGAGGATGGGGATGTTTACATAGCCTCCTCCTCCCGTTAGTTGCTTAATTGTTCACCACCATTCAGGATGTGACAGGACTGCAGAGTTTTGATCTGATCCGTTGATTGTGGAATCGCTTAGCTCTGTCTATAGCATGTTGCTTCCGCTGTTTAGCATGCATGTAGTCCTGTGTTGTAGCTTCACCAGGTTGGCACCTCATTTTTAGGTATGCCTGGTGCTGCTCCTGGCATGCTCTTCTACACTCCTCATTGAACCAGGGTTGATCCCCTGGTTTGTTGGTAATGGTAGAGTAAGGAATATGCCGGGTCATGAGGTTACAGATTGTGATGGAATACAAATCTGCTGTTGCTGATGGCCCATAGTGCCTCATGGATGCCCAGTTTTGAGCTGTTAGATCTGTGCTGAATCTATCTCATTTAGCACGGTGGTAGTGTCACACAATACGTTGGATGATGTCCTCAGTGTGAAGACGGGACTTCGTCTCCACAAGGACTGTGCGGTGGCCACTCCTACCAATACTGTCATGGGCAGATACATCTGCGACAGGTAGATTGGTGAGGACAAGGTCAAGTAGGTTTTTCCCTCATGTTGGTTCTCTCACCACCTGCCGCAGGCCCAGTCTGGCAGCTATGTCCTTCAGGACTCGGCCAGCTCGGTCAGTAGTGGTGCTACCGAGCCACTCTTGGTGATGGACATTAAAGTCCCCCACCCAGAGTACATTCTGTGCCCTTGCTACTCTCAGTGCTTCCTCCAAGTGGTGCTCATGATAGAGGAGGACTGATGCATCAGCTGAGGGAGGACGGTAGGTGGTAATCAGCAGGAGGTTTCTTTGCCCATGTTTGACCTGATGCCATGAGATTTCATGGGGTCCGGAATCGATGTTGACGACTCCCAGGGCCATTCCCTCCTGACTGTATATCACTGTACCACCACCTCTTGTAGGTCTGTCCTGCCGATGGGACAGGACATACCCAGGGATGGTGATGGAAGAGTCTGGGGCGTTGGCTGAAAGGTATGATTCTGTGAGTATGGCTATGTCAGGCTGTTGCTTGACTAGTCTGTGGGATTGCTCTCCCAATTTTGGCACAAGTGCCCAGACGTTAGTGAGGAGAACCTTGCAGGGTGGACGGCTTGGTTTGCCTTTGTCCTGTCCGGTGCCTCGTGGTCCGATGCCGGGTGGTCCGTCCGGCTTTATTCTTATTATGACTTTTTGTAGTGAGATTTTACAACTGAGTGGCTTGCTAGGCCATTTCAGAGGCCGATTAAGAATGAACCACATAAGATGTGCCATACAATACTGACAGGGAAGATCAAGACTCCAGGGACCGATGAGGAGGAGAGTAAAGCAAAAGATAAAAGTACTGAGCCTTTTCAGGGGCAGTAGAGACACGGTAAGCACTCTTGCACTGCCGTTAATTGCTAGGATTAAATCGGAGGAGGACCAGGCATGAATCCAAGTTCACTAATTAACTATGAGCCCATCTTGCCCTCAGAATGAGGGATTGGAAATGGAATAGGTTTGGAGATTGCATCAGCCTGATACCAAACATAAGACATCGACCTGGTAGAAGTGAGGGAAGTGGGGAAGAGAGAACAGGGCTGAGGTTACGGTTGGACATTTATTACACACTGACTGAGAAACAGACAATTACCTAATCTAGAACTGAAGTAATTTTGGATTTTCAATTCCCTAATATTATTAGGTGAGTAGTGTTTAGTATGGGATTGAATAAAATCTATTACATGTAACAAGCTGTATGCTCTTACATAAAGGGCAATACATTTGATTTTAGGACCATGAAATATGCCCTAGGAAAACTGACTAAAATTTTAGTCAGGTAAAAGTTAATTTAGAACATAGTATCTTATTTGTCTTGTAATGTTCGAATATTAACATGCTCTAAAACATATTTAGAAGCACAGATCGGGTAAACTTCTACAATTCTAAGTATTCAGGCTTAGTGCTGGCAGTAATAGATAAGAGTGCAACTGTTTGATGGAGACAGATGATCCCTATTCATTTCTTTAGGATTTGTACGAATCAACACACTAACCATGTGCTGAGACATTGTTTGAATTTGTGTACATCATGAGGAGATTTGTGGGACAGAAAGATTAATGGTTTTGAATGCAAACATGCTCTTATGGAATCGAGGAATAGAGGGGATTTGTTTTCTGTTCTCGCTGACAGAAGAATCTACATTTTAAACAGTAAATGGCATCAAGTGTTGTATGTGCTATCTATTTTATGAATTCAAAAAGCCAAAATCATTTATAATGCAGGTCCTTGCAGCCTCACAACCTGCCTGTCTTAGGGCAGATGTTGATCCCTTTTCGTTAACACAAAGTGCCAAAGTTGGAAAGAACTAAAAGTTTATTCAGATGCAGTAAAATAGGCAATCGATTAGTATAGCAAGTTATATGGCTAACTTGGCAGTACATATAACTGGACTTGTTTCAGCAAGCCTCCATTCTGCATCAAATAACGACTCCTGTTTCCTAAATAATAAGCAGTAAACTGAAAATGCTAAAAAATTAAACAATAACAGAAAGTGATGGAAATAGGAACATAGGAACAGGAGAAGGCCATTCAGCCCCTCGAGCTTGTTCTGCCATTCAGTGAGATCATGGCTGATCTGTACCCTAACTCCATCCACCCACCTTGGCTCCATATCCCTCACTAACCATGGCTCGTAAAAATATTAGCAATCTCAGATTTAAAATTATTAATTGAGCTAGCATCTAATACTTTTTGTGGGAGAGTGTTCCACACTTCTACCACCTTTTGCGTGAACTGTTTCCTAACTTCTTTCCTGAACAGCCTGGCTCAGATTTTAAGGTTATGTGCCCATGTCCTAGACTCCCCCAGCAGCGGAAAAGTTTATCTCTATGCACACTATCAATTCCTTTCTAAATCCTAAAAACCTCAATCAAATCGTCCCTTAACCTTTTATATTCCAGAGAATATGAGCCTAGGTTACGTAATCCCTTCTCATAATCTAAGCCCTGGTAACAATCTGGTGAATCTGCGCTGCACTCCTTCCGAGGTCAATATATCCTTTCTCAGGTGCGGTGCTCAGAACTGTACACAGTACTCCAGATTGGGTCTAACCAGGGCTTTGTATAGATGTAGCAAAACTTCCTTCCCTTTATATTCTAGCTGTCTAGTTATAAAGGCTAACATTCCATTAGCCCTTTTGATTAATTTTTGTACCTACTACGTTTTAGTGATCTGCATACATGGACCCCTAAATCTTTTTGGACTTCTACTGTTCCTAACTTTTCACCATTTAAAAAATGTTCAGATTTATCCTTTTTTGGTCCAAAAAGGATAACCTCACACTTGACTCCGTTGAAGTCCATCTGCCACAGTTTTGTCTACTCACTTAATCTAGCAATATCTCTTTGTAATTTTATGCTCCAGTATACACTACTTACTGTGCCACCAATCTTTGTGTCATCGGCAAATTTGGATATATGACTCTCTTTTGTGTTATCGAAGACATTAATTAATATAATGAATAGTGGAGGCCCCAGTACAGATTCTTGTGGGACACCATTAGTCACTTCCTTCCAATTCAAGTTCATACCCATTATCCCTACTCTCTATCTTCTACCGCCTAACCAATCTCCTAACCAGGTCAATAATTTGCCTTCAATTCCATGAGCTTTAATTTTACCTAACAGTCTCTTATGTGGAACCTTATCAAATGCCTTCTGGAAGTCCATATAAACTATATCCATAGACCTTCCCCTGTCTACTACTTTAGTTATTTCCTCAAAAAATTCAATTAGGTTCATTAGACATGGCCTACCCTTTACAAATCCAGGTTGGTTCTCTCTAATCAGCTCAAATTTCTCCAAGTGCTCAGTCACACTTTCCTTAATTATAGATTCCAATAACTTTCCCACAACAGATGGTAGACTAACAGGTCTATAATTTTCTGGTTTCTCTCTCTCTCACCTTTCTTAAATAATGGAGTTACATTTGCAATTTTCCAATCTAAAGGGACAATTCCTGAATCGAGAGAGCTTTGGAAGATTATGGTGAAAGCACCTGCAATTTCCTCACCTGCTTCCTTTAAAACCCTTGGTAACTAGTGTTCTTGCCCCTTAGACTGGTCCTGTATTAAGCTAAATTATTTTTTGAATGCCACCCACTGTTCATCAGTAGTTTTACCTGATAACAGTTTTGACCAGTTGGCTATCGTCAGTTTCTCTCATCCTGTTAAAATTAGCCTTACCAAAATCTAGAATCTTAGTAACTGTGTTAAGGTTCTCCTTTTCAAACTTAACATTGAATTCAATCGTATTATAATCAGTGTTAGATAAATGTTCCCGTACAGTTAGATTATTAACTAAGTCTGGCTCATTACTCATTATTAAATTTGGTATGGCCTGCCCTCCTGTTGGTTCTAGAACATATATGCAGAGATAATCAGTATCTGTACAGAGAAAAGACAGGTTGATTTTAAGAAAGGTCCTGTCCAGAACATTGACCTATCTTTTCCTGCCAGTAACATCTTAGCTTACTGGCAGATATTCTAGTTGTGACAAAATGTATTCATCATTAAACCTGGAATTAAAACACGTCTTCTGTCCTGAAACTAAAGGGGGAATTTTAACTGTCAGTGGGATTCAGGTGGGTGGGGGGGGGGGGCTGAGTGAACAGCATGGCCACCCAATATTATCAGTGAATTTTAACTGCCGGGTTCATTGATATTTAATTGGCAAGCTGCCCACCCGATTATGTTGGGCGGAGCAGGATTTCCGGCGGGCCTCCAGAGGCCTATTTAAAGCGTACATACACCTCTTGAATGGAAGTTGCATTCACTTCTTTGAGATTGCTGTGCCATACTGCTGCAAGGAGCTTATTGGGAGAAATGAGTAGGAAGCCAGCGCCAAATCACATCTTCCCCTCCCCTTCCTTTTCAGCATTCTGAAGGGACCCTCCTCGACACCCTGGTCCACTCTTCAATCACCCCCAACGCCCACTCCCCTTTCCCTGGCACCTTCCTGTACAAGTGCAGGAGATGCAACACCCACCCTTTCACCTCCTCCCTTCCCACCATCCAGGCCCTCAAACACTCCTTCCACTTGAAACAGCGATTTACTTGCACTTCTTTCAATTTAGTATATTGTATTCACTGCTCACGGTATGGTCTCCTCTACCTTCTGCTCACTTGCCATTTTAATTCTCCATCCCACTCCCACTCTGACCTCTCTGGCCTTGGCCTCTTACACTGTTCCAACGAAGCTCAACGAAACCTCGAGGAACAGCACCTCATCTTTCGATTGGGCATTTTACAGCCTTCCGGACTCAACATTAATTTTTTCAACAACTTCAGATCATAACCACCGCTCCCATTTTCTCGGACAGCAGGTGTTGGTAATGGTTCTGCTGTTATCGTTTACACCTTCTCTGCACCAATCCTTTGTTTCTTTACTTGTCTTATTATCACCCCCTTTTGCATTGCATCATCATCCCTTATGTCATGTAATTACACTTGCTCTCCACCCTATTACAGTTAAAACTCATCCATGAGTTTCTAAACCCTAAACATTTGCATCTGTTATTCCCCAAGATAGGGTGCAGAGTCAGTTGCATTTTCATAGCGATGTAAGCAATAAGCCATGTGAAGCTGAGGAACACTATGTGTGCGTATTCACACACATACCTGAAATGTTGCATTCCGGCCTCTGGCTGCAGGCATGGTTTCAGTGAGAAAAAAGCAAAATAGCTAGTCAGCCCTTTTTAATCAGCAAAATGTGAATGGAGATAAAACAGGGCCCCAAGAGTTTTTGCTTACTTCAGAACAGCTGCTTTTATATGATAGCCAGTGTTTATCCTTATTGGTACAGGACTAACTCTTCAAGGTGGTCTTGCTAACAGTGTACAAGTGTGTATTTGTGTGCTTTGTCCTCCATTTCTGACATGAGATCAGCATCCAAGATAAAGCTGCGCTGATGCCAAAAGGGCAGTATAAAAGCAACAGTGCGAGAAAGAGAGAGAGAGAAAGCGAAAGACAGCTAATTTCTTAATCAGAGGCAAAAGATAAAGGGGCTCAGTTCTCAGATTCAAAGCAGAGGAAAAAGGGACAGAGACGAGTGACTCTTGGTCTGAGCCCCGTTTATATTGCCTTGTGGTTTTTGAGGTTTCCCAGGGTTTGCAACAGGCAGAAGCATTCAAATTGCATTTAAATAAGGCAGGAATTAAGTAATAGCGCCTCTTGCCTCAATTTCCTCCCTAAAGCTCGAAGGGTTCCAGAAAGAGCACACCGAAGCAGCAGGTTTTAGACTTTACTCTCACCTCACTCAAATCATGAGGCCTGGGTGCTACTTATTGGAGCCAGGCAGGTGCAGAAAAAGAAGAGGGTCAGGGCTGGAGGCTTTCTGGCTGCTGTCTTTGGACAGTAGCCAGATGGCCTTCAGTTACTGGCCATTTCCATGGTCTTGAAAACTGCCAACACCAAGCCCCCTGCTCGAAAAACCCACCCTTGACCTCTCTTTCCTTGAAAACTACTGATCCCATCTACAACCTCTTTCCTTTCCAAAGTTCTTGAATGTGTTGACGATTTCTGAACCCATGCCCATCTGTCCTGCAACTTCATGTCTGAATCTCTCAAATCAAGTTTCCACCCCAAAATCATCTAATGGCACCCTCAACTTCTCTGCAGCCTTTCAATACGGTTGAACAAGCCATCTTCTTCCAATGTCTGTTCTCCATTGTCCAGTTCAGTGGGACTGTCCTTGCTTGGTTCCATTCTTACCGATCCAACTGTAGCCAGAGCATCTCCAGCAATGGCTTCTCTTCCTGCCCCCACACTGTCACTTCGGGATTTCTCCAAAGGTTCCATCCTTGGCCCCTTCCTCATACTAATCTACATGCTGCCGCCTGGCGATACCATCTACAGACATGGGGTCAGCTTCCGCATGTATGCTGATGATACATGGCTCTGCCTCTCTACCACTCCTCTCTCAACTCCTTAGAATAGAATCATGGGGCTCGATTTTCCCGGGAAATTGCGGGTGCATTGGGGGCGGGGGGGTCCAAAAATCGGAGAAATCCCATTCAGGTTCGGAAGCCGGCTCCAACCTGCCGACTTCCGAGTTCCCCACGGACGCACCTGTGTGTCCGGAAGTCCCGCTGGCAATTAAAGCAGGCGGGATGATAGTTAAAGAGCCAAATGTACCTCATTGAGTTACTTAAGGCACTTTACTTGTGACATATTAGGTTGGAATGATTTTTAACTTACCTGGGCGGCTTGCCCACTGCTTCTGATTCACGCCTGGTTAAGGGCTGGATCAGGCAAAAAGAATTGAAATAAATTAAATAAAAAACCATCACACGAAGTTAAAACACAAAATCAGCCTACCTTTCCACCCTGCTCCGATGTTTGATGTCTCCCTCTCCAATCTCCCCCTCTTCACCCCCCCGATGTCCCCCCGATTGCCCCCTCTTCACCCCTGATCTTCCCCTCTCCCCCCCATTTTCCCCTCTCCCCCACCCCCGATCTACCACACTCCCCCCCCCTGATCTTCCACTCTCCCCCACCCCTCCGATCTTCCACTCTCTCCCCCCCCGATCTTCTACTCTCTCCCTCCCATCTTCCCCTCTCCCCCACCCCCGATCTTCCCCTCTCCCCCACCCCCGATCTTCCCCTCTCCCCCACCCCCGATCTTCCACTCTCCCCCCCCACCCCCGATCTTCCACTTTCCTCCCACCCCCCGATCTTCCGTTCCAGCGCCGGATGACGTCTCGCTCTCTCTCTTTCTCTCCCCCCCACTGTGTTGCAGCTCCTGACGGCAGCCAGCCTGTCAATCAGCCTGCCACCATTTCAAAATTGAGCCCATGGATGAATGAAGAGGTGAGGATAAAATTGAAACTAAAGAAAAAGACATACTGAGACAATAAAGGAGAGGATGACAAAATGGAATACAAAGAGGTTAGGAAAGAAGTCAAAAAAACCATTAGGAAAGCAAAGAGAAACTATGAGATTAAATTATCAAAGAATATAAAAAGAAAAAGTAAAGTATTCTACAGACACATAAATAACAAAAGAAAAATCAGAATAAGGATAGGGCCAATAAGGGATGCAAAAGAAAAACTCACACATAATGACAGCGAAATGGCTGAAATGTTGAATGGTTACTTTGCCTCAGTATTTATCAGGGACACTAACAAGGTGGGCATCACATTAGAAGAAGAGATCAAAAAAGATATAAGAACATTTAAGATAGAAAGGGGGGAGATAATTGATAAACTAATCAAACTTAGAAAGGATAAAACCCCTGGTCCAGATGGATTGCATCTGCAAATATTAAAAAAAGTTAGGGATGAGATTTCAGAGGAACGAGAAAGGCATATGTATAAAAAGTCATTAGAAAAGGGAATAGTGTCAGAAGACTGGCCGACATCTAATGTTATGCTAATATTTAAAAAGTGAGATAGAACAAGTCCAGGGAACTATAGACCAGTTAGCTTAAAGTTGGTGGTAGGAAAGATAATGGAATCTTTATTCAAAGATGTAACAGTAAAACAACTAGAGAAAGTAAATATAATAAAGAATAGTCAGCATGGATTTCAGAAGGGAAAATCATGCTTGATCAACCTTATTGAATTCTGTGAAGAAGTAACAGAAAGAGTAGACAAGGATAATGTAGTAGATGCAATATATTTGGATTTTCAAAGGGCCTTCGATAAGGTACTGCATTGTAGACTCATGATTAAGGCAGAGCATGTGGAGTCAGGGGACATGTAATAGAATGGATAGCAAGTTGGCTACAAAACAGAAAACAGAGAGTAGGGGTTAAGGGTAGCTACTCAGACTGGCAAAAGGTGGGAAGTGATGTTCCACAGGGATCGGTTGTGGGACCGCTGTTGTTCACAATTTACATTAACGATTTGGGTTCAGGAATCAGAAGGACAATTTCAAAATTTGCGGACGACACCAAATTGGGGGGTATAGTTAATACAAAGGAAGAAAGCATCAAAATGCAAGAGGACGTTAATAAACTTGCGGAATGGGCTTGTAATTGGTAAATGAATTTCAATATAGTTAAATGTAAGGTGGTGCATTTTCAAAGGAAGAGTAAGGAAGTAAAGAAGAGCCACATACTACTTGGATAACAAGAATCTAAATGGGATCGAGGAGCAAAGGGATCTAGGGGTACAGGTAAACAAATCACTAAAAGTAGTGATGCGGTTAATAAGGCCATAGGAAAGGCAATCAAGCACTAGGGTTCTTTTCCAAAGTAATGGAATTGAAAAGCAGAGAAGTTATGTTAAACTTGTATAGAACCTTGGTTCAACCACACTTGGAGTACTGTGCACAGTTCTGGTCTCCTGATAGAGGTCTTTAAGATAATGAAAGGGTTTGATAGAGTAGACGTAGAAAAAATGTTTCCACTTGTGGGGAGTCCAAAACTAGAGGTCATAAAATAGTCGCTAATAAATCCAATGCGGAATTCAGGAGAAACTTTTTTACCCAAAGAATGGTAAGAATGTTGAACGCGCTACCACAAGGAGTAGTTGAGGCAAATAGTACAGATGCATTTAAGGAGAAACAAGATAAGCACATGAGGAAGAAAGGAATCCCGATCGGGTTAGATGAAGTAGGGAGGGAGGAGGCTTGTGTGGTGCATAAACACCGGAATAGACCAGTTGAGCCAAAGGCCTGTTTCTGTGCTGTAGTTTTGATGTAACTCGATGTATCAATCTCTAGCACAATGTGTGGAAGCACTGATACATTGTGCCACCATGTTACCTGGGGGGAAGAAAGGATTTCTAACATCAATGCTGCATTCATAATGTCAATTATTCTTGTTGCATGCAGCATAAAATAAATTATGCAAAGGTGAGAAATAACTGAAAGAGCTTTCAGAATTTCTGTATATTTTAAGCGCAGTAAATTGAGGCTTTAATGGGTAACTTGGAACCTGCCTTTTTGCAACTAACCCCACAAATCCATATCGAATGAAAATTTGCTCAGTAAACCACTGTAAACAGTGGAACGTTATATTTGTCATTGGCTATAATGATATTTCTAGGATGAATATTACTTGGTAATTAATCTCTTTCAAGCTTACTTTTATTCTTTTGTCAGCAGTGCTCTGTAAATGACAAAGTCTTAAATTTGTCATGAATGTACACACTACTTAGGATGTTTGACGCATTGGGTACTGCTGAAATTCTCAGCCAAGCAGTAAGATTTAATTAGCAGAACATGTGGCTTAGTATAGCTGTGGATGTGGTTTGAAGTCATGATAGTTGACAGTGGCGAACAGTTAGATGCTACAGTCCCTCTCGAGGAGATTTGATATTCCATCTGTCTCGTCCTAAGACAAATGTTCCCCTTGTTAGTTGAAACACAGAGCAGCTGTGGAGGAGTTGATAGCTTCTGACTCCACCCTCTCTGCTGCTATAAGGAGGAGGCACTGAAAGCAGCTTGCAGGATGAAAGATGGAAAGCTGCAGACCCCCCAAAAAAATTCATTTGTGGCTAAAAGATTCAAGCCGTAGCTGGCAGCCTAATAATTGCTGTAAAGCAGTGAGCTTTAAATTAGAGGGTTCTGACCTCACATCCAAATCTACTACTGTGGAACCCGCTTAATTGCAACTGCTCGGGACAACCTCACATATGGCGATAAAACGGGAATTTCTATAAAGCGGGAAGCAATAAAGATATCAAAAATCAAGGCTGAGTCTGGTGGACAACGATCTTTATTTGCCTAACTGGCATGCTCTGTAAGTGTGTACATACATGCTAGAACTAGGTGGCAGGGCAGGTTGAGAAAGCTGTTAAGAAAGCACACGGGATCCTGGGCTTTATAAATAGAGGCATTGAGTACAGAAGCAAGGAAGTCATGATGAACCTTTATAAAACACTGGTTCAACCTCAACTGGAGTATTGTGTCCAGTTCAGGGCACCGCCCTTTTGGAAAGATGTGAAGGCCTTAGAGAGGGTGCAGAAAAGATTTACAAGAATGATTCCAGGGATGAGGGACTTTAGTAACGTGGATAGACTGGAGAAGCTGGAATTGTTCTCCTTGGAACAGAGAAGATTGAGAGGAGATTTGATAGAGGTATTTAAAATCATGAAGGGTCCAGACAGAGTAGATAGAGAGAAACTGTTCCCATTGGCAGAAGGGTCAAGAACCAGAAGACATAGATTTAAGGTGATTGGCAAAAGAAACAAAGGTGACATGAGAATAAACTTTTTTACACAGCGAGTGGTTAGGGTCTGGAATGCACTGCCAGAGTGGGTGGTGGAGGCAGATTCAATGGTAGCTTTCAAAAGGGAACTGGATAATTACTTGAAAGGAAAAAAATGCAGGGCTACGGAGGTAGGGCGGGAGAGTGGGACTAGCTGGATTGCTCTTGCATAGAGCCGGCACGGATTCGATGGGCCGAATGGCCTCCTTCCATGCTGTAACCTTTCTATGATTCTAACTCTCATACAACATCTTAGAACAAGGGTAAATACAATATAACATCTCAAAAAATAAAGAAACTTGCTCACGTCTCATGAGTTTTTTTTATGCAGCGAAGAATTATTACATCTTACAACATGACCACCAAATCCAATCAGAATGAGAGGTCAAAGACTCAGGTTCAAAGGTGCCAAGTCTCGTTAAAGTAGGATTTTTGCACACCACACTTGTACATAAGCTTGAATTACAATAAATGCAATTGCAATAAAACAAACTTTTCACAATTGGGAATGTAGGGGGAACAACAGGACTTTAGCAATGGTTGCGTTAAAACGGGAATTGCAATTAAGCGAGTTGCAAATAAAGGGGTCTGACTGTATACAAGTTTACATCCCATTACATCAGGTGTTTAATCAGCGCTGGGTTCAACCATGAGGTGGGGCAATGGAGGATGCTCCTCAAGTGAGGTAAAACTGAGGTAAAGCCACTTTATTTTCATGCCAACTTTTCGGCTAACCATGAAATAGATATCCCACAAGCAGGAAATTCCAGCCTCTCAAAAGAACATCAATTATTGGCTGATCACAGTTGTATTTGACAATCATAGAAAAGTTTGTGGCCTCAACTATTCCACACACTCAGTGTTAAACAAAAATAGGTAAGATAATTGGAACCTCTTATTATGTCTCCACGGAGATGATTCTTTATACCTTATTTTCTACAAGCCTGTCGAGCTGGTTCACATATGCAGCTGACAAAATATTTTCAGACTCTCTGGTTGCAGCTGGAAGGGCATAAATTGTGTGCTCATGTGTGATTTGGGTAATGATTATGTAATTTGCATATAATCAGGGACAGACTCATGATGCTTCAAAGGTAATTCGAGGTAAAAAGGCCTGGTGCAAGCACACTGCAACCTTTAAAATAGAAATTTTATTAGCTTTCTGGAAATTACATGGAAGTTAACTTCTTTTGTTTAAATGAAGGCTGAATTTGAGGACTGAAGATTGTCCGTAGGTGCAGGATATTTTCAAATGAAAAGCAATAAATTCTCAGTAAAAAGCATGAGTAAACCCAGCATATAAACACCTTTGACCACAAGTTAATCAGGAAGTGGTCCGCACGTAACGTCCTCGAGACCCTGTGGGAAAAGGAGATGGTGGATCCTGTCGGATGGTTCCCTAAGCAGACTGTCAAAGTCATTTGGCAGGACGCCTCATTGCCAGAATTTTCAAACAAGCACCAAGACGTAGCTTGGCTGGTGGTGAGAAGGGCCCTTCCTGTCAGATTCTTCATGCACACCCGGCGTCTCAGTGCCACCGTGCGCTGTCCCCGACGAGACTGCGGTGGGGATGAGACCGTCACCCATCTCCTTTTGGAATGTGCCTTCGCAAAGAAGGTCTGGAGGGAGATGCAGTGATATCTGTCCAGGTTTATCCCTTCTAGCAGTTCCGTAACACAGGACTCTGTGCTCTACGGGCTGCTCCCAGGGACACGCACTGGGACAAATATCAACTGCTGCTGGAAGACCATCAATTCGGTGAAAGATGCCCTTTGGTCTGCCCAAAACTTGCTGGTCTTCCAGTGCTAGAAGCTATCCTTGACTGAATGTTGCAGATTGGCACATTCCAAGATCCAGGACTATGTCCTGAGGGACGCATTGAAGCTTGGTGTGGCCGCTGCAAAGGCTCTATGGGGAAAGGCCACAGTATAGGGCCCTGCCGCCATTGTATACTGAGGGGCTGTAATCAGAGAAAAAAACCCTCGGGCTGAATGTAAAAAGACAAATGTATGTAATGCACTGTACTGCATCTGTAATCTGTAATGACTGTAATGCAATAAGGCGCCCTAGGGTCTCATGAACTGTATGTACAATGTATGGTGCGTAACTGTATTGATTGTATCGGAGCCTTTGAATTGTACTGTGTGTACCGTTGCAAATGGTATGACCTGTATTGTATTGTTTGAAGTATGACTTGAATTATATTGTATGTACCTTTACAAATTTTATGAATAAAGTATATTTTTGAAACAAAAAAATATATAAAACAAACCATTACATCAAAATAATGCTAGGAATTACTGTTGACTATTAGTGGATGAAAACTTAATGCATTTCTTTGTCTGCTATTTCATAGAGGTGTTAACTCATTTAAAATAAATGCAACATTGTGAGCTTTTCCTGTGTTAACACAAAGAGAAGCTCCCATAGGCAAGTACTCTTGCTTCCTATGATCTTAAGCATGATCTAGTGAACGAAGTAATCTGGGAGAGTTTGTCCTGGGTGAACAATGAACCCATTTATTGGGCTCGATGTTACCAGGGCTGCGGGATCGCGGCGGGGGGGCAATTGGGCACGTGGGTAACGCGCTCGGTGAAATTAGTCTGCCTCCCGCGCGATCGTAGCCTAATTGGATCCACTTATCTGGTCCTCCGGGTTCCCCACTGCTGATCTGTGCGTCGGGCGGGCTGCGCATGCAGCTCTGTCAGCTGGAGGAGCTCTATTTAAAGGGGCAGTCCTCCACTGACAGATGCTGCAACAAATAGAAAAAATGACAGCATGGAGCAGCCCAGGGGGAAGGCTGCTCCCAGTTTAATGATGCCTCACTCCAGGTATCATTAGATGGGGTGAGGAGGAGGGGGAGGACAGAGATCTTCCCCCCCGGCGGGTGGGAGGAAGCGGCCTGCCTCTGCCACTAAGGAGGCCTGGCTCGAGGTGGCAGAGGAGGTCACCTGCACCACCAACATATCGCCCACTTGCATACAGTGCAGGAGGCGCTCCAATGACCTCAGTAGGTCAGCCAAAGTGAGTACACTTACTCATTCCCCTACACTCCATCTGCCACATCACCGCCCCCACCCCACATCGCCTTCTGCACTGCCAACACTACTCTGTCACATCACCCCTCATACCCACTCAAACCTCATCCTCATCTTACCTGCACTTACTCACCTCGCCAGTACTCATCCCACCACTACCACTCAACCCAATCTTCATACAATCTCATGGCTCTATCTCATACTCACCCTCTCGTGCATCTCTTTCACAGTCAGCCTCACTCAACCTGCCACCACCTGTGCTGCAGCCACAGGGCATGCATCACATATGTTCAGTAGGCAGCGTAAGGCAAATGTGTCGTGAGCATGAAGGGGATGCACAAGGGTGTTTGAGGGTTTGTCATGGTTTTTACTTATATTGAATTTCTGACCAACTCACATTACATATTATATTGGCACCACTACTGCCACGTCTTTGCGTATCTTGTCTGGTTTGTGCAATAATGCCCTTTCCTGAGGATCACTATGAAGACCCACAACTGATGACACCCATTGTGTCACTACAGAGTGGTGGAGGTGTATTTGCAGGGCCCTTTTGTGGAGACGTCGAGATGTCCCCGTTGGCACCCTGGAAGGATGCGGTGGAGAAGTTGTTGAGGGCAGTGGTGACGTTGACAGATACAGGTAAGAAGATGGTGCTCAGGCCAACCAGTAGCAGCTCGGCATGAAGGAGGCTGCAGATATCCACGACTACATGTTGAGTGACTCTGAGCCTCCGTGTGCACTGCTGCTCAGAGAGGTCCAGGAAGCTGAGCCTCGGTCTGTGGACCCTGTGGTGAGGGTAGTGCCCTCTGCGACGCATCTCTCTCTACGGTTGCCCTCCCTCCTGCTGTGCAGGTGGATGTGTCACAGCACTGTGTTGTGGAGCTCCACGTGTCAGAGGTGGATGGCGAGGCCGGCGAGGCTGGTGATGCTGTTCGCCCTCCGAGGAGGTCATGACTGCAGCTACGACGGCCCCCATCCGGAAGATGTACATCTGAGGGGGTCCGCAAGGCAGGTACATGTCTCTGGACCCCGGGGTAAGTGTGCAAGTTGGTGACTTTGATTGTCAGGAGGAGGGTGGTGGAGGCCAAACTTTGTCCCAAGTGACAGAGTGGCCTCCTGCAATGAGTGAGGGTCTCCCCCCAACACCTGTCAAATAGACCTTTGCAGCTGCCACAGGCTGACAGCTGCAACACATCCATTTGAACTGGGAGTGTTTCCCCCAGTATGGGAAACAGTCCCGGTTGTCTATAAATTCCCACCCCTCCTCACATAATCCCTTAATCAGGTCAGTTAATGACCTGAAATAGCACAATAAATACTTTCAAGTGGCATCCCGCTGGCTTTAATTGCCTGCGGGATTCCCACCAGCGGGGGCTGCGCGCGCACGTCGGCGCGTCAGTGGGGAACCCGGAAGTGGGCGGGTTGGAGCCGGGCTCCAGACCCGCTCCGGGATTCCCCGATTTTCGGAGCACCCCCACCAGGAACGCACCCGATAGCGGGTGCTAAAATGAAGCCCCTTGTCTCTGGATTTATGCTTAGGATTTCCAATCCACAACCATTTCATTTCTGAGGATGATTAATAAAGGTCACGATAGATACTTTTGATAATATAAATCACATAAATATCTTTGAATCTGACTGAATAACCGAACAGGTGGATTCATAGATAGTCTTTTATAGCTGCAGTAAAAAGCAGTCAGTTGTCGAAGTCAGCTCAAATAAGAATAGTTTTGAAACAGCTCATGAAAGAATTAAATAGACTAACCATTAGGTCGAATACCTTTCAATTGTCTTTTTTTGTACAGTTTTGTGGTAACAAATAGTAGAATCTTCTTCAAAGCTTAGTATACCCCTAATTCTACCAGTTGTAGTCACATTCAGAATGACATAGCTTTTCCTAGCTAGAGATCAAGTTTTGCTGCATCATCCAGTGTAGCTTGGTCAAAGCTAGAACACTTCGCTCAGAAATATCCAAAGCATATTCTCCTTGCACACTTTGATCCACAGCTTTTACCATTGAGAAGCCATTCTGCGAGACTAAGGCATGTTGAAGAATGCCTGGGGAAGAGGGTTGATGACATTTGTCATAGCTGAGGTTGTCTTGAATAAATTGTGGTTAATTGTCCATTGGTATGTGTTAAGTGTTTCTAAGACTTGTGTAATTGTTTTCCTCAGACATTATGGGGGCAATTTTGGTGTTTGTCGTTCATCAGCGAGCCAAGGGTTGGGGTGTCCACTTCACCTGCTTGATGATGCTGGCAGGAAGACCAATCCATTTGCATGATCGGATCTCATTTTCATACGCACGGCAACCAGCCAGCGCTGAAGGATTGCCGACAGACAACTCGCTAATTGGGGTGATGGGAAATTCAGTGGCTCTTCCACAGAGCCAAGGGGGAGTATTTCTGGAGCAGCCAGCAGCAGTCCCTTTAATCGTTAGCTGAACACCAAAATTGCATCGGGATCTGAAATGCATCTTATGACCCTGATTTAAATATTTTAATGAAGCTCCCACCCAATTCAGGCAGGAGCACTGGTCATCTATTTCAAGACTCGCTCGAAAATCAAGACGGGCAGGCCGTGGGCAGCAAGTGAGCTGAAGTTGTTTTTTTGTCGGTTCATGCTGAGAAACAGAGCAGTAGGCAAACAAAAATCACTTACTGTGCATGTTAGTAATCAACAGTCTACTTCTGATAAGTTTCAAGCAAAAATGGATAATTCTCCAGCATGTACTGTGGAAGCCATTTTGACGTTGGTAGCTCTTTTCAAGGTCTCAGCCTTGGCTCAGTGGTGGCACTCTTGCCTCTGAGTTACAAGGTTGTGGGTTCAAGTCCCATTCCAGAGACTCGAGTACATAATCAGTGCAGTACTGAGGGAGTGCTACACTGTTGGACATGCCGTCTTTCAGATGAGATGTTAAACCGAGGCCCCGTCAACTCTTTCAGGTGGATTCAAAGAAGAGCTGGGGAGTTCTCCCAGTGTCCTTGCCAATCCCTCAACCAACATCACTAAAACAGGTTATCTGGTCATCATCTCATTGCTGTTAGTGGGATCTTGCCATATGCAAACTGACTGCCACGTTTCCCTACATTACAACAGCAACTACACTTCAAAAGTTCTTCATTAGATGTAAAGCGCTTTGGGGCATCCTGAGGTCATGAAAGATGCTATATGAATGCAAGTTCTTTCTTCTAAATGAATTTGGCCCCAAAATTCCACCGGGGGTCTAGCAGTCTCCCACCTTAACATCGGTGGAAAACTGGCAGAAACCCCAAGGAAAAGGGAGAGCTTACATTACAGGGCAAATGATGGGCCAGGGGTGGAGCCAGGGATGGAGACTCCCTAAGCCACAGTTCCCACTCTCGAGACTCACTGGAAATCCAGTATAGTATTGATGGTACACCAAAAAAGATGTGGCATACCAACCTCCGCAAGAGTGCATGTGGGTCCCACAGGTGGGATTCAGGCCCAGCAAGTGCTCTGGACCCCCAAAAAGAAAGATAAATTTAAAAAATTATCCTGGATCAGTCCCTTTGCCAGGGACCAACTGGAGCATTGCTGGGGCTGAGTGGGAGGCCTGAGCAACTCCCTCCTTCCCCCACAGACAGGCGGCCAGCCAACTGAATTTCCACTGGCATGTGGGCACCAAAGATATTCTCCAAGTAGTGCTTATAGCTGCCTTCAGCAAACTCCAGCCAGGGTCAGTATTGAAGGTCCCCAACGGGCACAATACAACCTCCCAGATTGCAGCCCATGGAATTTCAGGGCCCCTCTTTTTTAACATAGACCACAGAGGAAACCTGTAAACAAAAGAGAAAATACTCCAATTTTGTCACAAGTGTATAAATGTAGTTGTTAAAAATATTCGACATAAAAGTATCATATGAACATGTTGAGCATTTGCCCATGAATATCAGTAATTTATAGCTGTAGTAAAAATGCTAAACAAAGAGAAAAAATGTTAACCCTGATTCAGTTCTGTAACCAGTCTCTGCTAATCTGAAACATTTAAACTAATCTTGCTCTATCTGTCTGCTCATCCTACATCCTGTTATCTTCGTAATTCACAAGAATGCTCCTATTTATCACAAAGATTGACAGCACTTAGTAGAATTCAGGGTAAGGACTCAAAGGCAATTACTTGAGGGCAGTTGCTCCTATAAGTTGTTCAAGAAATGAAGCTCCTTCATTATTGGGCTGGTTTGCTTTGTGCCAACCTTAAACAATGTAGGGGTTAGATACACTTAGCTCTCAATCTTATATCTTCATGCTGCCTTTTTCTTCACTGTCAGATTTTCAGAACCATGCAACTGGGCCATAGTTCAAAACTTTTAATTGTCATTGAGTAGAGCATCTTTATTTTTCTTCTGCCCACTCTCTATTCTCTGAGCTTCTTTTAGAAGTAGGAATATGAAATTTTCTTAAAATTCATATTCATATTGGTAGTTTAAATCTACATCCATCCATATTTAAATCTGAACCAATAATTATGTTGATGAGGGAATCAACCATCTCAATTTGTGCCTGATTAATCCAAACAAAAAACTAAAAGCAATCTCTGTGTTCTTGGAATGGCTAACTGCTACAAGTTTCAGGTCTGCCTTAGATATTCTCTTGAGCATAGTGGTGCTGGTCGATCCCGTGTGTGGTCTGAATGTCTTACCTTCAGGTCTGTGTTCATGCTGCCTAATACCTCATAATACAATAACGTAACCTGGGCAAGGAAGGGTGGGGGGCTATAACAGTAGGACTTCTCATGATCTGAACTTCCTTCACACATGCCTTCAAGTGTGCTTCCCCAATCTTTCAGTAGGTGGACTGAAAAGCACTTGAGTGAGAGGAGGCCAGATACAAATTAGCATCCTGTGGTGGCATCGTCAGAAATCTCAAAATGTGACAGTAACCAAGACGAAATGTTAGGTGCATCCTCCACTACTTAAGACAACAGCCTGTTCTTCATGTGATTATATTTTTGATACAGTTTGTTGAAAAATGAGCAACTTGGTGCATGTGTAATAAGAGTTCAGTTTGAGTCAAAATATCTTCAACCACAAAGCATACTGAATATTTCATAGTCAATGATGTAAGAGGACTAAGTTACAAGTTACTTGAGGTTCATTGTCCCTTAGCTGCTGTTTTCTCTAGTTCAGAAATTTAGCTTTAGTCAGGTAGCAGAATGGACAGCAAGTTGGTGACAAAACTAGACAGACTGGATGCAGGGAGGATGTTCCCGATGGATGGGGAATCCAGAACCAGGGGTCACAGTCTCAGGATACGGGGTATGCCATTTAGAACCGAGATAAGGAGAAATTTCTTCACTCAGAGGGTGGTGAACCTGTGGAATTCTCTACCACAGAAGGCAGTCGAGGCCAAGTATTTTGATGTATTTAAGAAGGAGATAGATATATTTCTTAATGCTAAAGGGATCAAGGGATATGGGGAAAAAACGGGAACAGGGTACTGAGTTAGACTATCAGCCATGATCATTTTGAATGGCGGAGCAGGCCCGAAGGGCTGAATGGCCTACTCTTGCTCCTATTTTCTATGTTTATGTTTCTTTGTAAAACAGAAAACAGAGAGCAGGGGTTAAGGGTAGCTACTCAGACTGACAAAAGGTAGGAAGTGGTGTTCCACAAGGATCGGTGCTAGGACCACTGTTGTTCACAGTTTACATTAACAGTGTGGGCTTGGGAATCAGAAGTAAAATTTCAAAATTTGCAGACGACACCAAATTGGGGGGTGTAGTTAATACAAAGGAAGAATACATCAATATGCAAGAAGACATTAATAAACTTGCAGAATGGGCGTGTAATTGGCAAAAGAATTTCAATATAGATAAGTGTGAGGTGGTGCATTTTGGTAGAACGAACAAGGAGGCCACATACTGCTTGGATAATAAGTCTAAACGGGATCGTGATTTGGGATTCAGAATCACAAATCACTAAAAGTAGCAACACAGGTTAATAAGGCCATAAAAAAGGCAAATCAAGCACTAGGGTTCATTTGTAGAGCAATAGAATTGAAAAGCAAAGAAGTTATGTTAAACTTGTACAGAACCTTGGTTCGACCACACTTGGAGTATTATTCACAGTTCTGGTCTCCACATTATAGAAAGGATATAGAGGCATTGGAGAGGGTGCAAAACAGATTCACAAGGATGATACCAGAACTGCGAGGATATCCTTATCAGGAAAGGTTGAACAGGATGGGGCTCTTCTCTCTAGAAAAGAGGAGGATGAGGGGTGACCGAATAGAGGTCTTTAATGTAATGATAGGGTTTGATAGGGTAGATGTAGATAAAATGTTTCCACTTGTGGGGGGAGTCCAAAACTAGAGGTCATAAATATAAAATAGTCACTAATAAATCCAAAAGGGACTTCAGGAAAAACTTCTTTACCCATGCAGTGGTAAGAATGTGGAACACGCTACCACAAGGAGTAGCTGAGGCAAATAGCACAGATACAGTCAATGGGAAACTAGATAAGCACATGAGGGAGAAAGGAATAGAATAGAAGGGTATCCTGATAGGATTAGATGAAGTCGGGAGGGAGGAGGCTCATGTGGAGCATAAACTCCGGAATAGACCAGCTGGGCTGAATGGCCTGTTTTTTGTAATTTCGATGTAACTCGATGTAACACAATTGCTTGAAACCTGATGCATGTACTACAGTGATTCAAGCAGACACCCTAACAGAGCCAAAAGCTTTTTAGATGGATCATTTTTTGAATGCATTAATAGCCTCCTACATCTGCAACCACATTGATTCCCCTATACAAATGACAGCTCCTTTTTTCATATCTTACATAAAACTTAGCTGCTGCATACTGCATCTCCTGATGCAGATTTTATTAAACTTGGCATTTGCCGTGTTATTTTTTTAAACCACCTTAAGATGACTAGTATTTATACTACAGCTCCGAGGGAAGAGGGGGGGAAGTGTGGGGAGATTTCTCCTGCTCATAATAAGGTACGTTTTTGTCTTTATCGCCTGAGTGTTAAGCTTCACCTGGGCGGAGTGCAGGAAGGAAAATCTGGTGGGGAGGATCAAACACTGGTAACGGAGCCTGCTTTGATTTGCTGTCTATAGAAATTAAAAGAAGGGAAAGCCAATGGGTTCTGTAAGGGGCGAGGGACCCTCCGCACGAGATTTTCCTCTCTGCATTCCATCCAGGTGATGCTTAACGCCCAAACAGTAAAGACAGGAAAATCTACCCTAATGTGTCAATGACATCACGGACACAGCAGGAAGATTTTCTTTGTTTGATACTTCTAGTGAAATCATAGATGGATTATTTTCAAACCAATTTACGCTGGAAATAGCGAACATAGGAAATCTTCCAATCTTCCTGCTATGTTTACGATGATACTAGAGCATAATAACCAGAGGAAACTTTACGTAGCACTCCCCACCCCAGCCCCAATGGCATCCCTTCCATAAAGTTATTTTGGTGATTACTTTCAAATGGAGAGCAAGTGCACTGTGAAACGGAAAATGTTTCTCACTGGTGTCACGTGAACCGCTCCATGACCCGCTCCCATTTAAAGTTAAAACTTGCATCGAACTTTTATCCTTTCAATTTTAATTATCGAACATACGGTGTGAATATATCATGAAGAGTCGTGAAATGTGGTCCATATCACACTTGTTGTGCTAACAAGTAACTGACTCACAGGCTTGTTTCTAATGAGTCTTCAGCATAGCTCACTCATTGGGGTGAATTACACCCACCCCCCCAGCGGACTTCGAGTCGCAATATTACCCGTCTGGTGCTAATTTATGGACATTACGTGCAGAGGATATGTGTTTAATTGAAAATTCAGCCCATGCAGCGTAAAGCATATCCTACCTCCTCTTTATTCCACTTGCATTAAAACTTTATTCCAATCATTAGAATTATTGGAAAGACATCCTGGCAATGTGCTACAGCATCCTCTGATCTCTTATTTTACCTCATCAGTCTAAATTGAGACTTACTCTTGGCTTCATCACCTGCACGTAATGTCCATAAATTGGCACCAGATGGGTAATATTGTGACTGGATTTCCCCAGGGATAGAGCGACTAGGCTTTCTAAGCTAGCTGAATATTAATATAGCATTTATTCAATATCTTCCATTTCCTAACGGAATACTTCAGAAACTGGTGGAAGTTTGAAATCATTCAACAGCCATTAAAATCTGCCCACATTAACACAGTTTAACAGAGCAGTAACTCATTCACTTGGCACAACTACTCTGCCGTTATCACTTTGTCATCACCAGGTGGCAAATAAACTGTTACAAATGTGGCACAAATGACCTCTTTTGGCATATAAAATGGCCTAGCTATGATTAATAATATTTCCAAGGCTTTAGTACATTTAAAGTGCGTAATGGTTCCGTACTTAATTCTCCCACCCATAATAGTGCAGTAATCTCAATGGAAAAGTGCAGAGTATAGATCATTCTTCATCCACCGGAATCTTGAGGATTTTCTGGATGGAAATGCCCAGAATATAAGAACAAAAAAAATGAAAAATTCTAAAAATTAAAGTTGAGAAGCAGCAGGGTGAGTGCTCACCAAATTATCGGCGCTGTTGGTCCCAACACTGCTGGCGGCTGTACCCCCCACCTCCTCTGAAAAAAACACCCATTGCAGGTCTTTGATAGTCCTGTGATGTTATTCCTCAAAACCGAGTGGCCAGCATTACAAAACCTCTTCCTCTCCTCCTTCTGCGAAGTCATACATTTTGGTAGGAAGAATGAGGAGAGGCAATATAAACTAAAGGGTACAATTCTAAAAGGGTTACAGGAACAGAGAGATCTGGGGTATATGTGCACAAATCTTTGAAGGTGGCAGGGTGGGTTGAGAAAGTGGTTAAAAAAGCATATGGGCTTTATAAATAGAGGCATAGAATACAAAAGCAAGGAAGTTATGATGAAACTTTATAAAAAACTGGTTCGGCCACACCTGGAGTATTGTGTCCAATTCTGGGCATCACACTTTAGGAAGGATGTGATCGCCTTAGAGATGGTGCAGAAGAGATTTACTAGAATAATTCCAGGGATGACGGACTTCAGTTACGTGGATAGACTGGAGAAGCTGGGGTTGTTCTCTTTAGAGCAGAGAAGATTGAGAGGAGATTTGATAGAGGTATTCAAAATCATGAAGGGTCTAGACAGAGTAGATAGAGAGAAACTGTTCCCATTGGCGGAAGGGTCAAGAACCAGAGGACATAGATTTAAGTTGATTGGCAAAAGAACCAAAGGCGACATGAGGAAAAACTTTTTTACACAGTGAGAGGTAATGATCTGGAATGCACTGCCTGAGGGGGTGGTGGAGGCAGATTCAATCATGGCTTTCAAAAGGGAATTGGATAAGTCCTTGAAGGAAAAAATTTGCAGGGCTACGGGGAAAGGGTAGGGGAGTGGGACTAGCTGGATTGCTCTTGCAGAGAGCTGGCACGGACTTGATGGGCCCAATGGCCTCCTTCCGTACTGTATCCATTCTATGATTCTATGACTCCTGATTCAGATACTGGCAAAGCTCCCTTACACACAAAACTAAGAGGCCAGCATTACAAAAGCTCTTCTTCTCCTCCTTCTGGCATCCTCCGATCCAACTTCAAACTTTGGTACTCTCCCCCATGCTACTTTTGAATCTCCCTACTTCTGGTCCTACTACTCCACTCTTGGTTTCTATCTCACATGTGTGTATTGCAGTAGTGTCCAGACACATAAGCGCAGGTCAAGGCTGAAATTCCAGATCAACCGTGATTAAAACAAATCACCTGGCCTGAGGCACAAGGCCTCAGCTTTGGATCCACTGTACCCAAGCAGTCCAGAATCTAGTGCCCCAGCTTCCTTTCCAGCTGATACCCTACCTCCCTGCTCCCTCCCAGCCTACCACCTCCTGGATGTCTTCTCTATACCTAGCCCAGATGCCTACCTCCAACACATTAAAAGTTAACCCTCATCTATCTGCATGCCTTAACCATGAAAAATGTAAAAGATAGAAATGTATTAAATAAGGAAAGGAACATGTGGGATGCACACGGACTGCAGCGGTTCAAGAAGGCGGCTCACCACCACCTTCTCGAGGGCAATTAGGGATGGGCAATAAATGCCGGCCTCGCCAGCGATGCCCACATCCCATGAACAAATCAAAAAAAATTTGGAAAAGAAGGGAGACAGATGGAAGGATAGACAAAAAGAGTGAGAAAGAGAGTTGGAAACAGGGAGAAATTATATGAGAGATATTTTAACCAGTGCCCTGACTGAGGAAGCCCTTGTGCCTTTCCCCCCAGGTGAAGCTAGTGAGAAGAGGAGCCAGGTCTAGAAGAGGCAAGATTCTTTTTCCTTTCCTTATGGGGCCAGGAAGAGCAGGGGTGCTCCTCCAGGTCCCACAAGGAAAGTTTAGGCTTCTCCTGCCCCAGGCTCCCATCCATCCCAATTGCTAGACCCCCAAAAAGCCTTCCTCCCCGTAACTTACCTGAGTGCAGGGGACCATTCCTTCAGTCCCAGCCGACGGCCTTCTGCCGCCTGACATTCTGCTCCCGCCCGCCTGCTTGTCAGCTGCTGCTTATTGCTAGTTTTAGGGGCAACTGACTGGGGTCATGCAAATAGAAGCACAGGGGTTAAAATCGCCTGGGCCTCATGCTGCTGATGTCAGGGGGGGGTTCGGTGATCGCCTCTGCTCCTCCCGCCCGATTCCCGCTGAAGGTTAAAATCAGGGCTATATCATTTTTTAATTCATAGGAGATCAACTAGTTGTTTTTTTAAAGGTTTTCCTGAGCTCCCAGACCTTATGGCTCTCAGAAAAATTACACAAGGGCAGCAGTAGCAATGTGTTCAATTATTTGACAATTTGTTTCAGGAAAAGTGCATAAATGACATGTACCGGAATACCCCGAGAAAAATTGAAAATAACAAATTGTAGCTGCTTTCGTTTTTAAATTCGTTTGTTTCCTTTCAATGGAAGAAACATTCAGGCAGGGTTACAATGGGCTACCGATCCGCTATTGCCCGCTTTACACCACCAAAAGCTAAAATTATTCCACCAACCCTCAAGGCACAGTGGCCTGCCATGACTTTCAGGAACCAAGAAATTAAAGACTAAAATAGCTACAATTTGCTATTTTCAATTCAAGTAAGTTTCCCCTTTACACTTTTTGGGTAAACAGCCTACTCCAAGGCTTGTGCCAATACCCCATACCCAAGCGCCCGGAGGGGTCTGGGACTGCCCAGGCATGATCCCTCCCTATAGTCTTTTCTCCCCCGACGTTGCAGCACATGACTCCGATCAGGAATTGAATGAAGCGGAACAAGAACTGCCATCTGCCCTCACTGCAATCCCTGAACAGTAACACTCTAGTGCAAGCATCACTGTGCGACCTCACCAGTGTCATTTTTAATTTAGTACGCTCTGACATCTGCAGTGCTGAGCTGTTTTAGCCATCCTTGTTGGCATTTTGAATGACATAAATAGTGCACATTTGTGGCTTTTACATAATTATCTTTTCCTTTACATGGAATATTTTCACAGGTGTGAAATTCTATGATCTCTACAACTTCACTGGTAATGTCCTATTCACAGATTTTCGCAGCAAATAAGCAACGCATAACAATTCCTTAGGAAAAATTTTGAAAAGCTTCAAAACCTAAGATTTACCTCTTAAAAGTTTTATGAAATTTGTGTTCTTCAAGATGCAGGTCGTGGGGAACAGAATATTTTTCCACTTTTGGTATTCAATATCAATCATTTCGACAGCGAATAAGATATTTGACCTCAGCTAGTAAGGAAGGAAGTGTATTCAGAAGAGCAGAGTTAGGGACCATGGCAACATAATCTTTTGAATTGGTAAGAGTTGGGAGATTCTGCCAGGAAGTTGGAAGGGAGCTGTCAAGGTTAGGGAGGATATGGGAGAAGGATTGTCTGGAATGTGAGGGTGAATTGTTGGGGTTTAGGTGTGTTAAGAACATTAGAAGCAGTGGGGAACAATTCAGGACTATACTTTGATTGAAGTAGATTGGAGGCAGAAGACACCTTATCAGTTAAGATCATGTTCAGAATCAGAGCTAATATCTGCCTGAAATTATATAGTATTGTCCTCTGCCTCACCTGTTTCACCCTCTGTTCTTAAAGAAACCTGTTACCATTGTGACTACAGATAGCCCAGAGTTAAAAGGCCTGCACTAAGCTAAAGACAAGTTAGTATCTGGCTTTCTTGTTTGGCAACAAATGTGAGTGGCATAATTGACCATAAATAAAAACTGTGTAAATTGGAAATAAAGGTATAGGATCCATCTTTAGCTGGTATGAGGTCATAACCATTAATCCTACAATAACATGGAGGGAAATTTAGAGTGGTGTCCCCCAGGGGTCGGTGTTGGGGCCACTGCTCTTTCTGATATGTATTAATGACCTGGATTTGGGTGTACAGGGCATAATTTCAATGTTTGCAATGACACAAAACTTGGGAATGTAGTAAACAGTGAGGAGGATAGTAACAGATTTCAAGAGGATGTAGACAGACTGGTGAAATGGGCAGACACATGGCAGATGCAAATTAACTTAGAGAAATATGAAATGATGCATTTTGATAGAAAGAATGAGGAGAGGCAATATAAACTAAATGGTACAATTTTAAAGGGGGTGCAGGAACAGAGAGACCTGGGGGTGTACATACACAAATTTCTGAAGGTGGCAGGACAAGTTGAGAAGGCTGTTAAAAAAGCACATGGTATCCTTGGGCTTTATAAGCAGAGGCATAGAGTACAAAAGCAAAGAAGTTATGCTAAACCTGTATGAAATAGTGCTTAGGCCTCAGCTGGAGTATCGTGTCCAATTCTGGGCACCATACTTTAGGAAGAATGTCAAGGCCTTAGAGAGGGTGCTGAAGAGATTTACTAGAATGGTATCAGGGATGCAGGACTTCAGTTATGTGGAGAGACTGGAGAAGCTGGGATTGTTCTCCTTAGAACAGAGAAGGTTAAGGGGAGATTTAATAGATGTGTTCAAAATCATGAGGGGTCTAGACAGAGAGAAACTGTTCCCATTGGCGGAAGGGTCAAGAACCAGAGGGCACAGATTTAAGGTAATTGGCAAAAGAACCAAAGGTGAGATGAGGAGAATTTTTCTTAAGCAGCGAGTTGTTATGATCTCAAATGCACTGTCTGAAAGGGTGGTGGAAGCAGATTCAAAAATAACTTTCAAATGGGAATAAATACTTGAAGGGAAAAAAATTGCAGGGCTATGGGGAAAGAGCAGGGGAATGGGACTAATTGGATTGCTCCTTCAAAGAGCCAGCACAGGCACGATTGGCCGAATGGCCTCCTTCTGTGCTATATCAATCTATGATTCAACGATTATATGTGGAGAAAGATCCACCTATTCTTATCTAACAATGTTCTTCAACCAGAAGGTTGCTTCCTCTCTGGTACAAATCTTTACACTATTGGCACCAACCATCTCTGGCTAATGTCAGTGCTGAAAATAGAATGTTCATCCTGTTTAGTCATGTACATCTTATATATGCAAATATTTTCAAAAGTGGGCTTGAAGCACTGTATTGAAAATTGAAAATGGCTGCTCAAAGAAAGTTTGCCCATATCAATATCTCAGAGAACTCTGATCAAGAACGTCAAATTAAATGTCGACAAAAGGTTATAATTGGTAAAGGTTATCATTGATTTGATAGATTTGATAGAGGTGTTCAAGATCATGGGGGGTTTTGATAGAGTAAATAAGGAGAAACTGTTTCCAGTGGCAGAAGGGTCAGTATCCAAAAGACACAAATTTAAGGTGATCGGCAAAACAGCCAGAAATGAGGAAACATGTTTTTATGCAACGAGTTGTCATGATCTGGAAGGCACTGCCTGAAAGGGTGGTGGAAGCAGATTCAAAAGTAACTATCAAAAGGGAATTAGATAAATACTTGAACGGAAAAAAATTACAGGGAAGGAGCAGGGGAATGGGACTAAATGGGTAGCTCTTTCAAAGAGCCAGCACAAGTACAATGGGCTGAATGGCTTCCTCCTGTGATGTACCTACTATGATACGATGATACTATGAAGGAGAAGGGGTATTTAAATGACCAGCATTCCAGACAAGAAGGCTGTTTCATACATGCCAACCTGCAAGATTTGAAAAAGCTGACAAAGAGCTTCAAAAAATCTGACAACTCAAAAAACAACATACAACTGAAAAAGCCCTGAATAAAAGGGACTATGACCAAGCCCATTGTTTCAAGGTGAATGAATAAGTTAAAATCCTTTTGCTTACATTGGATTTCAGGATTTTAAAAATATTTTGAGGTCACATTCTGCAAATTCAGTTTGTTTCATCTGTGAAAACCGAAACTCTTACATGGAGTCTCAGTTTTGAACAGGAGTTTTGAAGTTCCTGAAGGCAGAACAAAAGGGTTTGATATGGATGTATCTCCATTGAGCAGTAAGGCCTACTCATAACAGCCCAGTTTAAGTCACCCTGCAGAATGGCAACAGAAGTAGGTCACACAGGGGTATACAAAGATGCAATGAATTTGTCATATTTACAGTGCTCAATGTGCTAACCACGTCAATGTAAAACGCTACCCCTAGTAACCAAACTCAGGCCAGTCTCACCGTGAAGTCAATGTAAAGCATGTACACACGTATTTAAACTCTGTTCACTTATGTCACCACTGATGCAACATACCATACTGTGGTAGAGAGGCTCCTGTGTAACTCTGTACACTTTGGAGGTAACTCAACTTTGGCTTAGGAGAGAGGGAGGAAACTGGCAGTATCGGATCGACCGCCCTTTTTTATACCCCGCCATTGACTTCCACAGAATTGGGCAGGGTATATAACAGGGGGCTTATCCGATACCACCAGTTATCCACCCCCACCGAAGTTGAACGTTACTCTCTATGTATCAAAATTCAACTCACAGCTGAGGGATCAGATGTCACAGGTAGTGATGCATGTATTGATGACTTGTGCTTGTACAACCTGCCCAAACACCGCTAATTTAAATTAAACACTGTGTAGAAAACACTGCAGCTTAGCCTTCATCAGGCATTTTTTTTGAATTTGATGTAAAGAGTCACTGAGTCTGCCTATCAGACCCAGAAGTCTCCCATCACGAATGCCAATCTGAACACAAGAAGAAATGTTCCATCTCTTCCAGTCAGCAGTTCCTGCACAGATTCTACAGAATAAAACATCTCCCCCCTCACCCTCTTTTTCTTGTGACAAATACTGACCGTATATTTGGCTGCTCTTCTTTTGATTGCAGCATTGCCAAACTACTGTTGGATTTCCCAGCTCCTTCCCTTCAGCTAGATCCTCCTCCAGCTTTCATTCCCTGCCTCAAACATGCCAATTGCTAGAGAAATCAAGTAGATTTCAACCAACCCCAAATCGTCTGTTTTCCAAGCTCCCGTGCAAACAGCATGAGCGTAGGTGAAAATCCAAATGAAAAGCAAATATACACTTGTGTGTCACTAGTTAGAGCTCCACTCTCAGTCTTTGCTTAGTGCAGCGCTCCCCAAGACTATGCTTGAACACAGATCTGTAATGGCGTCAGCTAGGCAAAGAAAGTGACCTCTCAGAGAAGTAATTACTTTGTGGTCTTTATGCTTTTGTCCAGTCAGTTACAGTTTTGTCCAGCTTACAGTTGCCGCTAGCAACATTGTAATTTAGACTGTTTTGGTGCACCTGGAGAGTGCAAGAGAATCAGAAACCCAACACTATCATGGAATGGAGGCAGAAAACATCAGCCAGTCAAAACCCACTGGTTTTCAGGTCTCTGCATGAATAGGGCCTGGGAAAGCTGAATGTGAAATATAGACAATATTTCAACTATCAGTCACTGTGTGAGCAACCACAAAGGTGAACCCTGCGGCCGACAAACCTCGTTAATATTGAGCAATTCCTACTTGATAATAATTATAATATTCCGGTACTCCTGCTTTTAGAAAATTATAGAGGAAATTTGGTACGTATAGGAAAAACAACAAATTTGTACGTATCCCTTGAAATACACTGCAGCCTCTTTAAGGAATAGCCCACCGCACTGCCGATTGTTTTTCGCATATCTGTCAATGCACCATAATGCTTTGCAGCACTGACTTGGAAAACAAAGCAGGCCCACCAATAAGATCGCAATCACATTGAAAAATCAGAAAGAGGGCCACAGTTTCCTGTTCCTTTACTTATTAATATTCTTGACTAATGCCTTTTTGGAGCTGCAAAGGCTCCGAAATGTTCAATGAAATGGTCTGTGCCACATTTAATGTTCTCCATTGTGGTCACAAGAAATTGCCAACCTTGTTGGAAATCAATGCAATTACTCACCCTTCGCGTTGGTTTTGCTCCTCCTCTCAACGTGGTTTCTCTCCGGCTTCCTTCTTCGCTCTTTTGCTGCTAGTAACCAGGCAGGTTATGTTAGCAGGTTTACATGTTAACTATCAGGAAAGACTGAACAGGCTGGGGCTCTTTTCTCTGGAAAAGAGAAGGCTGAGGGGGTGACCTAATAGAGGTATTTACAATTATGAAGGGGTTTGATAGGGTAGGCGTAGAGAAAATGTTTCCACTTGTGGGGGAGCCAAAAACTAGGGGTCATAAATATAAGATAGTCACTAATAAATCCAATAACGAATTCTGGAGAAACTCCTGCACCCAGAAAGTGGTTAGAATGTGGAACTTGCTACCACATGGAGTGGTTGAAGTGAATAGCATAGATGCATTTAAGAGGAAACTAGATAAGTACTTGAGGGAGAAAGGAATAGAAGGATATGCAGATAGGGTTAGATGAAGTAGGGTGGGAGGAGGCTTGTGTGGAGCATAAACACTTGTACAGATGGCCTGTTTCTGTGCTGAAAATTCTATATAATTTTATTTAAAGTCACATGTGCAGGGTGAACACATATTATGAAGTTGGCCTGCTCCCGAGCTTTGAAAAGCATGCACGTGCAGATCCTGCCTCCCTTGATTGCTCTATAATTCATAGTAGGTCATCTCTTATGTACATGCACTTAAACATCATGCATGCACAGAAGAGGTGACCCACAATGCATTATGTTTTTTTGACCTAATTGCAGTGTGATGTACACATTTACTATTATAATACTCTCAAAAAGTTCAAATAAAATCACTCTACTGAGGGACCAAATAAATTTGGATCAGATAATTAATAATTAATTTGATCTCCCTGTCTATAAATAGTTATGATTATGGTTTCTTCTTTACTCCTCATTTGGTATTTACCATCCATTCTTCCGTCAGACTACAAACAAGAAAGTAAACTAAATACAAAGTACTGGAAGTCAGTTTGCTTTCCAGAGTGTGAGTGTGGCCAGTTTTTAACACTCGTACCGTTGAGTTAAAGGTTATCGGTTCCAAGCCCAACACATTTGCAATGCTGGGGGAATATGTATTATTGGAAGTGCTGTCCTTTGGATGAAATGTTACATTCAAAGTTTCATCTGCCTATTCCGGTGATAATATAGACCACAGGGCACCATTTTAAGAATAGCAAAGAGTTTTCATGGTATCCTGACTAACAACCAACACCATCAACAACAGATTAATTGATCATTTCATCTAATTTCTATTCATTGGATGGTGTTCTGGACAACATGAATGCCATGTTTACCTGCATAACAACAGCCACTCTTTTAAAGTAGTTCATTGTGCCTGAAGCATTTTGTTTTTTTTTTAACTTTATCAGTCAGTTGGATATGTTGCCATTATTTCTAATGAGGACCAATATATCTAAAAGAGATTTCTTTGTTGAGACTGAGAATTCTTGTGTTCAGACAAATTTACCTATACTTTGGGGCCCATCAAACTGACAAGATCAGGATGGGGGGCGCAATGGATTTATTCTACAGTACATCTGAGGAGGAGGCACAACAGCATCCATGGCAGGCATGTCGTGCAGTTCTGGGATCTGCAGTTGCACAACACAGAGGTGTGCAACAAATGACTTGGAGAAGAGCAGAGAGGGGGCCAACAGAGGGGCCGAGGTCACATGAGGCATTACCCACATGAGAGGATCTACAGGCAGGGGCTGAGCTTCCTGGACCTCTCTGAGGAGCAGTACCTACGCAGGCTGAGATTGAGTTGGCAGATGGTTGCAGGCATCTGCAGCCTCCTTCAGGAAGAGCTGCTCTCAGCTGGACCTGGCGGCCACGCGTTGCTCGTCGCAGTTAAAGTCAGCATTGCCCTCAGTTTCTTCGCCTCTGGATCCTTCCAGGGCGCCACCGGTGACACAACCAGGATCTCTCAGTTGTGTGCATGTGAGTGTATATGTCAGGTGATGGATGACTTGTTTGTCAGGGCATCCGACTATGTCAACTTCCCTGCGACGACATCAGCCAGACTGAGAGGGCAGTGGGTTTCAGCTCTCTGGTTGGCTTCCCACGGGAGCAGGGTGCAATTAATTGCACACGTAGCAATCCGAGGACCTCCATATGAGCCAGTACTATTCATAAACTGAAAGGGATATCATTCCATCAATGCACATCTGGTTTGCGACCACCAGAAGAGTTTTCTGCACGTGTGCGCCAGATTCCCTAGCAGCTGCCATGATTCATTCATTTTGTGCGAGTCTATCATCTCAGACCTCTTCCACATAGAAGACAGACTTAAGGGTTGGCTTCTTGGAGACAAGGGGTATCCCCTGCGGACATGGTTCATGATACCTCTGAGAAACTCCACCAACGAGGCATAGCAGCAATACAACCAAAGCCACATCACCATCAGGTATGTCACTGAGCAAGCCATAGGCATTTTGAAGATGTGCTTTAGGTGCCTGGATAGATCTGAGGCAGCACTTCAGTACTTGCCAGCAAGGGTGTGCAGTATAATCGTCGTGTGCTGCGTCCTGCACAACATAGCGCAGCAGAAAAGATTGCAGGTGAAGGAAATCGAATGTGTTCATCAAGCATCCTCATCTGGTGGCAACATTGAAGAAGAGGAAGAGGATGAGAGGTGGGGGAGGAGGAGGAGGAGGAGGAAGAAAATGAAGATGGAGAATGCATCGCCAGAGCTGTGGCACACATTGGTGCCAGGGATTCCCTCATCTCCATCAGGTTCTCATAATGAGATGTGCAAATTGAAGACTTTGAAATACTCAGGCCGCCTGGAACAACCACCACCACCACCTCCCACCCCCGCTTTGCACAAAAATATCCTTCCATTTCGGCACTTTCCTCTTGGAAGACAACAGAAACCGATGTTGATTATTCATTGGAAAATTGACAATCTTTCTGCTGACCTTAATGAGGTCTAGAACAGTTCAATCATTGATAAAATCAATCCATCATGTGTGTGAAAGATACTAAAACTCAGTTACCAGCTATCTGCAGCCATTGCCATTCTCTCCACCTCCGATGGATAGGTATGCAACAGTCCGACTTATCTCCATGGCCTCCTCCTCCATATCTGTGAGCTGAACTGTTTATGGTGGACCTCCTCCAGTCCTTGTCCTCTCCCTGGTATTTTGTGCTCTCTTCTCCTACAAGGGGAGAAAGAACAGACCTGTGAGTGAATGAAGGTGACGCATTCATCCAATGGATGCATTGCTTTGGGTGAGGTTGACAATGAAATAGTTGCTGAGAAGGTGACTATCAGACAGATGCATCACATTGCATCAGGATTGGAGTGAGTGACAGTGGTGGGTGCACAAATGGAGAGGTGAGGAAGTGCATAGAAAGTGAAGGATGGTTGATAATGAAACTTAAGTGTGCATGAGGAGTGATGTGATGGAGTAGGCTTGCCAAGACAAAGTGTGGGGGAGAGGGGTGTTGTACACCACAGGATGTCGATGAATCAGCAAATGTACTCACTTTTCCTGACCCTGTTAGGTCATTAAGCCACTTCCTGTACTGCAGCCAAGACCTGGGCACCGTGCTCCTGCTGCTGGCCTCTTCTGCCACCTCCAGCCACGCCTTCTTGGTGGCAGAACCAGGTTTCTTCCTCCTATCACTTGGGTAAACGACCTCCCTCCTGGTTCTCACTGCACCCAGCAATATTTCAAGTGAAGCATCCGAGAACCTGGTCTGCCTTTGCTCTCTTGGAATCCATGGCTTTACTTCCTACTTTCTCCTCCAAAATACATTTTTGCATTGACTCTTTAAATTGTGGACTTCAGATCGCTTCATGTGGGCGCACAGTATGCCCACTGAGCAGCATGGTGACACGAAAGCCGGAAGTAAAATTACGTGCCCTCAATTCAGATGCGATCGCAGATTCCGACCCTCTCACTTTACTTCCGGGTTTCCCGTGCAATTATCTATTCGCCCGCTGAGTTCCCGACTCCAGATGAAAATCATGCCCAAAGTATCTTTCATGTTTACAAAACACAGTGAAAATTTTTAACATGAAAAGTGCTACTATGGTTTGTCACTCTTGCACATCAATCCCAAACTGCAATGCACTGATTGAGTACATTTTGTATCATCACTGCTTCACTGTTTAAATTCATGATTTATAGCAGTTCAATGTTTCTTCAAAAATCTTCATGAAGGTACACAACCCCCAAAATCACTGGTTATTTGACTGCAGATCAGCATCAAAAATCAAAATGTACATCAGTACAAATGAACTAACACTATTAATACTGAGCAACTAAACACTAATAGTTAACTCCTCAATTTCATGGTTTTGAATCCTGGCTGTACAGACACTCATTTTATTCCCACTAACTGCGTGTGGGATGTATTTCTGCAATTCTCAGGGGGTGGGGGTTGCTAGGTGAGGCATCCTGCTTTATAGTAAAACTGACCATCCATCAATCTTTCCTGGCACTAAATATGCTTTCTGTTTGCTGAGGCATAAATATCAGTGGCATGAGAAGTGATCCTTAATTCTCCTTCACTTGAGGTCACCTTCACCCTTCCGACCAGCAATGTTTATAGCAGAAGCTTTGCACGTTGTTATTTAAATGCCATAATTCTGCATGCAAGTCCCACCTTTATAGCCCTTTATGTCCATCGTATCCCATTCCATTCCATTTATCTTCACATCAGCTTGGAGCTGTCTCCCAGCACAAGAGACGGTCCTCAAGAGAGAGAGAGAGGTGTGGAGAAAATTGAATGAAGAAAAAGCAACCTAAAATCTAATTCTTGTCTTAACTGTGGGAGGCATTTTTCAAAAGGTGATAACCAAGAAATGGTCTGAGGTGCCCCAGTTTATAACGAAGCAGCCAGGGGCACATACACTTCAAGGAAATGCAACACACACCTTGGGGAAATGACTGAGAAAAGAAGTTTGCAATGCCAACGCTGCCTACAGAATACTCCAACGTTTTTCAAGACCCTGCCACCGGATCTGACATTTAAAATATTCTCCTTCAAAATATCTTAGAGCATGTTGGATCCATTCCCCAGGGGCAACATGCATCTTCTCTGAAGGGCACCACTTCCACTAGCAACCTTCTGCTTCTTGGAGTGTTAAGCATATGAAAAGCTGCAATTTGAAATCTCTGTCATGAAAGGTAAACAAAATGCAGCAAAAAGCCCAAAATGAAAGAATCCAATACCGTGTTTCCCTCTGTTCACTTAACATTACCAAGTCAGTCGGCACAAGTGTAAAATAGTACTTTTTCTGCTAATATTAACAAGTTCAGTAAAATGGACCCTTGACCTACTTGAATTATATACCTGAAATGGATATGCTTCACTGTTCATTGAAGAATTAAAAGGATTAATAATGACTATATATGGGTTGAATAATTTTTTGTGTTGGATTTGGTTTGGCTTTGGATTGTGGTTTAATCTTAAAACAAATCCTGTAATAATGTAACAAACACCTGCAACAACAGATACAATGGGCTAGATTTTCTTCTATCCTGCTCGATTTTGGGTGGAAAGGAGTGGAAAAGAAGGCAAAATCAGATGGTAAGGCCTGCCACCATGTTCTCACCCTGAGCCAAATTTCCGTACCTCCACCCCCAACGCACCACTGCTGGCCGCCCTACCCCGCCCCCTGCAAGTCAATGCCAGCGGTGAAGGGTGGAAGGGGCCTATCCTTCCATCCAAAATCCCTCCGTCCCATCCTTGATACTGCTACTTCCCAGGACTGCCTGGTGGAAAGTGGTGGTAGGTCCAGGGTAGAAGTCTACAAAGCTGCAGCTCCTGTTATCTTCAAAGCTCTTTTGCCCCTTTAAGGTATCTTGCCGCATCTTCGGGAGCTGCAGCGTAGTCTCCAATGCAACTTCTTAATGTTCCTCCTTGGCACAGGTGTAAGGAGTCCCATTGGGATCCGTCATGCATGGGCAATCCCCCGATGAACTTGGAGTATGGTGGTCTCAGTGGGGTGGACAGAAGTCTCACCCTGCCAGAATATCACCACAACGTAGAAAATCATGTTCAATCTGTTAGTATCACAAATGTTATTAAACTAAAACCATTAAAAAAGTTAAGAAAAAACAATCAAATGAATTTACCAGTTAATTATCATATGATGAAAAGCAAACACAATTATTCATGCTTTGGAAATCCAAGTGTGATTTTCCATTAATGATCAAATAATACTTACAAGAAGCATCTAACTGTACATGTGCTGGAAGCAGACAGCCTTTCACCAGCTTAAACAAGAAAAGAGCCATTTCTTGTAATATAATCACCATTTATGCTGTTACTTTAGTATTCAGTTATATATGATTGTTGCCTTTTCATGAATAAATGCTTTAGACAAGCCAAAAAAAATCTCACGTCCCCTTACTTTCACACACAGCATTGGAATTACATTGACCATTAAAAATAGCTCTTACTGATCTGTGCAAATTACAGATTGCAGCATTAACCAGTGTTTTAGTTAAATGCATCAAGACATTTATCTACTATTTTAGCAATATTTTGCATCTATAATGAAATGGTTAAGCCACTTAGATAAGACTGCCTCAATGGACATCTTCCTTTGACGTTTGTTTATACTTTGTGAATTGTCGCTTTGGCATCTATGACCTTCTTCATGAAGAGGTGGTTTACATAAAACACCACAAATAAAACAAGATTTTTCCTCTTTCAGTCTGGGGCCTGGAGACTTTGTTATATTAAATCAAAAGCAAAATACTGCGGATGCTGGAAATCTGAAATAAAAACAGAAAATACTGGAGAAGCTCAGCAAGTCAGGCAGCATCTGTTTCCCCTTTGTTCTTTCCTCCCCACCCCTCCTTCCCCAGCCCATTTCCCAGGCTTTGTACTTGCTCAAAAACTTCAACTATTTTAACATCTTCCAGTTCTGACGCAAGGTCTTTGACCTGAAACGTTAACTTTGTTGTATTATGTTGGTTCATTGCTTATGATTGGTTAGGTCCTGAGCTTGTACTTAGCCCTTGAGATGTAAAAGGTTTGTGTAGCTAAATGCGTATCATGGGTGATTTTAACTTCCGGGCCTTATCTGCATGCCCCCCACCGCCCACCCCGGTCAGTTGCTTACCCAAAACTGGCGGGAAGCGGTAGCTGGCCGGAGGGCAAGATTGGAATGTTGGGTGGCAGGAGGCTGCCAGTGGGAACTAAAGGAACAGTCCCCTCCACTCAGTAACTGTCGGGGAAGAGAAAGCCTCGTGATCAGGAGGGGAAGCCAGGGGCAAGGGTGGCCTAAAGTTTCCTGACCCCACAAAGAAAGTAACATAAACTTATCTCTTTGAGCCTCTTCTGGCCCCGACTCTTCTTCTTCTCCCTAGCTTCACCTGGCAGGAAAGCCACGACAGCTTCCTCGCTCAAGCCACTGGTTAAAATAACAGTTGGGTCCAATGACATCATCGGAGCCTGATCTGCATATTTAAAGAGGGACCCCTCCGGTTTCTAGTTGCCTGTGCAGAAGAGCAGGTTAAAGTTGAGGACTGCAGGAAAGGAATGGGACATTGGCGGGCAGGTTTAAAATCACCTTTATTATTTTTGTTTAAACCACTTACAGGATTTTATTTTACACTCAGGATAGCAGATGACTAAACATAAGATAAAATAATATGGTATATGAGTTGCACTTCTGGAATTCCCTACAATGCGAGCCAATTTACCTTTACCTTTCTGTTATTCCATTGTGAACTGCAGAAGGCAACAGAATGTAAACTCTATTGATTTATACTTTGTCTGTCTGTTGATGTAGTCTAGTGCTTTATTTACCTATTTTAGTGCAACCAAATACTGGGATGACATCAATTTAATCAAAGATAACTGCTAGAAGTTGTTCTCCAAAACCAAGAAGAATGGTCCTTTCTGTCACATGGTGTTGCAATCAGAAGGTTATTATTTTTACATCACCTCAGCAACCTAAATCTCCATTGCTACCCAAACATTCTATTTGTTTTCATTGCAACAGCAGGATCACCAACTCCTCTGCTGGAATTATTTGCTCAGTCATTTTATATTTGTAGCCCCTAGCGTAATGATTTAATGTACACTGACTGAGGGCATAGAATACCAAAGTATATCATCCTTAAATGTGGGTTGTGCATCAATATAAATAAATATACAAAGTTTAGCTCTATATATGCGCCAATCTAATTTTGTTTCAAATGAACAAAATATGCATGTACATTAACACAGTGATTAGCATTTGATATAGTACAATGTTTATTTTTACCATTAGGCATCAAAGCCATGGATTTCAAGGCTTGAAAATATAGGGACTAAAAATCCACGGGCCTTTAATCCTAGCGTAACTGCTGGGATCAGCCCGCTGGGAACTTCCATCGGTGACCCTGCCTGACTTTCTGAGGCCGGGAACTTTCTGTCATTTTCCTAATCCTGGTGGTCACTAGGGGTGCATCTCGAGTGTCCGCCAGACAGGGGAGGCCGCCTGCTCTGAATCTGGGGCAGTGAGGTTGCTGAAGGCCTGGCCAAAAATCGTCCTTATAAAAAAAAAATCACCCTTTTAAACAAAATGTCTTCAGTGATTCAGACCTGAATTCTCACCTGAGGCTCACTTGTGCCCCTGCAGCTGCCAGTACATTCTCTTACACTGCTGTCCCAGCAGGCCAGGGATGAGGAAACCTTCTGCTTGAGAGACCCCTAACCCCAACCACAACCCCTACAATGAGAGTGACCTTGTTTTTGTTCGATGGAGTTTCAGCTTTGGGCAGTACATGATGAATAGAACTTCAACACAAGATCACCACTGCTTCACCTTTTGTGTCTAACTTCAATTATTATTTTGCTTTAATTGAAAACTAAATAAAAAATTTGTACCTTTTATATATTTCTATTATTTTCATCGTTTGCTCCTTTGATATTTTCTCTGTTATGTTTATATTTGTAAACATCAGTATTCTGAGCACATGAGCATTAAGGTATAAAGTAATTATAAAGTGTGTGCCTTGGCAGTACGTCTGATGGTTTGACAGTTTGATTTTACGGTTTAAATTTTCACTCTATGCAGTTAACATTAGTCGAGGAGTGTCCCTTAATGTTTCCAGATCAATCTGCTGGTGGCTGGGGATAGAATCCACAGCTGGAGCCCAGGGGAAGACTTTATGTAAAAAGAAAGTGGTAAATTTATTGCCAGACTTGTCAGGTTAACCAGTTACATGTTGTAGTAATCACTCTAGAAGCAGGATAAATTTAGAGCCAAAAAGTGAATGCCAGGGGATTTTTTTTTGTGCATTCAAGTTGGCATTTGATAACTATTGTACAATTAAGATTTTTTTTCCCCTTGCCCTGATTCTTATTGAATATTTCATAAACAAAAGCATGTGTATTGCTTCAGGATACTGTCCAATTACACCAAGTTGCTCCTTGATCCATTTCAATAAGAGGCTGGTTTGATCCAGTGAATGACCACCGATCATTGTGCCATAATAAAATAGGTTTGAACCATATGCTAGTGCTTGACAAGAGTAATAGAAGTTGCACAGAGCAGTAAAGGTCACAATTAATAAGGTGCTTGTGCTGCTGTCTCTCAATGAATGTCAGAAAAGCAGACCAGATGCAGTCGAACAGCTCCGATCTCCCTTGGGTACTGACTAATGTCTGCTCATCGTGAGGACAAAACTAAGATTTATGGGGTTCTCCAACATGAATATAATCTGTACTATTGCTGTCATCAAGCAAACTATTCTTTTCACTGATGCGAAAGGGATATGAAATGTAAGCATTGAATCATAGACGGGTAATGGGTTTGCAGTTAGCAGGATGTCTTTATTTGATTAGTGGGAGTTGTTCATTCTTGAACATGTCAGTAGGAGGTGGGAATTGAGCATCAACCTTCATTGTCCACTATGGGGGGGTGGGGGCGGTGAGGTCACTTCAGGTTTTTCTTATTTAAAGTGTTGCAGCACCAGGCTGAGAATGTCTTTATAATGAAAACAAATATGTCTTCACTTTGACTTTCATCATCAGGTATACTGAATGAAAATGCAACAAGGAAGCTGGAAGCAAGGTGTTCCAGCTTAATTGGAAGGAAGAAGTGACACGATTAATGCAATTACTGAAATGGGGGCCTTTGAGTAATAATTATAGAGTTATTAGCAGTGAGATTGAAGATTGTGTCTTTCAGTCTGATCTGACCTCCTGCAAAGAAAAATAGTATTAAAAATCAGGGCCCCGATATTAGTGGGGAGGCGGGTTGGCAGTGGGGGGGGCGACTGAGCGTGTGGCATGAACCAAACTAACCGTTTCCAACACGATCGCATGTTGATTGATAGTGGTTAGCGTCCTATCCAGGTTTCGCGCCCGGCAGCTAGCCTGATTGACAGGCTGGCTGCTATCAGGAGCTGCAATGCGAGGGGGTGGGGCGGGAAAGAGAGAGATCCAGACGTCATTCAGCGCTGGACTGGAAGACCGGGGGGAGGAGAGGGAAAGACCTGGGGGGGAGAGCGGAAGATCACGGGGGAGAGGGGAAGATCGGGGCGACATCGGGAGGGTGAAGAGGTGAACATCAAAGCAGGAGACATCGGACATTGGAGCAGGTTTCAAAGGTAGGTGCATTTAGTGTTATCACTTCATTGCGTGTTTTTTTATATCTTTATTTTGTTTCTTTCTCCCTGATCCGGCCCTTCAGGTCTGGTTTCACCAGGCGTGAATCAGAAGCGGTGGGCAAGCCGCCCAGGTAAGTTAAAAATCTTTCTAATGACTTATTCTGTCACAGGTAAAATGCCTTTGGGTACATTTGGCTCTTTAACTGTCATCCCACCGGCTTTAATTGCTGGGATTTGCGCGATTTTCGGAACTCCATCGCCCCCAACGCACCCGCATTTGCCTCCTAAAATCATCCCCAAGAGTTTATATTGTAGACTCTGTAAAAGTTTCCATCTTTTAAAAATGTCAACGGCAATATTATCTCACTCATCATCAGAAGCGTATTTGTTCCAAAGGCATTAATACACTCAGCGATTAATATTACAACTTTTTGGCAAGGGAAAATATGCCAACTAAGCCTTCTGTTATTCATTAGAGGGGGAATAATTTTCTCCCTTTGAGGTTAGAGCCTCATCTGCAGTCTTACATATTCCATCTACATTGCCATTGCCTTAAATCACTGGTATAGTGTCCTTTATACAGTTGGGAGACTATTTTAGTGACAACCTGTGTGGGAGGGGATTTAATTCTCAAAAAAGGGAGGAATAGTTTAATGTTTAATCATGGGAAGATATTATCATTCTTGTGACAGAGGCAATATTTCATGCATAAGTTACATCAATGGTTTTTCACTCAACATTTGGTGGTGGAACGACATTACATTTATACTATAGTGTTGGAATTAATATAATAATATTTGTATGTGCTTATTTATTTAGTTAAAAATAGTGCATTTTCTTAAAAAGAATATTTTAATATAAAATAACACCTGCACTAGAAGCCACTTACCCTCTTGGTCCCATCCCCTCCCTGATGAATTGGAATGATTGAAATAGTGGTGAGTCAATCACATCTGTTGCTCTACAACATGCTGCCTGGATAACTGCAGCAAAGTGGGAACACACAGCTAATATCGACTCAGCCTGTCCAGAATCAGAAAGCCCACTAAGGCAGGGTAACAAGCATATAAAATCTGCTTCAAGTTTTTTTTAAATGATAAAAATAATCAAATATTTAATTACCATAATTGCTACTCCACTAGCAGCAATCAAATTAAGGGGCATTACATCTTTAATAGGATTGATAAAAAGATTATCCCTAACAGTGACGTACATTGGAAGAAAAATAAGATTTGCAGTGATGACTCCAAAGGCGTTCTCAATGGTTCATATTGCATTAACACTAGGAAATTACAAATTTGAACACGTTATAAAACAATAACAGCTTGCATTTATATAGCGCCTTTAATGTAGGAAAACATCCCAAGGCGCTTCACAGGAGGATAATTAGACAAATATTTACAGCGAGCCAAAGAAAGAGATATTAGGAGGGGTGACTAAAACCCATGGTCAAAAATGTAGGTTTTAAGGAGGGTTTTGAGGGAGGAAAAAGAGATGGAGAGGTGAAAGTTAAGGGAGGGAATTCCAAAGCTTAGGGCCTGGACAGCTTAAGACACCAATGGCGGGGTGGAGGGAATTAGGGATGTGTAAGAAGCCAGAGTTGGAGGAACACACAGTTCTCAAAGGACTGTTGGGTTGGAGGAGGCTATAGAGATAGGGAGGTGCAAGGCCATGGTGGTAGTTGAACATGAGGATGGGTATTTTAAATTTTGAGGTGTTGGTGGACCAGGACCCAATGTAAGTCAACAAGACCAGGGGCGATGGGTGAGTGGAACCTCGTGTGGGTTAGTATACGGGCAGCCCAGTTTTGGATGAGCTCAAGTTTATGGAAGGTGGAAAATGGGAGGCCAGACAGGAGAACATCAGAATGGTCAAGCTTGGAGGTAACAAAAGAATGGATGAAGGTTTTATTACACTTTAAGAGCTATAAATTTCTCTATTCACTAATTGTAGTGAGAGGATAAACTGTCCAACATGCAGTATTGGAGGAGCAGAAATTTCCTTCAATCAAATATTGGGAAGACCAAAGCCATTGTCTTCGGTCTTGGCCATAAACTCCGTTCCCTAGCCATCAGCTCCATCTCCCTCCCTGGCCACTGTCTATGGCTGAACCAGACTGTTCGCAACCTTGGCGTACTATTTGATCCTGAGCTAAATTTCTGACCCCATTTCCTCTCCATCACCAAGACCGCCTACTTCAACATCCGTAATGTCGCCCAACTCCATTCCTGCCTCAGCCCATCAGCTGCTGAAACCCTCATCCATGCCTTTGTTACCTCCAGACTTGACTCTTCCAATGCTCTCATGGCCAACCTCCCACCTTCCACCCTTCCATAAACTTCAACTCATCCAAAACTCTGCTGCCCATACCCTAACTTTCACCAAGTCCCATTCACCCAACATCCCTGTGCTGGCTTATTTACATTGGCTCCTGGTCCGGCAACAACTCAAATTTAAAATTCTCATCCCTGTGTTCAAATGCCTCCATGGCCTTACCCCGCCCTATCTCTATAACCTACTTGCAACCCTTAGAGATCTCTGCGCTCCTCCAATTCTGGCCAATTGCGTATCCCCGATTTCCATCGCCCCACCATTGGCGGCCGTGCCTTCAGCCGCCCAGGCCCTAAGCTCTGGAATTCCCTCCCTAAACCTCTCCGCTTCTCTACCTCTCTCTCCTCCTTTAAGACGCTTCTTAAAACCTACCTCTTTGACCAAGCTTTTGGTCACCTGTCCTAATATCTCTTTATGTGGCTTGGTGTCAAATTTTGTTTGATAACGCTCCTGTGAAGCGCCTTGGGATGTTTTACTGCATTAAAGGCGCTATATAAATGCAAGTTATTGTTGTTGTTGATGCTACCTACTTTTTCACTAAAATTTGTGAACGGTGGAAGATATGACCCTAAGTAGATAACAGCTTTGAAAATATTGTACAATGAACCAGCAGAGGAAAGCAAACTATCGCTGAAATAAAGAGAAAATGCAAATCTTCATGAATCAAGTCAACATTTTTCTAATGAATGAAAGGAGCAAAATCGAAAACAAAGCTTTGAAATAGTCAACTCATTTTTGAAAGCTAAATAGGCCTGTACTAGTCTACTTGATTGAAATGATTTTACCAGCTGTAATGTTAGGTTAATTCCAGACCCATGCAGCAGATCTTAGATCTGTTGTTTTATATGAATATATTTTACTGTCAACATATAATAATCATTTTATATTCTATGAGGCAGTATTCCAGTGTCAGATATTCGTTTTGGTTTTCCAAATGGCATGTCTCAGAACTATTGAAATAAAATCCACATTGCTTCATCGAAATGCATTGACCTTCTCAAAAGCTTTGCTGCAATTTTTCTTGCTTGATTTGGAAGTGATGATCATAGCAATGAATGTGCTGCAGTGACAGGCTGTCACGTTAATTTACAGCCTCGTACTTATTGGCAAACAACAGCACTTTTACACGAGAGAAATCTCCAGAGTTCTAATTTAGTTGCCTCAAAATTTAGCAGTTTTTTCTTGATTATCCATCATGGTTTTAAGCTAAATTAGTCCAACTTCCTTGAGATCTGTCCCATTGTCAACTTGCCTTTGCAGAATTGTTCATGAAAAGCTGCCTTTTTTGTCAATGATGTTGAACATTAATTTGTTTGGCTTTTTTTTTCTTCTTTACACAGGTAGAGTTAATTGTCACAATATTCATAATGAAAAGTGAACAGACAAGTTATAATGGGAAATCTTAAGGGTCGTCCATCATCCCCCCACCCCCCTCCCCTCATCTACTTCCCTTACATAAATTTAAAAATCCAATATGCATTTATAATGAAAAAGACCAGGAACTACATTCAGTAAAATAGCTGATATTGTTTATTACTCTTGCAAGAACATAAGACTGTGAAACTGAAAAGGCTATTCAACCAAACAAGCCATTCCTTCCCCATGTACAATTTGCAATGGCATGGCCTTTAATTCATTTAAAGCAATGGCGATAATTTACAGCAGTTAAAATACAGATACTATTGATGCCAGGAATACTGCCTGATGGCCTGTACAACGAGGAGCATTTTGTTTCAAGTTTAAATTCAAGTCCTCCAACTCCAATAGAATAAACAGAAACTTGTATTGGTACACATTGAAGAGTGTTTAAACATATATTGAATATAGTAACCAACCAGGTATTTATCCATAAATCTGGAGCAATGATACTACAACCACCTCTGTCTGTGAGCATCATAAGGTATGACAGTCAGCTGAACTTACAAATCTTTGAGGGATAAAATCTATAATAATGCTAAGAAAATCCCTTAGGTTGTGTCAGCCCCATTCTACCACTGTTACTGATAATAACAACAAGCTAAAAAAACATGATGATGGATGCAGTGGAACATGTCACAGATCCGTAAGACATTGCTTCCAGGAGATATGGTCAAAAACGGTAAGGCAAACAAACCATGTAAAAATGGCCAGCATAAACGACAAAGAACAACCAACACCGCATTGTGTGAACCCCATTTCCCAATGAGATTACAGCCCTATAATCATTTTCTATTACCCATTATTCGAAATTTAACCCCCAAACAAGGGTCGATTCCCTTTATGGCTATAATTGGAGCAATTAACCTTTTACACCAATGAAAGACCAAAAGTTTTCCATCCTCACTGCTGCTTTATCACAAGCAAGCTGCAGTGATGTAAGTAAAACCTGTTAATTACATAACATAATTTACTCTAGAGTTGGTGCAGACATATTGATTTTTACCATATAATAACAATGGTGGACTGAACATATCAAATCAATTAAATACTGCTTTCAGTAAATTCATCCTGATTCAAGTAGAATTGATTCCGTGGTTGAAGTTTTAGCTATCTTGCTGTATTTTTAACACACTGTTGTATTTTACCAAATATATTCCAACATATTACTTTCAAGGGTCATTGTATTCATGGAAAAAGTGTTTGTCAGACTTTTCCCCTATTGGCAATTGTACAAAATGATTCTCATTTTTCCTACACCACAACAGTAATTACACTTCAAAAAAAACGTACTTGATTGGCAGTAAAGCACTTTGGGACATTCTGAGGTCATGAAAGTCACTAAATAAATGCAAGCCCTTCCTTTTCATTGAGATCCTTTGTTTGATCACTTGCATGTAATGGTAGCATCGAAAAATGACACTAAACTCTTCTCCCTCTACAAGACAAGGGTTGCCAAACATTTTAATACAATGACCCTTTAATACAATAGTATATTAAAAGGGACATCATGTAAACAGTAATATAACATTTGTAGGTTTCTGCAGATCTTGAAATTTGTAGAAGGAAATGCTGGGAGGGCAGCTTGTCTTTGCTTTGAATTGCCTCAGTTTGTAAAATGATGACAGCAATTTTCCTCTGCTTTTTTTTCTGTTGCACAGCATAATACGTTATATAGTGGCAAAATTGCATTGCATTTCTGCAATTTGTCAATCATTTCGAAGTTAAGTACTTAACATTAACAGATGTACAGAATGACGGGGATGTCAAAATATAAAAAAACTTAAGTATTTTCAAGTCATGTTTCAAAGATACAATTTGCTGTCAATTGGGAAACACTAGTAACACAAAATTGATTTAAATCTCTTGGCAGGGTTTTGCTGCTTCATGACAAGATATAAGTTACACAACAAACTACGAAGAAACAATTGCTGAGGTTTCGTCCAAGTAGCAAGGAGTGGATTTGCATAAGCAAAATGGCAACAAAAAATATTTTTAAAATAAATTATCTAGCAATTTTGTGTTGTAAGTTAAAAGGTGTCATTAAAGACAAGAGCTCTTGAAATTCTGGCAGTGTTCCAGTTTGAGCTATTTGTCATTTATCAGAAGACGCTTAGAATTGGTGTGTTGCCTATTGTGCCACAACTATTCATATCCATCATACTGTGGTAATATACCACCTTGTCAAACTCTCTGTCAACAATTCTCATTTAAGTGTTGTTGTTGCAGATTTTGGGAGATGAGCTATAGTTATTATTCGGATGCTGCGCAGGTGTACTCATCACCAGATGGTCGGTCAGCCCTATTTCAAAGTTGATTATGAAGAAATCACGCCATTTTTCAAGTGTTTAGTGATAATGGAAGTTTTTTTATCGGCGTGCAAAATAGTTGGCCGACCGATGAGTTTTATGCTTTTAGAATCACTACTTGTCAAAAATGATAGGACAGTAACAATTTAACGAAAGGATTACTCTCCTAGTCTGACTGCTTAAATGTTTGATGATTTTTTTGCTCAAAACTCTTAATGTAAAATGGAACATGTAGCTTTTCACCACTACAAACACTGAATGAACCTTTTGCCTTATGTATGTCACTGAAAGAAGGAAAAGAACAACATGGTATTCTTCAGCTAGTGCCTTATTCATTTGTTAAATTATGCAGGCTTCTGTCCCCCTACCCAGTGTATGATGTCTCCTTCAGCATAAATGTTTTAAAAAATTGTTCAAAATACCAAGTGACTTAAAACTTATGCTATACTTATTTTTTATCCCTCTTTTATCTCCTTAACATTGACTGACTGGTTTAGCCTAACATGTGAGTGCAAGGGGCAAGGCTGAAGTGTTCAGCCAAAAGTACCAAGTGAACAATCTTGCTCAGCCTCTCCAGTGGTCCCCTCCATCATAGAGGCCAGTGTCCAGCTAATTCAAATCACTCCACCTTACATTCTGCATGCAACATTAAGTAGTGGCTGATGGCACTGGACACATCAAAGACTATGGGCCCTGACAACATCCCAGCTGTAGTGCTGAAGACTTGCACACCAGAACTAGCTACCCTCTTAGTCAAGCTATTCCAGTGCAGCTATAACACTGGCATTTATCCAACAACGTGGAAAATTGCCCAGGTGTGTTCTATCTACAAAACATAGAGCAAATCTCACCTGGCCATTTACTGCCCTATCAGCCTCCTCCCAATCATCAACAAAGTGATGATAGGAGTCACCAATAGGAATCATCAAGATAAGAGGTGAGAGCATCATCCCTTGACATCAAGACAGCATTTGACCGAGTCTGGCACCAAGGAGCCCTAGCAAAACTGAGGCCAATCAGTGTTCAAGGAGAAGATGAAGCAATGGCTGGAGTCATGCTGAGACAAAGGAAGATGGTTGTAGTTGTTGGAGGTCAATCATGGTAGCCCCGGGACATCACTGCAGTAGTCCCTAATGGTAGCATCCTTGGCCCAATCATCTTCAGCTGTTTTATGAATCCCTTTCATCACCAATGCACTAAGGCTGAAGAATGTATTATCTACAACAAGAACAACAACTTGCATTTATAAAGAGCTTTTAGCACAGTAAAACATCCCAAGGTGTTTTACAGGAGCGTAATCGGACAAAAATTTACTTTGAGCCAAAGAACCCTATTAGATTCTAAGAGGGCTTGACAGGGTAGATGCTGTGAGGCTGTTTCACCTGGATGGAGAGTCTAGAACTAGAGGGCATAGTCTCAAGATAAAGGGTTGACCATTTAGGACTGAGATGAGGAGAAATTTCTTCACTCAGAGGGTTGTTAATCTTTGGAATTCTCTACCTCAGAGAGCTGTAGATGCTCAGTCATTGAGTATATTCAAGATTGTGATCGATAGATTTTTGGACTCTAAGGGAATCAAGGGATATTGGGATTGGGTGACAAAGTGGATTTGAGGTCGGAATTCAGCCATGATCTTATTGAATGGCGGAGCAGGCTCGAGGGGCCATATGGCCTACTCCTGCTCCTATTTCTTATGTTCTTATGTTCTTCGACAGAGGCATTAGAACAGGTGACCAAAAACTTGGTGAAAGGGTAAGTTTTATGGAACGTCTTAAAGGCAAAGAGGGAGACTGAGAAGTTTAGGGAGGGAATTGCAGAAATTAGTACCTAGATGGCTAAAGGCACGGCTGCCAATGGTGGGGCAAAAGAAGTGGGGGATGCACAAGAGGCCAGAGTTCAGGATGGAGTGCAGGTAGGAAAAGAGCCATAATAAGGACCTCTAAAATAGGTGAGTAGTACAGAATTTATGCTTGTTGTTGAACTGAAATTTAAGCTTAGAAATTTAACTTGTATAACTGTAAGTCAGTTGTTGGTTAACTGTCAGTCGGGCACTGGCTAGGTGTTAATTAGATGCTGTACAGTTGGGAGCTGACTGATGAGTATAAAATTGGTTTGAGTCTGAAACGTATAGAAAGAGAAGTAGCTGTGAGAGCGCACCATAGAGTGAGAGTAAGAAATTCTAAAATGGGAAGTTGATGAGAGTGGGAATTAGATACTGAAGGAGTGGAAAGTGCTAAGAAGACTGCCTGATATTATATGCAAGTAATATAAAATTTAAAGTAGAACAATCTAAGTAAACCTAAAAATGGCAGCACAGGAAGGGACAGTGATGTTTCATTCCTGCAAGATATGGGAGTTTTACACACCAGATGTTGAATCAGGTAAACATGTCTGTGGGAAGTGTCACCAACTCACATTGCTCAAGCTCAAAATCTCCGAACTTGAGAAGGAGATGGAGACAATCCGACACATCATGGCAGAAGACAAGTTTTTGGAACAAGAGTTTGAGAGGATAATCACACCGATGAGAGAAAGGGAGCAGGCAGCGGAGGAGGAAACAAGGGTGACTAGCCAAGGGGTGGAGAAATACAGGAATGAAACGTTAGAACAAGAGCGCACAGAGCAATTTGTTCCCTCAAACTGATTTTAAACTCTAGCTTCCTGAGGGCAAAATGACTTTGGACAGGCCCGTCAAATTAATATCAATGGCACCAACAAACAAGAGATGGCTCAAGTCGGGAGGGGGTTACAACACAGCTAGAAATGCAGTAGTGATTGGAGATACAATAGTTAGAGGGGCTGATGTGATCTTTTGCAGTCCAGACAGACAGTCCCGGATTCTTTATTGCCTCCCAGGTGCTACAGTAAGGGACATATTGCATAGACTGGAAAGATTTTGCAAGGAAAAGGAGAACAACCAGTCATTGGGATCCATGAGAGATAGGGAGCAGGAAGCGGAGGAGGAAACATGGGTGACTAGCCAAGGGGTGGAGAAATACAGGAATTAAATGTTAGAACAAGAGCACGCAAAGCAACTTATGCTCTCAAACTGATTTTAAACTCTAGCTTCCTGAGGGCAAAATGACTTTGGGCAGGGCCATCAAATTAATATCAATGGCACCAACAAACAAGAGATGGCTCATGTGGGAGGGGGTTACAACACAGCTAGTAATGTGGTAGTCCCATGAGGGAGTCAATGACACAAGTAAAGAAAGATCTGAAGTCCTTCAAGGTGAATTTAGATTAGAAATCAAGCTTAGGTACTGGAATATTAAAGAAATCAAGGCACGACTAAAAGTGTAGTCAGGTGCTAATGCACTGGCAAAACAGTTAAACAGTTGAGGTATTCAAACAAGGAAAAGGGTTGGATTGGAAAAATAAAAGCATCCAGGATTAGCTAATAGTGAAAGGGGAAATAGATGAAGGTAATATTAATGCAGAAAACAATGAAACATGAGGTCTATGGAGTAGCGGAACAAAATAAAATGGATTAATTATAAACGGGAAAAGATTGAAGTGAAGGTAAGGGGTAGCTTAGTGAAAAAAAGCATGGGTGAAGGAATAGTGTTAAAAAAAAGTTAAAATGCATGTATTACAATGCAGTGAATGCTGGAAATAAACTGGGGGAATTGTCTTATATAAAAATCTAGACTTAATAAAATTAACAGAAATCTGGCTGCAAACTGGACAAGAATGGAAAATAAACATATCAAGATATAATATATTTAGGTGAAATGGAAAAGATAAGAAATAAGCCAGAGTGGCAATGTTGGTAAAAGAAGGAATACATGCTGTAGGGTCGATTAAGGTAGACAAGGAAGGGGTGCAGTCAGAGTCAATGGCCCCGATATTTACGGGGAGGTGGGGAGGGAGCAGGGGGGGCTTGTAGCGGCAGGAAACCTGGAAATGCAGGGAACACGGAGGTCCTGTCAAATTAAACAGCAGGACCTCATCTCAATTTTTTTTCTCCGTTTCCCAGCCGGCAGCCAGCCAGATTGAGAGGCTGGCTGACTGTTGGACAGGAAGGCCTGCACTAGAAGGCCGCAGATGGGGAGCGAAGAGAAGGGTGGGAGGGAGGGAGGGAGGGAGGGAGAGATCGCATGGGGTGGGGGGGGGGGAAGAGATCATGGAGAGGGGAAGAGATCGTGGGGGGAAGCAATCGGGGGGGGGGAAGAGATCACGGGGGGGAAGAGATCATGGGGGAAGAGATCGCAGTGGGGAGGAGATCGCGGGTGGGAAGAGATTGCAGGAAGAGATCGGGGTGGGGATCGGCGCATTGCAGAAGAGGCATTTCGCGGCTGCTTAGTTTGGGGGGCCGGGGAGAAGCACTCCTGCTCCTCCTGGCCCACGAGCGGTGCTGGAAAAGCACTTTCCTGCTGGATTCAACTGTTCTCGCATCCCTTTAGCTGCCCAGTTTCCTGACCCCGGTTAAATGTAAAAGTCTGCTAAAATCTGAGGCACGCAGCCTCATTAACATATTTAAATGATTGACCCGCCTCTCGAGGGCAATTTCCTTGCCCACCCTCCAATCCGCCCTGGTTGTACTGGAAGTAGGTACGTTCAAGGCAGGCTGCGGTCAGGTTTCAAATTTTTGAAATTTCCCCCAATATGTTTAGAGCTCAATGATAAAATAAGGGCTTGTTATATGAGTAGTGGTATATTACAGACCTCAAATTAGGAGAAAGAAATGGAGGAGAAGTCTGCAGTCGGATTAGAGAGATGAATAGGAATTACCAAATTATTGTTCTAGGAGATTTTAATTATCCACTTATCGATTAGGACTGAGAGCGAGTAATGGAGAAAAGGGAATGGAATTCCTAAAATGTGCACAGGACTCCTTCCTCGAGCAGTATATTCATAGGTTTACAATTGTGGATGTGTTGCTAGATCTGGTTAAAAATAATGAAATAGATCAAGTAGATGAGCTAAATGTAGGTCAGAACCTTGGGAATCCTTCCCACAATATAATAAGGTTTAAGATCCAACTGGAGAGGGAAAAGTCAGCACAAAAACTAGAAGATCAGATTAGATTAGGAGCACGCTAGATGATGTGAGGTGGAAGGACAAACTGGTTCACAGCACTTTAGGGCAACAGTGAGATAGTTTTAAAAACAAAGAGATTACAAAGGTACAGTATATTCCATTAAAAAAGAAGGAAATTACTAATAGTTTCAGGATGTCATGGATAAATAAAGAGGTAAGAAACCAGTTGAAATTGGAGAAGAGGGCCTATAAGAAGTAAAAGGTCAAAATAATGAAAAAACTAAAGAAGAATATGAGAAAATAAGAAACGATGAAAGTTAGAGGGACCATGAGGAAAAAAATTCAAAAAACATCAAAAGGAATAAAAAATATTCTACAAGTATATCAGTAAAAAGAGAATTGTTAAAGTGAGGTGGGACTCCTGAGAGGAGAGGATTGTCAATTTGTAGATTATAATCAAAAAATGACAGAAGTATGTAATAAGTACTTTGCATACCGGTCTTTACTAAAGAGAAGGATATCAGAGAACAGATGAATCCTAAAGTGGTTGAGAGCAAGATGAGCAATTTTTGATGGATAAAAGGAAAATTTTAGACAAGTTATTTAAGCTAAAGGAAGACAAAACACCAGGGCCTGATAAGATATATTCTAGGATCCTGATGGAGATGAGGGAGAAAATTGCAGTGTTCCTAGAAATTATATTTCAGGTCTCCATTGTGTGTGGTTGAGGATTGGAGAGTGGCCAATGTACTACCTATTTTTAAAAAAGGAAACAGCATTAATCCAGGTAATTATAAAGCGCTTAGTTTAACATCTGTGCTCGGGAAAATTTTAGAGTCTTTAATTAAGGATGAAATTTCCATGCATTTAGATAAAGTGAAATAGTTGGAAGAAGCCAGCAGAATTTTCAAAAAGGATGCTTGTGTTTTCAAACCTCATAGAATGCTTTGAGAAAGTAACAGACATGGTAGATGGGGGAAATATAGTGGATGTAGTGTTCATGGGCTTTTGGAAAGCCTTTAACAAGGTACCACATGGGAGATTACTAGAGAGGATTAAGAGGTATGGAATTAGGGGGAGGATAGCCAGTTGGATCCAAATTTGGTTAGAAGGGAACGCAGGAATTTCCTCAGGGCGCCTTCCGCTTCGCTGCTATAACTTTAACGGAAACACGATTTATGCACGTAAATGAGCTTTTCGCTGAACTTCCCATGAAGTTATGGGGGTGGAGCAGAAGGAGCCAGGAGGAAATTCCCACTGAAAGAGTAATAATTAAGCACAGTTTTTCCAGAGTGGTTGGAAGCGGGTATTAGTGTCCCACAGGATTTAGTTCTGGCACCACTTCTATTCATTATGTATATTCAATGATTTGGATATAGGCCTAGAGGGAGTGGTGTTGAAATTTGCAGATAATACTAAAATAGGATGTATGGTTCATTTTTTAGACCAAAGGAAGCTGCAAAGAGATATTGATAAGATGGGGGGAAGAACTAAAAAGTGACAAATAGAATTCAATGTCAATAAGTGTGAGGTATTTGAAAAAAAATAACACACAGTAATTATACCCTGAATGGAAGCAGGCTTGGTGCTGTGGAAAAGCAGAGGGGTTTGGGGATGTAGGTTTACAGGACATTTAAGGGAACATGTCAGGTTGAAAAGGCTGTAAAAAAAGTTAATGGAATTCCAGGTTTTATCACAGGAGATATAGAAGATAAAAGCCAAGAGGTAATGATATTTATATAAAACCTTAATAAGACCTCAGTTAGAATACTGCGTCCAGTATTGGGATCCACACCATAGGAAGTGTATTGAGGCTTTAATTTTCTAGGACACTGCATGGTACGAGGGGCTTTTTTCATTAAAACAATGCAGATTATGGGCCAATATGATAGAAGTTTTTAAATTATGAAAGGATGTAGATAGAAGCAGACTATTTCCAGTAGTGGTGGGGTTCAGAACAAGGGGACAAGATTAAATGATTAAATGATTTAGAACAGAGAACAGGAGAAATGCCTTTACACAAAGAGTTGTGAGGCTGCGGAATTCACTTCCAGCATTAATGATTGAGGCAGAAACGACGTCAACATTCAAGATTAAATTGGACAAGTGGATGAAGGAAAAAAGAAAAAGAAATATAGTAAATGTGATTACAACTACTTGCTCGCGTGGACAATAAATGCCGACATGGACTGGTTGGGCCGAATTGCCTGTTTCTGTTTTGTAACTCCTATGTATTTTATGTATCTCCAAGCCCCACAACCTCTACCCACAAAAAGAAACAGGAGCAACAAGATCATGGGAATAACATCAGTTCCAAATTCTCCTCCAAGTCATATACCATCCTGTCTTGGACATGTACTACCATTTCTTCATCATTACTGGGTCAAAATCCTAGAATTCCCCACCTAACACCATCATGGGAATATATAACTAAGAATGGCAGCTAAGGATGGGCAATAAATGCAACTTACCAGCGTTGCCCACAACCCAAGAACAAATAAAAATAACACCATTTCCTGAGTAAAAATGTCCAAATTTATAATAGCTACTCAAGCTACGTATGAAAGCAGGCATGGTTTTGGTTCATATTTCATGCTGAATGTTCAGCTTCAGTACACTTGCTGGAGGCACCAAAAGAGGATTGATGTCAGCTCGTCCCCTTGTGTGCTAATGCAACAGCCAAATTTTTCTTGGATTTTAGTGCACCACATGTAATCCCAGCAAAGAAAGGAAAAATCTCATTTTGCTCCATTCTTCACACTGAAAATATTCTGAGAAATGTTCAAAATGGAAACTATCTCAATATACCATTGAGATGCAATGAATAATGCTACTCACTTTCAGAATCAATTAACAACTTTTTGGTTTAGAACCCACAATATTCCATCTCTTGTCTTCTGCAACAATTTAATATTGTTTTCAACCGTGTTACAGGTGCTACAATTTTTCTTGTACTGTTTTAATGCTGTTTGCAACATACATTTCCCAAAAATTACACAGCTAAGATTTTATGTGTCTTGTGCACAAAATGGAAATATTAAAAATTAGTGGAAGATGCTGAGTCTGGTAAATATATTATTTATTAAAAGATAAATACAATTAACAATGAGCACGAAGGTAGCCTGAAGTAAATGAAGGGTTCCCTTTGTCACATGGAACTGCTGTTTCCCAGCAGTGCATTTGTGGTGGCAATTCCAATGGTCATTAAGTTCCCTCCAATTTTCCAACGGTTTATGTGAGTTAATGGGAAGTTGTCAGCTCTTGCAGTGACTATGGATTCGCTGTGGACCATACGTCTTTATCTTTCATGGTCTTTGGCCATTTCCAGGGCAGACTAGATCCCTATATTCTGGGACCTGAGGTTAGCTGTAATGGAGGAGAGGCAGGTGCTTCATGGCCTTCCATGGGGCATTTCCAGCTTTTTGAAGGACAGGTTCTGAACGCCCTGGAGGTGTTGTTTTGATTGGTCGATTTTGGCTGTGTGCCCAACCAGCGATAAATGCCTTTTTGGCAATTGTGACACTCGGGGAGGTTGCATGGTCACCTTGTTTGTGGGTGGGTTAGTTACTTACGAGGGGCGGGCGATGTCCGTTCGCTGCTCAGCGCAATTTCTGGGCCAATATGTCTTATGCAGTAAGTAGAGACTAATTTTGGTTTGCATGTTGAGACATTTGAATATAAAGGAACTTCAATAATGATCATGCCATTTTTGTAGTAAGCATTTATTTTAGGTGCTCACACAATGGGGTAAATTTTACCCCCCATGAACGCATGTGGTTAGGGGCGGGTGGGAGGTTAAAATAACAGCTTTTTGGAGAGGGACCACATCCCGGCTCCAACGCGCCCACTTCTGGGTTTAACCCAGGCAGGTTTGTATGCGTGTGCACAACAGACACCAGGAAGTCCCGCCCCCACTTAAAGCTGGCGGGCTGATACTTAAAAGGGCAATGTACCTCATTGAGATTTGAGGTACTAAATATTTTGTGTATTGGATAATTAAAATGAATTTAATCTTATCTGTTCGGGTTCCCCATCGCTTCTGATTCACGTCAGGTGAAAGCAGGCGGGAAGGGTCAGATCCATAAGGTGAGTGCCAAATTTGCACTGCTTGTGGGCCCGGAGGAGCAGAAGTGCTTCATCCAGGCCCAACAAGCTCACCTGGCCAACAGGAACCCTGAAATTGCATCCCCCCACACCAATGGTGGACCCCCCCCCCGCATGGTGGACACCCACCTACCTCCAACTCTTCACCCGACCTCCAAGTCCTGGCCGATTCGATCTCCTCCCTGGCCCCCCGATCTTCTCCCCAGCCCATCCGATTTCCTTCCCCCCACCCCCCCGATCTCCTTCCCCCCATCCCCCCGATCTCCTCCCCCGCCCTCCGATCTTCTCCCTGGCCCACGATACCTCCCTCTCCACTTCCTCCGATCCCCGACTGCGGCCTGCGGCAGCAGGCCTTCCTGCCCAACAGCCTGTCAATCAGGCTGGCTGCTGGGTGCGAAACCCGGAAGTAAAATTTATTGGCCTCATTAAGGTCACGATTGTAGATTGCGAACCACCCACTTACATTCCGGATTTCACACACGAAAATCCTCCCCCTGCCCCCCGCTCCCTTCCCGACTCCAAGTGAAAATTCTGCCCAATGGCCCAGTTAATCAAAGCTGTGTGTATCTGAGCCATACAGATCAGAAGGTTTGATCCTCTGTGTGTGGTGACTTAGGACAACAGCTGGTTTCTACAATTGGGCCTTTGCTCAGGATTTGGCCAAGATCTACAACCTATTATAAGGGACTCGTGTTAGAATTCCATGTTCTATTACTCCATGCTACAGGGCATCTACGATGTCTTAAGAAAATACTTACAAGTCCAGAGAGCTCTTGCTAATTTAAAAAATGACTATTCTCATAAGGTTTACAGACCTGTACCTTTTTTCAAGCAATATTTTATTGCATAGCCACAAATGTCTAAACTTAGAAGATACCCCAATGGACTGGAGACATAGGTTGCAGGAAGAACAGCCCAGGGATGGAATGGTCTTACGGGGTGCAATACATATACTGCTATGTACTTTTGTAGCTATCTTCATGTTCTACTACCAATGCATCTGTATTATACCAGAGGAGGCAGCAGTGTAAGAGGTCTGAGCACAATGCATGTTAAAAGATAAGGGTTGACATTTCTGTGCGTCTCAATATAGGGTTAGTGTGCGATTTGTAGTACCGTCTTCTGCTGTTGATTTATTGGGGGTTATATTGGCTAACCCCCGAAAATGGGTGCTGGGATCGCGGTGCATGATTAACCCACTACCGTTGGTTGCGATGCAGGCAATTTGTAACATTCGTGCTGCTTGACGATTTCAATGTTTGCTGTGTGCCGCCAGCGCTACCTGCACTATTGATTGGCTGCATGCATCAGCAGGGGACCCCAATATCGGAAGTGGTTAGCACTACTTCAAGGCAGCCTGTACCTCTTAAAGGGGAGGTGCAATGTGGCTGCAGGAAGTGGTGGAAGTCAATTGTGAAGTGAATCTGTACTGCAATATAGTGAAGGATGGCTGTGCCTGTGAGATAGTGTGCACCAAGGTTCTCAGATAATGCACTAGAGGCCTTGGTGGAAGAGGTGGACAGAAGGAGGGGCATCCTATATCCGCAGGGGGCCAAGGGGCCGTCCAGACATATGCTCAAGAAGCAGTGGGAGGAAGTAGCAGATGAGCCCAATGCCAGGAGCATAGTACCAAGAACATAGATGCAGTGCAGGAAGAAGTTCAATGATCTGACACGAGTGATTTAGGTGAGTGAGTTCACATGTCAAATGCCATATCATACCAACTGCACCACTAGCCTCATCCACTGCTCAATGTACTACACCACCCGTCACCTATCTACCAACAATCTTTTCCAATCAGTATTCAACGCTTCAAATCAGATGCTTCCTCTCACCCTCACACATTACCAATGTTGCAAGCCGCACACCCACAATTCACAGGTCATACACACTGACAGCTATTCAACCATGACAGCTACATCACTCAAACATCTTGCAGGACACTCACATTGCCCTCTTTTTTGCAAGAGAAGGTGGTGCATAACAGGAGGCAGCAGGAAAGAACTGGAGGAGGACAGGTGTGCCTACATGGCCTAACTCCCGTGGAGGAGACAGTGCTGGCCATTGTTGGAAGGGCCATCGCTGAGGCCGTGGCCACTGGCAATGCTGGAAGTATCTCTGCATACCCAATCCTCCTTCTCACTTCCCATTTCTCCCTCTTTTCTGACTTACGTGCTCCAGATGGTGTCAGCACGCATGTCTTACTTTCTCCTCTCCCTTCACCACAACTCAACCCGTGTCCCTTTGTCATTTCAGATACCCAAGAACTGGAATCTGCTCAGTCAGAGGAGGCAGAAGAAGATGACAGTGATGATGAAGACACACCATCAATTGATCTTACACTCACAGCCACCAGCTCAGAGGCGGACTCTGCGCATAGTTTAGAGGCTAAGATAGAGGAGGGATCTGCACGCGGCGAGACACTGGGCACAAGTGCGCAGGAGCCAGGATGGGGGGAACGGATACCGCAGGTGCCAGCTCGCCAGAGGGTGAGGCCGCACACCAGTTCTGCTGCTGAGGAGTCAGATGATGACTTTGGTGGGCCAGGCTACAGAAGAAGGCTGATGGGTGTACACAACCAAATGCGTCGCGCACTGGAAAGTCTGCGAGAAAGCCTGCACATAATGTCAAGTAGCATGGAGGAGTCCAGCTCCAACTTGGCACAAGGCGTTGCACAGAGTTTAGAACCCATCCTTTCCCACATGGAACAGGTAGCCACCTCCATCAGCGCACCTGTGGAACCCACCATGATGCAGCGTCTGATGACCGATGTCACAGCTTCCATTGTAGCACAAACATCTGCTATCAAAGGTCTGACTGCTGCTTTGGAAGCTCAGGCTGCTGCTGTTGTGGGTCTGGTACCACTGTTGAAAGGGGCTTCCAGAGCGTCCCAGCAGTCCAGCTATCGGTTCTCCAGCAGATCACCAGGATTGCTGAGGCGCCGCCCCAGGAGAGTGGCAGTGACGCCATGGAAAACCAACCTGCTGTCCTCCCTCAGGATGACAGCATTTCAGTGCTCCCACTCCTGCCACTCCTCCAGTGCCCTTGCTGTTGCCTGTTAGCCAACCAGGCCAGACTGCTGCAGCCCAGGCCAAGATGGTGCAATCTGAAGCCGGGCCCTCTAGGCCCAGAGCTGCTCGAGGTTGTCCTCCCAGGCCATCTGCAATCTCCTGAATTGAAGGTCAGCAGCCTTCCACCACCCATGCTGCGGCCGCTGGGGATGCACCTCATAGGAGCACTAGGAAAGGTAAAGGCAAACGAATAACAGGCACTAAAGGAATACACAAGGGTGAATTGTCTCATTTTGTTTTCATCATTTCATGTGTTAATTTATAAATGTGGATTTGAATTTGCATTTGGTGGTGGTTTTTATTTCTGCCATGAGCTGAGGGAGGAAGCAATGTGTAATCATAAGGAGGACGATTTGATGGTCATGTGAGAGGGGAAAGGTAGGGAGTGTGGGACTGTTGGTGAATGGGGAGGTGTCGTTGAGGTTACTGGTATCGCTCATTAATAATCTGATCACGCAGAGCCCTGGCAGACAGGGCCTGTCTACCTTGTTGCCTCCCTGCCTCTGCCTCCACTTCCTGCTGCACTTCCTCCTCCTCCTCCTCTTCCTCTTCCTCTGCCTCTACCTGTTGCTCAAGTTCTCGCCTGATGGGCGGTGGCAAGGCTGTTCCCTCATAATGGCGAGGTTGTGCAGCATGCAGTATACAATGACAAATCTTGATACCCACTCAGCTGAGTACGGCAGGGCTCCTCCAGAGCGGTCCAGGCAGCGGTAGGGTTGATTGAGGACTCCTATGGTGTGCTCTATGATGTTCTATGTGACAGCCTGGTTCTCATTGTAGGCCTGCTATGCACGTGTGCGTGCATTCCTGACTGGGGTCATGAGCCATTTCATGAGGGGATAGCTCTTGTTGTCCAGTAGCCAGCCTTTAACTTGCCTTGCTAGTTGAAATATAGGTGGCACAGAGGACTGCCGCAGGATGAAGGAATCATGACTGCTGCCAGGATAGCGGGCATTGACCTGTATGATGCGCTGCTTGTGGTCGCACACCAGCTGCACATTGAGGGAATGGAATCCCTTTCTGATCATGAATATGCCCGAGTTCAGATGTGGAGCACACATGGCAATATGTGTGCAGTCAATGGCACCCTGCACCATGGGGAAGCCTGCAATGTGAGCAAAACCTGGTGCTCGCTCTTGCTGCTTGTCTCTGGTAAGAGGGAATGAGATGAATCTGTTTCTGAGTATATACAGAGCCTCAGTGACCTCCCTTATACAGCAGTGCCCTGCAAACTGAAAGATGTTGCTCATATCTCCAGCAGCAGCCTGAAAGGAGCCAGAGCCATAAAAATTAAGCACCACGGTTACCTTGACAGCCACAGGCAATACTGTCCTTGCCCTGCTCTAAGGTTGCAGTTGTGGCTGCAGCAGTTGACAAATTTCAGTCACAACCTCTTTAGTGAACCGCAAACTTTGGATGCACTGGTCGTAGCTAAAGTTGAGGTAAGAGAATTGATCCCTGAAGGCCCTCGTTGGATGTGGCCTCCTGCTGAGTGCCCTGCGCCTTCTCCTTCTCCCTCTTCTAGCAGCTTGTTCTCCTCTGTGTGGCCTCTCTTCATTCTCCCAATCATGTTCAATTCCCAGAAGAAGCCCCAGCAGGCCACCCATGTCTGGAAGCAACTTTGTTCAGCATTATATTTTAAATGCCACTAACAGTACTACAAGACCAGCCAGACCACACTCTATAGAATATTGAAACTTTATCCAAGTATAGGAAACTTCCAACAAGACGTACAATTGTACCAACAACCAGAATAAATAATCCAGCAGCTAACCTGTAACTCCTGCATGATCCCTTTAAATAGCACTGTTGGGGGGTCCTTCCTGTCGTTTCAGTCCTGTTCAGTTGTGTGAGGTTAAGACAGAGCGTTGGCCAGAGTGTGGAGTTCCAAAATGTCGCCGGCTGCTTCAAATCAGTGTTGCCCTCTGATTCGCGTCATAATCTCCCTACTCCACATGCTGTCGGTGGTTGTTAGGTGCGTGCGCGACCACCTTTACCAAGATGGCGTCCCGCGCACTTCACATCGGAAGCGTGCGTGCGCATCTCGGACCCCATTTTCAGAGCTTAGTTGTCCACGTGGCACCTACAAAACAGATGCTACGTGGCCCAATTTTGCCCCCATGGTGTTAAAAAGTGCACAGAAGGGACACAATCAGTGCACTGTAAAGAAATAAAATGCCTGTGCTTACAACTGCTACGTCTGACATTTAATTTCCAGTCTAACATGGCCCCACTTGATAAGCTCCACAGCTCAGAAGTTCATTTTGTTACACCACGTATTTGTGATAAATAAACTAGCACCTATGATTGCATCGGAATCTGGGGAAAACGTGTGCTAAACGTGTAATCTAAAACTGGGAAACAAAATGACTTGACTGTTATTGTATGTTATTTAGTGTTTATTTCAGTGCATTTCTAACTTTCAATAGGTATTTGCATTGATTATGTGCTTTCACTTCTGGGACTTGGGTTTGAACTGCACAGAGTGGTGAAAAATAAATCCTCTGATCTGGCTGTAAGGTTACTAAGGGATATGTTCACAGTAGTCTTGAATCAGTACAAGTCCAGGTCGCAAATCAACCTTAATTCAGCACAAATCGTCATTCATTTGTCATTGTCGCATTACAAGACCATAACATGGCTGGAGTAGGGAATGGAGAAATTCACACAGTAGGGCTAATTTTCAAAGATTGGGGTTGAGATGTAACATGAAAGATTTCCGCTCTCCACAATTTGTAGCAAAACCATAAATGTGTTCTTTATACTCATGTTTACAATTTTGTTGCAAACAGAGGAAAACTTCCCTCACCATTGGACAGTGAGCTGTAATAGAGCTGCAACACACCAAAAACAAATAGGCAAATACAATGGGGTAGGATATACAATTACTTACTGCATTTTGTACATGGGTCAGTACGACACATAATAGATACTGGGTTTCGTAACAGTGGGAGCAATGCAAATGGCAGACTCAAGTTCCACTTTGCTGCTGGTATTGACCTGGCATTTGTGATGTTCTTATTAAATTTTGTTAGTAACAAAACAGAAGAGTTTTGGAGCCTCAAAATATGCAGGAGGTAAAAATTCAACTTTGGTGGGGATGCAAAATGGACGTTAGTGGATTAGCCATCAGGTATATCTTCCGGTGGCGTGTATGAGGGAAATCGGGCAGGGTGTATGAGGGAAATCGGGCAGGGTGTATGAGGGAAATCGGGCAGGGTGTATGAGGGAAATCGGGCAGGGTGTATGAGGGAAATCAGGTGGGGTGTATGAGGGAAATCGGGCAGGGTGTATGAGGGAAATCGGGCAGGGTGTATGAGGGAAATCAGGTGGGGTGTATGAGGGAAATCGGGCAGGGTGTATGGGGGAAATCAGGTGGGTTGTATGAGGGAAATTGGGCAGGGTGTATGAGGGAAATTGGGCAGGGTGTATGAGGGAAATCGGGCAGGGTGTATGAGGGAAATCTGGTGGGGTGTATGAGGGAAATCAGGTGGGATGTATAAGGGAAATCAGGTGGGGTGTGTGAGGGAAATCAGGTGGGGTGTATGAGGGAAATTGGGCAGGGTGTATGAGGGAAATCGGGCAGGCTGTGTGAGGGAAATCAGGTGGGGTGTATGAGGGAAATCGGGCAGGGTGTATGAGGGAAATCGGGCAGGGTGTATGGGGGAAATCAGGTGGGTTGTATGAGGGAAATCGGGCAGGGTGTATGAGGGAAATCGGGCAGGGTGTATGAGGGAAATCAGGTGGGGTGTATGAGGGAAATCGGGCAGGGTGTATGAGGGAAATCGGGCAGGGTGTATGAGGGAAATCAGGTGGGGTGTATGAGGGAAATCGGGCAGGGTGTATGGGGGAAATCAGGTGGGTTGTATGAGGGAAATTGGGCAGGGTGTATGAGGGAAATCGGGCAGGGTGTATGAGGGAAATCGGGCAGGGTGTATGAGGGAAATCAGGTGGGGTGTATGAGGGAAATCAGGTGGGGTGTATGAGGGAAATTGGGCAGGGTGTATGAGGGAAATCGGGCAGGCTGTGTGAGGGAAATCAGGTGGGGTGTATGAGGGAAATCGGGCAGGGTGTATGAGGGAAATCGGACAGGATGTATGAGGGAAATCAGGTGGGGTGTATGAGGGAAATCGGGCAGGGTGTATGAGGGAAATCGGGCAGGGTGTATGAGGGAAATCGGGCAGGATGTGTGAGGGAAATTGGGCAGGGTGTATGAGGGAAATCGGGCGGCGTGTATGAGGGAAATCGGGCAGGCTGTGTGAGGGAAATCAGGTGGGGTGTATGAGGGAAATCGGGCAGGGTGTATGAGGGAAATCAGGTGGGCTGTATGAGGGAAATCGGGCAGGGTGTATGAGGGAAATCGGGCAGGGTGTATGAGGGAAATCAGGTGGGGTGTATGAGGGAAATCGGGCAGGGTGTATGAGGGAAATCGGGCAGGGTGTATGAGGGAAATCAGGTGGGGTGTATGAGGGAAATCGGGCAGGGTGTATGGGGGAAATCAGGTGGGTTGTATGAGTGAAATTGGGCAGGGTGTATGAGGGAAATCGGGCAGGGTGTATGAGGGAAATCTGGTGGGGTGTATGAGGGAAATCAGGTGGGATGTATAAGGGAAATCAGGTGGGGTGTGTGAGGGAAATCAGGTGGGGTGTATGAGGGAAATTGGGCAGGGTGTATGAGGGAAATCGGGCAGGCTGTGTGAGGGAAATCAGGTGGGGTGTATGAGGGAAATCGGGCAGGGTGTATGAGGGAAATCGGGCAGGGTGTATGGGGGAAATCAGGTGGGTTGTATGAGGGAAATCGGGCAGGGTGTATGAGGGAAATCGGGCAGGGTGTATGAGGGAAATCAGGTGGGGTGTATGAGGGAAATCGGGCAGGGTGTATGGGGGAAATCAGGTGGGTTGTATGAGGGAAATTGGGCAGGGTGTATGAGGGAAATCGGGCAGGGTGTATGAGGGAAATCGGGCAGGGTGTATGAGGGAAATCAGGTGGGGTGTATGAGGGAAATCAGGTGGGGTGTATGAGGGAAATTGGGCAGGGTGTATGAGGGAAATCGGGCAGGCTGTGTGAGGGAAATCAGGTGGGGTGTATGAGGGAAATCGGGCAGGGTGTATGAGGGAAATCGGACAGGATGTATGAGGGAAATCGGGCAGGGTGTATGAGGGAAATCGGGCAGGATGTGTGAGGGAAATTGGGCAGGGTGTATGAGGGAAATCGGGCGGCGTGTATGAGGGAAATCGGGCAGGCTGTGTGAGGGAAATCAGGTGGGGTGTATGAGGGAAATCGGGCAGGGTGTATGAGGGAAATCAGGTGGGCTGTATGAGGGAAATCGGGCAGGGTGTATGAGGGAAATCGGGCAGGGTGTATGAGGGAAATCAGGTGGGGTGTATGAGGGAAATCGGGCAGGGTGTATGAGGGAAATCGGGCAGGGTGTATGAGGGAAATCAGGTGGGGTGTATGAGGGGAATCGGGCAGGGTGTATGGGGGAAATCAGGTGGGTTGTATGAGGGAAATTGGGCAGGGTGTATGAGGGAAATTGGGCAGGGTGTATGAGGGAAATCGGGCAGGGTGTATGAGGGAAATCTGGTGGGGTGTATGAGGGAAATCAGGTGGGATGTATAAGGGAAATCAGGTGGGGTGTGTGAGGGAAATCAGGTGGGGTGTATGAGGGAAATTGGGCAGGGTGTATGAGGGAAATCGGGCAGGCTGTGTGAGGGAAATCAGGTGGGGTGTATGAGGGAAATCGGGCAGGGTGTATGAGGGAAATCGGGCAGGATGTATGGGGGAAATCAGGTGGGTTGTATGAGGGAAATCGGGCAGGTTGTATGAGGGAAATCGGGCAGGGTGTATGAGGGAAATCAGGTGGGGTGTATGAGGGAAATCGGGCAGGGTGTATGAGGGAAATCGGGCAGGGTGTATGAGGGAAATCAGGTGGGGTGTATGAGGGAAATCGGGCAGGGTGTATGGGGGAAATCAGGTGGGTTGTATGAGGGAAATTGGGCAGGGTGTATGAGGGAAATCGGGCAGGGTGTATGAGGGAAATCGGGCAGGGTGTATGAGGGAAATCAGGTGGGGTGTATGAGGGAAATTGGGCAGGGTGTATGAGGGAAATCGGGCAGGCTGTGTGAGGGAAATCAGGTGGGGTGTATGAGGGAAATCGGGCAGGGTGTATGAGGGAAATCGGACAGGATGTATGAGGGAAATCAGGTGGGGTGTATGAGGGAAATCGGGCAGGGTGTATGAGGGAAATCGGGCAGGGTGTATGAGGGAAATCGGGCAGGATGTGTGAGGGAAATTGGGCAGGGTGTATGAGGGAAATCGGGCAGGGTGTATGAGGGAAATCGGGCAGGGTGTATGAGGGAAATCAGGTGGGGTGTATGAGGGAAATTGGGCAGGGTGTATGAGGGAAATCGGGCAGGCTGTGTGAGGGAAATCAGGTGGGGTGTATGAGGGAAATCGGGCAGGGTGTATGAGGGAAATCGGACAGGATGTATGAGGGAAATCAGGTGGGGTGTATGAGGGAAATCGGGCAGGGTGTATGAGTGAAATCGGGCAGGGTGTATGAGGGAAATCGGGCAGGATGTGTGAGGGAAATTGGGCAGGGTGTATGAGGGAAATCGGGCAGGGTGTATGAGGGAAATCGGGCAGGGTGTATGAGGGAAATCGGGCAGGGTGTATGAGGGAAATCGGGCAGGGTGTATGAGGGAAATCAGGTGGGATGTATAAAGGAAATCAGGTGGGGTGTATGAGGGAAATCGGGCAGGCTGTGTGAGGGAAATCGGGCAGGCTGTGTGAGGGAAATCGGGCAGGGTGTGTGAGGGAAATCGGGCAGGGTGTGTGAGGGAAATCAGGCGGGGTGTATGAGGGAAATCGGGCAGGCTGTGTGAAGGAAATCGGGCAGGGTGTATGAGGGAAATCAGGTGGGATGTATAAAGGAAATCAGGTGGGGTGTATGAGGGAAATCGGGCAGGCTGTGTGAGGGAAATCGGGCAGGCTGTGTGAGGGAAATCGGGCAGGGTGTGTGAGGGAAATCAGGCAGGGTGTGTGAGGGAAATCAGGCGGGGTGTATGAGGGAAATCGGGCAGGCTGTATGAGGGAAATCGGGCAGGCTGTGTGAGGGAAATCGGGCAGGGTGTGTGAGGGAAATCGGGCAGGCTGTGTGAGGGAAATCGGGCAGGGTGTATGAGGGAAATCTGGTGGGGTGTATGAGGGAAATCAGGTGGGATGTATAAGGGAAATCAGGTGGGGTGTGTGAGGGAAATCAGGTGGGGTGTATGAGGGAAATTGGGCAGGGTGTATTAGGGAAATCGGGCAGGCTGTGTGAGGGAAATCAGGTGGGGTGTATGAGGGAAATCGGGCAGGGTGTATGAGGGAAATCGGGCAGGGTGTATGAGGGAAATCAGGTGGGGTGTATGAGGGAAATCGGGCAGGGTGTATGGGGGAAATCAGGTGGGTTGTATGAGGGAAATCGGGCAGGGTGTATGAGGGAAATCGGGCAGGGTGTATGAGGGAAATCAGGTGGGGTGTATGAGGGAAATCGGGCAGGGTGTATGAGGGAAATCGGGCAGGGTGTATGAGGGAAATCAGGTGGGGTGTATGAGGGAAATCGGGCAGGGTGTATGGGGGAAATCAGGTGGGTTGTATGAGGGAAATTGGGCAGGGTGTATGAGGGAAATTGGGCAGGGTGTATGAGGGAAATCGGGCAGGGTGTATGAGGGAAATCGGGCAGGGTGTATGAGGGAAATCAGGTGGGGTGTATGAGGGAAATCGGGCAGGGTGTATGAGGGAAATTGGGCAGGGTGTATGAGGGAAATCGGGCAGGGTGTATGAGAGAAATCGGGCAGGGTGTATGAGGGAAATCAGGTGGGATGTATAAAGGAAATCAGGTGGGATGTATGAGGGAAATCGGGCAGGCTGTGTGAGGGAAATCGGGCAGGGTGTATGAGGGAAATCAGGTGGGATGTATAAAGGAAATCAGGTGGGGTGTCTGAGGGAAATCGGGCAGGCTGTGTGAGGGAAATCGGGCAGGCTGTGTGAGGGAAATCGGGCAGGGTGTGTGAGGGAAATCGGGCAGGGTTTGTGAGGGAAATCAGGCGGGGTGTATGAGGGAAATCGGGCAGGCTGTGTGAAGGAAATCGGGCAGGGTGTATGAGGGAAATCAGGTGGGATGTATAAAGGAAATCAGGTGGGGTGTATGAGGGAAATCGGGCAGGCTGTGTGAGGGAAATCGGGCAGGCTGTGTGAGGGAAATCGGGCAGGGTGTGTGAGGGAAATCGGGCAGGCTGTGTGAGGGAAATCGGGCAGGGTGTATGAGGGAAATCTGGTGGGGTGTATGAGGGAAATCAGGTGGGATGTATAAGGGAAATCAGGTGGGGTGTGTGAGGGAAATCAGGTGGGGTGTATGAGGGAAATTGGGCAGGGTGTATGAGGGAAATCGGGCAGGCTGTGTGAGGGAAATCAGGTGGGGTGTATGAGGGAAATCGGGCAGGGTGTATGGGGGAAATCAGGTGGGTTGTATGAGGGAAATTGGGCAGGGTGTATGAGGGAAATTGGGCAGGGTGTATGAGGGAAATCGGGCAGGGTGTATGAGGGAAATCGGGCAGGGTGTATGAGGGAAATCAGGTGGGGTGTATGAGGGAAATCAGGTGGGGTGTATGAGGGAAATTGGGCAGGGTGTATGAGGGAAATCGGGCAGGCTGTGTGAGGGAAATCAGGTGGGGTGTATGAGGGAAATCGGGCAGGGTGTATGAGGGAAATCGGGCAGGATGTATGAGGGAAATCAGGTGGGGTGTATGAGGGAAATCGGGCAGGGTGTATGAGGGAAATCGGGCAGGGTGTATGAGGGAAATCGGACAGGATGTGTGAGGGAAATTGGGCAGGGTGTATGAGGGAAATCGGGCGGCGTGTATGAGGGAAATCGGGCAGGCTGTGTAAGGGAAATCGGGCAGGGTGTATGAGGGAAATCAGGTGGGGTGTATGAGGGAAATCGGGCAGGGTGTATGAGGGAAATCAGGTGGGGTGTATGAGGGAAATCGGGCAGGGTGTATGAGGGAAATCGGGCAGGGTGTATGAGGGAAATCGGGCAGGGTGTATGAGGGAAATCGGGCAGGGTGTATGAGGGAAATCAGGTGGGATGTATAAAGGAAATCAGGTGGGGTGTATGAGGGAAATCGGGCAGGCTGTGTGAGGGAAATCGGGCAGGCTGTGTGAGGGAAATCGGGCAGGGTGTGTGAGGGAAATCGGGCAGGGTGTGTGAGGGAAATCAGGCGGGGTGTATGAGGGAAATCGGGCAGGCTGTGTGAAGGAAATCGGGCAGGGTGTATGAGGGAAATCAGGTGGGATGTATAAAGGAAATCAGGTGGGGTGTATGAGGAAAATCGGGCAGGCTGTGTGAGGGAAATCGGGCAGGCTGTGTGAGGGAAATCGGGCAGGGTGTGTGAGGGAAATCGGGCAGGGTGTGTGAGGGAAATCAGGCGGGGTGTATGAGGGAAATCGGGCAGGCTGTATGAGGGAAATCGGGCAGGCTGTGTGAGGGAAATCGGGCAGGGTGTGTGAGGGAAATCGGGCAGGGTGTGTGAGGGAAATCAGGCGGGGTGTATGAGGGAAATCGGGCAGGCTGTATGAGGGAAATCGGGCAGGCTGTGTGAGGGAAATCGGGCAGGGTGTATGAGGGAAATCTGGTGGGGTGTATGGGGGAAATCAGGTGGGATGTATAAGGGAAATCAGGTGGGGTGTGTGAGGGAAATCAGGTGGGGTGTATGAGGGAAATTGGGCAGGGTGTATTAGGGAAATCGGGCAGGGTGTATGAGGGAAATCGGGCAGGATGTGTGAGGGAAATTGGGCAGGGTGTATGAGGGAATTCGGGCGGCGTGTATGAGGGAAATCGGGCAGGCTGTGTAAGGGAAATCAGGTGGGGTGTATGAGGGAAATCGGGCAGGGTGTATGAGGGAAATCGGGCAGGGTGTATGAGGGAAATCAGGTGGGGTGTATGAGGGAAATCGGGCAGGGTGTATGAGGGAAATTGGGCAGGGTGTATGAGGGAAATCGGGCAGGGTGTATGAGGGAAATCGGGCAGGGTGTATGAGGGAAATCAGGTGGGATGTATAAAGGAAATCAGGTGGGGTGTATGAGGGAAATCGGGCAGGCTGTGTGAGGGAAATCGGGCAGGCTGTGTGAGGGAAATCGGGCAGGGTGTGTGAGGGAAATCGGGCAGGGTGTGTGAGGGAAATCAGGCGGGGTGTATGAGGGAAATCGGGCAGGCTGTGTGAAGGAAATCGGGCAGGGTGTATGAGGGAAATCAGGTGGGATGTATAAAGGAAATCAGGTGGGGTGTATGAGGGAAATCGGGCAGGCTGTGTGAGGGAAATCGGGCAGGCTGTGTGAGGGAAATCGGGCAGGGTGTGTGAGGGAAATCAGGCAGGGTGTGTGAGGGAAATCAGGCGGGGTGTATGAGGGAAATCGGGCAGGGTGTATGAGGGAAATTGGGCAGGGTGTATGAGGGAAATCGGGCAGGGTGTATGAGGGAAATCGGGCAGGGTGTATGAGGGAAATCAGGTGGGATGTATAAAGGAAATCAGGTGGGGTGTATGAGGGAAATCGGGCAGGCTGTGTGAGGGAAATCGGGCAGGCTGTGTGAGGGAAATCGGGCAGGGTGTGTGAGGGAAATCGGGCAGGGTGTGTGAGGGAAATCAGGCGGGGTGTATGAGGGAAATCGGGCAGGCTGTGTGAAGGAAATCGGGCAGGGTGTATGAGGGAAATCAGGTGGGATGTATAAAGGAAATCAGGTGGGGTGTATGAGGGAAATCGGGCAGGCTGTGTGAGGGAAATCGGGCAGGCTGTGTGAGGGAAATCGGGCAGGGTGTGTGAGGGAAATCGGGCAGGGTGTGTGAGGGAAATCAGGCGGGGTGTATGAGGGAAATCGGGCAGGCTGTGTGAAGGAAATCGGGCAGGGTGTATGAGGGAAATCAGGTGGGATGTATAAAGGAAATCAGGTGGGGTGTATGAGGGAAATCGGGCAGGCTGTGTGAGGGAAATCGGGCAGGCTGTGTGAGGGAAATCGGGCAGGGTGTGTGAGGGAAATCAGGCAGGGTGTGTGAGGGAAATCAGGCGGGGTGTATGAGGGAAATCGGGCAGGCTGTATGAGGGAAATCGGGCAGGCTGTGTGAGGGAAATCGGGCAGGGTGTGTGAGGGAAATCGGGCAGGCTGTGTGAGGGAAATCGGGCAGGGTGTATGAGGGAAATCTGGTGGGGTGTATGAGGGAAATCAGGTGGGATGTATAAGGGAAATCAGGTGGGGTGTGTGAGGGAAATCAGGTGGGGTGTATGAGGGAAATTGGGCAGGGTGTATTAGGGAAATCGGGCAGGCTGTGTGAGGGAAATCAGGTGGGGTGTATGAGGGAAATCGGGCAGGGTGTATGAGGGAAATCGGGCAGGGTGTATGAGGGAAATCAGGTGGGGTGTATGAGGGAAATCGGGCAGGGTGTATGGGGGAAATCAGGTGGGTTGTATGAGGGAAATCGGGCAGGGTGTATGAGGGAAATCGGGCAGGGTGTATGAGGGAAATCAGGTGGGGTGTATGAGGGAAATCGGGCAGGGTGTATGAGGGAAATCGGGCAGGGTGTATGAGGGAAATCAGGTGGGGTGTATGAGGGAAATCGGGCAGGGTGTATGGGGGAAATCAGGTGGGTTGTATGAGGGAAATTGGGCAGGGTGTATGAGGGAAATTGGGCAGGGTGTATGAGGGAAATCGGGCAGGGTGTATGAGGGAAATCGGGCAGGGTGTATGAGGGAAATCTGGTGGGGTGTATGAGGGAAATCAGGTGGGATGTATAAGGGAAATCAGGTGGGGTGTGTGAGGGAAATCAGGTTGGGTGTATGAGGGAAATTGGGCAGGGTGTATGAGGGAAATCGGGCAGGCTGTGTGAGGGAAATCAGGTGGGGTGTATGAGGGAAATCGGGCAGGGTGTATGAGGGAAATCGGGCAGGATGTATGAGGGAAATCAGGTGGGGTGTATGAGGGAAATCGGGCAGGGTGTATGAGGGAAATCGGTCAGGGTGTATGAGGGAAATCGGGCAGGATGTGTGAGGGAAATTGGGCAGGGTGTATGAGGGAAATCGGGCGGCGTGTATGAGGGAAATCGGGCAGGCTGTGTGAGGGAAATCAGGTGGGGTGTATGAGGGAAATCGGGCAGGGTGTATGAGGGAAATCGGGCAGGGTGTATGAGGGAAATCAGGTGGGGTGTATGAGGGAAATCGGGCAGGGTGTATGAGGGAAATTGGGCAGGGTGTATGATGGAAATCGGGCAGGGTGTATGAGGGAAATCGGGCAGGGTGTATGAGGGAAATCAGGTGGGATGTATAAAGGAAATCAGGTGGGATGTATGAGGGAAATCGGGCAGGCTGTGTGAGGGAAATCGGGCAGGGTGTATGAGGGAAATCAGGTGGGATGTATAAAGGAAATCAGGTGGGGTGTATGAGGGAAATCGGCCGGCTGTGTGAGGGAAATCGGGCAGGGTGTGTGAGGGAAATCGGGCAGGGTGTGTGAGGGAAATCAGGCGGGGTGTATGAGGGAAATCGGGCAGGGTGTGTGAGGGAAATCGGGCAGACTGTGTGAGGGAAATCGGGCAATGTGTGTGAGGGAAATCGGGCAGGCTGTGTGAGGGAAATCGGGCAGGCTGTGTGAGGGAAATCAGGCAGGGTGTGTGAGGGAAATTGGGCAGGGTTTATGAAGGAAATCAGGTGGGGTGTATGAGGAAAATCAGGTGGGGCGTATGAGGGAAATCGGGCAGGGTGTATGAGGGAAATCGGGCAGGCTGTGTGAGGGAAATCAGGTGGGGCGTATGAGGGAAATCGGGCAGGGTGTATGAGGGAAATCAGGTGGGGTGTATGAGGGAAATCAGGTGGGGTGTATGAGGGAAATCGGGCAGGGTGTATGAGGGAAATCAGGTGGGGTGTATGAGGGAAATCGGGCAGGGTGTATGAGGGAAATCGGGCAGGGTGTATCAGGGAAATCAGGTGGGGTTTATGAGGGAAATCAGGTGGGGTGTATGAGGGAAATCGGGCAGGGTGTATGAGGGAAATCGGGCAGGGTGTGTGAGGGAAATCAGGTGGGGTGTATGAGGGAAATCGGGCAGGCTGTGTGAGGGAAATCGGGCAGGCTGTGTGTGGGAAATCGGGCAGGTTGTATGAGGGAAATTGGGCAGGGTGTCTGAGGGAAATCGGGCAGGCTGTGTGAGGGAAATCGGGCAGGGTGTATGAGGGAAATCAGGTGTGGTGTATGAGGGAAATCGGGCAGGCTGTGTGAGGGAAATCGGGCAGGCTGTGTGAGGGAAATCGGGCAGGCTGTGTGAGGGAAATCGGGCAGGGTGTATAAGGGAAATCGCGCAGGCTGTGTGAGAGAAATCAGGTGGGATGTATAAGGGTAATCAGGTGGGATGTATATGGGAAATCAGGTGGGATGTGTAAGGGAAATCGGGCAGGGTGTCTGAGGGAAATTGGGCAGGGTGTGTGAGGGAAATCGGGCAGCGTGTATGAGGGAAATTTGTGATAAGGGACATAGGACGATTATAGGAAAACGATAGTGGATTGTGGGATGGCGGAAGATTCTGGAATAGACGAGGATTGCGGGATAGAGGATGTTTGTGGGATCAAAGAATGTGTGGAAAATTGTGAGGAGAATGGTGGGAAAGAGGAGGATTGTGGAATATAGACGGATTAATTGGCGAAGTATAAAATGAAAATCTGGTGGGTTATATACAGAGCCAGCTGATCTGCTACTGCCTGTTCTGTGACTCCGCCAAGTTGAAACTTGCCCCCTCCCAATCTGTATTCATCAGCCATTCTTCGTACACAGCCTGCAGCTGTCAGTCATACAAACATCCCAAGGTCAGAGGGAAACAGGGAACTTCCTGTACTTAACTACAGATATGAAGTTACACTAATTCTGATACAGCTTTTGCAGTGCAGTTGCATTCGTCTTTTTCCAAGTTGCTAATACTCAATCCAACATCAGCACCAGAAATGTTTCTATTCTCTTTATTTAAACTGCTAAAGTAACACCCCTCTGGCATGTTATAAGCTTCAGTAAGTATGGCAGAGAACGAATAAAGTCAGCAAGAGGAAGTAGCGATTGAGACTGTGATCTGAATCGAAGCACTGGAGAAAAGTTATGGAGAGAGAAGGTGAAATGCCCAGTTTTTGGAGCAGTGAGAAGCAAGATGATGAATGAGATACTCACCTTTAAAGATCTCTGTTTGCAGATTTATAGAATCCAGCTATATTTAGACTCCATTTCATTGTTCCGACGTTCCAAGTAATCACCTATTCTTACCTTTTAAAATCTTTTAAAATGATATTTCTAAAAAGATTACATTGAAATTCCCTTAAAAATAGGCTTCTAACTGACTGCAACTTTCTGAGTTATGTAATGTGTCTTCTTTGCCTTTCCTCCATTTTATGTTTTATTGTCTTTTCCTCTTTAACCTCCCCTTCTCCATCCTCTCCTTCCCTTCTCCATGCCATCCTTCCCTTCTCCATCTCCCCCTTCCCTTCTCCTTTCCCCTGTGATCATACACAGAGTGCTGCGTCATTCCTCATTGGAGAAACTCCGTTCCTACTGATGCAAAAGCTTCTTCAAAACTGGATGACGTGTGATTTGGTCCTTTTATTCCAAAGAACAGCATGCCACCACTTAAGAATGGTATAAAAAGTGAGAGAGACTGGAGAACGAGATAAATGAAAACTTTGAACAATTGAGAACTTTTTAAATCGTTCACAAAGAAAATTCCATCACATCCCTGAAAATTAACTTCAAAAGTGCACACGTTGGGATTGAGGAGGAAACAACTTTCGTACATTTACAAATACATTTGTTGAAAAACAAGTGATGTTATTGTAGGGATGAGAAAGAATGGTCAAGGTTGAAAGACAAGACTATCAGCATGTACCATCATAAAAAATCATTATCATCCTAGATGTTTATCATACTGAAAGGACAGATGGGGAGCAACCTGTAATCATCTGTAGAACATGGCATGGAAAATGAAGTCATTTATTACACTAATTATGTGCAGAGATGACTAACAATAAAGCTTTCTCCCAATGACTGATTGATATCTGTTGACCATTCCATGTTAATAAACAACAAACACAATCCATAAACATCTACACATGGTACATAGCCTGTGAGGTAACTGCTTTCTGTTTGTGAAGCAAAATTATTTGATCAGCACAGATAGGGTTATGTAAGGAATTAAAGATGGAATTTTCTTCCCATTTGGCAACATATATTACTTTAAATTTGTATCATTGGATTTCTTTGCCATTGTGGAGAGTACAGGGACAAGCAAATCAACATTACTGAAGCTGGGGAAGTGCAGCAATATAACGTGACAGTATCAGGAGATATATGGACCACAGGTTCAACAGTATCACTGTTCATACCATGTTGAGATAATGGCTGAGATTTCCCATTCTGCCTCTGTCGACTTTTGGCACAATGGAGGCAGCTGGGGCATGAGAAAGGGGTGGGGAAGGCACTCCATGGCACGATCCAATTTCTAGACTCGTTGCACTAGATTGATTCCTGGGATGAGAGAGTTGTCCTAAGAGGAGAGATTGAGGAGAATGGGCCTATACTCTCTGGAGTTTAGAAGAATGAGAGGTGATCTCATATATAAGATTCTGAGAGAGCTTGACAGGGTAGATGCTGAGAGGCTGTTTCCCCTGGCTGGAGAGTCTAGAACTTGGGGGTATAGTCTCAGGCTAAGGCGTCGGCCAATTAGGACTGAGATGAGGAGGAATTTCTTCACTTGGAGGGTTGTGATTCTTTGGAATTGCCTACCCCAGAGAGCTGTGGATGCTGAGTCATTGAGTATATTCAAGGTTGAGATCGATAGATTTTTGGACTCTAGAGGAATCAAGGGATATGGGGGTCAGGCGACAAAGTGGAGTTGAGGTCAAAAATCAGCCATGATCTGATTGAATGGCGGAGCAGGCTCGAGGGGCCATATGGCCTACTCCTGCTCCTATTTCTTATGTTCATATGTTTATTGAAATCTCGCCATGGTAAATTGTGAGAATTGAATTGAATAAATCTGGTCACTTGTGCACTAGCAGTAGAAAGAATGGCCTCGATTTTATCCTCCCGATGAGTGTGATAGGATTGGGGGTTTTAAAATATCGGTATTGTGTAATTCAACTCCAATCCGACCCCATTCCCGGCTGCTGTAATATTTACGGTGGTGAGTCAGGTCCTGGATGAGGCTCCCACTAAAAGCAGACAGGGGCCTACTTAACATGCAAATATCGTGGCCTGATGATGTCATCGGCATCACAATGTAGTATTAACCTGACCAAAGGGGGAGTCCCACGCTGTATGTTGCCCGGTGGCAGAAACATGGCGGAAGGAGCCGACTGGCCAGAAGAGGCCCAGGCAAGATTTAAAACTTTGCATGTTTTTAAGCTCCTTGTGCTGCCCCTAGGACTCACAAGGAAGCCTTCGGCCTTCCCAATCCCGATTGTGGCCCCGATCTCTCAAGCTCTCACCCCACTTCCCCCCAACTAGGGATGGGCAATAAATGTGGCATTGATGGTATCACCCACATCTCAATAACAAATTAAAAATTATTTTGCAGAAGTGCATGTTTTACAAATTACTTTTTAACTGCTCCATCAACATCTCTATATTGTTGATTATTACTACATGTATCCCAATCAGTTGGTTTTCTGTCATTCCTACTAATGGAATCATATTGTACAAGATCACCCATTGCAAAATTGTGCACCTGTCATTTTGTTTGGGGGTCTTAAAAATGATTGAAAAGGATACTTATTTCCTTTTTCAGAGGAGAGGATAATGCAGTGGTTTTCCATACAATTGAAATCCGTCTAACAGATACTCTTGTTTAAACGCATATTTTTACACACAATACTTCACTTGAACTAACTTCTAAAAGTCTAGTGCAACAGCCACTATAACTGCACTGAGTACAAGCACACTGAAAGGTTAGAGTTAATTGGGATTTACTCTGAATTACAGGTCTTGGGATCACATTCACAATATACTTCATTTTTGATGACTTTCTTAAAGTGAAATAAATCTCACACTGAATTGCCTTTGTAAGTAGGTTAGTACAGAAACATATACATCACACAAATACATAAATTTTATAAATATAAACAAAACCGCCACATTTGGACTATTACAATTAGAAATTAAAAGGAGATTTAAAGCATGGAAACAGCTGGAAGAGTTATCTTAATCCTCCCAATGCTGATCTCTTCTGCTTTATCTTATTTTACAAAAATGTAATTTGCATTCACTGGAGTAAGATGATATCTCCTTTAACTCAGATGCTTTGAAGAAATAAAGACTTGCATTTACAGAGCGCCTTTTTATGACCTCAGGGAGCCCAAAAGCGCTTTATAGCCAATTAAGTACTTTTAAAGTTGTAATGTAGGAAACGCGGCAGCTCAATTTGCGCACAGCAAGGTCCCACAAATAGCAATGCGATAATGACCAGATAACTGTTTTGGTAATGTTGGTTGAGGGATAAATATTGGACAGGACAACAGAGAGAGCTCTCCTGCTCCTCTTCAAAATAGTGCCATGGGATCTTTTCCATCCACCTGAAAGGACCTTGGATTAGCATCTCATCCAAAAGATGCCACCTCTGACAGTGCAGCACTTAATCAATGTTGCACTGAAACATCAGCCTAGATTTTGTGCTTAAGTCTCTGGAATGGGGCTTGAACCAACAACCTTCTGACTCAGAGGTGAAAGTGCTACAGCTGAGCCACTTGGTCTCTGTGCTCTAAAAAGAATGCTATGTTTTAGTTGAAGTCAAGCCAATTCAGAGCATTTCAATGAGATGTTTTATTTCTTCATGAAGGACAACAATGAATAAATCAAACATCATAAAGGGCATTTACTTCAGAAACATGGAAAGCAGTGGGAGATGAAAATTCACTAATTAGGCAAGCTTTATTTAGTTATTTAGTTCCACAGTTATAGTGGAAATGCAGCCAAAATCCAGTGTGAAGGCCTGAGCTGACATCGGACGGAAATAAATCAAAACTCTTTGGAGGATTTGCACTGCACAGATTTAGCACTTATGCTAAACTTGGAGTATGAATGCACAGCATTATCTACAAAAGATAATTTGTAGATAATGTGTGTATTTCTACTACAAAATTACCCGGTCAGACAGACCATAAAGAGAGAGAAACATTTAAGCATATGTTTTGCTTAAATACCATTAAAGGCATATTCTCATTTGATAAAATATTAAAGATACTTGTTGAAAACAAAGTTGGTTGCAATAACATTACTCATGTCATAGTGTCATTTTGTCACATCTTCTGTGACAAAGTTGTAGACTTTAGATATATGAAAGTTTGTGCTGTAACAGATATGGGTGGAGGATTTCCCCTCTATGCTACGTGTAACTGAATCAGAAACCTAATTATGTAGAAAGTATTACAATTTCACTAGACACAGCCCAGAGACTCTCCTGCAGCACGGCGTTTAGTGTGCAAGCATATGGGGGGTGAAATTCGACTTGGGCAGTTACGCAAAATGTGCACTACTGAATTGGCAGTGTGTTTTCCACTCCGTCCAATTGAGGATAAAACAGGTGGCCGATTCGCTAGCACCCCATTTTTGCACCACAGCCCAAGACAGGTTTTGCCCCCAGCTACTTTTAGTGGAGTTTTCGAAGCAAACTGATCTTATTCCAGCAATTCTCTCTGAAAGTTTCCCATTTTTGCAGTGACTGTGGCTCTGTATTATTCTTTGACTGTAAGAATTTATTTTAATATCATTTCAAAAATATGATGTCCTTTTAAAAGAATTAATTGGATTCCAAAAACCCTTAAGCATGGCACTTAATTAATCAATCTATTGCATGTTAGCTTTAATTGCTTTCCCATTTTCCCCAATAATCTGAACTCCTATGGATCGAAATCGCACTCTGCAATATTAGTATCAAATGTGTTCACACGTTAGTATGAAATTCCTCTATCCATTATTTTAAAGAAGGCATTAAAATGAACAAGTTAATACCTTTGTTAAAATATTGGACAAACAGTGTTATGTCCCAGTGTGATTTCAACCGTGTTGTTGTATTGCAGCTTTTCACTCTCTCCATCACTTTGAGAAATGGGAACATTGGTTTGTTCGGGTTTAACATCTTTCCTCAAAAAGAAAGGGTTGTCATTTGTTCCCAAGAATCCAATAGGCCACAGAGGTAGTTGGTTGTCAATTTTTGATAGCTTAGCCAGTGGCATTCCTCTAGTCAGACCGTGTCCTGTTATCGACTCTGTTTAGTAGCATGGTTACTGTTGATTAAGGCCTTTTGTTAAGGAGCAGTACTATTACCAACAACTTTAATTAGCATAGGCAACTCCAGACAAATCACCCATGGTCTTTAGCAAAGGGCTAGTGATATCCACAACTATTAATTAGTATGAGGGCTACTGTTCATTTAGGTCTGTCACATTGCATCAATCTGCTAGTTATCATGCTATTCTCAACTTCCTTTCCTCTGATGCAACATACATCGCACCAAGTATGTTATGTCCCATTTTATGAAAATCGGATAGATTTTCCGATTGTGTCTCTGATAGAGTGTTGTTCAGGTGGTGCATTATGACTACCCACCCGACTGCTAGCCCCATTTGATTTAGTCGAGTCAGCTTCATTTACATAATGTGGATGAGCTACCAGCCCAGGAGTTGGTGTTAGGCGGCTGCCAGAGATGAGGGGAAGTTGGGAAATCATTATGGTGTGATGTGTAGAATTAAAAGTACGTGGCCACTTAAAGATAATTGTGCACATACTGGGACAAAAGTGCTGGTCAATTTTACAATGGTTTCCAATATTTCTAATAGTATGTTTTAGCCTTTGCAAAGGGTGCAAGGGTAACAAAAATGGCTGGCATAACCGTGTAACTCTCTTGATAAATGTGGAAGGAGGAAACAGACTATTTTGCCAAAGGATGGAGCAGCACAACACCGAAGGCTCCTGTTTGATGGATCGTAAAGAAGAGATGGAATGATTATTGGGCACAGCTGATTATTGCTGCCACTGGTAGTACCAGCTCTATGGTGCATGTTAGCTCCAGGTGTTCAGATGGTAGAGTTCCGTTTCGACCTTCCTCGTGACTTTGACCAGAAAATTATGTCAGCTGCTAAACAGGCAGAGATCTGGACATTTCTGATCATTTACTCCCTTTTATCAAGTGCTACAGATTGTAAAACCTACCCTAGTCTCTTTAAATCCATTTTTGGATGTGTGCGCTTACATTGTTTTAAGAATCAATACTACCATTTTACTGAATACTCTTATAGATACTAAGCAATATAAAAATTCTGCAACAAAGCAAAGAAATTCATTTATGTTGAAGAAAGTTGAGGAACCAAAAGCTTATGGCTTTTGTAAATATGCACTAAGCCCCCTATATCAGTGTATTTGTAATGTTAAATGTTATTATAATCTAAGTTATTATTGTAATGCTGTAAGGGAATTAGCTCAGCTTTACTATTCACAAACAGAAGACATTCAAAGAGTAGTATCGGAGACCTCCGGTCTCAGCCTTTAAAGCTGCACAAACATACAGAATACCAAATAATGTAATTTACTTGTTATCGTGGTCACAATAATATCCATGTAACAGTCTATGATCAATGCTTTCATAAGAAACTATTTAAAAACATGAGCCTCAGTTTGTTCATGCAGGTAGGCTGTGAAGCATGCACAGAGGTAAATTAATTGTGCCTGATTCTCCCTATATAGGGTATTACTACTGCATATTTACCATTGCTGCATTATCACTGGTAGGAACCAATAACTTATGGTAATAATGTCGCTGTATCCAACATTTTTCACGTTATTATTAGATGCGTTACATTCATATACCACACCTTGTCTAAAACAATAAATGGACAATAGTTTGATTGCAGATTGAATTAAAATAATGGAAAAAGCTTTAAGGGTTGGCCACGTTGCCTGATGCATCAGTCACCTGTTTGATACATGTAAGGGCAGCACACATTGACTGATACTGCAATTGTTTCCTATGCTAGCAGGGAAGAAGGTGGAACCATAGATGTTTCCTCCCCGTAGCCTTGTATCATCTTCTGCTTTAAATATTTAACTACTTTTCCCTTAAAAGATACCGAGCCAGTGGCAGAAAAGTTGAGGGCTTGGATGAACTTGATTGCCACTGGTACTGTGTTCCCTAAGGCACAGGTTGTCCTGCAGATGGCACATTTTGCAGCTTGCTAAAACATGGAGAGCCAATTCCCCTTCATCATTGCCAGCAGATGAGCCAAGCCTGCATATATAGTTTGTGGCATCATGTTAGATGCAAGTAGTCTAGTTCTGATGCCTATTGATCTCCCTGGGATGCTGTCTTTCATCTTGCATCATTTTAACCATGAAATACTATGCTTGGAGTGCTTCAAAACCACCCCATTAATAATTTTACATCTGTATTTTTCATCTGTCCCTGCACTGCTGAAGCCTTCAAAACTTGAATTACAGTTGGACCAAAACTTCCTTGATGTTACGACAAAATAAAAGCCATACCAGCAAAACAAAAAATCCAAAAACATATATTAAAAAAATTATCAAGGAAAATTAAAAACTAATATTAAAAACATGCCAATACATGAAATATTGATTAAAAAGATTCTTCTCCTTTAAGAGCTTCATCACACATAGAGATTCCCTTAGGGCCAGTCCAGATGTGCTCAGAAAGCAAACAGAAAGCAATCTGGCACGAAAAGCAGGAAATCGCACCTTCGGTATATTTAAATATTTTGACGTAATTTTGTATCCTTTAATGAGGCTTTCGCACATTTTGTGCTCACCCAATCTACGCCTGCACAACTGGCAAAGCAAATCATGAAATCTATCCTTTTGGGTTCAAATACATGAGTGCTTTTGAAACAATTGATGGTACAGATATGGAAAGTGACAAATGGCCCTTTCTTCTTGCAAATGACTATCTCCTGCATCCCAATATTACTTTTTAGTTGGTGACTGGCCCGAGTAAGAAAAGGTAGCTTTAAAATATTTTTCATTTACTTATCTTTATTGGTGGTAGTCTTTAGAGATGCCTGGACCTTGGTGCTCTCGTGGATCCTTTAGATTGCCAGTGGTCTACTGGTTTTAAGGTACCCAATTCGCTGTTTAGTGCTTATTTAATGTTAGGAATTCATCCCTTATCTCGGACAGTCGAGGTTAATTTGAGGGATCTATGCCAGGTATTTTCTGGTGTACTGGTGTTTGTAACTGTATCACTTGGTGTTGTCTTGTGAGATGGATGAATTTATGATTACTTACTGTTTGGTGTCAGCTGTGGCTCAGTTGTTCGCACTGTTGCCTTTGAGTCAAAAGGTTGTGGGTTCAAGTTCTACTCCAGAGACTTGAGCACAAAATCTAGGAGTGCTACACTGTCAGAGGTGCTGTCTTTTGGATGAGATGTAAACCATCTCAGGTGGACATAAAAGATCCCCTGGCTCTATTTCAAAGAAGAGCAGGGGAGTTCTCCCTGGTGTCCTGGCTAATATTTGTCACTCAACAAACATCACTAAAACAGATTATCTGGTCACTATCACGTTGCTGTTTGTGGGAGCTTGCTGAGTGCAAATTGGCTGCCGCATTTCCCTACATTATAGTGACTGCACTTCAAAAGTGCTGTAAAGTGCTTTGGGATGTCCTGAGGCTGTGAAAAGCACTATATGAATGCAAGTCTTTCTCTTTTTTTCTTTTTCTAAAGTTGCATTTACAGTACAAGTTTAGTGTGATTTCAGTTTTGGAGTGACACTAAACTTATGTGGTATAAATCGGGTGCTTTGTTATGGTGGTAGGTGAGGTCTGAACATTGGATTTAGGTTTCATTTACACTATAACTGCAGCATCAGTGTGAGCCAAAGCCACTTTGTACCAATGCTACAGTTGCAATTTAAGCGCACCTTAGGAAGACCTGCATGGCTGGTTGATGCTATCAGAATTGGTTTTAGCTTGACAAGTAGTTGAATCTTATGATTTCCAAAGTAAAACAGAGTTGAACTGCTCGTCTCTAAAACTGGTCATTCCTTTGGACGAAGCAGGAGCTCTCCTTCAGGCAATGCATGATAGGAAACAAAAACGTTTGAGTTGTAGCCTGAGAGTGAAGAGTAAAGAGCTGAACAGTAAAAAAGCAAACTGAAATTTCTATATAAATAAATATATATTCTGTATTATATTTTAAATGGCAGTCCAGAGTAAAACTATTTTACTCTTCCTATTGTCACTGCTGCGCCATCAACCAAAGGGAAAGAGCTGCATTAAATTTAAAGTAATCCACGTGTTTACAGCCCTATAAGTCCTCACCCCTTCCTATATCTGTGATATTCTCCAGCCCTACATCCCCTCCCGATTTTGGCATTTTGTGCACTCCCTCTCTTTTTGTGGCTGTGCCTTCAGTTGCCTAGGCCATACACTGTGGAATTCCCTCCCTAAACCTCTCCACATCTTCATATCCTTCTCCTTCTTTAAGACCCCCCTTAAAACCCATCTGTTTCACCATGCTTTTAGGCAACCCTCCTAATATCTCTTTTTTTGGCTCGGTGTCTATTTTTCCGATTATGCCTCTGTGAAGCTCCTTGGGGCATTTTTCCACATTAAAGACCCGATATAAGTTGTTATTATTCTGATTATTATTATTATTATTATATTGCAGGCAAACACAGCAGTCATCCTTCACCTGTCACAATGTCCCACAGACATTAATGAGGTGACTAACCAGTTAACCTCTTTTCTTTTTGGTGGTATTCGTTGAGAGAGGAACATTGGCCAAGATGACCGGAGCATTATTCCTCAAATAATGCTATGGCATTTTTAATACCTGCCTCATCAGATAAATAGGACTTTGGTTTAATGCCTTCCAGTTAGGCCATTTAAGTGACATGAATTATGTGGAACTGCTCTGGAATGCAGAGTAGGCCAACCCTAGGAAACCACACTACATGATGCGAAATTCCTGCTCCCTGAAGTCAGGAGGCTCTGGAGCACCAGATTAGCTAAATGAGAATGTTAGACAAGCACTGGCTGCTTTCAAAAGGGTATTATGTTTTGTTGGGGAAATTTGAAAATTACAAAATGTTTTCTGAAATCTTTGTGAGCAGAATGTGTTCTGAGTGTATTTGGCGACCCTGAAATATTAGTGGACAATAATCCCAATGTTGGTCTTTGGGCCAATGCAGTTCATTGGAGGGTGGTCATGAATGTTAATACAGGGGATCAGAGATTGTTCAGGCTGCCTATTTCGAAGATCACTTGAAGAGCCTCTGCCTTGATTTGAGCAAGAACTTTTCAGGTTTTTGTCCTATACATTCGCCCTCATACATTCTCCCAGTAACAACAATGCCTATTCATGTGGTGCCACGTGTACCTGACTGTTCCAGTAATGGACTCTGCCCACAATACTTTTCACTGAGAAGACAACACTCTTCAAAGGGTTATTATAGTCATGCATGTGCTTGCTAGAAGTGTATCAAAACTTCTTCAGAATCATAATTGGGTCATGTCATCTCCACATCAAACACAATACAGCTCTGTGAGAGATCAATGAGTTTCTTATGCTTAAGGCACAAAGTAGGAAAGGGACTACAGTTGATTTGACTCCTGCACACCTCCAGTCGTTACCCTGACTGCCATGATTGTTGCTGTCACAGACCAGAGAATAATTACGGCACATTTCAGCTCAGGTTGAAGATGGTGACTGTGTGAGGCTATCAAAGGAGGATCGCATCACAAGCTCTGTGATGTTTTCCATCAGTGTGCCCTGTTTTTTGATTCAAAATAATATAAACGTTGTTTGTCTTTAAGAAAAAGTGTTGAAGTCGAAATTTAAACATGAATATGAAATTCTTTTGGGATGTATTGTAGCGGATACGGCTAATAACAAACCACTGCATGAGAAGGAATAGGTGATTCATCTTGGGCCATTATAATCCTCAGTAAATGTGAATTCACATCATACCAATGTATAGACAGCAGTTGTGTGATGTGAATTCTCGTAGACCAAGAGATATTATTCCAACAGCACAGAAGTGGAGTCAGAGTTGAGAAGAGAATTTCTTTTGCATGTGACTCATCCCAGTGAAGACAGAAGCAGGAGGTGGGGGGTGAGGGGTGGGGGTGAGGATGGAATCACAACCACTTTACCACTAAGCTACTGCTGACATAAATGCCTCCCTAGTTAACACAAAACTGTACACAAAGAATCTGGGGTGTGGCATCAGTATTTTTTTTTTAATCATGATAACTATGCTTAACATATCACAAAGAAACATTTAAGCTAATAGTAGATCTCACTTAATGTTGCTCATAGATAGTTTGTGGTCTGGAACATGGTTCCCAAAGCTTTCCACCACTGGGGTTGGTCAGAGTACTAAAGGAAGTGGCCCTGGAAATAATGGATGCATTGGTGATCATCTTCCAAAATTTTATAGACTCTGGAACAGTTCCTACAGATTGGAGGGTGGCAAATGTAACCCCACTATTTAAAAAAGGAGGGAGAGAAAAAACAGGGAATTACAGACCAGTTAGCCTAACATCAGTAGTGGGGAAAATGCTAGCGTCTATTATAAAAGATGTGATAACAGAACACTTGGAAGGCATTAACGGGATTGGACAAAGTCAGCATGGGTTTATGAAAGGGAAATCATGCTTAACAAATCTACTGGAGTTTTTTGAGGATGTAACTGGTAGAATAGATAGGGGAGAACCAGTGGATGTGGTGTACTTGGATTTTCAGAAGGCTTTTGATAAGGTCCCACACAAGAGGTTAGTGTGCAAAATTAAAGCACATGGGATTGGGGGGAATATACTGGCATGGATTGAGAATTGGTTGGTAGACAGGAAACAGACAGTTGGAATAAACGTGTCTTTTTCCGGGTGGAAGGCAGTGACTAGTGGGGTACCGTAGGGATCAGTGCTTGGGCCCCAGCTATTCACAATATATATCAATGATTTGGATGAGGGAACTAAATGTAACATTTCCAAGTTTGCAGATGTCACAAAGCTGGGGTGGAATGTGAGCTGTGAGGAGGATGCAAAGAGGCTCCAATGTGATTTAGACAAGTTGGGTGAGTGGGCAAGAACATGGCAGATGCTGTATAACGTGGATAAACGTGAGGTTATCCACTTTGGTTGTAAAAACAAAAAGGCAGATTATTATCTGAATGATGATAGATTGAAAAAAGGGGAGGTGCAACGAGACCTTGTACACCAGTTGCTGAAAGCGAGCATTCAGATGCAGCAAGCAGTTAGGGAGGTGAATGGTATGTTGGCCTTCATTGCAAGAGGATTTGAGTACAGGAACAGGGATGTCTTACTGCAGTTGTACAGGACCTTGGTGAGACCACATCTGGAGTATTGTGTGCAGTTTTGGTCTCCTTATCTGAGGAAGGATGTCCTTGTCATGGAGGGAGTGCAACGAAGATTTACCAGACTGATTCCTGGGATGGCAGGACTGACATATGAGGAGAGATTGGGTCGACTAGGCTTGACTAGGCCTATATTCACTAGAGTTGAGAAGAATGAGAGGTGATCTCATCGAAACATATAAAATTCTAACAGGACCAGACAGACTAGATGCAGGGAGGATGTTCTCGATGGCTGGGGAATCCAGAACCAGGGGTCACAGTCTCAGGATACGGGTTATGCCATTTAGAACCGAGATGAGGAGAAATTTCTTCACTCAGAGGGTGGTGAACCTTTGGAATTCTCTACCACAGAAGGCAGTGGAGGCCAAGTCATTAGATATATTCAAGAAGGAGATAGATGTATTTCTTCATGCTAAAAGGATCAAGCGAAATGGGGAAAAAGCGGGAAGAGGGTACTGAGTCAGACAATCAGCCATGATCATTTTGAATGGCAGAGCAGGCCCAAAGGGCCGAATGGCCTACTCTTGATCCTATTTTCTATGTTTCTATGTTTCTATGTTTGCCGCGTGTCTGGGAGGCAGATTGGGGGCGGGTCTGAAATTGTTGCAATTGTCTGTGTGTATGTGTGCGTCTGTCTGTCTGAGCCTGTATGTGTGTGTGTCTGTGTCTGTGCCTGTGTGTGTGTCTGTCCCCTTCTGTGTGTGTGTGTGTGTGTGTATGTCTGTATGTATCTGTCTGTCTCTGCCTGTGTCTGTCTGTTTTGGGATGTTAATGCTTCCCAATTGGAATTGCACTGGCTGGCACAAATCTCTTTAAGCAACTGTTCTGAACCACGATCTAGTTATAGATTTAAATATTATTTTGCTGGGGGTACTTTTAAGGGGAATTTCACTTGAACTGTATTCTTGTACTGTGACTCAAGGAATGAGAAACGTGACTGTAGAGGTGTTTACTTGCATGTAATAAATCTACTCCAAAGAGAAGCAAAATGAAAATGTTAAATTTGTAGTGCCATTTCTAAAGTAAAATATAAAATAACTAAGCTGCTAAAGACAATGTGAGTCACTGGGAGAAAAAATTGACAGACAGATTGTGATAATACATAAAATGGAAGTGTGATGCAATAGATGACCTTTTCAACTTTGCACGGGGTCTGCCTTTCAATACCATAAATTATAAAATGCCCTCGTCTGTGGGTTATAAATTAAAACCAACATGACAGTCATGCGAGGAGTGCCATTTACAGGACTAAAGGAGTAATGAACATTAACGTTTATTGTAAGAGAACTTTACATTTTCCTGATAATTGCGTGCTTATTAAAAACATTAAGGGAACATTAATTTTGAACAGGAGCTTTCAATATGGCTAAAAATAATTTTGTGACCGAGTCAGAATGAGGGTGCGTGAAGCTTGACATCGTGGGCTCGATTTTCAAGCTGAAGTGCGGGTGCGTTGGGAACGGGGGGGGGGGGGGGGGTCTCTGAAAATCGGGGAAATTCCGAGCGGGTGAGGAAGCCGGCACCAACATACCGACTTTTGGGTTCCCCACATACGCGTCTGTGTGCGCGTGCCTCACGGATGCGGAAGTCCCACCGGCAATTAAAGCCGGCGGGATGATAGTCAACACAGTTATTTAGATAGTTTAAGTATTTGAAGTAGTTAATTTCATGGTGATTAAGGCAGGGGAACGATTTTAATTCAGCCTCAGCATGTTTCCCGTGCTGTGGGAAACACTTCATGTTTTAGGAGATGTGTTTCAGCCGGCAGCCAGTTGGATATTGAAATGCTTGTTTGACAGATGGGGATAAAAGGTGAGTTATTGCAGCAGGGCACTCTGGTCTTTCAGACAAACTTTTGGCTGGGAGATCTTTGTGTTTACAATGAAAATTCTTGGTTTCCACTCAGAATTGTTCTGTTGACACATACTTACCAACTTTTCGGACCCCCTCAAACTGACACCATCAGGATGGGGGGCGCCATGGCTGCATTCACCAGAACAACCCAGGACAAGCAACATTACCATCCTCACCAGGCACGGCGTGCACTTCTGCCACTTGGAGCTCCGCAACACAGTGCTGCGCCACAGGCACCTGCACAAGAGCACAGAGGGCAACAACGGAGAGCGCAACGTCGCAGGAGGCACCACCCTCGTCAGAGATCTACAGACCAAGGCTCAGCTTCCTGGACCTCTCTGAGGAGCAGTGCATACGGAGGCTGAGAGTGAGTCACCAGGTGGTCGCAGACATCTGCAACCTCCTTCATGCTGAGGCTGGGCCGAGTGGCATCTCATTACTCGTCGCTGTCAAAGTCACCACTGCCCTCAACTTCTTCACTTCCGGATCATTCCAAGGTGCCACCGGAGACGTCCCCGGGGTCTCTCAGTCATCTGTACACAAGTGCATAAGGCAGATCACCAACCGCTTGTTTTGCAGGGCCTCGCAATATGTCAACTTCCCCATGGACAACCTCGGCCAGACAGAGAGGGCAGTGGGATTCCACTCTGTGGCTGGTTGCCCACAGGTGCAGGGTGCAATTGATTGCACTCATATAGCAATCCGAGCACCTCCACACGAGCCAGGACTTTTCATCAACAGAAAGGGCTATCACTCCATCAATACTCAGCTCGTTTGTGATCACTGCAAAAGATTCCTTCACGTGTGCGCCAGATTCCCTGGTGCTGCCACGATTCCTTCATCCTCTGGGAATCCAACATCCTGGGGCTCTTCCACGCACCAAACAGCCTTAAGTGTTGGCTCCTCGGGGACAAGGGATATCCCCTGCACACGTGGCTCATGACACCTCCGAGGAACCCCATCACCGAGCAACAGAGTCGATACAATGACAGCCACGTCGCCACCAGGTCTACAATTGAGCATGCTATAGGGCTGCTTAAGATGTGATTTAGGTGCCTTGATCGTTCTGGAGGAGCGCTTCAATACGCACCAGACAGAGTGGGTCACATTATAGTCCTGTGTTGTGTCCTGCACAACATGGCACAACAGGGAGGGGTGCTGCTTGAGGAGGCCCCAACCACATCTGCCATCCACATTGAGGAGGAGGAGGAGGCAGAGGAATCCATGGCCAGAGCAACGGCTCAGCTAGCTGCTCGTGAGTCACAGGAGTATGATTCATATGGTTCATACTCCTGTGACTCGGCCAACGTTGTCTACCTCATACGTTGCAGGAAAGGATGCCTTGGAGCATGGTACATTGGCGAGACCATGCAGACACTGCGACAACGGATGAACGGACAACAATCGCCAGACAGGAGGGCTCCCTCCCAGTCGGGGAACACTTCAACAGTCAAGGACACTCAGCCTCCGATCTTCGGGTAAGCGTTCTCCAAGGCGGCCTTCGAGACACACGACAACGCAAAATCGTCGAGCAGAAATTGATAGCCAAATTCCGCACCCATGAGGACGGCCTCAACCGGGATCTTGGGTTCATGTCACGCTACATGTAACCCCACCAGGGGGGGAAAAATAAGTTATCTGTTTTTAATACAACTGGCCATTCTTTGTCTCTCTCTCTCTGTCTTTGTAATCTGACCGCTTGCGTATTCAGTGGTCTTAGGTGTAATGTTCCCCTGTCTGAACACCATCCATGCAGAGGTGTGATAACAGGCAGTTGGAAAGATTATCTGTAATCACCAGGCATTGTTCTGTGACTATATATGCGGTGCTTTGATGGAAACCTTCACACACCTGATGAAGGAGGAAAGCTCCGAAAGCTTGTGATTTTCAAATAAAACTGTTGGACTATAACCTGGTGTTGTAAGATTCCTTACTATTGTGGAGAGTGTGCGTGGCACCTGTTCTAGCACCTCGCAAATGTGCTGCTGTCCCTCAATCATTCTCCTTTTAAAGAATGGTCCCAAGGGTTCAGCATCTGCGTCCAGCTGAGCAGAGCCTGGAGTGGAGCGCGCCTACCGACGTGGACTCTCCGCAGCTGCCCCCGTCACCAGTGTCTGCTCATGCTAACTTGTGTGTGGTGACTCACCAGGTGTCAACCCAACTAACTGACTACTAGGACCCACCGAGGTGTGAGTATCTGCGTTGGTGGATGGCTCACTATGATATGAAGGTGCGCCCTCAGGTGCCGGGAGCTCCTCTGACGAATCACCCTCTGCCGTCACTGTGGTCGCTGAAGGCCCTGTAAGAGAACAGAAGGCAATATTAAGCATCATCACAGATGTGTCATGTTGTGATGAGCATACTGAGGTGTTGAAGATGGCAAGCATTGTTGACATCAATTCATGTTGTGTGATGAATGTTAAAGTTGTCTCACCAGACATTTGTGGGTACCAGTCTTGCCGTCCCTGACAGACAGGCACTCGAGGGTGCGGCTGATCTCCAGCGCCTCCTGCTCCACGTCTGCGAGGTCCACTGTTTGTTGTGGCCCCCTCCACTCCTCGCCCTCTCACGTGCATTTTGCGCTCTCTTCTCCGAGAAGGGGAGAAAGTACAGACGTGTGAGTGAGTGATGGTGAAGTGGTCAGCCGATGAATGAATTGCTTTGAGTGAGGCTGACCATGAAAGAGATGCATCAGAGGGTGAGTATGAGACAGAGACATCACATTGGGTGAGGATTGGGGTGAGTGGTGGTGGTGGGGTCACAAATGGGGAGATGAGGAAGTGCTGAGGAAGTGCAGGTAAGTTGAGGATGAGCCTTAAGTGGGTGTGAGGAGTGATGTGATGGAGTAGTCTTGGCAATGCAGAATAAGTTGGTGGGGGGAGGGTGATGTGGAACACGAAATGCAGGAGAATCAATAAGTTTACTCACTTTTGCTGACCTAGTTGGGTCATTGAAGCGCTTCCTGCACTGGACCCAGGTGCGGGAGATGTTGCTGCTGCTGGTGACCTCCTCTGCCACCTCGAGCCAGGCCTTCTTCGTGGTGGAGGCAGGGCACTTCCTGCCATCTGTGGGGTAAAACACTTCCCTCCTCCTCCTCACCCCTGCCAGTAGCTGCTGCACTGAGGCATCATTAAATCTTGGAGCAGCTTTGACCCTGTGCTGCTCCATTGTGCCTTTTTGGTCTTTGCTGCAGCAAAAGCCTTTGGAGCAATGGCCCTTTAAATAGAGACACTCCAGCTGATAGCCTGTCATGCGGGTGCGCAGTCCGCCCGCTGCGCAGCTTTCGGATGGCAAACCCAGAAGCCACGTTAAGGGCCACCAATTAACTCGCGATCACATGGGAAATGGTAAGGTTTTATTGGTTGGGTTACCCGTGCGCCCATTGACCCCCCCTTCCCCCCGCTGCCATCCCGCTGCCATTTGAAAATCGAGCCCCATGTGTTTTTCACCAAATAAAAAACTCTTGAATGGATGCCAATATTGGTGGAAAGCAGAACAATTTCAGATTCACTTGCAGTCTGTGCAACCATTCATTCTCAGAGCTCATCAATGAGACTGCATGTTTCAGTCAGCAAGCACAATATCTTTCTATATAAAGGCTGGCACAGCAGCCCAGAATAGAATAATATTTTTGCACTTAGTTATATCTTGATTGCAATGCAAGATACCAAATGATATTTACATGGTTCTGTCCACAAGGCCCTTCAGCCTGCTGCCATTAGAATCAGCCTTTTATATACATTAAAAGATAACAACTTAATGACAAACAAGCTTCCTCATTCTTTTTTTTTAAATGTCGAACTCTTCTACATTTACTCACATAACAACAATACTCCTTTGCTTAATTCTAATGAATATATTTTACAACCATTACAACCGCAGGTGTTTCTGCGGCCGCAGACTTGATTCCAGGATGGTATGTTGCCTCCCTGGTGCCAGGGTCAAGGCTGCAGAATATTCTAAGGGGGGAGGGTGAACAGCCAGAGATTGAGGACCATATCAGATCCAGTGATATAGGTAGAAAGAGGGATGAGGTCCTGCAGACCGATTTTAGGGAACTAGGAAAGAGATTAATAAGCAGGATCTCAAAGGTAGTAATCTCCAGATTACTCTTTGGGCCACATGCTAGTGAGTATAGAAATAGGAGGATAGTGCAGATGAATGTGTGGCTGGAGGTGCAGAAGGGAGGGCTTTAAATTTGTGGGGCAATGGGATCGGTTCGGGGGAGGTGGGACCTGTACAAGCCGGACTGGTTGCACCTCAACAGGACCAGGACCAATATCTCCATGGGCAGGTTTGCTACTGCTGTGGGGGGAGGGTTTAAACTAGCTTGGCAGTGGGATGGGAACCTGAGCGTAGATTCAGAAAGGAGGAAAGCAGAGCTGGAAATGGAAGGCAAAAAATTAGTAAGTGAGTTTGGAAGGCAGAGGAAACAAAGGCTGAAAAATTGACAACAATGGAGTTTGGCAGTGCTTAATGGTATATACTTCAATATCAGGAGTCTAGTGAATAAGGCCGATGAGCTGACGGTACAGATGGACACGTGGAAGTATGATATCATAGCTATTACTGAAACATGGCTTAAAGAAGGGCAGGAATGGCAGCTTAACATTCCTAGTTACAGGGTTTTCAAATGAGATAGAGAGGGGGATAAATAAGGAGGGGGTGGCAATATTGGTTAAAGAAACAATTACAGCTGTGAGGAGGGATGATATGTTAGAATGATCATCAAATGAGGCCCTCTGGGTTGAACTGAAGAACAAAAGGGCAATTACACTGCTGGGAGTGTACTATAGACCCCTGAATAGTCAGAGGGAGATAAAACATCAAATATGTCGGCAAATTTCTGAGAAATGCATAAACAATAGGACAGTAATAGTAGAGGATTCAACTACCCTAATATTAACTGGGATAAAATCAGTGTGAAAGGTATAGAGGGCGTAGAATTTTTAAAATGCGGAGAACTTTTATAGCCAGTACGTAGCAAGCCCAACAAGAGAGGGGGCAGCTCTGGACGTAGTTTTAGGGAATGAAGCTGGGCAGGTGGAAGGGGTATCAGTGGGAGAGGATTTTGGTGGTAGTGATTATAATTCAGTTAGATTTAGCATAGTTATGGAAAAGGACAGAGCTAGACCGGGAGTGAAAGTTCTCAATTGGGGAAAGGCAAATTTTACTAAGCTGAGATGTGATTTAGCAAAAATGGACTGGAAACAACTCCTTTGAAGGTAAATCAGTGTCAGAGCAGTGGGAGGCATTCAAGAAGGAGATAGTGAAGGTTCAGAACAAATATGTTCCAACAAAGAAAAAGGGTGGGACTCCCAAATCTAGAGCCCACTGGATGTCAAGGTGCATACAGGCTAGGATAAAGCAAAAAACTGAGAGCTTAATGCTGCAGAAAGCCTAGAGGAGTATAGAAAGTGCAGAGGTGAAATTAAAAAGGAAATTAGGAAATCAAAGAGAGGGCAAGTAAAATCAAGGTAAGCCCAAAGATGTTTTATAAAGACATAAAGAGCAAGAGGGTAACTAAGGAAAGAGTAGGGTCTATTAGAGACCAAAGAGGTAACCTGTGTGTGGAGGCAGAAGCCGTGGGTATGGTTCTTAATGAAAACTTTGTCTCTGTCCTCACAAAAGAGGGGGACGAAGCAGACATTGTAGTTAAGGAGGAGAAGTCTGAAATATTGGATGGGAAAAAAATAGTGAGAGAGGGAGTATTAAAGGGTTTAGCATCTTTGAAAGTAGATAAATCGCCAGGTCCGGATGAAATGTATCCCAGGCTGTTAAGTGAAGCAAGGGAGGAAATAGTGGAGGCTCTGACCATTATTTTCCGATCCTCCCTGGCTACAGCCATGGTGCCAAAGGAATGGAGGGCTGCTAACGTTGTACCATTGTTTAAAAAGGAAGAAAGGGATAGACCGAGTAATTACAGGCCAGTCAGTCTAACCATGGTGGGGGGCAAATTATTGGAAAAAATTCTGAGGGACAGTATTAATCATCATTTAGAAAGGCACGGGTTAATCAAGGGCAGTCAGCATGGATTTGTTAAAGGAAGATCGAGTCTGACTAACCTGATTGAATTTTTTGAGGAGGTAACAAGGTGGGTCGATGAGGGTAGCACGTTTGATGTAGTCTACTTGAATTTTAGCAAGGCTTTTGACAAGATCCCACATGGCAGACTGGTCAGAAAAGTAAAAGCCCATGGGATCCAAGGGAAAGTGGCAAGTTGTATCCAAAATTGGCTCAGTGGCAGGAAGAAAAGTGTGATGGTCAACGGGTGTTTTTGTGGTCCATTGTGGTCCATTGCTTTTTGTAGTATATATCAATGATTTAGACTTAAATGTAGGGGGCATGATTAAGAAGTTTGCAGATGATACAAAAGTTGGCTGTGTGATGGATAGGGAGGAAGAAAGCTGAAGACTGCAGGAAGATATCAATGGACTGGTCAGGTGGGCAGAAAAGTGGCAAATGGAATTCAATCTGGAGAAGTGTGAGGTAATACATTTGGGGAGGACAAACAAGGCAACGGAATACACAATTAATAGTAGGATACTGAGAAGTGTAGAAGAACAAAGGGACCTTATAGTGCATGTCCACAGATCCCTGAAGGTAGCAGGACAGGTAGATAAGGTGGTTAAGAAGGCATACGGGATACTTTCCTTTCTTAGCTGAGGCATAGAATATAAGAGCAGGAAAGTTATGCTAGAACTGTATAAAACACTAGTTTGGCCACAGCTTGAGTACTGCGTACAGTTCTGATCACCACATTACAGGAAAGATGTGATTGCACTAGACAGGGTACAGAGGAGAATTACAAGGATGTTGCCAGGGCTGGAGAATTTTAGCTATGAGGAAAGATTGGATAGGCTGGGGTTGTTTTCTTTGGAACAGTGGAGGCTAATGGGAGATTTAATTGAGGTGTACAAAATTATGTGGGACCTAGATAGAGTGGATAGGAAGGACCTATTTCTCTTAGCAGAGATCAAAAACCAGGGGGCATAGATTTAAAGTAATTTGTAGAAGGATTAGAGTGAAGTTGAGGAGAATTTTTTTCACCCAGAGGATGGTGGGGGTTTGGAACTCACTGCCTGAAAGGGTGGTAGAGGCAGAAACCCTCATCACATTTTAAAAGTACTTGGTTATATACTTGAAGTGCCACAATCTACAAGGCTGCGGACAAAGAGCTAGAAAGTGGGATTAGGCTGGATGGCTCTTTTTCGGCCAGCATAGACACGATAGGCCGAATGGCCTCCTTCTGTGCCATAAATTTCTATGATACTATGAACATCTAATTGCATATCATTGTCTATATTTTTAAAAGAATTTTCTGATATCCCCCTCATACTTATTACAGGATCACGACTGAGGCAATTTATCTACGCAAAAGAAAGAGTTACAATCACAGTCTTAAAGATCTGTCAAATGCCACTTGAAAGGAGAGACAAAATCACTCACTCTGGTTTAAAAATATAATCCTATTTTTTATTGACGTCACTCTGAAAAACAAACGCAGCTGAGTCTGTTTCAATGTGGTCAATCATAACTCTCACTCCTTAATATTTCCTTGACATTAATAGCTCTATTTTAGGTACACGTTCTTGAGTCATGTACTTCTAGCATACACCTCTCATTTCCTTAGTCCTTGTCAGCTACATTATCCCAATTAATGGTATAGATCTACGGAACTACTTTATGGACAACTTAAAATTCGAAGCGTTCACTTCCACCATTACTAATGCTGCAAACACAGTATAATATCTATTCATTTTAATATGACAATCTTATTATAGTCCCCATTGAATATCACAATAATGTCCTATGGAATGCTAATTTATATAAAGATTTATGGAAAGCATTTGTCTCATAGGACAATATCTGGGAGGATTCTGGTAGATTCTCTTGTGGTTTCCAATACCTCTTTGATAATCATCTTTTTTGTCAGAGAAGAACACAGATTGGTCACAGAGTGGATTTTGAGGTGGTGGGCTTCCAATTGCTGATTGTCTTTTTTGATCTTTTAATTGACCCACTCTATAAGTTTCATTTTCCAATGATCATTTAGAGGCTTTGGCAACCTTGCACAGCAGGCTTTATGTCCACTGGAGTCATACATGCCTGATCCCGTCGAATCCTCTGGGATCCAAACTCATTATCCATGCGTAGGAAGATCCTGGCATGTAATATGTCAGTGATTAGGAGCTCAGATCTGACTGGACCACCTTAATCAATGACATGTCACCCTCTCCATTGCCAAATCTTCCTTCTACTCCAAAATTATCCTGGAGAGCAAAGATAATCTCACCATCTCAAAAACAAACCATGCAGTCTGGGATAGAAATTGTTCCTCGTTACACCCATTTTCCAGGCAGCAACGGGGGTGCAAAGGAACAATTTGGGGGCGCAAAGTCTCATGCCCGATCAGCGCCTATGTTACGGACGGCGCTATATTAATGTAGGCCGCTTTGCAGGTGTTCCATGTGCTGCCTAAAACAGGTGTTAGGCCCTTTACATATGTAAATAAGGGGCCTGATACCTGTTTTAGTTCCAATTTACCAAAACTGTTTGCCGATCTGAGGAGCAGGTGCTGGGCCTTGCCTACATATGATTTTTCAGCGACCTCTGCCCCCACCACCAAAATGTAACTTTAAAAAAAAAGTATCAATAATCAATGCTGTGGAGCCAGGAAGGGCAAGAGTGCTCCCCTGACTCCACAGTGCTCACGATCGATCCCCCCATTAGTTGCCACTCCACCCATTTCTCCCAGGCCTCGTCAGCTGTGGACTGATAGTATTTTTTTCAACAGGACAAGCTGCTTGCCTCGATTATTGAAATGAGGCCCAAGGCCCAATTTCCGGCCATCCTGATTGTGACGTGCATTGTCGAGGCGGCACTGGTTATGAGAATCCCTACGTGGTCAGTTTTCAGTAAAATATTAAAATGCCTACGTAGTAAAGAAGCTGAATGCAAAATGGTTAGAAAGGGTTAATTAGTTAGTAACTGAGATTGATACAGGTGGCCTGGCCTCCTGCTGGGCCATATGTTTGCGTAGTCAGTAGGTTTGCATTGTCTTATCAATGTAGAGTCTTTGATGTGATTCAAGGACTGGTCTGAATGTCTCCATGTTTATGGCAGATCAATATAGGTAACGAGCTTAGCCAAAGTTGAAAGACATTCCAGGTTGGGAGATAAGGAACAGAAGGAACAGGGAAGAACATTCCAAGTTGGAAGGTGAGGAAGTATCCCCTTTGATGTCAAACAGCAGCATGATCAGCACATGGACGATTTATGATTGGCCGGAAATAATGTAACCTCGCATGGCAACCTACGCCCGGCTTATGATTGGTGTTGACCCTCGTTAAGTATGTTCCAACCCTATTGATTTGTATAAAAACGTGTGGATTTCTATATGTTTCTTGTTCTTGCTCTGCCAGCATAGAGGGACTCTATCAGGAGTCCAAATCAATGCTGCAGACTAAGAACCCTGCTATTAAAGTTGTGCTGAACTTTAAAATGTATTCGACTTCAGTTTTTACTGAACCAGACTGAGGGGAAAGAATCCGGATCGTCATTTGGTGGCCCGTACGGGGATCTTAACGGTCGTTCACCGAGAGTTCGCGGAGTAAGAGGCGGATTGTCTCAGACACGGAGGAAGGAAATGGCGCCCCGATGTAAGTAGTCTTAATTTACTACGTCGGTTTTCCTCCAATCCGTCAGTCTGACGACGAATCGTCCAATCGCTAACACTCGTGTGGCGTCCTTACAAGATTCAGGTCAGTCTGGAGAATACACAGAAATAGCAGGAAGAGGTCAGTGGTCGAATATCACTGAGGGAATAACTTGTAAGCGGTAGGTCAGTGGTTAATATCACTGAGGGTAGTCAGGGTTTAAGTTCCTGGTGATTGGATATAAACAGGAACTATTGATAAAACTTAGATGCCGCCAAAAAGGCTCAGGAATTAATTTGGAAAAATAACAGAGGTACCACAGCCAAAGAACTAACTGCTTTATGGAGACAGTACTGTAAAAAAAAATATGGATAGAATTAAGTGACTAGACAAATGTTTAAAAGACAGAGACCCGAAAAAGAGACGTTTTGTTGTTTAAGTGTACTGTCCCTTTAAAAAGCCTGTCTTGATCAGTGTTTTTTTTGTCGGTGTTGTGGGCCACGCCCCCTTCTTACTGTGTCTTACGTGTTTTCTTCCTTTGTGTAATGTATCTGTCTTGTCGTGTGTTTAATTCTGATACTGCCGAATTAAAATTGGAGTTATTGAGGTTAAGTGACCTATTAAATTCTGGTTCTTATAAAGTGTGGGCATGTTAAATTCTAGACATAGGATCTTCAAAAAATTGGCATTTTGAATGTTTATTTTGTGATTGGCTGTGGTTTAAAAAGAGGTTAAAAATTAACGGGATAGATTAAAAAAACTATCAGGATCATTGTGATAGGAAAAGTCGGAAAGCTGGAACAGCTCGGAGCGTTGATTATAATCACATCCACTAAAAGTATGTAAAAAATAGTGTGCAAAAATATAGTATAAAGCAATCCACAAATGTGAGAAGTAAAAAAATCAGTCAAACCTGTGTGAAGAGAAATTTTGAAGGTGGGAACTTAATCTCAAAAGGGAGAAGGATCAAGTTACTCCTACCACAAGAGCAAGTTAATGTTAACCCCTTCCATCCCAAGAAGCCAGACTGTCATGCCAAGAGCAGTTCAAACAGATAGAAATGACCCAGTCGGTTGAGAACTGTCTGAGGCTAACCATTACACAGGTGAACATGAGGTAACAATTGGTATAGGTTATATTAGTAAAATTGTCCCAATTACTCGGAAATGCCAAAGGCTACAATTGACTGAGATATAAGTTTTCACGCTACAGTCAAAAATTGATAAGAAAGGAATGTAAAACAAATCATATGAAAAGGAAGCATAGGTTAGACAATTGGAAGTCCATTACTTGAGCTATGTACTGACACAGGGTACTAAACACCTATCAGTTTTACCCTGCCACAGTATGATAAGGAAGTTTTGACAAGTTCTGGGGCTATTCAATTTTATTTGAAATTAATAGTAGAATACAAGATCTGACCAAAGAGGGGAGACCTTCCCTGACAAATTATATAACTCGCATTGAGACTGCTAAGAAAACTCAACAATTAGATCAACACCTCCTAACTCAAATGTTAAAACAAAGAGCGACATGGAATGGAGGTGGACATCGTAAAAAGAGATGGGCAAATATGGAGACGTAAAGATCTGTGATAAGTGATATAGCAACTGCCTTTGCCTCAGTTGTTAACACCATTGATTTGACGACATTAGATCAAAAGGTCAGAGATTTAGGGTCTCACATTAAAGATATATTAAAAGATAAATGAAAATACAGATAAGGAATTGTCTGAGGATCAAATGCTGACCATATATTTGCAAAGGATAGCTACAGTGCTAGAAACACATGCCCAAACCATTAATAAATTAATAAAAGAGGAATATAACGTATCTTAGCAGGCGGCTGCTAATGATATCTGCTTAATGTGGTTACATCTTGAAAACACAGAGATTAGGACTTGGAGTTAGAAATTCCAGTTTGCAGCCCTGCGTACATCTGTATGTGGGAGAGACAGTGTTTATTTCAGACAGGCTGCGTGCTTCAGAGAGAGAGCGAGAGTGGAACTAGGCAATTTCTCTCTCCTGTTTTGTTTTCTAAATTTGTTTCAGGTATAGGGATTATTCCTTTGGATAAATAAATAATAAATGAAGATTTGACAAATTAATCACTTGGGCTCTCAAGAAGAGCCACAATGGATTTTCTGTGTTTCTTTTAAAACAGGTGACCCTGTTTTTTTTTGGGACCACGTGAGTGTTGATGGTGCAGGATTACCAAGAGTAATTACAAAGTTACGGTGCAACCTTTGCTGGAGAAATTTGGTGCAGGAAACGATCCAGTGGTGTTAAAGATTTAAGACTTTAGCTGCAGACATCAGCGGATACCAAATGTCACAGCGTGGTGATATCAACCTGATTCTCTTCTTTTGAAAACATTTTGATTTGTTTTGTTTTAACCTATTTGTTGTCTTCCGAGACAGAATGCTCGAGGTGGGGAGATATGGGAATTTCTCTAAAGTCATTGAATTGGGCATGATAAAAAAATCAATCTGGCATAAATATACAATCTAGTGGAAGTCAGGAAAGTGTAGTTGAGAATAGTAAATTGATAGCTTTCTCGTGGAGATATTTGTGTCCTTGCCTATAATGAATAATGAGAAAACTACACTCAATAGCCTGGCCACTACCCTGACATCGGGACCATGCAGGGGGAGATAAGCACTCTAGACACCCCTGATCTTTTTGATAAGATAACCTGAAAACCTAAGAATGGCTACAGTGGACATAAAAGATACAAATGTATGTTGCCATCATCTGAAACAGAGATCAGGATGAAGAACATGATTACAAAGGCCGATGGCCTGGTGAGCTATTGCAACCACTCTTTAAACAAACCAGTTGGTTTTACAGGACTGAATCCTACAGGACATATGATGTGTGCCATGGAAAATGTTCGGAAATACCATGAGGAAGAAGAGACTGGCCAGCAGAAAGTTAATATCCAAGAACACTAAGCTCATTCCTATGAGATGCTGCTAGTATGCGGAGATACATGAAGAAGATACAGTGAAGAATGAGTCTCAGACAGGCTCAGTTACTTGACAACAGCACAACAGGAAAATGGTTAATGTGGTCCAGGCGAGTGAGAAATCCTTTTAAACAAGGCACTGACACATGGTCCATAGAGAAACCAACTAATTAATGAAACAGTCAGGAAACACTGGTATCAATCAAAAGGACTGAAATTAAAGTAAAGAGGGACACAGTAATTTGGATTTCCAAAATTCAGGGTTAGGTTCCCGTCAGTTAACAATAAAATTGGGAGAAACAATATTTAGAAGATATCCACACGATGGATACAAAATTACAAGATTATGAGGGGCCCAGATAAAGTAGACAGGAAGTACCTGTTTCCCCTAGCAGAGGGTTCAAGAACTAGAGGACGTAGATTTAAGCTGATTGGCTGGAACAAAATTAAAGGGATGTGTTACTAGACATGCTGTCACTGTATGTCCACATAGTGTTGGACACAGCCTAGAAGCACAGTGTGGGTTTAATAATACTGGTACCAATCCGGATATTAACTGTACCATGGAGGCCCTAGAGGCGGATCTAAAACCCACTTAAGTGGTATATGCCGGAGAGGGCGAATACTGTGTTACAACTAATTTGAAAACGTTTAAATATGCCAATCTAACTTGTGATATTTTAAGTCCAGAATTCTACTCCATTTCTGAAGTCCTGGTTCGGATTGGACCCGAGGAACTGGTAGAGATACACCGGCATAACCTCACCACCTTACAAGTTTCTGAGAATGTCAGAAAGGACTTAAAAGCATATCAGGACACATTTGGGTATCTGACACCCCTGTTGCCTAAATACTTGAAAGCATTGCGAATGGAGATACGCCTCTCCCAGAAGGTTTATTATAACCTACAACAGGACAATAACAACATTAAGCATGACATTGACCAAATTAAAGTCACCACCTGGTGAAATGACCTCTGGAATTTGGGACTGAATATACAGATCCATCCTTGGATTAGATTAGTTTCATATGTATTAGTCGTAGTGCAGTTTGTTGTAATGTGCTTCTTGATTTTCATTGCATGTAATAAATGTAAGCAGAGGATGAAGGGTTTGGCAAAGATAGTAAAACAGAGCCTGGGTGAGAATGTCCCCATTGTCTCTGTGATTTCAACTAAGAACACATCTTAATGGTACCGGGAGTAGCACCTGCTGGGGTAAGGTGCATGTAAAAGGGAAGACAATTATAGTTTGATAGGATTATCAGATGCTCTGCCTCTCTTCCACCCGGACTGGTGGCCAACACGAAGGGAACCTGGTTAAGATGAGGTACAGCATCTAACGGGATATTGTAGGGAGAATTTGGATTAAGGGATATAATGGGGAGGGCACCAATTCACAGGTGTAAAATGGTCTGAAAGGTACCATTCAGTCTAGTTAGGCTGGAAACAAAATATAAAGCACCATAAGACATTTGACTATGTTAGCCTTTTCAAACTAACATGAATAGGTTTAGCTGACCAAGGACATTCGCAGCTTACTTGAGAGATATTTAGAAGGAGTCTGTTCCTGAGAACAGATAACAGTACAAAGGCGTATTGATGAAACATGTCTGTGTTCTATTGGGGCTTCTCTAGTTCAAGGGCCAGTCATATTCATTGTTATGATTCTTATAGTTTATTGCTTACTTAAATGTTGCTGCGCTGCAGAACCTGCAGAACCAGTGAGCACCGTAATAATTGGTTATCATGACATGATAAAAGGGGGGAATGAGAATTCCTACGTGGTCTGTTTTCAGTAAAATATTAAAATGCCTACGTGGTAAAGAAGCAGAATGCAAAATGGTTAGAAAGGGTTAATTAGTTAGTAACTGAGATTGGTACAGGTGGCCTGGACTCCTGCTGGGCCATATGTTTGCGTAGTCAGCAGGTTTGCATTGTCTTATCAATGTAGAGTCTTTGATGTGATTCAAGGACTGGTCTGAATGTCTCCATGTTTATGGCAGATCAATATAGGTAACGAGCTTAGCCAAAGTTGAAAGACATTCCAGGTTGGGAGATAAGGAACAGAAGGAACAGGGAAGAACATTCCAAGTTGGAAGGTGAGGAAGTATCCCCTTTGATGTCTAACAGCAGCATGATCAGCACATGGGCGATTTATGATTGGCCGGAAATAATGTAACCTCGCATGGCAACCTACGCCCGGCTTATGATTGGTGTTGACCCTCGTTAAGTATGTTCCAACCCTATTGATTTGTATAAAAACATGTGGATTTCTGTATGTTTCTTGTTCTTGCTCTGCCAGCATAGAGGGACTCTATCAGGAGTCCAAATCAATGCTGCAGACTAAGAACCCTGCTTTTAAAGTTGTGCTGAACTTTAAAATGTATTCGACTTCAGTTTTTACTGAACCAGACTGAGGGGAAAGAATCCGGATCGTCAGTTACGGACCAGAAAATGGGCCATAATCAATTTCTACACGCTCTGACTCCCTTTCTCCGCTCCCTCTACCCTTACACTTGCAATGCAAGTTTCCAGTTCCAAACCCAGCAGTGCTTCGACAGCACATGTATCAATCTGGAGGCCCGAGGCCGGCCTAAAATTGGTCCTCATCAATATTTTTTTCTGTGAGTTGCCAAGGCTTGTCGCACACCACAGGCAGATCGTGCATTTTCTTAGGGGAAGCTAAATCCTTTAGGCGAGGTTGCAATAGCAACGGGGCGGGGGGTGGGGGGGAGGTAGTTAGCGAGGACTGTGGTGTTGGGGGAGCAATCCTGCTCCTCCTGGCTCCTAAGGAACTTCAAAAATATATATTTTTAAAATTTATCTGTTGGTGGTGGTCGCTGCTTAGGCTGCAACAACTATTTAGATAACCCAAGCAAAGCAGGCTCACGTCCTGCTCCACTCCATCCAATTTCTTCAAGGGGGCTTAAAACAAGTGTTCTGCCCCTTACTTATGCAAAGCCACGTTTACCAATATGGTGACACCCACTACAGGTGCAGATCTGGCACAGAACTTTGCGCCTCCTATTGATCCTTTTTAACCCCGTTTTCTGCTCCGAAGTTTTGAAAGGGTAAATAGTGAAAACATTCATACTTTTCTAAATCCCCAATCCTAACTTAGATCCCAGATATCATCCTAGTATTTTCATGGTTCCAATATCCACTTCAAAATGGGATGGCCAAACCTGCACTCAGTGCTCCAACTAGGGCCTAAAAAATGTTTCGTACAGATTCATCATTGCCGGTTGAGTGAATCAGTAACAAAGGAATTAATACTAAAAAGCATAAAGTGGGGGACAAGAAGGTTTCTTTTGAAAAACAGGGTTATTAGACTATGAAAGTTGCTCTTGCAGCTGCATCAATAACAGCATTTAAGAAGTAGTTACACAGCTGAAGAGAAAAAAACATTAAAGGACATGGGAAAAGAAAAGGAAAAGAACATGGGAAAGAACGGAATTAGAGTAGATTACCTCAATGTGTAGCAAACATTGGCAAAGGTTCGATTGACTGACAGGTCTCGTTCTCTGTTGATGTTTCTATGATTGATCATCCACCATCATTGGTCATTCTTTCTGTCACAAAGACATTAGCTTCTAGAACTATCCCAAAATCTCTTCATCTTGCCACTTCCATCATTATCTACCTTCAAAATCCTCTTAAAACTCTTCTTTTGCCCTTCTCCCAAATTCTACTTTTTCTCTTTCTAGCCCTCTGTGTGTCCACCTTTCTGCTTCATCCTGTTAAGTGCTCTGAAATATTTGCTTTATATAAGAAGCACTTCAGAAATGTAAGTTGATGTTGTACATTGATTGAAGTAAATAACACTACTGGATATCAAATAGAACCAGACAATTGTAAGCAGCAGTCAATTTTTGTCATGTCATTGACAGAAATCTATAAACCATTCTTTTAAATGAAAGAAATTAATTACTTATCTGTGTATAAAAATAATCACAGGCATCATATATTTTGTCATCTTAATAATATCCCAATGTTAAAAGCCATTAATTAAGACCCAGAAAGATGGTATGTTGAGGCCAGTTTCCTCTTGAGTCAGATTCCCATCTTGCATGCAAATATTGGTACTTGGAATTAATTACAATGTTAGTGGTTTACAACCCATCAAAATATTATGCAGTTTTTAAATTCAGATTGCTAAGTTAATACAAAAATTCAACAGCAAAACAAAAACATAATGCACACAAATGTAGTTAGGTTGTGCCAATCGAAGTGTAGAGAAACACTTTATTTTTGCCTGAATTAATTCATTGTCATATTGTTCTTTAGGTTAAATTTTCAGAAAGAAAAAGATTTTTTTTAGAAGAAAAGCATCATCATCGTGCATCATCTATGATTCATGGCAGAAAACAAACATGGATGGTCGAAGTGAATGAGTAGGGTGCTCTAACTAAAGAAGAATCAGAAGAGTTGAGAAGTTTGTAACAATTAAATGTAGAGAAGCGCGTGTTATACAGTGAAAGGGATGACTTCACCTTTGTCTGTTGCTTTCTTCCTGTACTTTAGTTTGGTGGTACCCCATGGATCTGCCAGGTTGCTCCCTCAGCCTCCTGGACCTGTTATCTTATGCTTTCAGTGTTCTAGTCCCACCACTTTGCATTCTCTACTTCCTTGATTTACTACTTAAAAGAAAGCAGGCTCTTGATTTGCCACTTCACTTTCTCAAACTTCAAAAACTTTCAGCTATCTTACCTTAGCCTGCTGACTCATTGACCCAGCCAGTTGGCCTTCAAACTCACTGCCTCAACCTCATAATTCTATTCTGCGCCAACTTTCCACTCTGCTGACTTATGCTCCCATCCTCCTGACCCTGTCAGTTCATTGACACACCTTTCCAACCCCTCTGACCCTATGTTACAGCCTGCTGACTCATTTAACCAGCCTTCAACCCTGTCAACTCGCCAAGTTTCCAGAATCTGCTGATTCGTTGCTTCTGTGTTCCTGACACTACTAAGTTGATGCATCAGCGTCATGACCCTGCCAGCTCACTGTTCATGATCCCTGATCTTGACTACAAACTCACTTTCCCAGTCTTCTGGGTCCTGCTGATTCTTTTTATTGTTTTCTTCTGACAAGGTACAAATTCAGTTCAAGACATGGTGACTAACTTTTCTATTTTTTTAAATGAGTGTTAGTAAAAGGAGAGACTTGATTTCAACAGCAAAATCTATGTTAAAATCTTTTCTCCCTTTGTGGATGCAGAAAGGACTTGAATCCAATATCAAAGTCTGTGTTAAATCCTCTTCCCTTGATGAAATATCTGCATTTAATCAAAATTTCATAATATGCATCAAAATGTAGATTATTTAATAAAGCAAAACAAATTAGATACATGAGCAATTTGTGAACCTATTTTTACAAATGAATATTACACTACTATTAAATCCATAGACACTGATGAGCATGTTTACTTTAAAAAGACATAAATGTTTGAAGGGGTGCGCAAAACTTGGAACTTGAATTATAAATAAGTGGAATTTCAGTGTATCGTTATGCTTCTTTGCTGTCACATAGTATTGAATAATAATCCAATATATAAACAATTACTTCAATCTTATCTAATAGCAGCATCAGCATTATATTGAGAGGGAGCTGTCAGTTCTTGCTGAAGGTGTCCCTCCAGAATTTGGTGGGGGGGGACTTTAATTCTCTCTGCCCGGCAGAAACCGGGCAGTACAGGAGTTAAAATCAAAGCAGTCCACTTATCACTCTTTCTCCCCTCTCCCTGCAGCTGTCTTAAACCTGGGCGGCTGAGGTACCCACCTGACCCAGGCAGGGGCCTCACGAATTGATGCTAATCGGGATCCTGTTATGTAGATGGGAGCCTGAAGCAATTTTTACGGCCTTCTAGATGAAGCGTGGACACTCCGCTCAGTGGAAGTTGTCGGACCAGATGAAGAGGCCCTCCGAGGGAAGCAAAGAACTTATTTTTGTGGTACCAGAACTTCTATAGACCCCAGAAAAATGATTTTGGCTGCTACTACTCCCAGGGTTTGCTCCCTCCATATTCCAAAAAAGCCCCATTGGTTGACGTTGCTGCTGGCTGGGCAGTATCCGGACCGTCCCATATTGCACCGGCCCAATTCCCGGTGAGCGGCCTCTAGACACCCTTTTGGGCGGCAAGCTCGCCAGTTCCATTTAAATGAGGCTCGGCCGTTAAGAAAGACATACTTGCTCTCGAGGCAGTACAAAGAAGGTTCACTCGGTTAATCCCGGGGATGAGGGGGTGGACATATGAGGAGAGGTTGAGTAGATTGGGACTCTACTCATTGGAGTTCAGAAGAATGAGAGGCGATCTTATTGAAACATATAAGATTGTGAAGGGGCTTGATCGGGTGGATGCGGTAAGGATGTTCCCAAGGATGGGTGAAACTAGAACTAGGGGGCATAATCTTAGAATAAGGGGCTGCTCTTTCAAAACTGAGATGAGGAGAAACTTCTTCACTCAGAGGGTGGTAGGTCTGTGGAATTTGCTGCCCCAGGAAGCTGTGGAAGCTACATCATTAAATAAATTTAAAACAGAAATAGACAGTTTCCTAGAAGTAAAGGGAATTAGGGATTAGGGGGAGCGGGCAGGAAATTGGACATGAATTTAGATTTGAGGTTAGGATCAGATCAGCCATGATCTTATTGAATGGCGGAGCAGGCTCGAGGGGCCGATTGGCCTACTCCTGCTCCTATTTCTTATGTTCTTATGTTAATTGACCTCCCCGGCGGCCTGCATGCGTGATCTGCTGGCTGACTGCCCAGCAGTCTGCCGAGGTCAACTCGGCCGAAGCTGAGGAAGGAACAAAAGAGGGAGAGTGAAAACACCAGCTTGTCGACGGAGATGCTCGGGATCAGTTGATTGCAGAGTGCATTTCTTTAGCTACTCATTCCCCTCAAACCTTCCCCAACCTCCTTCCGCATTAACAGTCCTCAGTACCTCCTCTGCATGCTTTCCATCCTGCAGTAAAGAACCTCCGATCTCTGAGCAACTATCATGTATATGAAATCCTGACATGGGGGACTCATAACCTGCTATGAAACCACACAACAGTAAAATTTGAAAAGTTAAAAAAAGGTGAATTTTTTAATGGCTAATACAGTAATAGCCTTAACATCATTCGTCACCCATGTGTCAACCCATGATGCTTTTCTTAAATGTTTTTTTCACTCTCCTTCCACACCTAAGAGGTTCTTTCCTGTGGCTTCAGCATGACTGGTGAAAGGCTGCTTGTGGTTGGCAAGTTCTGGGAGTTCGGGCCAGAGAGGCCTTAACTGCAGTCTGTAGCATCTCCGCTGCCAGGGCATCCTGGCTCAACTGGCTGTCCGTTACATGGCGGCAACCATTTCTAACCCACCCACCCACCCATTGACTCCAATGGAAATGAAATCCGTAAGAGATGTATAACGTGCAGCTGATTCATTATGGCCCATTTTACACTATCGGCCAAAGTCAAAATTACCTCCTTAAGCTCAAACTTCACTTTCAACTTTACATATGAGCAGATCATAGGTCTGAGGATCAGTGTGCATTATTCCTGTATACTTGGGCAACTCTTTGCTATCTATGTGAAGTGGTTAGAATGTGAAACTCACTAGCACAAGTAGTAGTTGAGGTGACTAGCATAGATGATTTTAAGGGGAAGTTGGATAAACACATGAGGGAGAAAGGAATAGAAGGATATGTTGATAGGGTTAGATGAAAAAGAGTGAGAGGAGGCTTGTGTGGAGCATAAATACCAGCATGGACCTATTGGGTCGAATGGCCTGTTTCTGTACTGTACATTCTATGTCTATCTACGTATCTGAGTGTACACTGGCTAATTATAGAGATACTGATGCATAATTCCTTCAGCGAACAAAATGTGGTCCATAAAGTCTAAACTGGATTTTTCCTCCCATGCAAAGTAAACTAGATGATGACAGGTGTTTTTTGAAAAAATAGATATAAAGTTTAGGTTTTCCTGAAGTATTAAGTTCAGAAATGGTTTAAATACTGACATCATTATTGTCATAGATTTCTACTATAAACATGTTAAAAAGCTCAGATTTTATTACAGAGGCAGCAAATTGAAAATCTTTAAAAAATGTATTAAACTTAGAATCACAGGATTCCCAGAGCTTTAAGTAAAAGACAGCCATTCAAATTTTATACAGATTTGCAGTCAAAATTAATAAAATTCTTGCAGTGACACCAATCCAATGATTTTTAATTTAATGATTCTGCTGTTTATGGAAAATCTTATAATACTTAGTAGTTTTCTCCTGAGATTAGTAGGTATGGAATAAAAAGCATTTATTTGTTTATATAAGGAATACGTACTGTGTTACATCCAGCGTTTCACTGATTTTATAAGTTTTCATGTGCTTCTCTCAGCTTTAACACAGAGCAACAAGATAATTTAATAAATGATACCAGAAGCTGCATTGGAGATGTCACTGCTATAACTACTACTGCAATACATCTATACACACACACATATATACATCGAGTTACATCGAAACTACAGCACAGAAACAGGCCATTGGCCCAACTGGTCCATACCGGCATTTATGCATCACTTGTGCCTCCTCCCTCCCTACTTCATCCAACCTTATCAGGATACCCTTCTATTCCTTTCTCCCAAAAGTGCTTATCTAGCTTCCCCTTAAATGCATCTATGCTATTTGCCTCAATGATTCCTTGTGGTAGCACATTTCACATTCTTACCACTCTTTGGGTAAAGAAGTTTATCCTGAATTCCCTTTTGGATTTATTAGCGAAGGTTTTATTTTAATGACCTCTAGTTTTGGACTCCCCACAAGTATCTACGTCTACCCGATTAAACCCTAGCATTATCTTAAAGACCTCTATCAGGTCACCCCTCAGCCTTCTCTTTTCTAGAGAAAAGAGCCCCAGCTTATTCAGCCTTTCCTGATATGGATATCCTCTCAGTTCTGGTATCATCCTTGTGAATCTTTTTTAAACTCACTCCAATATATCCTTTCTATAATATGGAGCCCAGAACTGCACACAGTACTCCAAGTGTGGTCTAACCAAGGTTCTATACAAGTTTAACATAGCTCCTTTGCTCAAAAGCAAAATACTGCGGATGCTGGAAATCTGAAATAAAAGCAGAAAATGCTGGAGAAGTTCAGCAAATCAGGCACCATTTGTGGAGAAAGAAACATTTCAGGTTGAAGACCTTTCATCAGAACTGGAGGACGTTAAACAATTAACTGTTTTTAAGCAAGTACAGAGCCAGGGGAAGGTGGGGGAGGGAGGGGAGGAAAGAACAAAGGAGAAGGTCTGTAATAGGTTAGAGGGCAAGAGTGATTAAATGACAAAAGGGATGATAGTGCAAGGCAAGGAGGGTGGTAATGGGACAAGTTAAGAAACAAAAGATGGGTCTAGAGGATCTGTAAATGGCTACAGCAGAACCATTACCAGCAGCTGCAGTGCCACAAAAAAAAAGTAATGAGAGCGGTGGTTATGGTCTAAAGTTATTGAAATCAATGTCGAGTCCTGAAGGTTGTAAAGTGCCTAAATGAAGGATGAGGTGCTGTTCCTTGAGCTTCCGTTGAGCTTCATTGAGCTTCACAGTGTAAGAAGCTGAGGACAGAGAGGTCAGAGTGGGAATGGGATGGCGAATTACTTGTGGACTGAGTGGAGGTGTTCAGCAAAGCAATCACCCAATCTGCGTTTGGTCTCCCCAATGTAGAGCAGACCACACCGTGAGCAGCAAATACAGTATATTAAATTGAAAGAAGTACAAGTGAACCACTGTTTCACCTGGAAGGAATGTTTGGGGCCCTGGACGGTGGGAAGGGAGGGGGTGAAAGGGCAGGTGTTGCATCTCCTGTGCTCGCACGGGAAGGTGCAGTGGGGAGGACAGCAGCTGTTGGGAGTGATGGAAGAGTGGTTGAGGTGCAGGCCATCCATCTTGAACAGATTCCTCCTGCCTCAGAATTGGTCCCATTGCCCCAGGAATCTGAAACCCTCCCTTCTGCACCATTCCTCCAGCCACACATTAACCTCTCTTATCCTACTATGCCTATACCCACTAGCACATGGCACTGGGAGTAATCCAGAGATTACGACCTTTGAGGTCCTGCTTTTTATTAACTACACCCCCCCCCCGCAATTTGGTGTCGTCTGCAAATTTTGATATTGTGCTTCCAATTCCCGAATCCAAATTGTTAATGTAAATTGTGAATAACAGTGGTCGCAGCACCGATCCCTGTGGAACACCACTTCCCAACTTTTGCCAGTCTGAGTAGCTACCCTTAACCGCTACTTTCTGTTTTCTGTTTTGCAGCCAACTTGCTATCCATTCTGCTCCCTGTTCCCTGACTCCACATGCTCTAACCTTAGCCATGAGTCTACAATGCAGTACCTTATCAAAGGTCTTTTGAAAATCCAAATATATTACATTTACTACAAGCGTGCGTGCGTACACACACACACATACAAGTATGTATATATATATATATATACACACACACATACATATACAGGCTATTAGCATGTTTCTTCTCATGTTTTTCTACAGAACTACTGCAGAAAAGAAGAAACTGCAACTAGGAATCTCCACATATAGTCAACTCCGCATAATGAATTCTTGTTCCAAGCAATGAATTCCAATGTACCAAACTACTTCTGATTCCTCCTGTTCCATTGAATTGTTGATTCAAACATTCAAACATAGGATTTATAGGAAAAGCTATACTGCTCCTCGTGTGATATAACATTTAGACACTTGAGTTAACTGACTGCATGCAAGTGACAACATTGAGGGAGTATCATGTGAAGTCCAATTGGGATGACAAGTTTTTTAAATGCTGTGTCACAACAGGTCAGAGTGCCATTCTATTTATACAATGGCATAAATCTGCCCTCTCTTTCTTTTATATATATAATTTTATTGAATGGTATTCCGGAATTGTTACCAGTGCTTTAGGGTTCAAATTCCATGGGTGTCCTTTGCCTGTACAATTAATTTTTATCCATTACCGTTTGTAAAGTAGAGGAAACATAATGGGATGGTATGCAAGATGTGCCACTGGAAGGCACATATCTGGTATTTAGCAATACTGAGGGATTGCGAAGTTTAAATGATTTTAGGGACGGTCCTATACTTTGGTAGCACATGAATGACCCTGGGCTTTGGTAGTAATTGGAGGAATGGCCTGGGAGTTTGGCAACACTGGGTTTTTGGATACAAGTGTTTGGCAGAATTGTGGGGGGGAACCTAAGGTTTGGCAGAACTAGGGGTGGAATTTGGATTTGGTTCACTCATGGATTCCTGGTGTCCATCAGCAGTCGGGGGTGAAGGGGAGTTGTGGGGGGAGGGGTAAAGGCATATGCCTGGCAACAATGGTTAGTAACGTTCTAAGCAATCTCTGGAAATAGTGAGTTCATTATTTTGTGATTGATTCCTGCACATGTTTCCATGTGGCTATCTATCTCTGCCTGTGTGTGCCTCTTTGCTCCACATATTTATCTTTAATTAGTGAAACCTATGAGACATAATGTTTACATTTTCTAACCATCAACAGAACACAGGTGATGCTAATCAGTCATGTTTTCTTGATTAGCTCAACTCATTTGTTAAAAAAACAAATTAGAATGAGGAAAGACACACACTTTCTCCCAGATTGATGAACTTTCTAAATTTTTTTTCTTTAAAACTTTACTCGAACACTGGCTCATATTCATTGTCCAGTTTGTATTCAATTCCTTTTCAACAGCAAACTGTTAAGAACAGAAATACAATCTACAACAGATATGGCACCAGTACTGGATGACATTGAAATGGGGATGTTTCTCTTTCTCTGTCACACACATACAAAAAGCATGTCCATAAAGATAACATATTTAATACCAACTTTACCCAAATAAAACTTTTAAATGTATCTAGATTTTCAAGCAATTTTGAAAAAAATCTGAGCAGAAATTACAGGAAGCTGAAAAAAAACATTACAATAATTGGACCAAATATTGGACCAAATAACTGGTGCATTCTGGGAAATTGTGCGCACTGCATATGCTCAGATTGCAGGATCTGCCTTTACCAGAGTCAAAACTGACAGAGGTCATGGTGTTAAGTTGCACCGTGATGGTATGCACTGGCTCGATGGGCCAGCATGTTTTTTTCCTGTCCATTATTCAGATGTTCATACGAAGTTTATCAGAGTGGCCTGTAAAGACTCAGAGAATTTTAGCAATGAAGCTATGGGTGTCTAACTGATTTCTTGAAGTCCACCAAAAGTCCCCCAAGAAACCAAGATATAAGGATTCTCCCTGCCATACTCAAAAAGGAAATGATAGGTGTTGTGACTGCCTCAGACTCATACCCCTGCTTTCCAGCAGACTGACAACCTCCACAACATAAAACCTTTGTTGTTAATAGTCAGTAACTGCAACCTCTATTGTGTTGCAGCTACCTATCTTAGCACAAACATGTGGGTAGAGAATACACAAGACATATGCCACTGAGAGTTGGTGATATTCAGTTAGATTTAAGTACTAAGCAGTCTGGTACTCCCTGCTGGAGCCCTGTACAAAAAGACTACAAACACACACACACACACACCCCCCCCCCAAGGAAAAGCACTGTAGAGCGAGGTGGTACCAAAAGGAGATAAAAGATGATAGGAGTACAACATCTATCACCTAAGCCCTTGTCCAGTTCCCTTTCCTCTGTGGCTACGACTGGCAAAACATCTGGCCTGGAAATTCTGTGCGGGTTCTTCCAATCTCCTGCCGGTAGCATCCCTTTCTCAGATGTTTACATCATTCCACCGGGGGTTCCGCTGTTCTCCAACTAAAATTGCAGCAGGAAATTGGGAGAACCCCCAGTGAACTTCCAGGCCCTGATCTCAAGTAATTAACATTACTCAAGAATGAACAACTCTGCCAACCGACTCATTGCATCAATGTCTGCTCCCGCAAATACCACGCAAGCAAATTACTTTCCCCAGTATGTAAACCATTGTAAAACACTGAAAAAATAGAGAATAATGAAAAAATTACAATTATAAAGAACGTACAGCACAGAAACAGGCCATTTGCCCAACAAGTCCACACCGGTGTTTCTGCTCCACGTGAGCCTCCTCCCACCCTTCTTCATCTAACCCTATCAATATATCCTTCTAATACCTTTTCCCTCATGTGTTTATCTAGATTCCCCTTAAATGTATCAATGCTAGATGCCTCAACTACTCCTTGTGGTAACGAGTTCCACATTCTTACCATTCTCTGGGTGAAGGGGTTTCTCCTGAATTCCCTGATTGGATTTATTAGTGACTATCTTATATTTATGGCCCCTAGTTCTGGTCTCCCCCACAAGTGGAAACATCTTCTCTACATCTACCCTATCAAACCCTTTTATAATCTTAAAGACCTCTATTTTCTACAGAAAAGAGCCCCAGCCTGTTTAGTCTTTCTTGATAGGTGTAACCTCTCATTTCTGGTATTTTTTTTATTCGATCATGGGATGTGGGCGTCGCTGGCAAGGCCAGCATTTATTGCCCATCCCTAATTGCCCTTGAGAAAGTGGTGGTGAGCTGCCTTCTTGAAAACTGGGTGGCTTGCTAGGCCATTTCAGAAGGCGATTAAGAATTAACCACATTGCTGTGGGTCTGGAGTCACATATGGGCCAGACCGGGTAAGGACGGCAGGTTTCCTTCCCTAAAGGACATTAGTGAACCAGATGGGTTTTTACAACAATCTAGTAGTTTCATGGCCACCATTACCGATACTAGTTTTTTTTTAATCCAGATTTTATTTAATTAATTGAATTTAAATTCCCCAGCTGCCGTGGCGGGATTTGAACTCATAACTCTGGATTATTAGTCCAGGCCTCTGGATTACTAGTTCAGTAACATAACCACTGTGCTACCGTACCCCCGTACCCATAATCTCCTAGTAAATCTTTTTTGCATCTTCTCCAGTGCCTCTCCTTTTTATAGCATGAAGGCCAATACTGTACACAGTACTCCAAATGTGGTCTAACCAATGTTCTGTACAAGTTTAGCATAACTTCTCTGCTTTTCAATTCTATCCCTCTAGAAATGAAGCCCAGTGCTTGGTTTCCTTTTTTTAATGGTCTTATTAACCTTTGTCACTACTTTTAGTGATTTGTGTATCTGTACCTGTTAATCCCTCTGCTCTTCTATACTGTTTAGACTTATTTTCCAAGGTTTCTATATTATTCCTACCAAAATTATACTGATAAGTGACAGGAGCAGTCCCAGAAAAAATAACTATTCCACTACAGAGGTCTGTAAGTAATATGAGAGGATTTTTTGATTTTCAGCATGTATTTTGTTCTGTATTTAACCAATTTGACCTTTTTATTTGTTTACCTGAAGGCTGACTGCTTGCTAGTTGTAGGTTGTAATTTGTGCAGGTCATACCCAAGGAGCTGTTGCCTACACATTGAAGAAGACAAAGACAGAAGAGGCTGAGAATTGTTATTTTAACCTTAATTGTTTTTTTTCTGCATCATGCATCACTTGAGGCGCTGCTAATGTGTCCCTGACCTGAAGTCATCCAAAGTAATTGTGGATGGAACGGCAATGCACCAATGGTGGAAAGCAATTCTTAGGGCTGAAATTTTTCCTGAAGAATGGATTGAGGCACTGATGGAATACTTTATTTCTGTTTGATTGATAGGGCGAGGCCTGGCAGGGGACCGTTGTAACACAGGGTTAGGGATTCCATCACTCTCGAGGAAAGGATGGTGACAGAACTGTACGGATTGGCTATTTGTGCAGAATATCATGTGCTGGCAAATGCCTCGTCCACAACAACTTCTGGATTGCAGGACATACAAAATGCAGGAAATTAACGTATGCTTTCCGAAGAGATAATGGGTTAGGGTTATAGGGTTAGATGAAGAGGGGTGGGAGGAGGCTTGTGTGGAGCATAAATGCTGGCTTAGACCATTTGGGCCGAAGGGCCTGTTTCTGTGCTGTGGACTCGAGGAAATTCTCTATGTATAATACCTGTCAATCATAGGATGGAATCAGACCCAATTGCACATCTGCCGGCCAGCACACTCCAAGATCGACAGGGTGCTAAGATCCATTTTCCACACCAATAGAGGAAATAGATGAATGTTCATCTCTGCATGGCCAACCCTAGACCCCAGGGATCAAATGGTCCACTCATTACACTAACAGGAATGAGATACCGCTCTCCGCTGGATCACTGGTGAACAAATTATTTTACAAATAATTTTCTTTTAAAACACCTTCAGCCACAGTCAACAATTGTTGTTCTGTGACCTGTTATAATGACAAGGTATTGCATCCTGGGATCAAGAAATAGGCAGGCTGCAATGCGCAGAAGATATGTTCTTATGAATGTGTGCTGTCATTTTTAAAAGGTACAGATCAATCTTAAAATGATTCAAACTGGACATAATTTGGATAGTCTTCAATAAATCTGAACCTCTCAATATGGCTCCCTTTTGAATTTTAAATTTTGGTTCAGATCTCTCCCATATTTAGCTCTGACATTTCACTGATGCAAATTTACTTTGAGACTTCCTTGCAAATAACAACAACTGAGGGTGAAAAGGTAAATGACAAATACAAACGGCTGAGCTGATTCCTTTAAAATGTTTCGACATTTTGAAGCCTACCTTTTGTTTGTGCACAACATCTGAAGCTCTATTGGAATTTTAATAGTCATAGTGCACGAGCTTTATGTTTAAGTGATCATCTTATATGTATAAATTAAGTAAAACAGCTAGTGCAGGGAGGTGATATGCTATTTGTTGGATTTCTCATTTATGCAGAGGATTGTGATCATGCCAGTTTAGTAGAACAATTTGTCGTAGCTCTTTAATTGTGATTTATGTGGCTTCATTTTCTTTTTTTTGAAGAGAAAATTTTCAAAATCTAATGTCATTGGAAGAATGGACTTTTCAAATTAAATTCAGTTGTGCTACCTTTACATGCAGAAGAAAAAAGTTTACAAACTAAAATTGGACTGACACTTTCTGCCAAAACATTCAAAGACCAATTAAGACTAATCACATAGGCATCTTAAACATAGCATGTGTTCTGGATGATAAATGATTGTTGGAGTTGGTCCATTTGATATGCTTGCATTGTGGCATTAGGATGGGCGTTTCTTGAATCAAGGATGGATTCCCAACTGCAGCAACAGGATTTCTAGTATAGCCTGCCATCTGTATACCGACTTAAACCAGTAATCAGACAGGTTACAGTACCATGCGCATGTTAACTCCATGCATGTGATCTACCAAGCAGTTCATTTGGGTAAAATTTTGATGACACCTAGCTCTCCATATCTGTCACTTATCATGGTTATCTTTGTGCTGTCATACTGTTTGGATGACATCAAATCCTGGATGAGTCACAAATTCCTTCAGTTCGCTATCAGGATCTTCATGGTCGCTGAATCAAAATCCTGAAACTCCCTACCCAACCCAACAGGTTCAAAAGGAAGGCTCATCGCCACCTTGTCAAGGGCAACTAGGGATGGGCAATAAATGCATGCTTTGCTAACAATGCCTATATCCCCAGAATTAACAAAAAAAGACCAAAGTCATCATATTCAGCCCCTGCCACCGACTCCATTCTTCACCCCAGCCACTCTTTCAGGTTGAACCAGGCCATTCTAAATCTTGGGGTCCTGTTCGACTCTGAATTGAACTTTCAAACCCTCATCCTATCCATTATGAAGACTGCTTACTTCTACCTCTGCAGTATTGTCGACATCTGCCCCTCTTCAGTCAGTTTGCTGCTGAAGCACTAATACATACCTTTGTTCCATGCAGAGCCGACTATGATTAATGCTGCCCTTATTGGCCTCCTATGCTTCACCCTCCATAAATACCAACTTGTCCGAAACTCTAGATAAGACATTCTTAGCTGTATAATATGCTGTCATGAATTTTTAATCTTCAAGTTCCCTGAAAATAGAATTACTTGATACTTAATCCTCAAGCGGAAAAGTGGCAACAAACTCTTTAACAGTAATTAAGAGGGAAACATGGAAATATAATGATGTGATAATCAATTATGTTTGAGCTGAGTAACAGCAAGAGGGCTTTATTATAGTTAAATATTTAAATTCTGTTTATCAATTATAACACCTTGAAAATTAGGTCTCCTAATTCAGGCTCCAGTATTCTAGCATTGTAACTACAAGGCATGCAACTATTGTTTTCCTTTCTCAACACAGTTTCAAATTTCTCTAATGTCATTTGCCAAATATCATGTAACCAACATGTACACAACATTCTTGACAGCTGCCTTTTGAATGAACACATCACAATATGAATAGCACAACATGAAGTGATACATAGCCTTTGTATGTAGCATCCAACTGTTTAAAAGATTGTTTTAGAATAGTCTTTTATTGTTAAAGTATGTCAAGCAAGATGACCCTTTATTGTACTAAAACTGTAATAGCTGAACAGATGCCTGTTTTACAAAGACTGATAACACATTATAAATTACATGAAACACTAGCCATTTATTTGTATCCAAATGATTTTGAATGAATTCTCTGAATCAGATATTAAAATGTAATTTTTCAGGAAAAGTAACATTAATTGTGTTAATCTTTAACTTAATTTTACGCTTAGATTTTCTGTTATGCGCTTTCGTACCTTTTTAAATAATTATTGCGTATTCTGTCGAGAAATTTCTTCTGTGTTTAACGTTGAAATACATTATCAGCTTTTCTTTTTGTGCATGGCTGCTTTGCAATTGTATACTCGGGCTGACAAACTGCACAGTAAGAAACTCTACTAATGACAGCCAAACAACTTAACAGCTAGCTCCAATGGTATGAAAGGGAGAAATGGGCACATATCAAGTTTCTCAGAGTTTTTGTTCTTAAGGTTTTTTGATTGATTATTTCCTTTTCTTGGACTGCCTTTTGCTAAGGCTGTAGCTGCCTTATATTTTACCTGGAAAGACCTGATGTTGACCATTGGGTAAGAGAAGGCTTGGACAAACCTGGATATCCAGCTTGGTCACAGCTAGTGTAGGCAAATAATCACCCATTTAACACAGGCAAAATGGATTGGGAATATTCTGAAACAGTAGGCAAACCAAACATGCAAACAGCAATGCTCTTATGATGTTCCATAATTTGTGACGGTGTTCAATATTTAAAATGGCATTCTTACAGTTTGTCACTACAATCCAGGCAAAATGTTTCTCCGGGTATTATCATAGCAAGGACTATCTATAAAGATGTATAGGTGGAATTAGAGACATTTGAAGGTGAGAGAATTTAATAGTTTCTATACAATTAACATAAAATGCAAAAACAAGAATGTTTTTATCAAATATAGTAAAATGGCACCCATTTGGAAGAACAGCATTGCTTGCTCCTTTCATTTTCAGCCCTACGAAAAATGCAATGTAAAATAGATCAGGCTGAAACTGAAAAGACACAACCCTAATATGATCTGATATTGATTTTCTCTATTTTAATACTTGAGCTGGGAAATATGTTGTCAAATGTTTGCATTTATGAACTGTAAGCACTATTTTTCTGAGTGTGGCCACATAAACAATTTTTATAAGATCAACTCCTGTATAAAGGTTGCAAGGATACTTTAAGATTGACCTTCGTGCTATAGTCTGCATCATCTATAAAAGTCCATTTTCTTCCCCTATCCTAGACCTTCAAATGTATTTCAAAAGTGAGACTAATATGTAGATATTTATCTCTTAATCACTTAATATACACAACTTATTTCATTACTCATATAACTAACTGGTCAATTTTGCTTCAAACAAATTAACTGGGAAGCTTCTGACAACCTGAAGTTTAAAACAGCTCCTAAATTTCCAGCAAATCTGGCTACATCTTCGGTTCTTCACCCTCATAAAATTTCTCAGGTTAGAAGGTTTGTTTTCCACCAACTCCCGCATCTTATGATGTAGAAGTATTAATTATTGAAACTCTTAGGGGTTTGGATGAATTTTCATCAGCAACAAAACTTAGAACTAAAAGCATTACCTGGATACTACCTCTGCTTCACTCTATTCTTCTCCATTCTTATTTTGGACTTGATAAGACGTGCCCTAATTTGGACTTGCCATGAACTGCCCTAACTAGTTAATAAGTTCCCTAATTCCTTAATTTTCCTACTAATTGCGTATTCTGCATTCAACACCGCAACACCCAAACTTTAGCCTCCTCAGGAAAGATAAATAGTGAAGTGCTAGATGTTTTTATACCTTCTGTGATTCACTGCTTGGCTTGAGTGTGTTGAGTCTTTCCCTCCTCCAATAGTGATAGAATGATCTCTGTACCCTGCCTGTTACTGGCATTTTCATCCAATCAAATCAATTCTCGCTGGCATGAACCCAGGAACTTTTGTTTGGGACGATGTGGTGTGGAGAGAGCATTTGTGGGAGCTGGGAGGAGAGTAGAAAGAGGGACTGTATTTTGGTGGTGCACTGTCAGGTTGCTGGGTTTGAACACTGTCACTGGTATACACACCTGAAATAGCAGAAAAGGAAAGTTACACAAGGGGAAAAAGAACATGAAATAAGAAGAAATTTAAAACAAAAGAGAAAAGGAATCAAAAAAGTTCTGGTTAGTAGTAAACCAATACAATAAACCCGTACAATAGATACTTTTCTACAACTTGGTCAATATTGTAGCACCAGATCTTTGGATTTATCTTAGTTGAGCGCCAATCTTTCCCGTTTAAAGGCATAACATACTTTACAAGTATCTGGATCAGCTGTACCAGTTCTGATTCCTTAGTTGCTTGCAAACCTCCTAATGGTACTGCTTTAGGACAGGGTGATGTAACAGTGCAGTTGAGAGCTTTGCCTGCAACATGTGGGGTGAGGGCCTGCATGTATGATCTGGGAGCCTCCTAATTATACAAGGAGACTAAAATAACCAAATCCAGGAGTATGTTTCTTGTAAAAGAAAAAAAAATTACAAAGTGCAATTTCCCCATGTACATTAACATTTATCTGCATCCAAGAAGATATTGATCTGAGTTCACTATACTTAAAGTAGGTAAGTCACCCGGTCCGGATGGGATGCAACCTAAGTTGCTGAGGGAAGTAAGGGTGGAAATTGAGGAGATACTGGCCATAATCTTCCAATCCTCCTTAGATATGGAGGTGGTGCCAGAGGACTGGAGAATTGCAAATGTTACACCCTTGTTCAAAAAAGGGTGTAAGGATAAACCCAGCAACTACAGGCCAGTCAGTTTAACCTCGGTGGTGGGGAAACTTTTAGAAATGATAATCGGGGATAAAATTGACAGTCACTTGGACAAGTGTGGACTAATTAAGGAAAGCCAGCACGGATTTGTTAAAGGCAAAATGTGTTTAACTAACTTGATTGAGTTTTTTGATGAGGTAACAGAAAGGGTCGATGAGGGCAATGCAGTTATTGTAGTGTATATGAACTTCCTAAAGGCGTTTGATAAAGTGCCACATAATAGGCTTGTCATCAAAGTTGAAGCCCGTGGAATAAAAGGGTCAGTGGCAGGATGGATACAAAATTGGCTAAGTGACAGGAAACAGAGAATAGTGATGAACGATTGTTTTTCGGATTGGAGGGAAGTGTACGATGGTGTTCCCTAGGGGTCGGTACTAGGACCACTGCTTTTCTTGATATATATTAATGACTTGGGCTTGGGTGTACAGGGCACAATTTCAAAATTTCCAGATGACACAAAACTTGGAAGTGTAGTGAACAGTGAGGAGGATGGTGATAGACTTCAAGAGGACATAGACAGGCTGGTGGAATGGGTGGACACGTAGCAGATGAAATTTAACGCAAAGAAGTGTGAAGTGATAACTTTTGGTAGGAAGAACAAGGAGAGCCAATATAAACTAAAGGGTACAATTCTAAAAGGGGTGCAGGAATAGAGAGATCTGGGGTACATGTGCACAAATCGTTGAATGTGGCAGGGTAGGTTGAGAAAGCGATTAGAAAAGCGTACGGGATCCTGGGCTTTATAAACAGAGGCATAGAGTACAAAAGCAAGGAAGTTATGTTGAACCTTTATAAAACACTGGTTCAGCCACAACTGGAGTATTGTGTCCAGTTCTGGGCACCTCATTTTAGGAAGGATGTGAAGGTCTTAGAGGGGGTGCAGAAAAGATTTACTAGAATGGTTCCAGGGATGAAGGACTTCAGTTATGTGGATAGACTGGAGAAGCTGGGGTTGTTCTCCTTAGAGCAGAGAAGGTTGGAAGGAGATTTGATAGAGGTATTCAAAATCATGAAGGGTCTAGGCAGTGTAGATAGAGAGAAACTGTTCCAATTGGTGGAAGGGTCAAGAACCAGAGGACATAGATTTAAGTTGATTGGCAAAAGAACCAAAGGCGATATGAGGAAAATATTTTTTTACACAGCGAGTGTTTATGATCTGGAATGCACTGCCTGAGGGGGTGATGGAGGCAGATTCAATCATGACTTTCAAAAGTGAATTGGATAAGTACTTGAAGGGAAAAAATTTGCAGGGCTATGGGGAAAGGGCGGGGGAGTGGGACTAACTGGATTGTTCCTGCAGAGAGCTGGCACGAATGGCCTCCTTCCGTGTTGTAACCATTCTGTGATTCTATGATTCACATACAGAACTAAAAATAAATGTAATTAAATAAATAGCATTTAAACAGTGTAAAGACACTTCGCCCTCTCTCTTAAATAAGAATAAAATGGCTGCAATCAGGAGCTCAGCCACAGACAAAAGAATCTTACTCAATTGTTTTAATTTTTTTCCCAAACCTCCCATTTCTCCCATCCTTTCCTGAAAACACTTAGTGGTGCTGGAGTCAGGTTCCTGGATAACAGCAACCCTCTAGAATTTTCCCGGACTAGCCACTCTTCACGTGTGAGATGAGATAGTCTGTTTCAGCAGATATTCAGCCATGAGATGGGGGTTGTCACATTCGAGTCTCACTCAATATCCATGCATGCACATTTTCAGGAGCTGGAACCTTGGCTGATGTTTCCCTTCGCTAGCCCAGTGATACCAAGGCGAAATGTAATGCACCGTAGAACAGGAAAAGACGCTCTGAGCAGAGAGGACAATCATATTTTTGTAATTGGATTCTAAATTTAAGGAATACATTGCAGAATAAGGCCATTACAAAGCCTCATCTTGGCATATATTTCTTTAGACATTTCTAGCGTCGAAAAGTGGAATCTGTGCAACTTTAGAGTGTTGACATTGTGTATGATTAATTCCATGACTTCAAGAACCAGAAACAAATCCACATATCGCATAGTATAAAATGAAACAATGGACAGAATACCTCTACAGTTTACATTCCAAGGTTTGATCCAAACTATGTGGGATAGTGTTAAAATTTTTATGAAAATATTAAACATGATATGGTGTCTAATCACGATCCTCCAGCTCTGCTATTTGACAGATAGGAAAGCCAGATAGTTGCCTATTACTCACAGCTAGAGTACCTTTTCTACCTAATTGGAAATATCTAATTGTTCTTGCATTTGGAATGTAGCTAAGAATTATTTAGGATATTGAACTATGCATTAAAACTGTATCAGTTTGAAGATATCTATTCCCACTTAGGCTAAAATTCAATTAAAAGGAAAGAGACATTGAAATATAAAAGCAATTTAGGCCTACTTTTTATGGAAGAATGGTGGTCATTAGCTTAATTCCAGTTCTAATTTTACCTGCTCCTATGTAAGGTTGATTAAGTGATCAGCTGCCTGTGCTGTCCATGTTCAGATTGTTGCAATGACTACTTTAAAGAGAGCATACTTTTTATTACTGTTAAGCGTGTGTATTTCTCGGGTTTTGATTTTCCTGTGATGCATTTTTTTTAGGACTTACTGAAAACTCGATGAGGACAATATATGAGCTTGCCTCACCAGTGGGGAACCTGTCCTGCCAATGGAGCGTTTTGGGAAAATCACAGGCACACTGCCCAGAATTTCCATCCAACCCTGCATGTTTCCAATATGCGCTGTCAGTGCTCAAACTCAGAAAATTATTGATGCCATTATAATTTTAGGGACTGTATATTTATTTCTACTATGGGTTATAGACTAACACTGATCTAGTTACCTGCAATGCTGGCCAACTGGTTATTGAGGTCCTTTGGACTTGCCATTGAACACAGTCCAGAGGTGCTGCTTAACCAGATCTTCTTTGCCTACCCACCAAAATGGAAACATCTGCAAGGATGATCAAAGCCTCAGGATCATCAAATGCACTGCTGAGACTTATTCTGTGAGCCACCTAGTCAACATTAGACAGAAGAGAAAGAAGAACAAACATTTATATAGCGTCTTTCATATCTTCAGGACATCCCAAAGTGCTGCACAGCCAAATGAATACCTCTAAAGTGCATTGCTGTAATGTGAAGAAATGTGGCAGCCAATTTGCGCACAGCAAAGTCCCGCAAACAGCAATGAGATAAATGACCAGATAATCTGTTTTGGTGGTGTTGGGATGAGGGATAAATGTTGGACAGGAGACCGCAAGAACTCTCCTGCTCTTCCTCGAATGGTGGCATTGGGTCTTTTACATCCACTCGATAGAGCAGACATCTGCTTGGTTCATAGAAACATAGAAACATTTATGGCACAGAAGGAAACCATTCGGCTCATCGTGAGTGCGCCGGTCGAAAAAGAGCTACCCAGCCCAATACCCAGGCTTGACAGGGTAGATGCCGAAAGATTGTTTCTCCTGGCTAAAGAGTCTAGAACTAGGGGGTATAGTCGCAGGATAAGGGGGCGGTCATTCAAGACTGAGATGAGGAGGAATTTCTTCATGCAGAGGGTTGTGAATCTTTGGAATTCTCGACCTCAGAGGGCTGTGGATGCTGAGTCATTGAATATATTCAAGGCTGAGAGGGATAAATTTTTGGACTCTCGGGGAATCAAGGGATATGGGGATTGGGTGGGAAAGTGGAGTGGAGGTCGAAGATCAGCCATGATCTGATTGAATGGCGGAGCAGACTCGAGGGGCCGTATGGCCTAATCCTGCTCCTATTTCTTATGTTCTTGTCTCACTTTCCAGCACTTGGTCTGTAGCCTTGTAGGTTATGGCATTTCTAGTTAACATTTCACCTGAAATACAGCACTCCCTTAGTACTTAGTAACCTAAAGCATGGTACCGGCAGCAGCCCTGAGTCAACCAGGACCCAATCTGACCATTTAGGAACATGCAGCAAGAGCTCCATACAAACATGGCCAAGAAGCACTGATGCCCCTCTTGTTTCAGAGTCCACCATAATTGTTTCAGCTATATCGAATCAGCTGATCGATTGATTGTTCTTCTTGGTTTGGTTCCTTTTAGTTCCTCTGTGTTTCTTTTCAGCTTTCATGTGCAATTATACCTGTTGTATTTCTATTTTAATCGCATTGGTAAACTTAATCATAAAGTATCCTTAAGAATGTTGTGGTCATGTTCCTATGCATTTTGTGACAGAGCAGTAGGATTTGAACTTCAGTTCTTTGATTTCCCACCTACCAAATTTCCAGTCTCAGCCAGACCATAGGCAGAAATTATATGAAAATTATGCATCCAGAATTACCTTGGAGGAGCTGCCGGCAGAGGGTTCCATAACAGTGATATCAAAGAGGTCATCTCTCGATTAGGGAATGCTATATAGAGTGGCATGATCTAAATAGGAGCAGGAAAAATAAACTTAAAATGGAAAAAAAAACTACTTTCTAATCAGTACTTGTGACAGAAAATTAGTAAAATATGGCACAATAATCTTAGATATTATAAAAGATAATTTAGGGTAGAGTATCATTTTTGACTGAATCATTATTTTTGGAGTAAATGAATTAGCTTTTCATCTAGAATTGGGCTTTTTTTATTCTATTAGACATCTGTTGGCCCACAATTTTGTTTGATGTTACTGAACAGTAATGATGACAATGGGGGAGGGGGATAATTTTCCCTGGATGTGCTGATGGCAGACAAGCATCCCTGTCCCTGTCGCCAGGGCTTAGTCATAAAATTACCCTCCAAGATTGTCTAAAATTACTGATGCATTTTGTTACCAAGAAAGAATGTCAGCCTAACCTTGCAAAGCATATGATTTTTTTTTTACTGTTGGTAAAAGGTTTTGTGAATCTATCAAAAAATAAACGGAGCAGTTTAAAATATTCCATTCCACTCTTAGAGTCAAGGTTGATGGCTGGCAAAAAGGACATGCTGCTGCGTGAGGTGGATGCGAGGAAAGTTGCCTCCTTTGGCACTCCAGAGCACTTTACCCTTGCATCTTGCCTGTCATCAGGTGGCAGACTGGCTCACCGGCCTGTACAGTACCTGGTGCCACCTACAATGCTCTGCATTCTTTGGAAACCTGCCAACTTGGAAAAGTTTTGTGTCGTGTCAAACCAATGCCTCCTTTCCATCAAGAGAGTGACCGATATGCTGTCCCTGCAAAGAAAGCTTCCTTTGCAGCAACTTTTAAAACTCCAGCTATAATATTTCAGCTTCTATAGGTCAGGCCCGATGATTAGTCAAGCGGCCATTTTGTACGTGTGATGCCAGCATCAAGAATGTGAAGCTCGGTGCAGGACCTGGTTAGCATTATTAAAACGAGCACAGCCTTCATTAGTTGCCTATTCTTTTGCCACAAGTGGTGATCAGTGTTTGCCCATGGTGAGCCTCCACGCTGCCTGCAGAGGCTCACAAAAATGAAGTTATAACCTTGTTTTTTTTTTAAAAAGAGAACAACCTGCAAATTAGCTGCTTCATTGCCTGCCTGCCTATATCCCTGATTAGGTATGAAAGGTGAGATTTCATACATTCATGTACATAAAGTTTATTTTTTCCTCGCTGGCCCTGCAGATTCTACAGATTACACACAACTGGGCGACATGGACATGTTGGGCCGAAGGGCCTGTTTCCATGTTGTAAACTTCTATGATTCTATGATTCTAACTGAGATGAGAGGAGGCAACCTGCTACCAAGGCCACTGGAAGGGATGAAGTGGTAAGCTAATGATGCTCCCTCCATTTGTTTACCCACACTGTGCCAGGGAGTTATCTGACATCCACTCAGTTGCTCCCCACAGCAGCACAGGTTGAAATCAAGAACTTGGAGCAATAATTCTCTGTGTGTCAGTGCTCCAATGTGCAGGCCTGCCAAGCTGGCTTAAGTTGCATTTTTACTGTTCTGATTGTGTATTTTTGACTACGTTTTAGATGAGTTCATATCAGCTTGTTCTTTCAACTGCACACGCAATCAAATCCAGCTTTCTCAGCTGGTACAGTCTGGGGACATGTGGTTTCATTGATCTTTTTGTCTGTGTGATAATGAATCCTTCCAGCAGTTGAGACAGAAATGTAAAATTGACCATAAAGCCTTTTATAAATATGCGTTGTTTCAGCAACCAATATAATTCGAATTAGTTGAGACTCATCTGTTTCCTTAGATAGTTCTATACATAAAATAAACCCAGAACCAAATTAGTTTAACATACATATTCTTAATTATATTAATGTGATTCCAGATAATTGCGATTTCTTTAAAGTTATTTGAGAGAAGAAGCTTCATGTTGTTCGGGAGGATAAAACTTGACCATTTGTACACCAAGCATTTTTCAATTTAAATTGGTATTCTGGCTTGATTATATTCCCCTAGCAATAAATAAAACATCTGTCTGCAACTTGGCTTTCTGGGGCCAGTATATCACCATTCATGTGAAATCTATGAATATGTTTCAGCCTTGTTTCCAGTTTAACTGTTTGAGTGGTATAGAGTTCACACCAGAAAGTAATACAAGGGGTCGATTTTTCAATGGTGGCGGGTTGGCAGCGGGGGGGGGGGCGGGGGCCGGGTGGTGAAGATGTGTGTGGTACACCCGCATGAACAAAACTTATCCTTTCCGACGCGGTCGCATGTTGATTGCTGATGATTAACATCCTCACTGGGTTTCGCGCCCGGCAGCCAGTCTGATTGACAGGCTGGCTGCCTTCATGAGCTGCAACGCCGGGGGGGGGGGGGGGGGGAGACAAAGAGAGCGAAACTTCATTAGCGCTGGAACGGAAGATTGTGGGGGGGGGGGGGGTGAGAGTGGAAAATCCAGAGGGAGAATGGAAGACTCGGGGGGTGAAGAGGGGGACATCAGGGGTGGGAGAGTGGAAGATCGGGGGAGGGGGTGAGAGTGGAAAATCCAGAGGGAGAATGGAAGACTGGGGGAGGGGGGAAGAGGGGAAGATTGGGGGGGAGAGTGGAAGATCGGGGGTGAAGAGAGGGACATTGGGGTGGGAGAGTGGAAGATCGGGGGTGGGAGAGTGGAAGATTGGGGGGGTGAGGGGAAGATCAAGAGGACATTGGGAGGTGAAGAGGGGGACATCGGCGGGGGTGGTGGGTGAAGAGGAGAACATTTGAGAGGGAGACATCGGACATCGGAGCAGGGTGCAAAGGTAGGTTCATTTTGTGTTTTAACTTCCTTCAATGGTCTTTTATGTAATTTATTTAGTTTCTTTTTCCCTGATCCGGCCCTTCACGTCTGGTTTCACCAGGCGTGAATCAGAAACGGTGGGCATGCCGCCCAGGTAAGTTAAAAATCGTTACAATTACTTCATCTGTCACTGGTAAAGTGCCTTAAGTACCTCAATGAGGTACATTTGGCTCTTTAAATGTCATCCCACCGGCTTTAATTGCCAGCGGGACTTCAGTTTTCGGGTGGGTCCCTGGGAAATTCGGATGTCGGCGGGTTGGAGCTGGTTTCCGAACCCGAATGGGATTTCCGTGATTTTCAGAGCCCCCCCGCCCCCAGTGCGCCTACAATTGCCCCCTAAAATTGAGCCCAAGATCTCTATTGAATCTTATGTGCAGTATTGAGTTTTCAATCTCCAGCCAAATCAAAACTTTGATATTTGCAGAAAGTGCCTGATTAATACATTGCTATTTATGACTGTATAAAACTTCTTGGAAAATTAGAATTTCTGAAAATCATCTTCTTACCAGCAGTGACTGAACCTTCAGTGGGGAACTATTCCATTCAACATTTCCTAATGTGTCATGTCCAACTGTTGGCTACTTTGGGTGATGGAGATAGGCTTCCAAGTGGCATTTAAACGACTGCCTCCCTTTCTGTGGACCCTGGATTACAAGGCAACACTTCTTTCATCTCATGACTCATTTTCCCCAGGACTTCAAGACCGTGTATGTCCTTCCCTTCATCAATCGTCCCTTCCTCCTACAATCTAGCTAAACCTAATCACAACTTCTCAATTTATCTGGTTTAACTCTTTTTAACTGTGGTGGTGTTGTGTACTATGCGCCTTGACCCTTCACAATTGAACAAATGACCTTGCAAAGGTCGAGATAATAGTTAATATTTTGTCATGTCTAATGCTCCTGCCACCTCCCCTGCTCTGTTATTCTTACCACTGATGATACTATTTCCTTTGATGTAAACTATTGTTTGGTTAACATGACTTCTTAAAATTGTAAATCTAACCTGTAAGCTCGATGTCCTCATCGTGTAGAGCTGTAGTTTGTATGTATCTACCAACATCCTGTTAGTTCTTGCTCTGTTTAATTCAGTATTTAACGTACATCCTATCTAGTTTATTTGTTTGCCAAAAAATGAAAATCTCTCAAAGATAATAGCATATTTCCGCTTCAATTCTTTAATCTTATCTTGTGACTAGAATTTGTTCATTCTTTTTTGTTCTGGCACAGGAAAAACAAATTATTTTTCCTTTGATCTTTTCCTTCAGCATCTCCCAGCTAATCATAAAGGAATCAACAAATCCTATATTCCTGTATTTATATTAAGAAATTCGTCTAGGTCTTCATAAATAAATTAGCAAAAATCATTACTCTGTAGGAAACAATTATTCACTTGTTAGTCTATATTTTGACATATTGTATTGGAGAATTACAGAAATAACAATAGAGCTTGATAATATGTTGTAATCAGTTATGAAGTTATTTCAACACAAATAGTTCTCATCGGTTCTGAATTTTTATATTAATTTTAGAATAAATCTAATGACCATTTCATAAGACAGAGTAATCTCTATCTTGGGGATCCAATATAATCTCTGCAAATATGTAAGCTCCAAATCTATATAAAAATGCAGTTCCTGTCCAGTACAACCACAATAAATTACCAGTAATCAGATTGTTCCAGCCACATTAGGAGAGAACTGAAAAACAGACATGGTATTAAAGTTGTCGCCCACTAACATATTCAAAATCATGAAGGGTTTAGATAAGGTAAATAAAAAGAAACTGTTCCCATTGACAGAAGGGTCGAGAACCTGAGGATAAAAGATTTGAGGTGATTGGCAAAAGGCTCAAAGGCGACATGACGAAAAACTTTTTTACGCAGTGAGTAGTTGTGATCTGGAATGCGCTGCCTGGGAGGGTGGTGGAGGCAGATTCAATTGTGGCTTTCAAAAAAGAATTGGATAAATACTTGAAGGGAAAAAAATTGCAGGGCTACAGGGAAAGAGTGGGGGAATGAGACTAACTGAGATTGCTCTTACAAAGAGCCGGCATGGTCTCAATGGGGTGAATGGCCTCCTTCTGTGCTGTAACCATTCTATGATTCTGTGATCACTGGTTAAGGCGAGGAAGCTCCATGATTAAAATCCTAAAACAAAATAAATGTATTTGTTGGAAAAACAAAAACAATCAAAAGGAAGTTTCTTCAAGTCCAGTTCATTATGTGTGTGTAGATATATATTTTCTTGTAAAACAAAACTACTCTTTCTTCATTCATAGAAGAATAAGAGGAAATGAACGGCCAAGCAACTAAAACCTTGTGGCATTTTATGTTGCAGTTATACAATAGCTACTGATTTGAGGCCAGCATTTACTCACTATCGCGTGGTGACGAGAGTTATACTGCAGTTTGACCCAAATGTGATGCATGCTTTGATGCTCACACAACATTCAACTCCTCCAGTGCAGCAGGTATGTCCCCTCTGGGCCAACATTAAAATGATTTCACATGAAGTTTTACGAATTACTGCGGAGCACTTAGGCACTTTTCCAGTGGAGCTTTGCACGGCACTTGAGCGTAACAGTACCGAATGTAACGCAGTGTGAGATGGCTTAGTTGAAAGGGTCTCACATTTCCTGATGTAAGTGCATGCAAGTGTCCATTGGGACCTGATATCCAACTTATACAGTTTCCTATTGTTTTGATGTGCAGCAGAAACTGCATTGGATTGATGAGAAAGTGCAGTGCAACTGCACCCTAAGTATGTCTACTTCTATAAGACAGGCTTTCTGTAGTGATGACTGGTTTCGTTAGATTTTAGTTATCTGAAGAAGGGGAATTCATATTTGGAATATCATATTACACAAAAATGCCAAACCAATGATGCACTTCAGTGAGGTATCAGAGGACATCTGACCCTTGTGGAAGGAGTCAACACCTTTAGGAAAGGAGGGGAAAGAAGGAAATTAGAAACAAAAAAAAGGAAAATCCGATGACATAATTGAAAACTGCAACTAAATTAAGGTTTAACAACTGCAATGATATATCTCAGATTCTATGTTGGTTCAATATAAAAAATGTAGAAAATAACTATAGCACAACATATGACAAATTCTATTTAGTTCATAATTATTCTGTATCCCTTGTAATTGATTTTTACGAATTTCTACACTGGAAATATGAAAACAAATTACATTGCTTATTCGCAACCAAAGTAAAGCCATCCAGATTGAATACATTTTTAAAAAATCCACGGTTTAGAGACCCAAGGGGTGAAATTTGTGTAAAATCTGCAAATCAGCAGCCCATTTTAAACTCCGCCCAAAATTATTTTCCATCGATTTTTCCTCAATCATAGAACACAGGTGAACCCCTTTCATTTTATCAGCTTTTCCTTGTCTGAGCATGCTTTTTTTTTGTGTACAATGAAATCACAAGGAACGCGTTGCCAATTTCACTAGACACAGCACCCAGCGAAAACTTTTCCCCAAAATTATTACACCTCTCCAGTTGCCTTGGTCTGTTCGCACTTCAATTTTGAAGCCAGTTGAATACTATAATGGCTAATAACAGTTATTATTATCAAATCCCCTCCAGCCAGCAACACAGTAATGCTCATTGCCATAATCTTCACTTTAAAAATAAAGTTCTCTGACCAAAGTGCAAAAAAAGTCTAAAATCATTTTGCAGGATCGAAGAATGGAACATGAGACAAAAAGAAAGTACATATAGTATGCAATCTTACAATGCATGAACATCTCCAAAAAGATCAAGTTAAATATTTTTCCTTCTGTGTTACACTCATTTACTGCCTATAACAATGCATATTTTGAGTTTGAAAATTAACAAGTCTTCCATGAACCTAGTTAAATACATTTAGATTTTTCTTATCATTGTCCTTATTAAATTTTAGTCTGTTACACTTTCCTATCAGTAGTGTTGGTAGAAATGTGAAGTGTGCACATATACAAGTATATTTCCCCAATCCAGCCTTGCATCCCTGGGACACAAATGCAGATGGTAATCTTGTAAAAATTGCCATGCATGCCACTTGCTATCTTCTGGACTCGTGTATGAAACAAAATGTCAAAAATTAGCAACATTCCAGTACAGAGAAGATCTAAAAAAGGGGCAAAGAGAGAGTATGAGAATAGATTAGCAGCAAACATAAAAGGGAACCCAATAGTCTTTTATAAGCTTATAAATAGTAAAAGGATAGTCAAAGAAAGGGTGGGACCAATTAGGGACAAAAAAGGAGATCTTCTTGTGGAGGCAGAGGACATTGCCGAGGTACTAAATGAATACTTCGCATCCGTCTTCACTAGAGAAGAGGATGCTGCCATTGTAGCAGTAAAGAAGTAAAGAAAGTGATATATGATAGGGTGAAAATAGATAAAGAGGAGCTGCTTAAAAGATTAGCATTACTCAAAGTAGAAAAGTCACCCAGTCCAGATGAGATGCATCCTCGGTTACAGAGGGAAGTAAAAGTGGAAATTGCGGAGGCTCTGGCCACAATTTTCCAATCCTCCTTAGATATATGGACGGTGGCGGAGGACTGGAGGATTGCAAATGTTACACCCCTGTTCAAAAAAGTGGAGAGGGATAAACCCGGTAGATACAGGCCAGTCAGCCTAACATTGACGGTGGGGAAACTTTTAGAGACAATAATTCAGGACAAAATTATTTGTCACTTGGAAAAGTATGGGTTAATAAATGAAAGTCAGCACGGACTTGTTAAAGGAAAATCATTATTGGCCAACTTGACTGAGTTCTTTGATTAAGTAATGGAGAGGTTTGATGAGGGTAGTGCGGTTAATGTCGTGTATATGGACTTTCAAAAGGCATTTGCTAAAGTACCACATAATAGACTTGTTAGCAAAATTAAAGCCCATGGGTTTAAGGGGTCAGTGGCGGCACAGATACAAAATTGGCTAAGGGACAGAAAGCAGAGAGTAGTGGGGAATGGTTGTTTTTCAGACTGGAGAGAAATATAGAGTGGTGTTCCCCAGGGATCAGTATTAGGATCACTGCTCTTTTTGATATATATTAATGACCTGGACTTAGGTATAGAGGGTATAATTTCAAAGTTTGCAGATGATGTGAAACTCGGAAATGTAGTAAACAATGTGGAGGATAGTAACAGACTTCAGGAGGACATGGACAGACTGGTGAAATGGGCAGACACATAGCAGATGAAATTTAACACAGAAGTATGAAGTGATACATTTTAGTCGGAAGAATGAGGAGAGGCAATATAAACTAAATGGTATAATTCTAATGGGGGTGCAGGAACAGAGAGACCTGGGGGTGCATATACACAAATCTTTAAAGGTGGCAGGACAGGTTGAGAAGACTGTTAAAAAAGCATATGGGATCCTGGGCTTTATTAATAGACATGATGTGGAGATGCCGGTGATGGACTGGGGTTGACAATTGTAAACAATTTTACAACACCAAGTTATAGTCCAACAAATTTATTTTAAATTCCACAAGCTTTCGGAGGCTTCCTCCTTCCTCAGGTGAATGGTGTGGAAAATCATTTTCGGAGGCTTCCTCCTTCCTCAGGTGAATGGTGTGGAAAATGATTCACCTGAGGAAGGAGGAAGCCTCCGAAAGCTTGTGGAATTTAAAATAAATTTGTTGGACTATAACTTGGTGTTGTAAAATTGTTTACATTTATTAATAGAGGCAACGAGTACAAAAGCAAGGAAGTTTGCTAAACCTGTATAAAATACTGGTTAGGCCTCAGCTGGAGAATTGTGTTCAATTCTGGGCACCACACTTTAGGAAGGATGTCAAGGTCCCAGAGAGGGTGCAGAAGAGATTTACTAGAATGGTACGAGGGATGAGGGATTTCAATTCTGTGGAGACACTGGAGAAGTTGGGGTTGTTCTCCTTAGAACAGAGAAGGTTAAGAGGAGATTTGATAGAGGAGTTCAAAATCATGAACAGTTTTGATAGAATAAATATGTTGAAACTGTTTCCAGTGTCAGAAGGGTCCTTAACCAAAGGACACAGATTTAAGGTAATTGGCAAAAGAGCCAAAGGCGACATGAGGAAACATTTTTGTACGTAGTGAGTTGTAATGATCTGAAATGCACTGCCTGAAAAGATGGTGGAAGCAGATTCAAAAGTAACTTTCAAAGGGGAATTAGGTAAATACTTGAAGGGAAAAAATTTACAGGGCTATGGGGAAAGAGCAGGGGAATGGGACTAATTGGTTACCTCTTTCAAAGGGCCGGCACAGGCACGATGGGCCGAATTACCTCCTCCTGTGCTGTACCCTACTATGACACTATGATTCCAAATTCCTTCAACTAATTTCCCATTGCTGCCAAGAAATAATTTCTCTGCAATTGCGTGTATTGCATATGCCTTCCTACAGATACACTTCCCATTATTGACTACCAAAAAGATTCCAATATGTGCAACATTATGTGAATATATATGCGTGGCAGGACACATACATGAGGACAGTTTTGGCCGTAAATATCTAAACTGGTTGTACTGATCAGGTTTGTGATGGGCATCCCATACAGAATGACTTCATTCAGAGAAGAAGGTGGCAGCTCGAAGCAGAATGCTGCTCAGCTGTTTAAAGTGATAGTGAGCAGTGCTGACTGGCAAGTTAAACAGCTGGTCGGTAAACTGAGTAAAAGCCCTAATGTGCCGCTCAGCGTCTCTTCTCCTTCGGTCTACCTGCAGTATTTTGGCTTTATCTGAATCAGAGGATTCAGCTGAAAGAGCATTCTTCCCTCTCAACATCAGAAAGTGAAGGCCACGTCTGGTGTGGGCAGTTTGGCTGAAGGCCTTACAACATATTTCTGCCTTTTGATAGCCTTTGTTTCTTAAAACATTCAAATCAAATTTTTCTCTCTGCTTTTTTAACAAAGCCTTTACCCATTGAAAATAAATGATTAATGCTTCCTTTAAGATAGCAAAGGGAGGAATTGAAGATTGTGCACAATAATTTCGAGGCTATAATTTAGAAATGAGGTCAACCATCACATATTTATTTCACGATATTAAAGGGTTCTCTTTATTGAAGACATGTGAGATTGTTTGACAACACATCTGTATTCAGTCCCCTTTTCATCATTGCAACAAGTCAGTTACTGTTTCATATTGTCAGAAGTATACAGATCATGTGTAATGGTGCTATATGCAGCACTTCTATTTTCTGGACTGTTCAGGCATTCTTTTATCTGTTATTTCCTTTATATGGCTTTCTGGTAGCACTTAAATTTTTAATGTTGCATGGTGCTGAGAAGTCGTATTATATTAAGTTGCCCTTTTCAATCATCAAATTGAAATTTTTAATAGTTCAGGAATGAATTAAAGAACATAAGATATTTAGCCACTGCATCAATGTGAAGGATAATGTAGGAATAATTAATGCGTGTCATGGACCCACGCCCCATTAGAATTGAAATCCAAATTTTGGACCCAAGTACTCGTTAATGTAGTGGCGATTAGCTGGAGAATCTTAATATTACTATGTAGCAGATATAGTGACGGTTATCTTTGTATGTATAGGGTTCAATATGATATTCAAGTTGTCCAATATAAAACACACTAAATAACATGAATTGACAGATGTTATGTCAGCAACCTGAGTAAAATGCAGCACTGGTTGGAAACCATTTAACTCTTGGCTTATCAAAGGTCAAGAAATGACTGGTGATACAAAGATGTATCTTTGACACAAGTTTATCAAGCCCATATTATGAATGCATGCTACCAACAGAGAGCCTCATCCACAGGCCGTGCACATTGGGAAATTGCAGGCATGTTGCCCACAATTATGCATGATTTCCCAATATGTACAGCTCCTGCTGGTACTGCACATTCACAAAATCAGACCCTATACTCATAACTCTAAGCATGTAAAAATAATATTGTCACCAAAGTGATCACAATGGTTACTGGTTTCAGAATTTCAACAGCATAACATTAGTTGGGTTCTACTTAATGTAACATAATGTCACCCTGTTCAGAATTTAGTTTTGAGCATGGCAGTATGGTATTAGCAAAAAGACTTATGGACTTTTGCCTTGGAAATGGTTAGACTGTTGGGTCAAAGTTGATCTTCTCTTGCAGCAATCTGATCCTGTCTTTCACTTTCTCTTTCTGTAATGGGAATGGTTTCAACTTCAGTGAGACCTGTCATAAACACAGGACAACTCAGTCATTTGGCCTTTTTTTAGCTGCAGGCCTCTCAAGCTTTGCTATCTGGATTTTAGCATTTAGCATCTTCTTCTGTTTCTTTTTAGCAGTAACTGAATTCGCTGCTCATAATACTGTTCAACCTTTCCCTGAACTGAATTGAGTCATTTTGACTCTTTAACATTTCCTTCTGCATAATTTTTTTTCTGTTTCTAAAATAATCTGTTTCTCTCACTGCATCTTTTCCCAGTGTTTATCAATTTTGCCTCTCTCTGAGTCTTCTTAAGACTGTGTCTGTTGTTAGAATTGTCTTTCAGAAAAACTGGTCATTAAGCTGTCTCTTTCTTTTTAGGTTTTCAATATGTTTATTGATCATTTTTGTGGTACTGAAGATTGAGACACAAGTTGACACATCCCAACTATATTCAGAGGGCTCCATCTGGAAATTGATCAATCTCATGGGCTTTGGCGTCTAAAAGGGTAACTCTGCAATTTTGCATCCCTAATGGGGAGCCTCACTCAGGAATTCGGTTGTGTGCTGTGCATGATTTTCCATCCATTAAATGGTTGGAAAATTACGCAATGTGCACCCAAATTTCTAACATGCACCCAAATTTCTAACATGCACACCAGGAGCATATGTCAAAAAGTTACTTCCTAAAGGTCTCTCTTAAGCTGTACTTTAAGCATCTGTTGTCAAATTCTTTTCTCAGGAACTATTTTCAAGCTTGGATACACAAATGTCATAAACCCGTCATAAACACAGGACAACTCAGCCATTTCGCCTTTTTATAGCTGCAGGCCTCTCAAGCTTTGCTATCTGGATTTTACCATTTTAAACATAGAAAATTACATCTTTTTAAAAGTACCAAATATCAAACAGAACATAGAACTTACCCTGTCTGACCTTATTAGATTCATTCCAAATTTTGCTCTAAAGCTGAGAAGCTCTAAAGTTGCATAGCTCACAACAGATTAATATTTAGATTAAAAAACGTGGCACCTGCAACCAGCAAGTGATGTTAGATAGAATCATAGAAAATGTACGGCACAGAAGGAGGCCATTTGGCCCATCGTGTCCACGCCGGCTGAGAAACGAGCCACCCAGCCCAATCCCACTTTCCTTCATTTGGTCCGTAGCCCTGCAGGTCACGGCTCTTCAGGTGCACATCCAGGCACTTTTTAAACGAGTTGAGGGTTTCTGCCTCTATCACCCTCTCAGGCAGTGAGTTCCAGACCCCCACCACCCTCTGGGTGAAAATTCTTTTCCTCATTTCTGCTCTAATCCTTCTACCAATCACTTTAAATCTAAGCCCCTTGGTTATTGGCCCCATCCGCTAAGGGAAATAGTTCCTTCCTATCCACTCTGGGCCCCTTATACACCTTTGTACACCTCAATCAAATCACCCCTCGGCCTCCTCTGTTCCAAGGAAAACAACCCCAGCCTATCCAATCTGTCATCATAGCTAATATTCTCCAGTCCTCATAACATCCTCATAAATCTCCTCTGCACCCTCTCAAGTGCAATTACATCCTTCCTGTAATGTGGTGACCAGAACTGTGCGCAGTACTCAAGCTGTGGCCGAACTAGTGTTTTATACAGTTCCAGCACAACATCCTTGCTTTTATATTCTATGCCTCGGCTAATAAAGGAAAGCATTCCATATGCCTTCTCAACCACCTTAGCTACCTGTCCTGCTACCTTCAGGGATCTGTGGACATGCACTCCAAGGTCCCTCACTTCCTCTACATCTCTCAGTATCCTCCCTTTTTGTGTATTCCCTTGCCTTGTTTGCTCTCCCCAAATGCATTACCTCACACTTCTCCGGATTGAACTCCATTTCCCACTTTTCTGCCCATCTGACCAGTCGATTGATATCTGCCTGCAGTCCATAGCTTTCCTCCTCACTATCAACCACATGACCTATCTTTGTGTCATCCACAAATTTCTTAATCATACCCCCTATGTTTAAGTCCAAATCGTTAATGTATACCACAAAAAGCAAAGGGCCTAGTACCGAGCCCTGCGGCACCCCACTGGAAACAGCCTTCCAGTCGCTAAAACACCCGTCGACTATTACCCTTTGCTTCCTGCCACTGAGACAATTTTGGATCCAATTTGCCACAGTCCCTTGGATCCCATGGGCCTTTACTTTCTTGACCAATCTGCCATGTGGGACCTTGTCAAAAACCTTGCTAAAATCCATGTAGACTACATCAATTACGCACCCCTCATCGATCATCCTTGTCACCTCCTTGAAAAATTCCATTAGGTTAGTCAGACATGACCTCCCCTTATCAAATCCGTGCTGACTGTCCTACATTAGTCCGTGCCTTTCTAAGTGACAGTTTATCCTGTCCCTCAGAGTTGATTCCAATAATTTGCCCACCACCGAGATTAGGCTGACTGGCCTGTAATTACTTGGTCTACCCTGTTTCTGTAATAGTTAAGATATCATGCTGCCACGTGTCTGCGCCCTCAGCCCATCCGCCTTATTTCCTACACTCCTTGCATTGAGGCAAATACATTTAAGGACTGCCAAACCCCTCTGTTTATTTTCTAAGCTTTGTTCCCTCTGCCTTCCAGATTCACTCACTAATTTTCTGTCTTCCATTTCGAGTTCCAAATTTATCCTATCTGAATCCACACTCAGGTTCCCATCCCCCTTCCAAGTTAGTTTAAACCCTCCCCGACAGCACGAGCAAACCTCCCTGCCAGGATATTGGTCCCTGTCCTGTTGAGGTGCAACCTGTCCGGCTTGTACAGGTCCCACCTCCCCAGGAATCTAAAGCCCTCCCTCCTGCACCACCTTTGCAGCCACGCATTCATCTGCTCTATCCTCCTATTTCTATTCTTACTAGCATGTGGCACTGGGAGTAATCCGGAGATTACTACCTTTGAGGTCCTGCTTTTTAATCTTTTTCCTAACTCCTTAAACTCCACCTGTAGGAACTCATCCCTCTTTCTACCTATGTCGTTGGTCCCCATATGAACCACGACCTCTGGCTGTTCACCCTCCTCCCCCCCATAATGTTCTGCAGCCGCTCAGTGACATCCATGACCCTGGCACCAGGGAGGCAACATACCATCCTGGAATCACGCCTGCGGCCGCAGAAACGCCTGTCTGCTCCCCTAACTATGGAATCTCCTACCTCTATTGCTCTCCCGCCCTGTGTCCTCCCCCCCTCCTCCCTCCCCCCCGTACAGCTGAGCCACCAATAGTGGGAGGCAGAAACCCTACATCCACCCCCACCTCAACCAAACACAAATAATTACCAGCTTGGCTTATTCAAGTGAGATTTGTCTGCAATAATGATCTGAATTAACGTTTTAGACAATGTAATGTTTTCTATTTTTTGGGGGGGATGTTTCCTGATTAGAGAGCGTATTGCCGCTACCAGCCTTCACACTGGTAGTTTCTGTAATCAGATTACAATAACCAATTGGATGGTTGGCCCTGTGCAGTGGAAGGATTTTAGGCATCCCATAACCCATCAAAGAAGGGAGGCCACACACACTCACCAGACACAAACCCAGAATTTAGAGCTGGAGCTCCAATCTCCACTCGCTGGGGCTCGAGCACCACACCTACTAACTCAGAGGCAGGATTGCTAACCACTAAGCCAAGGGCTCGCTCCATTATATTTCCTATCATCTAGTACAATTTTTTTGAAGATAACAACAACTTGTATTAAATAGCGCCTTTAATGTAGTAAAACGCCCCACCGGCGCTTCACAGGAGCGTTATCAAACAAAATCAAATCAAACGAATCGGGCCAGGACCTACTCCGTTAATGGTAGGGCGTTGGGGAGAGTTATAGAACAAAGAGATCTAGGAGTACAGGTTCATAGCTCCTTGAAAGTGGAGTCACAGGTGGATAGGGTGGTGAAGAAGGCATTCGGCATGCTTGGTTTCATTGGTCAGAACATTGAATACAGGAGTTGGGATGTCTTGTTGAAGTTGTACAGGGCATTGGTGAGGCCACACTTGGAATACTGTGTACAGTTCTGGTCACCCTATTATAGAAAGGATATTATTAAATTAGAAAGAGTGCAGAAAAGATTTACGAGGATGCTACCGGGACTTGATGGTTTGACTTATAGGGAGAGGTTAGACAGACTGGGACTTTTTTCCCTGGAGAGTAGGAGGTTAAGGGGTGATCTTATAGAAGTCTATAAAATAATGAGGGGCATAGATAAGGTAGATAGTCAAAATCTTTTCCCAAAGGTAGGGGAGTCTATAACGAGGGGGCATAGATTTAAGGTGAGAGGGGAGAGATACAAAAGGGTCCAGAGGGGCAATTTTTTCACTCAAAGGGTGGTGAGTGTCTGGAACGAGCTGCCAGAGGCCGTAGTAGAGGCGGGTACAATTTTGTCTTTTAAAAAGCATTTGGACAGTTACATGGGAAAGGTGGGTATAGAGGGATATGGGCCAAGTGCAGGAAATTGGGACTAGCTTAGTGGTATAAACTGGGTGACATGGACATGTTGGGCCGAAGGGCCTGTTTCCATGTTGTAACTTCTATGTTTCCATGAATTTGATACCGAGCCACATTAGGGGGATATTAGGACAGATGACCAAAAGCTTGGTCAAAGAGGTAGGTTTTAAGGAGCGTTTTAAAGGAGGAGCAAGAGGTAGCGAGGCGGAGCGATTTAGGAAGGAAATTCCAGGGCTTAGGGCCTAGACAGCTGATGGTACTGTGGCCAATAGTGGAACGCTGAGATAGGGAGGGGTGAGGCAATGGAGGGATTTGAAAACAAGGATGAGAATTTAGAATCGAAGCGAATACATAGTAATGTTGATGTACTGGGTTACTGCCAATAGCAAACTATTGGCATCAGCAGTACCTTTGTGATAACATATAACTCTGAGTGGATGATTCAGTGATTTATTTAGCTTTTTTATATCTCTTTCCCTTCTAATTCTAAAATGAGGCACGGTACTACCCGCAACTTAATACTGCAGTGATAAAACTCCACTTAATCTTTTAATTTTGACACAGTCTGTAATACATGAATGCAAAATAAAAGTTTGATACCCTGAAGTAATCACAACATTAAAAACTTCAACATTGCTAACAAGTTTGGGCTTGTTTTTGCATGTGTCTCATTTTGATCAGATTGAATTTTTTTTCTCCCTAACAGCCTTTGGGTCACTCAGTTATTTCTGATACTGTTAAGCTTGATAAGCAGACCAATTTAACTGCAGGGTGAGTTAAATTCAGAAGCCTGTGCACATTACTTCTGTAAGTTAGTTTTAAATTAGCTAACTGAGGGTTTTAGGCCTTTCTACAAAATCATCTCACGATTAGATAAGCTGGAGCTCTTCAGCCTCAAGAGATGTCTCCGAGCAGACCTGATAGGGGGTTTACTTAATGGGATAGAGAAAGTAAACTTGGAACAAAACTTTCTGAGAAGCCAAAGCGGCAGGACAAGGGGGCACAGGTTCAGGGTTGTAAAGGGCAAAATGGCAGTAAATACTTCTTTACGCAGAGGGTGTTCAATAGCTGGAATGGATCAGTAGGAAGGGTAGTTAAGGCCAGGACACTGGGCTGAATTCATAAACAGGTAAACGCTGCAATAAGAAATGGGATGTTGGATTCAGGAAGGACGAGGTCAAATGGGACAAAAAGTCTCCTTCGTCTGAACCTATCTCGTGATCATTCATCCTGTCGTGGGCAGGGAGATGTCATAGTTCTGTGCCCTTCCTCCAGTTGAATATCCTAAGAAGGTAAAGTGAGCAGTGAGTTCTGTAGTTGGGGCTATTCGAAGAGCAACAGGAAAGAAAAAGAGACAGATGGAGAGAATTTTTTCAATTTATTGAACAAAATTCCACAGAATTATGTGCAAAACTCAACAAAAAAGGTGGTTTGAAAAGTATTAGTGGAAAATAATAAAGCATCAGCATCATCATGTTTGTTCTATGGCAATAATGCAGTTCTGCACATTTTTAATATGTTGCAGAATAAATTTTTACTCTCATTTATTTATGGGGAGGACAAATGATAGAACACATGCAATTTCACATTATGATATCCATGAATTCTTTGGCATATTTCCTGCTATAATTGTCATGTAGCCTGAAAAAAGTTTACATTTTTATAAAGAGATGAGTACTTGTTTCAGTCAAAGAAGATTAGTGCAAATTGCTATTTAGGATTTCTTTCTTATATATGTTCAAGTGCCAGCACATACATATAGACCACACAAACAGTGCTACTGAAACCCTTAGGCACAGCATAATCAAAATGTGTTGCAACTGGACTGAGAGCAGTAGACAAGATAAAGTCTGTCAAACAGGGAAACTTAAGGTCAACATACAAACACCCAGAGTATGGTAATCCTCCAGCAGGGACCAGTAGGTGCCAAACAATCAATACAGCTTTGCCATTTATAACACATTCTCATACATTTCTGCCTGATGCTGAAGTCAACTTCAGGCAGAATGGATACAGGCTTTGCATTAGGGAATTTCCAAAGATTGCCTTCCTGTCAGGAGAGGGACTAATGTCAGAATCCATTTCATGAGGAACTGCTGTCAAAAATGTGCAGTTAAAAAGAGCTGATTTAACCCATGATTACTGGTCAGAAAGGAATCAACAATTCCTCGGAGTAAATGGTTAAAGTCGTAAGTCCCAATTTTCCTGTTTCTGCATGCAAACAAAATTTTTGTCATTCACCACAGCCAAAATCTATCAATTGTTAGGCTAAATTCAGAGTTGCTGCGAGTGCATTAGTGGGAAAAAGAGTCTTCCAATTTTTTTCTTAAATTGAGAAACAGAAACCCATAGACTCATAGGGGCCAATCATCAGAAATACAAGTATTCTCTTCTGTCTAGAAATAACATGCGTACCAATACGTGAATTTGATTATGGTAAAGAAGACTTTCTCGCTTTCTCAGTGACTGTCGATATGCTCCAATGGCATGGAAGATCCATGGCAACCAGAACCACAGTGTAACTGCAGTGAATGACCATCCCAATTATTGTATTTGCGAGGATGCTCAGTGCATTGCCCTTCATGCCAGTGAAGCTGTTAAGTCAATCTAGTGAAAAACCCACCAAGTCTGCTGTTGAGGGGCCACCAACAAGACAAATTAGGAATTCTCCCTTTCCACAGAACAGCAGTGACTATACTTCAAAAAGTAATTTATTGGATGTGAAGAGCTTTGGGATGCCCTTGGGACATGATAAGAAGCTTTAATGCTCGGGTGAGTTTAATAGTGCCTCGTCTACATTTTTTAAGATCAGTAGTATTTTATGCTTTTGTTTTAAGAATTCCTATTTGCTAATAATATTTGCTGTATAATCTGCTCTGTTACGAAGAGGAAAAGCTCAACTTACACAAAGTCAAATACCCAATTTATTATATGACTGTTGTTCGAGCAGCATGTGGCATCTCAGTGTAAAAATTAAAATGGGATGAATAACATCTAGTTATTGCTCAATTCTGGTCACTGCAGCACTAAATAAAGACATTCATTGGAAAGGGCATAGAGAATAGCAACAAGACTGATACCATGTGTAAAAGGATAATCTGTGAGGAAAGATTCAAGCAACCCAAGGTCTACCATGTAGAGGCAGGACAGTTAAGTGGAGACACTCATTGAGGTATATAAAGTATTAAATGGTACAGATAAGGTAAACCCAGAATATTACTTTATACCAGGAAAATAAGACCAAAGGACATATATTTAAATTGGTGAAAAGTAAATTTAAAACATAGATTAAAATATAGAACCAATACATTAAAAATAAATTATTTACTCAAAAGCTAACTGTAGTTCAGATCTTGTACCAAACTTATTTTATTATAATATTGCGAGCTTCAAAGCACCATATATTATTTAACATTTATTTATAATAAGATTATTCAATTCTTAGAGCTGTGATCTTTTAATTACTTTGTGCACTTGAGGAGCTAGGTAGAAAGATGGCTACTGTAAATATATACATTATATGACTGTTTATTCATCATTTGTAATTTTAAACTTAAAATTAGATCTAACATGATGATCTACCACTTTTCATGACTAGAGTAAGAAGAGGCATAAGTCCAGTACCTAAAAGCAATTACCAGGCAGGATTTACTTTTCATTTTCCAGGCACATTACTGATAGCTTTCCGACATTACAACAGTGACTACACTTCCAAAGTATTGCATTGGCTATGAACATCCTGAGGTCATAAAGGCGCTATATAAATGCAAGTTTGTTCTTTCTTTTTTCTAGCTTATCTAGATCTTCAGGCAAGGATAGAGACACGTGAAAGTATTGGGAGTTAGTACTCACCCATAACAGTGATCTGATACAGGGCATGATTTTATCCTGGAGCCGGGAAGGGGGCGGGGTGGGGTGGGGGGGGTGGGTGGAGTTCCTGACGGGAAACCCGAAAGTATGAGTTTCAGGGACGTCCTTGTGATTTTGACGTAAGGATGTCGTTACCCACCTGACAGGCCAGCCTGATTGACAGGCTGGCTCTCAGTCAGACAGGAGAAGAGCCAGGAAGAGGACGTGATCGGCTGAGTGTTAGATGGGAGGATGGGGTCATCGTGAGGTGGGGGGGAGTCGGGGGTCACTGGTGGGGGGGTCGCGGATCACCAGTGGGGTGGAGTCAGTCATTGGGGGTGTTCGGTTCAGGGGTCATTGTGGGGTTGGAGATTGTTTGAGGCGTCACAGCAGGTAGGCTTGTTAGGCCTGTGGGAAGCACTCCTGCTCCTCCGGGCCCACAAGCTATGCTATAAAGACACTTACCTGCAGTTTCGGGCCTTCTCGCCTCCTCTCATATGGCGTGAAGGAGAAGGCCCAGGAATCCCAGCTCCCAAGGACTAAAATCAAAAAAGCTTTGAAAATGGAGGCCCGCAGCCACCATAAAAACTATTAATGCCCGATCCACCTCCTAAGAGCGGGTTGGTTGCCCACCCCTCATCCTGCCCCCGTGAAAACCGTAAATGGGCCGGTTGGAGGCGGGTTTTAAATTTTTGCAATTGTTACTGCCCCCCCTGCCCCCAACCCACTAGTTTTTCCAGGCTAAAATCATGCCCACAATAGCAAAAGTAAACTGGGTTAGAAGGTTTGAAAAGACCTAAAAATATAGCAATAATATTTATGATTTCCACAAAATTACACTATTTCTCAATGCACATTGGAGAAGGATTTCCTCTGTTTACAACGTTTTGAAATTGGAAATGTGTTGTTTTGCATAATTATTTACTCCACTTGCTAACATTGGTGAAAAAGTTGACAGGAATATGAAATTGATCTCCTCATCTTATACTCACACATTATGTTACTAACATTAGCAAATGAAGGAAAAATATACTCAGATTTTGGTTTGCAATTTAGTTACAAATAACACATTCATACAATATGACATAAAAAAGTTCTCAAATATTCATGAACTTATTTTTTTTTAAAAAACACTTTGAAATACTCTTTATTCAACCCTGTTGACCTATTTGCCTCTGTAGTTTTGTCCAAATACACAGCGGTTGTTCTTTTTCTAAGTGATCGCTTAAAATTTTTTAAAAGGAATAATGTGCAGGACTTCAATGTCAAAGCTGGCAGTTTAAATAACACAATATAGTCTCACTGTTCCAGATAAGAGAAATAGAATAACTGAGTTATTCCCTTTCAAGCAGTGGGGATGCTTAAAATGATTGAATCTGGACTGCAATGTTGACTTTTTTTTTAAAAAAGTGCTATTGAAGTCGTCCAATCTGTAATAAATGATCTTTACAGATAGCTTTGTATTCCAGTGATTTCTGGAGATTTTATCCCAAAATATGAGGGGAAAAATACTTAAACAGAAGAAAGCCTGGAAATAAACAATTAGAAAAGGTAGCATTTCTATGAAGCCTAGAAAAAAACTATATGGTATTTGAGAAATGAATAGAATGCCTCGGGAAATGTTACTTTGTTAAAGTTGCTGTGTAAGCTTTTGATGTTCCAGACGTGGGACAGACAGTAGTCAGCTGGGCACAAGGCAATGGTGGAAATCATATTACAACACATCACTGAGCCATTTTAGAACCTGGTGATGAAGATGATGCATGGCTTTTCTCTCTCCTCAGACGAGAACATATTTGCCAATCATTTTTTTCAAGGTGTTGGAGTCTAATTAAGGAAAAACGCAGCTTATAGATACTTAGTAATATATCCCCCCTCCCCCCACCCCCACCATTTAAATAGAAAATTGAAGGCAACATGCTCGCAATTCCCAATATAACAGCCATCAAGCAAGGCTGTCCACTGGCAACATGAACTCAGAAAATTACCCCAATAATTCAAAGTGTCTTGGCAAAGAGATTATTCACTTAAAAATAAAATGAAATACATTAATATTTATCATGTACTCCAAGAAAGATAGGCAGGCATCTGATTTAAATTTACAGCTGTCCTCTAACTCAATATCCAAATATTTGATATCATTTTTAAAAGATATTTTATCATCAATTTGCTGTAATAGCAAGATTTTTATTCTAAGAACTCAAAAGGATAGCAAGTCTTCCCTAGCCTTGTTCATCCGAAACATGGTAAAAGAGACCTCAATAGGAAGAACCAGTGGAGCTGGGCATTGATGTCCCTAGTATAGTTAACATTTTCTAATTTCAACGTAATTTAAAAGGGGTAACTAAGCTAAGGCAAGTCATGGCAGCAGACCTCGCACCCGTGATATGCCCCTCCTGCAAGATGTGGGAAGTCATGGACGCTACCAGTGTCCCAGCCGACCACATGTGCAGGAAGTGTGTCCACCTGCAGCTACTGACCGATCGTATCTCGGTGCTGGAGCTGTGGGTGGATTCACTGTGGAGCATCCGCGATGCAGAGAAACTCGTGAATAACACGTTCAGCGAGTTGGTCACACCGCAGGTAAAGGGTGTACAGGCAGGAAGTGAATGGGTGACCACCAAGCAGAGTAAGAGGTGCAGGCAGATAGTGCAGGGGTCCCCTGTGGCCATCCCCCTCTCAAACAGGTATACCGTTTTGGATACTGTTGGGGGAGATGGCTCACCAGGGGAAGGTGACAGCGGCCAGGTTCATGGCACCGTGGCTGGCTCTGCTGCACAGGAGGGCAGGAAAAAGAGTGGCAGAGCTATAGTGATAGGGGACTCGATTGTAAGGGGAATAGACAGGCGTCTCTGCGGACGCAACCGAGACTCCAGGATGGTATGTTGCTTCCCTGGTGCAAGGGTCAGGGATGTCTCGGAGCGGCTGCAGGACATTCTGGAGGGGGAAGGTGAACAGCTCGTTGTCGTGGTGCATTTAGGTACCAACGATATAGGTAAAAAACGGGATGAGGTCCTACAAGCTGCATTTAGGGAGTTAGGAGTTAAACTAAAAAGTAGGACCTCAAAGGTAGTAATCTCAGGATTGCTACCAGTGCCACGGGCTAGTCAGAGTAGGAATGACAGGATAGCTAGGATGAATATGTGGCTTGAGAGATGGTGTAAGAGGGAGGGATTCAAATTCCTGGGACATTGGAACCGGTTTTGGGGGAGGTGGGACCAGTACAAATTGGACGGTCTGCATCTGGGCAGGACTGGAACCAATGTCCTAGGGGGAGTGTTTGCTAGTGCTGTTGGGGAGGGTTTAAACTAATGTGGCAGGGGGATGGGAACCGATGCAGGTAGTCAGTGGGAAGTAAAGTGGTGACAGAAACAAAAGGCAGTAAGGGAGAATGTACAAAACATAACCGGACAGATGGTCTGAGAAAGCAGGGCAAAGACCAAGGGAAGTCTAGATTAAACTGCATTTATTTCAATGCAAGAACTCTGATGGGCAAGGCAGATGAACTCAGGGCATGGATGGGTACATGGGACTGGGATGTTATAGCTATTACTGAAACATGGCTAAGGGAGGGGCAGGACTGGCAGCTCAATGTTCCAGGGTACAGATGCTATAGGAAAGATAGAGCAGGAGATAAGAGAGGAGGGGGAGTTGCGTTCTTGATTAGGGAGAACATCACGGCAGTAGTGAGAGGGGATATATCCGAGGGTTCGCCCACTGAGTCTATATGGGTAGAACTGAAAAATAAGAAGGGAGAGATCACTTTGATAGGATTGTACTACAGACCCCCAAATAGTCAACGGGAAATTGAGGAGCAAATATGTAAGGAGATTACAACCAGCTGCAAGAAAAATAGGGTGGTAATAGTAGGGGACTTTAACTTTCCCAACATTGACTGGGACAGCCATAGCATTAGGGGCTTGGATGGAGAGAAATTTGTTGAGTGTATTCAGGAGGAATTTCTCATTCAGTATGTGGATGGCCCGACTAGAGAGGGGGCAAAACTTGACCTCCTCTTGGGAAATAAGGAAGGGCAGGTGACAGAAGTGTTAGTGAGGGATCACTTTGGGACCAGTGATCATAATTCCATTAGTTTTAAGATAGCTATGGAGAAGGATAGGTCTGGCCCAAAAGTTAAAATTCTAAATTGGGGAAAGGCCAATTTTGATGGTATTAGACAGGAACTTTCAGAAGTTGATTTGGAGAGTCTGTTGGCAGGCAAAGGGACGTCTGGTAAGTGGGAGGCTTTCAAAAGTGTGTTAACCAGGGTTCAGGGTAAGCACATTCCTTATAAAGTGAAGGGCAAGGCTGGTAGAAGTAGGGAACCTTGGATGACTCGGGAGATTGTGGCCCTAGTCAAAAAGAAGAAGGAGGCATATGACATGCATAGGCAGCTGGGATCAAGTGGATCCCTTGAAGAGTATAGAGATTGCCGGAGTAGAGTTAAGAGAGAAATCAGGAGGGCAAAAAGGGGACATGAGATTGCTTTGGCAGATAAGGCAAAGGAGAATCCAAAGGGCTTCTACAAATACATAAAGGGCAAAAGAGTAACTAGGGAGAGAGTAGGGCCTCTTAAGGATCAACAAGGTCATTTATGTGCGGAACCACAAGAGATGGGTGAGATCCTAAATGAATATTTCACATCAGTATTTACAGTTGAGAAAGGCATGGATGTTAGGGAACTTGGGGAAATAAATAGTGATGTCTTGAGGAGTGTACATATTACAGAGAGGGAGGTGCTGGAAGTCTTAACGCTTATCAAGGTAGATAAATCTCCGGGACCTGATGAAATGTATCCCAGGACGTTATGGGAGGTTAGGGAGGAAATTGCGGGTCCCCTAGCAGAGATATTTGAATCATCCACCGCTACAGGTGAGGTGCCTGAAGATTGGAGGGTAGCAAATGTTGTGCCTTTGTTTAAGAAGGGCGGCAGGGAAAAGCCTGGGAACTACAGACCGGTGAGCCTGACATCTGTAGTGGGTAAGTTGTTAGAGGGTATTCTGAGAGACAGGATCTACAGGCATTTGGAGAGGCAGGGACTGATTAGGAACAGTCAGCATGATTTGTGAGTGGAAAATCATGTCTCACGAATTTGATTGAGTTTTTTGATGAGGGCTGTGCAGTAGACGTGGTCTACATGGACTTTAGCAAAGCCTTTGACAAGGTACCGCATGGTAGGTTGTTACATAAGGTTAAATCTCACGGGATCCAAGGTGAGGTAGCCAATTGGATACAAAATTGGATTGACGACAGAAGACAGAGGGTGGTTGTAGAGGGTTGTTTTTCAAACTGGAGGCCTGTGACCAGCGGTGTGCCTCAGGGATCGGTGCTGGGTCCGCTGTTATTTGTTATTTATATTAATGATTTGGATGAGAATTTAGGAGGCATGGTTAGTAAGTTTGCAGATGACACTAAGATTGGTGGCATTGTGGACAGTGAAGAAGGTTATCTAGGATTGCAACGGGATCTTGATAAATTGGGCCAGTGGGCCGATGAATGGCAGATAGAGTTTAATTTAGATAAATGTGAGGTGATGCATTTTGGTAGATTGAATCGGGCCAGGACCTATTCCGTTAATGGTAGGGCGTTGGGGAGAGTTATAGAACAAAGAGATCTAGGAGTACAGGTTCATAGCTCCTTGAAAGTGGAGTCACAGGTGGATAGGGTGGTGAAGAAGGCATTCAGCATGCTTGGTTTCATTGGTCAGAACATTGAAAACAGGAGTTGGGATGTCTTGTTGAAGTTGTACAAGACATTAGTAAGGCCACACTTGGAATACTGTGTACAGTTCTGGTCACCCTATTATAGAAAGGATATTATTAAACTAGAAAGAGTGCAGCAAAGATTTACGAGGATGCTACCGGGACTTGATGGTTTGACTTATAGGGAGAGGTTGGATAGACTGAGACTTTTTTCCCTGGAGAGTAGGAGGTTTAGGGGTGATCTTATTGAAGTCTATAAAATAATGAGGGGCATAGATAAGGTAGATAGTCAAAATCTTTTCCCAAAGGTAGGGGAGTCTATAACGAGGGGGCATAGATTTAAGGTGAGAGGGTAGAGATACAAAAGGGTCCAGAGGGGCAATTTTTTCACTCAAAGTGTGGTGAGTGTTTGGAACGAGCTGCCAGAGGCCGTAGTAGAGGCGGGTACAATTTTGTCTTTTAAAAAGCATTTGGACAGTTACATGGGTAAGATAGGTATAGAGGGATATGGGCCAAGTGCAGGTAATTGGGACTAGCTTAGTGGTATAAACTGGGCGACATGGACATGTTGGGCCGAAGGGCCTGTTTCCATGTTGTAAACTTCTATGATTCTATGATTCTATGAGTAGAGGTTACCTTACCATATCTGTGGTTGCCTTGGGTTGGTTAATTATTCTTGTTGCACCGGGAGCAGGAGGCAGTATACCTGTAATAGCCTACTCCTCACTTGTTTGGCTATGTGTTGTGTTGCTGGTGACCCAGGAAGAGATCAAAGTGCTTGGTAACTTTTAAAGCTAGGTGAAGACCAAACAACGTTTGTTACAACTGATGTATGTCCTACAGAACCTTAGTCCACACTTGGTATGGGTAGGATTGGAGCAGCATGATAGGTGAAGAAGGATCTTCCTGCTGCTGGCAGGGAAAATTGTAAACTGCAAATATATTTTTCAACTGTTATGCAATTAGTGAAATATTGTTTTTATTTTTATGTTAAATATGTTATGTCTTGACTTTGACTCTGAAGTCAATGACATTTATGACTTACAAGTATATAAATAGTAATTTAAACAGTATTGAGGGTTTGGATAACCGTGGAAACCTTAAGTGACCATTCTGATTCAGGAAACTGCTGATTGAAATACCTACCACAAATAACCCAGGAGTATTTAAGTGTCAACTGCGCTCAGTTGGTCACATACCTACCCGAGTCAGAAGGTTGTAAGTTCAAGCTCCACTCCAGCACTTGAACACACAATCCAAGCTGGCACTTCGGTGCATTACAAGGGAGTGCTGCATTGCCAGAGATGCTGTCCTTCAGACGATACATTGGATAAAGGCCCGACTGCCTGTTTCAGCAGTTCATGTGGACGCCAAAGATCCCATAGCACTATTCAAAGCAGAGAAGTTATCCCAGTGTCTTGGCCAATAATCTTCCCTCAGCCAACACCACCAAAATAGATTAACTGGTCATTCATTGCTAGCAGCACTGGAGCAGCACCAGGCGTACCTAAAAATGAGGTGCCAACCTGGGGAAGATAAAACACAGGACTACATGCATGCGAAACAGGGGAAGCAGCATGCTATAGACAGAGCTAAGCGATTCCACAATCAAATGATTAGATCAAATCTCTGCAGTCCTGCCACATCCAGTCATGAATGGTGGTGGACAATTAAACAACTAATGGGAGGATGAGGGTCCATGAACATCCCCATCCAAAATGATGGCAGAGCCCAGCACATGAGTGCAAAAGACAAGGCTGAAGCGTTTGCAACTATCTTCAGCCAGAAGATCCCCACCATCACAGAAGCCAGTCTTCTGCCAATTCAATTCACTCCACATGATATCAAGAAACGACTGAGTGCACTGGACAGAGCAAAGGCTATATGCGGGACATCATCCCGCATGTAGTGCTGAAGACTTGTGCTCCAGAACTGGCTGCGCCTCTAGCCAAGCTGTTTCAGTACAGCTACAACACTGGCATCTAACTGACAAAGTGGAAAATTGCCCAGGTATGTCCTGTCCATAAAAAGCAGGACAAATCCAATCCAGGCAATTATCGCCACATCAGTCTACCCTCAATCATCAACAAAGTGATGGAAGGTGTCGTTGACAGTGCTATCAAGCGGCACTTACTCACCAATAACCTGCTCACCAATGCTCAGTTTTGTTTCCGTCACGACCACTCGGCTCCAGACCTCATTACAGCCTTGGTGCAAACATGGACAAAAGAACTGAATTCAAGAGGTGAGGTGAGAGTGACTGCCCATGATATCAAGGCAGCATTTGACCGAGTGTGGCATCAAGGAGCCCGAGTAAAATTGAAATCAATGTGAATCAGGGGAAAAAATCTCCAGTGGCTGGAGTCATCCTTAGTACAAAGGAAGATGGTAGTGGTTGTTGGAGGCCAATCACCTCAGCCCCAGGACATTGCTGCAGGAGTTCCTCAGGGCTGTGTCCTAGGCCCAACCATCTTTAGCTGCTTCATCAATGACCTTCCCTCCATCATAAGGTCAGAAGTGGGGATGTTCGCTGATGATTGCACTGTGTTCAGTTCCATTCACAACTCCTCTGATAATGAAGCAGTCCGTGCCCGCATGCATCAAGACCTGGACAACATCCAGGCTTGGGCTCACAAGTGGCAAGTAACATTTGCGCCAGACAATGACCATCCCCATCAAGACAGGCTAACCACCTCCCCTTGACTTTCAAGGACATTACCATTGCTGAATCCCCCACCATCAACATACTGGGGGGGTCACCATTGACCAGAAATTTAACTGGACCAGCCACATAAATACTGTGGCTACGAGAGCAGGTCAGAGGCTGGGCATTCTGCGGCAAGTGACTCACCTCCTGACTCCCTAAAGCCTTTCCACCATCTACAAGGCACAAGTCAGGAATGTGATGGAATACTCTCCACTTGCCTGGATGAGTGCAGCTCCAACAACACTCAAGAAGCTTGACACAATCCAGGACAAAGCAGCTCGCTTTATTGGCACCCCATCCACCACCTTAAACATTCACTCCCTCCACCTCCGGTACACGGTGGCTGCAGTGTGTACCATCTACAAGATGCACTGCAGCAACTCGTCAAGGCTTCTTCGACAGCACCTCCCAAACACGCGACCTCTACCACCTAGAAGGGCAAGGGCAGCAGCCACATGGGAACAACACCTGCATATTCCCCTCCAGGTCACACACCATTCTGATTTGGAAATATATCGCTGTTCCTTCATTGTTGCTGGGTCAAAATCCTGGAACTCCCTCCTTAACAACACTGTGGGAATACCTTCACCACACGGACTGCAGCGGTTCAAGAAGGCGGCACACCACCACCTTCTCAAAGGTAATTAGGGATGGGCAATAAATGCTGGCCTTGCCAGCGATGCCCACATCCCATGAATGAATAAAAAAAAATTGTGGGACAAAATAGCTGCTGTTTATCACCTATATAATAACAATGACTGCACATTGCACAGGATGTGTTTTAGAACATCTCTGAAAAATGTGATAAGCTATAAAAAAAAAGTTTGTTCTTTGAATTCTAAAACAAAATCATTCTTCACAGAAGCAAGAATGTTCTTTCTAAATAATATTTGCAACAGTTTATTTCTATTTCGAGTTTAATGTAACAGAAAAAATTCTAATGATCTTCAAATTGTTGAGTTTATAATCTTTCCCACCAGCACATAGAATTTTAAATGGATTTACTATTATAATTGTGAAACTAAACTATGGCAAGTGGTCTCTTAATTAACTAAATGAAAGTTTACTTTAAGTGCAGTAAGAATCTGCAGCGAATATTCTGAGGTAAGGCAACACATAGCCTACATCTCACTGTCTGAATGGCATTATGGTAAACAAACTTTAGAGAATGTTATTAAAACTACAAATGCATCAGGGATTACTAAAAATTTAGAAACAAAATCTATTTTGTTCTTTATTTATGAGGCAAGCTCTCTCTCACTCTCAGTGGAATAAACATATTTTTACTCACTGTGGTAAATACGCAGAATGTAATTCAATTAGTTTATGCATTTCCCTTTCCATGAAAAATATATCACCAAGTAGATAGTGCAAGAATTGGGTCATGTTGATGCACATACTAATGAACTAAATATCCTCCTACTGCAATGCCTAGATTTGTCACACAACCACAAGGAGCCCAAAATGTCCAAACTGTAAACCATTTCAATCAGAATGGATATAAAAAGTTTGCTATTAACATAAACTGAATGGACATTCGATAAATGAACCTTCTCCCCAAAAAATCTACACCTATTAATCAATGCTAAAACATTGAAAATATTTTTTTATCCCTGTATGAATATATGATCATGTTGCCACTAACTCACAGTAACAGTCAAAACATTAGTTTACGTAAGAACATTAGTTCAAATAAGTAAATCTTTAGCAAACAACATTATATATTTTCCTGTTCCTGAAGCAATGGGACCAGAAGACAGTAGGCTTTCATTTGCCAGAATGGGTGTCGGGCAGTCCCTGACAAATCTTTGAGTATTGGCCCTTATTTCATGTTCAAGACAAGCTCCTGGACTGGATTAGACCTGGCACTGGGGGGCGGGGGGTTGGGGGATGGTATATATATGGCATGCATCACCCGTTAAAGGGCTGTGGGCCACAATTAAAAGGAATCAGCTATTTAAAGGCGAGCGGGAAGGAACAGTTTTTCAGCCTTTTAGCCTGCAGCTACAGAGGCAAAATGGCGGATATACACAGTGCAGCTCTGGTGCCAACTGAACTTCTTGGCATCCCTGCTTTCACCTTGTACGACTTCAACCATGAATATTGTATTTGGGACACTTTAATATCATTCCCCTTTATCAATTATAACTTGATTATGTGTCTCTTGGGCATCTGCAAGTTCATATGCATTTAATAATTCAAAGACAGAGGGTAATTTCTGGTGGATTTTACTTTATGGATGCTAGCAAGGCACGTAACTGTGTGAAATTGGATGGGCTAAATTGCTCCCACTGGAGATGTAAATGTCTCCAAACATTTCTTATCCCCCAAGTGCTAAAATAAAAGACCTCTTTTTAGAAAAAATACAGCAAACTAAAATCCATTTTAAAACAGTTCCACTTATAGAAATATATAGGACATAATAGGAAAATTAATTGAGGCTGTGTTTGTAGTGCAGCCTTACTAGGTGGGACTGGTAATCAGAGGGAAGACTATAACAGTATAATCCTAATTATCTGACCTGTGCCGTAGAGCAACACTTTACTCAACTTGCCCAAATATCATACCAAAAGGAGATATTAGGTACATGCTAACATTGTGTCAAACCTCTATGTAATTAATGGTATTCCAAGTTATGCCCTGCTGATAAAAAGTCAGTACAGCTAAGGCAAGATAGTACTACGATTGAATAGGTCAAATATTCAGAATCTGACTTCAATTGCTTAATTTCCACATGACCACCAGCTTTATCCCAACATAATTCATTCTTCACACAAGTTACAAGCCATAATCACGGGCATAAATCACAATATGAATATGATTCTGGGCATTCCACCAATACTATTTTCAAACAGCAGTAGCTCATACAACCTCTAATAATTTAATTATAGAGACAAACATAGTTTCAATAACAGTGAGTCTTAGATGAAATTTCTACGCTTGAATTCAAAAATAGCGGAGGTACGGCACAGATGGTTTGAGCATAACTTTCTGTTCAACCCTTCAGGGGATACCATCCCTCTCCCCTCCCATCTCAAGGAGGACAATTTAATGTGGGTACAGAAAAGACCAGGGATAGAAGTCAGATGATAAGGAAGAGAAGCTGGGGATTGTGGAAAGCATTTCCCATCCTTAACAACACAGCAAACATGATAAAAGATTAAGCGTTCCAGATAATTCACCAAGGCCTAGAATCACTCGGGCAAAATCCCAAGTGGAATAATGGCTCCTGTCTGATGTTAAGTTTTTGGAATCACCCTAATTTTAATAATCCTGACAAACTCCTGGCAATACCTCTGATTTGAAGCTTGTCATTTAGAGATGGAAACTTTTATTCAACTGCAAGATTAAAAGCCTCCAGCAACATTAAAGGCCAGCACAAAAATATCCTTGTGACTGCAAAACTCCAACTGTTGATACTCAAGAATTTCAGTGAGGTCTACAAGAGGACAAAGAGTCCCTTGGTTCAGCAAGGAAGTAATGGAGAAATTCTTTTCATAAAGTCAGGCAAAGGAAGGCCATATTGTTTGGGTCAAAGATTAGCAAGTCCCAAAGCAAAGCAGGAGATGGACAAGGCAGTGACAGCAAGTACACATGGCTTTAGACAGAAAAGATCTTGCCTGACTAACCTCCTTGATTTTTTTGAGGAAGTGACAACCCAAGTTGACTGTGGTAAACCTTATGACATTATGTACTTAGACTTCTAAAAATGAATTTGATAAAGTTCCACACAAAAGATTACTAATTAAACTCAAAGCTATGGAGACTCAGAGCAAAACTTGAGTATGGATAAAAACTGGCCGAAGAATAGAAAACAATGTGTACTGGTTACAGGGGTAATGTCAGCGTGCGGGGGGGATGAACTGAGTCGGGTGTCCCAAGAATCAGTGTTCGGACCACGACTGTTTATAATTTACATCAATGACTTGGATTCTGAAACACAATGCAAACTCGGTAGGGCAGTGGAATCAAAAGAGGCAGCCCAGAAACTACACAATGAGAGAAACAAAATAGAAATACAATATTCATAACCATTAAGGACATGGATATTCTTTTGCTAAATGCTATATGAAAGGAAATATTAAAGGTGGTTTTCTGAAATAAGTTACAGTTAAATCAAATTTAATGCAGATGTGCAAAGTATTGCACACAAAAAGGAGAAATTACAACATGCATATTTCGTGAATGGTGTTGAAATAGTTGAAGCTGAAGTTGAAAGAGACTTAGGAGACTTAGTAGACTCAATGCTCAACATGTTCAGCTAATGCAGAGCAGTATGCAACAAAGCCAATGGACTGTTGAACTATATAGCCAAAATAGGAGAATACTATATCGCCAAAATGATAGAATACTCATGCTACTACATCTCACATTACCTAGCTAACCACATCATGAAATCCTCAAGTAACTCCTACTGAAAGTGACATGTGAACTCGGTTCCTCAGTGTAGCAACAGCGTTCTGGCCATTTTTATGAATCATATTTTAAATCCAATACCCCGAAGAAAGAACTGTACTGTTTGGCAAGCTTGTGGGAGTGGCTTAGAGAACAGGATTGACTGGCAGGAGTTTCGAGCCAGGCTAACATGACTAAGGTGCATTCATATGCAAACGGACATTTCACACTGACAGGCTGGGTGGAAGGGAACCCAGGCTGATTGACGTCATCACCTTTTAACATGATTACTGGAAACAATACCCCGAGAGGTAACTCAGAGACACTCAGTCTCCTGGTGGAAGGCAAGAGATGGCTGGGCCATTTTCTTTCAGGAGAGAAGCCAGTTAAGCAAGCAGGAAACGACAGACACCCAGTAATCAGCTCCCATTGTCTCTCCAGGTGCAAGGCCTGGGAGCGGGAAAACAAAATAGCATTTTTCACAAAGATTTCAAAGGTTATAAGTCACTCCAGGCCCCAGGGAGTGGGGGGGGGGGGTGTCCAGACAGATCATCTGAGTCAATATATCGAGCAGTATCGTATTGGCTTGGCTCGGCTCTGGTGGTCTCTGCTCTTCTTCTCTCTGCTCCTCGGCATCTCTACAGCGAGTCTCTCGAGTGGGGCTCAGCTTGATTCAACAGAACACCGCCAGAAGCTGAGTGCTGCTCTTCATCCCTCATCAACGGACCTCGACTCAAACTGGAACTTGGATACTGCGTCGGCGGTACGGAACCAGGAGCGAGACGTGCAGGAAGAAGCTGAAAGCAAGACAACAGGCAATCGGGGTGAGCATATTGCCGGTGCCTACACATCCACAAGACCACGTAGCTGTGTGGGGGGGTGATTGTAAGTCCCAACCAAACCTTAGAGGGTTTTAGTGCTGGGGGTATCCTGTGTTAGTTTATTTCACCGGGGGGTTTTTTCTCTTACTAGGCCGTGGTAATTTAGCAAGGTAGAGTTTATTGGACAAGCCAGGGTTGTACTGTTTGTACTGTTTACTAGTGCCATAATTAATCTTATTAAACACAATACGGTTGAGCCCGAATACGTGTGTCTGAGTGTGATCTGTCCTTATAATCCCTATCGTTCCAGAACTTATAGTAAGAGGTGTGTTTTCGGTACGCCCAAGAAAACCACTTACATCAGCTATCCATTCCAACCTCCATTTGTCTTCTTTTCCTCTGGATATAGCCAAAGAAACAAACAAAAGAAAGAAGAACCAGGCACCTCTGCATTTGGCCCTACCACCACTGCATCACATATGTCTCCTTCCAAGCAGCAGCCCAGAAACATCTGTGTGGCAGCTCCAGAGATATTTGCAGCAGAGGTCCTAAGATCAGTCTGTGTTTTTCCCATAGATACTCAGGCTGCAGTCACAGAGATCTGAGGTGCTAGATTGCAGAGGATGATCCGGACTCCAAGCTATCATACAGACAACTATCGTGCAGGGCTTTTCTGACCTAATTGGTATCATCAGGTTTGCTTTCCTGCAGATCACGAGCCATGCAGAAGCAGCGCCAAGTCCTAGTGGCACAGCAGAAATAAGCATGGATGGTGCTGCTCTCTCTCACAGCACATGTAGACCCTCCAGCCAATCTCCTCCAATGCTTGCATAGGTGGCTGAAAGGAAACACAGCCCAGGCTTCCTTTGCTGCCACACAAGAAGTATAGCCAGTAGCGGGTGCATCCTGGGACTTTGCTGCCATGAGACTCAAAAGGCCCAGAAAGGCACTCAAGCACTCTTGGCACTCAGGTAGCACTTTGGAGACACACAATGTTAGGTATAAGACATCATATATCACAAATTGGCACCGAGAGGAAGCAAAGTGGAAAGAAGTAATAAGCACTCATAAAAAAAAAAGGACAGCATTAAAATTATGTCTGCCTTTAAATTCATTGTGCATGCCAACATTGTTTATTGCAAGGTTTGAAAGTTGCTTTTATCTGGTGGAATAAATGGGAGCTGTGTGGGAAGTACACAGGGAAGGTTCCATGCATGATGGCATGTTAGTGGTAGGGAGAGAGGAGTGGAAAGATATACACTGGACTATTAATGCAATCAACAGATCTAGAAGTCAAGAGGTCTCCTGTATCAGTGTGACATGAATGAAAAGGATGTCCTTCACATCCTCTTCAGGCAAATGGAGATGGGAGCATCTTCTCCTGTCAGTGCGAAGGTACTGGTGGAGTGGTCACATGCGGCTCCAGTGCCGCCTCACCACCTATTCATCGTCCTCTTTTTACAAGGAGTAAAGGTAGAGAGGAATCCCAATGAGAAACAGATTTAGTATTCTGTCTGAATCAGCTGCCTTTCTGCCATTTGCTGTAAGGCTACTTCTCCACCCCACCCAAAGGGAGTCTCACAACAAATAGTAGAAAGGCAGATGATTGAAAAGGTTTGAAGAAGGAAAAAAATCAGAAAAAAATTATCAGTGGAAAATTAAGGTTTCTGCAAAGCTTTAAAATATCTGTGTTAGGATCTTTAAATTTCCTTTCACCTTTTCTCCACTGTCTTGAACTCTGAATGCTTGTTGTATACAGACATGATTACCCCAAGAATAAATGTGTAATTACATAACATGGGATGTATGCTATCACCTTTCATCATCACCTCATTGAAAAATGTCTGCCCATTTTAGTGTGGAAATGACGGCAGAAAATTGGGCAAGCATTATTTCCACCATTACCTGCCCCTGCCTGCCCAAATACCACAAGAAAAAAAAATCCAGGCTGAAGAGTAAAGTCAAGAAATCATAAAAGCTTCAATCTTGACTATTTGTCCTATCAGGCTGCAGGGGTGTTACGTATTCTGCGGTCTGGTTTCTAAGGTATTCAGAGGGATCTTGATTCTCAGGTCACATGGAACAGGTGGGCCTTAGGATTGTGCAACTGCACAACTAGGTATACAACGTCATGTCAGAGGTCACCGACTTTCTCGGCAACTTGGCAGTAGTGCTGAGAAATCTATATGATGCAGTGGTATTCATCTGGTTTGATCCAGGTAGCCAATTCAAAGCAACATTAAATAATCAACACTCCACCTCCTTTGGAGAACCAGTTTCACAGGCTAATCAATCTTTATTCTCAGAACAAACGAAGATCAGCTTGAATCATTCAGAGCCTGAAGCCTATCCAGGGGTATTCTCAACAGCTTCAACAAGAAATCAAGCACGGAAAAAAAGAAATTCGATTTGTTGACTGAAATTCTATTTTTTGACACAAATAACACATTTTCTGTCTGATTTATCCCTGCTACCTTGACAGCGATATGTATGCACTGGTGTGGTTGCACATATCTGTGCACATAGGGATCATGGTAAAGGTTAATCATGACAGATTGGGACCATAAAATAATAATCACAGACAGCAGGAGTTGGATGATGAATACGACAGATTGCTGTTAGCTCAATCAATTCTGTAGAGGAGACGTGGATTAAAAATGTTTGGATTAATTTGTTCCATCTTCCTCAGCTGACAGTAAAACACATGGCGAACACATAGTGGACTGTCCTCTTACAAATCATGAGCTCCTCATGTGTAATCCTAACTCTCACCAACACAGCTTCTATACAAGTAGAGAAATATAATGTTGAAAGCATGCATTCCGTATTCAGAAATGGCTCCTGGAATCCTTGTTATACATAGCAATACTGTGGAGTACACAACAAGCTATGAGCAACAGATAAATATTCTGAGAGGCAGTTCCTTCAGATTCCTAAATCACATTTTTAGTATTTTAAGTATCCTTTTGCTATCATTATGAGCAAACCAAGGCGTCTGATTGTATCTTTCTTTGGCCGAGTGAATGGGATTTAGAAGGAAGTTTGTTAATTTATGCCTCAAGACATAAGCAATATCATACCTCCAGTGAGCCATTCAGACTTCTTTATGTCTCAAATACTTTGGGGATTGTGCTGGTTAATTATGAGTTACAATGGGATTCTGGGTATTTAACAAACTGGTAACAGATTATGTATATTTCCAAATGTGGTTATAATTTAGATTAACACAAATCCACCTGTTTTTTTGTAGGACTATTCAGTGCCACTTGTCTGCTGTTAAAAGCACTTCAGACTCCAGCAAAGCCAGACATTAGATAAAAGTCATGCTTTGTTTACTCTTGTTGTTCACAGGTCTGAGGTCAATCGTCATAGTGATCTGATTTTCTGACCAATTCAGCCATAACCTTACTGATACAATTTGACACACTAAATGGTTGATACCCATAATGTCTCCGACTGGAACTTGGACAATGAAAACATTGCCTGTCTGAAGCTGTATTGGGGTTAGTGTACATTGTGGACAGAATGCCCTTTACTTCTCCTTACTGTCCTTTCATCCTTCCTCACTAGTGTGTACATTGTACATTCCATCATCTTTGTTCATATTGGTGCTATATCAGCAAAACAAACTTTTTATTGCATTGCTAGCTCCTGCAGATTCAATCCATACTTAAATTATCATGTCACAGCATTTTCCAATAAAGTATAATATGAATATATAAGCCTTAGCAGTACCAAACAATCTGTGTGGTAGAACAAGTTCACGAATAAAAATTCTTCTCTTGAATACAAATATTTGGTAGAGTACAGACTGAAATTCTGCTGCTGTTATAGTGCACACATTATCAAGTTTCCAGTTTTGGAAGGAGATTGAAATGATAGCTTTCAATGAGATTGTAAAACAAGGGATGTGATGCAATGAGGTGATGAGCTTCAGTATAAAAACAAGGCATGGCATTCTAATTCCTTATGTGGTTAGATGTACTTCAAGGCAGAAGGAGCTTTTGGGCAACAAGAATTAGCTGATCTGCCAATTTTTAGCAACTGAACACATATCTGTGATCTACCTATGGTATTACTTACACAGTAGCAATAGGATATGTTGTAGTCAATGCCGCAGTCAAGCATTCTGTTGATGGTTTGTTAGAACTAGAAAGGTTCATGTATTATTATGTGAAGTGAACCTCTACTTAGGCTTCCATTGCTACTTCAATGGTGTTGATATCATAGTATCATAGTAGGTGCAGCACAGGAGGAGGCCATTCGACCCATCATGCCTGTGCTGGCTCTTTGAAAGAAATATCCACTTAATTCCATTCCCCTGCTCTTTCCCATAGCCCTGCAATTTTTTTCCCTTCAAGTATTTATCCAATTCCCTTTTGAGAGTTACTATTGAATCTGCTTTCACCACCCATTCAGGCAGTGAATTCCAGATTACTACAACTCGCTGCGAAAAAAAAATGTTTCCTCATATCACCTCCTTTGCCAATCACCTTAAATCTGTGTTCTCTGCCACTGGAAACAGTTTCTCCTTACTTACTCTGTCAAAACTGTTCATGATTTTGAACAAATCTCCCCTAAACCTTCTCTGTTTTAATATATATTATAACATATTAAAACTCTTACAACTGTATGCACTTCCAGCCCAGAAAACGTGATTTCCTAATATCATGTCTTTGTCACACTTTTATAAATTACTAAGTCAATATGTATTATGGAAACTTTCTATGTAAACTTGTTATGTTGTAATTACATCCTCTAACCAGTGGTGGCACTATAGTACCTCAGTTTTGGATCTCCCAGCTCCTCAGCCTGTGCTGCAGATAAACTCCGATGTTCCAACCAACTCCATTTCTCTGCTTCCCAAGGCAGGATTTTGCTGACACCTGGCGAGTGATTTTAAACCCCAAGAACGGGCAGGTTGGGGGTGGGTGGGAGTTGAAAATAATTGTTATTTTAGATCGCAACCGCAAAATGTTCAGAATTTGCATTGCCAGTGGGGGAACTGACGTTAAACCCGGAAATAAAGCCGGGTTGCGGTCACGACACAAAAAACAACTATTTTCAACTCCCACCCACCCCCAACCCACCTGTTCTTGGGGTTTAAAATCACCCTCCCGAAGTTTCTTGAATGTGCACACTTTTCCTCATCTCCCTCTGTACCCCAAGATGTGCATTTTGCCATTTAACTACAAAAAATAGTATAAAGTCAAAATATTTATATAGAAATTAGAACAGAACTTATGACTTTAAAATGGTGACTAACTTAAATCAGTATGTCCTGGTCCAATTATCCCTTGCCCTCTGGTCCTATTTCATTTGAAGACTACACTTGGTCTCAATTCCCCAGGTGCAACACCATGGAGATCGACTAGTATTTGGAAAAATAACTATGACATTAAAACATTTCAACGCCAGCATCCCAGAGGTATATAATGTACAGTACACGGCTTGTAGCTTGATGACCCAATAATGTGGCTCTTTTCATTATGATAATAATTCCACATACAGTAACTACTTTTCAGCATCTTAAGCTCATAATGGAATGGTTACCTCTATGGAAACTTTCAAATTTTGTTAATGTAACTTGCCATATTGGCACTAAAAAAAGGTATGCTTCCTGCAATACTCTATATAGTATATACTGTGTGTATGGGTGTCTGTGGGTGTGTTTTGAAATCACATAAATCCATTAATTTCACTTTGATGTACTATTTATCTTCAAAGTACACTTCTGTTGAATTATTACTTGATGTTTCAAGTGCTGAGATCTCAAAATATATATATTTAAGGAAAGCAGGATATAATATAGTATGAGGGCATTATACTAAACTGTTTATTTTAATAATACAGTGTTACTTTGTTTTCAGGTTGATGAATGGTCTTATACAGATATAGGGATAGAAATGTCTGTCTTTGATGTTATCAAACAATTGCTAACGTCAAATTTCTTTCTCCTCTATCTAAACAGAGACATTAACCTGTTTTTTTGAAATAGCAGAGAGAGGAAATTGGTATGAGCGAATTAACATCCCCATTTGTAACCTACAGTTTAAAATTGCTTATCTCTCAGAAAATAAATGGCTGTATGCTATGGGTGAAGGGTATAGACCACAGCAAGTGCTTGTTGTTGAAATCTGGGATCTTACATTAAAATGGAGTCTTGTAGTTGACTACGAGGAACTTGTACATGAAATATTGTTGGAACATCTGACAGATACTTTTGTTTGATTTGTTCCAAGCTAAGTCCTTGAACCTTTCAAAATGAAGATGTGCTTTCTTAAATCTACTTTTATGAACATTTCTTTTAAAGTATACTTACTTAATTATCCTTAGAATCAGCCTGACCTCATTTAAATTTTTCAGTACATTATATTTTGGAGGAGTGCAATTAACAATGACATTTGTGATGAAGCCTTTCCTCTAATTGCATGGTAGCTGATGATTAATTAATAAGTAAAGAGTACTATGATTATTTAAGGAGTTGCTGGTACCTTGTTTCTCTTCAATGATAGGTTTTAACTTCTGAATAAATATGAATAAGTTATCAATACTTCCTTGTTTATTAATGTGCTCTACATAAATTCCCCTGTTATCTGAGGACTGCACAAAAAACACATAAATTGAGTAGGAACCATATTCCTAGAGTCCATATGCAGTCGTTTCTCATCACTTCATTTAAATTTAATTCTTACCTTTTATTTCTTAATTGCTCCAAGAAAAATTAAACTTTAATATTATACAATCTTTCTGATTATTCCTTAATTGAAACGTTATAACACTTAGGAATATCGAGAGACCAAACTTTCAATTTCCACTTTGCTAAAATACACATTTCATTCACAGATGATTTTTTGAAAACAGATGGGATTTTCATTTGCTGAACCAGCAAATAGTGTGTATTAAAAGCTTATTGGATTTCTAGTGTTCCAGAACACTGTGGTGTGGATGAAGTGCCAATATAGGAAACAGGTCAATACCCTTTTAATAATACTCCCAGAATTACACTTAGTAAAATGAATTGTGTAGCCAATATGCTGAGTCTTAGATAACGGTTAAAGATGTGTTCCTTCTTCAAATGAATTGACTTATGAGGTCAATGATTAATAACTTATTATTGTAAATGTGGGGGAAATGACACACAATACAACAGAGACACATTTTTAAATGTTTGAGACTCGATGTAACAGAAATCATTTTGCTTGTAACACACTTTATTCAATAAGACTTCAACTGCTGTTAATAAAAGGTTTCGTCAGATGTTTCAGTACATTACCATGTCTGTCTATGACAGCTGATATTACTTATTTAAATGTTATATTATAATAATTACATACTCTACATCCAATTAAATGTTGGGAGAACACGTTTTTCCATTAATCTATTGAAATTTCTTTTAAAATGCGGACACATAATTTATATCTACACAAGTTGTATTCTACGAATTTTGAATGTCAATTATAAATAAGAGTATATGGAATCAAAAAAGGCTTCCTCACTTGCAGTTTTCTCCAGCTCAGTTGTATTGTTAAAACAACATTTTTTCTCCATAATTTTGGTAAAAATGGTTCTATGGTTCAAAGAATAAAGTCATAAGCAACTACAGTCTGTTTTATGGGGTTTAAACCTATTTTAGAACATAAATAGGCATTAAAACAGCTTTGGGTAAGCTAAAGATTTGTAAAAATTATAAAAATGATAATTGAGTTTGCAATATTACTATTTTTGGTTTATATTATATACACTGCACTTCATGAATTGCTTCAATCAAGAGAGGTAAATAACCTCCTCTCCTTGTTGTCAGCTGCTGGAGACCTGCATTTACATTATTTACATCAGACAATTTCTATATTTAAAGGAGCTGGATGTAATTTTTCCTCACTAATTTTCTCCCCTGCCCTCCCCACCTGAAGATGTTGCCTCCTTGCTCATGTATTGGTTCCAGAACTACCAGTTGCCCCTGGTACCTTGTCCAGATAGTCATGATTCATGTGTGAGTCTCGTTGGTGAGGGTCAATAGGGTCAATCAATACACCATACCCAATCCTAACCACAAATGCCATCCAACCCGTATGCTTTGGGCAGGAGGTACTGAGGAGTGGGACTAGACAGACTAGATGCAGGGAAGATGTTCCTGATGGCTGGGGAGTCCAGGACCAGGGGTCACAGTCTCAGGATGCGGGGTATGCCATTTAGAACCGAGATGAGGAGAAATTTCTTCACTCAGAGGGTGGTGAACCTGTGGAATTCTCTACCAGTGAAGGCCAAGTCATTAGATGTATTCAAGAAGGAGATAGATATATTTTTTAATGCTAAAGGGATCAAGGGACATGGGGAAAAAGCGGTAAGAGGGTACTGAGTTAGACGATCAGCCATAATCATTTTGAATGGCGGAGCAGGCCCGAAGGGCTGAATGGCCTACTCATGCTCCTATTTTCTGTTAACCCTGGCTGATTTCCACATCCCTAATTCAGAGAGGTTGAGACAACTATAGTGCTCTTCCCACTGCTCAGCTGAGGTCAGTTCAACAAACTGGCTACTGAACCTGGACTCTTACTGGTCTGTACAGCTCAGCTACTCACTGGATAAACTTGCTTATCACATTTCATTTCATAGAATGATAGAATCATAGAATGATACAGCATAGAATGAGGCCATTCTGGCCCATTGTGCCTGTGCCAGCTCTTTGAAGGAGCTAGCCGATTAGTCTTAATCCGCTGCCATTCCCCTATAGTCCTGCAAATTTTTCCCCTTCAAGTATTTATCCAATTCCCTTCTGAAAGTTATTATTGAATCTGCTTCCACCATCCTTTCAGACAGTGGATTTCAGATCATAACAACTCACTGCATTAAAAGATCTTTCCTCGTGTCGCTTCTGGTTCTTTTGCCAATTACCTTAAATCTGTGTCCTCTGCTTCCTGACCCTTCTGCCAATGGAAACAGTTCTTTTTCAATAAAATGTTATAACTTTTTCCCAAATGCTGTTTTGTTGTTGTTATTCCTATTTACATTTTTAAACAGATCCTTCAACCCAGTCAGTTCACCTATATTCCAACCTACCTCTTTGGTCAAGTAAAATGACAAACCTAATTGCAGGATTGTCATATTTCAGTGTTTTTGGCCATTTCGAAGGAGTTTGGTATTATTCTTTTATTTAAACTTGGCTCACAAGGGATTAAAATCGCCACAATAGCCAAAGGCTGAGGTTGAGGCCGTGTATTAAATTTAGAACAACCAGTTTGTGGAATGATGCTTCTCATCTTACACTCCAGCTTAAGACAATGGACGATGCTTTAGACTCTCCTGTGAATCATTCAGACTCATGGGGGTAAATTTTAATGGGGAGCCGGGAAGAGGGCAGCGGGGGGTGGGGGTGCATTCTTGACAGGAAACCCGGAACTATGGGTTTCCCAGACGTCCTAACAATTTTGATATAAGCACCTTACCTCAGTTGTGCTTTCCGTTTGATATATTTATTTTCTGTTGGTTTCCCTTCCGACAGGCCAGCCAGATTGATAGGCTGGCTGTCAGTCGGGAGGGAGGGCAGCCAGGGAGTTGATGCCAGCAGGTAAGTTTTAGATCGGGAGTTGGGGTATTGGTCATCGCGGGGTGGGGGGGGGGTGTCGGTGGCCAGCGGTGGGGGGGGTGGTTGGGGTCATCGGGGGGGTCGGGGTCTGGGATCATCGGGGGTCATCGGTGGGGTCGGGGTCCTGGATCATCGGGACGTCAGTCATCAGGGGGGTTAATCATCGGGATGGGGGTCGGTCATTAGGGAGGTCGATCATCGGGGTCGGTGGTCATTGGGGGGGGGGTCATCAGGGGCTCAGTCATGGGGGGGTTGGAGATCATGGAAGGGTATCGGGCATGGAGGTGGGGGGGTGGGTCGGCTGATCACGTGTGTGGGATCGCAGGCTTGTTGGGCCTGAAGGAAACACTCCTGCTGCTCCTGGCCCACAAGCAATGCAATAAAGGCACTTACTTGTTCAGCCGGACCATCTCGCCTACTCTTTCGTGGCGTGAAGCAGAAGGCCCGGGAATACCGGCCCCCAGGAGTTAAAAATAAAAAAACTATCAAAGTGGAGAACTGCAGCCTACTTAATAGATTTTACTGACCGACCCGCCTCCTGAGAGCAGATTGGTCACCCGCCCCTCGACCAGCCTCTGTTAAAACTGGAAGTGGGCGGGTTGGAAGTGGGTTTTACTTTTTTACAATTTTTACCTTCCCACCCGTCCCCAACCCACCCATTCATGGGGTTAAAATTTACCCCATGAGCTCTGATTTTAATCTAGCCTACCTGACACGATGTGTAGTTATAAATGAATTTTTACCTGCCCAACTATGTCCTGTTCCTGCTACAACTGCTCCCTTTTCCATGCCATGTCTCCTACACTTTCTGATGCCCATTCCAACTCTCAGTTCCAGCTCTGCACCTTACCTCAGTTGTGCTTTCCGTTTGAACTTCCAGCTCCATTATTCTCCATGCAGTGCTCATGAGGCCCATCACAACAGTCTCAATTAAAGCAAACTAAATACGACAGTGCTTCTGAGCACCCAACAGAGAAGCTATACTTCAGAAACTGACAGGAAGCTGGACCTTAAAATAACCACAGGGCAAAGAATATACCAGAATCTGCCTCCCCTCAGATTCTGCTTCTCTGTTTAATTTCTGCTTTTCATCTGAAAGTTGGTTGAGACATTATCAAAACAACAGAACGTGTCAAATTTCAGGCTTGGTCCTGTTAAATTTGCCCTTTACTTCTCATCCTTCTACCAACCACACAACAGACCCTGGCAGTCAGTAGGAGAAGGGATCTGAAGACGATCAGAGAGGGGGGTGTGCTTTCCAGCATGATCGGGGAGAGGCCTGGGCGGGGGAAGCCCAAGGACTCCTTGAAGGGCCTGGGGGAGCACTCCCGCTCCTCCTAGCTCACAAGGAGTTCCAACAGTAGCAAACATTTCAAAGTCACCGTGGCCCCTTCTGGCCAGTCGGCGCCACCTGCCATGGTTCTGCTGCCAGGCTTCAGACAATGCAGGACTCCCCTTGAAGCTACTATTATGTCACGACACCAATGATATCATCGGGCTGCAACGTTTGAATGTTAAGTAGGCTCCCGCCTGCCTTTAGCGGGAGCCTCGTCGATGGCCTGATTCACCATCATAAAGATTATGGTGGCTGGGATGGAGCCGGGAGCTAGAATTTTCAAATTTTAACCCTTTCAATGCACCATTCACACTGGGCAAGAGGGGTTAAAATCCTGGCCAATGTATGTTTTGCTGTGTTTTAATACCTTCCAAGGTTGATTAAACTTGTACGTAATGTTATTGAAATTAATTCTCTGTAAAAGGGTATATAACTGTCCTGAGCTCAGTTTCAAACTCACACCCTGCCCTCAGTCACATTGCACTACGATTATCTATTGTTTATTAAGATTCTTTGATTACTGTACCGTTTTGCTCTGAATAACGCAGCATTTTTAATTTCTTATTGCAGTGTACTTGTTCATCGTGATGAGTCAATGACAATATCTCTTGTAAATGACCCTTTTTGTATCTCGTTACTGCTGAGAATGCTCACTAGCTTTGCTGAGATAGAAAGCGTAGTCTTCTCCATTCAAAGGCAGGATTTCTAATTTAAGTTCAATTCATCGATTTTACTAAAATAAAGGAGAGTTTGTTTTCTCAGTTGGTTGGTCACCATGTAACGAGGGAATTCGATTTATAGTTAACTGGGATTTTCACTTAATTCTGCTTTCTTTGATTTAGTACGACAGCTTGAAAAAGTCTATGTGTTATAGATCTGTTCTGGGCTTAAAAGGCTCTCCACTTATTAATTTGTGTTTGAAATCAAGAAATAATTATCATAATTAAATGGATTATACTATGTGACAGATTTAATGTAAATTAATAAAACTTGAATTTTTACTGTGTTTATTTCTAAAATGATAAATTTTATATATATATAATATGTACTACAGTTGACTCCAGATTAATACACACCTGATGCTAGCCATAACTTCTCAATCTTTATTTACTGATTACCCAGGTTGGGAAAGCAACAGTGTAACATTAAGGTTTCATTCTAAGGTTTCATCCTGGATTAGTGAAACCAATGAATAGTGAGGTCTTTTTCCCCTCACTCCCATAACAACAATCCTGCTAAGGTTCATTCAAATTAGTTGTTTGATGACTTGGCAATTCCTTTGTTGATGCACAAAATTATAGATACAAATTATAAATTATCTATTCATTCATTGCTTGATCATCAAAAATTATAAATGAATTTATCAATCAGCTGTTGTATTGTCTTTTTCAAAAAAGATATGTAATCATTCATTCCTGGGGGAATGTGCTCTGTGCCTAACAATGCCATAAACCTATTTATAAAGAATAAAATGCACAGAGAAAATTTCCCTCTTCCACCCTTCCCCAGTGAACTAGAGAGACACTCTTAGCTTTTGTGTGCTTGCTCTCTTCAGCTGTAAGATCCCTTCAGTCTTACGCACCAGTTAGTTAACTCCATATTTCCAGCAAACAAACCTTAAAATCCATGAGAGACATTCATAAATGTCCACTAAATCCTTGAAAATCTCAAGCATTTTCTGAACTATTATTCAAGATCTGACCAATTAGTGGAATAGCAGAACTGTGCCCTCACGCTCAAGCTTTATAAAAATGCAGCCTTTTACTGTTGTAAAACCCATTCGGAATTTGGTCCAGCTGTTATTATGTAGACGTGCCTCTTAACAATTCCATGAACCCCATAAGCTAGAGGCACATGCTTGCAGTTCACAATTGGAACTACTTGTTGAAACTAACTATTCACACTGAGATGTGATAAGTAATCTTTGACAGTTCCTTTACTTTGTCTAAATGCTTCCTCCTTTACTCCATCTAAACTAGTTCTGTTCCTATCCATATTCCCACTCCTTTGATTAAGATTTGAACCCTTGTACGCTGTGTATTTCAGTGTTGGGCTGAAATACTTTAATGTGTTAATTCATCCAAACACAATACAGTGACATCAATAGCATCTCCATTAAAAAAAAATCTATATTGTGCAGCAGAGTACAAAAGAAAATGTCAAATGAAAGGAGAAGGCAAGTCTAGGGGGTTAGTTTTTGTTCAAAGCACTCCCCTTTGTACATTTGAATATAATTAGGAATTTCTTTGATTTTCCTTAAAAACATCATTTTTGTTGCTAACATCTAATCTCCCTCCTTGTTAATCTCTAGCAATACAAATTATGGGGAAGGTCCCTACGTATCCAATGTACAGAAAACAATGAGGCCACAAATGATTGATTTAAAAATCCCTCCAGTGACAGATAGAAGTTATGGCCCACAGTCCCAGCAAACAACACTCCGGTCTCAGAAATCTGCATCCCAGCAAGTTGATTTTGCTTATTTAAAATGTTATCCCTGGTTTTGGACTTTTCCATTCGTGTCAGCTTAGTTTGGATCAAGTTTAGTTATATTCAGAATTTTAAAAATTTCTATCAGGTCACTTCAAAATCTCTTTTCCAAAAGTAACCAACCCAACTTCCTTGACCTTTCTTTATAACTTAGGTACCTGAGATCTGGCCTCATCTTGGCTGCCCACACTGCATATTCAGAAGCCAATAATATGCATCTTCTAGTATCCAACACAAATTTCTAATCATTGCCAGATGTAGTACCAACTTCATCTTTTTAGATCTGTTCAGTATTAACTGAAATCACCTCCTATGCATATCCCCCCTGGTTGTTCAAGGACGGGTTTCTTGTATATAGTCAAGTCATAGTATATAGTCATAGGTCATAGTATACCTATGTTCAGATCCACTCTTGTCCTTGGCTCACCCTTTCTGCATGGAATTATACTGTGGATTGAGTATATTTAGTATGTTAGGCATTAGAAACCAGATAATTGCAAACTTTTGCATTTGAACTTGTACCTATGGAACCAAAGAAGTTTATATCACTGAATTAGGTAATGTGCTGGTTCTTTCCTAGAGCAATCCAAAACTAATCCCATTGTCCCACTCTCTGCCCATAGCCCTGTATTTTCTTCTAAAACAATAGGGAAATAAAAAATGGTTGTGGAGCATTGAAATTCTTTGCTTTACAGGTAGGGTAGCCTAATGGTCTAGCACCACAGAGGTTGTGAGTTCAAATCCCACCATGGCAAGTTCATGGTATCATAGCACAGGAGGAGACCATTCAGCCCATCGTGCCTGTGCTGGCTCTTTAAAAGAGCTATCCAATTAGTCTCTTTCCCCATAGCCCCGTAAATTATTTCCTTTCAAGTATTTATTTAATTGTCTTTTGAAAGTTACTACTGAATCTGCTTCCACCATCCTTTCAGGCAGTGCATTCCAGACCATTACAACTCACTGCGTAAAAAAAATGTTTCCTCATGTCGCTTCAGGCTCTTTTGCCGATCACCTTAAATCTGTGTCCTCTGGTTACTGACCCTTTTGCCACTGGAAACAGTTTCTCCTTATTTACTCTACCAAAACTGTTCATGATCTTGAACACCTCGATCAAATCTTCCCTTAACCTTCTCTGTTCTAAGGAGACTAATTCTAGCTTCTCCAGTCTCTTCACATAACTGAAGTCTCTCATCCCTGTTTCCATTCTAGTAAATCTCTTCAGCACCCTCTCTAAGGCCTTGACATCCTTCCTAAAGTGTGGTGCCCAGAATGGAATACAATACTCCAGCTGAGGCCTAACCAATGTTTTAGAAAGGCTTAGCATAACTTCCTTGCTTTTGTACTCTATGCCTCTATTAATAAAGCCCAGGATCCCATTTGCTTTTTTTTAAACAGCCTTCTCAACTTGTCCTGACACCTTCAAAGATGTGTGTTTGTGCACTCGCAGGTCTCTCTGTTCCTGTGCTCCCTTTAAAATTGTACCATTTAGTTCACATTGCCTCTCTTCATTCTTCCTACCAAAATGTATCATTTCACACTTCTCTGTGTTAAATTTCATCTGCTATGTGTCTGTCATTTCACCAGTCTGTCTATGTCCTCCTGAAGTCTGTTACTATCCTCCACATTGTTTACTACATTTCTGAGTTTCGTTTCATCTGCAAACTTTGAAATTATATCCTCTATACCCAAGTCCAGGTCATTAATATATATCAAAAAGAGCAGTGATCCTAATACTGATCCCTGGGGAACACCACTGTATACTTCTCTCTAGTCTGAAAAACAACTGTTCACCACTACTCTCTGCTTTCTGGCCCTTAGCCAATTTTGTATCCATGTTGCCACTATCCCTTTAAACCCATGGGCTTTAATTTTGCTAACAAGTCTATTATGTGGTACTTTATCAAATGCCGTTTGAAAGTCCATATACACAACATCAACCATAATACTCTCATCAACCCTCTTCGTTACTTCATCAAAGAACTCAAGTTAATCAAACACAATTTTCCTTTAACAAATCTGTGCTGACTTTCATTTATTAGCCCATACTTTTCAAGTGACAATTAATTTTGGCACGGATTATTGTCTCTAAAAGTTTCCCCACCACCGACATGAGGCTGACTGGCCTGTGTTTAGCGGGTTTATCCCTCTCCCTTTTTTTGAACAAGGGTTTAACATTTGCAATTCGCCAGTCCTCCGGCATTGTCCGCAAATCTAAGGAGGATTGGAAGATTATGGCCACGGCCTCTGCAATTTCCACCCTTACTTCCCTCAGTAATCTAGGATGCATTCCCAGTTAAGAAAATTAATTAAATAAATCTGCTAACTTAGGGGCTAACACTAGAAAAAATGACCACGAAAGTTGCCAGATTGTTGTAAAAGCCCAATTAGCTGCTCCCCTAGGCCACTTGTCCCAGTACAGTTATGACACTGGAATCTATCCACAATGTGGAAGATTGCCCAGATATTTCCCATTCATAAAAAAACAGGATAAATTTAATCCAGCCAATTACCACCCTCTCAGTCTCCTCCCAGTCATCACCAAGGTGACGGAAGGAGTCATCAAATGTACCATTAAGCGACACCTACCAACCAATAACCTGCTGACAGATGCTCAGTTCAGGTTCCACCTGAACTACTTGGCTGCAGACTCATCGCAGCCTTAACCCAGACATGGACACAAGAGCTGAATTCCAGAGGAGATGTAAGAGTTGCTGTCCTCAACATCATAGAAATATAGAAATATAGAAAATTTATGGCACAGAAGGAGGCCATTTGGCCCATCGTGTCCGCGCCGGCCGAAAATGAGTCACCCATCCTAATCCCACTTTCCAGCTCTTGGTCCGTAGTCTTGCAGGTCACGGCACTTCAGGTGCACATCCAGGTACTTTTTAAATGAGTTGAGGGTTTCTGTCTCTAACAACCTTTCAGGCAGTGAGTTCCAGACCCCCACCACCCTATGGGTGAAAAAAAATTTCCTCAGTTCCCCTCTAATCCTTCTACCAATCACTTTAAATCTATGCCCCCTAGTTATTGACGTCTCTGCTAAGAGAAATAAGTCTTTCCTTTCCACTCCATCTAGGCCCCTCATAATTTTGTACATCTCAATTAAATGACCCCTCAGCCTCCTCTGTTCCAAAGAGAACAATCGCAGCCTATCCAATCTTTTCTCATAGCTAAAATTCTCCAGTCCTGGCAACATCCTCGTAAATCTCCTCTGTACCCTCTCTAGTGTGATTACATCCTTCCTGTAATGTGGTGACCAGAACTGCATGCAATACTCTAGCTATGGCCTGACATGTTTTATACAGTTCCAGCATAACCTTCCTGCTCTTATATTCTATGCCTCGTCTAATAAAGGAAAGTATCGTATGTCTTCTTAACCACCTTACCTACCTGACCTGCTACCTTCAAGGATCTGTGGACATGCACTTCCTCTACACCTCTCAGCATCCTCCAATTTATTGTGTAGTCCCTTGCCTTATTTGCCCTCCCCAAATGCATTACCTCACACTTCTCCGGATTGAATTCCATTTGTCACTTTTCTGCCCACCTGACCAGTCCATTGATATCTTCCTGCAGTCTACAGCTTTCCTCTTCACTATCAACCACCTGGTCAATTTTTGTATCATCTGCAAACTTCTTAATCATGCACCTTACAGTTAAGTCCAAATCATTAATATTTTTTAACAAAGAACAAGGGACCAAATACTGAGCTCTGTGGAACCCCATTGGAAACAGCCTTCCAGTCACAAAAACACCTGTCGACCATTAACATTTGCTTCCTGCCGCTGAGCCAATTTTGGATCCAACTTGCCACTTTCCCTTGGATCCTACGGTCTTGTACTTTTTTGACAAGTCTGCCATGTGGGACCTTGTCAAAAGCCTTGCTAAAATCCAAGTAGACTACATCAAATGCATTACCCTCATCGACCCTCCTTGTTAACACCTTAAAAAAAATCCAATCAAGTTAGTCAGATACGACCTTCCCTTAACAAATCCATGCTGACTGTCCTTAATTACACCATGCCTTTCCAAGTGACGGTTATCCAATAACTTGCCCATCACCGAGGTTAGACTGACCGGCCTGTAATTACTCAGTCTATCCCTCACTCCCTTTTTAAAAAATGGTACAACGTTAGCAGTCCTCTAATCCTCTGGCACCACGCCTGTATCCAGTGAGGATTGGAAAATAATGGTCAGAGCCTCCGTTATTTCCTCCTTTGCTTCTTTTAACAGCCTGGGATACATTTCATCCAGGCCTGGCGATTTATCTACTTTCAAAGATGCTAATCCCCTTTATACTTCCCCTCTAACTTAGTTTATCCCATCCAATATTTCACACTCCTCCTCCTTAACTACAATCTCTGCATCTTCCCCCTCTTTTGTGAAGACAGACGCAAAGTATTCATCAAGAACCATACCAACATCTTTCACACATAGGTTACCTTTTTGGTCTCTAATAGGCCCTACTCTTTCCTTAGTTATCCTCTTGCTCTTAATGTATTTATAAAACATCTTTGGGTTTTCCTTGCCAATATTTTTTCATGGCCTCTCTTTGCTTTCTTAATTTCCTTTTTAATTTCACCCTTGCACTTTCTATACTCCTCTAGGCTTTCTGTACTATTGAGTTCTCAGTATCTGACATAAGCTTTCCTTTTCTGCCTTATCTTACCCTGTATGCTACTTGACATCCAGGGGGCTGGAGATTTGGTAGTCCCACCCTTTTTCTTTGTGGGAACGTGTTTACTCTGCACCCCTTGAACCTTTCCCTTGAATGCCTCCTACTGCTCTGACATTGATTTACCTTTAAGTAGTTGTAGCCACTTCTTAGCTTAGTTAAATTGGCCTTTCCCCACTTGAGAACTTTAACTCCTGTTCTATCTTTGTCCTTTGCCATAACAATGCTAAAACTAACTGAAATATGATCACTAACACCAAAATGCTCTCCCACTGATATTCCTTCCATCTGCCCAACCTCATTTCCTAAAACTAAATCCAGAACTGCCCCCTCTCTTGTTGGGCTTGCTACGTACTGGCTAAAAAAGTTCTCCTGCATGCAATTTAAGAATTTTGCACCCGCTATACCGTTCACACTGTTTGGCTCCCAGTTAATATTTGGGTAGTTGAAATCCCCTACAATTACTGCCCTATCATTTTTGCACTTCTCAGAAATTTGCCGACATATTTGCTCTTCTATCTCCCTCTGATAGTGTGACTGCCCCTTTTTTGTTCCTTAGCTTAACCCATATGGCCTCATTTGATGATCCTTCTATCATATCCCTCCTCAGAGCTGTAATTGTTTCTTTAACCAAAATTGCCACCCCCTCCTTTTTTATCCCCTTCTCTATATCGTTTGAAAACCCTGTAACTAGGAACGTTGTCATTTCTGACCCTCTTTAAGCCATGTTTCTGTAATAGCTAAGATATCGTATTGCCACGTGTCTATCTGTGCCCTCAGCTTATCTGCCTTATTCACTATACTCCTTGCATTGAGGTAAATACTTTTAAGCACTATCAAACTCCCTTGCTGTTTATTTTCTAACCTTTGTTTCCTCTGCCTTCCTAAGTCACTTATTAATTTTCTGCCTTCTATCTCCAGTTCTGATTCTGTCCCATCTGAATCCACACTCAGGTTCCCATCAAGGCATCATCCGGCAGAGAATGGTACCAAGGAGTCCGAGCAAAACTGAAGTCAATGTGATTATATTGGAAAATCCTCCAGTGGCTGTAGTTATACCTGACAAAAAGAAAGGTGGTTGTGGTTGTCGGAAGCTAATAATCACAGCCCCAGGACATCAATGCAGGAGTTCTGCAGGCAAGCATCTTTGGCAGAACCATTTTGAACTACTTCATCAGATTTCCCCTCTGTGATAAGGTCAGAGTTGGGCCACAGTGTTCAGCTCCATTCACAATTCCTCTAATAATGTAGCAGTCCATGCTAACCTAAAGGAGGTGCTGGATAACACCTTGGGCTGACAAGTGGCAGGTAGCATTTACACTACGTAAATGCCAGTTAATGACCATCTCGAACAAGAGAAAGCCCAGCCATCTCTTCTTAACCTTCAATGGCACCACCATTACTAAGTCCTCCACCATCATCATCTTGGGTGTCACCGTTGCCTAGAAGCTGAATTGGACCATCTATATCGATACCATAGCTGCAAGAGTGGGGCAGAGACTGGGTATTCTATAAGTGGCTCACCTCCTGATCTCTCAAAGTCTCTTCATTAATAAGGCCCAAGTCAGGAATGAGATGAAATACCCACCATTTGCTTGGATGGGTGCAGCCGCAACAACACTCAAGAAGTTCAACATCATCCAGAACAGCCCAGTTCACTTGATTGGCCCCTGTGACATTAGACTAAATATCCATCCCCTCGAACACTGGTGCACTGTGGCTGCAGTATGCATTATTGACAGGATACATGACAACAACTCACTAAGTTTGCTTTGACAGTATCTCCCATTCCTGTGAACCCGACCACAAGAAGGACAGCAGTTTCATGGGAACACCATCAACTCCAAGTTTTCCTTCAAAGTCATATGCCATCCTGACTTGAACATATATCACCGTTCCTTCATCATCACTCTTGTCAATATCCTGGAATTCTATACTTATCATTATGGGAGCACCACTGCCATAAGGACTACAGTGGTTCAAGGAGAAGGCCCACTCCCACCTTCTCAGGGCAACGAGGGACGTGCAATAAATGGAGCTTGCGAGCATCGCCCCCATCTCAGGGACAATTTTTAAAAATCCAGCAGAGGGAGTTAAGTCCATGAGGCAATGTTCTTATTTATTTGTGAAGTTACTGGCTGGAGGTAGAAAATCACTAAGTATGAACATGGCTACTAAATAACAAGTGATCTTGAAAAAGGAGTGATTTCTCTTCAATGTTACTCAAAACCAGTTGAACATGCACATTACTCAGTAATTTAGTTGTTAGGAGCCACAATCCCATTCTTGTTGTCTCTTTTCCCAACCCCTTCCATCAGCTCCAGCTACTTTACAAAACTGGCAGCTATGATTGGAGGCTGAGAGACGTAAAGCGGTAATGCCTGTTGAGGGTCACACTTAAATAGGAAGTTGATCACAAGTACCTCCTGTTGGGATAATTCCTTCCTTATCCTTTTAACAGATTCGTAAAGCGAGAGACAGTAATATGTCTGAGAATTAACTTCCATTTAATCTTACTTCAAAACATTCATCATTTAGCATCCCATTCGGTATGATACACATTTAGCCCTGTGTCTGAAACCATCTGTGCAGGGAACGTCTTGGGGGGAAATCACGAGAATGTCGGCAAAGTTCCTACTGAGTCAAATGTTGAATCTCTTTTTTTAACACATTCTCCATCCTGTTGGATGCAACACTATCAGGTATTTTGTGACTCCCAGTTCTTTGAACAAATTGCCAGATAGGGATGAGGGGCCTCATGCCTTTTTATATCATACCGTTACTTGCTATCATTGCTTTTCCCGAGCCATAGCTTTGTTTTACAAACCTTTGATGTATGCTCTATAGCAACCTATTGTCTTTTTATATTGCAGCAGTCTCCTCTCTTACACTTCCCTCTGTTGTGATGAAAAGCCTGTGTTTTAAAAGCCTATGTGTCTTAATCCTAACAACCACATTAGCTACCTAGCTTATTTATTCAATAATCTATCATGTTCTGCATAAAAATAATGTAAAAACATATTTACATTCTAACACCTCCTGGGCCGTATTATAAGTGTTGCTACCCTAGGGTATAAGCCTGTAGAGGGAGAGGCTAAGCCTGTAATAAGGGAAAGAGTGCCAAGGCCTATGCCTACCTAATACATGTAATTTTGCAGGAGATTTATATCAGCCACTCACACCAGCCTGTTGAGGAGCTGCTGCATCCTGCCCCAAGCCTTGCAGTCACATCCTAAACTAATTTTGGGTGGAATATTCTATCTGTATTAACCTTTAAATGTTTCCTAAGCATCCTAATGTTTTTCACCTTTGGAGATTTACTAGTGGCCTCATCAGGTATGATTACCCACTTAAACTGATGCAGTCGAGTGTAAATCAAGGATATGCCACTGTGCGTGGGATAATGCCACTAAATTGCATTTGATTTACATTGGCGTGCGTACTGTGTATAAAGGATAAATGGCGAAAAAAAAAATCTATTATTGGCAGCATTTCAAGGATCTAGCTGCAAAAATATAAACCCTATAGATCAAGTAACTGAATTTTGTACCATTCTCCCAAATTGTCGGCAATGAATGGATTACTTACAGTTTATATTTACCAAGTAGTTTATATTGTAAACTCCATGTTAAATTCTCAGTGGATGTTTTTGAGAACTGAATTGAATAGAATTATAATGTTCCATTTTTGTATGCTGCTGGTTCCATTACTGAATAATGCACAATACATTGTACAATACAAACACATTTTCCCTCTTCCTACATTTTTACTGTGTTAAAATCATGCTTAATTGTACCATCTTGTCATTACCTTTTCACTACTTGGCTTATCCTTTCTTCTTTCCTACCTTGGTGATGAACTGTATGGCCTTGACCCTTCAATTAAGCTTTTCAATTTAAAAAAAAGCTGTCAACTTTTTTTTAAAAATCTGAATTTATCCAAGGGGATTTTTCCAACGAGCTTTAGGAAAGAATTGTGAGTTGAAGTGCAGGAATGTAGAAATGAGGGACCTATTATTCATAAACTATTTATTGGATTTTTTACCAACCACCTTAAATAAATAGAGAACAGGGAAGAATTCAACTGAGTGTTAAGGATTGAGAAACAACTGTACCTACGTCAAAGTAAATGAAAATAGTTTCGACTTATCTTGATATTTAATTTTAATCACAGAAGAGTTTTTCTTCCCTCCCTTCTCTTCAGAGGTTTGACTCCTTAACTGGGTACAGTTTGATGAATGTAGGTAGCTCTACCTTGACAAAGTGGCCATTATTCAGGTGCGACGGACAAAGGGTTTCTGGAGGTCTCTCGGGCGGGGAGGGGGGGGGGGGAAGAGTTCAGAGCAGGCTAGGCTGTGACTTTCCTTGTGGGACCCAGAGGTCCATTCATGATGCTCCTGACCTCACAAAGGAAAGTTTTGCACTTATCTTGCAGGTCCTGTTCTGCCTGGAAAATTGCTTCAGCCTGGTAGGAAAGTCATGGCAGCTTCCCCGCTCGAGCCCCAGTTAAAATCTATAATGGGACCATGATTTACATAAATTCATGAGGCCCCTGCTTGCTTTACGCGGGTGCCTCATCCATCTGTAAGTTAACATGGCGGAATGGCGCGAAAGGGTTGCATTACAAATAGGTAAGTAACCTACTCATTTTTAACTGCCCACCAGTTCGGTTTCCAAAGGAAAACAGGAAGATAGGAACAGGAGTAGGCCATTCAGCCCCTCGAGCCTGTTCCGCCATTGAATTCGATCATGGCTGATCTGTACCTTAACTCCATTTATCCGCATTGATTCCATATCCCTTAATACCCTTGCCGAACAAAAATCTATCAATCTCAGTTTTGAAATTTTCAATTGACCCCTAGCCTCAACACCTTTTTGGGTTAGAGTGTTCCAGATTTCCACTACATTTAGTGTAAAGAAGTACCTTCTGATATCACCCCAGAATGGCATAGGTCTAATTGTAAGGTTACATGAATCAGATCAAAGCTCTGCAGTCCTGCCACATCCAGTTGTGAATGGTGGTGGACAATTAAACAACTAACGGGAGCAGTAGGCTCCGTGAACATCCCCAGCCTCAATGATGGAGGAGTCCAGCCAATGATGGAGGAGTCCAGCACGTGAGTGCAAAAGACAAGGCTGAAGCATTTGCAACCATCTTCAGCCAGTAGTGCAAAGTGAATGATCCATCTCGGCCTCCTCCCGATATCCCCACCATCACAGAAGCCAGTCTTCAGCCAATTCAAATCACTCCACATGATATCAAGAAATAGCTGAGTGCACTGGATACAGCAAAGGCAATGGGCGCCGACAACATCCCAGCTGTAGTGCTGAAGACTTGTGCTCCAGAACTAGCAGCGCCTCTAGCCAAGCTGTTCCAGTACAGCTGCAACAGTGGCATCTATCCGACAAAGTGGAAAATTGCCCAGGTATGTCCTGTCCACAAGAAGCAGGACAAATCCAAGCCAATTATCATGCCATCAGTCTACTCTCAATCATCAGCAAAGTGATTGAAGGTGTCGTCGACAGTGCTATCAAGTGGCACTTACTCACCAATAACCTGCTCACCGATGCTCAGTTTGGGTTCCGCCAGGACCACTCAGCTCCAGACCTCATTACAGCCTTGGTCCAAACATGGACAAAAGAGCTGAATTCCAGAGGTGAGGTGAGAGTGACTGCCCTTGACATCAAGGCAGCATTTGACCGAGTGTGGCACCAAGGAGCCCTAGTAAAATTGAAGCCAATGGGAATCAGGGGGAAAACTCTCCAGTGGCTGGAGTCATACCTAGCACAAAGGAAGATGGTAGTGGTTGTTGGAGGCCAATCATCTCATCCCCAGGACATTGCTGCAGGAGTTCCTCAGGGCAGTGTCCGAGGCCCAACCATCTTCAGCTGCTTCATCAATGACCTTCCCTCTGTCATAAGGTCAGAAATGGGGATGTTCGCTGATGATTGCACAGTGTTCAGTTCCATTCGCAACCCCTCAGATAATGAAGCAGTCGAGCCCGCATGCAGCAAGACCTGGACAACATCCAGGCTTGGGCTGATAGATGGCAAGTAACATTCATGCCAAACAAGTGCCAGGCAAAGACCATCTCGAACAAAATAGAGTCCAACCACCTCCTCTTGATATTCAATGGCATTACCATCATCAATTTTTTTATATTCGTTCATGGGATGTGGGCGTCGCTGGCGAGGCCATCATTTATTGCCAATCCCAATTTGCCCTTGAGAAGGTGGTGGTGAGCCGCCTTCTTGAACCGCTGCAGTCCGTGTGGTGAAGGTTCTCCCACAGTGCTGTTAGGAAGGGAGTTCCAGGATTTTGACCCTGCTACGATGAAGGAACAGCAATATATTTCCAAGTCGGGATGGTGTGTGACTTGGAGGGGAACATGCAGGTGGTGTTGTTCCCATGTACCTGCTGCTCTTGTCCTTCTAGGTGGTAGAGGTCGCGGGTTTGGGAGGTGCTGTCAAAGAAGCCTTGGCGAGTTGCTGCAGTGCATCCAGTGGATGGTACACACTGCAGCCACTGTGCGCCGGTGGTGAAGGGAGTGAATGTTTAGGGTGGTGGATGGGGTGCCAATCAAGCGGGCTGCTTTGTCCTGGATGGTGTCGAGCTTCTTGACTGTTGTTGGAGTTGTACTCATCCAGGCAAGTGGAGAGTATTCCATCACACTCCTGACTTGTGCCTTGTAGATGGTGGAAAGGCTTGGGGGAGTCAGGAGGTGAGTCACTCGCCGCAGAATACCCAGCCTCTGGCCTGCTCTTGTATTTATATGGCTGGTCCAGTTAAGTTTCTGGTCAATGGTGACCCCCAGGATGTTGATGGTGGGGGATTCGGCGATGGTAATGCCGTTGAATGTCAAGGGGAGGTGGTCAGACTCTCTCTTGTTGGAAATGGTCATTGCCTGGCACTTGTCTGGCGCGAATGTTACTTGCCACTTATGAGCCCAAGCCTGGATGTTGTCCAGGTCTTGCTGCATGCGGGCACAGACTGCTTCATTATCTGAGGGGTTGCGAATGGAACTGAACACTGTGCAATCATTAGCGAACATCCCCATTTCTGACCTAATGATGGAGGGAAGATCATTGATGAAGCAGCTGAAGATGTTTGGGCCTAGGACACTGCCTTGAGGAACTCCTGCAACAATGTCCTGGGGCTGAGATGATTGGCCACCAACAACCCCTACCATCTTCCTTTGTGGTAGGTATGACTCCAACCACTGGAGAGTTTTCCCCCTGATTCCCATTGACTTCAATTTTACTAGGGCTCCTTGGTGCCACACTTGATCAAATGCTGCCTTGATGTCAAGGGCAGTCACTCTCACCTCACCTCCGGAATTCAGCTCTTTTGTTCATGTTTGGACCAAGGCTGTAATGAGGTCTGGAGCCGAGTGGTCCTGGCGGAACCCAAACTGAGCATCGGTGAGCAGGTTATTGGTGAGTAAGTGCCGCTTGATAGCACTGTCGACGATACTTTCCATCACTTTGCTGATGATCGGGAATAGCCTGATGGGGCGGTAATTGGCCGGATTAGATTTGTCCTGCTTTTTGTGGACAGGACATACCTGGGCAATTTTCCACATTGTCGGGTAGATGCCAGTGTTGTAGCTGTACTGGAACAGCTTGGCTAGAGGTGCAGCTAGTTCTGGAGCACAGGTCTTCAGCACGACAGCCGGGATGTTTTTGGGGCCCATATCCTTTGCTGTATCCAGTGCACTCAGCCGTTTCTTGATATCACGTGGAGTGAATCGAATTGGCTGAAGACTGGCTTCTGTGATGGTGGGGATATTGGGAGGCGGCCGAGATGGATCATCCACTCGGCACTTCTGGCTGAAGATGGTTGCAAATGCTTCAGCCTTGTCTTTTGCACTCACGTGCTGGACTCCGCCATCGTTGAGGATGGGGATGTTTACAGAGCCTCCTCCTCCCGTTAGTTGTTTAATTGTCCACCACCATTCACGACTGCATGTGGCAGGACTGCAGAGCTTTGATCTGATCCGTTGGTTGTGGAATCGCTTAGCTCTGTCTATAGCATCTTGCTTCCACTGTTTAGCATGCATGTAGTCCTGAGTTGTAGCTTCACCAGGTTGGCACCTCATTTTTAGGTACACGTGGTGCTGCTCCTGGCATGCTCTTCTACACTCCTCATTGAACCAGGGTTGATCCCCTGGCTTGTTGGTAATGGTAGAGTGAGGAATATGCCGAGCCTTGAGGTTACAGATTGTGGTGGAATACAATTCTGCTGCTGCTGATGGCCCACAGCGCCTCATGGATGCCCAGTTTTGAGCTGCTAGATCTGTTCTGAATCTATCCCATTTAGCACGGTGGTAGTGCCACACAACACGTTGGATGGTGTCCTCAGTGCGAAGACGGGACTTCATCTTCACAAGGACTGTGCGGTGGTCACTCCTACCAATACTGTCATGGACAAATGCATCTGCGACAGGTAGATTGGTGAGGACGAGGTCAAGTAAGTTTTTCCCTCGTGTTGGTTCGCTCACCACCTGCCGCAGGCCCAGTCTGGCAACTATATCCTTCAGGACTCGGCCAGCTCGGCCAGTAGTGGTGCTACCGAGCCACTTTTGGTGATGGACATTGAAATCCCCCACCCAGAGTACATTCTGTGCCCTTGCTACCCTCAGTGCTTCCTCCAAGTGGTGTTCAACATGGAGGAGGACTGATTGATCAGCTGAGGGAGGGCGGTAGGTGGTAATCAGCAGGAGGTTTCCTTGCCCATGTTTGACCTGATGCCATGAGATTTCATGGGGTCCAGAGTCAATGTTGAGGACTCCCAGAGCCACTCCCTCCTGACTGTATATCACTGTACCGCCACTTCTGGTGGGTTTGTCCTGCCGTGGGACATACCCAGGGATGGTGATGGAAGAGTCTGGGACATTGGCTGAAAGGTATGATTCTGTGAGTATGGCTATGTCATGCTGTTGCTTGACTAGTCTGTGGGACAGCTCTCCCAATTTTGGCACAAGTCCCCAAATGTTAGTGAGGAGGACTTTGCAGTGTCAACTGGGCTTGGTTTGCCTTTGTCATGTCCGGTGCCTAGTGGTCCGTCCAGTTTTATTCTTATTGTGACTTTTTTTAGCGAGATTTTCCAACTGAGTGGCTTGCAAGGCCATTTCAGAGGGCAATTAAGAATCAACCACATTGCTCTGTGTCTGGAGTCACATATCGGCCAGACCGGGTGAGTACGGCAGGTTTCCTTCCCTAAGGGACATTAGTGAACCAGATGGGTTTTTACGACAATCCGATAGTTTCATGGCCACCATTACTGATACTAGTATTTTAATTCCAGATTTTATTTAATTAATTGAATTTAATTAATTGAATTTAAATCCCCCACCATCAACATCCTGAGGGTTACCATTGACCAGAAACTTAACTGGACCAGCCACATTAATACTTTGGCTACAAGAGCAGGTCAGAGGCTGGGTCTTCTGCGGCGAGTGACTCACCTCCTGACTCCCCAAAGCCTTTCCATCATCTACAAGGCACAAGTCAGGAGTGTGATGGAATACTCCTCATTTGCCTGGATGAGTGCAGCTCCAACATCACTTAAGAAACTCGACACCATCCAGGACAAAGCAGTCCGCTTGATTGGCACCCCATCCACTACTCTAAACATCCACTCTCTTCACCACCGATGCATTGTGGCTGCAGTGTGTAACATCTACAGGATGCACTGCAGCAACTCGCCAAGGCTTCTTTGACAGCATCTCCCAAACCCGTGACCTCTACCACCTAGAAGGACAAGGGCAGCAGGCACATGGGAACAACACCACCTGCACATTCCCCTCCAAGTCACACACCATCCCGACTTGGAAATATATCGCCGATCCTTCATCGTCACTGGGTCAAAATCCTGGAACTCCCTACCTATCAGCACTGTGGGAGAATCTTCACCACACGGATTGCAGCAGTTCAAGAAAGCGGCTTATCACCACCTTCTCAAGGGCAATTAGGGATGGGCAATAAATTCTGGCCTTGCCAGCGATGCCCACATCGAATGAACAAATAAAAAAAAACACCCGTTTGTTCTGGACTCGCCCACGAGCGGAAATTGTTTCTCTCTATCTACCCGATCAACTCCTTTAATCATCTAAATCACCCCAATTAGATCACCCCTTAATTTTCTATCCTCAAGGGAATACAAGCCTAATCTCTGAACCAGTCTTCATAAATTTAACCCTTTTACCACTGGTAGGGTTAAAATTGACCGCTTTGTATCAGCAGTGTTCTTACCCAAATGTGGCAGGGTTGATAAAATGTTCGTGTTCAATATCAAACAGGGTTCAACTCTGCCATTCTGTTTCTATATTTTTGTTGTATAACATCAGGAAAGCTCCGTTTTGAAATTCAATGATTATGCTGTTTAAATATTCTTAAAGATTAATATCGATATTACTTGGCTAACTTTAAATACAACGTGCGTATTGAATTTATATGAGCTCGCTAATACAGTTGAATGAGAACAGTGCATCAGAAAGTTTGGAAGTGTTATTGCATTATCAAAGGTTAACAAATCATTTTCAAAAGTTATTTAATAAGGTGCCACATAAAAGGTTGTTACGCAAGATAAGGGCTCATGGGGTTGAGGGTAATATATTGGCATGGATAAAGGATTGGTTCACAGACAGAAAATAGAGAGTATGGATAAATGGGTCATATTCAGGTTGGTAGGCTGTAACTAGTGCAGTGCCACAAGGATCAGTGCTTGGGCCTCAGCTATTTACAATCTATATTAATGACTTAGATGAAAGGACTGAATGTAATGTATCCAAGTTTGCTGATGATACAAAGCTAGGCAGGAAAGTAAGCTGTGAGGAGGACACAAAGAGTCTGCAAAGGGATTAAAGACAGGTTAAGTGAGTGGGCAAGAAGGTGGCAGATGGAGTATAATGTGGGGAAATGTTCGGTTATTCACCTTGGTAGGAAGAATAGAAAACTAAAATATTGTTTAAATGGTGAGCAACAATTACATTTTGGTGTTCAGAGCGATTTGGGTGTCCTCGTACAAGAAACACAGAACGTTAGCATGCAGGTACAGCAAGCAATTCGGAAGGCAAATGACATGTTGGCCTTTTGTCGCAAGAGGGTTGGAGTACAAGAGTAAGGAAGTCTTGCTCCAATTGTAGAGGGCTTTGGTGAGACCACACCTGGAGTACTGTGTACAGTTTTGGTCTTCTTATCTAAGGAAGGATATGCTTGCCTTGGAGGCGGTGCAACAAAGGTCCACTAGATTGATTCCTGGGATGAAAGGGTTGTCCTGTGGGAAGGGATTGAGTAGAATGGGCCCATAATCTCTGGAGTTTAGAAGAATGAGAGGTGATCTCATTGAAATATATGAGGTTTTGAGGGGGCTTGACAGGGTAGAAGTTGAGAGGTTGTTTCCCCTGGCTAAAAGTCTAGAACTAGGGAGCATAGTCTCAGGATAAGGGGTTGGCTGTTTAGGACTGAGATGAGGAGGAATTTCTTCACTCAGAGGGTTGTGAATCTTTGGAATTTTCCATCCCTGAGGGCTATGGACGCTGAATCATTGAGTATATTCCAGGCTGAGATCGATAGAGTTTTTGGCTCTAAAGGAATGAAGGGATATTGGGATAGTGCGGGAAAGCGGAGTTGAGGTTGAAGATCAGCCATCGTTTGCTGCTGGGCAGATACTAACATGGAGCTGGCAATGTCTACTGTCTATACATTATGCTCTGTAGGCACTGGTCAAAGATCAATCCCTGTAATGAAACCTTTCCCTAGAGCCCAGCAACAATAACATTTTTACCAAAGATTTATTTCTAAATATCCCGGGTGCCATTGATTGTATACATTTAAGTTACATATACTGAACTACATGCATGTTACATATAGTGAACTACATGTAAGTTACATATATTGAACTATTGGAGTACTGTGTACAGTTTTGGTTTCCTTATCTAAGGAAGGATATACTTGTCTTCGAGGGGGACAATGGAGGTTCAGTGGATTGATTCCTGGGAGATGAGAGGGTTGTCCTATGATGAGAGATTGTGTAGAATAGGCCAATATTCTCTGGAGTTTAGAAGAATGAGAGATGATCTCACTGAAATGTATAAAATTCTTGGAAGGCTTGACAGGGCAGATGCTGAAAGGCTGGAGAGTCTAGAACTAGGGGTCATAGTCTCAAGATAAGGGGTCGGCCATTTAGGACCGAGATAAGGAAAAACTTCTTCACTCAGAAGGTTGTGAATCTTTGGAATTCTCTACCCCAGAGGGTAGTGGATGCCCAGTCATTGAGTATATTCAAGATTGAGATCGGTAGATTTTTGGACACTAAGGGAATCAAGGGATATGGGGATCAGGCAGGAAAGTGGAGTTGAGCCATGATTTTATTGAATGGAGGAGCAGGCTCGAGGGGACGTATGGCCTACTCCTGCTCCTATTTCTTATGTAACTACATGTAAGTTACATGTACTGAACTGCGTGTAAGCTCCATATACTGAACTATGTGTAAGTTACATATACCAAACTACACTGAAGTTACATATATTAAATTACATTGAAGTTACATGAACTGAACTACGTATAAGGTACATATATTGAACTACTCTGAAGTTTCATATACTGAACTACATGTAAGTTACATATACTTGAACTGCATTTAAGTTACATATACTGAACTACATGCAAATTACATATACTAAACTACATGTAAGTTACATATTCTGAGCTACATGTAAGTTACATATACTGAACTATTTTCTATATTGCAAAGATTTATTTCAATGAAAGCACAGATAGTCTCTGTGATATTAGAATGGTCATCAGGTGCAGTAACGGCAAGCATTATTGTCAAGTGTATAATTCTGATATACAGTGGTTTATTTGTCTTATTCTAAACAAAAGACTTGAGAATCCAGTTGTTGGTGAAGTACCAAATGGACAATTCTTACGATGTTAATGACCATTTTGAATAATTTACCAGCTGACAAGCATACTGTGTGAAAAGAAATGCTCCTCTTTTTGGATTCACATGGGATAATGGCTGAAGGCTAAGGGCTGAAGACTTGACTAATGATTCCCATTTTAAATTCTTGTATTCCTGCAGAGAGTTATAACCAGGCACATTGAACAACATACTCCATTATCGAAAAGCTAGTTGGAATGCTACAAATGTGCTTCAGGTGCTTGGTGTGTTAGTAAGATACTCTATAGTCCACAAAAAGTTTGCCATGTTTTGAGCTTTGGCTCTGCCGCTTGATCCATGAGACACATTGGGGGCGTCTTAGACAAACCAATGTTTGGTGCATACCATTTGCTAATCAGTCTGTCTCTTGTGTATAACTTCTTTTTTATTTTCTTTCATATTATCTAAGCTCTTTCTTCAGTCATTCTTGTACTCATTTTACACAAGAAACTGCATTTACTTTTCCAGCTAAGGCATGTCATTTCATCACTTTCTCACCTTGGTGGGGTTAGGGATTAAATTCTGTGTTTTCCTAAAGATGGCCCTCCCACAATTCGGGACCTCATCTAGAAAGAACTGCACTTTGAAGGAGGATTGAATTTCAACCCCCCCCTTTTTTATAGCAAAAATGAAGCAAGTTGGTCTACAAAATATTATTTTATTCCTTTATCTTGGGTCACCTATGCATGCAAGATTAAAACTGGTCCCTGCTAGCTGATTTTCTTCAGGCTGCAAGGAAAATACTTTGTAATGCCATGGCTGCTACAGCAAGTCAACGGTTGGGTATTCTGCAGTGAGTGGCTCACCTCCTGACTCCCCAAAGTCTCTCTACAACCTAAAAGCCACAAGTCAGAAGTGTGATGGAATACTCTCCACCCGCCTGGATGGGTGCAGTTGCAACAGCACTCAAGAAGCTTGACACCATCCAGGACAAAGCAGTCAATTTGATCAGCACCTCTACTAGCCTAAATGTCCATCCCCTCCACCACTGGCATATCATGGCTACAGTGTGTACTACCTACAGGATACACTGCAGCAACTCACCAAAGCTTCTTCGACAGCAACTCCCAAACTCACGATCTCCACCACCTGGAAGGAAAGGGGCAGTCAGTGCATCGAAACACCATCACCTCCAAGTTCCCCTCCACGTCACACATCACCCTGACTTGGACATATATCGCCATTCCTTCATTGTTGCCAGGCCAAAATCCTCGAACTCCCCCCTTAATAGCACTTTCACCAAATGTACTGCAGCAGTTCAAGAAGAGGCCCACCATCACCTTCTCAGGGCAAGTAGGGATGGGCAGTTAATGCTGGTCTTGCCAGCGACACCCACATCCCAAGAATGAATAAAAAAGTATGGTATAGCAAAGGCAATCAAATGGAGCTGTAGTTCGTTTCTGTCAAACAAGAGGCTTAATATGCTAATATTATGCATACAAAGCTAATTATAGGCTCTGTGACAACATTCCACGATATAGAAATGAGATACCATGTTTCAAGTATCAATTTTATTATGAGGGTTGGTGCAGAAGAAATATCTTTGTTGTTTTGACATTTTGAAAAGAATATTAAAGTTTGTAATTGCTGTTCATATACTGTTTGTACGAGTACTGTTCATTTAACTGTTTATAAAATAAATCAGTTAGTCTACAGCATAAGCTATGATCTGAAAGAATGTATATTCTTCCACCTTCTGAAGTCAAGTGGCAGCATGTAATATTTCCCAGTAAAGTGGAATAAAGTGGCAAGGGTTCTCTGCTTGACTCTGGGGTCTTTCTACTTTTACCTCGATATTGGTCAGGTGAAAGGACACTGCTTCATAAGGGATGCAAGATCCATTTATGGGAGAGGCCGGTGACACTGAACGCAAAGAGAATATCTCATGTAAAAAGCTAAAAAAGCTGATCTTCAACCTCAACTCCACTTTCCCGCCCGAACCCCATACCCCTTGATTCGCCAAGAGTCCAAAAATCTATTGATCTCAGCCTGGAACACATTCAACAATTCAGCATCCACAGCCCTCTGGGGTAGAGAATTCCAAAGATTCACAACCCTCTGAGTGAAGAAATTCCTCCTCATCTCAGTCTTAAATGGCCGACCCCTTATCCTGCGACCATGCCCTCTAGTTCTAGACTCTCTAGCCAGGAGAAACAGCCTCTCAGCATCTACCCTGTCAAGCCCCCTCAGAATCTTTTATGTTTCAATGAGATCATCTCTCATTCTTCTAAACTCCAGAGAGTATAGGCCCATTCTACTTAAGCTCTCCCCATAGGACAACCCTCTCACGCCAGGAATTAATCTGGTGAACCTTTGTTGCACCGTCCCTAATGCAAGTATATCCTTCCTTAGATAAGGAGACCAAAACTGTACACAGTACTCCAGGTGAGGTCTCACCAAAGGCCTGTACAAATGTAGTAGGACTTCCTTATTCTTGTACTCCAACCCCCTTGCAATAAAGGCCAACATGCCATTTGCCTTCCTAATTGCTTGGTGTACCTGCATGCTAATCTTTTGTGTTTCTTGTACGAGGACACCCAAATTCCTCTGAACACCATCATTTAATAGTTTCTCACCATTTGAAAAATATTCTGTTTTTCTATTCTTCCTATCGAAGTGAATAACCTCACATTTCCCCACATAATACTCCATCTGCCACCTTCTTACCCATTCACCTAACCTGTCTATAGCCCTTTGCAGACTCTTTGGGCTCAATTATAAAAGGGTGGCAGGATGGCAGTGGTGGGAGGGAGGCAAGGGGGTGGGGGGGGGCAATGGGCACGCAGCAAACCCGAAAAATAAAAACTTACCTTTCCTTACGCGTTCACGAGATAATTGATGCTCATTAATCTTATTTCCAGGTTTCACGCCCAGCAGCTAGCCTGATTGATAGGCTGGCTGCCGACAGGAGCTGCAACGCTGAGGTGGGGGGAGGGGGGGGAGAAAGAGAGAGAGAAGTCATCCGGAGCTGTTGGGGGGGGGGAACAAAGATCGGGGGTGGGGTGGTAAAGATCTTGGTGGGGGGGACATCGGACTTTGGAGCGGGGGGGAGACCTCGGAGAGACACTTGATTGGGAGACATCGGTGGAGGGGGGGCAAACATCGGAGAGGGAGACATCGGTGGGGGGAGACATCGGAGAGAGGCAGATATCAGGGGGAGAGATATTGGAGAGGGAGACATTGGAGAGACATCAGACATCGGAGCGGGCGGTGCAGTTGACATCGTTTCAAAGGTAGGTTTATTTATTTTTTTACATTGTGAAATGTTAGTTTTATTCATTTATTTACTTCATTTTTGCCTCATCCCGCAAAATCGGAAGCCATGGGAAAGCCGCCCAGGTAACTTGAAAATAGTTTTAACTACCTAATATGTAAGAAATAAAGTACCTTACATTTGCTTCTTTAAACATTGCCCCGCTTTAATTGCCGCCGGGACATCCGGGTTCGGGAACAGCGCGCGCACCCAGATGCGTCTTTGTGAGACGTGGAAGTCGGCGTGTTGGAGCCAGGTTCATTTCTCGCTCTTCATTTCCCCAATTTTCGTAGCCTCCCCGCCCCCAACGCACCCGCACTTCCATTTTAAAATTGAGTCCTTTGTGTCCTCCTCACAGCTTACTTTCCCACCTAACTTAGTATCATCAGCAAAACTGTTTCAGTACAGCTACAACACTGGCATCTACCTGATAATGTGGAAAATTGTCCAGGTATGTCCTGTCCACAAAAAGCAGGACAAATCCAATCCGGCCAATTACCACCCCATCAGTCTACTCTCAATCATCAGCAAAGTGATTGAAGGTGTCCTCGACAGTGCTTTCAAGCGGCACTTACTCACCAATAACCTGCTCACCGATGCTCAGTTTGGGTTCCGCCAGGACCACTCGGCTCCAGACCTCATTACAGCCTTGGTCCAAACATGGACAAAAGAACTGAATTCCAGAGGTGAGGTGAGAGTGACTGCCCTTGACATCAAGGCAGCATTTGACCGAATGTGGCACCAAGGAGCCCTAGTAAAATTGAAGTCAATGGGAATCAGGGGGAAAACTCTCCAGTGGCTGGAGTCATACCTACCACAAAAGAAGATGGTAGTGGTTGTTGGAGGCCAATCATCTCAGCTCCAGGACATTGCTGCAGGAGTTCCTCAAGGCAGTGTCCTAGGCCCAAACATCTTCAGCTGCTTCATCAATGACCTTCCCTCCATCATAAGGTCAGAAATGGGGATGTTCGCTGATGACTGCACAGTGTTCAGTTTCATTCGCAACCCCTCAGATAATGAAGCAGTCTGTGCCCGCATGCAGCAAGACCTGGACAACATCCAGGCTTGGGCTGATAAGTAGCAAGTAACATTCGTGCCAGACAAGTGCCAGGCAATGACCATCTCCAACAAGAGAGAGTCTAACCACCTCCCCTTGACATTCAATGGCATTACCATCGCCAAATCCCCCACCATCAACATCCTGGGGGTCACCAATGACCAGAAACTTAACTAGACCAGCCACATAAATACTGTGGCTACAAGAGCAGGTCAGAGGCTGGGTATTCTGAGGCGAGTGACTCACCTCCTGACTCCCCAAAGCCTTTCCACCATCTACGAGGCACAAGTTAGGAGTGTGATGGAATACTCTCCACTTGCCTTGATGAGTGCAGCTCCAACAACACTCAAGAAGCTTGACACAATCTAGGACAAAGCAGCCTGCTTGTTTGACACCCCATCCACCACCCTAAACATTCACTCTCTTCACCACGGCGCACCGTGGCTGCAGTGTGTACCATCTACAAGATGCACTGCAGCAACTCGTCAAGGCTTCTTCGACAGCACCTCCCAAACCCGCGACCTCTACCATCTAGAAGGGCAAAGGCAGCAGGCACATGGGAACAACATCACCTGCATGTTCCCCTCGAAGTCACACACCATCGCCGTTCCTTCATCGTCGCTGGGTCAGAATCCTGGAACTCCCTTCCTAACAGCACTGTGGGAGAACTTTCACCAGACGGACTGCAGCGGTTCAAGAAGGCGGCTCACCACCACCTTCTCAAGGGCAATTAGGGATGGGCAATAAATGCTGGCCTTGCCAGCGTCGCCCACATCCCATGAACGAATAAAAAAAACTTGGATACATTCCAATCGGTCCCTTCATCCAAGTCATTAATATAGATTGTAAATAGCTGAGGCCCAAGCACTGATCCTTGCGGCACTCCACTCGTTACAGCCTGCCAACCTGAAAATGATCCATTTATCCCTATTCTCTTTTTTCTGCAGTCTTCAAAGTAAACTCGTTTCCTCCTCCTGACTGTTGCTGAACAATGTCGAGTCTCATTGCACTGAGAAGAGGATTCCACTCTGATTTTTATGGCTCTGTATTTGGATGTAAAAAGGGTCGAGTGGTTGGAGCCATCTCAATGATTGCAATAGCTATGACAACTGAAAGCCTGTGATCCTCTCTGATATGTTTACCATGGGAATTCCTTTCTTTTTAAAAGGGACTCACTTAATTTGCAGCAACTTCCAGAGGTATGAAGCATTGTTGCTGTCTGCAAATTCTTAGCTTGCCACTAGCAAAGATTAAAGTTAGTTATGGCCAACATTGGAATACTGGCGCTGAGTTTCTGTTCGATTGCGATGGCTTTTTCAGCGCAATCCGGCCGAATCAGCTAGCACGCTGCAGAATTTCAATTTACACTGGGCTCAATATATGCCCAACGTAATTCGAGTTTCCACAATGTTTTGCACTGGCTCAAAAAAAAAATCGCACTGAAGCAGGCCCGCCCACAAAGCCGGCCATGTCCGATTGAACGTTGATCGAAACAAAGAGGATGGGGAGTTTCCGCTGACTGTGCCCGCCTGCGGCCGTTCGAGGAGGGTCTTCAAATTAAGCTCATTTTCTTAGGTGCACAGGCACTAGTAGGTGTGTAATAAACATTTTTAAAATTTAATTTACTAAGACATTGACTAGTTTTCAGCAATGAAAGTAGTAAATGCTTCAGGATAGTGTTTTTAAGTCATTATCAGTGATTTAAAACAAGTTATTCATAGATGGAGGACTAGGCACTTATTAAAAATGCTTATTGTTTGTGAGGAACCTATTTTCAACTGTGTTAATAAAACTGCACCAGGTTAAATACTTCATAAATATAACAAAGAACATTTTTAATACAAAAAAAATAAACGATTACGCTCTGTTAAGCTGCCAGATTGCGCTGATTCATGGAAGATTTTATGTTTGTGATTATGTTAATGCAATTTAGTGGAAATTCACAATAAAACCCAACCAGCACAATGTTTGGGCGCATTGCGCCCAATTACCAATTGCGTCCAAAGTGGAAATTCAGGGCCACTTAATCTTATAATGTGGAGAAATGGCTCCAGAAAGATGGAGCTACCAGAGGCAAATTCTAGAATCATAATAGGAGCATCTATGTAGTGCCAACTGACATCAAAAAATGTCAAAGCACTTCACACAATGAATTACTTTTGAAGGATTACTGTTCTATAGGCTAACATTGGCAACCTAAGGAAAGTTTTCAGCAATACTTTGGGGAGTCTCCTGATCCCTGGGATTGTTGGAGGCCAGTGTTGTGCTCCATTTGGCAGGAAGTACTGCAAGCAGCCGGAGCTATTCCAAAATTTGATAGGCTTTGTTAACTGAAAGTGAACAAAAGAGAGGGGAGAGGGTGAGAGATGCTGTCATGGGTGAAGGTATTTGCACCAGTCAAAGGATAGTTGTATGGGAATAAGCTGTAGATAATTGGTAAAGGACTGCAGTTTGATGAAGCGAAACTTAAGTAGAGAAACCATTGAGTGCAGTAATTAAAGGAAAATAATTAAAGCTGGCAGTAAGAGTCCAGTAAAGGAACTCTACCAGTAGAGGAGTCGAGGACTTAACTTTTATCACTCCCACAGTATTGTCACAGTATCTTCACTAATGTTAGCATTTTTTATGTATGAATTAGTGTCTATCGTTAGTTCTGAGCTATTTAGTAAATTAAATGTTATTATTAGCTCCAAAGGGCTAATCATTAAGGTATTCCTATAATTTCTAAAATATTACAGTGTGACAAATAGAATCTTTAACAGATTTCTAAGTAAGCTTTTTCTTTATAAATGATCACACATTTGTCAGGGGCACAGTGATAATAACAGCGTGGAGGAGTTTACAAGTTTTGTACTGGTTTCATCATTACGAGATATAATTTTCCATACTATTATTGCTGGCAATATTTATGTGACCCTGTTTATAAAGGTTAATTGTATAATTTGTATATACAAGAAATTTTATAACCACAAAGAAAAAATTAGGTCAAATAAGAATGCGACTTCAGCACAATTACAAATGGGTTCCCACCAGCAATACTGCTATTTTGTCCACTGAGAGAAAATATTGCCCCTAGTCTTTAATTATGAACTTGAGGTTTGTCAGTCTTCAAAAACAATAAAAAGTAAGCAGTAGCATGATGTTGGAGCATATTAAAATGCCTTTGACTATTAGCTAAATACAGCATGGTTCTCAGTTTATGTCTAATAGCAAATAATTATCCACAGCTCATTTCAATTTGTCACGCTGTCTTTTGACAGATAACCCATTTTTACTGATAGATGTGATAAGTGACATTAGAGATAACCAGCAACATGATGGCTTACCCAGAGCTGCAAGTCATTTTGTTTTTTGAATTATTCACATTTTGTAGCTGTTACTCTCGAAAGGCTTTTGGAATGTGCATTATGATCACTTTTAAAACTTGAAATAAACCAAAGGTAAACAGATGATGGCATTGCCAACAATGTGAGGAAGTCACAAGGTTAGATTCCTGAAGTGAGACATTTATTATAATGATAGCTGAAAGTTAATCTATTTGTAACACTTTTAGCTTAATCGTTTTTTTAAACAAGCTCTTTTGGATGCAATGTAAGAAAATCAGATGCCAAAACTTTGAAAATGCAGCTTTTTATTCTCATTGTTACTTCTCCATTCAAGTGTTAAAAAGTTTGATTTATAACACTCGCATTGTGAAATATCAGCAGATGGAAAAACCATATTTCCATGGACATCACAAAGCAGCTTTGAATGATTTTTATAGACTAAAAAACTACTAATTCAAGTTAATTTTGTTTCATTTAAAAATAGAGTTTTAAAGACAGAACACATCATACCAGGACATATTCTCTGTCAAAATGTACGTTAAATTCTAAAATAATACCACTGTAATGGTTGCAAATAAAAACCCATTAAAAATCCAATTCTATGGTGTTAATGTTTACTTTTATGCACTTCAATATTTGTTCTTTTGGCATTCTCCATTTTGTTTGTCATTTATATGAGGATTTTGTAAGCTACTGTTATAATTATTTTACAATTCTGTAATTTGTTGTGTGAGGTATCTATATCCCCATGTTGTTGAATTTCTTTATTGTGGAACATTAGGTATTTCTTGCTTAGCCTTCAGTGGATACAAGATATTTAGCTCTAGGTTACAGAATCTGAAGCTGAAGATTGAATAAATTTGAATTTTGAATTCTTTCATGTTTCCTGGATTCCGATTAGTGCGAGCTCGAGCTCAAACTATCCATGACAAACCTGCAGGCATGTCTTTTAGAACTACGAAGGATCCTGCAATACAATATTTTAGGTGACATAATCTTTGAGCAAAAGGCAAAAAAAAGGTTGCCATCATTGAAAGTACTTTGATAAATCAAAGTTGCTCTACTGTTCCAAGTTTTCCCTTCATCATAGCACTTAGTGTGTGCGGCTGGTCATCACAAAGTTAGGTATTTTGGGTTTAATTGTTAATTTTACCATTAGCTAATGATTATACTTTGAAAATATTTGCTCCGTAAATATTTGGTGGACCATCTGTGTTCTCTGGCAGTCCAGGAAGAATCATGCCCTGGCTTCCATGATTGAGATTGGTTAGGCTCTGGCTTTACTAATACCCACATGTTCAGAGGAATGAGGCCAAAAGAAAAAAAGGGGGGAATCAATTCAAGAGCTCTATCATACCTCTCAACTATTGTGTTTTAATTAGGATTTCACAACATGAAATAGCACCAGTGAGAAAAACAGCAAATGACAGGAGAGAGTCCCATGGTGGTAACATCAGTTGATTTGCAATACGACATAAAACTGCTTTCGCACCTTAACTATGGCTTTAATGCCATCATTTCAACCTGTTTTAAGATACATTAGCACCACACAATGGTGTTGATGGCTAATCTACTCAGTTGCATGAGACATTGGGATAGATTTTCAACCCGCCGCCCGGGTGTAAAACCGATGTTACAGATCCGCCACCCATTATAAAAACGCTCAATTTTCATTTCCACTGAAATCAATCAAAATGAAAATCAGGCGATTTCTATATCAGATGGCTGATCCGCAGCACCAGTTTTACACCCGGGCAGCAAATTGAAAACCCACCCCATTATATAGATATAGTCCAATGGGCATATAAGGTTATGAGGGTATGTGCATCATTCGATCTTGAAATAAGTTTAGTTGCAGTTGAAAGCAGGAATGAATATTTCAGTCACATAAATACATAGCAATTATCCGAACTGCCCTTCACTTTGCCTGATATGTGAATGCAACACAACAATGTTGTCATAAATCCTGTGCAGCATATATAAACACAGCAAACACTACTGAATTAACATTGATTAAACATCAGTGAAAATGCTTTTACAATGCTCTGTGGCATGCTAGCATTTAACATGAAATATTTGTTGGTAGAGCAAGGATCAACTATGGTTACCTAGAAATAGTTCTAAGCACGTGATGCCTGCTCAGACATCATAGAGTACTGTAGCTTGCCTTGTATCCATTGTGTAATGTTGTCTGTCTAACCATGGTTTGCATTCTGGTTTCTTGTCACTGCTGCTCAATAAGTAAGTACTATGCTGGAGAAAGACAAAGTGATCCTCTCTAGGTGTTCTCCTTAATTCATCGACTCCAAAAGATTTCTTTTTATAGACCCCTGTGCTAAATATATTTTGGCAGGCTACCTGATGTGAAGGCATTACCTAACCTTCTCCGTATTGTCTCCAATTCTTGGATTGCTACTCATGGAGCCAAACTTGCTCTGCAAGGCTTTCTAAGCTTGTATTAACAAATGTTATTACTCTCTTTGGTGGTTTATATGCAATGCACAAACAAATGTTGTCTGCGGATCTCAACTGTTGAGTGATTCTGGTTCGGGAGATGTGCCACACATGCACACGTTTCATCCATCTGGTTCATTGTGCCTTGTGGCACTAATCACCGTAACGCTTGCCTTTGGCATATTCCAATATAGGTGAATACCACTTGGGCAACCACTGGTTGAAGGACAAGCAGGGATAAAGCAGTAATTATTTTGGGATCAGGAATATGGTGCCAGCTGCTCAGGACATCATAGGAAGTAGAGATGAAGCAGAACTTGAAACTCAGGCTGGGACCTCTAGTCCTAATAATTGTGGTATTTTGGGATAAAACCGTGGGGTCAGGCTGTAAGGGCCATTACATGCAGTCAGGTACAAATATTAATTCCACACAATAGCACAAGCCTCTTTAAAATGGGCATTACTTTATTTTGTCAACTTTGAAGAACTATGTATCAAGTAGAACCTCAACAGCATAGCATACAGAGGTTGTAAAAAGTTCAGGAATCTCTGGTATCTTCTGTCTTCAACCGCACAGTATGGTTATAGTCACCAATTAACTGAAAAAAAACTCTCTAGTGTTATGGCTGGTAATGACAATTTGATTTGTTATTAAATAGTCAACTATTGTACATTTTTTTTAAAAAGTGTGTGATGTTAGCTGGAGCCAAACAAAATAATGATGAATAGTGTGGAATATAGACAATGATGCATTCCTGACCCCTTTTTCACTTGGCCTCAGATTAATTCCCTTGAGCCCCCAGGAACTGCTAACAAGCCTGTTAGCATTAGTGTCACTGGCACTTAACTGATAGCATTCCGATTCCACTGCGTCTCACTAGGTAAAGCATCTCTCTCATGAAATACTATTGGATGACAGAGCACTGAACGTTAGTACACCCGTAACTTTTGCTAAAGCTGATTTGAGTTTAAGGGTAGCAGTTTAAAAATTTGCATTGGAATCAACTATTACATCATTTCAATCAATTTCACTCTTTTAATTCATAAAAAACTTGGAGTTATGTCATGTTAGAACAAAAGGACATTAACAATTATTGAATGAAAGGTTATTCAATCCACTTAGTATGCTCCTTCCACTAGCACATGTATAATTTGTGCTGGTGTGAACTATACTGAACTTTAATCTCCTGAGGGAGTTGAACACCACAATAAAACTTCCCAGAAGCTAAAATCTTGTGAATTTTCTCCCTGACCCTGAAGGTAATTGAACGAAACATCCAGGATATCAATCCAACATTACAATATACTTTATTCAGCCCTGAGTGGTTCAGTTTCATACATGATGGATTCCGAGTATTGTACACACACAGCCTGCAAACTCCTTTTGATCTGGCCTGGGAAGCCTCTGTCAGTTCCCTTTTCCTCCATGTGCTCTTTTGCACAAAGCCAATTTCGACTTCAATTCTTTCGAACCCCAGGTCTGAAGGATTGGAAAATGCAGCTCCCTGATTGGTGGACTTTGACCAAAGAGCAGCCATTTTGCATGAATCCTGGAACTTTAAAGAGCTGAAGCTTCCAAATGTTCAAGTTTCAGGGGAGGAACGAGAGGGAGGGCTTGAAGTCTCTCTCTATACATAATATATATGTACGGGATTTTTGTGTGTGTGTGGGGGGCAGATTTATATGTCCGCGGGGTGGGGGTTGCATTTCTTTGTAGACATATGTGCCAATTGACTGGTTTGGACATGTGTATCAGGCCCCTAGCTCCAAGAGGTTCGACGTCATTGGTGTAGAGTATTTAATTATCAATGTATTACTTAGCAAGCAGAGTCCACAGTGCATGACCAAATGGAAAGAAGTCCTGTCACCAGATCAATTGTAGACCCTCCCTAGGGATACACCATACCAGTAAGAGAGGTACAAATAGCCCAGAGAATGTGCCATCCACAGCCACAACCCCACCACCATTCCAGAGCAAGATTCAAGGCCTTTGAAGTCTGCCACAGCAAGTTGATTAGGGCCAACGTCTGAATATCCTGCAAGGTGTGCCTAGTAAAGCAAACAGTAAGGGCTAAGCTTGCTTTGCTCCAGTCACAAGGACCAGGAAATTGGCCCTTATGTTGTAGACTGTTTAATATTCCAACAATTGCCAGCCTCAACGAGTTAGAAGTAATGCTTATGAAAAGATAATTGTGATTGAAGTGGACGATTGCATTTTAAACTATCAAGATACCAGGAAATTCAATCTTCAAACTCAAAAACATTAAAGTAAATCTTCCAATTGTAAATGTTTTATCAGAGTCCAAATGGAAGTTTAATATGCAAATTTGAGATTGCTGAATGTATTATTTGAGAACTAGATAAAAGAAGGAACTTGTTCTGTGGAAAAACTAATTCCATTGACAATTGAACACCTGCTTGGTAGCTTGAGATGTACACAGGGGAATGCCATATGATGTTTTAATAGAGAATGTTTAAACAATTTCTTAAACATCTAGTTTTAACATCATGGCCCCGATTTCAGCACCCGCTACCGGGTGCGTTCTCGGCGGGGGGGCCCCGAAAATCCCGAAATCCAGGTGCGGGACCGGATCGCGCCTCGATCCCGCCCACTTCCGGGTTCCCCGATGACGCGCCGGCAATTAAAGCCAGCGGGATGCCACTTGAGAGTATTTACTTTGCTTGTTCAGGTCATTAACTGACCTGATTAAGGGACTGTGTGTGATTTTGGATAAACATGGGACTGTTTCACACACTGGGGGAAACACTCCCAGTTGAAATGGACGTGTTGCAGCTGTCAGCCTGTGGCAGCTGCTAAGGTCCATTTGACAGGTGGGGGGGGGGGGGGGGTGGGGGGGGGGGGGAGACCCTCAGCCATTGCAGGAGGCCGCTCTGTCACTTGGGACAAAGTTTGGCCTCCACCACCCTCCTCCTGATGGTCGAAGTCACCAACCTGCACACTTACCCCGGGGTCCGGAGACATGTACCTACCTTGCGGACCCCCTCAGATGTACATCTTGCGGATGGGGGCCGCCGTAGCTGCAGTCATGACCTCCTTGGAGGGCGAACAGCATCACCAGCCTCACCAGCCTCGCCATCCACGCCGTCCACCTCTGACACGTGGAGCTCCACAACAGAGTGCTGTGACACATCCACCTGTACAGCAGGAGGGAGGGCTACCGCAGAGAGAGATGCATCGCACAGGGCACTACCCTCGCCACACGTTCCACAGACCGAGGCTCAGCCTCCTGTACCTCTCTGAGCAGCAGTGCACACGGAGGCTCAGAGACAGTCGACATGTAGCCGTGAACATCTGCAGCCTCTTTCATGCCGAGCTGCTCCTGGCTGGCCCGTGCACCATCTTCCTACCTGTCGCTGTCAAAGTCACCACTGCCCTCCCGAACTTCTGCTCCACAGCCTTCCAGGCTGCAACCGGGGACATCCCCGATGTCTCTCCGTCGTCTGCGCAGAAGAGCCCTGCAAATACACCTACACCCACTCTGCAGTGACACACTGGGTGGCATCAGTGGTGGGTCCTCATAGGGATATCCAGGAGTGGGCATTATTGCACAAACCGGACAGGATTCGCGAAGACATGGCAGTAGTGGTGCCAATATAATGTGTGCTGTGAGTTGTTCTGAAATTCAATATAAGTAACAACCATCACAAACCCTCAAACACCCTTGTGCATCCCCTTCATGCTCACGACACGTTTGCCTTACGCTGCCTAATGCACATATGTGATGCATGCCCTGTGGCCGCAGCACAGGTGGTGGCAGGTTGAGTGAGGCTGGCCGTGAGAGAGATGCACGAGAGGGTGAGTATGGGATAGAGCCATGAGATTGTATGAGGATTGGGTTGCGTGGTAGTGACGGGGTGAGTACTGGCGAGGTGAGTAGGTGCAGGTAAGATGAGGATGAGGTTTGAGTGGGTATGAGGGGTGATGTGGACAGAGTAGTGTTGGCAGTGCCGAAGGAGATGTGGGGTGGGGGCAGTGTTGTGGCAGACGGAGTGTAGGGGAAAGACTACGTGGTCTCACTGTGGCTGACCTACTGAGGTCATTGGAGCGCTTCCTGCACTGTATGCAGGTGGGCGATATGTTGGTGGCGCTGGTGACCTCCTCTGCCACCTCAAGCCAGGCCTTCTTGGTGGTAGAGGCAGGCCGCTTCCTCCCGCCCGCCGGGTGGAAGATCTCTGTCCTCCCCCTCCTCCTCACCCCATCTAATGATACCTGGGGTGAGGCATCATTCAACTGGGAGCAGCCTTCCCCCTGGGCTACTCTATGCTGTAATTTTTGCTGTTTGTGGCAGCATCTGTCATTGGAGGGCTGCCCCTTTAAATAGAGCTCCTCCAGCTGACATATCTTACTGCACATGTGCAGCCCGCCCGACGCGCAGATCAGCAGCGGGGAACCCGGAGGAGCAGGTAAGTGGATCCAATTAGTGTGTTGCCTGCTACGATCGCGCGGGAAACCCACTAATTTGGCCCACCCGCCGAGAACCCGCACCCATGGTAAAATCGGGCCCATGTATTATATTCAGAAAGTTGAGGTTTATATAGTCTTATAATATGGTGACATTCAGAAACAATTTCAGAACAGTGTTAATGTTGGACAGCAAATTTCTTCTTAGTAAGTATGATAAACAACACACAGCAATGTTGCAACAAACAATACTGCATAGCTAAGTTCCTTTCATATCTCCCATTAATGGGACCACTTTAGATTTAACAATGGAACTGTTAACCTTAAAATCTATCTTCATGCCAAAACACACTTTAATTTTACAAGTGGATAGTATCACTAATGTTCAGCAAATTTCAGGAATTTAATAAGCGTACTCTGATTCCTTTCAATTCAGAATCACCATATTAGTTACATCATATTATAGAGTTGCATCTGCTGCAATGTGATTTCCTGTGGTTAATTATATGGCTAATCCTTAAATAAATGTTTACCAACTTACTTTTTACAGCAGCAGACCTGATTGGTAATGCAATTACATGAAGTTGCATGTTCCCATTTATACACCTGTAATTTGACAAGGGATTGGGTAATGCAGTGAGCTAGCATACTACTCTTTTATTTCTGGAAACTGGGTTCAAGTTTAAGCCAAATCGATTAGAAGAAAAACCCTCACTTTAAAGCTTATGTGAGTGAAATGATTTTAAACAGATTCACTCCAGTTCTTAATGCTACGAAAATGTCCAGAACTCAGCACAATTTCACTGAATTTGCAAACTTGCTTAGATAAGTCATAAAGATGGTCAGGGGAATCTTCAATCTGCATTTGGTGTTTTCTCTGAAACAAGAGAACTTGATACTGATGTAGGATGTCTGAAAGAGAGGTCACGTATTCCATTTCCCAGCACTGACCGCTATCACAATACCGCAAGTATTCATCAAAAAGTTTTGGGCCGACCTTGTGAGATTCTGTTCTTGACTTTCATAATTGAAATTTTTTTTTAACAAGTTTGCGACCATGTTGCAACTGAGCCTCATTAGGTCCTCAAAAACTGTGCAACCTCGAGTAATAAGCCCCACAATGAATCTTACAATTTGAGAGTTGCCTAAAATTGTTATCTAGGCTTGATTTTTTTGTACTGCAAGCATTTTAGTCACAATTCTATTTCTTACAAGTCTTGCTTCCAGCTACTATTTCACTGACAGCAAGAAGAGTGGGCAGTATGGGCGATTCCTTTAGAGGTTCCAAATGCACTTAGAAGGAAAAAACAGTTCTTCAAAGAACAATTAAAGGAGGTGCTACTACACCTCATGCATTGAGTACACATCCTTACCGAATAGCCCACATTTACTGACCCATATGGATATGTCAGAGATCTATCTTTGGCATCTTCACTTCACGCGGCAGGATCTCATATAACTATGCCATCTTCAGGGAGCTGATCTGCAGACAACTTCTACCACAGGGATAGCTCTTCCTGTGGGTGTGAAGGTTACTACTGCATTAAATGTTTACACCATCAGTCCTTCCAAATGATTGCTGGTGACTATGCCAAATCTACAGATGCATCAAACAAGTGACAGAAGAAGAAACAAGAAGAAGGAGCAACACATTCATCACTTTCCTACAGAAAGGAGGGATGAGCTCAACTCCAACACACAAAACATTTCCCAGTTGGCAGGGTTCCCGAGATCGTAGAGGATCATAGACGACACCCATGTGGCCATCCAGGTCCCTCGCACCAACTCCATGGCCGACATGAACTAAGAGGGCTTCAATTCTATTAATGTCTAGGTGATGTTGGACCATAGAATCTCATCTCGCAAGCCAATGAGCACGTATGATATAATTCTGGCAAAAAGAAGTTATGAAGGAAGAGAAAGACTGGACAGATGGTTCCCGGGAGACTAAGGGATATGTTGCCAGTTCTGAAGGGTTACGCACCATAAATGGCAATGACCTGTCTTTTCTCTTTATAGTTGCTAATTGACCTGCTGTGTGTTTCCAATATTTTCTGTTTCATTTTACCTTTTTGAGCTTGACTAATGACCCTCTGAGAAACAGATCATCATCTGAATGCAGTTACAGCAAAGTAAGTTCCTTGACCAGAATTAGTGTTGAACACACCATAGATATGCTGAAGCAAGTGTTGTGTTGTTTAGACAAATTGAAGTATATCCCAGCAAGACTCCAAAATCATTAGCATTCTGTGGCATGTTTCAAAACTTTGCAAATACAAAATGAACTATCATGTAGAGTAGGGCGAAAAGGTCCAAGGTAAACCAAAGGAGGGTGATGAGAGAGGAAGAAGATATAGATGCAAGAGAATTGTAGCCAGGAAAATTAGTGCACCAGTCACTCATAAATAATTATTTTAATTAAATATGTAATGTGGCTTCTGCACAGTGAGTCCTGCCCAATTTATCACCTTGAGTTGCTATTGTTGTGTATGAAGTGATGGAGGATTGTACTCCCATCTCCCTCTCATGTCAACTTGCTCTCCCCTCTATAAATGCATGATGTTTGAGGGACACTTGTGTCAATCGTCACAAAATTGGCCCACACTATTTCGTACTTCAGTCAGTCCTGGACAGAAACTAAATTTTACTTGTTCTGATTATACATGTCTCTGAAATAGTTTGTGGTGGGCTAGGTTGTACTTAACACAGTATGGGGGCATTGGATTTTCTGACCACTAGAAGTGGAGGATTAGGGTTGTGCCATCCTGGATGTAGTAGAGGTTTCTGATCCATTGAAGGCAAGGCCAGCAGGTAAGGAGTGGATCTGAAGGAACCACAAGGCTGGTCCTAGCCTTTGTGAAACCCTGGACTGAAAACCAACACTTAACTGATGAGATTAGGATGAGGGGGCAGTCCCATGCAATCGATCACTAGAGGAGGAAAAGAAAAGTGTAGGCATTAGTCCAAACTGTGGAGACGCTCGGTGAGTAGAGGTGGAGAGAAGCTGGGTTTGTTCTCCTTGGAACAGAGACGGTTGCGAGGAGATTTGATAGAGGTATTCAAAATCATGAAGGGTCTCGACAGAGTAGACAGAGATGAACTGTTCCCATTGGTGGAATGGTCAAGAACCGGAGGACATAGATTTAAGGTGATTGGCAAAAGAACCAAAGGTGTCATGAAGGAAAACTTTTTTACACAGCAAGTGATTAGGATCTGGAATGCACTGCCCCGGGTTGGGGGGGGGGGGGGTGGTGGAGGCAGATTCAATCATGGCCTTCAAAAGGGAACTGGATAAATACTTGAAAGGAAAAACATTGCAGGGCTACGGGGTTAGGGCAGGGGAGTGGGACTAGCTGGATTGCTCTTGCATAGAGCCGACGCGGACTCGATGGGCCAAATGGTCTCCTTCCGTGCTGTAACCTTTCTATGATTCTATAAGTTCTGACTGTGTTTCCAAAAATTATTCTCTCAAGCATGGGGAATAGGAGGTCCTATGCTATTTTTACTTGCATTCAGAATATCAAGGTAGGGGTGCATGCTGTTCTACAGTGTTGTACCACATTGAATAGTTGCCTGGACACCTGAATCATAACAATGTACTGAAGAAAAAGGACTTTTAAAAATATTTTTTGGTTATGTAAATGCCCTTTGTTTTAATTTAATTTTTTTTTTGGATTTCAAAATAATGAACATTGCACCATTAAATGAAAGCATCTCTTTTTACATAATTGTAGAGTACTTGCCGTAACAGAACCTCTGCCAATTTATTGTGATGTGCAGGGAAGAAATACAATTTAGTATTCACACTGCAGTACAAGACATCAAGCACACTTCTAATCCTCAGAGAAAACCAGTTACTATATTTACGCATTCCAACTGATACCACCTCTCAGTCTTTGCAAGTCTGAAAGAGGCAGCCCATTTGTATGGAATGCATGCATTTGTGTGTGCAGATCTAACAGTTGAGAAATTATTGCTTACACTGATGAAGCCGTCTGTTACGACAGCACACAGATACTTACACAGTGACATTACATGGCAGACAAATGAAATGTCCAGCAAAGCTTATTAATTTTAATTCTTCATATTCTTTTCAAAACATGCATGGTGCATCATGATTTTGACAAGCTGTGCATTTTTAGATTTTCTTTCAATTTTCAACCATAAACACTGAAAACTACAAACTCCGGAACCGCTGGTCTGCTGTCACATAATGCCTTAAGTAGTCTTTTATAAATCCATGCAGCAGCAATAAATGAAGGTCACATTTTTGTAGGTATGTCCTCACATGCTAACTAATTTTTTGAACTGTGAAATTTGCACAAATATTAAGTTAGAAATGTACTATACATGTAATAAATAGAATATAGTTTATGGCCAGTTATGTAATATGGCAACAAAAGGGCCTAATCTTTAAAATTAGAGCTAGGCCATTTAGGAGTGAAATCAGGAAGCATTTCTTCACACAACAGTAGAAGTCTGGAACTCACTCCCTGGCTGTGGATGCTGGGTCAATTGAAACTTTCAAGACCGAGATTGCTGGATTTTTGTTAGGTAAGGTTATTAAGGGCTATGGAGCAAAGGCGGGTAAATTTGAGGTAGACATCAGCCATGATCTAATTGAATGGTGGAACAGGCTGGAGGGACCGAATGGTCTTCTCCTGTTCCTACCTTCCTACATTTTCTAATATGTTCACTAATTAATTTACCATAATTCTCTATTTAGCATTAATGTCACGTGTGAAGATATTTATATTATGCCATTGCTGAATTTGGTATGTTGGGCTATTAACATGATCTGGTCACACCCCTGGTGCAGACCTACTCTCTGGCAGGACCATGTGCCAAGAACATGGGGTAGAAATAGAAGTTGAGCTGCAAGTCTGACCATCAACCCTGAAGTACAATAGCTGGAAGACCTCCAAGCTTGAAAATCCAATAGGACCCTGGAAAAATAACTAGGGCACTTACATTTTGGGCCATCTTCACCTTGCTGCCTAGCTCCCACCCTAAAACTCTCTGCGTTTGTTAGAAGTGCTCTCCATTCCCTTGGTATACAGGAGTGGTATCAGGTGACATAAGCCTCCACAATGGGCCCACTACCATCTCTGAAGCCTGCCCTGATGCACACCTCACCTTGTGCTGTGCTATCGTCACCAGGTGAAGAGTGCACCTGGTTGAAGTGAGATGCTCTATGAAAAGGGTGCGGTAGTGATTGTGGTTCAGTGTATGCATGAGACGGTTCCCTCTAGCCTTGTGGCACCAGGACACTGTCTTCCACTGTAGAGAGAGTACAAGAGGAAAAATAAGCAGTGCTATACATGCTGTAATCTACTTGCAGTCATTGCAATATTGTTGATGTAAAAGGGTTACAAACACTTGAAGACTTCATTCAGCCACTTGTGTTGTACAGCATTGCTGCACAGCTACCTCTTTGTGATGGGCAAGTTCCACAGCAGAGGGTCATCTTCAGAAAACATTGCCAGATCAACAAAGCAATTGCCCTGGGGCCTTCTCCCTGGAGCAGCTGCCGTAAGTACCACGTCACACACTGGCATTTTCCAACTAACACCTTAACCAGCAATAAAAATATTGACAGCAAGGTCACTATTATACAGACTTTAACCCAAGCATTAGATTTGGCATATTACATAGAATTAAGTAGAACGTACAGCATAGAAACATGCCATTCGGGCCAACAGGTCCATGCCAGTGTTTATGCTCCATTTGAGCCTCCTCCCTCCCTACTTCATCCAACCCTATTAGCATGTCCTTCTATTCCTTTCTCTCTCATTGTTTATCTAGCTTCCTTTTAAATGCATCTGTGCTAGTCGCCTCAACTACTTGTGGTAGCGAGTTCCACATTCTGACCACTCTCTGGGAAAATAAGCTTCTCCTGAATTCACCATTGGATTTATTAGTGTCTATCTTATATGTATGGACCCTAGTTCTGGTCTTTCCCGCAAGTGGAAAAATCCTCTCTATGTCTACCCTATCAAACCCTTTCATAATCTTAAAGACCTCCATCAGGTCATCCCCTCAGTCTCCTATTTTCTAGAGAAAAGCGCCTCAGCCTGCTCAATCTTTCCTGATAAGATAACCTCTCAGTTCTGGTATCATCTTGCTAAATCATTTTTGCACCTTCTCCAGTGCTTCTATATCCTTTTTATAATGTGGAGACCAGAACTGTTCACAGTACTCCGAGTATGGTCTAACCAAGGTTCTATATAAGTTTAACGTAACTTCTCTGCTTTTCAATTCTATTCCTCTAGAAATGAACCCCGATGCTTGGTTTACCTTTCTCATGGCCTTATTAACCTGCGTCCCTCCTTTTACTGATTTGTGTATCTGTACCCCCAGATCCCTCTGCCCCTCTACCCCATTTAGACTCTTATTATCCAAGCAGTATGTGGCCCCCTTATTCTTCCTACCAAAATATAATACCTCACACTTATCTATATTGAAATTCATTTGCCAATTACATGCCCATTCTGCAAGTTTATTAATGTCTTCCTGCATTTTGTCGCAGTCCTCCTTGGTATTAACTATACCCCCCAATTTGGTGTCCTGCAAATGTTTAGTTGAATTTCTGCTGATTTAGCTCAGTGACCTTCGGCTTCAATAGTTCAATTTTCCAACTTTTAACTCGGCAGAAGCCATGCTAGCAGTTCCAGTTTAGCTGTTCTTGCCCCATTTTTATCATTGCTTTTATCACTACATCAGTTTCCCCCCCACTGAAGGCATACCACATTTGTCACTGTGGCTACAACAATATGACATTCCTAAGCCTATTGTCTGCACAGAAAAAAGAATGTCTGTACATGACATATGGTAGTGCGGATTACAAGTTTAAATTATTTTGGTGATCTTCTTAATGTCAGCGAATTTCTTCTGGACTTTAACTATTTATGCTCCACACAAGCCTCCTCCCTCCCTTCTTCATCCAACCCTATCTGCATATTCTTCTATTCCTTTCTCCCTCATGTACTTATCTAGCTTCCCTTTAAATGCATCAAACCAGTTCCCTGCTTTACGACACAACATTTACTGGATTTGTCACTTTCTCCTACATTCACAGTAGGTGGGCCTCGGTGGTTGTACAACCTGCCAATCCAGAAATAAATTGCTGGCAAGTCAATATTTCATCAAGAAGAACTTCTGCAGCATTGTTGCTGAAGTAGGCTTTTCTCCTACAAGATTCAGCCATACTACTACTACCTCTGGAGTATCTACTTGTCACAGTGGCTTTAGCAGCTACAGCTACCTGAATTCCAATTATGAAGGCTGTTGAGCCCATCTTCTTATTGTTTTTTTTTGCTGCTAACATGAATGGCATTTCGAGTTACATGAATGCAAAGTGGAGGTAGGAGATGGAACGTAGTTCCTGCTGGCCGCTGCTAATTTACTTTTACTTAATAGAAGCATTGCCACTGTGTGGAAAAGTGGAGAAATTGGCCCCAAAAGGAATTCAATAGAACATGTTTTTCTGTTGACTGCTTCAAACTAGCAGAATTAAAATGTGAAAAAACAGTCAGACGGGGTGACTGTGGCACCATATTAAACGCACAGATACAACCTTTAGAGGGTGATGGAAGAGGTAACTGAAACACACTTTATGAATTAAGACACATAGGGGCCAATGACATGATGGCTGATGTGCTTCTTAAAGCAGTCCTGAAGCACTGCCGACATTCAGAGTTCATGCACAATCCGTGTACAAGGATCATTAAGGACCTACAATTTATGTCAAATGAGGCCCAAGCCCCATAATGCTTTGGAATGCCAGAGCAGCTCTCCAGTCCTTCAGTGTCCAAATGGGCAATGCAAGTTTGCACCAGATGCCCAAGATTTTTAATTTGTTTTTACCTGGGTGACCCTGTCCTTCCCATAGGGCCAACTTGCATTCTCCTGCTCGTTCTTGGTCTCCAAATACCAATAGTTGAAAGAGGTAGTTGCGCTCCAAACAACCGTGGCGGGAAAGAATTACAGGCATTGTTAAGGACAGCCAGCAGCCCGTCAACAGATGGTGGTAGCTGAATTGCTCCCCACATGAATTCCGTGCACTCCCAGAGTGTCATGCACCATGCAACGAGAGTGCTACCAAATTTTGGAAATAAACTGACCTTGCATTATGAGCGCAGGCTCGAGCAGCACTTCAGGAACAGCGGTCTCAGTGCAGGGCAGCCAGAATCACAGTGTTGTCCCCATTATTGTAACTGGATTTCTTATTAGGATTTCTATTAATTTTTTTAAAATACATTTATTTGGTGACAATGTAATAATGGATTAAAACATTGCCCCATCACCTCTGGGACCGGCATTCAAATTTAGCTCAGTCTGATCGAACAAACTTCTCCGCTCTCTTGTTAAACCAGAGCCATATGTGAAATTGCTTTAGGCAATCGCAACCCAGTTCACAGTGAATATAGGACGACAGCATAAAACACGCCTAATGTGTGACAACTGAACGCTAAGTTGATCATATCACTTAAAGGCTATAAAGATTAATTGTGCTTAAAAAAATCACATTCATGCAGTGTTTTTTTTAAGCCAAGATTAAGATACATTTATAAGGCAGAATAGTGAGTATTATTTTACATCTGACTGCAATACATCTGACCTGAGATTACTATATATGACACCAGGGGGGTAGTATTAACCCCAAAGAACGGGTGGGTTGGGGGCGGGTAGGAAGTTAAAATAATAGCTTTTTCAAGCGTGACTGCAAACCCGGCTCCAACGCGCCCAGTTGGTTTAACCCAGGCGCGTTTCGATGCACTCACACAACAGAAACCCAGAAGTCCTGTCATGATGTGGAGATGCCGGTGATGGACTGGGGTGGACAAATGTAAGGAATCGTACAACACCAGGTTATAGTCCAACAGTTTTATTTGAAAATCACAAGCTTTCGGAGGCTTTCTCCTTCATCAGGTGAGTGTGGGATTGCATGAAGGTTACCGCATATATAGTCAGAGAACAATGCCTGGTGATTACAGATAATCTTTCCAACTGCCCGTTGTCAAGGCAATCAGACAATCCTGTCTGGCAATTGTTGCGCGGTGTCCGTTCATCCGTTGTCGCAGTGTCTGCATGGTCTCGCCAATGTACCATGCTCCGGGGCATCCTTTCCTGCAACGTATGAGGTAGACAATGTTGGCCGAGTCACAGTAGTATGAACCATGTACCTGGTGGGTGGTGTCCTCTCGTGTGATGGTGGTATCTATGTCGATGATCTGGCATGTCTTGCAGAGGTTGCCGTGGCAGGGTTGTGTGGTGTCGTGGACGCTGTTTTCCTGAAAGCTGGGTAATTTGCTGCGAATTATGGTCTGTTTGAGGTTGGGTGGCTGTTTGAAGGTGAGTAGTGGAGGCGTGGGGATGGCCTTAGCGATGGCCTTAGCAAGACATGCCAGATCATCGACACAGATACCACCATCACACGAGAGGACACCACCCACCAGGTACATGGTTCATACTACTGTGACTCGGCCAACGTTGTCTACCTCATACGTTGCAGGAAAGGATGCCCCGGAGCATGGTACATTGGTGAGACCATGCAGACACTGCGACAACGGATGAACGGACACCACGCAACAATCGCCAGACAGGAGGGTTCCCTCCCAGTCGGGGAACACTTCAGCAGTCAAGGACATTCAGCCACCGATCTTCGGGTAAGCGTTCTCCAAGGCGGCCTTCGAGACACACGACAATGCAAAATCATCGAGCAGAAATTGATAGCCAAGTTCCGCACCCATGAGGACGGCCTCAACCGGGATCTTGGGTTCATGTCACGCTACACGTAACCCCACCAGTGAAAAAAGAGTTATCTGTTTTTAATACAACTGTTCATTCTCTCGCTTTCTCTTCCTTTCGGATGTTTCTCTCTCTCTCTCTCTCTCTGTCTTTGGGTTCGGACCGTTTGTATATTCAGTAGTCCTGTATGTAATGCGTCTCTGTCTGATTGCCTTGACAACGGGCAGTTGGAAAGATTATCTGTAATCACCAGGCATTGTTCTCTGACTATATATGCGGTAACCTTCATGGAATCCCACACTCACCTGACGAAGGAGAAAGCCTCCGAAAGCTTGTGATTTTCAAATAAAACTATTGGACTATAACCTGGTATTGTAAGATTCCAGAAGTCCTGTCCGCAATTAATGCCGGCGGGCGGATTGTTAAAGGGGCAATTATCTCATTTGAAATAGTTGAGGTACTTAATTTTTTGAAGATTCTAAGTCTGAAACTAATTTAACCTCACCTGAATGGGTTTCCCACAGCATCTGAATCTCGTCAGGTGAAAGGAGACGAGAAGGGCCGATCCATGAGGTAAGTGCCTTTATTGCACTGTTTGTGGGTTAGGAGAAACAGGAGTGCTCCCTCCAGGCCCAACAAGCTTACCTGACACGATTGAATCCCTGCAATCGGTCGACCCCTGCCCCCGCCGATGTCCTAACCCCTGATCAGAAACTCCCAATGGTCGAGAACCCCGATGGCCAAGGCCCCACGACAGTAGACTCCCACCTCCACCATTGAATTTTCATCCGATTTCCGACCTCCCACTGCCAACCCGATCACCTCACTGCCCACGATCTTCTCCAAGGACCCCCCGCCCCATGTCCTCCACAGCCCATGATCTCTCCTTCCTTCTCTCCTCTCCGGTTCCCATCTCCTTTGCCTCCTGACAGACAGCCGGCCTGTCAACCTGGCTGGCTGTTGCACGGGAAACCCAAAAGCAAAAATAATCACCTTCAATTGAGCTGCGATCGCAGATTTCAACGCATTCACTTCACTTCCGGGTTTCCCACATGAAAATCTACCCACCTACTGAGTTCCTGGCTCCGAGTTAAAATCATGCCCCAGGTGTATAGGTGTCTAAACAGGAGAATGTTTTATTTTTCCACTTACGTCCTTTATTTGCACAAGTACAAAAAGCTCACCAAAGGTCATTTTTCTGTATCGTTACAAAATAGTAATGACTATTGCTGCAAATGACCTGTGCAAAATAACAAAAGGCTGAATTTATATCTACTATGTGCCAGAGATGTAATACCATTCTGACATTTAAAGCCTGATTTCTTATCTCGGTGTGCAACTTCTATTCTGGCATTAAATTATCTGCCACTGCACATTCTCTCAGGTGGAGCTGTTAGAACAGATTCATGCCGAACACAGGCACCCAGCAGAAAAGTATATATAATGATTTTTTTTCACAACGGATCCACTGCTGCACGGTGGAATAAAAGCTTCCTGCGAACATGTATCTATTATACTCGATCATCCTGAATGCTGCAGGTGGTGTATGCAGCTGCAATGACTCAGAGAACATGCTGGGAGATGAAGCATTTGTTATATTTATAGCAAACAATATGGCAGGAAAATTAAACAAATCAGATATAAATAACTATTATTTCAAAATTGTTAAAGCTGGTTTTGAGTCCTGTGCTCATTTGGTCCGTCACATTTGCTTTGTGTCACACATTAGGCATTTTAAGTGTCAATTTCACTGCAAATTTCTGAGTCACCATTGAACATGATTGGTTGGAGCTACACATTCCCAAAACAGCAACAAATCTCAATTGAATTGGGAGTTGGCACGCCAATCATAACTGTGTAAAGCAGGGACAGCAGCGTCCAATGGAAAATCTGCGAAAGATGTATGATAACAACCAATCAACAATGAGCAGTCAGCAAAAGCTACCACTAAAAAATGAGGAATCAATAAAATCACTCGAAGTACTTACTAAAAAATTTTTTAGTTGTCCTCTTATGCGAACATGTATCTAAATCCTCTCTTATTAGAGAGGATTTAGGACTGGAAATAAGGTGTGTAAGTAATGTCATTTCTTGATTATCCCCCAGTATTTTTTAGAACATAGCTTGTATGTGACATCACTTTATTTCCCAATCCACAAACACCTGTTTCACATTAAACAACCTCACAGGCCAAGAAAGAATAAATTCCAATGTCTTTACGTTAATTGTATCATATTTATCTTTATTCCTGGGTATGGGGTATTGCTGTATCATATATGTATTATCAAAGGTTGGGCATGTTCTCACTGGAAAAGAGAAGGTTGAGAGGTGATATGATTGCTGTCTTGGGGATTCTAAAGGGACTAGATAATATAGACCATGACAAGCTGTTCCACCTTGTCCAGAACAGTAGAACCAGAGGACAATGCCCGCGCCTGAAGTTAAAAATAATGTGCAGAAACAATGTTTCAGTAAGTGAGTGGTCAATCTATGGACAGGCTCCCCAGGGAGACAGTGGAAGCAGTTAGTATTGATTCATTCAAATGCAAATTAGATAGATTTCTTTCAGAATATAACATTTTGGGATACAATATATAAGCAACGTGTGACATGAAGTATAGCATGCTTGGGAGGAAAAAGGTGACTTTGGATCGATGGTTTTCAAAGCTCTCCATCACTGGGGTTTTCCTCACGTCATGTCTGGATCTGTTGTAGACTAATTGATAGCCATGATTAGTCAACAACTCCATCATCGCATTATGCAACTACCAGGTTGGTAGAAGGCAAATTAGATGGACCTTGGCCTTTTCTCGTCCAGCAATTCCTATATTTCTATCTAACTCTTGGTTATCTGCAGATTTCCGTTATCCACCAGGAGATTCCCATTATCCCGTTGGATTGAGGAAGTTCCACTGGGCTTAGATTTGCTATGAAGTGATCGAGCTCTTGGCGCTGACTAACAACTTTTTCTGCAGCTTCTTTATCAGGTGGTCCATCATACAGTCTGCGTTTTAAAGCGAACAGTTCAGCATTTTCCAGGTTACTGTCCCATTATAGAATGACGAAAAGTAATTGTACTTCCAAGCCTGGCTGCAAAGTCGGAGAAATGTTCTTGATTTACAGCAGTTCTTTTAACAAATCGATGTTATTGACCTACTCTCTCCTTTACATTGCCAGGACTGTCATTTTGGAATCAAGACTCCAAAGACAGAAGTAATCCTATTAGGATTTTAGGGTAGCATCATGACCTGTACTTTTACAGAGAAAACAATGATTTATAAAACCACTGAATGAAATGGAACCTGCTGCTAGAAAGGACTTAAGATAAGCAAGATTTGAAATTGTAAAAGTGCACAAATCAAAGAGTAGAGATTCTTTAACATTAAAAAGTATTATAATGATTAGCTGAGCGATATGTGAAACTGCATATATAATTATTGCATATTTAATACATTGTTATGGTTCCACAATAGGTTCCATCAGATACCTCACCTAAGTGGTCACTTCTTCATGTTTGAGCCTTGACAGTGAGTATCATCAGTTCACTTGACTACAGGGGGTATCAGAGCTGAACCCAATCTTCTCCTCACCCGACACCAATACAGACACATTTACAGCAAGGATCAATGTACAGCAATCAGCAGTTAGCACCCTGACCCATTTTCCATTCTCTAACCCAGGGCACAAATACTGATTTTAGCAGCTCTGCAACTCCCCCAGCTGAAATCAGCTAACTAGGCACAGACCCAGGGATCAAACATGGGACCTTTCTGGTGTGTACAATTCAGCTGCTCACTTGAAAAATTCTCTCAGCTATTGGGATCGATATACATTATTTTTAGATGGCACCAACAAATCCATAGAAGCTGTGTAGTGATTATATCGGAACAACTTTAGAGTAAACTTTGAGTTAGTGAAGGGTTTAATATTGCAAGTCAGATGTGGGGTCAGTCTTTCCTTAATAAGTGTTTACATTTATACTTTTCCTGAATGGCTTCTGTCCCTCCCATTAAACTGCTGGATGATTTTCTTGTATTTTCACTGTAAACATGAGTGGGAACTCAACAGTAAAAGTATGGAAATAATGAGAATGTTAAGGTATTTTAATTTGAGTTTTAATATAATATAATACACCCAGTCACAAAATGGCCTGGTGGCAAACTGCAAATTCTTTATTGTCAGTGTCTGTTCTATCATTAATCATACAGTGTGAGTGTCATCAGCCAGCAATGGCATGTAATGTACATAAAAGGATACAGGGAAAGGGCAGGAAAATGCCAGGGAAATGGGATTACAGTAGACAGTCCTAGTTAAAGATTTAGTATTTAGACAGGCACAATAGGCCAAATGGCTTCCTTCTGGCTGAAGTTTTTTATGATTCTATTACACTTACAGTATCTATTCATAATATATTAACATTCTAATGAAGGACTCGTGCTCCATTGGAAACTGCTGGTTAAATGTTTCCTATGAGAATTGATATTTTTGCTCAGAGCTGTGACTCTGTTAGTTGAATGCAGATTGTGCAATGTGAATGTGCAGTGTACATAATTTCCAATACAGCAGTACTATTTGGTCAGCTGAACAGCTGGATAATTTTCTTGACTTTTTGGTGGTTTTTCAAAATTATCTGGACAAAGTTACTAGAGGAACAATTTCAATAGCGTTATTCAGGGTGTGTGTGTGTGTGAATAGATTGTATTGAGTGCATACCTGTGTAGTTTTTGTTTTGTGGTCCATAAACTTTAGAAAGGTTATTAAGTTGAGAAAGAGACAGCATTTTATTCCTCATCCTAATCTGAGTTCATCTTTCAAAAAAAGTTGAAACCAAATAAAAAGCCTCCATTACCTGTGTTTTGTTGACAGAAAGGGGAAATATTCTAATTACTGCTGCCTGAGAGACAGAGATAGAGAGAGTGAGAGAGTGACAGGCAGGAACACAGAGAGAGGCAGATAGAGTCTTTCCTTATCCTAATTTGAGCTTTTGAAAAAAAACACAAGCAAGTTGAATTTTGAAAGCAAACAAAGCCTCTCATAGGGAAATAAATAGGAGGGAAGGGTAGAATGGAAACAGTTGAGTGTGAAGGGAGTGATGGAGAGTGAATGAAGGATTAGTGGTGAGGTGAGAGTGGAGCAAGGAGGGAGGGTGAGGAAAGACACTGTACATATGCCTATGTCTCTCTGTCTCTCTCTCTTTCTTTCTCATAAGTGTCAGTAATTAGAATGTTCACAATTTTTAATGAACAACAACACACGGGTGATAACCAAGTGAAAATTAAGCTTTGCTTTCAAAATTCAGCTGGTTTGTATTTTCTTTTAAATGACTCCAATTAGAATGAGGAAAGACACGGTCCATGGGGCCGATTTTTGGATGACCTACTGGGTGCGTTGGGGGCGGGGGGGGGGGGGGGCTCCGAAAATCGCAGAATCTCTGAGCGGGTTCAGAACCCGGCTCCAGTCCACTCACTTTCGGGTTCCCCAATGATGCGTTCGGGTGCACACGCAGCTCCCGCATGCGGGACTCCCACCAGCAATTAAAGCCGGCGGGATGATAATTTAGATAGTTATTTAGCTAGTTGAGGTACTTGACAGACCTCATTGAGTGGAGATTTTGACAGGGGTGCAATTTTGAAGGATCCTCAGCGTGTTTCCCGTGCTGTGGGAAACACTCACTGTTGGAGCAGACGTGTTTCAGTCGGCAGCCAGTGGGAGATGCAAAGGATTATTTGAAAGGTGGGGGGAAAACCTAATTTATTGCAGCAGGGCACTCTGTCACTTCAGACTAAGTTTTGGCTGCAACACCTTTGTCTTTCCACTCAAAATTATTAATTTATACCGTAAACTCTGCTGTGCAAACACATTTACCTACTTTGTAGACCCCCTCAAACTCACACCATCAGGATGGGGGGGGGCGGGGGGGGGTCATAGCTGTATCCGTCACTTCATCTGAGGACAAGCAACATCACCAGCCTTACCAGGCACGCCGTTCACCTCCGCCACGTGGAGCTCCACAACACAGTGCTGCGCCACAGGCACCTGCACAAAACAGTCGTGCAACTACACATACACCCACTGTAGGGTGACCCAATGGGTGGCATCAAGTGTGGGTGTTCGTGGTGAACCTCATGAAAGGGACTCATACACAAGCCAGCCAAGAATGGCCAAGATGTGGCAGTGGTGGTGACAATAATAACATTTAATGTGCCATTAACAAAAATCAAATATAAATAAAAAATATGACAAAGCTTCAAACAACCTTGTGCATCCCCTTTGTGCTCACAAAACCTTTGCCTTATGCTTCCGACTACTCATACATGGTGCTTCCCCTGTGGCTGCAGCAGAGGTAGTGGCAGGTTGCTCTTGGTCATGCCCTGACCAATTAGATGCTTTGGGCCTAAGCCCTCTGGGTTTCGGTGCCCGTGAGGGCCCCTCCAAAGACTGCTCCACCTGTACCTGTGCAGGGGCAGGCTCGACCACCTGGTGAGGAGGCAGCATTGTGGGTACTGGTTGAGAGGGGGGCAACAGGTGAGACATGGAAGTGCTTTGAATGGCGTCCCCACTTCTGTGTCCCCTTTTGCCATCATCCCTCTCCTGGCCTAGGCCCACATCACTCCTACCACCCTGCTGGTCAACAGTTTGGAGGACATGTGTGAAGCCTTGTAAGGCCAGTACCAGAGTATCTGCCCCCCTGTTTAAGGCAGCAGAATGTTGCTCACCCTGAGTCTGAAGGGCCGTTGTCAGGGCCTCAATGGACTCATTGGTGAGCCGTGCTTGAAGTTCGAAGGAGGCTAGCCTTCCCTCCGTCGCAGACATTCCCGCACTTGCCCGCGACACTATCTCAGAGATGCCCTCACGTCCCTGTGACAGTATCTCGGAGATCCCCTCCTGTACTTGTGCCACCATTCCACTCATGCAGAAGTTGGACTCCTTCATCCTCTGCGCGATTGTGGAGAGTGCGCGTGGCACCTGTTCCAGCACCTCGCAAATGTGTTGCTGCCCCTCGATCATTCTCCTTTTAAAGGATGGCCCCCAGGGTTCAGCATCTGTGTCCAGCTGAGCAGAACATGGAGAAGACTGCTCCCTCTGACGCGGACTCTCCACAGCTGCCCCTGCCACCAGTGTCTGCTCGTGCTCACATGTGTGTGGTGACTCACCATGTGCGACCCCGACGAAGTGAAGATGAGGACCCACCGAGGGGTGTGTATCTGCGCTGGTGGATGGCTCACTCAGATGTGATGGTGCCCCCTCAGAGGCCGGCAGGTCCTCTGAGGAATCGCCCTCCACCGTCACAGGGGTCGCTGAAGGCCCTGTAAGAGAACCGAAGGCAAAATTAAACATGATGACAGATGTTGAGCTGCTGAAGTTGGCAAGGCATGTTAACATCATTTGCTATTGTGAGTGCTGAATGTTAAAGTTCTGTCACCAGCCGTTTGTTGGGTGGCCTTTCGAACATCTGTATCACCCAGTTTCTCTTCAAAACCCCGAGCTAGCAACCTCGCTTTAGCCTTATAAGTCCCATCTGCCAAGATTTTTTTTTAGTACAAACCCATCCATGCAACAAAACTGGGTGACCCTTATCTGTTACCTCAGAATAAACTTCAAATTCTTTCCAACTATCTAATGCCTCTTTTATTCATTTATCCTCAAGTGACGATCTAGTACGATTCACCGGGGTGGGAGTAAGACTCTCATGAATATGTTGCCAAAAGAGCCAAAAAGATTTTTAAGATTACCTTTCCAGCAGTGGGAGAATCCACTCAAACATCTGTATCACCCAGTTTCTCTTAAATACCCCTTGCTAGCAACCTCACTTTAACCTTATAAGTCCCATCTACAAGGACCATTTTTTTAGTACAAACCCATCTATGTGACAAAGCTGGTTGACCCTTATATGTTACTTCAGAATAAACTCCAAATTCTTTCAAGCTATCTAATCCTCATTGTTTTGCCTCTCTTACTTGTTTATCTTCAAGTTTATCGGCAGCCACCAAAACTTCACGATCACGAGGACTTCTGCTTCTAGTTGTGTTATGTGACTGTTCTGTGGCCTTTGTTTCATTGTCTGACCTAGTCAAGCTACATCTTCTACTTCCACTTCTATGTCTGTTGGGACTACAGCTGCGAGATCGCCCTCTTTCATCTATAGTTCGCGATCATTCTCTGACGTGAGATACACTTCCGGACTCGCTATCACTACTTGTATTAGCCTCATATACTCATCAACTACACCTGCATCTTTTAGCATGAGCTTTAAATATTGACAAGTAGGATGGGCAAATTGTCTGTGTAAATTTAAGACAATTTTTTTATCTCACGTCGTTATTGCCTAATGCCATTAACACTTGCTTAACACGCTGATGAGAAACATTAAGTTTTATTAAGGGCATACAATAATGCCCTGACTGGGTAAACTGCAAATCAACCGATTTCCCAAAAATGATTAGCTCATCGTGTTCCATGTCAAGTTTCATCCTTGCCTTTTTCTTGGAAGGTTTACCCAAAAGTGTAGGTATCTCACTGGAGACTACATCCGCACTTATAAAATGGCTCACTTCAGCTATCTTACACTCTCTTGAGCCACCTCAAGGTGTTGTCATCTCCAAACCTAAAACATGCAGAACTTTTATATTCCTTAACCTTGCATTGATCCTCACTACTTAGTGAATCAAGATAACAATTTAACCATTTTACCCCGCACACAGTTGAAATATATGCACTAACACCGCAAAATTAAAGGAATCCGCGACTAATGCATTCATCACAGGATTAAAACTCCTTGTGACCAGTATAATCTGTTCATATTCATCATTATCTTCATCCTCTTCCTTATCTTCATGCTCTTCCTCAGAAATACTTTCTTCATGCATTATTTCAAAGAGACTGCATCTTCGCTCTGGAGAATTCACCTCATAATGATACTTAGAGTCACACCTAAAGCATCTCTTGATTTTTCCTTGGGCATTCCTGGAATTCATTCACCAGTTATTACTGCTACAATTTTGTCTTCTGTTGACATAACTGGATTTGCAGTACCTGCTTTCATCAACAATCTGGCTGTCTTTAATCCTTCCGTCATATTGACGCCTGCGTCCGGTCTCTTGAAAATTTTGAAACCTGGACTGATGCCTGCGTTTACTTTCTGGAACATTTCGCAACCTGGTAACTATCGAATCTTCTATTCTTTGTGTCACAGCAGAAGGCCTCATTTGTTCCATGAAGGCTGAAGGGAATTATTGTTTCCCCATTAATTTTTTTAAGGCAGCAGGCATTTGATCCAACAGAGTCTCCTTTTCCAAGAACTGGTCGCCAATTAGGACCAGTTGTCTGTCCATGAGACACCTCAGCACAATCTAATAATTTAAATGCTAGTACTGATCCAGGGATTCCCAATTGGAACTTTGTCAACCTTTTGTACAATTTGTTAAAGTCCATGATATACTCTTCCATTGAATGACCGTCCATTTTCTAAAATCTAGCAAATGCTGACCAGGCCTCATAGGCACTTAACAGGTCATCTTTCTTGTAGATTTTATCCAGAAATTCTATTTGAAAGGTAAACCTTCATCATTATCCAAAAGATCTGCATTCATCTCAGAAAATACTTTACTTCTGATTGTACTTCGTTCAGGAAGTAACAATGCCAAGACCATAACTTGTTTTCTCTTTGACAGAGAGTAGCTGTGTCTCCATAGCAACCTCATTCTTCCACTGATCATATGGTTCAAACTCCGAGAACATCGGAGGAAAATCGTGCCTCAACGATTTAAACTTGCTTTCTGCCATTTACAACAATGGCTACTAGGCTTTCAAGTCTTGTTTTAAGTCCAAAAAAAATCATAGTTTCCAACCTCCACCTTTCGGCAACCATCCTCAGCTACCATGTTATAAACTGGTGGTGGTAGTGGTGAAGGATAGAATACTAGAGCCTGGTCTTCAGTTGCTTCCAAGCCTTTATTCACAGAGCTCCACATTACACCCACATCACACCCGAGATCAGCTCTCTTATAAATGGATACAAGAGAGTTCCCAATTGATATGCACCACCTGAATACAACTAACATTAATTGATATAATCATATGGATATAATTAACATTTAAAGTTATGAAGGGGTTTGATAGAGTGGACATAGAGAAGATGTTTCCACTTGTGAGGGAGATCAAAACTACAGGCTATAAATATGAGTCACCAATAAATCCAATAAGAAATTCAGAAGAAACTTCTTTACTCAGAGTGCTGAGAATGTGGAACTTGCAACCACATGGAGTAGCTGAGATGCATTTAAGCGGAAGTTAGATAAGTAAATGAGAGAGAAAGGAATAGAAGGATATGCTGATAGGATTAGATGAAAATTAGAATAGGTATTCATCCGAAGTACATCAGCAAATTGCAGCAAATTCCCAAGGGTGTATCAAAATTTACAAGTGGTCCTCAGACAGAACGGTTTGAAACTATCGATTTATGGCATGGCTATTGAATAGAACATAAGAGAAACTTTACCCAAAGTCACAGAGACAGTGCAGGTGCTCATTTATGTACTGAAGTCACTTGATCATTTTGGTCAGCCAATTTGGTCATGTTCAACTGACATTCCTATGATACAGATCCTTCTATAAATAATGGGCAGCTTCAGAAAGAGAAGTCATGCTTGTAAAGGTAATTGCTGTGGTTCAAATATTGTCTCAGCAAATTAGCAAATGCCTTGAGTCTTCAGAATGAAAAAATGTGTTCCCGTCTATGGTAACATTATGAGAAAGGTTCAGATCGCCTTGGGCCTTTTTTAACAGACAAGGGGGAGAAGCAATTATCCTCTCTATTCCTGAATTGCTACCACTTGCAGAGAAAACGGGAAGGGCAACAGTGAGATTGTACCATATGATAATATTTGAAATCTCTTCACTCTAATCATAAATGATTCAAAACTAGCATAGCTGAGAAAATGATGAGAAAGTGTTTTCAGCGCCAAGGCAGTATTTATTCGGGCTATCCTTTCACTCACTGGAAGAAATTTAGCGCAATGATAGTCTTACTCCATGTCTCCCCTCCAGATAAGCCCTAAAGGTTATTGTGGAAGTTGTTTCCATTGAAGTCAATTTGACCCTTTTTAGTTTTTGCTGATTTGGTGTCTGATGATTTAACAGATAGTCTTTTTGCCACCATTCTTGGCAAAAGCTGACTGTACAAATATAACATTCAGTCAGTTCCTAGAAATGGAAACAGACAAATTGTGGCACAGAATGAGAAATTTCTTTTAATTTTGTATATCAGTTGCTGCAGTTAAAGGAAAAAGACCATTAAAAAAAAAATGAACATTTCCGTTGATGCACTGAGGGATCTCTTATAAACCTAGAGTTGACACCTGGTCCACATTTTACTTGCCTCCCTAATACATCTTTTCCTCTTTCCAGGTTTTAAAAGACTGCAGGACACATTTGCGGTGTAAACTGCAGAGTTTTTATTAAACAAGTTATTCATTTGATTTGCAGAACAGGTGATGCAACAAGCAGCTTACAATCCACAGAGGCACAACACCTTAACTTACATATTCTCAGGTCTGATTCACCAGGCTTCACTATGGTAATTGTGGTTTGAGATATTACAATCAACTCCAACACTGCTGAACCATTCTCTTAATGCACCATGTATCACTTAACTTCAGTGACTATTTGTATATGTTTGCATAGAACCACAATGAACAATAGCAGGTAAGTCATTTCCTTCCTCATCCCTTAATATGTCATGAAACAGATAACTTAAAATATCTTATTTATAACAGTTTCACAGTGCTGCACCCACTATGGTTCAGTGGATAAATGCATCACCGCATGGTGTGGTACTGAGGTATACGGCTCAGAAGAGATCTATATTCAATCCCTGGTCAGCGCTGAGTTAACAGGTCTCAGTCAGAGCAGGTATTATAATTGACCTTGTTGCACCAAAGCAAGTGAGGGGAAAAAGATAAATAGAGTTCCTTCTTGTAATAACTTTCCAGAGACCAACTGAAAATGCATGTGTATGGACATCGGGGAGGACAGGATTGGGCTTAGATGTAATACGCCTGTGATTAATAGCATGACAACACTAACTCTGGGCCCATATGTGAAGGAGAGGTAATTGGGCAAGACACATACGGGATTGTACTTCAGCAAGAGTTGCTGCCTTTGGGTGAACAGGTAATGGGGTATAAATTTGTCTTGCACCATAGTACAAAAAGGGCATTAGTGAACCGACAGCCCGTTTTGCATTCTGCCTGAAATCGTGCGGAGTGTAAAATAGGCTATGTATTCACTGTCACCAATTTTGTTCTACTGCCCATGATAAATTTATACCCCAATTTTTTTTAATGGTGTAGTATTTGTGATGGAGATCTGCATTGGGAGTTGGGATCTGTTTTGAGTTGCCATGGTGAAAAGAAATGGACAATCCTGGCTTTATTAAGTTATTTGATAGCCAAACTAGCAATTTGTTTGTTTGCTGCTGGTGCATCTTTCAAAAAGCAAAAAGAAAAAAGACTGAGATCAATGAAGGGCCCGGAGAATGAAATGGAGACTCAATAGAAACGGCTTACCAGTTAAATGTGCTAAAAGATGAAGGCTTCGAGGGTCTTACAGAAGCTTTTCTTAGCTGAATAGAAATTGCCCAGAATCAAGTCTGGGACTTTTCATGCTGTCAAGTATTTCCTTTCAATTTGATTCAGCTGGCCTTATTGCATGCTGCATACGAAAAAGAAAGGAAAAGAGTATAAGATAAAAAGGAAAAGAAGAGTTAGGGGAAATGGAGCAGATAAAAATAAAGAATTTCCACAGCATTACTAAAATATCATTAAAAGCTGTTTTTAATTTAACTTGAAAAGAGGAAATGTTTAGCAGGTTACACTGATAGTCATACAATGCAGTGTCTTAGTACAGTCTTTCTTGAGGAGAAAACGATAAGTAAACAATATCCATGAGCATGAACTTAGTGCACTATTAGCAATGTAAGTTTTGTATAACGTACTCGCACAAATAAAATAATTTCCCACAGAATGGTACTTGCATTGTAGTCTAACCCTTTATCATAGGCAGCTATGCTGGAGTGACAGATGCAACAGACTCATCTGTCACTCCAGTCAATCTGGAAAGGAGCAGCTCGGTTAGTGGTACACTGGATGAAGTAAAATATAAAATATTAATAAACAGTACCTTCCAGTGGAATGAGAGCATTTTTCCTGTGCGGTAATGTATTTTAAGTGCATGCTACTCCTCAAATGTATGTTTCCTTATCTTCTGTTATATTGAAGAGACTGAAATTCCTTTGGTTTTGTGCCAGTTGAGTACCAAGAATTTGGTGATGTCAGGGAAATAAATACATCAGCTTGCAAAATGCTACTTAAAGCATAATTCACAAGGTCTCAGGGCACTCGATTAAGAGCCATTCTCGATTAAGAGCCATTTGACAAGTTGTACTTGGACATTTTCATTGAAAGCATTCTGAGGGAGTGCCTAAGGTTAAGTCAAAGGAATCCGTCAACTGGTCAGAATCTACAGTCAGTAAATGTATCCTTTCCTGTATCTAGGCTGTGTCTGTTTTCTAAAATAGAGTGCAATCACCTTTTATGTTCACAGAAACATTCACCAAATTAATCATGCTAATATACTAAACTGCTCATCATTTTATCGATGTCAGGGAAATAAATAAAACTCTTTGGCTCATTGAACGTCACATTAAAGAACGGAAGAAGATCAAAAGCTGATATTCAGTTTATAATCAGAAGTAGCAATAATTCAATCTAAAAATATAATTTTAATTTATTTGCTTCTATTGTAGAAAACATTTGATTGTTGGCACTGTAATGTAGATTAAACAAGATCTGACTTCACAACCTCAAGCCGAACACTAACAAGCATGTTTAAAATAGGTTCAATTTCTGATTTATATTATGTTTTTCCTCATGAGTATTTACATTTTAGAAAAGCTCTTTCAACCATAACTAGTTTATTTGTGCTTAGAGTCCTGTAGAGATTCATTCGCTGTAAGATTGGGTTGATTTAGGCAGGATACAATCTTACACCACTCACTCCCTCTCGGGCTCAAGGTGCCCAGTTGAAGTTGTTTTGAATCACTTCACACCTCAGGAGATTTAAATTATTGTATCCTGACCCATGCAGCAAGCTTTTATAATTGCTATAAAATATTAGGAGATTCACAACAGTCTGTTTCAGAATCTGAGTCAACTCTGAGCTCAAACGGCGAGAGCTTTTCCTCTGACCTATTGTCAGAATAAACAACTGCAATAGTTATTATTGACCAGGTGGAATGATTTGGCTACAAATCTGCAACAAATGGAAACATGCGACTCTAGTGTAAATGAGGCTTGAGTAAAGCAACGTGGAACACAGTACAAATAACAGTTGGAAAGCTACTCATTTATTTTTGAGTTGGGAGAGATTTTTGGAATAGTTGATGCACAACAATATATTTTTATCATGTAAGAGACTGTTCACATATGGGTATTATTTCAACTAATGGAAATTGCCACTCAGATCATGACACAGACTACAAATATCCCCCTCCCCCAACCTACAAATCTTTTCCATTCAGCTTTAAAATGGCTATGCAGGTCTCTTCAAGAAGAAAGGGAGCATCTGAAGTCCCTTAAAGGACTATGGCCCCAGTTTCCACGACCTCCATTCGGTGAGAATGGGGAGGTAGTGCACCAAAAATACCAATGCACTACTTACCGTCCCATTCCTGATCCTGATATGACTGCTGCCATTTCTGACCCATCATGAAAATGGGCAGCCAAAGGACCCGCCTATTTCAGGAAGGAGCCTGATTGTAAGATGCAAATAAGTGTTCTGCATTGGTTGTAGGATCCCAATGCAATTTTGAGGTACCAGTGGGCGGAATGCGCATGGAGCATGACCCGTCCATTGGTACTAGGCATTGAGAGGCTTAGCCAATGGTCCTTAAAGGAACTGCTGGAGGCTGCTCCAGAAATAGGTAAGCCTTCATTTCTTTTAGACTTTTTATGGGGCCAGGAGAATTCCGTCTGTGCCCCTCCCCCTTCAACAGCAAACTTCCGTTTTGGTTCCTCAGAGAGGCCGCAAGATTTCCTGCCTCTCCCTGCCCACATACAGTGAGCTGCCTGCAAGGACTGGTTCAGAGTTTACGCTCTCTGGCGTTATGCAGATGAGGCGAGCCATCAAACTGGCTCAGGATCTTCACCAAGGAAATTGGGCTGTCGGCACAATCACTCCCCTCACCGCCCACCTGAACTTAAGATTGGCCCCCTACAAGTCAAATGGCCCTTGTTACTCAAACTTATTTCAGGAACCATTGTTATGGCAGTTTTCCTTTTCCTTGTGATGCTCCATGACATTCCTGAATGCTTTGTCTCTGCCAAAATTGTATTGCACATTATTCAACCAATTAGAAAGGCTGCAATATTTATTGTTAATTGTATCCATATGATATATATCAATCAGTGTTAATTGTATTCAGGTGGTGCGTATCAATTGGGGACTCTCTTGCATCCATTCTATGAGAGCTTATCTAGGGTGTGGGGGGTAATGTTGATCTCTGTGAATAAAGGCTTGGAAGCAACTGAAGTCCAGGCACTAGTAGTCTATCCTTCACCACCTGGTAGCAGAGAATGGTTGCCTAAAGGTGGAGGTTGGAAAGTAAGATTTTTTTTTGGATTTAAAAAAAAACTTGAAAGGCTAGTGGCCATTATGGAAAATGGCAGAAAGCAAGTTTAAATCGTCGAGGTCCGATTTCCCGCCAATGTTCAGGAAGTTTGAACAGTATGACCAGTGGAACAATGAGGTTGATATGAGGACACGGGATACTACTCTGCCAAAGAGAAAACAAGGCATGGACTTGGCACTGTTGCTTCCTGAACGATGTAAAATTAGAAATAAAGTATTTTCTGAGATGGGTGCAGATCTCTTGGATAATGACGAAGGTTTTACCTTTCTAATAGAATTTCTGGGTCAAATCTGCAAGGAAGATGACCTGTTAAGTGCCTATGAGGCCTGGTCAACATTTGATAGATTTTGTAAAATGAATGGTCATTCAATGGAAGAGTATATCATGGACTTTAACAAATTGTACAAAAGGTTGACAAAGATCAATGGTTACCAGGTTTCGAAATGTTCCAGATACTAAACATAGGCACTAATCCAGGTTTCAAAACTTTCAAGAGACCAGATGCAAGCGTCAATATAATGGAAGGATTAAAGACAGCCAGATTGGTGATGAAAGCAGGTACAGCAAATCTAGTTACATCAACAGAAGACAAAATTTGGACAGTAATAACAAGCGAATGAATTCCAGGAATGCCCAAGGAAAAATCAGTAGATGCTATAGATATGACTCTAAGTATCATTACGAGGTGAATTTCCCAGAACGAAGACGTAGGGTCTATGAAATGATGCATGAAGAAAGTAGTTCTGAGGAAGAGGATGAAGATAATGATGAATATGAACAGATTATACTGGTCACAAGGAGTTTTAATCCTGTGATGAATGTATTAGTCGCAGATTTCTTTAATTTTGCGATGTTAGTGCATATATTTCAACTGTATGCAGGGTTAATTGGTTAAAATGTTTTCTTGATTCACTAAGTAATGAGGATCGACGCAAGGTTAAGGAATTTAAACGTTCTACATGTTTTACATTTAGAGATGACAACACCTTGAGGTCACTCAAGAGAGTGGTAATTCCATGATAGCTGAAGTAAGCCATTTTATAAGTACGGATGTAGTCTCCAGTGAGATACCTATAGTTTTGGGTAAACCTTCCAAGAAAAAGGCAAAAATGAAACTTGACATGGAACATGCAGTTTACCCAGTCAGGGAATTATTGTACGCCCTTAATAAAACCTGATGTTTCTCATCAGCATATTAGGCAAGTATTAATGGCATCAGGCGATAAGGACAAGAGAGAAAAAAAACAAATTGTCTTAAAGTTACATAGACAAATTGCCCACCCTACTCGTCAATGTTTAAAAAATCCTGCTAAAAGATGCAAGTGTCCTTGATGAGGAGGAATACAAGGCTACTAGAAGAGATTAATGAGAACTGTGAAATCTGTAAGAAGTATAGACGGACGCCCCCATGTCCTATTGTAAGTGTTCCATTAATACATGATTTTAATGAGGTAGTTGCCATGGATCTAAATTTAAGGGACAAAGACAGAAATGTTTTCATCTTACATTTTATTGACCTGGCTAGGAGATTTAGTACTTCTACACTAATATATAGTAAGGAGAGAAAAGTTATTCTAGATAAAATTATGGAAAATGGATAGGGACTGGACTTGAGACATGTAAGAAAAGCACTATACCAGCTTTCTATATTATTGTAAACCTTGTGTTAAAGTAAAATATACATGTTAGTTTAACTGTGAACAAAGGGCTTGCTGTCTATCCAAACAAACTTTTTATGACCTTGTGAAAGAGAAGGCCTCTTTTGGCTAATGAGCCACTGGTACCATCCTAAATGGGTATCATACTAAAGGGTTTCATTATGCTTGGTGTGAAGATAAGGGTTAGTGCCATCCTAGAGGCCACTAATCATTAGGGAGTTGTTAGTACCAAAATGTTGCATTCCTAAGGGAGAAGACTGATAGCAGCCTTACAGGACAGAGAGGATGATTTATGGGAAGCTGATACAGATCTAATTGTGTGTAAAACGTATATAAGTTGGGTGCTTTTCAGTAACTAATCAGAACGTTCATGGAGCAAGTCTTGACTGCTCATCAAGTTTTACATGATCAACTTTATCAGGTTGTACTGTTCTCACCAGCATGCTTGATTGTACTCTTATATATTAACCTCTTTGTTACTTGTTATAACTTCTTTATAAAGCCACTATACTTTGGAACAAACAACCTTGCAAACTTTTGATTAAGGACTCAAACAGTAAAAGTAAAAGCATTTTACTTACAGGACACCAGCAAAGTTTAAGACCGATAATGGAGGTGAATTCACTAACATGGAGTTCAGAGATATGTGTGAGAAAATGAATATAATTGTCATGAATGCAGCAGGTGAGAGCCCTTTTAGCAATGGTCTTTGTGAAAGGAATCATGCTGTGATTGATAGCATGGTGCATAAAATTTTGGCTGATCGAACAGAGTGTAAATTGTCAACTGCCCTAGCATGGGCAGTTCATGCAAAAAATTCTCTTCAGATGGTTGGAGGATATAATCTTTACCAACTGGTCTATAGACACAATCCCAAATTACCTGCTGTTCTTTGTGATAATCCTCCTGCTCTAGAAGGTACTACAATTAGTGTCATTTTTTTGAGCATTTAAATGCTATGCATGCAGGAGACAGGCTTTTATCAAGGCTGAGGTAGCAGAGAAAATTCGTAGAGCACTGAGGCATCATATTAGACCATCTGAGACAGAGTTCAATTCAGGAAATTTGGTGTACTATAAAAGACAGGGTCATAGGGAATGGAAAGGCCCTGGTAAGGTAATAGGACATGATGGTAAGACAATAATTGATCAACATGGTAATCAAATGTTGAGGTTCATTTCCTACGATTAATTGGAATTAAATTATAAAATCTCGGACTCTGAGCATTTGATGGAAGTAAACGAGGCACCTTGTGCCTCAGACGTTCATGATTTTTTCAATGAGGTTCCTGAAGTACCGACTGAGGTAGATCAAGGGCTGGGCAGTAGTAATGTCAGTGATCAAGAAACACATGACAGAGCTATCACATCCACAGAACAATTACCCAAAATGGGTACAAGGGTGACATATGTTCCAGAAGGGACTAATGAATGGAGGGATGCAACAATTTTGGGACATGTAGGCAAATCTACTGTTAGGTTTAAATTTTGGTTGAATGTTCAGGATGATGGTCATGCAGTGAGGTCCATGGACTGGCAGAATGGGGTAAAAGAGTGTAGAGTACGAAAGCGGAGTACAAGTCATGATAAGGAGTCCAGAAGTGAATCTCACATCAGAAAATGATCGCGAACTAGAGATGAAAGAGGGAAATCTTGCAGTTGTAGTCCTGACAGACATAGAAGCAGAAGGCAGAAGACGTAGCTTGACTAGGTCAGACAATGAAACAAAGATCACAGAACAGTCACGTAACAGAACTGGAAGCAGAAGTCCTCGTGATCGTGAAGTTTTGGTGGCTGCTGATAAACTTGAGGATAAACAAGTAAGAGAGGCAAAACAAAGAGGATTAGATAGCTTGAAAGAATTTGGAGTTTATTCTGAAGTAACATATAAGGGTCAACCAGCTTTGTCACATAGATGGGTTTGTACTAAAAAAAATGGTCCTTGTGGATAAGGTTAAAGTGAGGTTGCTAGTAAGGGGTATTTAAGAGAAACTGGGTGATACAGATGTTCGAGTGGATTCTCCCACTGCTGGAAAGGTAATCTTAAAAATCTTTTTGGCTCTTTTGGCAACATATTCATGAGAGTCTTACTCCTGTCCCGGTGAATCGTACTAGATCATCACAGAAAGGTGATGTTACATCTAAAGAAGAGACAGAGCAATTACGAAGCTTGATTGATCAGTTGAACTGGTTGTGCACTCAGACTAGACCAGATGCTAGTTTTGATGTGTTTGAGTTAAGTACTATGGGGTGTTTTATTGAAGTAGAGAATGTTTTAAGGGCAAATAAAACATTACAAAAAATAAATAAATATAGATAAATGCATACTTAAGTTCCCATCTTTAGGTGACCCAAAGAAAATGAAGCTAGTTAACTTTAGCAATGCTTCACTTGCTAATCTTCCTGATGGGTATTCTAGTGCAGGTGGTATCATAGTGTTTCTTATGGGTGAGAATGGGAAACGCTGTCCTTTAGCTTGGGAAGCAAAGAAAATTAACAGGGTTGTTAAAAGTACTCTGGCTGCTGAAACACTGACTCTTGTTGACACAGTGGAAATGGGATTCTCTTAGGCAAATATTTTGAGTGACATCCTGTACAATGGAAGAACTGAAGATAGTATACCCATTGAATTGCCTGAGGATTGGAGGACTGCTAACGTTGTATCGTTGTTTAAGAAGGGAGAAAGGGATATTCCGAGTAATTACAGGCCAGTCAGCCTAACCTCAGTGGTGGGCAAATTATTGGAAAAAATTCTGAGGGACAGTATTAATCATCATTTAGAAAGGCACGGTCAAGGACAGTCAACATGGATTTGTTAAGGGAAGGTTGTGTCTAGCTAACTTGATTGAATTTTTGGAGGAGGTAACAAGGAGGATCGATAAGGGTAGCTTATTTGATGTAGCCTACATTGATTTTAGCAAGGCTTTTGACAAGGTCCACCATAGCAGACTGGTCAGAAAAGTAAAAGCCCATGGGATCCAAGGGAAAGTGGCAAGTTGGATCCAAAATTGGCTCAGTGGCAGGAAGCAAACGATAATGGTCGACGGGTGTTTTTGTGACTGGAAGGCAATTTCCAGTGGAGTTCCACAAGGCTCAGTACTAGGTCCCTTGCTTTTTGTTGTATAAATCAATGATTTAGACTTAAATGTAGGGGGCATTATTAAGAAGTTAAGGCGGCGATACAAAAATTGGCCGTATGGTGAGGAAGAAAACTGTAGTCTTCAGGAAGATGTCAATAGACTGGTCAGGGGGCAAAAAAGTGGCAAATGGCATTCAATCCGGAGAAGTGTGAGGTAATGCATTGGGGAGTGCAAACAAGGCAAGAGAATAAACAATAAATTTTAGGATACTGAGAAGTGTAGAGGAACAGAGGGACCTTGGAGTGCACGTCCACAGATCCCTGCAGGTAGCAGGACAATTAGATAAGGTGGTTAAGAAGACATACGGGATACTTTCCTTTATTAGCCGAGGTACAGAATATAAGAGCAGGGAGGTTATGCGAAAACTCTATAAAATATTAATTAGGCCACAGCTAGAGTACTGCGTACAGCTCTGGTCATCACATTATAGGAAAGATATGGATGCAATAGAAAGGGTACAAAGGGGATTTACAAGGATGTTGCCAGGACTGAAGCATTTCAGCTATGAAGATTGAATAGGCTGGGGTTGTTTTCTTTGGAACAGAGGAGGCCGAGGTGAGATTTAATTGAGGGGTATACAATTATGAGGGGCCTAGATAGAGTGGATAGGAAGGACCTATTTCCCTTAGCAGAGAAGCCAATAACCAGGGAGCATAGATTTAAAGTAATTGGTAAAAGGATTAGAGGGAAGTTGAGGAGAAATCTTTTCACCCAGGGGGTGGTGGGGGTCTGAAACTCACAGCCTGAAAGGGTGGTAGAGGCAGAAACTGCCATTGTATTTAAAGGATACTTGGATGTGCACTTGTGGTGCTGTAACCTACAAGGCTACGGACCAAGAGCTGGAAAGTGGGATTAGGCTGGATAGCTTTTTCTCGGCCAGCAGAGTCATGATGCGCCGAATGGCCTCCTTCTGTGCCGTAAATTTCTATGAATGTTATACAGACAATCGTTCATTGTGGGATAATGTACACTCTACGAAAAATGTGAGTGAAAAAAGATTACGGATTGACTTTGCTGGCTTGAAACAAATGCTGGAGATAAAGGAAATCTCTAAAATTAAATGGGTAGATTGAAGCCATCAACTATCAGATTCTTTTGCTAAAATAAATATATGAAAGAAGAAATTATTAGTGGTCCTGGAGAAGGGTCGCCTCACAATGTAAGGCTTTGAATAGTATAAATTGTACAGAGAATGGAAGTTTTTGATTTTTGAAATTTTTGTTTGTGTTGTACGTAGAGTTTTTTTTATTATTTAAAGAGAGAGAAGGGAATCTGTTAATTGTATCCATTTGATTGAGATCAATTAGTGTTAATTGAATTCAGATGGTGCGTATCAATTGGGAACACTCGTATCCATTTTTAAGAGAGCTGATCTCGGGAGTGGGGGTAATGTGGAGCTCTGTGAATAAAGGCTTGGAAGCAACTGAAGACTAGGCTCCAGTATTCTATCCTTCACCACCTGGCTATCCAATTTATAACACTGAAGACCTCTATTAAGTCACCCCTCAGCCTTCCCTTTCCAGAGAAAAGAGTTCCAGCCAGTTCAGTCTTTCCTGCTATCTGGTATCATCCTTGCAAGACTTTTTTGCACCTTCTCCAGTGCTTCTATATCCTTTTTATAATATGAAAACCAAAACTATTCATAGCACTCCAAGTGTGGTCTAACCAAGATCCTATACAAGTTTAACAAAACTACTCTGCTTTTCAATTCTATTCCTCTAGAAATGAAACCCATTGCTTTGTTTGCATTTTTACGGCCTTGTTAATCTGCTTTGCTACTTTCAATGATTTGTGAATCTGTACCCCTATATCCCTTTGCTCCTCTACCCCATTTAGACTTTTATTTCCCCTAGGAGTATGTGGCCTCGTTATTCCTCCTACCAAAATATACCTCACATTTATCTATATTGAAATTCATTTGCTATTGACACACCCATTCTGCAATGTCTTCTTGTATGTTGTCGCAGTCTCCCTGAGTATTAACTATGCCCCTCAACTTGGTGTCATAGGCAAATTTTGAAATTGTACTTCCGATTCCGGAGTGCATATAGTTTATGTAAATGGATAACAACAGTGGTTCCAGCACCAATCTCTGTGCTACACCACTTCCTGCCTTCGGCCAGCCTGAGTACATACATTTAACGCCTACTCTACTCTATATTTTCTGTTTTGTAGCCAATATGTAATTTTTATTCATTCATGGGATGTGGGCGCCACTGGCAAGGCCAGCATTTATTGCCCAACCCTGAAGGTGGTGGTAGGCTGCCTTCTTGAACCGCTGCAGTCCGTGTGGTGAAGGTTCTCCCACAGTGCTGTTGGGTAGGGAGTTCCAGGATATTGACCTAGTGACGATGAAGGAACAGCAATATATTTGTAAATCGGGATGGTTTGTGACTTGGAGGGGAATGTGCAGGTGGTGTTGTTCCCATGTGCCTGCTGCTCCTCTTCTAGGTGGTAGAGGTCGCGGGTTTGGAAGGTGCTGTCGAAGAAGCCTTGGCGAGTTGCTGCAGTGCATCCTGTAGATGGTACACACTGCAGTCACAGTGCACTGGTGGTGAAGAGAGTGAATGTTTAGGGTGGTAGATGGGGTGCCAATCAAGCGGGCTGCTTTGTCCTGGAAGGTGTCAAGCTTCTTGAGTGTTGTTGGAGCTGCACTCATCCAGGCAAGTGGAGAGTATTCCATCACACTCCTGACTTGTGCCTTGTAGATGGTGGAAAGGCTTTAGGGAGTCAGGAGGTGAGTCACTCGCCGCAGAATACCCAGCCTTCAACCTGCTCTTGTAGCCACATTATTTATATGGCTGGTCCAGTTAAATTTCTGGTTAATGGTGACCCCCAGGATGTTGATGGTGGGGGATTCAGCGATGGTAATGCCATTGAATGTCAAGGGAAGATGGTTAGACTATCTCTTCTTGGAGATGGTCATTGCCTGGCACTTGTCTGGCGCAAATGTTACTTGCCACTTATCAGCCCAAGCCTGGATGTTGTCCACGTCTTGCTGTATGCGGGCACAGACTGCTTCATTATCTGAGGGGTTGCGAATGGAACTGAACACTGTACAATCATCAGCAAACAACCCCATTTCTGATCTTATGATAGAGGGAAGGTCATTGATGAAGCAGCTGAAGATGGTTGGGCCAAGAACACTGCCCTGGGGAACTCCTGCAGCAATGTCCTGGGGCTGAGATGATTGGCCTCCAACAACCACTACCATCTTCCTTTGTGCTAGGTATGACTCCAGCCACTGGAGATCTTTCTCCCTGATTTCCATTGACTTCAATTTTAATAGGACTCCTTGGTGTCACATTCGGTTAAATGCTGCCTTGATGTCAAGGACAGTCATTCTCACCTCACCTTTGGAATTCAGTTGTCTTGTCCATGTTTGGACCAGGGCTGCAATGAGGTCTGGAGCCGAGTGGTCCAGGCGGAACCCAAACTGAGCATCAGTGAGCAGGTTATTGGTGAGTAAGTGCTATTTGATAGCACTATCTATGACACCTTCCATCACTTGGCTGATGATTGAGAGTAGACTGATGAGGCGGTAATTGGCCGGATTGGATTTGTCCTGCTTTTTGTGGACAGGACATACCTAGGCAATTTTCCACATTGTCAGGTAGATACCAGTGTTGTAGCTGTACTAGAACAGTTTGGCTAGAGGTGCGGCTAGTTCTGGAACTCAAGTCTTCAACACTACAGCCGGGATGTTGTCGGGGCCCATAGTCTTTGTTGTATCCAGTGCACTCATCTGTTTCTTGATATCACGTGAAGTGAAGCGAATTGGCTGAGGACTGGCTTCTGTGATGGTGGGGATATCAGGAGGAGGCCGAGATGAATCATCCACTCGACACTTCTGGCTGAAGATGCTTGCAAATGCTTCAGCTTTGTCTTTTGCACTCACATACTGGACTTTGCCATCTTTGAGAATGGGGATGTTTACAGACCCTCCTCCTCCCATTTGTTGTTTAATTGTCCACCACCATTCACGACTGGATGTGGCAGGACTGCAGAGCTTTGATCTGATCCATTGGTTGTGGAATCGCCTGGCTCTGTCTATAGCATGTTGCTTCCGCTGTTTAGCATGCATGTAGTCCTGTGTTATAGCTTCAACAGATTGGAACCTCATTTTTAGGTGTGCCTGGTGCAGCTCCTGGCATGCTCTTCTACACTGTACACAGATCTAGCAGCTCAAAACTGGGCATCCATGATGTGCTGTGGGCCATCAGCAGCAGCAGATTTGTATTCCACCACAATCTGTAACCTCATGGCCCGGCATATTCCTCACTCTACCTTTACTAACAAGCCAGGGGATCAACCCTGGTTCAACGAGGAGTGTAGAAGAGCATACCAGGAGCAGCAGCAGGCATACCTAAAAATGAGGTGCCAACCTGGTGAAGCTACAACACATGACTACATGCATGTTAAACAGCAGAAGCAACATGCTATGAACAGAGCTAAGCGATTCCACAACCAATGGATGAGATCAAAGCTCTGCAGTCCTGCCACATCCAGTCGTGAATGGTGGTGGACAATTAAACAACTAACGGGAGGAGAAGGCTCTGCAAACATCCCCATCCTCAATGATGGCGGAGTCCAGCACGTGAGTGCAAAAGACAAGGCTGAAGCATTTGCAACCATCTTCAGCCAGAAGTGCCGAGTAGACGATCCATCTCGGCCCGCATGTGAACTCCACTGATTGGGTACAGGCCAGGTGAGCTGCTTGGACTACTGAAGAATCAATTTGTTTAAAATCCAGCAAGATTGGACCAGTTGCTCGGACAATTGCTGGGGTCAGGGGACGGAGGGCGCGCTGGGCAATCCCCATTCCCCCATCAAAGGTAGATCAAGGCCAGAGTTTCCAGTAGCATGGGGCAAGCAGGCACCAGAGATGCGCCCGACTGCCCCTTGCATATGAGGTGCCCTCCTATTGACACCGCAATCTCTGACAGGGTCAGTGCTGGGTGGCACCACCAGGCATGACCTTGACTGGGATCACAAGCCGAGCAGTTTTAGGGCCAAGGTTGTTCTTGAATGCTTAAGAGTAATTTTATACATTAACGATATAAAGAAGGGCCGGATATATTTTAAGAATACACAGCCCACATTATTTTCCATGGTGGTAACTCATCAAGAAATTAAAGTATCACCATACACTAAAGGAGCAAAGCTCACAAAGCTTATTAATGCCATCTCAACTCTGAGATCGGTCACTGCCTTGGAACACACTGCAGACTCGGTTATTCTGTGTAATATATACAGATTTACTATCACTTACAATCATTTACTATATTTTTCCCCTAGTAAAGGCATCATGGAGGTAAGCAACTGAGGCTCATGGAATCAAATCAGATGACTTGAACAGCAGTGGGATGATATACTGTGATCTGAACAGTGATGTTAGGATTTATTTCACTGGGTGATACCAGGGAACATCACAGCTTGTACATACTACAAGACAGCTGGCTACATTTAATGTGGTATATTTGGGTAATTATACTTTTGAGATATTTTTCAACGAGGAACACCACAGTCACAATTGAATATCCTGAACTCCTGCCAAAATAAGTTAATTATATTGAAATATATATTTCCAGCATCTTGTTGGTGTAAAATCGAGTTTATGAATTGTAATATAAGTTGCTTGTGGTGCAGGCACTATTCCGTGGCCCCAAAGGAACATGAATTAAATTCGCTCTCTTGGCTGCACATATGTGTATCTCGGAGCTGTCGAGTTTCACTCCATTTCAGCAACAGTCACAATTTTTTTTGAATGTAACATTTTACTTTGTGTCTTACTGGGGAAAAAAAACTATTTCAATCAGGGTTTACAGTTCAGAATCACTGTGTTTTCTCTCAAAAAGCTCCAATTTTGTCAATACTCGTGTTTTTTTGATGGTTGGTTTAAGCTTTTTAAACTTCCTTGCCTGGAGATTTGATAAAGGCTGCTCTCTCATTGGTCTAAAACCTCCAATAAGGGAGCAGACTTTTCAAATCCTCCGAGGCTGGGAAGTTCAAACAGCAGTAGCTAACAGCAGAAGAAATATACATATGTGCACAAGGCACGCACATAGACATTAATTGGACTTGGGCTTTGAGGGGTGGATAATGGGAGCCTACGCGCCCTCCCCAATTTGGAGCGTTTCTTGTCTTCGGTGTTGTTGAATGCTATTTTCTTCAGAATATTTCAATCGCGCCCTTGAATCCTCATCAGTTGTGCCAACGTATAAATTCAAATCAAAAGTTACAACTTTACTGAAAAACACAGACATAACAGGAACAAGGGACAACGAATTAACAAACTACAAGAACAATTATTAATGTAGCTAAAGGAAAATATACAGAGGGAAATATCAAAGTGCACCCAGAACAAAATGAAATTATGTAATTTCTTGCAATCTGCACTATCAACAAATTCACAACCAGTTACAAGTAACCAAAGACAAGTCATTGAGATAAAGCAACATCTCCACCTTGTCTAATTATAGGGATCAATTCCCCAGCAGAAAGAATGCAGGAACAAGATGAGAATCATGTTAGAATCCCTCACCCAAAAAGCAGTTTGATTATTGATCCAGCCTATGAGGATCAAAACGAATGAATTGAAACATGCTTACGAAATGAAGACTCAAAAATACTGAACACAAGAGGCTCCATGGAATCAGTGTATAAATTGTACATCAGGGATGTCCAGTTTGCAACATTAGGGCCATATGTGGCCCATGAGCCTTGGCAATCTAGCTCTCAAAACCCAAACAACTCTACTGTTTGTGCTTATTTCTTATTTGCTCGTTTATCTTCTTTGGTTTTGTGGGCCTGAAAGCTTGGAAAGGGCTGTTACTCATATGGCTGCCTTATTGATGGTTCATTACTGAACCAGAATACCAAGATCTGGTAGTGTTAGCAACTTAAAATATATGCTAAGTAATCAGAACAGTTGTTTAAACTTTATGGGGTAGATATTAACATTCATCGCAAGGCGGTAACCCAGCGGGTCCATTGAAGTCAATGAAATGGAAAATCCAGCGCAGCGTGTAACGGCCAGCTGATCTGCAAAGCTGAATTGACCACCCTATATGTGGCCTCTGAGGCTGCATGATGTGCACCTATGTGGCTCATAAGGTCAGAAGGATGGGCACATCCATGCTATATATATGTATGATTTATGTATGACCATATCAATAGAATTAGATTTAAGTTGAATGGATTCAAACTGTATCAATCTTGCGTGTGTGGGGGTGGGGGAATAAGAGGGGTAATCTGTAACTGAGTTCTGATAACGTAGAGCCAAATAAGCCTCTGTGGCGCATGGCTGGCTAAACAACCAGTGAGATAATGGGACTGTGGTATAGCTTTGCAATGACCACTGCTGTGGGAGCATTAAACATTAAACCAGAATGGCAAGTTATAATGTACAGGCCAATTTTTGTTCCTTCATGAAATACTATCTAGTTCTAACATTGCATGATCTAGCTGTTTTATTATGGTTTACTGTGTTTGATGGATGTTATCATTGACAACACAATGCCTCATTATCATTTTTACTTGAATGTTAATAACTGTTATACTAATCATTTCTCTTTGGGAATACAGTTGGATCACAAGTACAATAAAGCTGCAAGGGATCGTTCAGTTGGTCAATTTTGTTTTCACTTGTAAGTCTCTTAATTGTTCATTTAATAGATATGTTGCCATTAGTCAGTGGTTCATTCAGATATAGAAAGATCCACTGAGACCATTATACCAATGCATAAATTACTTTTGTGTGCTTTTGTGTATATGAGCTTACTAAATATAACTGATGGGTATTGGAGCTTGTACTAAAGTACAATAAATGCTTTGTAATTGTGTTCATCCTTTCCTTCCAGTTTGAAATGGAAGTCAAAAACATTCATTTATGTCAAAACACAGCACACCCTGTAGGTGTAATGGGTCTCCATGGCCCTAACCAGAAAAGAATTGCCCCACTCTGTCTAGGACCATCTGTCAACTCTGGAATTTTATTACCACATCCCACAGGGATTGGGATTTCTGCTCCCACTACCTAAATTTCTGCTCCCACTGCTGGGTCCAGTCTATGTACATGGACTAATCCTCCAGGCAGAAGCACCTCACAATTGTGTCCAATAATTCCTTGCAAACATGGACCACATAACATCCTCCCAGAATATTGTGGGAGATAGGCTTAGGAGATCTGCTGAGCAAGGGAATCTCTGGAGTGCCAAATCAAAAAAGGCAATTGTACCTGAATGGGGCCATCTCTCTCTAATCATTCTCACCAGAAAGTAGAAGTGATATGGCAGGGAGCAATTCAGAAGGCTGAATGTATGACCTCCAGGCCTCCCCCAAAGTGTCCATATTACTAGCCACACAGGAGACAGTTCTCTCCATTTATTCTCTGTGCCAAAAAGGTGTAAATCTGAACATACAGAAACACCCAGACCAAAAGCATCATGGAATAAAACACAGGCTGCATTGTAAGGGTTATTCAATCAGGATTGGTGTGTCACTTAAGGCTACTTTAATATGACATGATGTCTATGCTCATTGCACCAGTTCTCAATGCACAGGGCTCACCCAGCTTGCTGCAATTTGAAACTAACCACTCTGGGATTCACTGAGGCCAACAGTGAGAGAGACCCAGAACAAATGGGTCCAATCATATTGAATTCTACAAAGTGTAGCAGGCAGCTGACACCACTGGCCTAGGCTTACTGCCATTGTAAAATCAGGTTTGAAAGCTATTGCTCACTCTGTTGCTAATCTACTCATGGACATAAGTAAGCCTCAGGTTGTAACTGTTCATGTAGCTAGATGGGGTTAACACAAGATTGGAATTGCCATGTTCTGCTATTTATCATGAGTTTTGAAGATTATTCAGGTAGAGAATTATAGCATTTTTATAATGTGCTTTCCTATAAGCCAACCTAGAAAACCAGGAAAAGTTGAGCAACTGTTTAAAAAAAGCTGACAAAAGGTTAAAAAAAAGCTAACAGTTTAAAACAGCTTTGAATATTGGCCTTATGACAAAGTGCAGTGGGACGTGACTTGTCATAACACAAGCAGCAGGTATACCCAACATTGAATCACTTTTATTGGAATGATGAAATTTAAAATAAGCAAAAGCTCAGTTTGCAGTATTGGTATCAAAAATGAGAAGTGAGTGTTAGAAGAATAAGATTTATTTTCTAAAAGGAGCTTAGGAATATATCTTCCTAGAAAATTTTGATTTTTGATAGCTTATTTGGTACATTTTCTAGTATCTTAGCACCTACTACAATTCTACCTTTGAAACTGAAAATATTTTTTTTTCTTTGGTAGGGTTACAAATATTTTAAATATTGAAATAATAGTGGTTGTAGTAACTTTAATATAACTGTACAGGGTTTAATTCCTTTCAGTGGGGATTTGAACCCAGGCACATCTGTTCACTGATACCTTTTATAACATGTACCTGCAATAATCTCACCCTGCAGTGTATTCTACGTCCACAAATCAAAACGATTTCACTGTTGTACCTGTCCTTGAACTGGATCCCGTGATAGTTCAAAGGTTGGCAGGGGATTACCTGGATTGAGGGTATGCTGATTTAACTATTTGAAATGAACAATTTTTATTTTTACATGCTTCAGGAGGAATAAGGGTGAGTCAATGACATTGACTCACCCTTATTCCTCAAGTCAAGCACAACTTGGAACTGGGTTCTGATGAAGGGTCACACCCAAACATTAATCTGCCTTTTCCACCTTTAGATGCAGATCAACGTGCTCTGCACTTCAAACATTTTCTGTTTTTAACATCTTAGAAAATGAGGCTATAAATTACTGTTGGTGATAACAGCAGAACACTAAACACATTCATATGACTTTCCTCTGTCAGCTATTTTAATAGAGGCGGTAACCATTTTTAACAGAAGTGTTAACCCATTATTTAAGTATCAAACAGAGAATTATCACACCAATGCATTAAGCACCCATCTGGCTCTTTTTCCCCAGAAATAATTATGAGCCAAAAATAATTGAGCCCATTTGTAAAAAAAAAGTTTTATTGGAAATAAAAATTATTGCACACCGTAAACCATTAAAAAGCTCAAGTGCACAAAAACCTAGCTTGTAGAAACAGGTATAAGGAGCTGAATTTTGTACTTTCAGGTGGGCTTGACAGACTGCTTCCAGTCTGCCGCTTGCTATCTGTTATATATATTTTTTGATTATTGTCATTCTTCATATTTCTCTGTGGATGTTGCACAGTTAATGGACACACTCTCTCTCTATTATTGTATAGTAACAAAGGACCTGCACTGCGAGCATGTCAACAAATTGAAAATACCTTTCAGTTACAGAACGTAACTGAGTACTACACTCACACAGAAACAGGCCAACAGTTCAGATCAGACAGCATACTGGTAGATGCCAAATAAATCTATAACTTAGAATCATCCAGAGAACTGAATACAGCAACTGAGTGTGTCCATATCTCAAACAATTTTCTATATGTGATCAAAATCAGCGTATTGAAAGGATTTGAAATTCAGAATTCCATGACTCTGGTCACACCAATATTGTTCTGTTTAATTAGTTCATCACTTCATGCAGTTGGGCTAAGACATTGACTGCTCCACTTCTGCAGTGCCTGATTCACCACTATGCTAGCTGCAGTACATTCTAAATACTTTCAGATATTTTTGGATTAAGTTCGCAACGGGAAGTTAGGGGCTTCAAACGACGCAATTTATGGCGCAAGTCGAAGATCGCGCCGCTCCAGGAAATCCTGGGCCTGGGGAGTTGGGACTCACCCATGAAAGTGATCTGAGATGAGAGAGCTGAAATAATCAAGAAGAAGAAGGTTAGAAACGTGCCAAAATGTAACAAAAAGGCGATTGTAACTCTATCCGCCGGCAGAAACCAGGCATGTGGGCAGTTAAAATGCTCCGGGAGACTTACCTGCCAGAAAGTCACCATTTCCAATTTATCAGACATTTCTGGATAGGCAGTTAAGCCCAAAGCCAGTGGGATCATAATTCACATATGCTAATCGGGGTCCAATAATGTCATCGGTCCCCAACAGTGATTTTAACTTTTGCGTGAGCAGGGAAGCTGCAGTGGCTTTCTGACCAGGTGAAGGTCAGCGTGAAGGGGATTTGAAGGCTGAAGAGGCATTCCAGGCAAGTTTTTTTTTACTTTCGTCCAGGCCGCATAAGGAAAGTTTAGGCCTCCTTGTCCCAGACTCGACCCTTCCCATCCCATCCTCAACATCGCCCCCAGAACTGTCCTCCCCACACGGAACTGAGTAACTGAGTACCAGCAGCCACTTGCAATTAGTCAAGGGCTGGAAATAGATTGGCAGCACATTAATGAAACCTGCTGGTTAAAATTGTGATGGCCTCATACTGCCACTGGTAGATGGAAAACTAACTGAAACCAGCTATTTCCTGCCATAAACCCAACAGTAGTTGGAATCCCCCCCGAAAGAGTTTCAAAGACACCATTGAGATCACCACTTAGAAACTGCTCAAATACAATTATTGATTCAATGCCCTTTTTATGAAATTTAATTTTTCAATACATTTTTGTAATACACTGTGGGCATCTTGTTATGAAACTCTCATTTCTTGGCATACTGCATATGGCATCTTTAACCTGCCATAAATACTGCAAGGAGTACATCTGCGATAAAATAACCATTTCTGTTTGTAATTGCTGTGTTGTCGATAACAGATTCACTGAGACTGCAATTCTTCATTTCTAGTTACAATACTAGAATCCCTAACAATGAATCAGAAGATCCATTTGAACCAAAAGTCTAAAAACATATTTTTTCCCTTTGAAGTAAATCTATTTGGAGAAGATGCTGTCTCCTTGTTGAGAAAACTCAATGTGCAGGGGTTATAGTGTAAGACTGATCGCTCTTCCTGATAAATCAATACTGTAAGCAAAGTATTGCCGGCCATGGTGCAAGAGAATTATGGTACATGCCAAGTTCCAATTTGTTGTGGGGTTATCCTCAGTCCAAATAAACAGAATATGAAAATAGTCATGTGGACTTTTATGGGAGCAAACAATGTTGCCAAAGTGGTAGCATCCTCTACCCTCTTTACAGTAAGTTCTCTACACTTTTACATTGATTTCTTATGAGAAATCATCATTTTTATGGATTTAAGAACAGAAAGGGTGATATCCTGTGTTGCTCCTTCAATGCTAATGATATAGATGTTACTTCACAATTTCTTAAACATTGCACTTCACCATCCAGGAGTTTTAAGCGCACGGTGATGGCAAAAAGTAGCTTTAGCTTCCAACCTGAATCCTATATCACTATTTATCAGATTTCCCTGACACTTGTTCCTCCACAGTGATACCCTTTTATCTTTGAGTGCCTGATGAGCTTTGGTACTGTCTCCGACATCCTAAGAGAAACACTGAGGTAACTCGACTTTTCAATACACTGCACATTAGCAGCCCCAGCTGGAAAGAATTCTTTTTCTGCCCAGCAATTAATACATACTTGAGAACCTCAAAAGCTTGCCTCTTAAACTGACACTGTGTCTGATCACACCCAAGCGCTGATCAATATTGATTACCAATCTGGTTTAGAAATTATATGAGTTGGCTACTATACAAATTTCTATTATTGGATGGCATACTTGTATAGTTGCTATAATATGAACAGAATCAATGTTCATCACAGTAATTGCACAGGTGATGTCTCAGAGGAATCCTATCCAAAGGGCACATAATTTCTGATGACATACTAGGAGGAGATTTTAATGTATTTCACTGATTTAGGAAATTAATGCAAAAAAGATTATAAATTACAACATGAATCCAGAATATGATAATTTCTAATATCAACCAGAAAAGGGTACAGCACCAAATCAATATAATTGGAACAGAATAAGGACAAAATATCACCGTGTGCCAATTGAATATTTGGCTCTATCTACTGCAACTTAGTTACATCACAGCTAAAACATTAGTAAATTTACTAGAGTTAGCAAAATAATAAAATGAAGAATTTTCTGTACATGGGAAGTCAAGACCAAGTGTAGTCTTTAGGTGAAGTGAGGTTCGACAGTGGCAAACAATTGAACAGGGTGGGCAGATACAATTTGGTCCCCATTTTAAAGTCATACATTCTGTTCTTATTTTTGTACTATTATTTATAGTTGAGAAAAAAAGAAAGAATTTCCATCTATGTAGTGACTTTCATACAGACAGGACTTCCCAGAAGTTTCATGGCCAATAAATATCAAAATGTTTGGCAATTTGGGAAGCAAAGGCAGTTAGAGCTTCAAAGTTTATCTGGAATTCTCTGCTCCTAGAGGTTGTGGATGTTGGGACAATTGGAGCTTTCAATACTGAGGTCGATAGATTTTTGTTAGGCAAGGGATATGGAGCTAAGGTGGGTAAATGGAGTTGAGGTACTGATCTAACTGAATGGCGGAGCAGGCTCGAGGGGCTGAATGACCTAATCCTGTTCCTATGCAGTACAGGGTGAGGAGCTCGAAGATCCATCGCGGAGGAACTACAGAGCCACCATTAATGGGAGGGTGTAATTATATTGTGACCATTGACGTGGACAGTTTTCATTTAACTGTGGATATAAGAATTTATAGATGAAAAAGCTGTCATAAAAGTGTGGCAAAAACATAACAGGAAATAAGATTTCATAGACAGAAAGTGCACACAATATAAGGTTTTTCTTAAAGATATATATATATATACACACACACATACACAGAGGATAGTAACCTAGTTGAGGGAGAGACTTCAGAAACTCATTTCACAGGCCAGAGTCTGCAATTATACAATAGCAACAGGCACAATAAAATTGAAGAGTAAACGTTGACATAAAAGTGTCAGCAATAATCATGAGAATGGGAAATATAGTTTGTAGGCAGGAAATGTACATCCTACACATATATATGTCTCCCATTTACACGCACTTTGTCAAAATAAAATCGTAGATAAACAGTAATAATATAAAATAATAAAACATGTAATGGCCATTTAGCCCCTCGAGTCCATTTCATTCTGTAAACTTTGAAGTACTATGAAATCTTTTTAATTCGTTTAATCTGCTATGAGAGGTGCATAACAGTACCATAACTTTCAGAAAGAGAAAACTGGACAATTTCTTCTCAATCACAATACCAAACACAAACTTCATAGCAGCGACCTTATGTTATAATTATGCATTATACAAACCTGACAGATTGCATTTCACAAACACAATAAAACACAAACCATTTTGTTCCATACAGTATTTGATCACCTATGTCTATACATTCATTCTTTGTCATTATAGGATATCAACTCAGCTCCTTTTTAAAGGAGCTCACTGATGGTATTAACTGCTTTTGGTTGGAGTCTATCCAATTTAATTGATCCTCTGTGGAAAAAGAAATATTGATCACTCACTACCCCGAGGCTTACTAATATTGTATTCCTCTCTTTTAATCTTACAACTACTTATCAGATTAAATAATCTGCTTATATTCACAATACCCATAGCTTCCAGCATTTTAAAGACATAGATCACGTACTTCTCAATGTTTTCTTCCAGTGTTAACCAATCCAATTCTATTAACCTATAAGGACTGATTTTATTGCTTGGTGGTGACAAAAAGTAGGTGGTAGCGGATTGGTCGCTTGTTATAAAATCGGGCAAGGTGTATAGGACAGCCGATATGCTAACACCCGTTTTCCGCCACTGCCGAAAGTTAAAATCAGCTCTCACGTCTTACAGTCATCTTTGTTTGTCTAAATTGTGAGAGGGTGAGCTAAATATGTATACAAGGTCCTTTGTGTTTTATATGTTGTCAACTGCTGATGAACCATCATTTTTGAAGAATGGGCAACCCACAACTTAAAAGGATCTGAGGTAGATTTAGGGGAATGGAATTTCCTGTGTATTTGCACCCAGTGACATGCATAATCAGAGCGTAAAGCAAGTACCCAGCATAAAAGACCAAGGAAAATTGGGCACACATGAAATACGCACGTTACGCCCAAATTTCCTCAATTTTTTATGCCCATCTATTGATCTCAGCAACTCGTGGCTCATCATAATGACACTGTTCCCAGGCTGAAAACCTGTACACATAGATTTCCTACAATTATACTGGTTCAGAACTAATTTAAAATTACTGCGCAGAATTTTAGGTTCAGCAGGAAACAGTCAATTTTCTGGTGTTTTGTGTCAATTTTTGAAGCAATTTATTTTTAAATTTATTCTCACTGCAACCTGCACTGTATTTTCTGTTCCTGAATGCATTTTTGTGGCATCGGTATAAATCACATTAAAAATTGTAAAGCTTCTACAATTGCATGTTCTTAAACGTGCGCAGTGCCAAATGTGCAGGAATGATGGTTAAATATCTCCAAACTTTTTTCATTCTTAAAGCAGGAATATATTGTGTGAGTTCTGCATTTTCCTTGAGCCATGATTGTAAAAATCAGCATAAACAAACAGTCAGGCATCTGAGATTGGCAGGAAATTTAGGCATGAACTGACATCAGCAAAATGGACACACGAATGGGCGTAATTTCAGATGGAACATCCCAATTATGCCCCCACAGGAAGTTCCACTCCAGGCTGTAGATGAATAGAAGCCCTGTCACACTCCTATGCTTCAAGGTGAAGAAGATCCAATGAAGTGAAACATTGCCTCAGATATTTCTACTGGTGACAACTGAGAATTCGTCTCTTGTTTCCTAATTTTCAGTAACTCTCAACCTAATTAATTTTGACAGACAACTATTCACTAATAAACAATTCTTATAGCCTAAAATACATGCTTATCAAGTTGTGTGGCATTGCAGAAATGCATTCAAACAAATCAGCATTATAAAATATCAGAAAGACTTTATTGCATTATTTTCTTGTTTGCTTGTCTCATTGTTTCTATTAACCTAAAATCTTCTAGATATGCTTTATAGCAGAATATGGAAAAAAATTGAAATTTCTTGCTAAGTCTGTAAAAGGTTAGTGTTCTAAAATGTTGATGTATCTTTGTCAATATCACTAATTCTCCTTTCTCAGAGTGGCAGGAATCATATAAGCTTTTAAATTCTTCAAATCATTTTTGTGAGATTCTACTATGTACTGACCTATATCCAAAGTGACAGTGCATAAAACGTCAATGCTAAGACAGACATATTATCAAACTATAACTGACAACTTGGCTAGCTAGTTTATGATAATGCAAAGAGCTCCCAGTGACAGCTTGATTGCAAAACTACAGGACTTAAAAGTGCTTTATTCCAATTTTATAAAGTGTTTGGTTTCATTAAGAGAAATGTTGTAAAAGTTATGAGAAAAACTTCGTATTTTTAGTTCCATAGAACAGTTACAAGGTTATGAATAAATAGTCGCAACTGAAATACAGAATGATTACGCAGAACCTACCATTTTTCAAATGGAAATCTGACTTCCTTGCATTGACCAAGATATAAAAATGCTTACTGTCTATCAGACTTATTCCGTATTATGCAGTTGCCTTATTCATGCCACAGGGTGAAGTGTGTAACTTTAGTTTGTAAATAAGGGAACTACATTTTATGCAAATCAAAACAACAAAGTACAACAAAATGTCCCTTCAGGAAATATAGAGACTTTAAAATAAATGACAGACATTGAGTCATTCTCTAGTGAACTGCTGCTGTTGTATACACTTCCTCAGCAATTGCCATAGGGTAAGGATGAACTTTATTTTGTTAATTAGTGAAGTGTGTACTTATGCAAAACAAAACAACAAAATTCTATTAAAGTGTTCAGTAAATTCTACTTTGCTGAAATTGCATCATTTGTCTTGAATACAAATTCTGTGGATAACATTAAAAGCATCTCAATGTTGGGATGAGGGAAAACTATCCAGCTGCAACATATGCAGTGTCTTTGATCCCCAGCCCATATTTGTATTCTTCCTGCTGAATCTACCCATTCCCTTTCCCAAGTGAGTCAGCATTTCCTTTGCTAGGTAACAATTTATTCCATGAGTTAATAACTCATAAGTGTGAAGTAGTTATTTTCTGAGCTATGTTTGGCTCACAGCTTCTTTAGCTTATTTTAACATCACGTTGTTCTCATATCCTGGCTGTGCTCACTTTAGCAATCTACATTTCTTTCATTAATTATAAAATTTGAATAATGCTTATTCTTTAACATTTTTTTTCCAGAGGACAGGAACGGGACTGACCTTAACCTTTCCTCATAGCTCAATGGTCTGAATCTGGATTATCTTTGTTGCCATTTGAAGTATTGTAACATTCCTATTATAATATATATATTTTTAAATTTATTCTCAGGATGTGGGCATCACTAGCAAGGCCAGAATTTATTGCCCATCTCTAGTTGCCCTCGCAAAGGTGGAGGTGGGCCACTGCAGTTTATATGGTGAAGTGGCCCCCACAATGCTGTTAGGTCGGGGATTCCTAAATTTTGACCCAGTGACAATGAAGGCACAGTGATTTATGTCCAAGTCAGGATGGTGTGTGACTTGGTGGGGAACTTGGAGATATTGTTATTCCCATACAAAACTTTGCTCTGATCTATCGGCTGTGGGACCGCCTAGCTCTAGCTAATGCCTGCTGCTTTTTTGTCTGGCATGCAAGTAGCCTAGGTTGCTACCTCATTCTAAGATATGCCCGATGACAGGGTTAGGTGATCCCACAGCCATTAGAACAGAGCAAAGCTTTGTAGCTCTATCATATCCAGTTGAGAATGGTGGTGGACAATCAGGCAACTAATGGGAAGAGGAGGCTCCATGAACATCCTTAACTGTAGCAGAGCCCAGCACATGAGTGCAAGAGACAAGCCTTAAGTGGTTGTAGACATCTTCAGCCAAAAGGTACCAAGTGGACAATCCCAGTTGGCTCCTCCTGATATCCTCACTGTCACAGATGCTGGTGTTCAGCCAATTCAGTTCACTGTACAGGACAGTAAGAAGCAGCTGAGATCATTGGACACTGCAAAGGCTATGGGCCCTGACTAAACCCTAGCCATTATGCTGAAGATCTGTGCACCTGCCGACCACCCACTCACCACCCCCCCCCACTCCAATTATATATTCCTTATATATTGAAGGAATAAAAATAATGCTATCAACAGCACCTACTCACCAATCACCCGTTCACTGATGCTCAGATTGGATTCTGTCAAAAGCACTCTGCTTCATACCTCATGCGGACATCGACATAAGAGCTGAATGCCAGAGGAGAGACAAGAGTAACTGCTCTCGACATCAAGGTAGCATTCGACTGAGTCGGGAACTAAGGACCCCAAGCAAAACTGAGATTAGTAGTGTCAAGAGGCAAGCCCTCCAATGGCTGGAGACATATCTAAGACAAAGGAAGATGATTGTAGTTGTTAAATAGCTGCAGGAGTTCCCCAGGGAAGCATCCTCAGCCCAACCATCTTTAGCTGCTTCAACAATGATGTTCGCTCCATTGTAAAATCAGGAATGGGGTTGTATGCTGACACTTATGGTGTTTCAGCTCCATTCACAACTCCTCTGATAATAAAGCAGCCCATGTCAACCGACAGCAGAATCTAGATGACATCCAGGCTTGGGTTGACAGGCAGCAGGTAACATTCATGCCACATACTTACTAAGTAATGTGCGTTGCTTGATTGGCACCCCTGCCATTGGACTCCATATCCATGCCCTCCATTACTGCCGCACTACGGCTACAGTATGTACTATCTACAGTGCAGCAACTCACCAGGCTTAGTACATAGAACCGCACAGCTTCACGACCTCTATTACCAAGAAAGACAAGACCAGCAAATTCATGAGAATACCATCACCTCCAAGTCAAACACCATCTTGATTTTGGCATATGGTGCCTTTCTTTCCTTATTGCTGGGTCAAAATCCTGGAATTCCCTACTCAACACCATTATGGAAACACCAGCAAAACCTGGACAGTACTGGTTCAAGGAGAAGGTCCATTCACCACCTTCTCAAAGCAACTAGGGATAGGCAACAAATGTGACTTTTCTGGTGTTGTCCATAGCCCGAGACAAATTTTAAAAAATAATGAGTAGAGAAATCAAGGAGAAAGAGCATGGGGACAGGCAGATTGGAGAAGTGTAGATCAGGGGACAGAGATCAGTGGAGGAGGAAAGGAATCAGAAACAAGGAGGGATTGAGGAGGCAAAAATAGCGATCTTAGAGAGAGAGAGAGAGATATGTCAGAAGGAGAGAGAAAGATGAAGTGGAAAGAGAACAATTGGGGGTACAGAGATCAGAGACAGAGACAGAGACAGACCAGGAAGACAGAGAGACAGACAAAGAGAGATTGCCAGAGAGAGAATAATTGAGGAACAGTCAGATGTTACAATGACAGAGCCACAAATACACACAAAGAGGATGAAAGAGACAGAGAAAGGGTGGGAGACAGAGAGAGAGACAGGGAATGATGAGAGAGAGAGCTACAGGCACAGAGAAAAAGTGACAATAAAGCAGCTAGAGAGATCTTCTAACTTCATCCTCAATACTCCCACATGCCCAAATTACCTCCATTACTCTCACATCCCATACGACCATTTAATTTTATCCATATCCCAACACCAACCTCCTACCAGTATCTTATATCACTCCCAACATCCTGTGACCCCATGTTCCTACCTTCCCCTCGCAGCACTTGCCATCTTTCATCCCAAGTACCAAAATGTCTCCTCATTCCTAAACTTTCTCATTGGCATATACTACGCCACTCTGAACATGATAGCCTGCCTCTTCTCCTCCACTCACCACTCCCGACTACCAGCCTCTACCCAAGCACCCGTACATTCCCCCATTCTCCCTTTCTTCCACCATGTTTTCCTTCTGCCACCTTAAACACCATAAACACCCAATTATATTCCCACTCAGCTCTATTACCTCCTGCATTAAGTGCCTATATATTTCCCCCATTGCTACTCTCTGTTTCAACCTTTTTCTTCCACCACCCTGAACACTCAGCCCTTCTCTCCACAGTACTGCCAGGCTCCTGGACTACGCCACATATTATCAAATCTATACCTCTTCTCATCACCCCCCACCCCCCAGTTCTACCAAATGCAACAGCACCCCTCCCTCCTTAATACAAACATAACACCACCAACCCCTAATTCTAACAACCTAACATCATCCACACCTCCTAACCTGCCTAGAACAGCCAACATCTACTCAACCTTTTGTGCGTCCTTTAAAATAAAATGAATACGACAAACATTTAACCACAGATATGTAACAATAATCAAGGCCACTCATACAGTTTTCACATAAAAACCGATAGAATTGCTCAATTTCATCCACAAAACACTTGCAGAATACCATTCACATAAAGCAGCATTCCACATATTTCATCACTGGAACTCAGTGGCCTTGACAATAGATTGTCCATTACATTGTATAACAATGCTATTATTATACAATAGCAGGTCCTCAGACTCACTGTTATCAATGCCACAGATCTATTAAGTTATATTATTAAAAGTCTTGAGTCCGTGTGATGGTAGCCTGCAGCATTATGACATTACTTCAACCAATCAGATTGCAGAACCAAAGACCACCTTCCCTTCAGCCAATCAACTGATCACGGCATGTTAAGTACCACCCAGGTGGGACTTTGTACATGCTCATTTCCAAAGTGTCTCCTCTAACTCACAACGAGCAATGTTCTGGGAGATTCACTAGTATATATATGGGGCTCGATGTTACCAGGCCTGCGGGTTTCCGGCGGGTTGGGTTTCGGGAGCGTGGTCAACACGCTCGGTGAAATTAGTGGGCTGCCCGCGCGATCGTAGCAGGCAACACACTAATAGGAATCAATTACCTGCTCCTCCGGGGTCCGCGCTGCTGGTCTGCGCGTCGGGCGGGCTGCGCATGCGCAGTACGATCTGTCAGCTGGAGGCGCTCTATTTAAAGGGGCAGTCCTCCACTGACAGATGCTGCAACCAATGGAACAAATTACAGCATGGAGCAGCCCAGGGGGAAGGCTGCTCCCAGTTTAATGATGCCTCACCCCAGGTATCATCAGATGGGGTGAGGAGGAGGGCAAAGACAGAGATCTTCCACCCGGCGGGCGGGAGGAAGCGGCCAGCCTCTGCCACCAAGAAGGCCTGGCACGAGGTGGCAGAGGGGGTCACCTGCGCAACCAACATATCGCCCACCTGCATACAGTGCAGGAGGCGCTGCAATGACCTCAGTAGGTCAGCCACAGTGAGAACACGAAGTCTTTCCCCTACACTCCATCTGCCACAACACTGCCCCCACCCCACATCTCCTTCGGCACCGCCAACACTACTCTGTCACATCGCCCCTCATACCCACTCAAACCCCATCCTCATCTCACCTCCACCTACTCACCTCGCCAGTACTCATCCTGCCACTACCACGCGACCCAATCCTCATACAATCTCATGGCTCTATCCCATACTCACCCTCTCGTGCATCTCCCTCACGGCCAGCCTCACTCAACCTGCCACCACCTGTGCTGCAGCCACAGGGCATGCATCACATATGTGCAGTAGGCAGCATAAGGCAAATGTTTCGTGAGCATGAAGGGGGTGCACAAGGGTGTCGGAGGGTTTGCCATGGGTGTTACCTATATTGAATTTCAGAGCAACAAACAGCACACATTATATTGGCACCACCACTGCCATGTCTCCGCGAATCCTGTCTGTTGTGTCCAATAATGCCCGTTCCTGGGTATCACTATGAGGGCCCACCACTGATGCCACCCATCGTGTTACTGCAGAGTAGGTGCAGGTGTATTTGCAGGGCTCTTCCGCGCAGACGACTGAGAGACATCGGCGGTGTAGCCGGCTGCACCCTGGAAGGATGCAGAGGAGAAGTTGTGGAGGGCAGTGGTGACTTTGACAGCGACAGGTAAGCAGTTGGTGCTGGGGCCAGCCAGGAGCAGCTCGGCATGAAAGAGCCTGCAGATCTCCACGACTACATGTCGAGCGAATCTGCGCCTCCGTGTGCACTGCTGCTCGGAGAGGTCCGGGGAGCTGCGCCTTGGTCTGTGGACCCTGTGGCGAGGGTAGTGCCCTCTGCGATGCGTCTCTCTCTGCGGTAGCCCTCCCTCCTGCTGTGCAGGTGGGCATGCAACAACACCGTGTTGGGGGGCTCCACGTCTCTGCGGCGGACGGCGTGGACTGCGAGGCTGCTGGGGCTGGTCATGCTGTTCGTCCTCCGAGGGTGTCCACGCACCACCCATCTGGCAGGTGTTGGTCTGAGGGGTTGTGCAGGGTAGGTGGGTGGTTCCTCGGACTGGGGCTGCGGTTTCGTGTCGGTCTGTCCTCTGGCTTGGCGGAGGGTGGTGGGGGGCAGGGGTTGCCGTATGTGACGCGGTGGCCTCCTGTGTGGGTGAGGGCTCTCCCCCGTGGAGTGCACCTTGGCACCTGCCACAGGCTGCTGGCTGCAACACGCCTGGTTGGAGAGAGACTGTTTCCCCCAGTGTGTGAAACACTCTGCGATGAAGGTAAAATCCCACACTTCCTCTTTTGACAGCTGATTCAGCTCATTAACTGACCTCAACAAGCAAGGTAAGTACTCTCAAGTGGAACCCCGCTGGCTTTAATTGCCTGCGGGATTCCCACCAGCGGGGGCCACGCACGCAGCCCCGCACGTCATCGGGGAACCCGGAAGTGGTTGGGATCGCATATCGGGATTTTCGGGGCCCCCCCGCTGGAAACCCGCAGGAAACCCGACCCTAAAATCGAGCCCATGGTTTCTAAGTATAACCACAGCAGGATTTAATTAATTTTATGAAGTGTCAATACCATTTTCTTGAACTTATATATAGATCTGTTTGTTTGTTCCAACATAAATAAAATCCATTTGTCACAACCTGTTCCATTTTCAATGTCAACCGTGAGGCCTAGACCATCTCCTGTTCCATTATATAGAATGTACAGCACAGAAACTGGCCATTCGGCCCAACAGGTCCATGCTGGTGTTTATGTTCCACATGAGCCTCCTCCCTCCCTACTTCATCTAACCCTATTAGCATGTCCTTCTATTCCTTTCTCCCTCATGTGTTTATCTAGCTTCCCCTCAAATGCATCTGTGCTAGTCGTCTCAACTATTCCTTGTGGTAGCACGTTCCACATTCTAACTACTCTCTGGGTAAAGAAGTTTCTCCTGAATTCCCTATTGGATTTATTAGTAACTATCTTATGTTTATGGCACTTAGTTCTGGTCTCTTCTGCAAATGGAAATATCTTTTCTATGTCTACCCTATTAAACTCTTTCATTATCTTAAAGATCTCCATCAGGTCACCCCTCAGTCTTCTCTTTTCTAGAGAAAAAAGCCCCAGCCTGCTCAATCTTTCCTGATTGGTATAACCTCTCAGTTCTGGTATCATCCTAGTAAATCTTTTTTGCACCTTCTCCAGTGCCTCTATATCTTTTTTATAATATGGAGACCAGAACTGTTCACAATACTCCAGGTGTGGTCTAACCAAGGTTCTATACAAGTTTAACATAACTTCTCTACTTTTCAATTCTATCCCTCTAGAAATTAACCCCAGTGCTTGTTTTTTTTTTAAATGGCCTCTTTAACCTGCGTCACTACTTTTAGTGATTTTGTGTATCTGTACCCCCAGATCCCGCTTGTTTCCAAGATATAGGCTTTTATCTACAATTACCTTTGGTATTTTAGTATCACTTCTCAATATTAAGCACCATCTGCTATTTTTCTTTCTGTTTGTTGTATCTTATTGAAATGTTTAAATTGCTTCCCTTTCATTCGACCCTTATTGTCTAATGGTACAGTCACATAGTTTAAATACTTTCAACGCCTTCATGAAGATCATTTATTATTGCGAAGAGTATGCATTTTTTGCCCCAAAACCTGGCCCTAGGGTGTTCCACTGGACTCTGCTACCCAGTCAGAAATACCATCAATAATCATGACCTATGTTCCTCAAAAAATCAAGTTGTCAACTTTCTCCAAAGAATTTTCATTTTGAGGGATCAGTGTCCTCTGAGGGACTTTATCAAATGTTTCTGGAAGTCAATGTTTACATCATGATCCATCTAACATCATTCCCTAATCGTCTTATATTCTTGAAGAAGTTAAATTGCTTTCAAAGTCTTCCTCACTGGGAAAAAAAAACATTTCCCCATGTACAATTTTCAGGCTCCTTATGTAAAATATAAGGGAAGACCAATTATGGTTGCTTTGTGTAGTGCCATTTTGGTTGATCTATATCTTCATGATCCCCATTATTGAGCCAATTATTTATTGATTCTTATTTCTTTTCTTGAAATCTCATCCCCTGTATAACAAACAATTATCTTATTTTTAGATCCATTTTTATCATTCTCTTTTTAATGTTTTGCTGCTCCTTCTTCTCAAAAATGTGTTTAAATGTTTCTCAATTGCATTACATCAGTTAGGGCTAAATTTCCTAGTCCTCATCTATTTAGGTGTAGTCCATTCTCATTGAACAATCCACGGCTTCTCTAAAATCCATCCTAATTTCAACATGCAATATTCTTCTTCCTGCACAAGCTCTGCAACCATACGCTAAAGGCAATTATCGTATTCAGCTTGATCACATCTCATCACTAAAAATAGCCTAGAAAGTACTAATTTTATACTTCTAAATGCAATTACTTTATGTTCCTTTTGTTGGGAGCTCAAATTGATGTTGCGCATATAATTTATTCCAAAATGAACAGATCCTATTCCAGCTTGCTCAACCCACTTTTTCTCAATAGACTATTGTTTCGAACCCCCAGTAAGCACAACACCACATGATTTGCATAATCTCTGTTGTGTATTTCTTTCTGCATCTACATGTACAATTAAACACCTTGAATAAATCGCTTTTGCCCATTTGCTCAGAACTTTGAGCATTACTGCTCCTTTCAGCTACTTCACTCTTTTCCACTGTCATTTCTCATGTCATCTGTTTTTTTTTCCCCTCTCAATATTTTCAAAGGCTTTAAATCTATTTGACACTTCCATTCCCTTAAATAACTCCTCATTAATTCTTTCTCTTATGATCATTTATCTATTTTATACCATACGTGATGAATTTATGGCAGTGTTCCGTTCAACTTCCAAAATGCCCAGAACGGTTATCGCATTACATTATATGAACGATAGCGAGAGGCTTTGTAATTCACCATCCAAGGTAATGTAGTATTCTGTGAGGCCCTACATCACTCAGAGATAATTTAATTAGCCAGCAACATCTTAAGAAGGGGCCATCGTGAATCTGACATTAATGGAATCCACTGCAGTCAAAATTAAGATTACTCAAGCTGGGGGTATGGCAGAATCGTGGTTATATTACTGCACTAGTATTCCAGAGGCCCAGACTAATAATCCAGAGAAATAGAGTTCAAATCTCACCATGGCAGTTTGAGAATTGGAATTCAGTTTAAAAATTATCTGGAAATAAAAAGTTGGTATCAATATTTAAAAAAATGACCATGAAGCTGTTGAATCGTCATAAAAGCCACACTGGTTCACTAATGTTCTATAGGGAAGAAAATCTGCTGTTCTTACCCAGTCTGGCTTCAGTCCCATACCAAACATGGTCGACTCTTAACTCCATGGGCCCGATTTTACCAGGGGTGCGGGTTGGCAGCGGGTGGTCGGGCGGGCTCGAGGAAAACGCGCCGTGCGAATTGAGTGCGTTGCGCGCGCGATCACGGGATGATTGATGTGATTAGCCGGCAGTTACGGGTTCCGCGCTTCTCAGCTGCGTGCCGGCGGCCTGCGCATGCGCATTGACGTCTGAGCGATGGTTGCGCTCTATTTAAAGGGGCAGTCCACCAAAGCCCCTCCAGCCACAAACTACACTCCATCAAGGATGGAGGAGCACAGGGGTAAGGCTGCTCCCCGTTTCACGGACAACGCCCTCCAGGTGCTGCTGGACGGGGTCCGCATGAGGAGGGAGACGCTGTTCCCCACGGATGGAAGGAGGTGCCCTGCCAGCGCCACCAAGAGGGCATGGGAGGAGGTGGCCGCGGAGGTCACAAGCAGGGGAAACACCACCCGCACTTGGATTCAGTGCCGCAAGAGATTCAATGACCTCACCAGGTCCGGAAAAGTGAGTACACTAACGCATTCTGCATCACTCCGTCTTCCACATCACCTCAAACACCTCACAACCCCATCTCCACTGACAGTACTGCGCTCCCGCACCAATCCTCACAGCCACCCAACTATCATCCTCACAGTGCCTGCACGTACCCACCGTCCCTGTCCCCACTCGACCACTACCACACACCCCAATGCCCATACAATGGGATGGCCATGTGGCACACGCATCCTCCCATCCATCTGGCACACGTTCAACCCAATCACACCAATGCTTGAAGCGTCTCACATTGTAATCATCACTCAATAACGTTTTTGTGTTTTGCCCTCACAGGAGAAGAGGGCCAGGAACGCACGCGATAGGGCATGCACCGGAGGGGGCCCGCCACACGAGATGGCCCTGACAGACGCCGAGGTCGAGGCACTGGAGATCAGCCGCACGCTGCATTGCCTGTCGATGGCGGATGGCGAGTCTGGTTCTGGCGAAACGGCCGGTAAGGGAAAGCTGGCACTCATCACTCATGATCGTGAATGATCGTAGCATCACATGGCATATGCCGCACCGCCACATTTGGTCACATGCCTGATATTTCCCTCTGTTCTCTTCCAGGACCGTCTGCGATCGACGTCTCGGTTGAGGGTGATTCCTCAGAGGACATGCCCGTCTCTGAGGGTGCATCGTCACACATGAGCCTTGCATCCACCAGCGCAGATACACACACCTCGGTGGGTCCCCCCCCTCAGCTAGTTGGGATTGCACATGGTGAGTCACCGCGCACACATGAGCATGAGCAGACCCTGGTGGCAGGGTCAGCCACGGAGGGTCCGCGTCGGTGGGAGCACTCTTCTCCAGGCTTTGCTCAGCCGGACCCAGATGCTGAACCCAGGGGGCCACCTGTCAAAAGGAGAGTCGTCGAGGGGCACCAGAACATTGCTGAGGTACTGGGAGAGGTGCCACGCGCACTCTCCACAATCGCACGGAGGATGGAGGAGTCCAACTCCTGCATGAGGGGAATGGTGGCACAGGTGCAGGAGGGTATCGCCGAGATAGTGTCGCAGGGACGTGAAGGCATCTCTGAGATAGTGTCGCGGGTAGGTGTGGGAACGTCTGCGGTGGAGGACAGGCTAGCCTCCCTCGAGCGTCACGCACAGCTCACCAATGAGTCCATCCAGGCCCTCACAACGGCTGTTCGGATTCAGGGTGAACAACATTCTGCCGCCATCAACAGGTTGACAGATACATTGGAGGTGGCCTTGCAAGGTCTCACCCACGTCATCCAAACTGCCGTCCAGCAGGGTGGAAGGGGTGATGTGGGCCTTGGCCATGAGAGGGAAGATGGTGAACGGGGAAATGGAAGTGTGGACGCTACTCAAGGCGCCCCCAAGTCTCACCCGTTGCCCCCCTCTCAACCAGTGCCCGCAATAGTCCATCCTCTCCAGGTGGCCGAGTCTGCCCCTGCACAGGTGCAGGAGGAGCAGTCTGTGGAGGTGCCCTCACGGGCACCGAAACCCAGGGGGCGTCGGCCCAAAGCATCTACCCGGTCAGGGCACGAACAGGAGCAACCTGCCACCACCTCTGCTGGAGCCACAGGGGTAGCACCACGTAGGGGGTCCCGAAAACGAACGCCTAAAGTTCCGTGAGCACACAGGGATTGCACCAGGGTGTTTGTCGTTTTTTTTTTATTTTCTACTCTTTGAATGTCACCACAAAATAAACTCACTTTTTCTCACCAATGCTGCCACCTCTTGTCCATAATTCTGCGGCTTGTGCGATATGTCCCTTCCCTGCGCCTCATCATGACGACGACCACCCCGTCCCACCCATTGAGCATAATCCAGTGGGTGCAGGTGTACAGGCACCACTCTTCTGTGGAGGGAGCCTGTATGGACCCTCGTCTGTGCACGTTATGACATGTGAACGCCTCACACAGTGTGATGTTAGGAGAACCGTGGGCATATGAGTGCCTCCCTGGCCTGACGAGCACGCAGGTGAGCCGGTGTTCGGCGCATGGGTCGTTCCTCCTCCTCTCCCTCTTCCTCCTCCTCCTCTTCCTCCTCCACCTCCTCCTCATTGTCGTCCTCAATGTGGGTGGCGGGTGTGCATGGGGCCTCCTCCAGCGGCACCCCTCTCTGTAGTGCCATGTTATGCAGGGCACAGCAGACAACTATAATTCGTCCCACTCGGAGTGGCGTGTATTGGAGCGCTCCCCCGGAACGATCAAGGCACCTGAAGCGCATCTTGAGCAGCCCTATAGCCTGCTCAATTGTAGACCTGGTAGCAATGTGGCTGTCATTATACCGACGCTGTGGCTCGGTAATGGGGTTCCTCAGAGGTGTCATAAGCCACGTGTGCAGGGGATATCCCTTGTCGCCGAGGAGCCAGCCGTTGCCGGCGTTGGGTGCGTGGAAGAGGGGCGGGACGGTGGACTCCCTGAGGACGAAGGCATCGTGGCAGCTGCCAGGGTATCTGGCGCACACGTGTAGGAATCTCTGGCGGTGGTCACAAATGAGCTGGGCGTTCATGGAGTGATACCCTTTCCTGTTGATAAACAGCCCTGGCTCATGTGGAGGTGCCCGTATTGCTATGTGGGTGCAATCGATTACACCCTGCACCCGTGGGAAGCCAGCCACAGCATGGAATCCAACCGCCCTCTCCGTCTGGCTGCGCTCATCCATGGCGAAGTTGATGTAGGTCGAGGCCCTGCGGAACAACCCATCGGTGACCTGCCTTATGCACTTGTGTGCAGACGACTGACAGACCCCGGTGATGTCCCCCGTGGCACCCTGGAAGGATCCGGAGGCGAAGAAGTTGAGGGCAGTGGTGACTTTGACGGCGACGGGTAAGAAGATGCTGCTTGGTCCATCCGGGAGCAGCTCGTCATTGAGGAGGCTGCAGATGTCGGCGACTACCTGGCGAGTGACTCTGAGCCTCCGTATGCACTGCTGCTCAGAGAGGTCCATGAAGCTGAGCCTCGGTCTGTAGACCCTGTGCGGAGGGTAGTGCCTCCTGCGACGCATCTCTCTCTGCGGATGCCCTCCATCCTGCTGTGCAGGTGGATGTGCCGCAGCACCGTGTTGTGGGGATGCATGTCTCTGAGGCGGACGGCGTGGACTGCGAGGCTGCTGAGGCTGGTCATGCTGTTCGTCCTCCGAGGATGTCAACGCAGCACCCATCTGGCAGGTTTAGGTTTGCGGGGTTGTGCACGCTAGAAAAGTGTGTCCTCGCACAGGGGTTGGACTTCCACGCCGGTGAATCTTCTTGCTTGGAGGAGGGTGGTGGAGGGCAGGCGTTGCCCAATGTTACGGAGTGTCCTCCTGCGTTGGTGAAGGCTCTCCCCCCCCCCACCTGTGGAATGCACCTTGGCAGCTGCCACAGGCTGCTGGCTGCAACACGTCCGTTGAGAGTGTGAGTGTTTCCCCCAGTATGGGAAACAGTCTCATTTCACTGTAAAATCCGACACCTGTTAAATAAACAGCTCAATCAGGTCATTTAATGACCTGAAATACCAAGATAAATACACTCAAGTGGAACCCCGCTGGCTTTAATTGCCTGCGGGATTCCCACCAGCGGGGCCAACGCACGCACCCCCGCACGTCAGCGCGCAACCCGGAAGTGGGCGGGATCGAGGCGCGATCCGGTCCCGCTCCTCGAAACCGGGATTTTAGAGGCCCCCCCGCCGAGAACGCACCCGGAACCGGGTGCTAAAATCGGGCCCCATATGTCCCAGGAAGCCACTCAGTTGTATCAAACTGTTCTACCAACTCAGGGCAACTAGGAATGGGAAACGAATGCTGCCCACACCCACATCCAGAGAATGAATTAAAAAAAAAATCAAAGACAAGCAACACTTTGTGAGAAACTAGGAATACACGTGATAAAAATTCTTAAAAACAATTTTTATTTCTGTTCAAATCTTTTGTCAGATCAAGAATAATAACTAAATAAAAGATGTGAAAAGAAACAGAAAGAACTCAAGGACAGGCATATACAAAAAGTTCCTCCAGTCCTTGAAATAACTGATCAATGGATTTCTTTTGCTGACACTGGCACATTTTTATCCCTTTTCATTGATCTGTCCCAATTTACTCTCAGTATCTATTGATTCCTTATACATCTAGTTCTCCTTATATTCTGTCTCTTGAAATCTTTTGTCAGCTCCAGAATAATTCAATAAATGATTAGAAAAGAAACAGAAGGACCGATTTTAACTCACTCCACTCAGCAGGAATAGGGTGGTAGCAGCCCTCCCCCGATCCTGCCCACTGCCACTTTGCTCGGGGTCTTCGCTAGGGCTGCCTAGATGCCCACCTGAAGCAGGAGCCTAACTGAACTATTTAAAATCGGTGTCCTAGGATGTCAATAGGACGTCAACACCATTTTCATTGTCAAAAGCAGAAGTAGCGTACAGTGCTGGACCCACCTAGTATTACTGAGTGGTACAGGCATGAAATAGCAATTGGAAGTGCTATTTAAAGGGGCACTCGCCTGCAAGTATTTAGATAATTGGTATCTGTGTGCATTTCACCTGGCTGGATTTCTTCACAAGTCTTTCTATTGGAAATTGCTGATTTTCACTTTTCTTCTGCTTTTAAACCTCCAAGGAACCCAGCGCTCAAGATCAGAATCACCCTGGCTGCTCTACTGTGGTTGGAGGAGGTGGAGCAGCATCACCAAGAGCAAAAGCAGGTCTGGGCATCTCAAGGAGCTGCAACTGAGGCTCTAAAGAGACCATACATGAGAAGGGCCTGCTTGCCCTGCCCATAGGGCCAGAGTCAGTAACCACAATTTTTCCGAGGAGCAGTTCATCAGGAGGCTATGCTTCTCCAGAGAGGCTGTCACAGACCTATGCAGCCTCTTGCAACAAGACCTGCAACCCTACCTTCCAGCTGGCCATGTATTGCTTGTGGAAGTCAAAGTGACTACAGCCGTTAAGATGTTTGCCCACAGGCTGTTTGCAGGCTGTAGGAGATGACATTAGTATGTCTAGTTCATACCTGCATCAAGCATGTCACTGTACCCTCTATACCAAAGCCAATAATTTCATAACGTTCTCCATTCTCTAGTGAAAAAAAGGAAAGACAAGTGGAAAACAATTCTTCCCTAAACCCCTACACCTCTCCACCACCCTCTCTTCATTTAATACCCTCCTTAAAACCCACCTCTTTGACCAAACTCTTCCTAATATCTCCTTCTTTAGCTCAATGCCCATTTTTTTAGCACACCTCTGAAGCAGCTTGGAACTTTTTTCCACATTAAAGGCACTATATAAATGAATAATGATGTTGTTGGAATAATTTTTACCAATTTACCCTATCAAAACCCTTTATAATTTTAAAAATGTCAATATTTCCTTAATCTTCTCTGCTACAGTAGAAATAGGTCTAATATCTTAAGTCTTCACTCCAAACTATACTTCCCCATGGTTGGAATTCTAATGGTGAATCTTTGCTGTGCCCTCTCTATGGAACTGGCAGCTTTGCTGATGAACTGGGTGTGATGTTTAAAGCTAATCCAAGGTAGAACAAGGTAGTTCAACATCAAATTTTCTTACAGCGTTTTTTAGCTCTATATTCATTTATAGAACTATAATCATTGCTGATTATTGGACTGTTTGCTGAATTTTATTCTAAATACCTTTACCCGGAAATTCCTTAGGACTGCTACTAGTCTCTACTTGTAACTTCCGTGGAAACCCCCAGAGCAATGGCGTTAATGATTGAAAGCAGCTGTGTCTCTGGAGTTTCTGCAGGTCCTCTCTGGTCACCCCATTAATTTTTTGGGCCAATTTCTTTATACTTGGCAGTCACTTTTATCCATTTTACTTTACAACATATCTGCAAATTATTTGGAACATTAGAAATTAAAGACTACAATCATCGCACATTGCTGGAAAGTTCCTTATTTTTTGCTTATTTGTCAGTGAACAGTTTTTCCCCACTGCACGATTTTGAGATTATTTATGTACTAAAATTTTAATAACTTGTCTGTGTCTAACATTTTCAGTGATAAAAGGAAAATTCCATAGGGCAAGAATCTCTCAGGACAAAGGAAAAATAAAACTGATTCTGATTTAGTAAAATAGATTAAGGATTGTGACCAGAAAAAGGGCCGAATTGCTTCGGGGCAACTTTCAATTTTTATAGATATATAGTTGCATAACTCAAAACCATTGATTAATATTCTTGAAACTGGAGCTGTACAGCTGATAGTAGCCAGAAATTACTATGCTATAACCATCACTCAGTGGAATAGCAAGGGTGATAATGAGACCACAAGTAATGTAAGTTAAATTATTCATTAAAGTAGGTGAATAAGGTAATAGAAAAAGCTGGTTAAGTGGGTGTCGTTTGTCAAAATGTGATCCAAATAAGTAAAACAAGCTGTGTTTTAACACTACAGTCAGCCAGCCCTCAGCCTCCAGCCATCTTTTAATGAAACCTATGACATTACACGAACATTTCGTTGACAGTTATGCTCTCATTTGAAATAATGGGCCACGCACAATGCTCATTAGGAATTTCAGACAAGCTTTAAAACTCATAAAAATTTATGCTGACATTTATTACACTTTAGTTGCATGTGGATGTTCCTACATATTGCTGACAACGCATTCCAGATCATTTATAAAACTTTGCAGTTAGTTATGTACTAGAAGTGATCTTCAGTGAAAGCCAGACATAGGCTAACAACTCTATAATTTAAATATAGATTCCCCTCAATTGTTAGTGGCATCCATTAACTCCCTATATGCAACATGCACAGATACGTTTTGAATAGCACTTAAGCTAAATGTTCAAAGTAAAATGAAAGGACTTCGGAGATGTAGATGGTTAGACTCTCAGAATAATGAAAGTTTGTCCTGGATAAAACATTGAACATCTCCAATGCTTGAATATTAAGGAGGTTGTATCTCCCCCCCCCCCCAATAATCTACTTGTCAATTTGAGTTTAATTTCATCAATTCAAACTCCCTCAAACCTGAATCAGTATTCAGATTTAGACATAGGAACATTTGGTAAACTTTAAATAACGTCCAAAAAAACTGATATGAGTGAATTACAAATCTAATTACAATCCAGAATGAAGCAACTGTTACCCATGTGAAAGGGATTCAAATTCCTATCAGGCAGTTGCACTATGCCACCAGAATACAAGGCAATGAAGTTTCAAAAGTTCGGAACTGAATAAACTTTCTTTTTCATCTGGCAATGCTTATTTTATGAATACGCATTTGCAGCATTCTCAGCCTGGTGCAAATATGACATGTTTTCACCATGCAAAGATTAACTGCTGTCACAGTAGTGAAATGTAAACCTTTAGATAAGGATAGATTGGAATTTATAAATTTTATTGCGTGACAATCGTTGCCAAACTTAAATAAATGGCAAACATTAACAGGATTGAATGGCTCTGTTTCATTCAAGCTCCCAGCAGACTAGCATGCTAACAAATTTAACAAATAAGCAGCCCATGTCCTTAATGGGTATGATGATTTTAATTGATGAGAGTAAACTTACTTCAAAAATAAAGGATCACCTGGCATATTTTAAAATGATAAAGTCTATTATTTCTGACTGCAAGTCCTCATGGTTATAACATAATTCAGAGAACTAATCCTGAAGGTAGCAGGACAGGCAGATAAGGTGGTTGGAAAGGCATATGGGATACTTTCCTTTATTAGCTGAGGATGGAATATAAGAGCAGGGAGGTTATACTAGAACTGTATAAAACATCGGTTAGGCCACAGCTTCAGTACTGCGTACAGTTCTGGTCACCACATTACAGGAAAGATGTGATTGCACTAGAGAGGGTACAAAGGAGATTTATGAGGATGTTGCCAGAGCTGGAGAATTTTAGCTATGAGAAAAAATTGGATAGGCTGGGGTTGTTTTCTTTGGAACAAAGGAGGTTGAGGGGAGATTTAATTGAGATATATGAAATTATGATGGGACTAGATAGAGTGGATAGGGAGACCTATTTCCCTTAGCAGAGGGGTCAATGACCGGGGGTCATAGATTTAAAGTAATTGGTAGAAGGATTAGCGGGGAACTGAGGAGAAATGTTTTCACCCAGAAGGTGGTGGGGGTCTGGAACTCACTGCCTGAAAGGGTGGTAGAGGTGGAAACCTTCAACTCATGCCACTTGAAGTGCTGTAACCTACAAGGCTAAGGACCAAGTGCTGGAAAGTGGGATTAGGCTGGATAGCTCTTTTTCAGCCGGCACGGACACAATGGGCCGAATGGCCTCCTTCTGTGCTGTAACTTTCTATAATTATCAAACAGAAACAACGTGGTTTCTTCCTTCACTTTTGATTAATAAACGGATCAAGAGAGAAACAAATGTGAATATTTAAGACAAACAACCAGAGGACCAAAGATTAATTGATATCACACTAAGCTCGGTGTTAAACCAATCCACTGTTCATGGTCAGTGCACAGTGGCAAATGGTCAGGTCCAGCATAAGTTAAAGAGATCTCTGGAGCAGGTCTGGAAATATTATTAATTTAGTGATTTAGCAGTTTTGACCCTTCAGGATTGCCTGAACGGCCCTCCTTGCTCCTTCTGCAAAGTCCTCAACCCTCTAAACCCTCTGTCGTGCCCCCACCCTCTTGATCCATTCAGCCCTTCCCTTTAAGATGCTGTGACAGGCCCATCCTTAGTGGCTGCTCCGCCGGATTCCCCACCTTCTCAAAACAGCGCTCAAATTGCTTGGTCAGTTGGCGAAATACATTTAAATCAGGCCCAACTGTTAAAATAGTTTGGGCCTCTCAATGGTAACATCAAGCAGACGTTCCGATCATGCCAAAGACAAAAGTCAGGATCCAGGCTTATAACTGTTCCATGTAACTGTAAAGGGCAACCAGTGGATGTAGAAGATTTGGATTTTCAATAGACGTTCGATAAGTTGCCTCATAAAAGGTTGTTACGCAAGATAAGGGCTCATGGGGTTGGGGGTAATATATTAGCATGGATAGAGGATTGGTTAACAGACAGAAAACAGAGAGTAGGAATAAAAGGGTCATTTTCAGGTTGACAGGCTGTAACTAGTGGGGTACCGTCAGGATTGGTGCTTGGGCCTCAGCTATTTACAATCTATATTAATGACTTGGATGAAGGGAATCGAGTGTAATATATCCAAGTTTGATGATGATTCAAAGCTAGGTGGGAAAGTAAGCTGTGAGGAGGACACAAAGGGCTCGATTTTAGGAGGGCGGCGGGTTGGCAGCGGGGGGGGGGGTCGACTGGGTGCGTGGATAATGCGCCCAGTGAAATCGGGGTGCTCCGCACGCGATTGCAGCTTGATTGAAGGTAATTAATTACCTTTGCTTCCGGGTTTCGCGCTGGAAAGCTGCGCAGCGGGCGGACTGCGCATGCGCAGCATAGGCTGTCAGCTGGAGGAGCCCTATTTAAAGGGGCAGTCCTCCACTGACTGATGCTGCAGAAAATAGGAAAAATTACAGCATGGAACAGCCCAGGGGGAAGGCTGCTCCCAGGTTTAATGATGCCTCACTCCAGGTCTTATTGGATGGGGTGAAGAGGAGGGGGAGGACAGAGATCATCCCCCCAGCGGGCGGGAGGAAGTGGCCTGCTTCTGGAACCAAGAAGGCCTGGCTCGAGGTGGCAGAGGAGGTCACCTGCACCACCAACATATCGCGCACCTACATACAGTGCAGGAGGCGCTTCAATGACCTAAGTAGGTCAGCCGAAGTGAGTACACTTACTCATTCCCCTACACTCCGTCTGCCACATCACCGCTCCCACCCCACATCTCCTTCTGCACTGCCAACACTACTCTATCACATCACCCCTCATACCCACTCAAAGCTCATCCTCATCTTACCTGCACTTACTCACCTCGCCAGTACTCATCCCGCCACTACCGCTCAACCCAATCCTCATACAATCTCATGGCTCTATCCTCACACCCTCTCATGCATTTCTTTCACGGTCAGCCTCACCCAACCTGCCACAACCTGTGCTGCAGCCACAGGGCATGCATCACATATGTGCAGTAGGAAGTGTAAGGCAAACGTGTCGTGAGCATGAAGGGGATGCACAAGTTGTTTGAGGGTTTGTCATGGTTTTTACTTATATTTAATTTCTGATCAACTCATATTACATATTATATTGTCACCACTACTGCCACATCTTTGCGAATCTTGTCTGGTTTGTGCAATAATGCCCTTTCCTGAGGATCACTATGAAGACCCACAATTGATGCCACCCATTGTGTCACTGCAGAGTGGGTGTAGGTGTATTTGGAGGGCTCTTTTATGCAGACAACTGAGAGACGTCAGCGATGTCCCCGGTGGCACCCTGGAAGGATGCGGAGAAGTTGTTGAGGGCAATGGTGACTTTGACAGCGACAGGTAAGAAGATGGTGCTCGGGCCAGCCGGGAGCAGCTCGGCATGAAGGAGGCTGCAGATGTCCACGACTACATGTTGAGTGACTCTGAGCCTCCATGTGCACTGCTGCTCAGAGAGGTCCAGGAAGCTGAGCCTCGGTCTATAGACCCTGTGGCGAGGGTAGTGCCCTCTGTGATGCATCTCTCTCTGCCATTGCCCTCTCTCCTGCTGTGCAGGTGGATGTGTCACAGAACTCTGTTGTGGAGCTCCACATGTTAGAGATGGACAGTGTGGCCGGCGAAGCTGGTGATGCTGTTCGTCCTCTGAGGAGGTCATGACTGCAGCTACGGTGGCCCCCATCCTGAAGATGTACGTTTGAGGGGGTCTGCAAGGTAGGTACACGTGTCTGGACACCGGGGTAAGTGTGCAAGTTGGTGAATTTTATTGTTAGGAGGAGGGTGGTGGAGGCCAAACTTTGTCCAAAGTGACAGAGTGGCCTCCTGCAAGTGAGGGTCTCTCCCCCTCACCTGTCAAATGGACCTTTGCAGCTGCCACAGGCTGATGGCTGCAACACATCCATTTCAACCGGGAGTGTTTCCCCCAGTACGGGAAACAGTCCCAGTTGACTTGAAAATCCCACCCCTCCTAAAATATCAGGTCAATCAGGTTTGTAAACGACCTGAAGTACCTGGTTAATTACTTCAAGTGGCATCCCGCTGGCATTAATTGCCGTCGGGAGTCCCACATGCGGGGGCTGCGCGCGCATGTCAGCGCGTCACTGGGGAACCCGGAGGTGGGCGGGTTGGAGCCGGGCTCCGGACCCGCCCCGGGAATCCCCGATTTTCGCAGCCCCCCCTGCCACGAACGCACCCGCTCGGGGGTGCGAAAATCGAGCCCAAAGAGTCTGGAAAGGGATATAGACAGGTTAAGTGAGTGGGCAAGAAGGTGGCAGATGAAGTATAATGTGGGGAAATATGAGGTTATTCATTTTGGTTGGAAGAATAGAAAAACAGAATATTTTTTAAATGGTGAGAAACTACTAAATTTTGTTGTTCAGAGAGACTTGGTTGTACTAGTACAAGAAACAGAAAAAGTTTGCATGGAGGTACAGCAGGCAATTAGGAAAGCAAATGGCACATTGGCCTTTATTGCAAGTGGGTTAGAGTATAAGAGTAAGAAAGTCTTACTACAATTATTCAGGGCTTTGGTGAGACCACCCCTGGAGTACTGCTTACAATTTTGGTCTTCTTATCTAAGGAAGGATATACTTGCCTTGGAGGCGGTGCAACACAGGTTCACTCGATTAATTCCTGGGATGAGAGGATTGTCCTATGAGGAGAGATTGAGTAGAATGGGCCTATATGCTTTGGAGTTTAGAAGAATGAGAAGTGATCTAATTGAAACATAAGATTCTGAGCGGGCTTGACAGAGTAGATGCTGAGAGGTTGTTTCCCCTGACTGGAGAGTCTAGAACTAGAGAGCATAGAGGTTGGCCATTTAAGTCTGAGATGAGGATGAATTTGTTCACTCAGAGGGTTGTGAATCTTTGGAATTCTCTACCGCAGAGGGCTGTGGATGCTGAGTCATTGAATATATTTAAGGCTGAGATAGATAAAGTTTTGAACTCTTGGGAAATCAAGGCATATGGGGATCGGGCAGGTAAGTGGAATTGAGGTTGAAGATCACCCATGATCTGATTGAATGGCGGAGCAGGCTCGAGGGGCTGTATGACATACTCCTGCTCCTGTTTCTTATGTTCGACCTTTCTCCTTGCCATTTAATTCCCAGCAAATTCTGAAAGCATTACATTTTGGATTCATTATTTACATAAACTTTGGTAGAAATCAAAACCAATGTAATATTGTACAATGCATACCTTTTCTCCTAGCTAATAGGCTATGCAGTTTGATGTCTATTTTTATTATTTTTTCCTTGATTTTTCAAATGCCACTCAAGCCATTTTGAATTAGTTCAGCTTTGCATTGCAAACTTGCCAGGTTTCTCAAAATGCATCGCTTCATCCCCTTGCAGAGAGGATAGAGTGCCTACACCTATGGCAGGCACAGGCTAAGGGCTGCCATGCAAAATGAGATGGGAAGGGGCACTTCCAGCCAATCCACCCAATTTTCCTGAAGCTTTGCCGAAAGGAATGCCAAACGTGGGGGTGCTTAAAGAAGCTGCAGCTGGCCCTTATGCTTGCCCCTCACCCCTTCAGATCGGAGGGTCTGAGAGGGACTCGCAGCAAGGCAAAAAGGCTTTTTTTTTTGCATTGATTCATTGATTTTTGGTTCAACTGCTGTCATCCATGCACCATGCACCCTCAATTCTGGCGCAGGTCAGCTCACACTGCCGCAAATTCAGGGGGCTTCAGGTCAGGTCAGGAGCAGTGCACTTCAGTTGTTCTTCACATAACTAGTGCTCAGGCATGGGGCGGGGGGAAAGAATATCAGGGCCATTTGGCCAAAACCAATGGTTCTGCTACCAATCCTGTACAAGGAGATGCATATTTTTTTCTTAGTAGTCACATGGGGGATGGATATCCAATCCCTGACAACCTAGTGATAAGGTATCTATCTGTCTTTTATGAAGGTTTAGAGGGTGGGGATGTCTGACGTCTAACATTCAACTAATGGAGCCTGCATTTAATCTCTAGTAGTGTAGCGTTCAGTATGCATCTGCTTTCTGTAATGGTGTTTTGGAGAATGCAGCTGTCTTCACTTGCAATATAGGGAAATTTATGTACTAGTTATTTGATTTGGTTTCATAAATACTGAAATTTTGGACCACTGAAGCAGAAATCAAAGACAAATCTCTCATTCCTAAAGGCAGTAACATCCTCAGCTGTTACCCATAATTGATGGGCCCAATACACAATATGCTAGGCTTTAGTAGGCAGTTAAGTGTATCCCAATTTTCAGGTATTGATTATGCAAAACTTATCTTTCTTTTGCCACAATTACACAAATATCTGGTTCAGAACAAATATATGAAAATTGTATTTTTTTTAACTTCACTCCTCCATCTGCCTTCAGGTAACTTTGAGCTACAGGTGCAATAATTGGCATCTGAACATTGCTTTTATTCTTTCTCCAGAAAGCAGAGGCACTAATTTCAGGTGGTATGCATTAAATTGCAAATAATTAACCAGCCCCTCAGAAATCAACTGTTTAAGTTCTAGATCTGGTAACAAAAAATCCATTTAACCTTCATATCTAGGAACTGTAATCATCTCTGTGTTACTGTGCCCTCACCAAGACATGATCAAAAATCATAATGACTCCAAGAATGAGGATCTAAAGTTTGAATATTCATGATTTCTATTTTCTTCATAAAGAGTTATGACATAATTAATAAAATGTAAAGCCATAACACGAAGGATACAGTGTGTCGTGCAGCCACATAACCTTTTCTCTTATCTAGCCACCTAGTGCAGTGGACTCTATTAAATGCAGCAACTGATACATTACAGTGAATCTATGCAGAAGTTCATCATAGAATTCTAGTCACACTTAGGATCAAAGGATTATTACTATCTAATTGGAGCAAGTCAGGGATGACAGCAGTAAAGAATGTTGTAGAGCTGACATTCTTGGTATAAATTGATCGCACATTGAATTCTTTTATATACAATAGAAAGTCGGCTGCTGCCAATCTCCCGTTATGCCCTTGCACTGCATTTAATACTGGTCACCGGAGAGACTTCTGACCTAACATTTTCACTGCTCTACTTTTTGTCAGTGTAAAACCTGACAGACTTCTGAACATTTAGATGTACAAGTCTCAGCATCTATAAAAAATGGTTTCTAAAATAGTACTCAGTTACGTTTAAAATGTTCATATCTAGTTGTGAGCTTCGATCATTGTACTGGACTGTGCTGTCCCTTCAGATCCTACAGTAATATACTGATATGCACTACAATTTAGTGAAGTCACATATAAAAATGTTGCTGAAAACAACTCAAACAACCTGCACCAGCATAGCTTGTCCTAACTATATTGTGCTGGCTACTGTCTCTCATCTGACCTTTAATAATCACAAACAAAATATGCACTGTCTGACCTGGGATTTAGCCATACATACCATGAAGGCCCCAGGCTCAATTGCTGATTTGGGCTAAGTTAGCTGTGAGCTTTGTTCATTTTACTGGACTATGTCATCTCTTGGTACAGACAAGACAATTGATGTCAGTGTCCCTGCACGAGGAGGGGTTAAAAATCATTCAGGATTTTCCATCTTGGTCCCTATCCTGTGATACCTGCTGGAAAGTGTGTGTATGTGGATACTGGATGAGTACAGGATGAGCTCAGCAGTTGCCTTTCACAGTTGAATTGCCTGTTGATGCCTACTGCCTAGAGTATGGTACTGGAGAGCTGCTGTTACCAATGGAAGTGTGACTCATCATCTTTAGGACGGTGTGACGCCTTTTATAGGGATATGCTAATAAAGAAATGTGTAATCGTGTAAATTGGATCTTTTTTCTTTCTACTCTTGCCTTCTCTGCATAACTGGTTTAATCTGTTCTCTCTGGCTATGTACTTGAACAATGCAGATTGTTACAAAGACTTGTAACAACTAGTCAGAATGTAACAATCACAAAACTATCCTTAAACTAACATTATCAGCACACTGGAAATTACTCAACAACTTCCTTGTAAAATGCATTTTAAAAGCATCTCTGCCTTCATCAGGGCCCAGCTCCTAGCGTAGCAAAAATATGAGCCTCAGTCATTCTCCTTTTAACATCTTTCCTCCTTCAGATGAGTTTCCATAATCCATCGCAAAACATTTTCAGCTGGAGTAAAATCTCTCTTCAACTTGTCCTAATTCCCCTTTCTCATACTTTCCACCTCACTGCCTTTAGGTTCTTCATTTCCCATTGCCTTGCTCATAATATGGTCGAAGGCGATGTTAAACAAATTGGACGATAGAACGGAACAGTAAAAGTGGCTGCATGCTTGGTGATTTACTTTCCCCAACTTCAAGAGGCAGTGAAAATGTGACTCCCAGCTTTTACGACTATGAAGAAAGCACCAATAGATCCCTTAGGTGTGGTAAAAAAAATGGCATGCATATAATTCTTTCTCGTGCCCCTCTACTTCCTTTCTCTTTTTTTTCCCCTTCTGACTCTTTCCACAGACCACCTGACTGTTGGATTTGCTGGTCCCACTTTTCTCACTTTCCATCAACAAAGAAAATAAAAGAATGCCCTGGAGGAAGGATTATCCCAACATCCACACCACAAGTGAAAGTGCTCTCTTAAACCTCCAGGCTCGTTAGTTTTAATACTTCATTCTCACTTGTGCTGTGGATTCTGGGATAATCCTGACTTCAAAACATTCTCTTTACTTCTCTCACAGAAAAACTTAGGAGTACAAGTAGAAAACTGGGAATTTCTGTGGAACTTGTGCAAGCCGGAAAAGCTTTATTTTTTACTGCTGGTATTTGAGCATTGCAAGCATGCTAATAAGTAAAGGGTTAATGCAGAGAATTATTTTACAGAAACCCAGGCTGGGCAAAAGACATGACTGAAAAAGTCACATGCTAAATTTAACTTGAAACAATAACTTCATGCTTGGAGTCATCAACTTATAAAATAGACTGCTGCCTGGTGAAGTAAATACTGACTCAGACAAAGCATCCAAAAGGGAACTTGTCAATTTCTGATTGAGCAAAGAAGAGACATGGGATTAGGATAGAAAATGATGAAAAATGGCTAGCTCTTGAAATAGAACCTGGATGACAGAGAGAGATGGATGGGCTGAATTTTTTTTCTTATCCCTACATTCTTGTGTAATAATGATTATAATTTACTCCTAATGGGAAATTAATTTTTATATTTGCACTCTTGGGGGCGTTCAGCCGATCTGGGGAAAAATGTTCATTGTTGCTCAGATTTTACATCATTGTGTGCCTTCCATGGCTATATATATATATATATATATATATATACCCCACAATGGCTTCTCTTATAGAAACTCAGTAACCAATCCTGCTGTATCAACACTTGTAACATTATTTCTTTGTCTTGTTAAATGGGTAGGGTAGCCGAATGGTTAAGCAGTAGACTAGTAACCCAGAGATCATGAATTCAAAGCCCACATGGCAAGTTGTCAAATTGAATTTCATGAATCTTGTAATTTATAGGCTAGCTCCATAAAAAAGCTTCTGGATTGTTGTAAAAACCCAACTGGTTGACGAAGGACATTCAGGGAAGGGAGCTTGCCCAGTTTGGCCTGTATGTGATTCCAGTCTTACACTGTGGTGGATTCCTGATGCCTCTGAAGTGTCCGAGCAAGCCACTCAGTTGTGAACAAATCGAAGAAGAAAATCGGACGGACCTATCGGCAACAACACAGGCACCATATTTGGATAAGACTATGGTAATCCGAGATCAATCAACCCAGCAAAGTCATCCTCACTATCATCTGGGGGCTTCTGGGAGAGCAGCCCCACAGAATAGTTAAACATCAGCCTAATATCGCCAGACTCAGATTCATCTGGACAACATTCCAGACTTCTCCATCACCATCCCTGATCATATCTTGTCCCACCAGCAGGACAGACGTACCAGAGGTGGGGGCACAATGATATACATTTGGGTGGGAGGGGCCCACAGAGTACTCAACTTTGACTCTTGACCCCATGAAGTCTCATGGCTTCAGGTCACGATCTATCTCGCTCTTTCAACTGATGAATCAGTACTCTGCCACATTGAACATCGCTTGGAAGAATCTGAGTGAAACAAAGGCACAGAATGTACCTGGATGGGGAATTTCAATGTGCACCACTAAGAGTGACCTGATAGTAACACCACTGACTAAGCTGGCCACGTCCTGGACGACATAGATGACAGACTGGGCCTGTGTTACTACATTACTAACGTTTTACTATTTTAAAGACGTGATATAAATGCAAGTTGTTAATGTTGTGTCAGATGGTGAGAGAACCAACATATAGTAAGTTAACGTATTTGATCTCATCCTTACCAACCAACCTGTCACAGACACATCTGTCCACTACAGCACTAACAGAAGTAACTACAGTGCAGTTCTTGTGAAGACAAAGGGGTTGATTTTAAATCCCCAAGAATGGGTGGGTTGGGGGCGAGTGGGAGTTGAAAAGAGTTGTTTTTTTTGGGTCGCAACTGCAAACTTTTCGGACTTTGCATTCCCAGTGGGAAGCCTGTACTTTTCTGCGCCGATGTTAAACCCGGAAATAAAGACGGGTTGCAACTAAACAAATATCTTCAACTCCCACCAGATCCCAACCCATCCGTTCTTGGGGTTTAAAATCACCCCAAAAGTCTTGTCTCCACTCTGAAGGCCACCAAGCTAAGTGGGAGAGATTAAGGACAAATCTAGCAGGCCAAAACTGAACATCCATGAAGCACAGTGGGCCATCAGCTGCAGCAGAACTGTATACTACCAGGCATCATCCTTGTGCTGACAGTTATATACATATTTCAAGAACACTAATGCATATTCAAACTTTGATGACACATCCCCTTTCTGTTTGGAAGTGAAGTAGAGGAAACTCTTGCAAAATTTATGGACAATAAACAAGTCATGAAGATTTTTCAAACCTGTTCAAAGGCTTAAGAGCCATCAACAACGTTTTGAAAATAAAAATCAGTCCTTTCAGGACAAACATTCATTTTGAAGAATCATTGAACTTTTCCACTCTAGCCTGGACTTTCATAGTCTTTACAAGAAGGCTTCAATCACTGCTATTTGCAGTATCTTCTACATTCACTGATGAGAGGTCTCCAGATTTGTAACTATCCACAGATGCGCTATTAGAACCATTATGCTGAACAGACTGATAAGTTTATCTCCTAATGTAAGTAAACGACAATTGATGTTTCGATACAGGATCTTACGTCCGGTGATTGTGCCTTTTACTTTGAAACAAATATATCAGAAGTCATGAAATATATAGCCTTCATCGTGAGGTAAGAACAGAATGAGGTCATTCAGCCCCTCAAGCCTGTTCTGCCATTCAATGAGATCACGGCTGATCTGTATCCTAAATCCATCCACCTGCCTTAGCTTCTTATCCCTACATATCCTTGGCTAGCAAAAAATCTATCGATCTCAGATTTAACATTTTTTTAAATTGAGCTAGCATCTAATACTTTTTGTGGGAGAGAGTTCCACACTTCTACCACCCTTTGCGTGAAGTGTTTCCTAACTTTTCTCCTGAATGACCTGGCTCTGATTTTAAGGTCATGTTCCCTTGTTCTAGACTCCCCCACCAGCGGAAAAAGTTTCTCTCTATCAACCCTATCAATTCCTATCAAAATCCTAAGAACCTCAATCAAACCATATTCTATATTCCAGGCATTACAAGCCTAGTTTATATAATCTTGCCTCATAATCTAATTCTTGGAGCCGTGGTAACATTCTGGTGAATCTGGGCTGTACTCCTTCCAAGGCCAATATATCCTTTTTAAGATGTGGTGCCCAGAACTGTACATAGTACTTCAAATGTGGTCTAACCAGGGCTTTGTATAACTGTAGCAAAACTTATATATTCTAGCCCTTTAGTTATAAAGGCTAAAATTCCATTGGCCTTTTTGATTAATTTTTGTACCTGACTACTACATTTTAGTGATCTGTGTACATGGACCCCTAAATCTCTTTGGACCTCCACTGTTCCTAACTTTTTACCATTTAAAAAATTCTTGGATCTATCCTTTTTTGGTCCAGAAACGAAGAGCTCACACTTAACTCCGTTGAAATCCATCCACCAGAGAATTGTCCACTCACTTAATCTATCAATATGTCTTTGTAATTTTATGTTCCCATCTACACTTCTTACTATGCCACCAATCTTTGTCATTGGCAAACTTGGATATATGGCTCTCTACTGTGTCATCTAAGTCATTAATATAGTGAATAGTGGAGGCGCCAGCACAGATCCTTGTGGGACACCACTAGTCACTTCCTTCTAATTCAATTACATTCCATTATCCCTACTCGGTCTTCTACCACCTAACCAATCTCCTAAGCAGATCAATAATTTGCCTTCAATTCTATGAGCTTTAATTTTACCTAACAGCCTTTTATGTCAAACCTTTTCAAATGCCTTCTGGAAATCCATATAAACTGCATCCATAGACATTCCTCTGTCTACTACTTTAGTTACTTCCTCAAAAAATTCAATTAGGTTCATTAGACACGGCCTACCCTTTACAAATCCATGTTGGTGCTCTCTCATCAGCTCAAATTTCTCCAAGTGCTCAGTCACTCTGTCCTTAATTATAGATTCCAATAACTTCCCCACAACAGATGTTAGTCTAACAAGTTCATAATTTCCTGGTTTCTCTCTCACCTTTCTTAAATAGTGGAGTTACATTTGCAATTTTCCAATCTGAAGGGACAATTCCTGAAATCGAGAGCACTTTGGAAGATTATGGCTGAAGAATCTGTAATTTCATCACCTGCTTCCTTTAAAATCCTGGGTTGGAAACCATCAGGTCCTCGTGATTTGTCAGTCTTTAGTACCATTATTTTTCTAATACTGTTTCCTTGCTTAAGTTAAATTTAGTGAGTTCCAGTCCTTGATTCATTATTAGTTTCCCTGGAATGTCAGGTATATTATCCTCTTCCTCTACAGTGAAGACTGACACAAAGTAATTATTCAACATCTGCCGTTTCCCTATTTTCATTTGCAATATTACCCACATCTGTTTTTAAAGTCTCCACATTACCCTTGACTGCCTTTTTTCTTCTAATATAATTGTAAAAATTGTGTTAGCATTGATATCCCTCGCAAGTTTTTTTCCTATTCCTTTTTGCAGCTCTTACTATCTTTTTTTGTCTTCTTTTGCTGTTCTTTATATCTCTCCCAGTCCCCTGGATCGACACTATTCTTTGCACTTTTGTATGCTCTTTCCTTTATTTTTATGTTATCTCTCACCTCTTTTGTCGACCATGGCTGTTTTATTTGGTAAGTAGAGCTCTTGCCCCTGAGGAGTATATATTGGTCCTGTAAGCTAAATTCTTTTTTGAGCCCCTCCAACTGTTCATCTGTAGTTTTATCTGATAACATTAAAAAAAACCATAAGAACATAAGAAATAGGAGCAGGAGTAGGCCAGATGGCCCCTCGAGCCTGCTCCGCCATTCAATCAGATCATGGCTGATCTTTGACCTCAACTCCACTTTCCTGCCCGATTCCTATATCCCGTGATTCCCCTAGAGTCCAAAAATCTATCTATCTCAGTCTTGAGTATATTCAACGACTCAGCATCCACAGCCCTCTGGGGGTAGAAAATTCTAAAGATTCACAACCCGCTGAGTGAAGAAATTCCTCCTCATCTCAGTCTTAAATGGCTGACCTCTTATCCTGTGACTATGCCCTCTAGTTCTAGACTCTCCAACCAGGGGAAACAACCTCAGCATTTACCCTCTCAAGCCCCCTCAGAATCTTATATGTTTCAATGAGATCATCTCTCATTCTTCTAAACTCCAGAGAGTATAGGCCCATTCTACTCAACAGTTTTGACCAGTTGGCTGTCGTCAGTCTCTGTCTCATCCAGTTAAAGTTAGCCTTACCAAAATCTAGAATCTTAGTTACTGTATTACATTGCTCCTTTTCAAACCTAACATTGAATTCAAACAAATTATGATCACTGTTAGGTACATGTTCCTTTACAGTTAGATTATCTGGCTCATTACTCATTATTAAATCTAGTATGGCCTTCCCTCTTGTGTTCTAGAACACATTGCTCCAGAAAACTATCTTGAATGCACTCAAGAAATTCACAACCTTTCTGATGAGTTACTCGGCTCTTCCCAATCCAAATGAAAATTAAAGTCTCCCATTAGAACAACTCTGCTTTTGCTACCAGCCTCTCTAACCTCTGAATACATTCTGCCACTTCATTGCTACTACCAGGAGGCCTGTAGACAAATCACATTAAAGTCCTCTCTTATTCCTCAATTCTAACCCTAGAGTCTCGGCTGATTGCTTTCCCTTACCTATATCCTCTTACTAATGTTGTAATAGTATCTATAATCAATAAGGCTACTCCTCCTCCTCTTCCAGTTTCACCTATCTTTTCTAAAGACCTTATAACCTGGAATATTTAACTCCCAATCATGACTAGCTCGCAGCCATGCTTCAGTAATCTCTCTAAGCTACATTTGAGCCTCTAATTCACTCAATTTATTTCTTATACTCCATCATCATCAGTATATAAAACTCTTATTTGGGCAAGAGACCCTGATGCTATCTTTCTTACACATTTAACTTAACACCTTTCTTATATGTCACACCTACTGTAACTACTTTAGTTATTTTAGTATTTCTTTCATCTGAAGTATCTAAATCGCTGTTTGTGAACCGAACTTTGCTGTTATCCATTTTATTAATCTTTAAACTATCATTTTCACTATTGTTTCTGACTGGGGCCTCCCCCAAATTTATTATTTTAAAGTCCCTTTTACCACCTTATTTATCCTTTTCACTAGGACCTTGGTCCTAGCTCAGTTCAGGTGCAGCCCATCCCAACAGTCCGGCTCCCTCCTGTCCCAGTACTGGTGCCAGTGTCCCATGAAATGGAACCCCTCCTTTAGCCATGTGTTCACCTTCCTGATCCGTGTGTCCCCATACCAATTCGCACATGGTGTGGGTAATAATCCTGAGATTATCACCCTTGAAGTCCTGCTTTTTAATTTTGCTCCGAACTCCTAATACTCCCTCAGCAGGACCTTTTCTTCCCTATGATGATTGTCCCAACATGGACTATGACAACTGAATCTTCCCCCTTTCTTTCCAAAGGGGATGCTATCAAATCTCCCTAATTATTGGCACTTAGAGATAATAAGAGATAGCTTTGAGGAAAGTCTTCATGGCCAGGAGTGATGTGGACACCATTTTCATGACCTTGTCATTCAGACTCCGAATATGTAAATGAATCCAAAGACCTTAAAAAGTCTTATGGTTTCAAACAATATTGTCCCCTCTCTGAAAAGTGTCTGGTATGTTGATCAAATCAATTGGCAAAGAATGAGATTTCTGTTAGAAAAGTAGGGCGCTCTATTACTGCAGTGGTGATTCCATGGGTCTACCTTTGTGAAGTAGCTCTGCAAGATGTCTCAATGTGACTACATGAAATCTTCGATACATCTGTCATCCAAACATCTGTCAAGAATGCTGTACTATTTGACAATGTTCAATTCTTACTACAGTTGAAATTGGTCTCCTGACCTCAGAAGAAATACTGCTGTAATTGTCCATTCTGATGATTACAATTGCTGCAAATAGTTGAATTACTCACCTTAAGTGTAGTAATTATTCTCAATGAAAATATACTCCAAATGCCAGAGTTATTTTCTTCTATGCCTTTGGACTTGTTAGATTCACATTTCTTGGATAGCCAGCGTGCCTGTGGAGATAGCTTTACCTGGACTCGTCATATAATTGGTTACAGAAAAAAAGTTTCAATTGAATGAAGTTAGAAAACAAGTTCCCCTCCTTTAATTATGGAGGTACAGACATCATGCTAACCAGAAGTAAGTACCTGTTGTCATCAAAAAGAACTAGAGATAGCTGGAAGCTTGTATAATGCTGAAAGAGAAATATCTTGTGGTTCTGTTTAAAAAGTATCATAAAGAAGCCTAGGTGACCTCGTCATTGTAAGTGAATCAAAACTTTAATTTGAAGAATGATGACTTCTGCATCTGAAACTGAATTCCCTAAAGGGAATATTATAACTGCTGATGGCTCAGAGAATTCAGCAGGTGAGTAGTTGAGCCATATAGACAGGAAGTTCCCAGGTTTGATCCAAAGTCTGAGCTGAGTTAGCGGATCTCAGTGAGGGTGACAGCAGGGGCTCGAGTAGCCTCCGTGTCCCTAGGTTAGAGAGAGAAAAATTGGAATAAGTCTCCACTCCTGGTTGGTGGAGCTGAGCCCCAAAGAGTCAACAGACGAGAAGTTAGACATCGATGTGCCCATTTATCGACTGTGAAATAGGCGGAAAGGAGGCCAAAATCAGATCACAATTTTGTGTACTCGATTGACCCCAGAAATGCACCTCATGCAAAATTAAATTAGGTGACTTTTAGTCCCTCAGGATTCTGTCTTAAACAGGTAGCAGGCCTATTTGGTTTTTCAAATCAGGGTTTTACACTGGTTATAGGACCCCGATGTGAAATTGGGCAGCAACTAGACGGCACTTGCGCCATGCAAGGTCCAACTAGTTCTTCCGGATCTACGGCAGCTTAACCACTGGTCCTTAAAGCTTCTCCTGGCTCCACAAAACATCTGTGGGCCACTGCTGGCTCAGGCTCACTCCCTTCCATCATCGCCTCTCCCCCACCCCCTCCCCCCGCCTCGCAGGATCTACCCAAGGGCAGCTGCTGGCATTGCAGCCGGCCCAAAGTGCCATTGTTGGTATTGGTGAGCTGCTTCTGGATGCCTGCTTGCCAGTTAAAAGTCGATGAGACCTGGTGCCGGATTTGACATGGGCGTCGCTTTGGTACGGAGCTGCACGTGTTGACTTACCATCCATTTCAGGCGCAGGTCCAATTTCAACCCCAATAACGTTAGGAGAAAATTGGTGTGATAAAATGTTCTAAAGGACTACTCTGCCTTTTCCAAATTAATTACAATGCAATACATGAAAATCAAATGAACATTTGATAAGAATGCAGCAGTGTTCTTCTGAAACATTTCTGTACCTTTTATTTTCTGTTAACTGTTCCATTATTCAGATTTTGCATTAGTGACCATGCAACACTGGGTGGATGTGATTGTGGTTTAGACTTAAGTTTATTTTTGGCAAATTTGTATCTGCAGAGACGACCTGGAGGTAATCCCAAGGGTCCTCATCATAAATAGGTTTCGCTGTACCTTTATTTTAAAAAAAGAATTTATTCTGTAGCAGTTTGAAGTTTTTCCATTGTACCAAGACAAATTGGATTTTGGCAAAAAAAAATTGCTTTGATTAACAATAGCACATATTTAGTTGCACAACTTTTCATTTAAAGTTTAATCCTCACTCCTTTGTATATACACATTATATTTACATAAAAACCTAGAAATTACTGATGACAATATTAGTAGACAAACACTTGATGTGGGTGTATGACATTCCTTGATCCACTCTTATAGAGTTAACCAGTTTAAAATAAATGGAATAGCACTTCCGTTAAAACAACAGACAGGGGAATGTCATACAAATGCATTAAGTGCTGGCCTGTAAATATCGACAACAGTAATTTTCAGCCTCCACTAGGGAAATCCTAACGCCATTGGTTTTAGCTAAAGAAATTAATTCAACATAAAACCTGACTGCACCTTTTGGAATAATCAAAAAGTTTGCATTCAAACCAACCTTACAAAAAGGTAAAATCTACAGATTATTGGGTGAACACCCTCTTTATTGAAGAGTTTAAAAATAAATAAATCAGTTCTTTCACATTTACACAACAAATGCATTCTAGTACTGTACTTAATCCAACATTTTTATAGCATCTACCCAAAACATCTCAAAACAAAATTCAGAGCATTTCAATAGAATCTCCGTGTTTTTTTTAATGTTCGAACAGCAGTTAATCTAATTTGGTAATAGATGGAAATGGGAAATCGTTTCATTGATGGAATGTGAAATAATTACATAACATTCACTTACTAGGTAAATTTCGATGAATGTAATACCCAGTGCCTTATTCTTGACAGTACAGAAAATATAAAAGTCTATGGCTTTTTTAACATGCTCCCTTTTAAATGATGCAAGACCTTTGTATGGTAGATGTCAGATGTAATCATCAATTATACGTGACTTCTTCTTACAGTTAAGGTAGCTCTTACAAGTGACTAAACTAGTGTGAAACCTTGTTTCATATTTCTGTCGATTCAATATCTGCTTTGCTGATCGAGTCTTTGAAGTTAAAATAAATTGTGCACATCTAAGTCACTGATGTAATCTGTTACTATTTCTTCACAAATAAATGTGTGTGTGCATATTAATGATCTGCCTACCTTTGCCAAAGCAATTTGAGGGTTTAGAAAATATAAGTGGACAAACAATTAAAATTCAACTGGAAAATACATTGCCACATCTGTTAGTGAATTTTAGATAAGCTTAAATGAAACTGAAACTTCATATAAATGAGGGAATGAACAATTCCAATTAGTCTTCAAGACACAAGCCCTTTCAGATTTTTAATAATCTATATGTGGAATAAAACATGTAGGACAAAATAGTGATATTCCCAGTGTGATAGCACTACTTTGTAGTGTCTCAGTCAAGTGTTTAGTTTCTCCACCTAAAGATAAGTTGGTCTCAGTTGCAAAAATAACCAGCCTTGCCTCATAGGTGGTTGGATCAGATATGAATAGATTTAATTTCTTCTAATATATAGCTCTTGCTTCAACCTGCAGAGGGTGCTCCTGACCTACTTTGGATGTCATGGCCCTGAAGACCCTTAACCCCTCACGCTGCCTGGCCAGAACAATCAAATAAATGCAGTTGGATTTTCAACACCAAACGTTCAGCTGTATGGATAGTACATGGATCAGAAATAGCCAATGGGGCCCTGGGCTAAAATCAGTGATCAGTCGAGGCTACAGTTGAACAGATCAGAAACAAAACCTGAATTATATATGGATTGAGTGCACAGACCATAGAAATTAAAATGAACTAAATGAATCATTTAGAATCTACGGGCTATTTTTCACAAGAAATGCTCTCCATCGATACAAGAGATGCAGACCACTACATAGAAATTACAGCACAAAAACAGGCTATTCAGCTCAACAGGTCTATGCACATACAAGCAAAATAGTGAATATGAATATAAAGACAAGCTGATGCATTTGCACTTAATGCCAGCGAGGAGAACTGTTGGGCCTTGATATCGGTTTCTTCTCTCCTTCATGGCTCTGCTGCATGATTCCAGCCAAGAACTGACAACCTCATCATAACTATGGGTTGTAGATTCCTGGGATGCCTTGGGATTCAATGCAAGACTGAAACACCTAGAAGAAAGGGTGGGGTAATTCAAATTGTGGCTGGAAAGATGGTGACAACATTTTTACGATCCCAGTTTTCAGGAAAAAACCTGCTGCCCATCTTTACAATTGCATCCCGTAGACTGCAGCAGGTTCAGGATATCTTTCTTCTGACTGCGATAACAGGATTTTTGAGTTTTCAGCTTATGCTCTATGATGCTTAAAATATTAGTTTTACAACAATAAAGCTATTCAGACATTACTTTATTACTGCATTATTAATTGTGAACTACTAAACACCAGAAACGCAACTGTAGTAAAAAATTTTTAAAAATCTTCTATATTTGCTGTATCATTACTTATCCCTTCCTTTATATTTTAAATTATTTAGGAATCAAACTTTTATTCATATTCACAAAAAAGCTGCTGATCTTTTCAGATTCAACTATGAGCTATCAAAATAAACGATCAAGGGTACAGAGAGACCCTGATGTGCCACCCGACAGGTACAACATAATTCTCACAAAGCAGGGTATAAATATTCCAACAAACTTCTAGTGCTTCTTCCTGCACCCCCACTTCTATGCAACCCAATAAATGGAGCGATAAAGGAAGAGGTGCTCTTATCTACCCAGGTAAGCCCAGTTTCCCAGAATAACTGTCATTTCCCAACTTCAGTAAGGGGGCCTGGTCCTGAATTAATACATTTTAAATTCCACCTACTTTCTAAATTCCACAAATACAGAAAAGCCTTTATGGCTGCAGATAATTAGAGTCTAGAGCAAACAACATTCAGTTGCTAATGAACAGCTAAATCTTTTCACAAAGTAGATTGGATGTATCAGGTTGATGAAAATTCTGCCCTGAACACAATTTTCCTTCTGGTCAAAGCCAGATGAAATGGTGGATGATATCTAGACAATTCCACCCAAAGTATTTATACTGCTGCGCCATATATTTAAAAAATGACAGGCATTTGAAGAGGCAGCTGGGATGGAGAAGGTAAGGGTTTACATCTAGATAGTAGGTAGCATTTAGTTATTTGTGTTACTCGTGCTTGAGTGACAGTCTAGAGAATGATGAAAATCTACTTCATTGTCAAGCTCAGCTGATCCTGCAATTTATTCTTTTTACATTTTAAATCTTTTGCTTACCTTTATTCTTCGGTCTCATTGTTACTTAAAAAAACTTCTCATTATCTGAAAATCAGCTTTAAATCATGTTCCCCGAGGTGAAAAAATTAGATTAGTAGATTGACCACTTCAGTTGTCAAATCTGGACTTTTCACTGGCTGAAAAAATGACCTTGGAAGCCAATTATCTGCCAATGAAAACTTGAGACAAAGAATTGCTCCCAGCTCCAAAATGGCTTCTTTCTAATAATTAATTAATTTACAGTGTCAAGCAGAAGTTCTATTTTTGTCTGGGCCAGCATTGTGTGAGCCAAATGCCCACTGGGACAAACACAA